>NC_051307.1:79828174-81062413 GCF_015220235.1 Choloepus didactylus
AGTATAGTAAATATATGTACTTCTTTAATAGTGCTTTAAATTATAAGATCTAGCAGCAGGTCCCAAACTGCTTGTAATTTCAAAGTAATGATGAGTGTAAATGATATTTCAATATATTTGCAACAACCATAATATGATTTGAAAATAAAAAGTGTCTGTGATTTCTACCTGTAACAAGGATTTCTAATATTGTGGTCTGATGCCTACTCTCATAAGAACCAAATTCAGATTACGGAAAATAAAGAAGTAATTTTATTTACATTCAAATTGATGGACTCCTTAAGTTAAGAACTCCTGTTCTAAAAGGAGAGATCTCCAAGGGGCAGAGATGGAATTACTTCTCCAATGAACCTCTTCACTCTTTTGTCTGCCACATTTGCAACTGTGGGAACCCTGGACCCAGGGTCTTCCCCAAGTGCCTTGAAGACTGCACACAGCAGCTTGCTTGACCTCGGACAGTTAAGGTTTGACCCACTCTCCTTGTAAAATCAGGTCTCTGGAGACAGCTTGCCTCCCTCCTGAACCTACCTCCTCCCGGAAACTCCCTGAGGCTACAAGATAATCTATAATCCTCCCCTCTTCCCTGTTGACTACAATCTGTCCCCCCCATATCACAAGACCCCCGCTCCTCTATGTCTTTGCCCTAAACCTTATAAACCACTCCCTGGCACCTCTTGCTTTTGCAGTGTCTTCATGTTGAGCTCTGAACCTGCCGCCATTCACAGCAGCTCCTGAATCTAGGCCTATGTGACCGACTTTCTACCCTGTAGATAAGCCCCAAAATAACAGCTTATGGCTCAGAACGTGTCTGGTGCTTTCTTTAGTACTTTGGCTACAAAAGCCCTCTTGGGCTGTGACAGCAATCTTTTTTCTTTTCTTCTTTTCTTTTCTTTTCTTTTTTCTTTTCGAGGGGTGTTGCTGCAGGGCAAGGTAGCATAATAAATAAGGATTTTTAACTTCTCTGAATCTTGATTTCCTCCTCTGTAAAAAGGGGGTTTTACAGAGTAGTGGTTTCCAAACGTGAATTTGTAGCAGAAGGCCAAGAGTCACATGCAAGTCTGGGTCTGGGGGCTTGTTAACAATTCATGGAGACTTCCAGGGCCATCCCTGGAAATTCCAATTTGGTAGATGTGGTGCAGAACTCAGCAGTCTGTATTTTTAACAAGCAGCCCCCTGTATGAAAGTTTAGCTCATAGTTCAGAGTTGCTCCGAGTTTAGGGTGCATAAGAATCATCGGAGGAGCACATTTAAAATGCAGGCTCCAAGGTCCACTCTTCTTAATTTCTTGTGGTTGGATATACTTTAGAAATGACTACAGAAATAACCTCCAAGCTCTTCCAGCTTTAATACTCTGTGATTTTTATCAAAACTCAGAGGTTCATAAACAAATTAAAATAAATAGCTGCTCTTTCCTGTCATCACCCTGACCCTTTCTCTAAGGTGAGTTTCCTTGCCTGAACCCACCCTGCCCTGTTTTGTTTGTCTACATTTCTTAACCCTTGAGTCTTTTTGCCTGTCCGTACTGGAACCCAAGTCTGAGTTTAGTATTCCAAATGTTGCCCTGGCTGCTTATGCTGTCTTTCTGCCCTGATATAAGTGCATTAAACATCACAAAAGGTGCTTAACCAAGTGGAACAAAATGGGATGCTTGTGCTTGGAGAGGGAGCTCCAAACAGACTGCAGCTTATAAAGCAGGAAATTAAAAACTTGAGAGGGAATCTGAGATAGAACTATTTTGTATGGCACAAAAAAGATTTTTTGGGCAAATACTGCACCTGAATTAAAGAGACAACCAGGCCAGGGGCCCTCTCTAATATAACCTACTGTGAGGTCAGCTGTATGGTCCTTGTCCTGAACTTCTCTGCAAGGCCTGAGGACAGAGCAGACTGAAGTGGGTCAGTATTTGGGCCCTGTTAATCCCCCTTTATGCACCATCCAAGCTCAGGCTCCAGGGTGCCTTAATGATGAGAATGATGCTTACTGACTGTTCTCTTCCCTCTTTCCAGTAGAACATGATTCCTGAGAAGCTGATATGTTCCATGGAAGGAAAACATAACCTACGCTAAATCAATTCTTCTACCCAGTGATTGGTGCAGAGAAAAGCATGTGCCCTAAATCAGTCCAGTCAGAGTGTATCTGGACACTTCTGCTGGAAATTCTGGGACACGGACTTTCTCTCTTGCTATGAACAGTGTGGTGTACACATGTGAGAGCTACAGCTGAGCCCTTTTGCCTGAGGATGAGGCCAATATATGGAAGAAGTCAAAGCTGAGAAAATTGTAGGAAAATGGTGCTGGACACCTGATCGAACAGTGCCTGCAGCCCATCCCACCACAGGACTTTTAAAGTTCCTGGTTGTGAGAACTAATGCATTCTGTTTGTTAAGCCAGTTGGAGTTGAGTTTTCTTTTATCTACATCTAAAATAGTCCTAACTGAGACTTTTAGAAATCACACTTTTCAGTTTTCAAAGCACTCTCTCAGTTGATGACAGTTGAGCCTAACATCAACCCTGAGATAGGGAAGGTGTTGTTACTTCCATTTCGTTGACTTTATTCTGGGTCTTTTAATTCTCAGTTCTGGGCTTTTTCGTAGCACCACCCTGTGTTGGGATGACATTCATCCTAGTGAATTCCACCCGAGGCACTCTTACCTGAAACTCTATTGCCTCAGAGCAATTCCCCATATCTTCTTTAATAAAACTCACATTTTTACTTTTTGTCTTCCAGACTCCCTTGAAGCTAGGGGTGGTCTCATGATCCAATTCTGGCCAGTTAGACCCAAGCGAAATCCCTTGGGGAGATGTTTCTGGAAAAGTTCTTCCTTGGCTGATGAAAGGAGAGATCTCCTCCAGGAAAGTCCAATTTTTTTCCTGCTGCCCCCACCCATCCTACTTTTGAATACCACCATGATGTTGGGGGCTGTGGTAGCCATCTTATGAGTGGCATGAAGAAGTAAAGTCGGCTTCCCAAGGATGGTGAAGAGGGAAAATGAAAGAGTCTGGGTCTTTGAAGGCACGAAGGAGCAGCTGAACAAGCAACAACTGCCTCCCTCCAGAATTCTGGTGATAGCAGAAAAATAAACCCTATTTTTTAAAGGCCTTAGCTAGTCAAGTTTTCCAGTATTAACCAACAAAACATTCTTCACTCATACATTCTTGTGTCTGACAAAGTATGAGCCAATATTCCCTTTGAGAAAGAGGGATGTATTCAAATCAAAGCACGAGAGGTTGTGAATTTGGCAAGTCTTTTGGCACCTAAATGATGATGTTCTCTTTTGGGGGCCTCAAGCCCACAGCAGCCTCCGTGGTCATCACTGCACCCTTTGCTCTTTCCAAGGGAGCTTTTAGGTATAAACATATGATTACCAGACCAGCTATTCAAGCTGGGTCATCATTAGGACAAGTCAGCAAGAGCAACACTTTGCTTTTCTGGCGACACATGGATTTGTATAGTCTTGGTCCCCTTAAGGGCTTAAAATACTCTTTTTTCTCATTAAGATACAATGCCTGTCTTTGATGTCCACAGAAAGACAACCATTTAAGACTAAGAAAAGAATAGACTGGGGTGGGATAGAAAGATATGGTTCTCTGGACTAGAACTTTCTAATATCTTAACTGGATTGCCTTTTAATAATAGTTGTATTAAATCATAACCCATCTTTAAATGAGACAGGATCTTTGTCTACTGTTGGAGAAAGTGATGCAGAGATACTAAGTTGCCTTGACTAGGGTCTTGAAGCAAGTTGGTAGAACCAAAAAGAGGTCCCCAAAGCTCATTTTCCAGTGAAGAGTTATCTCTGCTTCACCAAGTCTTCTTTATATGAGGGTAGACTTATTTGATCATGTCCCTAGTTACTGAACACTTACATCAAGTAACCTGTTGGATAGAGGGCATACTTTTTTTTTTTTAATGAGGGGAGCCAAGAGCTCCAAAAGAGCTCATCTTATGGGGGAAGGCCTATAGATATAGCCTTCAGAGACCGCCATTAAAGACTTTGGCAAGATTTCTTGCTGACTCTGTGTAACCTCAGGCTGTTTTTCTAAGCTCATCAGTAGAATGGGACATCATCTATATTGCCAAGTGTTGTTAGAAGTCGATGTCATGGGTTTCTAGTGTGGACTCCATCTCCTACACTATTATCTAGAGAAGTTTTCTGATACAGTTCAACCAGAGTCCTGGAAGCAATCACAAATGGGCAGAGTGCCAAGTGGCATTTCAGACACCAAAGACCTGGACTTAAGAATATTGTAATACATTAGGAAAGGATAGAGGCACTTTGGGGAGGTGCTATGAAACATTTGACCAATCCATCCTGGTTTGTAGCACCTAAAGTCTGTCTCACTCGTGAGTGGAAATTTCACATGCTTCTAACTTCTTTTTAGTCTCCTTATTATTGAACATAAAAAAATAGATAGTTCATTCACCAAAAGGAAAAAAAAAAGGCCTGGCCATAACAGTAGACATAGCTACAGATAGCATAAGCAAGAATTGCCCATCTAATGCATATGTTACAGAATAGATTTATTTAGTCATTCATATATCAAATATTTAGTTAGCACATGTTATGTGCCAGGTACAATGTTTTTGGACTGCAGGAAAAAAACAGAAAAGGGAATAGCCTCTGACTTCAAGGATGTCTCTGTGTAATTGGGTTGGGAGAAAAGTCAAGATAATCACAAGACTTTTCTCTGTCAGGACTATCTTAACTGGGAGGAATAAATACATTTTTTTTCCCTTCACGTATTCCCTTAGCCTTTAAATGTGTCCCAATCAGTCTCATTGTTTTCCTTCTTTTCCTTTTCTTTCTCTTTCTCTTTTCTTTCCTTTATATCTCCCCTCAAGATCATAAGACTAATTTTAGTTCCCAGCCATTTTTTTAACATAGGTACTAGCATAGACAGTCTGTTTGAGGTTTTTGCTCTCCTGTGATATGTCATACTTAATTAATTGTCACCTTCACTATTATTATTAAATGAAATATTAATTTGATGAATCTTAATTTCTCTTAATCATAGCATCATTGTGATCCTTCATCGGACACCTCTTTAGAATGACACACCTTAAGAGGGGAAATATTAATAGTATGCTAAGCTGTTTGAAAAAAAAATCTCTTTAGTAATTGCATGTTTTCCCAGAAAGAATATCTGTTTCTTGAACAGTGTAGGCATCCTGATTTCCCTGTTAGTGAATGGATGTTTTGTCTTGATCACCTCCTGACTCTGTTTTGCACTTTCAAATGAAAATTCTTTCAAATTTAAGAAATGCTTCTCCCCAGAAGAATTCTCCAGACTCTGTTGCACAATCCGACTGGTGAGTTCTCTGTACTATTAATGTAGGCATCAAAATATAAATTTGCAAGTTTGTTCTGTTCTTTCAATAGCAGAGTCTGGTGGAGAGCTGGTCCCCAGGAGGAAAGAGCCGAGTCAGAGGGCAATTGAACCATCAAAGGAAGTCTGATCTATTTGCAGGCAGTTCTTTCTCTCTTTTCTTCTTACCCATTGATTTTTTTCTATAATTTCTAACCCCACACCACCCCCACTTACCCTGCATCTCTCTGGCACTCCCCACCCCCATATACATTGAATCTTCATGAAGCTGCCCACTGAGACATGACTGGCACAGGGAATAAACATGGGACATTTTCATGATGAGTTTCATCAAATTCAGTCAGCTGGATGTTGGAGACCTGGGAATCAAATCAATCCCACCTCCCTGGTTCTGATGTGGGTGAATGGCATTGGATGGTGGCTGTACTCCAAAACTTTAGTTCCCTCATTAAAAGGAATGACAGTGCCTGGGACCCTCTGCAGGGAGTATTTTGAGCTCCGAAGTCCAGGAGCTCAGAAAAAGCCGAGACAGGCACAGTCACATGGTCAGCACCCACCTGAGGTCCACTTACCTCCAGGTACACCACCCACGGCATCACCAGGGTGGCCACCAGCAGGTCCGCCACGGCCAGGCTCACCACCAAGTAGTTGGTGCTTGTTTGCAGGGCACGCTCTTTCAGCACCGCCACACATACCAGGCCGTTGCCGAAGACGATGACCAGGATGAGCGCACAGTAGCAGAGGGCATAGTAGGTGTGCGGGCGGGCCCGGCTGGCGCCTGTGGCGTTCTCCGCTCCGCAGGTAGCGTTGATGTGTCCGCTCAGCTGGCTTAGAGGAGCCATGGCCGGGAGGGAGGGGCGTGGCCCTCAGGGGCTTCCTAGGAGGAAACAGAAAACAATGTTGGTAAAATCGGACTTGCTAGAGCTGAGCTACTTAGGTACATACTTGATTTATTGTGTCAACAAATATTTATTGAGCACTTACTATGTGCCAGACTGTTCTAAGTGGTGGAGATAGAACAATGAATAAAGTGGACAAAAATTCTTGCCCTCATGGAGCCTACATTCTAGAGGGGAATACAGGTATAAACAAGCTAAATAAAAAAACGAAGTTTGTTCAACGATGATGTGTATTATGAAGAAGAATAAATCAGGGAAGGGGGTAAGGAATGGATGAAGATTGTATGTGTGAGTTGAGGGGTGTCTGAGTGCACTTTTTAATTAGGGTAATTAGGGAAGCCCTCATCAAGAAGGGGACGATTGAGTCAAGACCTGGAGGAGACGAGGAGGAGACCACGCAGGTATCTGGGGGAAGGAAGGACTGGCGTGTTGAAGGACAGCAGGGAGGCCCGTGTGGCTGCAGTCAGGTGAGGCGAGTGTGGAAGGGAAGGGCGTGAACCACGCCTTGCTCTCTGAGTGGGATGAGAAGCCGCTGGTGGAGACGAATCCCACGCTGCTGTTTCTTAACTTTGGAAATTTGGGCATGTTGTTTACCTTTCTGAGCCCCAGTTTCCTCCTCTGTAAAATGGGGGAAAATCATGGAACTCATCTCAGAGTTTTTGTGATGTTAAAACGAGCTATTATATATATAATGAGCTATTATATATGTAAGACACTGTAAGCTATACCTGGCAACCAGAAAACTACGTGTGTTACTGAGTTTTCTTTTAGCTTCTTTCTCCCTTCCTTTGTTTCCTCCCTCCCACCCTCTATTGCCTACTACCTTTGCCTCTCTCCATTTACTTCTATCTCTCATTTTCTTTATTGTATCTTACACAGGTCATGTTGGGTTTGAGAGACTGTGTTGTGGGAGAGAATCGCAAGAGAATACGGGCTAGAGGTAATACTGTGGTTTTTATATTTAGAGAAAATATGTGTCTGGATTTTTATTTGAAGCCTCCCAATTTTTAAAGATTGATTGCAAATTAAAAACTACTAAAGCCCTGTGATGTTACCTTAACCCCTCACCCAAATAATCCCATGCACACTGGCCAATGATCCATGCACCACCATTTTCATCCCCATTTCTTAAACAGAGAAATGGAGGCCCAGAGAGTTGAGTAATAACCTAAGTCCTGCAGCTTATTAGAGACAGAACTAGCATACAGGCCCTCTAATTCTTCCAAGCAGTGGAGAAGCCCTCCTTTGGCATCTGAAAGCCACAGCAGCTGCCAGTTTCACCATCCCACTGGGAAATGCCAATCCTCGACTGTGGGGACTTTGGGCTAAAGGTGGGAATGACTTCAGTGCCCTTCAGCTGCCCCATGACACCAGCCTGAAGAAGAGACCCTGGGGTCTCAGAGCCCGGTTTGTGTGTATCTGTGGGGAACCAAAGTCACCATGTCCTGAAGAAAAATGTAGAAACACCTGTGTGCCAATGGTGGCCATGCATCAACACACATGCTGGAGGAAGGCTTGCTGTCTGAAGTGTGACCCTTAGACCTGGGCAAGAGTAACCTCCGCTGGGCTCTGCACATCAGACAGACCCACTCCGGCCCTCTCTCTCAGACCCTCCCCACAGGATGAGGCCATACTTCCCACAATGCCATGGGACAGGTCCTCCAAGGGGCCACATCCACTTTCTAGACCACATTCTAAGTACCATCTCAGAATTCCCTTCCAAAATTATTCAGAGCCTCTTCCAGGGTTGCACAGGCACCCTGGACCTGGCACCCTGTGGGTAGACTGTGCCATGTCTGTACAAGCCCCGGGATCAAGAGTAAGTGGCTTTTTGCCAGAGCTTGGTTGGATGGCTTGGGCTGCCCGTGACATGCCCGTGAAGACCCTTGCTGCGCAGGGTGTAGCTGAGGTGGGGGAGATGGGGGCAGGGCCAGGGAGGCCGGGGCCCAGCTTCTTCCACATTTCCACATTCTGTATGGAACTCCTAAGGGCCCAGGAATTCTAAATTCATCCTGGCCTTCCAGAGTGTTATGATGGTGTATTTATCAAGGTAGAAGGATTATTACACTTTATTTGTTGGCTTGTTAGTTATGACTTTAAAACATTTAGACAGGGAATATATAGGCCTCTGAGGAAACTCTTGCTCTAGGTCCTGACAGAGACAGAGACTTGCTTGGTGGCCTGGATTCACTCGAATCCTGGTATCTGCAGCTCTCACTTGATTAAGAGATTGGCCTAATCATGGCTGTTGCTTTGTGTAACCTTTTGAAACATTTTAGCCTGCAATGTGAAAGTGTTAAAATGAGTCAGTGACTGGGAGAGGGCAACCAACTTGGAATGAATTCAGAGAATTGTTAAAAAATTTTTTTTTCTTTATCTTGGCACACTTTTTGCACTCAATACATTTTAAAACTTAACAACAATTCTTGATAATAATTATAATTTTTTCATTATTCCAAAATGGGCAGCTGCTACCCTGGAGATAGCACTGCTGCTGTCAACAGCTTTTTGGAAAAATACGATACTTTCTGTTCAAGGATATTTCCACCGTTGAGTCAGGCTCAGGCCCACCCTCCTGCAACTGGGCCAACTTGGAAAGCAGTGGCCAGAAATTGCCCTTTCCTGGAGCCTGCAGTTGGCTAATGATGGCTTAGCCTCATCTCACCTGTCAAGTAAGAAGGAAGCACCAAACCTTGGCATGTCTGTCAACATCTTGCTGGACCCTTTTCTCTGCCAAGAGGTATGCAACAACTTAAAAATAGTACAGCTGAGTGTCAATGGCCAATTGTACAAAATGGGGAGCTCTCAACTTTGAAAATCAATTCTGAGCCTGATGCTGGAATCACAATTGCATGGATTTCTGATTTATTTTTCACACTATACAGGCTCTGACCTTAGATTCTTTATAGTAGCAAGTGGAATAAGCAGTGGTTATCCAAGCAGTTCCTGATGAGTTGTGGGTATGGGAGATGAAAGCAGAGATGAGTGAGATGCTAGATTACTCCTCACATCCTGGCCAATTGTTTTAACTTCCTGCCTCATTAGATTCCCCCTACTCACCACCCCACCCCACCTCCAGAGTTGGTTATATAACGTAGAGCTGGGCTTTCTTCTTTCTCTCTCCCTTTGATAAATATGCCAACAGATAGTAAATTGGTCTCAGATAGGGAGAAGCAAAGAGCCTGGAGGATTTATTAACTTAATAAACACTCTTTAAGTAATTCACAATGGTAACATGGGGATAATCATACCCATATCATAGGTTTTTTGGTGAAGATAAATGAAATAATATATGTAAAGCCATAGCATTATTGACAATTTAGCTGGATAATTCTTTGTGTGAGGGGCTTTCTGAGAATTGTAAGATGTTTAGCCCCATCCCTGGCCTTCATCCACTACATGCAGTAGGATACCCTCCTCCCATTTGTGATAACCAAAAATATCTCCAGACATTGTCAAATATCCCCTGTGGGGCAACATCCTCCTACCCTAGAGAACCACTGTTCTAGCATCATTTTGTCACATACTTCCTGAATTATGGTAGTTTTTACTGGTAGAGAAATGTAGGAATGGCAGACAGAGGGGGTCAAATAAGCTACAATGGCAGGGTGTTTCTAATGGACTTGGAAATTAGGAGATTACTGGTGACTTTAGCCAGTCATGTCAAGAGTTTGAGAGTGGATGGGAGGTAAGAGCATGGAGAAGGCAAGGACTAAAAGATTGCTGCCCTTATCCATTTTACAATTCATTACATATAACAGTCTTTACCAACTTTAATGAGCCTTTACGTTTCTTTACAAAGTCTTTCTTGTTTTGTTTTAGCATCTCTTAGAGTGTGTACATAATCTCACCAATGCTGCAGTCAGAGAGAGGTCAGGCCCCCATCAGCTGTGACTGAGGGTCCTGCTTTGCTGATGTCCATCTTTCCGTGCTCATCTCCAGTCTGCTTGAAGCATTATTGGGTCCTCCTTTGCATTCAGTTTATACCAGACTTCCACTGAGTTTTGGTTAGGAAGATGCTCATTAAGATTTATAAGTTTTAGTTATTTGTCATCTTTTTTTAAAAGATATTGAGTTAAGCAAAAGCAAGCAAGCAAACAAACAAACCAAAACTCCTTGAGTCTTCAGCCTCCCTCTGAATTCAGTAGCCGCTATGCTTCTAGGTTGCTACTATGTGCCAGTTGCTAGTTCTTTACATACATTATCTCATTTTAATATTTATAGCAGCCCTGAGGGGTAGATATTGATATACTTTTATAGAGTATAAAAAAAGAGACAAAAAGAAGTTCAGTTACTTTCTCAAGATTGCAAAATGTGTAAGGGACTGCTATGAGCCACTCTTTGATGTTAGGTCTTTTCCTAAGTCCAAAGTACACAATTTTGTTGATGTGTCTATGCTGGGGGTGGAAGTTGATGTGGGGGTCATTCCCAGGTGGAGATGGTTTTTCTTAACTGCAGAATAAAACACCCCAATAGCAGTCTCCAGGACCAGATCTTCACTTGCATCACAAAACCCTGGCTGTTGCCATCTCCAACCTTTCACTCAATTACATTCTGACCACCAGTCTCTAAAGCTTTTCTAGTTGGGCTTTACTTCAGACTTGTTACATTACCTGATAACATTAATTAATAATTAAAGCTTACATTTATCCCAGACTTTATAAAGAAAGCATTAGCATATTAACCTCACAGCAGTATGAGGAAGGAAGTAGGTTCTATTATTTTTGCCAATGAAGAAACTGAGTCACAGAGAGGTCAAGTATCTTGCTGAAGTAATAAACCAGTTGATACAACCTGAGATCTATTTGATTCCAGAGCTCATGTTCTTAACAACTCCCTTACTGGGGTGAGGTAGACAAGCATGAAATGGGGACTAATTTTAAAACCTTGCTTGCTCAGAGCATTTTGTGCACATCACCTGACAAAGCTCAGTGAAGTCAATGCAGGTGCACACTGCTCGTAGAATCAGTGGGAGTCGTATTATTATAAGAGGTAGTCTTTAGCATTTCTATGGCACTTTATTCGTGCACATTGCTGTATAGTTTATTTTCCTAAGAAAGATACACAGTGCATTGAAATACAAAGCATATTTATATACTTGGGGAAATTTACATTGTTGGTAAATGTACAGAGAAAAACCATAGCTGATCCCTGAGATCCAATAAATAAGGTAATATATATTTTCCTAATTAAATCTGCTCAGTAAAGCAGAGCACCTTCTTCACTTTCCCTCACAACCTTAAAAGATTGAGCATTGTAGCATTCTAAATCAGAGATAAAATGGGAAACTCAATCAATCAGTCAGTAAGTAAATATTAACTGATGAAAAACTTCAATATTTTAGAAGTTGAATTTAATATTGTATAGAATCTATCTGATATTTCCTTTAATTCATATTCCAATATAAGCAGTCTTAATATCAGGCACTTATCTGGATACTGTCAGTATCTTCCTTGTTTAACACCCCTGCTCACTGCTAGTCATGTAGAATCTTGAAAATGTTCAAATATAAATAAACGAGTGCCTGAGTAACAGTCTTTCTCATATTATCTCTGCTTCTCTTTGGGTGCAAGAGATCCCAATGCTATGCCAAGCAGTGATTCTTCACTCTTAACCAAGGACAGACATTTTATTGACCTCTTATCAGTAAGCAAAGGGCTTCACCTATAAAGTGCAATCAAACATTCAGAATGAATGCTAGTGCTTCATTATTATTTGTGTGTGCATTTTGATGGTATTCGATTAAGCTAAATGCATGAACTGGAACAAATGCCTAATTGTGATGACTTCTATTGACCCAATAAACTACAGTAAGGAATGGAAGTCTCACAATTAAACAACATCAATAACCCTTAAAAATCATATGCCATCATTAAAGAAACAAACACAATCCTCAAGTACTACATAAATCTCTGTTGGGAATAATCAGATTCTGTCTTAGAAACAGCCTGACTTTAAATAGATCATTGAAAACAGCTCCTCTCCAAATTCTCAGCCCTGGATCACCAGGGAACCAAATTGAGGAGTTTAAAATAACAGACTTTTACAATTAAATAAAACCCTTAAGAGGAATACAATCAACTTTCATAGAAATCCCAGTAATAATAAGTTTTTTTTGTTTTCCATCTTTTAATTCTGCCTTTATACAGCTTCTAGAGCCCATGAAGATTCAATTTTGAGGAAAAAAAAGAAAAAGAAAGAGAACATGTTTCTACTGTCCACACCATTTAGAAAAAAAAGAAGAGAGAGAACAGTTTCGGCAGGGCTTTTAAATGAGTGGGCATGGAGAGTTAATGCATATTCTTAGAGAACCACAGAACCCCAAGCTGATCAAATAACCTTCCAGGAAAACACCATGTACTAAATTAGAAAGGAAAACCAAAATTACTTACCCCCCAAATTTCTTCTGACTTCTGGACACTGGAGTTTAGCACCTCAGCTCCTGCGGTCATTTACTGACAACAGACATACCAAGGCAAAGCCAAGTTTGTCTTTCCCAGGACACAGAAACTGTGGAAACGAACAGAAAGAGAAATCACCCATCTTTGCCTTTAAGGTGAAATCACTTGTGTGCTTCTCTTCCGGCTTTCCTATTAGACATAACTGCATGTTCCATAGCTGCTTTAGAATGCATTCGTTTTCTCCAGAGGATTTGGGAGGGACCCTAATCTGAACGTTGCTTGGGTCAGCCGCGCAGAGGCTCTGTCCCTGGTTCTGAAAGAGAGTTGGAGGCAGAAGCAGGATCTGTTTCCTACCTCGCTCTCCTCTTTTCCCGTTGTGTCTCTGTGTGCTTCGGTACTATGCATTTTAGAACATGTGAATTTTTTCCCTCAGTGCTCTTTTTAATCCCAGTTTTTCCATACTCTTTACCTTTATGTGTTACTTTCTCTTGGGTAACACTCACCTTCCTCAGTTTAATTGACTTTCCAGCTTTTGGTGGGTGTAAACATGATTGGTTAAGAAGGAACAGACCAACAAATCAATACCATGTGTGGTTAACGGAAATCAGTACAATTTTAAATATATTTGGCAGAATAATTGAACATAGATGGGTAAGTCTGACTGGGAAAAGAAGGCTAAAGGAAATATATTACAGAGGGAACAAAACCGAGGCATGGAATACGATTGGTGATAAGGATGAAACAAGCATATCACTATGAGAAATGTTGTGTTTATTTAGCAGCGCTTCTTGTGTTCATAGAACTTTACAAACATTTTCAATTCATCTTTACTGTTTCTTTGTGGCATATGTGAGTATTTTCTTCTGGCTAAAGTGAGATATAACCAAGGGCATTATCCATCAAAGTCAGTTTCTGAAGCAGCACTAGAACTTAGACACTCTTAACTCATGTTCACTTGTTCATCTAACATTTTCCAATGGAATCCTAACTATCCGCTGTTCTCTTCCTTCAGACAGGGTGGTATCTTTCAATACTTTGCCAGCAGTGGTTGTGCCTGGCAGCTGCTGTGCTGACTGTCAGGGAAGCTAGTTCTAGTTTGACTGTGATGGAGACCTCTGCTGGCTGTGATAGATGCAGCAGCAGCAACTAGGTCTAAGTACTGCTACTAATAAAAACAACCATGATTTATTGAGCATGTACTATCAGCCAGTCATTTTTTCATCCTTTCAACAACCTTACAAGGTAGGCACTACATTATCATCCCTAATTTATAGATAGGGAAATTGAGGCTTAGAGATGTTAAAAAGCTTGCTGAAGGTCACATAGGTAATAAGTGATGGAGCCAGTTGTTACTATTGTTATTTGGATCTAGATATCTTAATTCTGGAGCATAGTCTCCTAACCGCTATGCTATGATTCTACGCTACAATGTCATCGATTTCCCAGGAAGCTGGCAGTATGTTAGAAGGAATACAGATTATAGAGAAAAAAAGATATCAATAATATAATATTTATAAGGTGCTTTATAATTTATAAAGCATTTTCTCAATCACATTCTTGTCTGCATCTTACATCAATCCTCATGATGCTAATTTTTGCAGAGCCTTAGAAAGGTTAGGTTAGGTGTCATATCCAAGCTTGCTCATGATTTATTGGACATAAATTGTAGCAGTCATGTGGCTTAATTATACTAAACATGCTCTAAGACTGGAGCTCCCAGCTTGAATCCCCAGGATCGACTTCCTTTGAGTTAAGGTACCAAAATTTGTTCACTATTAAAGGTCAGCGTGCCTACTATGTAAAAACAGGGGAGTAACTGCAGGATAGTGTCTGTAAAGAATGAAGCAGAGGCATATTGAGGAGTTCAGGGCCTTTTGCTGCTCATTTCAGCCTCATGGTTTCACCTTTGAGTATCCTACGTTGACTTGCTCTAACATTTGAAGATACTGTGCCTGGTGATAAATGCCACCCTGATAATTCATGAATACAGCAGGAAAGATCATATTTCTAGACTTTCCAAGTCGAGATCATGCAGCCTATCCTCACATGGTAGCTATAAATGTTGCTGGCATAATTTTCATTAGCATTTTTGCAGTGCCTTTTCTTGGCAGAACTCAAGAGAAGAAAAAATGAATAAAGACTCCTATTCTAATTCTCTATAGGAGCAACAGACAGAGAAATTAACTGACTTATCCAAAGTCATACATCCAGGAAGTCCACTCAGCCTTCATTCAGCTGTCTCTCCGTAGACTTCCTGCCTCCCTTAGTGAATGGCAAGGGATTATGTAGGGAATACAGGGGGGTACTTTAGGTAATCCTCTCTCTCTGGACCTCAGTGTAAGTGGGGATCAGTAACTGCTCCTTTTAACCTGGCACTTCTTTCATTCATACTCACAATACTGAACAGATTTCATTCTTTTAAAGAAATGGGACTCTCATTCATGATTGGCATTGAAGATTTTGAGGCCTGCTGTCTGGGAAGAACTCCAGAACGCCTACAGAACAGACACGCCTGGGCAAAACCCAAGAAAAATATAGACCATTTTCCTTATCTTTCTCCAAGGAACTTGTTTCAATAGCATGACTAGAACATTCTCATGTGCCAGTCAGCAGTGCTTTACTGGGGAAGTCTCTGTCTTTGAACTTGAAGTGGGAGGTTTAGAGCAAGAGTCTGGTGATGGTGCGCTTCTGATATATAGGCATTCTCAGTGGTTTTTCTTAGGAAGAAAATAACAGTGTAAAATCTGTGGTGGAAATAATCCCATGAATTGCTGCTCCCTGGTAGCAATTATTTTGTTTCATCACAGGAAACTTTGTGTTGAGCACCACCACTGGGGACCACATGACTTTCTCACAGCACTTTAAACCTCCAGAGAGCTCCCACTCTCCAGGACAGTGTGGAGACAAAAAGAAGAAGTGTGGGGAGCCAACTTCTAGGGCCCTGTATGAACAGAGGGGCATTTTGAGTCCACATCTCACCATAACTAGAATTTCTCACTGTGAACTGGGAGATTTGATTATCATGATTATCTTAAATTGCATGGATACCAATCTAGTCTGAAGAATAACCTCTTAGTGTGTTTTTCACTGGAATTAGACCTCACATTGTTGAGTAAGAATTCAAGTTAACATATGCAGCAAAAGGTCCAGGCAGTATGGCTACTTTTTCCTAATTCCAGCCCATATGTCTCTCCAATGACCCTGTGGTCCTGCCATTGACTGGAACTGTTCTGAGAAAGCTTAGGTCTCACTTTTGGATTCATTCTGCTGCTGTAATACACTTCCTAAAAGACAAAAACAGGTCAACTCATTTATTTGTGTTCAGCACTGGACTCCAATCTTCTTCCTTTCTATCAGAGAATGGAGTAAACAACAGAAAGAGGCTTCCCAATCAATCAGGTTGGTACTCACTCCACTCTTTAAAGGTAGCAAAGAAATAGTAGGGAAGGAAATAAGTGATATTCATCTTCATATTTATATCTACTCTTGTGTGCTTGCTTCTTACCTCTTTTTTCTTCTTCCTTTTTTACTTTTCCACCTGTTTTCTTCCTGTGGTTTTTTCTATCCTCCATCAGATAATCTTTTGTTCTATCATTTCCTCAATTTCTTCCTATCTAGTCTACATTTCTTTTCTTCTTCCCTCCAAATACATATAAATAGAAATGAGAATGGGAATGGGCTAGAATTAGAAAAAATTGTATCTTAATTTCTCATTTATTAAAAAATGATTTGTGGTGGAAGCTATGGCAGATTGTATATTCCAAAAATAGCCATGATTGTATCTCCCATTCCCCATGCTTTTCTAGAAGCTTGCCACTCTTCTATCAAGAGGTAGAGTCTTATGTCCTCTCTTCTTGAGCTTGGTAGGCCTTTGTTACTGCCTTGACTAATAGTGTATGACAGAAGTGATGCTCTGTGATTTCTGAGGCCGGGTCATAAAATGCCATATACTTCCATTTTATTCTCTTGGGGCACTTGCTCTGGGAACTCAGTCATCAAGAGATGAAAAAAGCCCAAGCAGCCCATGGAGGGGTGTCCGGCGCCGCCCCGCTCGACCCCTGTTCCCCGGCCGGCGAGGGGAGAAACAAGGGATGAGAGAGAGAGAGAGATGCAGACCACGCAAACTGACCTGGCTGGAAGTCACGACTCGAGCCACACGGCGGTTGCGAGAGCAAGTCTTTTACTGAAGCTAGATAAGCATTCTCTGTTACAGGTTTCCACGCGGGGCAGAGTGCCTCGCGGGAGAGCAGCCTCGATGTGGCTGTCAGGTACGGCTCCTAGTGGGCTGTCTCCCCGAGGTTCGCTTGGGCAAACTCTTAAGTACTCTACTCATAACCAATGATCTAGCGCCGCGCATATGCACTCAATTGGCAGATAGGAATAGTGAGTGTGCACGTCATAAGCGGAAGCAGGATATGGGCGCCATCTTGGCTCATTCGATGGGCGGGGGGACTTTGGAGCAGGTTTACAGCGCATGCGCTATGCCCGTCCCGGGAGACGGCTCTCCACATCTCCCCCTTTATTATTTATATCGACCCAGTGTCCCCAGTGATGAGTGTGCTCCCGTGAACCCAGATGGCTCACAATTTGTTCCGGTGCTTTGGGGAGTCTGGACTAGGTCTCAGCCATTTAGCGGCGGAGCCTCTAGCACCGACCAGAATGCTCACCTCATATGGAGACAGGAGAGTCCGTGAGCTGGAAACAACATGACTCTCCCTGCAGTGCTTTGCCTTGCAACTGGGGGACAAAGGCGGGGGCAGGGATAGCATTAACCAGAGTCGGAGGCGTCACTAGGCGTCCCTATGCATTGGCTAGAGTCAAGTCTGGCCACAACTATGACTCTGCCTTAGGGACCTACCTGAGACAAAAATTATGACTGCTGGCGTCGCCCGTTATACCCGGGACACAGCTGCGCGCTTAGCTACAAACCTCGCTCCCAAGTGCCCCGCCCGACGCGGCCAGGATGGGGTATGGCCATCAGAATGGTCGCTGTTGGGGGTATCAAAGGTGGAGGACATAGCCATCATAGTGGTAACACGGTACTGCCGCGCTTGAAACAGGCGTTCTAGCAAAGATTTAACAATGACTAATCCCACCAATGGTCCCACCATCAAGTTGGGCCAAGAGAACCAAGAGGTGACTTGGTCCCACAGATTTTTTACAGTCTCGCCCAGTGTGGAAAGGTCGAAACTAACAGGCTTCAATTTCCTAATGTTCTCAAGTCCCTGAAGGTCGGATTTCACTTGGTCGGAGAGATTGGTGAAGTTGGGGAGATAAGTGTCCTTGAGCCACTCGGCGACATCTTGCTGCTCCTCTGTCAAGTTCACCCTAACCGGGGTGACACAAAGCCTCCCGAATAACCATCGGGTATCACACGTCTGCTGGAGAACTCTCCAGAGTCCATCTATTTCTAGTCCAAGTTCATCTATCTCCGCTAGGAGTTTCTGAATGGCCTGGAAATTTAAGTTCAGCATCTGATTGTGGCGGCGTAGCACGTCTCGGGTAAGGTATGCCTCTTGGACGCCTAGACTTAGAGAAGGGGATATTGTTAAGTGAAACAACTTGAGAAACAGGGCCAACCCAGTCGGTTGCCTTGACGGGGAGCCAGACATAACTTGGGCGATACACTAGGATAGCGGGGCGGCGAGGCATCCGGGTCTTTGGAACGGTTGCAGACTGTAGGAGCAAACCCCGGAAGGAAAAGGCACCTTTGAGTCTCATTTTTACTCAAGATCCCTTCACAAGACTGGCGGCTCTTCCCTGTAACGTTAAGAAATTCAAGCAAGACTCCCTTACTTAACTCGCCATTACCAGTTTCACAAGTAGCATTCGCCGCAACTGTGGTGTTGACAACCTTGACAGAGAGGTTAGCAAAAGAGAGGATCAGTGTGTCATTGGTGAGGGGGAAGGACTCGTTGAGGAGAAGGATTGCTATAGGAGAGCAAAGAACAGAGTTACCGATCCTCTTTTTGGGCAACCGCGGGGTGGTCAGTCCTACTATTATCGTCTTGTCGGTCGTCGCCATTCCAATCTATGAATCGGCCTGACGGCAAGCAAGCACGGGCTAGCTGAAAAATATCTGCGGGTGTATGATTTAGAGCAGAGAGGTTCTCGATCATGTTCAAGGTATAAGGGGCATTGGGGCCATACTGATGGACGGCCTGCCTCAATTCCCTCAATAGTTTGTAATCATATGATTCGTGCTGATTGCCACCTTGGGGATTGATAATAACCGGGTACATTTCTGAGACTGGCTGCGGCTCAAGTGGCTGGTAGCCACCCAGCATGCCAAAAGGTCTAAATGTTGTGAAAGGGTTCCATCTCCAGAAATGTCTCCCACCACTACCTAATGGCAAAGGGTCCTGAGGGCCTGTGTACTCGGGCGGGGGGTACGGCAAAGGTTGCCCCTCCCCTGACCGGCCCATCGGGGTTTCCGGGTCTGGCAGCAAAGGATAATTACATTTACTGGGCATGGCCACTAGAGGGAGCTCTCGGCAAGGTCCTTTGGTGGGACCGCCCAAGGCGTCAGTTGGGAGCTGGGGTGTCCCTGGGGGTGCAGCGGTAGACATTGGCGGGGCGGAAGGCCGCACGGGTGTGGCGGGAGGCTCCTCCCACTCAAGTAGCGGGGATGCTTCCGCCTCCTCGCCAGTATCGCTATCTGACTCTGAGTCAGAGTCACTGGACTCCGGCGGTTTGCCCTTATAGGAGCCGTCCGCTGACGAAACTGACTGGGTTTCTTGGAGCGCGCACCGTGCTTCTTGCAAGGCAGAGGACGGGCTTAGGCCGGCAGCCGATTCTAGTTCAAGGACCGCACGGACGGTCTCCCATATGGGTACTAGAATCGGGTCCATACACACGCCCGTCTGGCGCGCTCGGTCTATGTCGCGACCGAGCTTCATCCAAGAGGGTAGGCTAAGGCTGCCGGTGCAGGCAAACCAAGGGGCAAAAGTATCAACATCATCAAGAAAACGCTGAAGGGAGCTTTTCCTGACCGAGATACCCCGTTGTTTCAAAAGGTTCTTTAAGGGAGCTAAGAGAGATGAACTTCCGGACTGCCCCATGATTGCAGTCGGCACTATACTTCAGTCACTCGGAGAGCTCTTCCGAGTCCCCCGGGGTCACCTGAAAACCCACGGGCCCTAACTATCATGTAATAAGACGCACTCACCTTCTCGCGTTGATCAGGCGCGGGAAGTCCGCCGTAAGCTCGATGCGCAGCGCTGCTCTCCTCACAGAGGGACCGTCGAGAGCGAGGCAGGAGGAGGAGCGTTCCCCGTACGGGCCACCACTCGTCCGGCGCCGCCCCGCTCGACCCCTGTTCCCCGGCCGGCGAGGGGAGAAACAAGGGATGAGAGAGAGAGAGAGATGCAGACCACGCAAACTGACCTGGCTGGAAGTCACGACTCGAGCCACACGGCGGTTGCGAGAGCAAGTCTTTTACTGAAGCTAGATAAGCATTCTCTGTTACAGGTTTCCACGCGGGGCAGAGTGCCTCGCGGGAGAGCAGCCTCGATGTGGCCGTCAGGTACGGCTCCTAGTGGGCTGTCTCCCCGAGGTTCGCTTGGGCAAACTCTTAAGTACTCTACTCATAACCAATGATCTAGCGCCGCGCATATGCACTCAATTGGCAGATAGGAATAGTGAGTGTGCACGTCATAAGCGGAAGCAGGATATGGGCGCCATCTTGGCTCATTCGATGGGCGGGGGGACTTTGGAGCAGGTTTACAGCGCATGCGCTATGCCCGTCCCGGGAGACGGCTCTCCACAGAGGGGCCTGCATGGAAAAGAACCAAGATTCTTGGCCCATATCTCTGGCTGAGTTCCCAGCTGAAAACCAGCACCACCTTGCTAGCCATAAGAGTGAGCCATTTTGAAAGTGTATTCTCCAGCCTCCAATCAAGCTCTCTCAGCTGAGGCTATGTGGAGCAGGGACAAGCTATCTCTGCCCCAATTTCAGATTCATGAGCAAAATAAGTGTTTGTTGTTTTAACTCAATAATTTTGTTTACCACAATAGGTAATAGGTATACTGTGACTCATTGTTTCTGGAACTTACCATATCTAGTGTTCAGAAGGAGCACATCTCAGATTCTGTCCAGTCCCATCTCATTTTGAAGCAACTGCTATTTAATTATTGGAAGTTTTGGTTTGACTCTCAGATACTGTCTATCTTACATTTTCAAATCTTATAAAATCTTGCTATTCAAAGTATGGTCCATAGATCAGGACCAGCAGCATCAGCTTCAGTTTGGAAGTTTTAGAAATGGAAATTTTTGGACCCTTCCTCAGACTTAGTGAATCTATTTCAACAAGATGCCCAAGTTATTCATTAATGTTTTAGAAGCACTGGTATAAAGAATAAACCTATAGAACAGATGTATCTATAGACACTAGACACAAGAATTTGTTATTTATTTATTTCCCATTAGCTTTTATTACTCCCTTGAAAATGAGGTGTGTGCATCTGGGGTGATGGGTGAGGGAGAGAGAAGAGCAGTGCTGTGAGAGAACGAGAAATGGCTGAGAAAGTGAGGATCAGGGGCACCAAAAGGGGCCTGGAGACTCTAGATTCGATGAGGCATGTTTAAGTTATTCTATTCTCAGAGGCTAAGGTCATGTATCATGGGGGATAAGATGGAGCCATAGTATAGTTATTTTTATTTTTTCATAGCTGACAACATTCCATTATAGAACAGGCTCTATTGTTTTGCAAATGCATAAATATACATGAAAATATATGTGTTTATTTTCTTAAATATATTTAAAGCTCTTTAGGATTTCCCAGGAAGAAATGTTCTCTAAGATTGGAAATGAGCTAGTATTATTGTTGCTGTAAGCTGGGGTTTGAGCGTTCACACACCAAGCTTCCCTTGAGTAAGTGCTTTTATAATGGTTTGATCCCTGTCCTTGAGCACAAAGGAGCTGCCTTATCTTTGTATCTGGTTTTATAAGATGCTCAGCATGTATCAAGTGTATCTGCAATGCATTCTCTAAAGGTTGCAGTTTCTAATCCTCAAAAGTTCAGTTCTCCCCAGAAGACAGGACTTGTAGAACTTTGTATGTTAATGACAAGAACCATCTTGCATTCTTACATTTAGTGATAGCTTTTGTCCCCTCCACAGCCCCTTTGCATACCTGTAATTTTTATTTTATGTCCAGATACCCTACTGTACTACCCATGACTGAAACTTGGTGACTTCCAGAATAAAACAAAATGACAGACTATTAAAAAGTAACTGGTTTGTAAAAGGACAAATACAACCAACCATCCAAAGAAGGACATTTTGTGTCACTAGAATTCTTGGGGGAGTTGAAAAATTCAGATTCATTGAGACAGCCTCACTGTTCCTGGAAATGCCCATTTCTTCCTCTTTCCCATCTTATTTTTTCTTGAGAGAATTTCTCCCTCAAACTGGTTTCAACTCTTTCTTATGTTTTAAAATGGCCATTAGCTTCTGGTCATACTAGGATACCTAGTAGAATTATAGCAGGTAGCTCAGGTAAATTGCTTGTGTGTCACATCTGTCCTGACTGCAAATGTGGTCCTTTCATAGTCATGCTCCTTATACTTCTCCATAAAGTGTGCCTTCCAAAATGCAAGTGGGATAATTAAGCTCATTATTTTGACTGAAGCTTTGGCAAGCAGCAGAAACCCTCCTTCTCAACTGCATAAAATGATAAAGACTTGATTATCTCATAGAAGAAGTCCAGGGGTAGGTGGCTGCACACTAATTCATTAGCAGTCATTTGTATCTTTCTGCTTTGCCAACCTCAGTGTTTTGGTCCTCTCCTAATGCTGGCTCACCTCATGGTCATGAGATGGCTGCAGCAGCTCCAAGCATTCATATTTTCACGGTAATATCCAGAGGTAGAGAAAGAGATTGAAGAAAGTCTTCCCCAGAAATTCTCCAGCAAATTGTCTTTGTGTTTCACTGGCCAGATTTGTGTCACATGTTCACGTTTGAGTCAATTATCAGCAAACGAAATGGGAGCACTGCTACTGACTTAGATTTATCAGGACACCCTCAAAGTCACAAGGGAAAAGAGTGGATACTTGAACAAAATATGAGGTTTTGCTATCAAGGAAGTGGGTAGGGAGTGGAGAATGGCTACCCTTGAGATTGAAGTGAATCATCAGAAATGTTGTTAAAGAGGGTTGTCTAAAACACTACAAAGAATATCATAGCATGAATAAAATAATTTTTGAAAGAATAACAACAAATTATCATACACTTTTGTCTAATTAATTTCAGTTTCAGAAATTTCATTCTAGTATTTGTTCACATGTGCACATATTTTTGCATAGTTGGAATCTTATTTTTTAGTCACTGTTACCACATAAAACAATACTGAATAATATTTACACACCTTTTACATTACTATTATTATCTTTAAGGGCTGGATTCTCTTTTATTTCATTGGTATGACTTTTTGAGTCTTTACATTTGGACCTTTTGTTTCTATTGTTTGCTATTTTTAATAACTGTCCAATGAATCCTGAAAGGGATATTTATGTTAAGCAAACACAAAGAATAAGGTTGTTACTCACACCTTAGAAAAAGCAATAGCAAGTGACTGAAAGATCATCAAACTGGGAAGTTGGAAATTGGAGCTCTGCCTTAATACTGCCACATCCTTGTGGTGTCCCCTTTGGCTAGTTTATCAACCTTTTGGGCCTCAATTTCTTCTTGGAAAAGGATGAAGTTGGAATAAATAAATTCTAAGATAACCTGCAGTCTTTGGAAACACTTAAGGGCTTGTGCCCCAGGCTAGGATACGACCTAATAAAGGCATAGAAATCAAAACTGGTGGCCACGATAAGCCTATAGGAAGCATGTTTAGCAAGCACATTTTAAATGTGAATATGAATGCAAATACTTTTGATAGAACATACACTATCCATTTTGGCCTCTGCTTTCTCTACTCTCTGTTGTTTTACACCAGGATGCTTCATATCTTTATAGTATCTATCTGGACCCTGAAAGGTTTTGAGTTTCAACCCCTGCAAGAAGGAGAGACTGCAGAAAATGAATGAATAATCCAGCTGAACACAAACTTATATTTCCATGGGAGTCTTTCTTTGGACTATTGTTGAAAGTCAGCCTTATTTGTTCTCAAGATCTAGTGATGGTTTCCATGTTATGCACATAAACACCTTGTCAGGCACCAGAGACAGGTTGGGAGAAGATGATTGATGGGAGTGGGCTTGTGAAATCACACCTGCTGTCACAGCAGATGGGGAAAAAAGCCGGAGTAACCTGTGGAATTGCTGATCCTTTTTGAAAATTCACTCTTAAAAACATTATTTTAGCTCTTTTACATACTTTAGAAAGAGCCAGTATCACAGACCAAACTTGAGGGGAGCAACTACTATGTGAGTTTTCAAGAGCATGATTTCAATAAAATATCAAGAAGCTTTCACCAACCAGGTGAACTGGTGCTCAAGCATTGGGGTGGTGAAGCAACTCTTTCTTTGCCAAGCAAAATGAATGTCATTCAAGCTTCAATTCCTGGCTAGGTGCCTACTGGGCATATAAACCTGTCCTCAGTGAATTTCATCCCAATCCATGCATAGCTATTGCCTTTGGAGCACAGAATGCATCCTAGAGATGAAAGAAGAGTTGAAATAGACTTTGCATAGGAGCAAACCAATGACGGGGCAATGAGGAACATGGGCCATTTATACCTTCAGATAATCCATGTGGACCCAGGAAAGTGTTCCGCCATCTAAGTTTTGACCTCATTTCACTGTTGGTTCTGTTCTGCACAATTTAGCAACATGTTATCCTATTTTACAAATATGCATTTTTTTTTCATTTACTCAACAACTAGTTATTGAGTTTCCACTATATTCACTACACTGTTTCGTAGAAGATATAAAAAATTGTGTTTGAGTGGGTAGAAGATGCACATGTGCTAAGCTAAGAAGCAAGAGAAGAGTTTAAAAGGGCTAGGCAGCAGGCTACAAGAGAGAAGGGGAAAAGGCACATAAGCTGAGAGGAAAAGTGAGGAGTGTTCAGAGAAACTTGGGAGTTGGTTTGGGTCTTAAAATGCATAGAAGTTAGGTTCAAGCTCGGGTATGGGAGGGAGAATAATTTCACCTACCGGAGTTCAAAGTTTCAGGCAGTTTATTTTCTCATAAACTCACTTATTCAACAAATATTTATTGAGCACCTCTTCTGTGCCAGTCCTTTTTTAGGCCTGGGGATACTGTGGGTAAACATGAAAGACAGATGTCTGCTTTCATGGAGCCTACATTCTGGGGGAATGGAGATAGAGCATAAAACCAACTAACAAGGGAAAATCTCAGGTAGTGGTGAGTATTATACAGAGAGATAGAATTGAGCCATGTGGCAGTGACTGGGTGAATTATGATAGACGAGGTGCTTTCTGTGCTTCTTTGGTGACTAAGCTAAGATCTGAACGACAAAAAGCAGCCATCCATGCAAGGATGAGGGGGAAGAGCATTGCTGGCAGAGGGAACAGCTGGTGCAGAGGCTGTAGGATGGGAATGTTCAAGATGGCCAGTGCACTGGAGCGTAGTGGGTGATGGACGACTGGTGCAAGGGGAGGCTGGAGAGAGAATATTTCAGATGGCTTAGGAGTTTGAATTTTATACTAAGCGGAATCAGAAGCCATTTGAAGTAAACATCAGAAAAATGATATATTTGATATGTCAATCTCTCTGAGAATGGGTCACAGTAGGGTCAAAAGAGGAAGTGGGGCCATCAGTTAAGAGGCTATTGTTGATGTTCCTTGGACTCAAGTGGTGGTACTGGAGATGCGGAGTAATGAATGCATTTGGGTTATATTTTGGATGTCTAGTAGACGGGCCCTCCTGATGGATTGGAAGGGGGGTATGAGGGAAAAGGAGTTGCCAGAATAGTGACAGATCTGAAATCAGATATTATAAGTGTCCTGGTTTCTCTGAAATGTTAAAGGAAGCTCTCATAGCACTGACCTCTCCAGGTAAAAGTAAGCTTGTCTAGATAATACTTGATTTTATTTCCAAAGTAGGTTATAACTTTCTATATATTTGTTTCTCGATGCTCCTGTAAATCCATTTATTTTCAAATCTTCATTGTTCCCTGTCCCTGTCCCTGTTCCAACCCCAGTTTTCCTTCAGTTATTAGACTTTCCTTCAATGACTCATTCAGCCCTCATTTCTCACAGGTGACAATTACATGACAAATATTAGAGGAGCTTCCAATCCTAAGACCTAGGGTTCCCTAATGACATTTTATGCTCACCTATTCCAATTGTTGACTGAACATTCTCTTGGGTTCAAAGTGTGGCTCACTGAGTGGTGCAAACTTTGTTACTGGACTGAGACAAGCTTAACACAAAAGCAGAGCAAAGCGTTCAGAATCACTTGTAGTATCAATTTGACAAACTAATTTTATATCTGTTGAATCTAATATTTAAATTTTAGGCTTGTATGTCTTTTTTTTTTTTATGACGTCATTCCCGTATGTGTATTGGAAATTTTTTTTAAGCAAAAACTGGATCTTCATGACATAATTTCAGATTTCGTACAGTGGACCGCCCTAGAAAAACTGGACTGAGAAGAGAAATAGAGAGGTAAGTAAACAGTTAGTGCTTACACATGCGGTCAAAGACAGTGGCTGACCTGACTGAAGAAGGGTCGCTTTCCCAGACTGGAAGGCCCCCTCTCCATACCTGTCAGAGGGGTTTCTGAGTCCACATGGCTACTCTGGAGTTCTGTTTCACAAGCACGGCCAAAACAGAGTCTCCCTTCCACGTGAGAACTTCACATGGCTTGGAGGGCAGGGTTGTGGGTAGAAGAGAAACACACCTTCCTTTTATCCCAGATTTTCTTGCAAACTCTTTCACTTCCCCTTCCCTGGGGTTTATGTGAATGGAATAGAGTGACTCTGATTCCTTCATGCAATAAGGATATATAAGAATAGAATATCAAAGACTAGAAAAGAGAATCATAAAATAAATGTCTTCAATTTCATTTTATTCAGTTTCTATGTGTATACATGAACAAATATGCATAATTTCAGTTAGTTTTTTTTTTTTAGTTCCCTGAGTAGCTACAACTTGGGAAGTCTCATTTTCCTGTTCTTTTGTCACCATACAGTCTGGAGTCTCTTGGTCAATCTGAATTTAAAATTTTATATCCTACAAGTAAATTCATATCTGTCAGATCATGTATTCTAATTTTTTATTCATAAAATGTTGTATGAGTACCTCTTCTCCTTAGTGATCTCCATGCCCTAAATGACATCCTGAAATAACACTGCCGAGGTGCTCTTTGTTGTCCTCCAAGTCAGTGTGCTAGACTCAATTTCCTCATTATTTCCTTCCAATTTGTAGTTTTTCTGTCTAGTTGTGTTTTAGAAGATGTCTCAGTTTGCTAGGCTGCTGCAAACAGATACCATAAAATGGGTTGGCTTTTAACAATGAGCATTTATTAGCTTACAGGCTTACAGTTTTGAGGCTGTAAAAATGTCCAAATCAAGGCATCATAAAGGTGATGCGTTCTTCCTGAAGACAGGCTGCTGGCGATCTTTGGTTCCTCTGTCACATGGCAAGGCACGTGGTGACATCTGCTGGTGTCTCCCTTCTCTTCTGGGTTTTGTTGCTTTCAGCTTCTTTCTTCTTGGTTCTCTCTCTCTCTCTCTCTCCCCCTTTATAAAGGACTCCAGTAAGAGGATTAAGACTCACTCTGGGCCATGCATTAACTGAAGTAGCCTCATCAACAGGTCCTATTTACAATAGGTTTATACTCACAGGAATAGATCAGCTTTAAGAACATGATTTTTCTAGGGTACAAACGGCTCCAAACCACCAGAGAAGGCATGACCTGTCAGTCCCCTTTTGAATCACGAATTCACTGTACTTTTTATCCTCCTCATCTCTAAAAATGTGCTGGGTACACCAGCATTTCTGATCTTACAAAGCCATGGAGCATCTGTCATCAGTTTTCCATGTCACGAGCTTGGTGTCAGTGCCTGCCTTTCTCTGTCACTTTGAAGGTAACATGCTGTCTTGTTTCACAGAAGTCACTTCCTGTCATTGACCCCTTTCACAAGAAACAGTGGCATAGTCTTGGAGCATATTGCAAAGGTCTTTTTTTGCTTTTGAAACCACTCAAGTAAAATGAGGTCTCCTCTTGTTTTCTAGTCATTTATCACTGATATTCAGAGCAAAATCTGCTTCTTGTAGTCATCTACAGTGAAGGAGGAACAACTTTCTCAAGGCCTGGGGGAGGTTTGTCTGCTCTCAAATCTTAGGAAATTCCCCCCAGGCAGATATCTCCAATCAGCTCGAATCTGTGCAGCAGTTAGTTTCTTTCAAAAGGAACCACTTGAGGCTGAGCTGGAGGCCTGTCAAGGGCTTTTAGGCCTTGGGCAGAACAGGGTGGAAAGAGAATAAAGGTGGTGAAGAAGGGGGTTATGGAAGAACCTATAAATCTGCTAAATACCAGTAAAATGTTTTCTGGAGGTAGAATAACTGAAATCTAAGAGGGAGAAATGTTGTTTCCTGTAAGTTATTTTTATTTTATTTTTGTGCATCCCTACTAACTGAGAGATACTCTCAGAAATCAAAGGTCAGGTATGTGCATCCCTACTACTGGTTAAGGGACACCCAGCTGATAGTGTGCTGATCCAGCAAGTGTGTCCAGTGATGATGACACACCCTAACAAAAGTGTGAGCATCGACAGGAGGAAGTGTTAAATGTCTGAAATCACCTAGTCAATAAAATGTATTAGATTGTGAAAGTATTTCAACACAATTATTCGCAATTTAGCTAACCATAGTAACTAAATTCCCTAGCAGCCTTTATTACTCATGTAATAACAGAGATTGGCAAGTAAAGACAGTACAAGATAAAGTGACTTTTATATGTCATCGAAAATCTGGAAAGATTTTTCTATACGTCACTGAAATCTGCTTTCACGTTCAAAGTTAATTCAAACACGGAGGGATAGCTAGTGTATTGTAATGTTGGGTAGTGCAATTAGGATTCAAAAGGGTTAAATAGAAAGTATATTTATAATGTTATAAAACAGTTAAATATAATAAAATATAGAAAATATAGAAAACAGTTAAATATAATAAAATAGAAATAACTATAATAAAATATCTAATTCACCTTCAAAGTGCCATTTTACATGAATAGAGGAAGACAATACTATGGCACTAAGACTTTGGGAGGAATGGATGATTAGATCACAAGCTTAAAAAAGATTTAGCAGTGGCATTAAAATAAGGGAAACATCCACAAAACTCCAAAGCTATATAACTTTAGGCTGTATAATCAAAAGTCAAGAAACCAGGGAGAGAGTATTTGCTTTGCATTCCAGAATGTCTGGCAACCTATGGAGTGTTGTGCAACCAGAGCTCATTTGGAGCTTGATGACCATGTTGGTGGAGGGTTCCATATCCAAGACGTAGAACCAATGCAGGGATTC
Organism: Choloepus didactylus; assembly: GCF_015220235.1. Lineage (NCBI taxonomy): Eukaryota > Metazoa > Chordata > Mammalia > Pilosa > Megalonychidae > Choloepus > Choloepus didactylus. The sequence continues at coordinate 79,857,246 of NC_051307.1, forward strand.
TCACGCTGACTGTGCATCATAATCACTCCTAGAGTTTTTGTAAAACTGAGGATAAATGACATACAAAAGACTATACATACTTAAAGTGTACAATTTTGTAAGTTTAGACATGCATACACACATGAAACCATGACTACACTCAAGATAGTGAACATATTCATCACTCCCAAAAGTTTCCTTGTTTCCATTTGTCATCCCTCCCAACTACCCCTTCCTGCCCCTTTCCACCATCCTCAGGCAAGCACTGATCTATTTTCTGTTACTATAGGTTAGTTTGCATATTTAAGAATTTTATATAAATAGAAACATACAATATGTACTCTTTTTTGTCTTTCACTCAACAAAATTATTTTGTATTCATTCATGTTGTTGTATGTATTAATAGTTCATTCCTTTTTAGTACTGAAGAGTATTCCATTATATGGGGTTATCGCAATTTATTTATTCATTTTTAGTTTTTGGTTAATACAAATAAAGCTTCTGTGAACACACATGTAATGTACACATCTTTGCATGGACATGTGCTTATTTCTGTTGGGCAAATACCTAGGAGTGGAAGGGCTGGATCATATGATAGGTGTAAAATTGTGCCATACTGTTTTCCAAAGTGGTTGTACCATTTTACATTTCCACCAATAAAGCATGAAAGTTCCAGTTCCTACATATCCTTGCCAACACTTTGTATGGCCAGTCTTTTAAATTTTAGTCATTTGATTAGGCATTGTTTCCCTAATGAGTAATGACAGAGCATCTCTTCATATACTTATTTGCTATATATCTTTGTGTTGGATAAGTGTCTGTTCAAATTTTTTCTGATTTTATATTGGATGTTTATTTTCTTATTATTGAGTATTGAGAGTTTGTTATATATTCTGGATACAAGTCCTTTAGCCAATACATGGTTTGCAAATATATTCTTTCTAGTCTGTGGCTATCTTTTCATTCTCTTAGTACTGCCTCATGATGAGCAAAAGTTTTAAATTTTGATGAAGCTCTATTTATCAATACTTTTTTATGGATCATATTTTATGAAAGTGTGTATAAGAAATCTTGTCTCACCCAAAGTCATAAAGATTTTCTTTTTCTTTTTTTTTTTTTTGCCTGGAAGTTTTATAGTATTAGGTTTTATACTTAGGTCTACGAACCATTTTGAGTTAATTTTTTGTTTATGGTTCAAGGCATGGATTGGAGTTCATAATTTTATATAAGGATACCCAATTGTTCCAGCATTATTTGTTGGAAAGGCTATTCTTTTTTTTTGGAAAGGCTATTCCTTTTATATCAAATTGCCTTTGCACCTTTGTCAAAAATGAGTGTCCATATGTTTATAGGCCTGTTTCCGTACCATCTCTTTTGTTCCATTAATCCATTTGTCTATGTTGACACCAATACCACTCAGGCTTGGTTACTATGTTTATAAGTCTTGAAATTAGATAGTCTCAGACCTCTGACTTTGCTCATTTTGCTCAAAGCTGTTTTTGCTGTTCTTGGTCCTTTGTCTTTCCATGCAAATTTTAGAATCATCTTGACAATTTCTACCAACAAAATTATGCTAGGATTTTAATTGGAACTGTATTCATTCTATAGATCAATTTAGAGTCTTCCCTATAGATCAATATTGAGCCTTTTGGCACATGAACAAAGGTATATATCTCCATGTATTTATGTTTCTTTTAATTTCTCTCAGCAGTATTTTGTAGTTTTTAGTCTATAGGTCTTTCACTTCTTTAGTCAGCTGTATTAGAATTTCATATTTTTGGATGATATTATAAATGGTATTGTTTTTAAATTTCAATTTCTGGTGATTTTTTGCTAGGATATACAAACACAATTGCTTTTTGTATGTTGATTAGAAATGGTGGAAGTGGACATCTTTGCCTTATTCCTGTTCTTAAGGAGAAAGCATTCAACCTTTCACCCTTAAGTACGGTGTTAGCTTTCGAGTTTTCCTATATGCTCTAATGAGTTTGAAGGCATTTCCTTCTATTTCTGGTTTGCTGACAGTTTCTATTAGAAGTGGATGTTGGACTTTTAAAATGCTTTTTCTGCATCTACATTTTCTAATCTAATCTTACGTTTTCCTCCCTTTATTTTGTTAATAAATATGGTGAATTACATTGATTGATTTTCAAATATTAAACCAACCTGCATTTCTAAGATAAACCTCACTTGGTCATTATGTATTATACTATTTGTATTGTTGGGTGTTATTTGCTATTGTTTTGTTTAAAATTTTTGTGTCTTAGTTCATGAAGGATATTGGTCTATAGTTTTCTGTTCTTGTGATTTTTTTTTGTTTGGTTTGGTATTAGAGACAAACCTCTTGGGGGTTATTTGGCAATCTCTGGAGACATGTTTGGTTGCCACAACAGGCGTGTGCTATTCTAAACATCCTACAATGCTAAGAACAGCACCTTCCCCTACAACAGACAATCATCCAGTCCAAACTTTCAATAGTGCTGAGGTTGAGAAACCCTGTATTAGGGTAATGCTGCTGTTGACTGGTGTGCTCTGTAACTGTCAATTAAGTGGGTTGATGGTATTGCTCAAGTCCTCTATTTCCTTGATGTTTTCTGTTTTCTTGTACTATCAATTATTGAGGGAGGGGCATTTAAATATGTGACTGCAATAATGAATTGTTTATTTCTTCTTGAGGTTTGATAGGCCTTTTTTATTAAGAGAAGTTGTAAATATGAAGTTTCCATATACCACCCTGTTAATATCTTGCATTAGTGTGGTGTTTTGTTGCAATTGATGAAAGAACATTTTTACAATTGTACTATTAACTATAGTCCATGGTTCACCCTAAGGTTCAATGTTTGTGTTGTAAAGTCCAATGGAGTTTCTTTTTAAAAATTTTTTTTCTAGTGACATATATATATCCATTCATTTGTTGATGGACACTTGAATTACTTCCATCTTTGGGCAGTTGTGAATAGTGCTGCTATGAATATCAGTGTGCAAATATCTGTTTAACTCTTTGCTTTCAATTCTTTGGGCATATATCTAGAAGTGGAATTGTTGTATACTTAACTTTCCCAGGAACTGCCAAACTGTCTTCCACAGCGGCTGCACTGTTTTACATTCCTACCAACAATGAATGTGTGTTCCTATTTCTCCACATCCTCTCCAACACTTGTGATTTTCCATTTTTTTAAAAAATAGTAGCCATTCTAGTGGGTGTGAAATAGTATCTCATTGTAGTTTTGATTTACATTTCCCTAATGGCTAGTGATGCTGAGCATCTTTTTATATGTTTTTTGGGCTTTATATTTTGGAGAAATGTCTGTTCAAGTCTTTTGCCCATTTGTTAATTGGGTTGTTTGTCTTTTTATTGTTAAGTTGTAGGATTTCTTTATTTATCCTGGATATTAAACTCTTATTGGATACGTGGTTACCAAATATTTTCTCCCAATTTGTAGGCTATCATTTTACTTTCCTGAAAAGTCTTTCAGCACACAAAGGTTGTCTATTTTTTCTTTTGTTGCTTGTGCTTTGGGTTTAAAGTCTAAGGAACCATTGCCTAACAGAAGGTATTGCAAGGGCTTCTCTAAGTTTTTTTTTTTTTTTCTGGGAGTTTTATAGTTCTTGTTATTATGTTTAGGTCTATGATCCATTTTGTGTTGATTTTTGTATATGGTAAAGGTCCGCCTTCATTCTTTTGTATATGAACATTCAGTTTCCCTACAACATTTGTTGAAGAGACTATTCTTTCCCAATTGAGTGGACTAGATACCCTTGTCAAAATCAGGTGGCCATATATGTGGGGTTGATTTCTGAACTCTCAATTCAGTTCTATTTGTTTATATGTTGGCCCCTTGCCAATATCATGCTGTTTTTATTTCTGTGGCTTTGAAATAGGTTTTAAGGTTGGGAAGTGTGAGTCCTCCAACTTCATTATTCTTTTTCAAGATGGCCTTAGCTATTCAGGGTTCCTTGACCTTCAATATAAATTTGATGCCTGGCTTTTCCATTTCAGGAAAATGTGGAAATTATTGGGATTAAGTTGAGTCTGTAAATCGCTTTAAGTAGAATTGACATCTTAATAATATTTAGCCTTCTAATCCATGAACATGGACTGTTCTCCCATCTATGTACGTATTCTTTGATTTCTCTTAGCAATGTTTTGTAGTTTTGTTTTTTAAGTCCTTTACATCCTTGGATAAATTTATTCCTATATATTTGATTATTTTAATTGCTATTGTAAATTGAATTTTTTTCTTGATTTCTTCTTTAGATTTTTGATTACTAGTGTATGGAAATGTTAATGATTTTTGAGTTTTGATCTTGTACTCTGCCACTTTGCTGAATTCATTTATTAGCTCTAGGGGCTTTGTTATGGAGTTTTCAGGATTGTCTTCATTTAGGGTCATGTCATCTGCAAATAGGGAAAGCTGTACTTCTTCCTTTCCAATTTGGATACATTTTATTTATTTTTCTTGCCTAACTGCTCTGACTAGAACTTCCAGTATAATATTGAATAACAGTGGTGACATGGACACCCTTGTTTTGTTCCTGACCTTAGAGGGAAAGCCTTCAGTCTTACACTGTTAAGTGTGATGTTAGCTGTGGCTTTTCATATATGCGTTTATCATGTTGAGAAAGGCTCCTCCTATTCCCAAATTTTTAAGTCGTTTTATTAGGAAGGTGTGCTTGATTTTCAAATACCTTTTCTGCATCAATTGAGATGATCATGTGTTTTTTTCCCCCCTTAATTCTGCTAATGTGTTTATTACATTAATTCATTTTCTTGAACCACCCTTGCAAATCTGGAAAAAGTCCCACTTAATCATGCTGTATAATTCTTTTAATGTGTTGTTGGATTTGGTTTGCCAGTGTTTTGTTGAGGATTTTTACATTTATGTTCATAAGAAATATTGGTCTGAAATTTTATTTTCTTGTGTATTTTTATCTGGCTTTGGTATGAGGGTGATGCATAGAATGAGTTAGAGAGAGTTCCCTCCTCTTCAATTCTTTGGAAGAGTTTGAGCAGGATAGGTGTAATTCTTCTTGGAATATTTGGTAAAATTCCCTTTGAAGTCATCTGGTCACAGGCTTTTCTTTGTTGAGAGGGTTTTGATTACTGATTCAATCTTGTTACTAGTTAGTTATTGGTTTGTTGAGATCTTCTATTTCTTCTTCAGTAAGTGAAGGTAGTTTGCATGTTTCTAGGAATTTGTCCATATCTCGTTAGCTGGCATACTGTCGTTCATAGTATCCTTTTATAGTCCTTTTTATTTTAGTGGGTTTGGTAGTAATATCCCCTTTTACATTTCAGATTTTAGTTGTGTCCTCTCTTTTTTTCTTTCTCAGTCTAGAAAAACTGTCAATTTTGTTGATCTTTTCAAAGAACCAAGTTTTGGTTTTGTTGATTTTTTCTATTGCTTTTTTATCCTCTATTTCATTTATCTCTGCTCTAATCTTTGTTATTTTATTCTTTCTACTTGCTTTGGGTTTAGTTTGTTCTTCTTTTTGTAGAGACTGCAGTTTTGAGGTTAGGTTTCTGATTTGAGAGCTTTTTCTTTTTGTGCTGTAAGTATTTAGAGCTATAAATTTCCCTGTGCTGCATCCCATAAGTTTTGGTGTACTGTGTTTTCATTTTCATTCATCTCAAGATATTTCTTAATTTCCTTTGTGATTCCTTCTTTGATCCATTAGTTGTTCAAGAGTACATTGTTTAATTTCCAAATATTTGTGAATTTTCCATTTCTCCCTATGTTATTGATTTTTTACTTTCATTCCTTTGTGATCAGAGAAGAAATACTGTATGATTTCAATATTTTTGAATTTATTAAGATTTGTTTTGTGATGTGACATATGGTCTATCCTGGAGAGTGATGCATGTGCACTAGGGAAGAATGTGTATTTTTCTGCTGTTGGGTGAAATGTTCCATATATGTCTGTTAGGTCTAGTTGGTTGATAGTATCATTGATGTCTTCTATTTCCTTATTAATTTTTCTGTCTAGATGTTTTTTCCATTATTGAAAGTGGCATATTAAAGTATCCTACTATTAATGTAGAACTTTCTGTTTCTCCCTTCAAATCTGTCAATATTTGTTTCAGGTATTTTTGGGGCTCTATTGTTATACATGTATGTGTGTGTGTGTGAGTGTGTGAGTGTGTGTGTGTGTATATATATATTATGTGTTCTTGATGAATTGACTTCATTAGTATGTAATTACCTTCTTTATTCCTCATAACAGTTTTTGGTTTAAAGTCTATTTTATCTGACATTAGTGTAGCTACCCCTGCTCTCTTTTTGATAGTACTTGCGTGGTATATTTTTCGTCCTCCTTTCACTGTCAACCTGCTTATGTCTTTTTTCTTTTTTAAGTTCAGTTTTATTGAAATATATTCACATGCCATACAGTCATCCATGGTGTACAATCAACAGTTCACAGTACCATCTTATAGCTATGCATTCATCACCCCAATCTATTTTTGAACATTTTCCTTACACCAGAAAGAAAGAATCAGAATAAGAATAAAAAATAAAAATAAAAATAAAAAAAGAACACCCAAATCACCACCCCCCCACCCCACCCTATTTTTCATTTAGGTTTTGTCCCCATCCATCCATACACTGGATAAAGGGAGTGTGATCCACAGGGTTTTCACAATCACACTGTCACCACTTGTAAGCTACAATGTTATACAATTGTCTTCAAGAGTCAAGGCTACTGGGTTGGAGTTTGATAGTTTCACGTATTTACTTCTAGCTATTCCAATATATTAAAACCTAAAAAGTGTTATCTATATAGTGTGTAAGAATGTCCACCAGAGTGACCTCTTGAACCTTTGTAAGTCTTTGAATTTAAAGTGAGTCTATTATAAACAGCATGCAGTTGGTTCATGCTTTTATATCCATTTTGCCAATCTCTGCCTTTTGTTTGGATAATTTGATCCATTTACATGTAAAGTAATTATCAATAATGTAGGACTTTCTTCTGCCATTTTGCTACTTATTATTTGCAAGTCATTCATTTCTTGACCCTCATTTATTTCATTCATGCCTACTTTCATATTTATTTGATTTTTTGGTATTGTACCATATTCTGTTTCTTTTCATTTCTTTCTAGATATATTTTTCACATATTTTCTTTGTGAGTTAAAATTTAACATCCTAAATATGTAACTACCATTTTTTATTTGATACCAACTTAATTTCAATACCATGTGTGTGTGTGTGTGTGTGTGTGTGTGTGAGTATTTATATACTCCTCTGTCCCTCCACCTTTTTTGGTACTTGTTACAAATGATATCTTTGTACATTGTCCAAAACCATAGATTTATCATTACTTTTTGTATATTTGAATTTTAGTACATTGTAAGTAAGAAATGGAGTTACATGCCAAAAAAACAAAATACTATAGTACTGGCATTTATAATTGTCCAAATGGTTACCTCTACTGGAGGTCTTTACTTTTTATGCAACTTTGATCCACTCTCTAGTGTATTTTCTTCTCAGTCTAAAGAAGTCCTTTTTAGCATTGCTTGTAGTGCAGGACTATTGGAAATGAATTGTCTCAGCTTTTATTGCCTTAATGTCACCCTCATTTTTGAAAGGAAGTCTTGCTGGTTATAAAATTTTTAGCTGGCAATTGTTTTCTCTCAGCACTTTAAGTATTTCAACTCACTGCCTTCTTGCCTCCATGGTTTTTGATGATAAATTGGCACTTAATCTTATTGGGACTCCCTTGTACATAACACGTTGCTTTTCTCTTGCAGTTTTCAGAACTCTCTTCTCATCCTTTGCATTCAACTCTTTGATTACCATATATTTGGGTTTATTTCTCTTCAAGTTAATCCTGTTTTGTGTTCTCTGGGCATCTTGGATGTGCATATTTATGCCTTTTGCCAAGTTTTGGAAGTTTCTGTCATTATTTCTTTGAATATTCCTTCTATTAGTTTCTCTCCCATAAGGCCTATAGTGGTATGCTTGATGGTGTCTTCCAGACCTTTTAGGCTATTTTCACTTTTTTTTTCTTTTTGCTCCTCAGCCTGACTCATTTCAATAGTCTTGTCTTCAATTTCATTGATTCTTTCTTCTTCCATCTCCCATCTGCTATGGAAAGACTCATTTCAGATATTGTGGTTTTAAACTCCAGTATTTACATTTGGCTCCTTTTTTAAAATTTCTTTCTCTTTGTTGACATTCTCATATTGTTCATTCCTTGTTTTCCTGATATCCTTTTGTTATTTCTCTTCATTTTTCTCCATCTCCTTGAGCATATTGTAGATATATTTTTAAAAGTCTTTGTCAGATATGTCCACCATCTCATCTTCATTGAAATTTTGTGAATTTTTATCCTGTTCCTTTGGATGGGCCATAATTTCCTGTTCCTTTGTTTGTTTTGTAATCGTCTGTTGTACACTGCACATTGTAATATTTTAAATGTTAACTCTGGGATTTAGTTCTTGAGCTGCTTGCTTCTTATATTTGTATCCAACTAGTGAAATGATAGAAAACTCCTGGTTTCCTGAGTGCCAGGAGCTAACAAAGCCAAACAACCCAATGCAAGAAATGCCTTTTGCAATCATGGCAAATTGGCTTTGTATTGGCTGGTGCTCTCCATCAGAGTTCAGCTTTCCTATAAGGAAGTTCAACCCAAGTTGAATGCGAAGTGCGGGGTCCTCATTGTCTTTTCTGGGCCTGTGTCTTATCCTGTGCTTGTGCATGAGAGTTCCTTTGTTTATAGAATTTGAATGCTCTCTTTACTCTCCAGAAAACAGAACTTCTTCTTCTCCTGGGGTTCCACCACAGCACTTAAAGCAGCTAAGCCTTTGCCCCAGGCTGCCTGACTCAATTGTTTTTACACAGATTATAGGTGTCTTAAGCTGCTTTTGCCCAGAGGGCAAATTCTGTGAGGGGGCACACCAGAGAGGAGCTTCCCAAGTCAGTCTTTCTCAGTCATTACCAAGGTCAAGAATGACCAAAGGTAATGCCTGCCAGCTCCAAACTGCCCAGGAAGGGAATGAGGGAGGTGCTAGGAAGGGTGCCATGAGCTTCTCTATGGGTTTTTTTTAAATCATATTTTCAAATTGTAGAATATAGTATATATGCATAGAAGCGATAACTTTCCAAGTGCAATTTAACAGGTAGTTAAAGAGAAAATTTCAAAGAATATTATAGGTTACAGTTCCACAGTTTCAGTTATTTCCTTATTATGAAATATATGTATAAAAAGGTAATATCAGAGTATGAATTAACAAGTAGATATATAGGAAATTTCCAAAGTTGTTATGAGTTATAGTACCATAGTTTCATTTATTTCTTTATTGTGAAATATAACATATATACAAAAAGGTATAGCTTTCAAATTACAATTTAACAAGTAGCCATAGAATGAATTTGAAAGGATGATACGTATTACAGTTCCACCTTTTCAATTCTTTCCTTCTAGCTATTCTAATACTGTAGCAACTAAAAAAAAGAAAGAAAATTATATAGAGATTCAATATTCATAATCCACCTTGTCTGTTGCTACTCCTTCCTTTAGTTTAATCACTTTCCTGATCTTCAGGGGTGTCTAAACAGTGACCACCTTAACATGTTCATGTTGAAAAGGGGTGTCAACTTCATGAGCAAAGGGAATATAACTGATTGATGTTCTTGAAGAGGCTGTTGCCTCTGGGTTTTGGGCCTTAGCTGGCATAGGAGCTCTCTGGAGGATTTAAGTTTCTGAAGGATAAATTTAGTGGTTGAAACTTTTATAGAGTCTCAAATAGGGATCTGGGTATTCTTTAAGGTTTTGGGACTACTGTTGACTTGGGCTTATCATATTGTGGTCATTTGGCATTTCTAGGTGAAGCTTGCATGGGAGTAACCTTCAGTGCAGACTCTTGACTCTATCTGAATTCTCTTATCCACTAAAACCTTATTTTGTTGCCTTTCTTTTCCCCCTTTTGGTTAAAAAGCCATTCTCAATCCCTCGATGCCAGGGTCAGGCTCATTCTTGGAATCCATGTCCCACATCACCAGGGAGGCTCATTCACCTTGGGGGTCCTGTCCCACATCAGGGGGAGGATGATGAATTTATTTGCAGAGCTACGCTTAGAGAGAAAGTCCAATTTGAGCTACAAAAGAGGTTCTCTGGAAATGACTCCTAGGTGTAATTACAGGTGGGCTTAGCCTCCCCTTTACAACCATAAGTTTCACCTGAGCAAGCCTCAAGATCAAGGACTTGGCTTATAAAGTAAGGGGTTCCTAAGTTCACATACCATATGTTATGTCCACGACAATCCATCCATATCTCACATTATCATCTTTTAGTTGCACAATCCTCATCATTCTCCATTTTAAACAATTCTCATGACCCAAAATATCTTGTAGCTCTTGTCAGCCCTTAATTATTTGTCCCTAGTATTTGTGTAATACTAGTATGGTATTCCTATTAATTATAGCCCCTAGTATGCAATCTGTGGATTTTTCCCATATACCCTTCTGTTGTCAACTCTCTGTGCTAGTGTCATACCTTAGAAGAATATCATGCAATCACCTATCTATATTTGTGGTGCTGGTTGGTGGGAAACATGCCTTTAAACATGTTTAAATCCTATTCACCTCTAATACAGCTCTGATAATGACAATCCCATTAACAAACAATCATCACCCCTATCCATCACCACACCTTTGAATTCACCATCATTAACATATCTGAACATATTAGATTATCATTCCCCCTCACTATCTACTATCTATCACTAGGTACCCAATGTTCTATATTATAAGACATTGATTTTACATTGTTCAGATAGTTTATCTCTATGGTTTTTTAAAGCTGGGTTTTCTTGATCTGGTACTTGCCCAGTAAATGTAAAACCTTTAACTGTTTTCTGTAGTTTTGAGGATGCATACTGTCTTAAGTCTCTTCTGCTGTTGTTGTCCAGGGTGGGTTGGAATAACGGTCACTCTCAGAGCAGGTTCCCCAGAGATCTGATGTAGCTAATCAAAAGCAGTGATAGGAGAGTACACCCCTGGATCTTGGGAAACTCTCTCTTTACATCCTGCTCTGGCACCAGCAAGCTGCACCAGGGACTTGGATTGAGGACCCCATTTCTGCCTGCTGTGAGGTTGGGGAATGGGTGATAATAGTTGCTATAGGGAGGGAAATTCTCTGGTATTTACTGCAATTTATCAGCCTCTTCCTCCCACTCCTCCTTAGATGCTAGATCTACTAGATTCCAGAATTTCAAAATAAATAGTTGATTCAGATATTTCCTGCCTATTTAATAGTTGTTCTTGTGGAGAGACTGATTCCTGGAGCTTCCTACTCTGCCATCACCCCACAGTCTCTCCTATTAGGTTTTGCTTTATGTATTTAATGGCTCAATTATTAGGTGATTAATCATTTATGGTTGTTATGAACTCTTGGTGAATTGACTCCTGATCGTTATTCTTTATCCTTGTAATATTTTTTGCTCTGAAATCTGCTTTGGCTGATGTTAGTGTAGCCACTGCTGCTTTCTTTTGATTAGTGACAAATTGATATATTTTTTCCATTCTTTTTAATTTTAAATTACTTGTGCCTTTATACTTAAAGTGTTTTTCTAGTAATCAGTATATAGTTGGGTCCTATCCCTCCCCTCCCCCTGACAGTCTTTACCTCTTAATTGAGATGTATAGGCCATTTACATTTAATGTGATTAATGACATGGTTAGGTTTATGTCTGTCACCCTGCTCTTTGCTTTCTATTTGTCTCATCTGTTTTTTGTGCCCCCCCCTTTTCCTTTTTTCTTGTTTTCATTAGGATTAATTGAACATTTTTTAGGATATCATTTTATCTTCTTGGTTGGCTTATTATCTACAAATATTTGTTTTTTAAATTTTAATGCTTGCTGTAGGGTTTATATATACATCTTTAACTTTACCTTTAGGGTTTATAGTATATATATACATTTTTTGTAGAACATTTTCATTCTCCCCACTCAAAATAAATGCCCACTCCCCTTATCCATCATCCATCAATATCCCATCCCCTAACCAACCACTAACCTATAGATTTGTCTATTCTGTCTCTATAGATTTGTCTATTCTTGACATTTTCTATAAATGGAATCATATAATATGTGATCCTTTGTGACTGGCTTATTTCACTTAGCACAGTGTTCTCAAGGTTCATCCATATTGTAGCATGTATTAGTACTTCATTTATTCTTATTGCTGAATAGTTTCATTTTATGGATATACCAAATTTAATTTATTCATTCATCAGTTGTTTGACATTTGGGTAGTTTCCACTTTTGGGCTATTATGAATAATGTTTTTATGAATATTCATGTTCAAGTTTTTGTGTGGACATATGTTTTAGATCTCTTGACTAAATATGTGGGAATGGAATTGCCGGGTCATATGGTGAAACTCCATGTTTAAACATTTGAGGAACTGTCAGAGGGTTTTCCAAAGAGACTGTCCCATTTTACATTCTCACCAGCATTGTATGAATGTTCCAATTTCTCCACATCCTTTACTTATGACACTGTAGTATACATCTTTTAACATTTCATGTATGGTAGGTGAATCTAAAAATAGTATACTTCCATTTCTCTCCTCCAAGACTTCATGTTACTGTTGCCACATATTTTATTTATACAAAAGTTGTGAACCCCATGTCATGTTATTATCATTTTTGTTTAAATAGTCAATTATCTTTTTTTTACAATGTTAAATGATAGTTTATTAAATTTTATAAACATGACTTACAAATATGTTTTAAATAAGAATAGGAACAAAGCTTGGAAGGGAATTTGGAAGAATGAGTTGCTGTGTTAGAGATATTGGAATTAAGGTGAATTTTGTTTTCTTTTAAAATTATTGGGACTCAACAGGGGGCAAGATGGCAGACTGGTGAGCTGTATGTTTTAGTTACTCCTCCAGGAAAGTAGGTAAAAAGCCAGGAACTGCGTGGACTGGACACCACAGAGCAATCTGTCTTTGGGCATACTTCATACAACACTCATGAAAACGTGGAACTGCTGAGATCAGCGAAATCTGTAAGTTTTTGCGGCCAGGGGACCCGCGCCCCTCCCTGCCAGGCTCAGTCCCGGGGGAGGAGGGGCTGTCAGCTCCAGGAAGGAGAAGGGAGAATTGCAGTGGCTGCTCTTACCGGAAACTCATTCTACTGATTCAAACTCCAACCATAGATAGACTGAGGCCAGACACCAGAGACTCTGAGAGCAGCCAGCCCAGCAGAGAGGAGACAGGCATAGAAAAAAAACAACACGAAAAACTCCAAAATAAAAGCAGAGGATTTTTGGAGTTCTGGTGAACACAGAAAGGGGAAGGGCGGAGATCAGGCCTTGAGGCGCATATGCAAATCCCGAAGCAAGGCTGATCTCTCTGCCCTGGGCACTTTTCCTTAATGGCCCTGGTTGCTTTGTCTATTAGCATTTCAATAACCCATTAGATCTCTGAGGAGGGCCGTTTTTTTTATTTATTTTTTTTTTTAAATCCTTTTTGCTTTTTCTAAAACAATTACTCTAAGAAGCTCAATACAGAAAGCTTCAAAGAATTGAAATTTGGGCACGTCAAGTCAAGAGCAGAACTAAGAGAGCTCTGAGACAAAAGGCAATAATCCAGTGGCTGAGAAAATTCACTAAACAACACAACTTCCCAAGAAAAGGGGGGTGTCCGCTCACAGCCACCATCCTGGTGGACAGGAAACACTCCTGCCCATCGCCAGCCCCATAGCCCAGAGCTGCCCCAGACAACCCAGTGTGACGGAAGTGCTTCAAATAACAGGCACACACCACAAAACTGGGCGTGGACATTAGCCTTCCCTGCAACCTCAGCTGAATGTCCCAGAGCTGGGAAGGGGGAGCAGTGTGAATTAACAGAGCCCCATTCAGCCATCATTTGAGCAGACTGGGAGCCTCCCAACACAGCCCAGCAGCCCAGAACTGCCCTGGGGGGACGGCACTCACCTGCGACATAGCACAGTCATCCCTCAACAGAGGACCCGGGGTGCACAGCCTGGAAGAGGGGCCCACTTGCAAGTCTCAGGAGCCATACGCCAATACCAAAGACTTGTGGGTCAGTGGCAGAGACAAACTGTGGCAGGACTGAACTGAAGGATTAGACTATTGCAGCAGCTTTAAAACTCTAGGATCATCAGGGAGATTTGATTGTTAGGGCCACCCCCCCTCCCCGACTGCCCAGAAACACGCCCCACATACAGGGCAGGCAACACCAACTACACACGCAAGCTTGGGACACCAATTGGGCCCCACAAGACTCACTCCCCCACTCACCAAAAAGGCTAAGCAGGGGAGATCTGGCTTGTGGAGAACAGGTGTCTCGTGGACACCACCTGCTGGTTAGTTAGAGAAAGTGTACTCCACGAAGCTGTAGATCTGATAAATTAGAGATAAGGACTTCAACTGGTCTACAAACCCTAAAAGAACCCTATCAAGGTCAGCAAATGCCACGAGGCCAAAAACAACAGAAAATTATAAAGCATATGAAAAAACCAGACGATATGGATAACCCAAGCCCAAGCACCCAAATCAAAAGACCAGAAGAGACACACCTAGAGCAGCTACTCAAAGAACTAAAGATGAACAATGAGACCCTAGTACGGGATATGAAGGAAATCAAGAAGACCCTAGAAGAGCATAAAGAAGACATTGCAAGACTAAATAAAAAAATGGATGATCTTATGGAAATTAAAGAAACTGTTGACCAAATTAAAAAGATTCTGGACACTCATAGTACAAGACTAGAGGAAGTTGAACAACGAATCAGTGACCTGGAAGATGACAGAATGGAAAATGAAAACATAAAAGAAAGAATGGGGAAAAAAATTGAAAAACTCGAAATGGACCTCAGGGAAATGATAGATAATATGAAACGTCCGAATATAAGACTCATTGGTGTCCCAGAAGGGGAAGAAAAGGGTAAAGGTCTAGGAAGAGTATTCAAAGAAATTGTTGGGGAAAACTTCCCAAATCTTCTAAACAACATAAATACACAAATCATAAATGCTCAGCGAACTCCAAATAGAATAAATCCAAGAAAACCCACTCCGAGACATATACTGATCACACTGTCAAACATAGAAGAGAAGGAGCAAGTTCTGAAAGCAGCGAGAGAAAAGCAATTCACCACATACAAAGGAAACAGCATAAGACTAAGTAGTGACTACTCAGCAGCCACCATGGAGGCGAGAAGGCAGTGGCACGATATATTTAAAATTCTGAGTGAGAGGAATTTCCAGCCAAGAATACTTTATCCAGCAAAGCTCTCCTTCAAATTTGAGGGAGAGCTTAAATTTTTCACAGACAAAGAAATGCTGAGAGAATTTGCTAACAAGAGACCTGCCCTACTGGAGATACTAAAGGGAGCCCTACAGACAGAGAAAGAAGACAGGACAGAGAGACTTGGAGAAAGGTTCAGTACTAAAGAGATTCGGTATGGGTACAATAAAGGATATTAATAGAGAGAGGGAAAAATATGGCAAACATAATCCAAAGGATAAGATGGCCGATTCAAGAAATGCCTTCACGGTTTTAACGTTGAATGTAAATGGATTAAACTCCCCAATTAAAAGATATAGATTCGCAGAATGGATCAAAAAAAATGAACCATCAATATGTTGCATACAAGAGACTCATCTTAGACACAGGGACACAAAGAAACTGAAAGTGAAAGGATGGAAAAAAATATTTCATGCAAGCTACAGCCAAAAGAAAGCAGGTGTAGCAATATTAATCTCAGATAAAATAGACTTCAAATGCAGGGATGTTTTGAGAGACAAAGAAGGCCACTACATACTAATAAAAGGGGCAATTCAGCAAGAAGAAATAACAATCGTAAATGTCTATGCACCCAATCAAGGTGCCACAAAATACATGAGAGAAACATTGGCAAAACTAAAGGAAGCAATTGATGTTTCCACAATAATTGTAGGAGACTTCAACACATCACTCTCTCCTATAGATAGATCAACCAGACAGAAGACCAATAAGGAAATTGAAAACCTAAACAATCTGATAAATGAATTAGATTTAGCAGACATCTACAGGACATTACATCCCAAATCAACAGGATACACATACTTTTCTAGTGCTCACGGAACTTTCTCCAGAATAGATCATATGCTGGGACATAAAACAAGCCTCAATAAATTTAAAAAGATTGAAATTATTCAAAGCACATTCTCTGACCACAATGGAATACAATTAGAAGTCAATAACCATCAGAGACTTAGAAAATTCACAAATACCTGGAGGTTAAACAACACACTCCTAAACAATCAGTGGGTTAAAGAAGAAATAGCAAGAGAAATTGCTAAATATATAGAGACGAATGAAAATGAGAACACAACATACCAAAACCTATGGGATGCAGCAAAAGCAGTGCTAAGGGGGAAATTTATAGCACTAAACGCATATATTAAAAAGGAAGAAAGAGCCAAAATCAAAGAACTAATGGATCAACTGAAGAAGCTAGAAAATGAACAGCAAACCAATCCTAAACCAAGTACAAGAAAAGAAATAACAAGGATTAAAGCAGAAATAAATGACATAGAGAACAAAAAAACAATAGAAAGGATAAATATCACCAAAAGTTGGTTCTTTGAGAAGATCAACAAGATTGACAAGCCCCTAGCTAGACTGACAAAATCAAAAAGAGAGAAGACCCATATAAACAAAATAATGAATGAAAAAGGTGACATAACTGCAGATCCTGAAGAAATTAAAAAAATTATAAGAGGATATTATGAACAACTGTATGGCAACAAACTGGATAATGTAGAAGAAATGGACAATTTCCTGGAAACATATGAACAACCTAGACTGACCAGAGAAGAAATAGAAGACCTCAACCAACCCATCACAAGCAAAGAGATCCAATCAGTCATCAAAAATCTTCCCACAAATAAATGCCCAGGGCCAGATGGCTTCACAGGGGAATTCTACCAAACTTTCCAGAAAGAACTGACACCAATCTTACTCAAACTCTTTCAAAACATTGAAAAAAATGGAACACTACCTAATTCATTTTATGAAGCTAACATCAATCTAATACCAAAACCAGGCAAAGATGCTACAAAAAAGGAAAACTACCGGCCAATCTCCCTAATGAATATAGATGCAAAAATCCTCAACAAAATACTTGCAAATCGAATCCAAAGACACATTAAAAAAATCATACACCATGACCAAGTGGGGTTCATTCCAGGCATGCAAGGATGGTTCAACATAAGAAAAACAATCAATGTATTACAACACATTAAAAACTCGAAAGGGAAAAATCAATTGATCATCTCAATAGATGCTGAAAAAGCATTTGACAAAATCCAACATCCCTTTTTGATAAAAACACTTCAAAAGGTAGGAATTGAAGGAAACTTCCTCAACATGATAAAGAGCATATATGAAAAACCCACAGCCAGCATAGTACTCAATGGTGAGAGACTGAAAGCCTTCCCTCTAAGATCAGGAACAAGACAAGGATGCCCGCTGTCACCACTGTTATTCAACATTGTGCTGGAAGTGCTAGCCAGGGCAATCCGGCAAGACAAAGAAATAAAAGGCATCCAAATTGGAAAAGAAGAAGTAAAACTGTCATTGTTTGCAGATGATATGATCTTATATCTAGAAAACCCTGAGAAATCGACGATACACCTACTAGAGCTAATAAACAAATTTAGCAAAGTAGCGGGATACAAGATTAATGCACATAAGTCAGTAATGTTTCTATATGCTAGAAATGAACAAACTGAAGAGACACTCAAGAAAAAGATACCATTTTCAATAGCAACTAAAAAAATCAAGTACCTAGGAATAAACTTAACCAAAGATGTAAAAGACCTATACAAAGAAAACTACATAACTCTACTAAAAGAAATAGAAGGGGACCTTAAAAGATGGAAAAATATTCCATGTTCATGGATAGGAAGGCTAAATGTCATTAAGATGTCAATTCTACCCAAACTCATCTACAGATTCAATGCAATCCCAATCAAAATTCCAACAACCTACTTTGCAGACTTGGAAAAGCTAGTTATCAAATTTATTTGGAAAGGGAAGATGCCTCGAATTGCTAAAGACACTTTAAAAAAGAAAAACGAAGTGGGAGGACTTACACTCCCTGACTTTGAAGCTTATTATAAAGCCACAGTTGCCAAAACAGCATGGTACTGGCACAAAGATAGACATATAGATCAATGGAATCGAATTGAGAATTCAGAGATAGACCCTCAGATCTATGGCCGACTGATCTTTGATAAGGCCCCCAAAGTCACCGAACTGAGCCATAATGGTCTTTTCAACAAATGGGGCTGGGAGAGTTGGATATCCATATCCAAAAGAATGAAAGAGGACCCCTACCTCACCCCCTACACAAAAATTAACTCAAAATGGACCAAAGATCTCAATATAAAAGAAAGTACCATTAAACTCCTAGAAGATAATGTAGGAAAACATCTTCAAGACCTTGTATTAGGAGGCCACTTCCTAGACTTTACACCCAAAGCACAAGCAACAAAAGAGAAAATAGATAAATGGGAACTCCTCAAGCTTAGAAGTTTCTGCACCTCAAAGGAATTTCTCAAAAAGGTAAAGAGGCAGCCAACTCAATGGGAAAAAATTTTTGGAAACCATGTATCTGACAAAAGACTGATATCTTGCATATACAAAGAAATCCTACAACTCAATGACAATAGTACAGACAGCCCAATTATAAAATGGGCAAAAGATATGAAAAGACAGTTCTCTGAAGAGGAAATACAAATGGCCAAGAAACACATGAAAAAATGTTCAGCTTCACTAGCTATTAGAGAGATGCAAATTAAGACCACAATGAGATACCATCTAACACCGGTTAGAATGGCTGCCATTAAACAAACAGGAAACTACAAATGCTGGAGGGGATGTGGAGAAATTGGAACTCTTATTCATTGTTGGTGGGACTGTATAATGGTTCAGCCACTCTGGAAGTCAGTCTGGCAGTTCCTTAGAAAACTAGAGATAGAGCTACCATTCGATCCAGCGATTGCACTTCTCGGGATATACCCGGAAGATCGGAAAGCAGTGACACGAACAGATATCTGCACGCCAATGTTCATAGCAGCATTATTCACAATTGCCAAGAGATGGAAACAACCCAAATGTCCATCAACAGATGAGTGGACAAATAAAATGTGGTATATACACACGATGGAATACTACGCGGCAGTAAGAAGGAACGATCTGGTGAAACATATGACAACATGGATGAACCTTGAAGACATAATGCTGAGCGAAATAAGCCAGGCACAAAAAGAGAAATATTATATGCTACCACTAATGTGAACTTTGAAAAATGTAAAACAAATGGTTTATAATGTAGAATGTAGGGGAACTAGCAGTAGAGAGCAATTAAGGAAGGGGGAACAATAATCCAAGAAGAACAGATAAGCTATTTAACGTTCTGGGGATACCCAGAAATGACTATGGTCTGTTAATTTCTGATGGATGTAGTAGGAACAAGTTCACTGAAATGTTGCTATAGTATGTAACTTTCTTGGGGTAAAGTAGGAACATGTTGGAAGTTAAGCAGTTATCTTAGGTTAGTTGTCTTTTTCTTACTCCCTTGCTATGGTCTCTTTGAAATGTTCTTTTATTGTATGTTTGTTTTCTTTTTAACTTTTTTTTTCATACAGTTGATTTGAAAAAAGAAGGGAAAGTTAAAAAAAAAAAAAAGAAAAAAGACAAACAAGGAAAAAAAAAAAAATTATTGGGTTAAAAAACTTTTAACTTGTGAAAGAAAACAAAAAAATGTTCCAAAACATATCCACTTTCTTACAGGGGTAAAATGAGGGGATATGGAATTTGCTTGTCCCATTGGAGAGTGGCTTGAGATCCTGAGAGGGTGGGGATTACTGATTGGATTCATCACCTTGTGACAACACAAAAAAAATGAGCTCAGATGAAGGTGTGGAGGGAAAGCTTTAGGAAGGAAACTGAGTGAGCTCTCTTAATTTGGCTGCCTGGTCTACTCCTGAATCTGAACTAACTCACCTTCATCTTGATGTTCATCAGAAATACTTCCTCATCCGGGGATCCCTCTGACAGCTCCTCTCCCCAGGTCCTTTCTATCCCATCACCTACCAGGTTTGCTGATTTTTTTTTCTCTTCTGCCTCCTGCTGCCACTGCCTTTGTTCAGGCCACACATATTTTCTAGAATTGTTGCATTCCATGAATTACTAGGTCCCCTGCATCCAACCCTTCACACTTGTCAGATGATTATTCCAGAAGCATAGCTTTGCCTCTGCACCCTTTTGTTCAAGCATGTCTAGTATTCTCCAATGCTTACAGGGTGTTTTGGTTTGGTAAAGCTGCGAAAGTGCAATGTATTTTACAATGGGGATTTATTAACTTAAAATTTATTAATTTACAATTTATAGTTCCTAGCCTGTGAAAATGTCCCAACTCAAGGCCTCAACAAGATGATAGCTGGACTCTGAAGAAAGGCTGCCAGCATCCCGGACACCTCTGTCACATGCGAAGGCCCGCGGCTGGTATCTGCTGGTCCTTCTCTCCCAGGTTTCCTTGCTTCCGGCTTCTGGCTTCAGTGGCTGCCTCTCTCAGCTTCTCTGGGTGTGTCCATCTCTTAGCTTTTCTGGGGCTTCTCTGAGCTCTCTGGCTTTTTCTAGAAAAGGGGATTAAGACCCATCTTGAATGGGTTGGTCACATCTCAATTGAAATAACCTAATCAAAAGGTCCCACCTACAGTAAATCTGCACCCATGGGAATGGATTAAAAGAACATGACCTTTTCTGGGTGTGCATAACAGCTTCAAATTGCTACACAGGGCAAAGGTAAATTTCTCCTCTTGGTTTAAGGCCCTCTAAGACCCAATCCATCTTTCTAAACTTACTTCTCTTACTCCTCATTATTAAATAAATGCTTCTATATTCCCCAGGCACATTGCTCTCTGCTTTCCCACTCCCTTGGCTTTGCTAGCAAATGTTTCTTTTGTCTGGGATGTTTCCCACCCATCTCTAAATGGCCACTTTACTCTTAGTGGTGTTTATCATTTGCAACCATGCATCAAGCTCCAAGAGGGCAAGAAACACCCCAAACTAGAGGGTTTGGTCTACAGGTCAATTGTTTTAAATCTATGGACAGTCTCCAAAAAATTCATGGACAACAGTCTGAACAAGTGGCTTTCTCTCCTTTCAAGCTTGTTGCCGTGCATAATGAAGGCCCTCAAATTTCCTCCCCATCTGGATGCCCATCAACAATGCCTCTGGGACAGAGATCAGATTGGAATCCCTGTATCTCTGGTGACTCCTATAGGGAGAGGCTGGACAAGTAATGCAAGAATGGCTGGGACATATCTCTCTAAGCCCACTTGGCAGGTAAAGTCACTACCCTCATCCCTACGTGGGTCATGACACCCAGGGGTGTGAATCCCCTGGGCAACATGGAAAATGACTCCTGGAGATGAGCCTGGACCCAGCACTGTGGGATTGAGAGGATCTTCTTAACCAAAAGGGAGAAGAGAGATGAAACAAAATAAGATTCCTGTGGCTGAGAGATTGCAAATGGAGTTGAGAGGTCACTCTGGAGGGTATTCTTATGCACTATATAGATAGCAGTGTTTGGTTTTTGGTGTGTTGGAATGGCTAGAGGGAAATACCTGAAGCTGTTGAACTGCAACCTAGTGACCTTGATTCTTGGGGATGATTGCATAACTATGTAGCTTGCACAGTGTGACTTGTGACTGTGAAAACCTTGTGGCTCGCACTTCCTTTATCCATTGTATGGCCAGATTAGTGGAAAAATGGGGACAAAAATTGGATGAAGAATAGAGTGGGATGGAGGGGATGGAAAGTTTTGGGTGTTCTTTTTTGTTTTTATTTTTATTTTGGAGTAAGGAAAAGGGTCAAAAATTGATTCAGGTGACGAACACACAAATGTGTGATGGTGCTGTGAATCATCGATTATACACTGTGGATGACTGTGAGGGTGTGAATATATCTCAATTAAACTGTACTAAAAAAAGTAAATGAACAATGGGGGGGAGGAGGGGAATGGGATGTTTTAGATGTTCTTTTTAATTTTAATTTTAATTTTATTTTTTGGAGTAATGAAAATGTTCGATGTTTGATTGTGGTGATGAATGCACAACTCTATGATGATACTGTGAGCAACTGATTGTACACTTTGAATGATTGTATTTTATGTGATTATATCTCAATAAAATTGCATTATAAATAAAGGACAAGAAAAAAAAAAAGAATGGCTGGGAAAAGGTAATCTGGCCTGGTTGTTTTTTCTGGTTTTCAGTTCGTCTCTATTCTAAGGTGATGAGATTATGATACTGTAGGTTTGTGGCAAGAAGTTCAACAAACAGCACAGAAGGAACTCTATGTTCATGAAGACCTCATCTGATGATGCTCTGAGTTTCCAAACTGATTGGTCATAAGCTTTATAAGAGAGGAAGGGTCATAAATTCCTGGGAAATTTACATTTATTCTGCTGGGTGAGAAAAATCCTTTAGGAAAGTGTTGGCTCCCTATCCATGCTAAGAAAAGAGAATTAAGATATATCAGGAAATGCAACTTTGACTCAAGCACTGTGAAATTTTGTCAAGCAAAAATAGTCTTTATTCAAATGTAATGGAAACAAGGGTCACAATATTTTGCAAGACAGGGAAAAATAAAATTTTAAAAATTATTTTCCTTTTTCTAAAAAAATATAAAACAATATAATCACGGTATGAGAATATGGAACTCGATAGTTTATTTTCTATAGATTACTGCAGGTATCAATTTCCTTCAACTGTGCTATTGACAACTTTGTTAAGTCCAAAAATATGAAACCAAGGTGGTAGCAAATTTAAGACTTAGCACTTTCAAAAAAATAGCATACATCCAAGGACATCAATTCAAGGGCAAAAATGGTGGAACTCACCATACCTACCTATGCCATTGATCCAGCCTTAAAGCCATCCAGGTACTGAGCTCCCTGTAGGAAAAGCCAGGCCTGAAAGCCAAGGCATTTTGGATGTTCTACTGTGGATCATGAGTAAAGGGATGGTTTTCCAGAGAAAATATATATATATATTTTTTGTCAAGCAGGAAGACCTGGTGCCAGGAGGTTTTATGGAGAGGAAGCATTTAGATTTAACAATTATAGACACACCATCAGGGTTGTTAAAGATGTACAGCAGAGACATGTGTTCTGCTCAGTCACCTCTGCTATGGCAACCACACATGCACAAAAGACCTCTTGGGCACTTCTGACCCTTGTAGCCAGTTAGGACCTTGGGTGGGACCCCAATCTAGATCGGGAGGGCGATCTGGAAGCTGACCTGGATCTAGACTTGTACTGAGACTGGATTTTTGAAGCTGACTTAGATCTGGAGGGTGATTCTGATGGAAGGTTTGATTTTGATTTGGAGTTGACCCTGGACCTGGGCCAGGTCTCCTGGTGGTGACTGCATCCTCACTCTGCCCTTGGCCTTCCCTCTGGCCAGACTCAGACTTGGTGTGTTCCTGCTCCTTTGACATGAGCGGGATTGCGATCTGGACTGGGAGCAGTGGGTGTCTTCCTTCTTCTTGTTATTGCCTGACATGCTATCTCACTTGCTGCTGGGCTGTCTTCTCCTCTCTTTTGACAGGGCTGTGGCTCCTGCTCTGGCTTCTGCTGCCGCCCTTGCTCCGGCTCCTACTTCTGCTCCTACTCTTGAGGAAGTTTTTCTCCTGACTCCTGCTCTTCTCCTTGCTTCTACTGCTCGCAGTCCCTCACTTCTCCTCCTTCACTCTCCTCTCTTGACTCCTGCTTCTACTTTTACTCTTACTTTTATGCCTACTGGGACTCTGGCTCTGGGATTTCCCAACACTGTTGCTGTTCTGGATCCTCTCCCTGGTGTCGTCTGTACCCTTGCTGCGGCTGTCATCATCCTTGCTGGGGCTCCTGCTTTTCTCCTTCTTGCTCCAGCTCTGGCTCTGGCTCTGCCTCTTGCCCCAGGAATGGGAGCCCGACCTGGATCGGGATCTACTCTTAGAATGACTGCTTTTGCTGCTGCCACATCAGCTGCAACTCTCATGGGAATGTCTGCTTCAAGAGCGAGATCTTGAGTGACTCCAGCTCCTGGAGTAGGACCCGCATCATGGAGAGCCAGCTTGCCTTCCACTAATCTAATTTTTTCTTCCATTGACTTCAGCTCCATACAACTTTTCCAAAATGCTTTTCACATCAGAATAAGACACAAATTCAATCAGTCCTTCATTTTCTGCACCCCTTATGATCATCTACATAGGTCACTTCTGCCTGATGCACATAATCCTTTAGGTCATGCCAGCTGCACCGACTTGACAAATTTTCCACCGTAAGTCTCTCAGTGCAGGTAGGAGGGCCATATTTATTTCGACTACTTCTTCTATAACTATATCCACTGCATCCAGAACCCTAACTGCCATCTTGACATGGTCTACCGGCTTGCTCAATGATGACTCACTGACCACAAATGTCTCTGCCATTTAGTTCATAAACAGCATCTTCTGCATCATGGAGATCATCTGACTCCACAAAACCATATCCGTTCTTCAGCTCCACCTCCAGGGTCTTCCTGTAGCACTTGAAGAAGCCTCCACTTCACCCTCCCAGGCCTGGTAGATCAGGCAGCCAATGTACACCTGCTGCAACATTGGTGGTGGCTTGTCCTAACCCTAGTCCCCTTAGACAGCGGCCAGCGAAGCCAGAGCCCACGGCGGCAATGGCAGGTGGGCAGAAAGGATGCAGCTGAACCCGGCCTCAATTATCTAAAGTGATTAAATAACAAGAAAAAACCTTATGTATATTTTCCATGCAGTTACTATTTCTGGGGCCCTTCATTCCTTGAAGAGACCCATGTTTTCTTCTGGTATCATTATGCTTCTGCCCAAAGGACTTTTTAAGACTGAAGATTTTTGTATGTGGGTATGCTGGTGCTGAATCCTTTCAGCATTTGAATGTCTGAAAACGTCTTTATTTCACTCTTGTGTTTTAAAAGATATTTCTTGTTGGTTCTAGAATTCTAGCTTGACAATTCTTTTCTTTCAGTACTTTAAAGCTCTCTCTCCACTTTCTTCTCATTTGCATTGTATCTGGTGAGAAATATACTGTCATCCTTGTCATTGTTCTCTGTACTTAAATGTGTCATTTTCCCTCTGGTTGCTTTTATGATTTTCTTGTTATCCCTTGGTTATGGTTTGCTTTGGTGTAGTTTTCTTCAAGTTTCTTGTGCATGGGTTTCATTGATATTCTGTGAACTTATAACTTTTATTCAATTTAGAAAAAAATTTGGCCATAATTCTTCAAAGTTTTTTTTTTTTTCTGTCCCCCTGTTCACTCCTCTCCATCTGCACCTTAATCACCTGGTTATTAGGCTGCTGGAAGTTGCCCCTCAGTGCACTGATTCATTCTCTCTCTTTTTAAAAATATTTTTCTTACTATACTCCATTTTAATAGATTCTATGTCCTCAAGTTCACTAATTTTTTTTTTTTTCCTGTATTATCCCATTCAATGAAATTTTCATCACCCACATTTAGTTTTCATGGCTAGAAATTCAATTTGGGTTTTTCCCTTTGCAAGCATCTACTTAATTTTTTGAATATTAGGAATTGAGGTATAATAATGGCTTTAATGTCCTTGTCTCCTAATTCTAATATCTGTGTTGATTGATTTTTTTCCCTCATTATGGAGATTGATAATTATTGGAACTAAGCCCTTAGTGAAATAAAAAAGAAATCCTCGTATAACAACTGATCAGCGGGCCTAACATTAAGCAGACTGAATTATAACATAAAATTTTAAAAAGCCATGAAAAATGTCTTCAAAAGGAGGGCATATATATTATAAATCAATCATATAAAACTGGAAGTACACAGTATGCTACTGATGAGATGAAGACAAAAAAATATTTATGGATGAAAAAATAATAGCAGCAACAACAAAGAAATATAATTAGAAACTAAGAGAAAACTAAAAGTTGATATGGACAATCATGTTATAAAAATGAAGTAAACTGTACTGCATGATTTCTAGTTGATGGAAATGAAAATAAAGCAGATTTTCAGATGTTTTAGGAGGATGAAGAGGACAAACTGATGTTCTGTATTCATATATAGTTTCTTAGAGCTTGTCATAATTACTAGATTTACTCGAATTCCTATAAGGTATTTAGTTTTTACCCTTGAAACTAATGTGCCTTTTTTTATAGGCTATTTTCCTTTCAGAGCAGCCTGTTCAAATTACTTTCCTCAGATGCTTCAAATTTGATCCTTTTATAAATAAAAAATATTTTTGTTGTTGTTGTTTACTCTTAGTGGTGTCTTTGTATGCTTAAGTGATAATTGATGAGATATTACTTCCTATCTCTTCTCTAAAGTCCTGTATTTTATTAATAAAAATCTGAGATTTTGTATCCAGATTATTGTTGTTAATTATTATATTTTAGGTTGGTTGTCATTGTTTTGATTTGGCATTATCAGTAATTTTTGAAACTGATGATAGCAATTTTGTTTTATTTTGTGATTCTGTAGGTAGATTTCCCTGGGACGCAGACTCTGAGATGCATCACAGTTCAACTTGTCCCCTTGTTCTATCCTGCTTTCCTTATTTTATCTTGATTGGATTTCCTAGATTGTCATTCTTATACTGTCCCCTAAAATAGTCACCACTCTTCTATTTTTCCGAATTTCAATGTTTTCAATTTTAAGTTACTGGTTCAGTTTTCTACAGTATTCAATAAGCTATCCATTCATTTTATGACTGTTTTCAGTTCTTAGAAGAAGGCTTTTCTTGTTTTGATTTGCTTTGCAATCTTTCCTTCTTTTATATTGCTTTTTCTTTATTATTACTGGTTTTAGTTTCATCGGCAAAACACCCTTTCTTGAGAATTATAAAAGAAATAATACTATTTTAGGAAATGTCTCCTCAAATAATACATTTTTTTCTATATCCCTTTCTTTAGGATTATTTACATACGTTTTAGATTTCCGTTTATATTTATTTATTGACTTTTTCGCTTTACCTCTTTGTATTACATTTTAGCGGTTGCTGTAGGGATTTCTGTGGATAGTGTAGCAAAATGAAAAGTTTGGCTGGTCTTCGGACCCATTTCCTGGGGAAACAATCTCTGAATCTTTGGAATTTCCTGTGATAGGAGTGTATTCTGTTCTTCAAGGTGGGCCCAGGATCACACTTGGTAGTTACACTGTGGGGCCAGCTACGCTTGCAGATCACACCAGGTCACCCCAGAAAGACCAACCATGTGATTAGAGGGTTGGGGCTTTGAGTCACATCATATCAGCTAGTGTCAGCCCACATTAGCCCACCTCCCCAAACTCTGGGAGGGGAGGACCACCGGAGATTGAGTCAAACCACATAAACTGGGGACATTCGAAGTTCAGAAGAGCTTCCATGATTGACAAGATATATTTCTGACATGGGAGGTTGACACAGAAGCTTGCATTTGACACCCTCTCAGACCTCGCCCTATCATTTCTTCTTTTGGTTTCTAATCTCTATCCTTTTACTCTAATAAAACTATAAGCATAAGTATAGTGCTTTCAGTGAGTTCTGTGAATCATTCTAGTGAATTATCGAACCTGAAGGGGCATGGGAACCCCTGAATTTGTAGCCAATTGGTCAAAAGTGTGGGTGACCAGGGTTCCCAAACTTGCGACTAGTGTCTGAAAGGGAATCTTGTAGAGGATTGCCCTTAACCTGTGGAGTCTGGCCTAACTTGATAGAGTCAAAATTGAATTGAATTGAGTTATTGCAGTCTTTGCAATTGATGTCAGAAGCTGTTGGAAGTTGTAGTGGCTTTTGATGCCTTTGTCAGCGGCAACTCAAATCTTAGTTCATTTCTTTCACCTTTAGCTTGAGTTTGTTCCACAAACGTGTGGGTTAGGAGTCAACCAGAGATTTAGTCAGAGTTTATACAAAGAATTTAGGGTTCTCCCTCTCTGGCTCTTTCTTTCTGGGATTCACTCATCAATTTCCGGAGGCTGTGGTTTCCCCAACTCGTCCTCTGGTTCTTCAGACCTGATACACTGTGACTTTCAATTAGAGTATTAGTTGCCCCGAGCAGGTTCTTACTGCAACCTGCCTTTAGGCTAAGTGCCATGAAAAGTGGGAAACTCCCTATGTGGTCATCTGCTTGTTTCAACACTCCTTCAGAATCTGTTGGTTTTTTCTTTTTGTTCACTCTATATTGCCTTCAGGTACTTGTTTTTTATTTTTATTTTTAAATTTTTTTTTTATTTTGTGCAAACTTTATAGCTGTTAACTTGTGTTAAGTAAAATAAAATGGCAGCCTGCACTGGCTGTTGCCTAGTGGGACCGCTTTCCAAGAAAGGATTTTGAGACGATAAAAACAATTGACTTGCAGAGCTCTCTGGGAAAATGGAACAATGGAACACACCCAATAAGCAATACCTGGTCATAAGCCTGTTTTGGTCCAGGAGAGATAGCTTATTAGCATGGACATACCATACTAATCCTTGTATATCTGTTCCCCACTTTGGAAGAACCCCCACCCCCACCGCCACCATGTAAAATGGAAGTTTAACATCAGCCAGTCAGAACACTTCCTCACCTGTGTTTGCTCTATATAAGCCTCCCCTTTCTGCTCTTACAAGGAGCTCCTTATCACTTTCATTTGGTGCTGTTATAAAGTAATTTGAAATTATCTCTGTATGAGAAATTTGAACCTGGATGAGATGGCTCATGGCAGGCCATCAGGGAGCCTAGAAAGGTACATATTTCAACTTTGCATCTGTCTCTTGCTATTTCTTTATGTTCTTAAAGGAAAAGCACCCTGTTGGATTTTCATACAATTTGAGCCTTCAACCATGTGTTCCTTTGAGTTCTGGCCTAGTTACTGAATGACTGTCATATGTAGTACCAAATGAGTCTTGTTTCCAACCTAAGAGGGTTAGTGCAGACTTGGTCTTCATAATTAGTCATAATCAGGAAGCAGTGCACTCTATTTAAAGAAGATGGCACAGTCATATTGACTTTTTGAAAACATTTGTAACATAAGGTGAACTGGACACTAGAACCCACATGGAATATTTTAATTACTCTAGGAATTTCATCTGATTCTCACAGTGACTCTGCTCAAGGCTGTTATCTAATTCATGCCTCCCTATCCTGCCTTCAACTCATCAGTTGAATGAAGCAAGACTGCATAACAGTACAATGGTATTCATGTAGCAATTCCATCCAATATTTGAATGGAGGAATGAACAATCTATTTTACTCATCAGATACCTGGAAACTAAAGTTAAATAATTTCTTTCTTTCTTTAAAGTTCCATAAACAGATGTTTATAAGCTTTGACAGAAAAGTGATCGTGCTCTAAAACACTATTAGTTACCATTGATTGCACACTTGGATACATTATAGGCCCCTTCCTAAACCCTTTATATGCATTATTTCATTTATACCCTACAATACCCTATTAACCAGGCATCATTATCTTCATTTTACAGAGGAAGAAAACTGAAACAGAGTGGTTGGGTAATCAGCTCATAATCATATTCTCAGGAAGCTGCCGAGTTGGAATCAAACCCCAGGGTGCTGGGCTGAGCTCTTAACCACTGCTCTGCACTGTCATAGGGAAGTAGCCCTTATAGAAAGAGAGCTGAGCAATTTAGAACTCTTTATGAAATCACTTCAAATCCTCAGGGGAACTAAGATGAAAAGAGAAGGATGTAACAAAAGCAACTTTGCTTACGTATAAGTTTTACCTCATACTATGAGCATATAACCCTCAAACTATAGTAGGTAAAATAGCAGTCTCTCCCCTAGCTCCTTCTTCACAGATTAGTAGAGCTAAGAGTTTGTGAAAAGTGTGATGCCCTGGAAATGACATCCAGGGAAGGAGCTGTGGGTGGATGCAAATTTGACGTCTCTCTCCTTCTCCACAACTTCTTTAACATCCCAGATCTGGTGGGTCCACAGTCCAAGTCATTCATAAAACTGCCTGCATGTGTCTCTGCTGATGGTTAATTATTTAATTCTACCATTTGTTGAGCAGCTACTATACTCATTGTCTTTAATGATGGTGGGGGAGGGGCTCTAAGTGCTGGAGGAGACATTGTTAATGCTACATTTACTGTGTGTGTGTGTGTCTGTGTGTGTGATTAGTAAGACCACCAGTAAAAAGTGTTAGCATTTAATTTCCCTACTCCCACCCCAGAAAAAGAAGCCATGCTATGCCGTCTTTACTCTACCACCCGGATCACAAGGCCAAGGGGGTGGGAGAGTAAAGAGTTTATATTTTCCAGTCCCACAGAAAGTGATTCATCTGAGGCTTTCAGATGCCAAAGTCTACATTTGGAGTTGATGAGGTATCCCAAACTGAGGGAGACTGATGTTCCTGCCTCTCAGACCATTGGAAACTTGGAATAGATGATGTGACTTAGAGGCATAAACAGATAGGATGTTTTTCACACCTAGGTGCTGTGAGGTAAAATTCATACCACTACTGCTTATAGTATTTAGTTATATCTTGTTTATGGAGGTTTTCATAACAGATTGTCCAATTGGAGTTTTAACACCTATGCCAAGAAACTTGTCTGTTTCAGGCATGTGTCTAAATAGTCACAATCTTTTTGAGGCGATGATGTACAATTTGTATACCTGCAGCTCTTCCCATTTTATAAAGCATTTTTTTTCCTGTAAGGATCTTATTTCATAGGCAGGGATCATTACTCTCCGTTTTCTAGATGAAAAGTAGAGCCTCAGTGAGATCATGTAACTTTCCAAAAGTTGTCAGCGTGGTGGCAGGTGGGGCTTTTTCCTGGGATGGATCCACTGCTGCAAACAATGGGGCTTTCAGAGCCAAGAATGGGACTTCTGGGCTGCCCTTTTCAGCTGGTATCAAAAAGGTAGGTCAGCGGTGGGAGAATCAGAGTTGTCTCTCTGTGGTTTCCTGTGTGAGGAAGAGAACGGCCTTTTTATCATTTATTTTTAAATTTGTAATTTACATACAGTGAAATGCACAGGTATTGGGTATACAGTTTTATCAGTTTTGACAAATGCAGATGCACGTGTAACCCACATCTGATCAAGATATAGAATATTTCCATCACTTCCGAAACAGTTCCAACATCTCATGTCCCTTCTCAATCAATGGCCCCGCTCCTTCCTGCCAAATAAACTTTCTTCTGTTTTCTATCTGTTTTCTTCTGGATTAGGAGAACTGGTTTAAGATAGTCCTGTTTGGGCCACCTGTGGGAAGGGACAGACTGACAGTAGTGACTGTACCACCCCTTTTGGCTGCCATGGTCAACCTGGAAACAGATGACATACGAACCACAGAGGCAGTGTCTCTGTGACCACAGCTCCCATCTGCCTCTGCCAGGCAGTGAGTGACATTTAAGCAGCTTAGAGACTTGCCTGAGGTTCTTTTTGGTTTGTACATAATTTGCTTAACTCCAATACATAATATCACTGGAATCATACAAACCACCATCAGGTCTGGGAAGATGGAGTGTGCCAGTTTGAATGTATTATGTCTTCCCAAACGCCATTATCTTTGATATACTCTTGTGTGGGCAGACCTATCAGTGTTAATTAGATTGTAATTCTTTGAGTGTTTCCATGGAGATTCGCCCCACCCAACTGTGGGTGATAACTCTGGATAATTTCCATAGAGGTGTTACCCCTCCCATTCAGGGCCAGTCTAAATTAAATCACTGGAGCCGTACAAATGAGCTGACAAACAGAAGGAACTCAGTGCAGCTGAGACTGACATTTTGAAGAGGAGCTACAGCTAAGAGGGACACTTTGAAGAATGCACAGAAGCTGAGAGAGTAGCTGCAGATGAGAGACAGTTTGAAGAC
Organism: Choloepus didactylus; assembly: GCF_015220235.1. Taxonomy (NCBI): domain Eukaryota; kingdom Metazoa; phylum Chordata; class Mammalia; order Pilosa; family Megalonychidae; genus Choloepus; species Choloepus didactylus. Next base: position 79,889,085 of record NC_051307.1, read on the forward strand.
AGCTGTTGAAAGCAGACTTTTGCTCCAGAGAAGCTAAGAGAGGACACCCTAAAAGCAACAGAGAGTGACACTTTGAAGAGGAGCTGTGGCCTAGAGAGGAACATCCTGGGAAAAAGCCATTTTGAAACCAGAACTCTGGAGCAGACACCAGCCACGTGCCTTCCCAGCTAACAGAGGTTTTCTGGACGCCATTGGCCATCTTTCAGTGAAGGTCCCTGATTGTTGATGCGTTACCTTGAACATTTTATGGCCTTAAGACTGTAACTGTGTAACCAAATAAACCCCCTTTTATAAAAGCCAATCCCTTTCTGGTGTTTTGCATTCTGGCAGCATTAGCAAAGTAGAACACAGAGTCACTCCCAAAGCCCATTAACCCACATCATCGTCTTCAATGGCAATCACCGTTACTGGCATTTATTAGTGGTGGCTCTGTAGATTTTGTCTAGCTGACCTGCATGTGGAGACCACCATCTTTTTGTAATGAAAACAGGTTTGGGAAATCACACTATAGTCAGAAGGTGGCAGGGTAAGTGACTGGACTCAAGTGTCAGGATGTGCTTCTAAGGAGAGAGGAGGCCTGGTTGCCCAGCAGCTGTGCTTGAGCCCCATTTCTAATGAGGGAAAGTCTTTCAGGAGTGGGCCTAATCAGGATGGTCAGTCCCACTCACGTCCTTTCCTCTGTCCCAACTGGCACTTTTGTCAATTCCTTGAAGGCCATTCCTTGTCTACTGCCTTCACACACACAGCTTGAGTGAGTCCACTTTGAACTTGGATCAAGATCTGGCTCATTCATTTTCCCATCCTAGGCTGAGATCACTGTCTGCCCTGATTAGGAAAAGGTGCTGGGAGAGGCTGGAGCTGAGCAGCAGGACAGGGCCATTTCTTTGGAAAGTGGCCACTACTCACGCTTCTTGGTGATGCCAGTGAAGTGCAGGGATAGGGACCAGCTCACCTTCACATTCCCAGTCATGAAGGAGAGAATGGATCCAGACAGTAATTTGTTTTCATTTGTGATTGCTTATCTTTTGCCTCCAATTGACAAGCTAGAATGGAGTTAGCACTCTGGCAGCAACAGCAGGGAGTTATTACCTTTTCATTAATGCGGGGTGAAATGAAGCATCAGCAGGTACAGGGTACAATGGCTCAGGCAGGGCACAAGGATTTCAAGGTTAAAAAAAACAAAGGTTCCAGATTTTTCCATTCTCCTTGCCAACCGAGAGTTTCCCAGTTGCTTCTCTTTTGCCCCCATCTTATTCAAAACTGCACACATTTAAATAACCCCACCTCATCTAGACAAAAACTTAAAAAGAAAAGGCAGTCAATCAAGATTCTGCTTGATTAATGTCTTGGGAGAAAGCTAACACAAGTCTTCACGGATGAAAATAAATGGCTCTGATTCTGGGCTGTGGTCATACAACTGACCTTGTCACTGCCTAAGCTAAAGGCAGTGCAGGGAATTAGAGCTCTCATTCCAATGTGATTACAATTGTACCCCTAATGGGACATGGCGATGTTTTTTGGCTTTCAATTATGTTTTGTTATGCATGTGTGCATACACTCACACACGCAGAGCTAGAATTGAAATCATCTCAAGTGAGAATTCTTGTGATGCATTTAAGGGGCCTGCATTTGACAGGTTGCTACCTAGTTATGGACTAAAATCTCACCAGGCACCCCCATAGCTTATCGCCTGTCATTTCAAAACAAAGACATCCTGCTTCCCCTTTCTGTGTCACATCTCACCGACTCATTCTCAGCAGACTCTTGCTTTCATTACAAGCTCAGTGCCACCTCCTTGACTTTCATCAGATGAAAACTTGAAAAAAAACAAAAAAAAGGAAAGGAAGAAAAAAGGCAGCCCATTCTATATTTTGACTTGGACACTAGGTGTTATTCTCTCAGTCCAGGCTGAAAGGAAAAAGCCCCACCCCGCAAGGGGGCAGGCCTGCCTTCCTGTCTTCCTCCACCACAGTCTCTGAAGTGTGTGAAGGAGAGAGGAAGAGACAATTAACACTCAGCACCAATCTGCATTTCCTTTTTAGCTGCCATTTACACGCTGCTCAGGTTTTGAAAACCAGCATTTCATGCTACTCCCCAGAGAGCCAGCCCGAGCTTCAGCAGGATCCATCTGCACAGCAGTCACATTGCAGAAATCTTCAGCCAACCCAGAATTCATTTATTTATTTTCTGAAAAAAAGGGAGAGGAAGTGAGGGAGAGGGTGAGTGAGAGAGCCAGCAAGCCGGGCAAAAAGAATGGATTCGCATCGAGTAGTATTTAATGCACATGCTTGACCAAACCCCGTTCTGATCTGGGTGGGGGTGAGCCAGTGGAGTTTTTCTTTGATCATCTTCTAGATTAATCTGAGCAGCGAGCGAATGAGCAGGAGCCCTGTGGCAACAGGGGATGGCAGGTGGAGAGGTTGGAGGCAGGGAGGACACACTGCATAAGTTACGCGCTCGCGCTGATGGAGAACAGCGAGGAGAAAGACCCATCCTGGGAAGGCGCTGCTAGTGTGGGACAAAGCACAAGATGCTTCCAGTGGAGGGAAATGTGCATCAACCACTCCGCAGGTCTGGCCAATTTGCTCTGTTTCCTCCAGCCCCCAAAAGGGTTGGTTGAGAATTGAAGCATAATAGCTTTGATAACCTTTGTTATTTTATCATTATTATTTTTTAAACTGAATTCACCATCACGGGAGGTCACAGAGTCAATGGTCGCAGCTGGATTTTAAAAAGGGGGTTGAGTCATTTTGTGATTGGTAAAACAGAGACTCAGCCTGAGATGACGGCAATCAAATTTCCTGCTTCAAGGCATCAGCTGATCACTAAGGGGGTCAGAAACAAGGGTTTTTCTCATGCAAAGTTCTGGCAGGATTTGTCTAGGTGAATGCAAAAAAATGGTTAGGTTTTTTTGCTGTTGTTTTTCTATTTTTGTTTGTTTGTTTGTTGTTAAGAGATAGCCGGGCTGGGAAGCCCATCCTTTCTTCAATAGACCAATGAGTGCTCTGATTCCATCTGCTCAAGCTGGCAGCTACAATTCCAGGGGTGCCACAGGTATGCTTATCAAAAAAGCAAGAATCTTTGCATAGGTGCAGATTCTGTTATCCCTGAACAGGCAGGCACAAGTGTGCTCAGGTGAGGATAGCACCTAAGGCAGGGGCAGGATGAGCACATGACAGCTGGACCAGAAATTGGTGAGTGTATTAGTTTCCTGGTGCTGTCATAAAAGTGTACCACGATCTAGGTGACTTAAAACAATAGAGATTGATTTTCTCACAGTTCTGAAGGCTGGTGAAGACTGAAATCAAAGTGTTGTCAGGACCATGCTCTCCCGGAAACCTGTAGGGGAGGTTCTTTCTTTGTCTCCTCCAGCTTCTGGTGGTTGCCGGTAATTTGTGGCTTATAGAGGCACCACTCCAATCTCTGCCTCAGTCTTCCCATGGCCATCTCCTCTGTGTTTGTCTGTCTGTCTGTCTTTGCATTGAAATTTCCCCCTTCTTACAAGGATACCAGTCATATTGGCCTCATCTTAACTAATCACATCTTCAAAGACTATTTGCAAATGAGGTTGTATTCATAGGACTGGGAGTTAGGACTTGAATGTATCTTTTGAGGGGGGACAAAATTCAATCCATAACAGTGAATTAAAAAAAAAACAAAAAACAAAACCCCAAACTCATAAGAAGCCCTCAGTGATCTACGGATGCAGTTATATGTCATGTCAAATCATGTCCTCACAGGATACAGGAGTGTTCTGAAGCTCTCACAGTAACACAGATGTGTAACTTGAGTTTCTCAGCCCACCAAAGAGGGGGCACAAATAGGGTTACGATAATAGCTTTTGTTTATCTGGCTCTGTTCTTACTAGGTGGGATCGCCAACCCTTCACATTTTTCCCAAATAGTTCTTGGATTCCCTGGTGGTAAGGATGTTCCTCTTCTACTGTTCTGACTCAATGCCACTGGAATTAGACTGCATGAGTTCAGAGCCCAAACTCACTTATTCAAAATATATTTAAAATGAGTGCTCATTATAAATGCAACACTGTTCAAGATGCTGGGGTAAAAGCATTCCAAGCTGTCATGTAATTTAGGTTCTAGTGGAGGGGGACAAATATAGATAAATAAGCAGAGATAAATGAAATGGTGAAGAATACTTTGGGGTGAGGGGTAGGGAGAAGGGGGGTGAAGGTAGTTATAGTTCAATGTTAGATCAACTAGGCAGGGAAGAGCTCACTTATATGGTGATACTTAGGAGAGGCTAGAAGGGACCAAACATCTTGGGGAAAGAATCCAGGTAGAGAGACCAGCAAGTGCAAAGACACTGGGGCAGGAGTGTGCTTAGCATGTCCTAAGAATAGCAAGGAGGTCAGCTGAGTATGTGAGTCTGGAGGTCAAAGGGGAGGTCTAGGCTGGAGCTGTCATCCAAGGAATGATTATAGCTAGAGAGGGGAGAAGATCTGAAGACAGAAACATTAGGAGATTCCAACATCTTAATGTTGGAAGAGTTGAGGAGGAACCAGCAAAGGAAACCGAGAGGATCAGCTGGTCAGAGGACGGTGTCTTAAAGAAGCCAGGGAAGAAAGCATTTTCATAAAGAAGATGTGTGTACCTGAGTGAAATACAGCTGGCAGTTCAATTTAGAATGAGCACTCACCATTGGATTTAGGAACGGGTGGTCATTGGTGACCTTGATAAGACCTATTTCAGTAGAATGGAAGGAGCAAAAGCCTGCTTGTGATGTGTTCAAGGAAAGATGAAATGAGAAGAATTGGAGAGAATGAGAAATGTCAACCATTTTAAGGAGTTTTGCTGTAAAGGAAAATGGAAAAGGAGCTGTAGTTTTAGGAATGGGGGTCAAAGGAAGTTTTTTTGTTTTGTTTTGTTTTGTTTTGTTTTGTTTTGATGAGAAATAACATCATGTTTGTATGCTGACTCAATAGAAGAGGAAAATTGATGGTGCTGAAATGAGTGAGGGTGATTGCTAATGCAATGGTGAAGGGAGGGAGGGTCAAGGCCTTTGAAGGCATCTGAAGGAGTAATACAGTGATGGCCTGTGGCATCTAAGCTGGGTGAGGCAGGAAGGAGGTAATGAAGGGGGTGGAGGACAATTAAAAGGTGGCAGAAACAATGGTTTCTATGTCCTGTTGTTGGAGTTGGGATACCAGAGGGTAAGCTGGCGGTGGCCAGAGAGTGAGATGTTGGGTGGAGGATGCAGTTGCAGTTGTCCGTGTTGATGAGGTGGTGGGGCATGAACAAGGAATGGTTTAGCTGAGGTAGGGGAGAGGCAAAACCATTGGAGGAGAGGAGTGAAATCAATGGGGCCAGCATCTCCCTGCAGGGTCCCACTCCCAGGGCTGCCCTTCCTGTTGTGTTTTTACACAGGTGATGCTCCCCAGAGCCCAACTCCCTGAGGTCTAGTGGGATCTTGAAAGCACCAAGAATTTCAATATAAATAGCTTTGGAAAGGGTCCAACTAAAGAAATCTTTAAGGAACGGGTGGGAGGGACACAGAGATCTGTAGATGACTGTATTAAGCAGAGGCAGTGGGTGCTTTGGGCTTCAAGTCTGGCGCTTTTAGGGAGGAAGTTTGGAGGGTGGGGCAATGGTTTAGAAATGGCAAGGAACAGCGCGGAGGCAACCCTGCTCACCCCGGGGCCCAGGGTTACGGGGAGGAATGGGAGCTAAGATGGGCTCTGTTTGAATGGGTTATAGGTGCTCTGTCTGTTATGTGACTCTGGAAAAATTATTTCACCATCCCATGCCTCAGTTTCCCCAAATGTAAAATGGAGATAATAATTGTACCTCCCTCACATGGTATTCAAAGGATTTAATTATGTAAGGCATGAAATGTGCTTACCACGGTACCTGCCCTAAGTGAGTGGTTTTTTTTGTTTGTTTGTTTTTTGTTTTTTAATAATTGGAGCAGTCTTATCAGCTGCCTGGATGATAAAGTCCCAATACTTTTAAAGGGAGCCTCTCAAAGAAGGTGAGGCCCAGGGCTGAGGTGAGGAAGATGCTGATTTGGCCATGAGAGTGGTGGTTCAGAAGGGAAAGTGAGGAAAGCAGGCCCACAGCCAAGATGGGGCAATTAAATATGTAGAGGGCTGGGAGACCTGACAGAAGAAATGGGAGTAAGCATGTTTCTAATCAGAGGCAGAGTGAGCATTGCCTGGAGGCTCCATTGGTAATTGATGTGCCTCAGACAATAATTAGAAACAATTTCTGGGGACTTAGAGGGTAGAGTCAGCTATTGATATTATTTACCATGGAGAGCAGTGTCTGGTGTGAAAATGGATGTTATTGTTTCCCGAGAACACATTAGAAGGTGATTTCCTAGTGAACAGATTTTTCAAGATATTTGACATTCACTGACTTTCTCTTTATTTCCTCATAGTCACAGAGGCCATTACTGTAACGACACTACCTGGATCTATCTCTGTTAATGGCAGAAGACAGGTGAGAGACAAATCCTCTCCGTGTGGGTCCCTGTCTCATGAATTTAGCAGTGCTGCGTCTTCAAGCTGCTGAGACACCAAGGGATTCTGGGAGTGTGGTGGGCCCAGGGCACAGTTTCAGCCTCCTCCCTGTTTAAGAGCGACTCACCCACAAAGGCCCAGGGACTGGATTAACAGGAAGAGTGTTGCCTTTTTCTAATATGAGCTTGATTTTATGTCATTTGGGATTGAGCGAGATAATATATATACATAATGCATGAAATATGAGCCTGGAACCAAAAGTATTGACTCATTATCATTTTCTTGGATTCTTCTGGAAAGATTTAGGTGCCTTCCTTATTTGGCATACTCTAAGCCCTGGAGGTTGAAGTAGGGTTGAGGGAGAATCGGTGGCATTATTGGGCCATGGAGCTAATGGGCTGCACCACCCTTGGAAGGCCCAAGATTCAGTGGCTTGAGTTTATCCTTGAGTTGGCCTCTCTTTGGGCATAGGTGGGGCAGCAAGATGTCAAATGGCCATTCACCAGCAAGGGTACTACATAAGGGTTTGAAGTCAAAACTTTATAGATTAGACAAGATGCATTTGCCTTCTACACCCCCCATCCTTGCCCTCCCCCGCATTGGAAGCCAGTGGGAACCAATGGAGACATGGAGGACATCTATAATTTTAACCTAACCTCCAAGCTAAAGGGCCAAAGGGAGTCCTGACAGCTCACCCCCATGCTCCAGCCCAGTTTAACAGGATGGGAGCTCATATAAAAAGCTGATTGAGGTCTAAACCCTACTGGTGGTTCTCCACAGGAGTGCTATCGGCAGTTTGGGATGATGAGTCTTCACTGGGTGGGACTGCTCCAAAGCAGTGCCGAGTATTTAGTACCTCTGATCCCTGCCCACTGAATGTCAGTGGAGTCTCCCACCATCCAAGCACTGTGATAACGGAAATGGCCTCCACACATTTCCTATCCTCCCCCGGTTGAGAATCAGAATGAGTGACAGACAACATGCCTGGGCTGACCTTGGTCCAAATATGCCCCACACCCGCGGGCTGGCCAGCCATTTGTCCTTAGGACATTTCCCCACTACAGTTCTTGAGTGGAGAGGCCGGAGTGCAAGCTCCTGTGGCTGAACAAGTATTCGAAGAATGCAGTTCCTGGCTGTCCCCTCTTGAAGAAGTGACCATCTCTGACAGGACTCTGTCAATCACACTCCCTCCAGCATCAGGGTCCCAGTCACCACAGGTGACCAACAGAGGGGGATTTACTCTGAAGCTAATGAAGGTGTTGACAAAAATTTGATATTTGAAGTGCATTCTAAACAAATACAGGTGTTGAAAATGTAAATTTTCAGAAAAGAAAGTAAATAAAATCACACCCCAATGCAATGAGACACCCCAATGCAATGCAGGTAAATGTGGGGTGAGAGCAGTGCACAGAGGAGAGGGAAGGGACATCACAAGAGGCAGATTCCAAATGGGCCAAAGAGAGACACATTTTCTCATCCATAACAAGAGAAGGTATTTCTCTAGTTTCTTAGTGAGGAAGAGTTTGAAGTTTACATGAGGAATCCCTTTTACATCATTTATACAGTCTTGTATACAATTATGCTTAAATAAGCAATGTGTTGCTTTCTACATAATTTAGGAAGTATGCATTTCTACATAATGTAGATTACTATCAGCAACTCCCGTTTTTTGCTACCATGAAGCAAAGAGTTAAAGATCCCCTGGATAATGACAATTAGCAAAATGAAAAATGCACCCCCACGGTTCACTTGTTGGAATGTATCTTACAGAACTACTAGCATGGATGCATAAAGATATATGGATAAGGATATTTATTGCATTACTGGTTGAATAAATCATGATTCAGCAGAGCATGGATTATTATGCAATCATTTAAAAAAGTTTGAGTAGATGTTATATTGAGTGAAAAAAGCAAAGCGCAAACAGTATGTACAAAACAGACTTACAAACACTGTGTGTATAGGTTTATGCCTCCAGATATTTGTGTAAATATTAAAGAAAAAAAAAAAGGCTGGAAGGACAGTGGCTGCCTCTGAGAGCTAAGGTTAGAAATTAAAAGAAGGGATTTACTCTTTTTACCTTATATCCTTCCTGAAAAGCTAGATGTGGTGGGATTATGGGTGATTGTGATTTTTCTATGTTTTTTCAAATTTCCTATAACAAACCTGTGCTGCTTTTGTAGTAAGCTTCCTTTATGCCTGGGTGGTAGCACAGTATAGAAGCTACCAGTGTGGGTTTCATGGCTGGACCACGTGGGTTCACATCCCGGCACCAAGGCTAAACAGCGGGTAATGCTGGTGCGTGGGTGACTTCAACCCTTTGTGATGCAGTTTCCTCATTTGTAGAAGGAAGGCAATAACAGTATATGCCCCAGAAGATTCTTAGGAGGATTAAATGGGACCCTCCGTGTAAGGGGTGTGGGCAGAGCTTAGGAACAGTTGGCCGTCATAATAAGGTGTGAACCTCCTTACAGGAAAGATCAAGCTCAGGGGCACAGATGGACAGGTTGATGTTGGCAAAGGATTATGCTGTCCCAACTTCCTCTGAGATTGGAAGGAAAAGGATGTGTAGATGAGGCTAGTGGTGGGAATTCAACCTCTGTAGCAGAGCAGGCATTAGAGCCACCTGGGACAAGGTATGGAAGGAACCTTTGGTTTTGATTCTTGTCTACCTTTCTTGTGGTCCAGCCAGCTCTTTCCTCCCTCCTGCACATTTCACTCTTGCCAATTTTCTGGAGATTGTATGTGTCCTGAGAGGGCCTGTGCTCACCCCACTCCCACTAGGAGGCAGGGACAAAGGGGTTCCTCCCTTATCCCCAAGATCAGTAGTCCCCTTAGCAAATCTCGGCAGGCTAGACTTGTCACCAGGTCTTTCCTCAGCTTTCTCTATTCTGAGGCTCGGACGAATGATCAGATACCAGGGGCTGGGTTCTGTCCACAATGGAAATTGGTTTCTCAGAGTTTACTGTTTGGCTTCACAGCTGTGGTCACTGAAAATAACTAATGGCCCCACTTGTGATTCCTTTTCAGATAAATCATAAGCCAGGCAGTCCAGCATGTTTGGCAGCCACGGTGGCCAATTCAGATCCTAGCATGTTTGGGGCCCTTTGACTTGACTGGTTAATGTAACACAAAGTTCCCAAGTAACTGAAAATGGTCACCTGGTGGCCACATAAGGACGACTACACTCTGAAAACAACCAAAGGTTGTGGAAGCTTCTCTCTTAGAGCAGCCCTTCCCATTGCTGGGTTAAACTGGGGCTATGCCTGTTTGTCTCCTGAGACCCTTACAACTGTGAGAATTCAGATGCAGGTACACACCCATTACCACCATCCACCGTCCTCCATGTCTGAACCCTCTCTTTACAGCCAACATCATCTCCCACCAATTTCCCTTCCCCACATCTCTGCCTTCTGTCCCTCGTCCCCCAAATTCTGGCTATCAAGGAAAACTTGCTTATCTCTGTCACTCAAGATGTGTTTACCTCCCAAGCCAGCTCATGCTCTCTCATCTACACATAATCTTTTGTGTAGCTTCTCTGACTAATTTCAGTCTATTCTGAAAAGACCCAAGTCAACTATGATCTGCTCTATAATTATAGAGCCTTCTATGCAGAGTTAATTATCTCCACCTTGGTCCTTCCTAACACTTTGTTCTTACCTGCTTTTTCTTATCATGATGTGTTATATGGTTAATGAGTAGTTCTCAAACTTCAGTGGGCCTAAGAATTTAAAAACAGCAGCAGTAACAACAACAATTTACTGAACACCTATCATGTGCAGGCTAAGGATTGGGAAAATAGTGGACACCAAATAGCAGCGTCCCAGATCTCATGTATACTGTCGCCTTCCCCAGATGCAGCCTCTGATTTGGTAAGTCCACCATGGAGCCTGGCAATCAGCATGTATGATTTTTTAACAACCCTGAGTGATTTTGATTCACATGGTCTGAGATACACTCTTTGTTTAATGCGGTTGTAGACTTGTAACTTGTATGAATTCAGTGAATATTTTCACCCAACCTACAGGTCATTTACATGTTGCTGCAGCATAAATTTGAGCCTAGCTTGTGACAGCCAGTTATTTAGCTAGTGAGTGAACCTCTTAACCATGTAAGACCCTTATCTCAATGAAGGTGTGTGGCTCCCTACCAGTATTTGAAGAAATGGTGTGGCACTTCCTAAACTCGTGTTCTGGGGAACTCTGTTCTGCAGGATGTTAATAGGTGAGACACACACACACACACACACACACACACACACACACACACACAAATATTTCCTCAGTGTGGGATTTCTCAGAGCCCAAAATAAGGAATGTGCAGTGTAACTCCATGAGGGATCAATTGTATACAACATTTCCTGTTTGGTGTGGGAAAAATTGGAATTTGAGCCAAAAGGCCTGAATTCAACCTTAGCTCTGTACTTATTAGCTACCTACCTAGGCCAGGATTTAATCTTTTGCATTCAGGTTTCTCACCTCATCTCATTTCTTATCTCGTTTCTAATTAATGCTTGCCTTATCTAACACACAGGGCTAAAGTGAGACTCAGATGACTTAAGTACATGGAGTATTTTATAAACTGTAAAGTTCTGAGCAGATGTTAGTTCTGGAATCTAGGGGGAATTGTGCTAAGTGCAAAAATGCTAAATAAAGGAAATGCTATTGGGTAACAAAGGAGGAAGAAATTAATTTTGACTAGGAGAATTAATTTATAGCTAGCTGTTCAATGAAGTGCCAAAAGCAAACAAACACACACAGGTGTTCAGGATTGTTTTTCTGACACCATTTGCTATTCATTTGTGTTGCTTGCTATGAGTAGGTACTTGGGTGTAACTGTGGAGATCTGTGAATGCCAATCTTCAAGACAAGGAGCTGCCAAGGAGGACTTTGATATGCCCCAAGAATTTTATTGTGGATTTCAGAAACCTCTTTACAATCATTCCTTAATAGACAATATTGAGATATATTCACTTTCAAGCCAGAGAAAATCATAACCTGGGGAAAAGACTTTGCAGAGTTTGCGCAATAACTTACCTTTATAGAATTTTGACATTTCTCAGAGGAAGCATGAAATTGGGCAATTTTATATGATTTATCAATTCCAGAATAGTCCTATTTGTCCAAGCAGTGGAATTTTGGCAATTCTCTCTCTCTTTCTGTAACAATATTTTGCTGGCTGACTGAGGATTTAGTCGGTAGCTGGGGAATGATCCTGGGATTTGGGTGGAAACGACCACATTTACATCAGGGATATATGCATTTATTAACAAATTCTAGACTATTTGTTGAGAATACCACATGCCAAGCATAGGAAGTCAATACTCAACAAAACAGGCACTATTCTCACCCTCATGTAGATAAGGTCTATGGAAGTTACAGAAAAGTACACAGGTAACTAGAATACAGAGTGATAAATCCTACCTTAGTGTGTGCACAGGGTGGTGTGGGACACATAGAGGTGTATCTATTTACATTTGAAATGATTGGTAAAAGTAGCTTGAGACTTTGTTTATGAGCCAAGAAGTAGGGGTAATGAGGGGTTCCTTGGGAGAGTCCGTAAGCTGACTCATGGAACAAACAAGAGAGAGAGTGCAAAGTTAGTAAGCAAGGAATGCAAAAAGGCAATTAGAGGCAGCAATTTACCCACTGGCCTAGATATGGGTTTGTCTTGTGGTATGGTGTCTTAAGGGTGCTGTGTGGAGACTGAATGCCCACAGATGAGATGAGACCTGGGCCTGGAACAAGGCCTCCAGGTAAGACTGAATGAGTTTGTACCTAGTACCCCAGAGACTACAGTTTATTCATTGGGCCTTGTGAATTCAGCTTCATACAAGAGAAACCACTCTAGTTAGTTTAAGCAGAAAAGGATTTTTTTTCCAGATATTAAGTGGTTCCAAAATGTTTTGGGGGGCCAGATGAGCTGTTTTTAGGATGAGCTTCCAAGAACATTCCCACCACAAAGTCATACAACTTCTGCCATAACCAGGAAAGTTGCATTTCTGCCTCAGGTGGGCACTCAATTGGGAAGTGCTGACTGCAGAACAAGGCTGCCTCTGCCTCAATCCACGTCAGCAAATGGAGTCCTACTTCCTGTCTCCCTCCCTCAATTTGGTTCTGAATTCAAGTCTCCCGTGAGTGTATGTGGTGAAACCTGAGCCTTTCTGGAATCCTAGTTGCAAGGGAGTCTGGGAAATGTATATGGTTAATGAGAGGGTGAGAACTACTCATTAACCATATAACACATCCTGTAGGCCTCTTCAGGACAGGAAGGCACACTAGGGGGAGGTTAGAATGGATTCGGGGTAAGCTGATCCATAGTGTCCGTCATGGGTAGCCCTCCTAGAGTCTAACTAGGTGCTACTGAGAGGTTTGAAGCCCAAAGAACATATCACACTCTTTTAAGTTCAGTGCAAGATTAGGGGTTTGGGGATGGAATATTGGATCCTTCTGGGCCTGAAGGGTGGAGGACTTGTAAGAACTTGGATACTAATTCAAAGGTTGTGGGAGCTAGAGGGCAGCCTCAGAGTTGAAGAGGAAGTGATGGGAAGGGCTAGGCACCCCACATAGAGTATTAGGAAGTCAGTGGGAGAAGTGAGAGGCGTAAGGAGGTACAGAGTCCAGAGTGAGGTAGCTGAGCCTCAGTACTGAGAAAAAGCAACTGAGTTTGCAAGAGCAGGAACTCAGGAATGGCCACCAGGTTATTCCAAATAATTTTGCTAAAGGTCATGATGTCTGCCCATTGCTGGTTTAATCAGGAGGGACACATGCATACCACACAGTGTCTCTCTGGCTTCCTGGTCACTCATTGAGGTTAGTATCAAGATACCCTGAGAGACACAGGTCACTCAATTGGATCACCTTGTCAAGCATCTTTACTTCTGAGGTAGGCCCTGCCTTTGTCCCTGGTGGGGCTGGATCATGAGCCCTACCTGCAGGCCCAGGTCAGACCCAGATTCTGAGCTAATTGTGGCAGAGGCAGGAGGTCAAAGAACTCCAGCCTCATCCTTCAGGGGGATACAAAATTAAAACTAGATGTCAATAGACCTGGTATGTGGACCACCAGGATTCACTCCTGGTGAATTAACCACATCTATTGAGCCCCCCAGCAGGCAAGTGCTGTGCTAACTCTGCATAGGTGATAATAACAGCAAACAGTCTAAAGGATGGTCAGAATCCTTTAGGTGGAGGAGCGATGGAAGAGCTTACCAGGCAGCAAGCACAGAATGTGCACAAGCCCTGTGGCCGAAGGACAATTAACTGGAGGCAGCACTGCTGGACGGGTGGGCAAGAGCCCGGCGTGCAGGGTCTTTTGGCCTTGCTAGGGACTTCTGCCTTTCTCCTAAGGGTAAAGGAAGCCACTGAAAAGGGGAATGCATGCAGGAGGATAGGCATGATCAGATCAGTGTTTAAAAAATTGCTCTGGCTACAGCTTGAAGGATTGTTAGGATGGGGAGGGGCAAAAGGAGATGTGGGGGAGATCAGTTAGGGAGCTTTTGAAGTAGTATAGGCGGTAAAAAATGATAATGTCTTGGACAGGGGGTGAAGTAGTAAGGAAGAAAAAGGGATGGACTGAAATATTTAGGGGAGGAAGAAGACTATACAAGAAAGGAAAGCAGTTTTGTTCTTTCCTCTCTATTCTAGTCACTTCAAACTCTATTTTAAATTTTAGACTTGGCTTTCTTTTTTCATATTTATCTTTTCAATATCCTAGTTTAAGAAGATCAAAGGGAATATTTTTTAGAGAAAATTCGTATCACAATATGGGTAGGTTTACATATAACCCACACCAAAGAGTCTAGTGCCATAGAGCATGGACTTGGCTGACAGATTATTAGCTGCGTGATCTTGGACACGCTGTTTAAACTCTCTAAGCCTCGGCTGTACCCTCTATAAAATGGGGACAATAGTGGTGCCTAACTTGTTGGGTTGCTCTGAGAATTAAATGAGATAATTCAGCATAGAGCCTTGCATAATGAAATGCTCAGTCAATGTTAGCTAGTACTGTTGTCTATAGGTTTTAGCTGACCATCCTCTATACAACTGCTTGATGTGCTTGTGGGCCTTCAGAGCCACTGCTGAGCACTGTATAAGCAGTTAGCTCATGACAGACTTGTGCACAGATTGCAATGCCCCAGAAAAGATGGTTCTGCATATTGAATTTAATTTTGCCTGTTTCCTCCCAAAGCTAGGTTCTGCCTCCGGGACTGTGCAGAACTTGTTGGAAAAGCACTGCATGGGGGAGCAGGGGTGGGGACAGGGGGAGAGGAAGAGGATTGATTAGGGGGAAGAATATGAAGTGGAACACAGGGTTTTTGTTCCTGTTGGATAATTTTAGTAGTATTTTTATTGTGGCTTGTTTTATTATAGGGCTCTGATTTATATTCTTATTCCTCATCATTTATGGAACATCTATAATGTGCCACACATTGTTATAGGTACTGGGGAAACAGCAGGGAAAAGTCCCAGCTTCCATGGAGCTTGTATTTTGGTGGGGTATCTCTCTTGTTAGCAAAATTTTTATTCTCCTAGAATTCTTAGCTGGCCCAAATTGCTATCTCCAGAAAGAAAAGAAAGGTGCTAATTGAACACATTGCCTGTTCTAGAGCCAGGTTGAAAAACAAGTCCTATTGTGTGGGGCGTACTCCTTTTGAGAGAATATAGTTGGTATTTTTTAAGGGAGGGGAACAACGGAAATGCTAATAACTCCAATTAACACTAGTATTTTCCTAAGTACAAACCTCCTCTTATAGTTCCCAAAATGTCCATGTACATGGTGTATTGTTATCACTGCCGAAGAAACCGAGGCTAAGAGGTTACGAGATTTGGTCTAGTGGAGGTGGAATTCAAACTCAAGATTTGAACTTCACATCCCATGCTTCATTTCTTTCTTTTATAAATCTGGCATTATTTGCTCAATTGCAAGTAAATAAATTTGATGGCATTAGCCCTAAATATGAGATATTTCTTTGGGAGGTGACTTGATATTGGTTGGAATCTCTGGTTAATAGACTTCACAGTGAATACACTTTTAGATAAATTGGCCTACGTGGCATGTGATTTAGCTCAGTGGTTCCCAAATGCCAGTCCATGGACCAATGATGGTCTGTGATGTTATTACCAATCTCAGAAAACTGTGAGAAATAAAGGCAGTGTACTGGGATTTTTCATAAAGATAACCATAAACAGTTAACTTAAATTAAAGGTTGCTCCTCTCTCATAATTTGTCTTCCCAGTTTTCCCTTATGGAATGATGGTGATGGTAGGAGGTGGTTAGGTTTTTTAAAAACATTGTTGCTGCTTTGCAAAATAAAAAGTTAACAAGTCTATGTCTATCTGTCAATTCTTTTTGGTTAAAATTCACTTTTGGTGAATTTGTTCCCAACAGGCTAGGGAAACCCAATATAACTTCTAAATGAAAAATGGAAGTTCTGTTTCTGGCAATATGGAATATTAGATATTCAGAAAAATCCTTCTGGTGCAAAATACCTAAAAAAGAATAAAATAGGAAAAAACTATATCCTTTTAAAAATGCATAGTTGTGTTGGCAAGAAAGAAAAATGCTTAGAGGCCAAAAATGATGAGGAAAACAGAAATACAGAGAAAGCCACATTTGGGAGAGAGGAGACACATCTTAGGATCTGAGAACTGGGGGAAATTGGATCAAAGACTTTGCCTAAAGCTGGCATTCTCAAAAAGTGATATATTCAGTGAAAAGAGGAAACAGAAAAAAAAAATCTGCCCCTCAAAGAGTGCCCAGTAAATACAATAGCTGGTCTGGCTCTTGGGAGGCTGGGAAGGATATGTTTCTCCTGAGAAATTAATCAAATTCTCATAAAATTAATAACTGTGAGTCACTCTCATGGGAGTTAAGGCTGGAATTCCCTCTATTAATCTGAGCTGAAAAACCCCAAGCTGAGAATTCAAAATAATCTGGGTTGAGTAGTATCTCCAAATAACTGGTAAGAGCAAACATGAAAGGGAAAGTTAAAAAAAAAAAAAAAAAGAAAAACAAGAAAAACAAGGAAAAAAAAAGATGTAGTGCCCCCTTGAGGAGCCTGTGGAGAATGCAGGGGTATTCGCCTACCCCACCTCCATGGTTGCTAACAAGACCACAGACATAGGGGACTGGTGGTTTGATGGGTTGAGCCCTCTACCATAGGTTTTACCCTTGGGAAGACGGTTGCTGCAAAGGAGAGGCTAGGCCTCCCTATGGTTGTGCCCAAGAGCCTCCTCCCGAATGCCTCTTTGTTGCTCAGATGTGGCCCTCTCTCTCTGGCTAAGCCAACTTGAAAGGTGAAATCACTGCCCTCCCCCCTACGTGGGATCAGACACCCAGGGGAGTGAATCTCCCTGGCAACGTGGAATATGACTCCTGGGAGGAATGTAGACCCGGCATCGTGGGACAGAGAACATCTTCTTGACCAAAAGGGGGATGTGAAAGGAAATGAAATAAGCTTCAGTGGCAGAGAGATTCCAAAAGGAGCCGAGAGGTCACTCTGGTGGGCACTCTTACGCATACTTTAGACAACCCTTTTTAGGTTCTAAAGAATTGGGGTAGCTGGTGGTGGATACCTGAAACTATCAAACTACAACCCAGAACCCATGAATCTCGAAGACAGTTGTATAAAAATGTAGCTTATGAGGGGTGACAATGGGATTGGGAAAGCCATAAGGACCACACTCCACTTTGTCTAGTTTATGGATGGATGAGTAGAAAAATAGGGGAAGGAAACAAACAGACAAAGGTGCCCAGTGTTCTTTTTTACTTCAATTGCTCTTTTTCACTCTAATTATTATTCTTGTTATTTTTGTGTGTGTGCTAATGAAGGTGTCAGGGATTGATTTAGGTGATGAATGTACAACTATGTAATGGTACTGTAAACAATCGAAAGTACGATTTGTTTTGTATGACTGCGTGGTATGTGAATATATCTCAATAAAATGAAGATAAAAAAAATGCATGATAATCATAATATGGAGAGCATGGAATTCAAACTCTGTCTCTTGACATTGAAGGCCTTAACATGACGTGACCTAATCAAACTTTTAAGCTTAATTGCCCACTTATGCAAAGTTTCATTCCAGGAAAACTCAACGTCCCCTCCCTCCTCCCATGCTTTGTTAGTACCAGTCACTGATCTGGAATGTGCCTCTTATTAATGATGTCTGGCAGCTCTGTCAATCAAGGATCATCTCAGATGCCACCTCTTCCATGACATTTCTGACCCATGAACTCGTCTCTAGTCTGAGAAGTTTCTTTGAAGGTAGGAGCTCCATCTTCTACAATATGAGTGACAGAGACCTGCAACTGTGAAGCTGTTGCAGGAAGGGGACCATCTAGCCAGGACGTGGCTGCTTGACTTGTTCTTACCAGTTGAATTTAAGTGGAAGTGATGGGTATCACTTCTGGACAGGGGGTTTTAAGAAATGTGTGTGTGTGTGCCTTCTTCACTCGATCACCTCTTTGCCAGTTTGAAGCAAAATATTCCAAGTCTAGTTTCTGGAGCATGGCAGAAACTCCAATAGCAGGAGCCCAAGTCTCTGGATCATCATGTGGAAGAAAGTCACCCACTGACCTAAAACAGTATCATTGAACTGTTACGTGATTGGGAAATAAACTTCCATTGTTTTATTGAAAAAAAAAAAAAAAAAAAAAGAGCAAACATGAATCCTCTCTGAAGTGATGCATCTTGATTCCTCAAAATATTCCTACAGATGCAATTCCAATGAACATCATGCTCAGAATTAGAAATCACAAAATAAATGAGGAAACAAGAGGTCACAAGAAAAAATCAATGGAAACATCAAGCAGCATAATTAGACCCATAAAATCTTCAGATATTAGAATTATTGGACATACAATATAAAAAAGGTACTGAAAGTATGCAATATCACTAACCAAATTTTTAAAAAGGACCTATTAGAACTTATAGTAGAAATCAAAACTATAACCACTGATGTCTAAAAGTTTCAGACATGTGAAAAGAGAACTAATGAAGTGGAAGATAGGTATAAAGTAATTACTATGAATGTAGCACAGAGAAACAAAGAGATTGAAAATATGGAAGGTAAGCTAAGAGAAAGGGAGGATAAAGTGAGAAGGCACAATATACAACTTATTGGACTTACAGAAAAAGATAATGGAGGGGATGAACATCCAAAGTTCTAATGGATGAAAATTTTCCAGAATCGATGAAATAAAGGCATCCACAGATTCAGAAATCCTTGAATCCCAAGCAGGATAAATTAGAAAACCATACCTCAACACTTCATAGTAAATTATAGTATATCAAAGATAAACAGATCTTGAAAGAAGTCACAAAGAAAAGAAAAAGCTTCTCCAAAGGAATGACAATCAGCTGATAGCTGACTTCCCAACACCATTTACAGAAATTAAAGGAGAGATATTCTTTCAAAATCCTTCAATTAAAAACATTTAACATGGCAAGCCAAATGTAATATCCAGAGAATTGCATCCCCCAAAATGCCTACATGTTATCAGCTTTACAAAAACATTTTTTTCACCTGTTACTGGAATGAATTTCCCCACACATTGGAAATTAAATGTGGTCATTTTTACCCTATTTTTCTCCAATTAACCACTCAATCACTCAAATGTCACACATGCTTCATTATCATGAAGTTCGACATCTTCTTCCGAGAGTTCCCATGCCCCTTAAATTGAATTCTCTAAGAACATTCAGCACTTACTCCAAAACAGGTTGGTCCAATGTCAGATGAAGTGGGAAATGGCATTTGGTCAGTTCATACCACCAAGGGCAGTTATTTTTTCACTGCCACATGTCCTGCAGTTGAATTTTGCCTTGAAAAATTCCATGAATACTTGTCCACTATGAGGACGCCCCAAAGTGTCCAGATCAATGCATAATTCATGTTCTTTGTAAAAAAGCACACCTAAAATCTAACCACTTATGGTCTCTTAAATTACAGCTCCTTTCTAGTGACCATCGTAAACTGCCAGGGAGCAGTGGGTCACATCCTTCACCACCACCGTTTCCCTCCTCCACCACTACCACTCTCAGATGCAGGATACTGTCCCTGTTTCTCAGGGTGAACACTCTCCTTCTAAGGAGGGAGGCAGAGTTTTAAAATCACAGGAAACGCTAAAGGTCATGCATTTATTTCTTCTAGGGAAATGAAGCCTGCTTTGTTTACCTATAATACTCAATGGACTCGCACAGAAAAGAGGCTCCCCAAGGTGAAACTGCTTCCTCCGAAGCCAAGAGAGTCTTCTCACTTGCAGTCCACTTTCAGGAACTGACCCCAAAAGGGCAGAGGCTATGTGTATCATGACACAGCTGCTAAATTTTCTTGCTAAGAGAAAAAACTCAGAAAATAAATCTCTGGTGAGGAATCATTTTTGGGTAAATGAACACGACTGAAATGCCTGAACACAGTTTTACCTATGGGTTACAGGTTTGCTTTTGTGAACATCCCACTCATTGATTCCTAAATAGGGAAAATATTTCTGATAGTGTATGATTCACAGTGAAATGATGTTAATAAATAGTCACATACACTGTGAGATTGCAGACAGGCAAATACTAAGGTATGATCTGTAGATATTAAATCTGTTTTCCTTACTGGAAAATGGATTTGGTTGCTTGGCATGAATATTAGAAGCTCTACTTCTGTTCATTAGGAACACTAATATAAATGATAAAGTCTGAAAGCAAATCCAGTACAGCCAAACTACATTCATTCAGCAGCACACATTTAGAAATACGCTGTGTTAGCAAAATGTGTGTGTGTGTGTACACACACAAAATACATTAACAGCAATTAAAGAGCTTTCTATTATTTTTTTAAAGGCTTAATAAGACCAGTCCTTTAAAAACTCCCATAAAATTCATGCTTTGTAAGGAATAGAAGTCACCTTTATTCAAAGTTCTCAGTCTCATCTTTATTAAAATATTTTATTGCAAAAATAATACATGTTCTTTTTTAAAAAATGCAAACCATACATAAGAATGTAAAGGAAACACTGAAAGTACCCTACAAACAATCCTGGTCCATCCCATTCCCCACAGAGAGCCATGGTTTACATTTCTGTGCTTATCCATACAGATCAAATTTATTTCCTATAACTTCTGCTTTTACCTATCAGTATAACTTGGAGATGTTTTAATATCAGTACATGCAGAGATGGCTGATTGTTTCACAGTATTTCATAAAATGGATGTACCATAGTTTAACTATTCCCTTACTGATGAACATTTAGGTTGTTTTCAATGTTTCACAAATAAAAAATTGCAGTGATTATTCCTTGTACATATATCTCTGCACATTTATAAGAATATTTTTCTAGGATATATTTCCAGAACTTGAATTAACAGGTCAAAGAATCTACATATTTTACATTTTAATACATTGTATTCAGTAAAAAATTTTTTTCTGTGTTTTTCATTAGTTTGTTAGCTGTGCATTTTTATTATGTTGGTTGTAGCTCTAATACAACCCCTAGAAAACTGCTGATGTGGCCTGGGAGAAACTCCTTGTCAGAGGATTAAGGATTCTCAGAAACCACAGTCAGAAGAATTAAGAGGTCACCTGGGAAAGCTGCACAGCTACAGGATCATCCCCATGTCCCTGAGAAAATTAATGAAAACAAACAAGTAAAACAAGATCAAGAAAAAATAAGAGTGCTGAATGTCCTAAACCACATGAATAAGAGTTTTTTTTTAAAAATTAAAGCCTTAAACAGTCCTAAATGGTGCAGTAAAATGCATCCATTTGTAAGCATTTTGTAACTCCTTAGATATACAAACTAATTTCATGTGATGGTATTTTTAATATTCTAATTTCTTATAAGTTTCAAGTGTTTCATGACTCAAGCCTTCATATTTCTCACAAATAGTTATGCTCCTCAAGAGTAGACAAATTTTGCAGCAAAAAATGCTTTCAATAAGTGTTTACAGAGTTGCCCTCAACTGTCCAATTCTCATTAGACAGAAGTGAATATATACAAAAGACAAATAAAGAGACAAAGCCTCTTTTACCTCTCAGACACCTGCAAAATAAAGAACAAATGACAAATTTTCATGTCTTTGACCAAAAAAGTCTGAAAGAAGCTGTGTGGCATTTCTTTTTCTTTTCTCTTCTACAGCTCTCCTCCTCCTCCTCCTTGTTCTTTTTAAACTTTTCCTAAGATGGCTGTGTGATACAGACTAACGGGAGAGCTGTGGCTGAATTCTGGATGAATTCTCAGATGCTGAGTAAGACATTTCCTTTGGCCGAAGATTTTCCTCAGGGCTTCTCTCCAGTGTGAATCCTCATGTGTCAAACAAATTTCTACCTATATTCAAAAGGTCCTTCCCAGTATGAGTTCTCTGATGTTGACTGAAGTGGGCCCATTTGCAAAAAACCTTCCCATATATCTTACACTCATAGTTTCTGTCCAGTATAAAGTCTTTGATGCTGAGGGAGGGATGAGCTACAGATGAAGGCTTTCCTATATTCAGTGCATTCAAAGCTCTTTTCTCCATTGTGACTCCTGTGTTAAGGGAGAGAAAAGCTGTCACAAAAGGCTTTCCCCACATTATTTGCACTCAAAGGTTTCTTCTCCAGTGTGGATCTTATAATGCCGGACAAAAGCAGAGCGATAGGCAAAGGATTTTCCACATTCACTGCACTTATAGGGCTTTTCTCCAGTGTGACTCCTCATGTGTTGAGTGAGGGAATACTTAGAGGAAAAGCCTTTCCTGCATTCTTTACACTCATAAGGCTTTTCCAATAGTGTGGATTATCATATGTCGGAAAAAACCAGAGTGGTAAGTGAAGGTCTTTCCACATTCACTGCACTCATAGGGCTTCTCTCCAGTGTGGCTTCTCATGTGTCGAGTTAAGGAAGTGTTGTAGTAAAAAGCTCTTCCACATTCTTTGCACTCATAGGGCTTTTTTCCAGTGTGGGTCATATTATGCTGGACAAAGACAGAGTGGTAGTTGAAGGTCTTTCTGCACTCCCTGCAGGCATAGGGCTTCTGTCCAGTGTGAATCCGCTGGTGGGACCTCAGGTGTGTCCTACGGTTAAAGGCCTTCCCACAGTCCATGCACTTATAGGGCTTCTCCCCAGTGTGAATCCTCATGTGTCGATCAAAGTCTACCTTCCCACGAAAGGCTTTTCCACACTCCTGGCACTTATAAGGCTTCACTCCTGTGTGAATCTGCTGATGTCTAACAAGGAGGCAATTTTTCTTAAACACTTTCCCACATTCCTCGCATTTGTAGGGAGTCTTCCCTGCATGAATTAAGGGATCTTTACTTGGTCCTTCTGAGTCACATTCGTGGAGAGGATCTCCTGCAGAGACTTGCTCCTGCAAAATCCCTGAGCGCAGACTATTATCTGTCCCCAAATCACTGTGTTCAGATCTCCTAAAGCGGGTTTGCTGGTGGGAGACGGTGCCTGGGCTCAAGTGCCCCTGCTGCATTTCCCACGGACCATCTTGATCCATTGCACGCCCTAACCTGGAGGACATTTCAGTTCCCCTGGGTCAGTCTTCTCTGGAGCAAGGCTCCCTAAGACAATGCTGGGTGAGAAGCAGGCTGAGAAGCTGGCTGGTCACGTGGTCTTGCGTTATCACCTGGACAGAGGCTCTGGCAAAGGCTTCACCTCCCTTTCTCTTACCCTTGCTTCAGCTGGTGGAGAAACTCTGGTTTTTACCCCACCACCCCAGGAGTTAGCAGGTCTCCAGCATTACCTCCCAGTACAGGGTCCTTTAGGCCAGGTCCAGCTGCCCCCACTCTTCTCAGGTGAAGATCGCGGCGCGTCAAGAGTTCAAACGCTACCAACACAGATGCCACAGCCCCTGCCGACGCGGTACGGTGCGGCGAAACGAAGGTCCACGCCGCAGCGGCATCCGCCTGCGCAAACTGCGTCTCCGACTACAGATACCAGAGAGCACCGCGCGAGGCAGCCAGGACTACAAGTCCCAGGGGACTCAGTTCCACTTTTTTTTTTAACCACTTCGGGAGATTTCACCTTCAGTTACACAGAAGCAGGTATGCTAGGAAGTTCATCGTGTGAGCCTCGGAATTAGTAAACTGGATAATCACTGTGCCTCGGAACTGGATGGAGGGAACTGGAATTTGACCAGGTGTATGATGCCAGTTGTTGCATGAGGGAGAACCTTCAGACATGCATACAAACATGCATGCAAAGATTATGGCCTGCAGAGTTTGAGAGATAAGGAGCATCGAATAGTACCCAGGGGCTGGGAATTAAAGTCAGTCCAATCAAAATACCAAGTGTTGGAGAAGACTGGGAAATTCAGGACCTCTTTTGTGTTGCTGATTATACTATAATTAGTAGCACCATTTTGAAAAAGTTCGGCTCCGGCTCATGAAAGCCTTACCAAAGAGCAGCTTTCCCGTATGTGTACCAGGAGACTCGTACAAGAATGCTCACAATAGCAAACACCTGGAAGTGAGTCCAGGAAAAAGTATGGATAAACTGGCTTCTCCACACAATGGAACATTATTTAGCAGCCTCAGAGTGCTCTAGTCCACTGCGTGGGATGAGGTCGGAATCCAGATGTAGAATCCTCATAAGACAAAGGGTGATAGAGATGCCTCTTCATTTTCCTGATTTTAAAGGAAATGCTTGTAATATTTCACAATTGAGAATGTGTTTCCTGTAGATTTTTGTTGGTAGTGCCTGCTAGATCATTTTCATGATGTATGTAAATATTAGGGTCGGAGGAACATAAGAACAGACAGACATACCACCCAGGAAAATCCAAAAGTGTTTTCTCCATCAAAGGATTCGGTGGAAGTCAGCATAGTCAGTATACAAGGCTGAGAGCCCAGATGTGTTTTCCAGACTCCAAAATCCTCCCCAGAAGGGGAGGCAGCAGTGATGGCACTGACCGAAGGAACCCTTCAAGGATCAGGCAGCTATGCACGAGCTGGTTTGGAAATGACGAAGTTCTTTTCAACAGAGGTTCTCAAAGTGTGGTCCCTTGTCTCAGGTGTATTGATTTTAAGAGTTCAAAAAAGGCTGACTATGAAATACCTGCATCATAACTATGATAATGTAGGCAATTATGAAATGAGTTAGCTTTTCTTCTCAGAAAAGTCAAATTTTTTCTTCAGTGAATTTGTCTTTTAGTACATGGTTTTAATGATACATAGCAATTTTCAAAATAACAACTACTTTCAGTCATTTGAGCTGTCAATAGCAATGCTTCTAAGTAACCTGAATATCTTAGCAGGAAGTTGGAATAAATTAGATCACAACAAGTTAAACCCAGAGTTCTCAAGGGGCTCCTCACAGGGGTTCCTGTGTCAATCTGGGCTGCTGCGGGTGACTTAATCATCATGACTGCAAACTGTCACCTGCAATTTTTGATCTTTGGACCCACTCATGGGCAGTGTGACTACCACCAATGCTCTAAAGATACACATACTTTCAGACATTTTCCTCTTTCGAGTTTCAAAAAGACAGTGCTCCATTCATTAAAAATAATAATTATAATGGGGAAACAATAGTGTTTTCAACAAATGGTGCTGGGGACAACTAGATCCACATGCAAAAGAAAAACATTGGATCCTTACCTCACACTATACACAAAATAACTGAAAATGGATCTTAGACCTAAATGTAAGATGTACAACTGTAAAACTCTTAGAAGAAAACAGAAGCACATTAAAAAAAAAAAATCTTGGGTTAGGTAATAGTTTCTTAGATATGACATCAAAATTATGAGCAACAAAAACAAAAACTAGATAAATTGAACTTCATCAAAATTAAAAACTTTAGTGCTACAAAGGACACCATCAATAAAGGAAAAAGACAACCTAGAGAATAGGAGAAAATATTTGCAAGGCATATATGTGATAAGGGACTTGTATCCAGAATATATAAGGAATACTTACAATTCAATAATCAAAGGGAAAAATCTCAACTAAAAAATGTGCAAAGGATTTGGATAGACATTTCTCCAAAAAAGATTTGCAAATGGCCAATTAGCACATTAAAAAAAATGCTCAACATCATTGATCATTAGGGAAATGCAAATCAAAACCACAGTGAACTACCACTTCACACCCTCTAGGATGGCTATAATCAAAAGACAGACAATAAAAAGTGCTGGTGAGGATGTGGAGAAATTGGAACACCATACATTGCTGATTGGAGTATAAAATGGTATAGCCGCTTTTGAAAATGTGGCAGTTCCTTAAATTTAAACATACAGTTACCATAGGACCCATCAATTCTATTTCTATGTATATAGCCAAGAGAAAGGGATACATTTATCCACACAAAAATCTATACACAAATGTCCACAGCAGCATTATTCTTAATAGCCACAAGTTGGAAACCACTCAAATGTCCATCAACTGACAAATAGATAAACAAAATGTGTAATATCCATTCACTGGAATATTAAAAAGGAGTGAAATAATGATTCATACAACATGGATAAACATTGAAAAATTACACTCAAATAAGCCAGTCATGAAGGATAACATATTGTGTGTTTCCATTTATATGAAATGTTTAGTAAGTCTGTATTGAGTTCACCAAACCCTTGTAGAGACAGAAAAGTAGAGCTGGGGGCCAGGAAAAGCGGCAGCTAATGGTTATGGGTTTTCTTTTGGTGGTAAGGAAGAAGTTCTAAAACTAAATTGTGGTGATGGTTGACCAGTTCTGTGAATATACAAAAAAACCATTGAGTTGTACACTTTATAATTGGGTGAATTATATGTATATGAATTATATCTCAATAAAGAAGTTTTTGTTTTTTTTAATGATACGATACTTCATTTCAGGCATATCAAAAAGTAGAGGCAATATTATAATGCCCACCCATATACTTACCATGCAGCTTAATAAATAAAATGCAACAGATACATTGAAAGCTTCTGTATATTTCTTCTTGATCCAATTCACCTGACTTCATCTCTGAAACAGACTAGGTTGTTTTTCTTTAGAGGTGAACTTGACGTTTATCATTTCCTTGCATGCTTTTGTACTATTGCTGCATTTATATCTAGTCACAAACAGTATATAATATTGATGTTTGTATATTACTCCTACTTTTAACATTTCCAAAGTGTAAGTTATTCGGTTTTAAGTAACACCTTGTACCGGACATCCACAATGTAATACAGGCCGCACTTTCCCAAGCCTTGAGAGTGGTGAAGATCATTCTACCTGCAACACTTTGAAGACTCTAAATCTACCCTTATTAAGGACACACTTCTGCAGAGGTACACAACCTGCAATATCTCTATGCAGATAAAATTTCACTGAATCACACAGAAAATTCAGCTCCTTAGAGCCATAGCTGCTCCATCACCTCTACTTGTCTTATGATTTCTACTTCTTTTAGGAGGCATTTCTATATGCTTAACTTTCCACTGGTGAGTTCTGTGTTTCACCTATCCTATAAAAGCATGTGTTTTATCTTCTAGATCTGTTCTGTTGGCAGTTAGCAGAAACAGAATATTCCCATCATTTAGTCTTCAAATCTGTACCTGAACCCAGTCATAGCTGCAAAGGATCCCACTTCTGTCATCAAGACCATCTAGTGGAAGGGCATATACACCAGGAAGTCCCTGACCATCACAGGGTTCCATTGGATTTCTTTCCCATCTGGCACTAGGTTCTTGATGGGCTCACCTGTACTGAAAGGCCTAGAGTCTTCTGCAAATTAATCCTATTAAAATGTTTGGGTGAGAGAAGTGTCCCCTCGCAGCATCCATTTCCACATCTGTGTGAAGTACAGAGAGGGAAGAAGAGGACTCTACAGTGGGAGTGGACCCAAGCCTTGCTGTGGAGTGTCTCCTTCCTCTCCCCTTTCCCTCAGTGCTGGTTGAGGGGAGGGGAATGAGGGGCCAGCAGAAGTCCTGGGAAATGGAAGAGAAGTAGGTGACCTCCCAGCCTTGCTCAGATATCCCCTCCTGCTGCAGCTGACCCTCTCCCCATGCTGCCTGACAGGGCAGCCATTCCTGCCTTCAGCCAAATCCCACAGGTATCTTGAATCTAGCCAAGGACACCCTCCTCCCCATCATAGGCGGCCTGTGAAGTTGGCCCTTTAAATGCTTCTGTAATGAGATAGTGGAAGAGAAACTGAAAAAGCTGTTGGGCCTTGGTCTCTTGACAGCAGGGTCCCATGACATGCAGGCACAAAAAATGAAAATCAAAATAGTGACTTTTAAAGAGATTGAAATGGCTGATATATTTCAACTCTGGTATATTTTTTGTCTTCAGAGGAGAAAATAAATCCAGCCCAATAGAAAGGAAAGGTCCTGAAATGTTTTTAGATGTGATTAAAAACAGCCTGGAGTGGTGGTTTTTTTATTGTCCCCCTCCTCCTTCCCTGGTTCCTGGGGTGTGGGAGGGGAACAGGAGCATAAGACTGTATTTAAAGCAAAGGTAAACAAGGAAAACAACAACTGAATCTCCCAGGTATTTTTGATGATCAGCCAGGTTGTAGAAGCTTATTAACTCAATTATGATTACCCTCCTGTAGAACAGGCTTCTTGAAGTACTCGCTGTTTTCCAAACTCACCAGTGCCTGCCTTCAAATCTTTGCCTATACCTCGTCTCTCCCTGGAATGCTTTTATTCCTTCTCACAGCATACAAGGCCCAACTAAAGTGCCCTTTCCTCTAAAACACTGACTCTCCCTGATTCCCCACATTAGAAATAAGCACTCCATTGTATTTCCCTATTCCTTTATTCTTTATCCCATATCACTTTTCACTTTCTACCTGGTGATAAAGCCAGTTTTGTGTACAGCCTGACTCTTTTTTTTAAATGCAATTTTATTGAGATATATTCACATACCAGATACTCATCCAAAGTGTACACCCAGTGGTTTACAGTATCGTCATATAGTTGTGAACTCATCACCACAATCAATTTTTGAACACTTTCATTACTCCAAAAAAAAAAAAATAAAATAAAAATAAAAAAGAAACATCCAAACATCGCATCTCATATCCCTTATCCCCCCTATTATTTATTTATTTTTTGTCTTTGTTTCTTACTTATCTGTCCATACACTGGATAAAGGGAGTGTCAGTCGCAAGGTTTTCACAATTACACAGTCACACCTTAAGAGCTACATAGTTATGCAATCATCTTTAAGAATCAAGGCTACTGGATTACAGCTCAACAGTTTCAGGTATTTCCTTCTAGCTATTCCAATACATTAAAAACTACAAAGGGATATCTATATAATCCATAAAAATAACCTCCAGAATGACTTCTCAACTCCATTTGAAATCTCTCAGCCACTGAAACTTTATTTTGTTTCATTTCTCTTCCCTCTTTTGGTCCAAGAAGGCTTTCTCAGTCCTACAATGCCAGGGCCAGGCTCATCCCTGGAGTCATGTCCCACATTGCCAGGTACATTTACACCCCTGGGAGTCATGTCCCATGTAGAGGGGAGGGCAGTGAGTTTACCTGCCAAGTGGGCTTAGAGAGAGAGGCCACATCTGAGCAACAAAGAGGTTCTCTGGGGGTGACTCTTAGGCACAATTATAAGTACAGCCTGACTCTTTACCCAAACTATAAGTTCTTAAGAGCAAGAATTCCATCTCGGTATCTCACAGAATAAGAAACAGTGCCTTGCATGTAGTGAATGAGCAAATACATGTCTTGTCTAATTTGATTCCTTTTAGAATTCTCAAAAGAAAGTGTTTTATACCCTTTTGATCCACTATGAGAATTGTGACCCAACAATGAGAATGACCTGCCCACTCAGAATTCTTTCACCATAGCTCACCGCTTCAAACAATATTAAGTATAACAAATGAACAACAAGCAAAAAAACTGACACACGACACCCACTAAGCTTATCCTTTAGTTTTCTGTCTTGGGACCCATCTCACTTCCGTTTGTGTGTGACAGCTCTGTTTCTGCCTGGTGGGGGAGCAGTCCACTTCCCACATAAAAGCAAATTGCTACTCTGGCCTCTGTTTTAGGGTCTTTTCCTGCCTGTTTTATTGGCATCTGGGAGTTTCCTCTGGGCCCTGGTGCCATTGCAGATGAGCTCAACTCCTGCCCCTTGCATGCCCAGGGTGGATTCCGAACTTCCTTTCCCCATGGTGGTCTGTAAGGAAGGATGACGTCCTATTTTTCTTAGGAAGTATTCTATATGACTGGAGGTTTCCTATACATTTTATATCTGTCATTTGTTGACAAGTTGCTTGACTCCTCAGCTATTTATATGGTTGCTTGTCATTATTCGTGGTGGTTATGTTCTAAAAATTCTCCATGAATGCTGAATTTGCAAACACTGAACCATTGTTCTTAGGGGAAATACAGGGTTAGATTTCTGTGAGCCTCTGGTCACAACATTTTTGCCAACTGATCAATGCATAACTTTGTTATGTGTGTTTCTGTTTAAAGATACCTTATGTAATACATATTGGTGATTCATTAACATTGAACTCATGGCCAATAGCACTATAACTCATGCCTGAATGAAGCTTATCTAACAGTATATTCTCTGTAAGGCACATCACAGGCTTCTTGCACTTAGGGAGTGTTCCAGTTTGCTAATTCTGCCATTTGCAAAATACCAGAAATGGGTTGGCTCTTATAAAGGGGGTTTATTTAGTTATAAAGTTACAGTTTTAAGGCCATAAAGTGTGCAAGGTAAGGCATCACAATAGGGTACCTTCACTGGAGAAAGACCATTGGCATTCAGAAAACCTCTGTTAGCTGGAAAGATACGTGGCTGGCGTCTGTTTGCTCCCCGGTTGTTTCAAAATGGCATTCTCCAAAGTGTCGCTCTTGGCTGCAGCTGTGCCTGGGTCTGTTGGCTCTTTTTAAAGTACACCAGTGATCCAGTTAAGACCCACCCTCAGTGGGTGGGCAATTCTTCCATGGAAATAATGCAACAAAAGATTTCGCCCATAGTTGATAGAGTCAGATTTCCAAAGAAACACTGAATCAATAGGTTCCAACCTAATAAACACCAATACATCTGCCCCCACAAGATTGCATCAAAGAACATGGTGTTTTGGAGGACATAATACATCCAAATTGGCACAGGGAGGCTAGACAGCACTTCAGGTCTATGCTTGGGGACCATTTAAAACAGTGAAACTACTAACAAAAAGCACCAAAATTTTTAAAATATGTGACATTAAATATATCACATAAAGGATACTTGCTTACAGTATGAGAACTGAAACAAGAAGACAGGGAATCACCTTGCTTGACCTCAGCTGGGAATGTGCATGTCAGGCAGCTCAAATTTTTCACCACAGAGAATACTACAAATATTGATTTGAGAGTGACACACTTTAGCAAGTAGGTTAATTCACAAATATGGAATCTGAGAATAATGAGGATCAACTATATATAATGGAGTGAAGAATGTTTCCCATTATCAGGCTAATAGCAAATCCCTCAAAGGTTGTTATGGGTATGTCAACATCTCATTCTGATATAACACTAGAAAGATGCAGGAGGAGGAAAGAGAGAAAGCTCAATTGTTTCTTTGTCTGAAAGGGTTTGGTGGACTCAAATTGGGGAGGTCTAGGTATGAGATGGGACTGCCTTGCTGGATAACCTTGGGAAATTCACTTCATCCTTCAGCTTCTTCGTCTGTAAAATAAGGAATTAGATCAGATGGTCCAGATCTATGAATATCACCATCACCACCTTTAGATTATCTCAATTAGTCTACAGTGAGGTGATAGGATTGTGGGTCCAAGTGTGATCATTTTATAAATCTCAGGGAAGGTGGGGAAAATTAAAAAGTCTAGGCTGTCTGAAGCAGAATTTGTGAATACAGAGAACCATAATTGTATATATAACTCCAATTTGGAATTAAAAGGGCAAATAGTTGGACTCCTGGGCTTCATTTTAGTGCAATATATCTCAGGATTCCTCATGTAGAACCCTTGAATCATTTGCTAAGAAGTGAGGTCCAGTCTGAGCAGCCTTTGAGCACCTGGATATGGGTGATAATGTCATCTCTAAGAACTCATTAACTCCTCCCATTCCCATCCTCCCCAGCAAGCCATTCCCAGCCATACAGCATTGGCTGAGATGTGGAAGGAGGGGTGTTGAATATAGTCTCTATCAAAGCATAAATGGAGGCGCTTTCAAGCTATGCCTTTCCATTCTTTGTCTGTCCTAGCCTTTGGCCATAGTTTCTTCTTGTTTTCTTGTCCAATAATGACTGCTCCATACTGTTGCCCAAAGCTGCCATCTTTGAAAACTCTTCTATTGGTGCTTGAACAGCTGTGCCCATTGCTATTTGAGAACTTCAGTGGTCCCTCTACAGATTTTTCAGTCTTCCTTCCACAAGGGGAATAAACAGAACTCACCTGGGATGTCTTGGTGCTTTTTTTAAAATTATTATTATTATTATTATTTTTTACCTTGGATAGAGGTAGGACTGATTACTGTGATGTGCTGCACTCTGGAATTAGCCTTTTAAAGACAGCTCAATTTATTCTAGCCTACTGTCTTTCCCCCAGACTCTTCATAAGACAGTGCTGTTTTATGGGTTTTTATTGTGTCCCACAAGGAACACAGTTTGAATCTCTTCCATAGTAGTTAGTAGAGAATAACTCTCCACATTCAGAATATATCAACACTGAATCAACATTTAGAGTATACCCCAAGAACCCCAGAGCAGGGCCCCCTCAGTAACCTTCTCTTCAAATTCTCCATAATAAAGGAGTATACATCCTTTTCTGAGACACCCAACAGGTTTAGTTCCAATTATTTCTCAAATAACCTCTTTTATTTATTCATCAAAGTTTGATTGATGGACTTCCAGTTCTGTCAAAGATGGACTAGCTCCACTTAACACCACTCCTCTCTCACAACTAAAATCCATGTACGTAGTAAAACAAACACAGGAAGGCTCTGAAAGGTGGGAGAGGAAAGGCTGGACTGCCTGGGAAACTCAGGACTTGAAGGATGACAGGGCAATGAGTTGCTTGGGTTTGCTTTTTGTCTTCAATGTATCCTGAACTGTGGGGTGCTAGCAATGCCCACAACCTGGAACCTCCAACAGGCAAAGATGGAAAAAGCCCCAAGAAAATTCTGCTCCCTCTAGCCACAGGACCAGGAAAACAGCAGCCTAACAAAACTGAAAACTTCCTGATAATACCAGGCCCATTCCAGTCAAATCCAGAAGGAAAAACTATCAGTTTGTGATGACCCTGCAGAAAGTGCAGGACTGAGTGTAGAGAGATGAGACTGAGGATCTAGGTGGGTTAGGTCACGGAGGAACTTGAGTGCCACATTACGTATCTTCTTAAAGAATCTTTGGACTTTATTTTGTAATTTAAGGGAAGTAAAGAGGTGTTTGAAGGAAATAACAGGTTCAAATTTGAGTTTTATGTAGATCACTCTAAAGGCCAGTGGAGGTTATTGCAGTATCCAAGTGAGAGAGGGTGAAAGCTTTCATTTGGGCAGTGGCAATGGAGATGTGGAGGAAGGAAAAATATCCAGAAATTTAAGGGGCAAATTTGGCAGGACTTAGTAATTGGGTATTGGAGATGGTGGTGAATCAAAAAATGAGGTGTCAAGAATGACTTCTCGTTTTCTCACTTGGATAACTGGGTGGATGGAAATGCCAACAACTGAGAGAAAACAAGAGGAAGAGCATGTGTGGGTGTTGGAAATGTTGAGGTCAGCTTTGAACATGATGAGTTTGAGGTGCCTGTGGTTAATCCAGGGAGAGAATCTGCCACTGCTCCCATCCCGTGGGTTGCACAGGTGTGAAAGGAGCTGTCCAGGTGGGAGAAGCTGCCTAGCACCTCATCAGCATGCCTCTGACAACCTGGAGCATGCGAATGAGTCTGGGACCTATGGTCATGACTCACACGTAATTTTCCCCCCGAGTCATTTGGTTCAACCAGGGCCTTTCAGTCATTTTCTTTCCATGGGCTACAAATCTAAGGAGTCCAGTATTAAAAAAAAAAAAGTCCCAGTCAGCCAGAACCTACATAGTACATTTAAATAGATCAAATTAACACTCACTCACAAACTCCTGTTTTAACTCGGGCCCTTTGAACAGCGGCAAGAGTTTTTAAACACCAACCAAATGGGGGCAATCTCACATTCCCTTCCCCTTGCAAACCAACCCCTCTGACCTCTGGCTGCAGAGGGAAAGGATGAGTCACTGATGCAACACCAGGCATCTAGATGAGAGCTGGAAAGGATAACATGAGTTTTAGACAGTGAATTGGGAGAAGGGAACTTTCGCCTTTGAAAGAAGAGTGGTAGCACTCTGCCTACACTCATCTTTCGTGTTCTACTCCTACCACCACTGGGGGTGGCCCCAAAACAGCCTTGACATTGTGCCTTTCTCTGAGGACCCTGCTCCTCTTTCCAGATGATCTTGAATCAGCTGGGCTTATCAGGCCTCTCCAAGGAGGCGATCAGCAGCATCCAGACCTAAAGATTTGCAGAGGAAAAACAGCCAGGAAGCTCTGTTCCCGAGCTTCTAGGAACTCTTGTGTGTGCAGGAGCAGGGAAACTATGATTCAGACTCACACCCTTGACCAAAAGGCAGTCACTGGGAAACATCAACAATCCAGGCAAAGGTAAAAAGTATTCCACATGGTCTGGAGGCCATTGCAAAATTTAATTAATTGATCATTAATGCCCTGCCTTAATCCAGAAAAGAGACAATAGGTGGTTGGTTATGAATTTAAGAGATGCCTAATTATGAGGGGAGAGAGTGTGAACAGATTTTACAAGTAAGTTAGTTATTAGTGATTTATTAAGCCCCTGTAGTTTACTAGGCACTAAAATTAGTGCACTGGGGAATATGAAGATGGATAAGATGCTATTCCTACATTCAGAAATTTTATAGTGGGGTACAGATATATACTTAGATGGAAGTAAAGTCTGGAAGTTACTGTAAGATGCCACCATGTCCTTTGATTTCACAAAGTAGATATTTAAAGACAAAGCATAGTCAGAATATTTGTCTTCATGTGGTAATTCTACTCATGGTAACGCATTTTTAAAATTTGGTTCTTAAAACAGCACTTGGATAGGGAAAATGTACATGGATTGATTGTGGTGATGAGTGCACAACTAAATGATGGTATTGCGAACAATTGATTGTACACTGTGGATGATTGTATGGTGTGTGAATATATCTCAGTAAAACTGAATTTAAAAAATTAAAAATTAAAAAAAAAAAAAGAATGTAAAAACAAAAGACCCCCAGCACTTTGAGGTTCCTGAACAGACAGTATAACGTCAATTTACAGATGAAGAAACTGAGCTCAGAAAACTCTAGGGTGTGAGGTTATAAGACATAACAGTGGCAGGGTCTGTGCAAGAATTTATGCCTCCTTGAAGTAGCCTCATGGAAGTAGCTTGCTGGTAATATGCAAGAAGATGTCTGTTGGGCCAGAGGAGGCCTTGCCCACCCAGGGGATGGATAAAGAGCAAAATAAAGGAGCAGAATAGTGACATTTCTGCTGTTATGGAGTCTCCTAGGCCTTCTCTAGACACACTAATTGGGTCTAATTAATTCAGTAATTCAAATCTCACTCCTTTTTGCCTCTACCTGCTGATGTAGGCTTTCTGCTCCCTAAACATCTTCCTCCAGCTATTTCTTGGAGACCCTGGCAGGGATGGGGGATTCAGTGGGACATGGAGGGGGAGGTTCACATGGAATCTCTATGCCAGTGAAAACAGGCCTCTCACAGGATGTTACTGCTGATATCCTGCATCCCCTCCTCCATGAAAAAGGGGAAGCACATTTTTAATAATATACTCACTTATAAGGAGATTTCAAATAGGGAGGGGAATGGATCTTTCAGATTTTATTTCAGGTCCCATCTCTCCCAAGGATCCAGAATCCAAATTATGTTGGAGGAATCAGAACTAGGATAGATCCAAAAGGTACAAGTTATTCAGGATCTGACTGGGTGGAGATTCTGAGAACTGAAGCTTTCTTCCTAAGTCTGATTGTCAGTGCCTTGCGCTGTCTTCTCTTAGGGAGACTTCTCTCCTGGGGATTTTCAGTCCCTCCTGCAAATGGGCTTCTGGCAGATCTGCCCCATCACGTGTCAGGGAAACCCAAATTCCAATTTTTAAAACACTATAGAAGGGACCATTTCTCTAAGCTTCTGGCGGGGGGGGGGGGGGGGGGAAGGGGGAGGGGTCCTCTCTTAGCTTCTCCAGGGCAAACTCTGGGCTTTATCTCTTAGCTTCGCATCTCCAAATGTCCTTCTGTCTGCATGTCCAAGTGTTGCTGAGCATCAACAGCTCTGCTGGCTCTTGAGCTCTCTTAAGTACTCCAGTGAACTAATCAAGACCACCCTGAATTGGCAGGGTCCATACCTCCATGGAAACAATTTAATCAAAGGTCTCACCCACAGTTGGGTGAGTCACATCTCCATGGAAACATTCAATCAAAAGTTCCCACCCAGCAAAATTGGTTTAAAAGATCATGGCTCTTCTGGGGTCCATAACAGTTTCAAACTGGCACAGTCATCAAGCTCTTTTTATCTGGGTATTGATGACTGAGTGGCAGAAAACTTCATGGATGATATGGCTAAATTCTAAACAGCTTTGTGGAAATTTAAAAATGGCTGCAAATTCCTGGAAACTTCTGCCTCTGAGAGGTGGGGTCCATATGTCCTCCCCTGAATCTGGGCATGTCTGTGGCTGCTTTGACCAATAGAGCATAACAGAAGTGGTCCTATGTGACTTCCAAGGCCAGGTCATAAAAGGCCATGCCTAGTTATCTTGGGACAGCAGCCACTGTGTACACTTTCTAACTACCCTGACACCGCCATGATGGAGGGACCCCCAGAAGGCTCTCCGGTCAATAGCCACAGCTGAGCTCAGCCTTCCAGCCATCCCCATGTAGGCACTAGGCACTGAAGCCATCCGGACTCTGTAGACCAGCCCATCTGCCAGCTGAGTCCCACTGAGCGACATTGGCCAAGGAACAGAAGACTCGCCCAGCTGAAAATCTGTGACCTACAGACATTTTGAAAGATAACAAAATGGCTTCTGTTTTAAGTCACTAAGTTTTGGGGGTAGTGTATTTCACAGCAATAGGAACTGGAAAAATTTTGAACTTCTAAAGTTCCTCATGCTCTAGGGATATGTACTTTTATATCCACATGTCAGTTTAGGATGGGTTGCAGTGAGCAGTCTCAAAGAATTGATACAGCCAGAGAAAGGATGGAGTGAAAAGCCAGAGCCCAGATGTAGGACTTTTGTGGCCTTGAGAACCAGAAACTTTTAAACAGAGTTTTAAAAATATTTTCTCATTTGTCTGAGAAAAATGGAAAAAAATATGCATTCGATATATCTTCATAGGTATTTTATGGATATACTATCTGGTCAGGTGGGATTCCTTGAAAGAGAGAATTACAGTACCAGATTACAGGCCGGGGGCCCTGTCTGACCTAGATTCTGATTTTTTTTAAAAGAGTGATTATAGCTCTGGAGGCAGGGGTTAGGTCTCATGGTCTCCACCAGGAAGCAGTTTTCTTAGCCATGAGGGATACTAAATTACAGCTAATTACAGGCTGTCTGCTAAGATTTTCTAATTACTTCATTTGCATTAATCTTGCTTTCCTAAGGAGTCTGTGTGTTTTTGAAAGCTTCTTGAGGACAGGGGCACCTTTCTCTGGGTTTTCTAACCTAGGCAGAGTCCACCTCAGCACCAGACATCAGGAGACATTGAATAGTAGAACATGAGAAACTGTGGGCATGGGTTCTGAGATCAGACTAGTTGGGTTCAAGTCTCAATTTTACTTCTTATCTAGCTATGTGACCATTTCAGTTTGCTAAAGCTGCCGGAATGCAATATATAAGAAATGGGTTGGCTTTTACAATGGGGATTTAGTAACTTAAAAATTTTATAGTTCTAAGGCATTGAAAATGTCCCAATTGAGGTATCAACAGGATGATACCTTCTCTGAAGACCAGTTACCACCGAGTTTGGGCTCCTCTGTCAGATAGCAAGGCACATGGTGACGTCTGCTGGTTCTTCTGTCCCAGGTTTCCTTGCTTCCAGCTTCTGGCTTCAGTGGCTCCCTCTCTCAGCTTCTCTGGTGCTTTTCTCTGTGTGCTTCTCTTAACTTCATCTCTCAGCTTCATGTGTTTTTATCCTCTTATAAGGGACTCCAGTAAGAGGATAAATACCCACCTTGAATGAGGCAGGTCACATGTTAATTGAAATAACCTAATCAAAAGGTCCCACCCACAATAGGTCAGCACCCATAGGAATGGATTAAAAGAACATGACCTTTTCTGGGGGTACATACAGCCTGCAAACAACCACAGTGATCTTGGGCAAATTGTCTAGCCTCTGCAAACCTCAGTTTCCTCATCTGCAAAATGGGATATTAAAAGTACTTACAAAGCACATGGAACTGGACCTGGTACTTAGTAAATGCTAAGTTCACATTAGTAAATAGTTACATTAATAACTATTTTTCTTTAAACTTTCATTTGGCTAAAAATGTTTAAGGGCTCCTACCTACTCATTAATGTCAGGTTTGGGGTTTGTGTGGGGAGGGGCGGGGAGAGCAACAGGCAGGCAAATGCTTTCTAAAGAACATGGATTTTGGAAAGGTCTAAATTCCAGCTTCCCTCTGCATAGGCTGTATGAACTTGCATATGCCCATGTCTCTGAAACAGGGGGAGATGGTGAGGATTTCCAGGGTATGGATGTCTGCCATTGTTTCTCCCTCCCCTTCCCCTTGTCCCCTGTGGGATAAGGCCTAGGTTATTATCTGACTCACAGACCTGGCTGGTTCCTGTATCAGACCTCAAGGCCCCCACCGAAGCCAGAGGGACCAAGGATCCACCTCAGCCATAGCAGCGACTTTGAGAAATTAAAAGGAAGTAAGTTATTTAGAAAACACAATTAAAACCCAGTTCCTTAGAAGAAAGGGAATTAACCCCCAAAGCAGACCTTATTCATAAAGCATTGGGCAGAAAAAACCCAGCTGTGTGTGCTGGAGTTAACTTGAACTGACTTTTGAGAGTAGATTGTGCCCGGCATTCCTAAACTCCACATTCAGTGATATTAGGAATCAGTCACGGTGGGAGTATTTACATCATGGAAATTGGCAAATACTACAAATCAGTTTTTCCCCTTGAGATCTGGTTAAACACTTACCATCACACAACTGCAAAAATCTAACTTAAGGGGAGGATTGTGGGAAGAGGGCAGACTAGAAGCTTCAGGAATCAGTCCCTCCACCAGAACAACTATTGAACTGGCAGGAATGGTCTGAATCAATTATTTAAAAACTCAGGTGTCTGGTTGAACAGAGTATATATCTGGGGAAGAACAGGAGGAAGAGGCTGGTAAATTAGAGTAAATACCAGAAAATTGCTCTATGTAGTGGTTGCTGGTGCTCACCCCTCGTGGCAGGCAGCAGTGGGGTCCAGCCCCCGGCATAGCTTGCTGGTGCCAGAAAGGGACTTAAAAATCCACTTCCACAAGATCTGGGGTGGGCACAGGCCAACCGCTGATCATGGCTTTTGATTAGCGACTTCAGATTGCTGGGGGCCTGGTTCTGAGGGCGGCCATTGTTCCATCCTGTCCTGGACAAAGGCGGCAGAGCAGGCTTAAGGGGGTATGCTTCCTGAGGGCCGCGGAGGACAGTTGTAGGGCTGCATGTTCTGGACACAGCAAGAGAGTGCAGCTTTGGGGAGCCATGGATGATGCTCCTGGTGCCATTCCTGACACTTCTCTCATTCCCTTCCCAGGGCTTGAACCCAGCTGGAACCCTTTGTGGGCCCCGGGCTTGTTCATGCTGGAAAAGGCTGACTTGGGAAACTCCTCTCCAGCATGCACCTCCCACCCTGAATTTTCCCTCCAGGCAAAAGCAGCTTGAGGCAATGAAAGAAGCAGAAGAAATAATTGAGGCAAGTGGCCTGGAGCAAAGGCTTACCTGTTTTAAGTCCAGCAATACAACACCCAGGAGAAGAAGAAAGTCCATCTCTTGGGAAGTAGGGGAGGCATTCAAATGCCTGTTAACAGAACTCTTAAGGCCAATAGCAAGCAAAATCCAGGGCAAGACACAGGCTCAGAAAATACAGGGAGGACCCTGCACTTGCATTTACCTTGGGTGGACTTTTCTGATACGAATATGTCTGTCATATCACCAGCTGGTTACAAACCCAAGAAATAAAATTAATAGATAAATCCTAGGGAATAAATCCTAGAGTTAACATATTTAAAAAATACTGTGCAAAAAAAGATTACAAGAAAAACAAAGAAATAGGAAATGGGGGCCCGTCCAAAGGAAAGGGACAAAAATCCACAAAGTATCAATGAAAAAGACCAGACTGGGCACACCAGACAAAGACTTTAAAAAAATGATCTTCAGTATGCTCAAGGAGATGGAGAAAAATACAGAGAAAGAATGAAAGGATATCAGGAAAACAGTGAATGAACAATGTGAGAATCTCGATAGAAATTTTAAAAGGAACCAAACAGAACAATTGGAGTTGAAGACCACAATAAGTGAAAGAAACAATTCCCAAGAGGCTCTCTACAGCAGATTGGAGGGGGCAGAAGAAGAGTTTGAAGATAAAAGGGATTTTGCTAATGACACATCATGTGATCCAGACGGCAGAATGGAAGACTTTGGAGTGGGGGAGTTAGGGATGGTAGGAAATTGGGTCAGTTAAGGGCCAGAGGAGTCCAGGTGATGAGTATTGGCCTAGGAGGCTAGGACTGCTGGTGCCGGTTAACATAAACAGGAATAGAAGCCGTGCTGGGCTTGTCTCTGCTTAAAAACTCCTTTTGGCATTGGTCTCTATGGCAGACAAGAGGTGGTTTATGGAAGGTGTGGGGGAAAGGTCTGACTGAGGGTCAAATAGAGGTCTAGAGCTCACACCTACATCTTGCTGTCCTCTTTCCCCCCTTGCAGAATTTTACATGCTCTTGGTTATTAATACCTAGACCATGTCTCACCTCTCTTTTTTGAAGACTTTTCTTGAACACTCTGGAAGGGTAGCTTTAATTCCCCAAGAGAAAGAGGATGCATATCTCTTGTGACAAAGGAGGATTGGGTGAGCCCCAGTCTGGCCCTCCCTGCTGACCTCCAGCCCCACAGGTGTCACAGCTCCCTACAGGCATTACAGATCCACAGCCACTTTTGACAGGAGCACCAAGCAGTGGTGTCTACTTGTCTCTGCTTCACCAAAGGAGTAGGCTACGAAGCACATTAACCCTTTTGAGACCAGGCAGGACTTATGAATCAATAACCCCCTCTTCTACTGTCGCTTTTATCACACCTTCCCCTTATCCATGACACCAGCTACTTCCACACTGGCTTTATTTTCATAATATGGGTTTTTAAATATTCAATCTAAACATGCCCAAATGCCCCATCATGCTTTTGAGGTGTTACCTAGGAGCACATGAGTCTGTGTATGTGACGACTCATCAACAGAGATTCTTCTGTGACAACTCTAAATGGAGTTTGGCCATGTGCCAGTGGTTGTTGTTACTTCCACATACCTTTATATTGTCTGGATACCTCTTTGCTGTGGTATTAGACATCTTTGCCTTCCCACATGATTCTCTTTTTTTTTTTCGTTTTGCCTGATACAAAGGACTCTTCCATAAATCTACTTTCACTTGTCTGTACCACTCATTCATGCTTGCAGCTTATTACATTATTTTTGTTTGGGTATAAACTTGTGAACTAGACTGTAAACCCCTTGAGTAAACGTTTTCTTCTTTGTATTAACCATGAAGTCTAGCATAGCAGTTTTGCAAAGTGGATGTTCAATATTTGTCCCATTGATTGA
The DNA here is from genome assembly GCF_015220235.1 of Choloepus didactylus. Classification (NCBI taxonomy): domain Eukaryota; kingdom Metazoa; phylum Chordata; class Mammalia; order Pilosa; family Megalonychidae; genus Choloepus; species Choloepus didactylus. The sequence goes on from NC_051307.1 coordinate 79,930,329, forward strand.
CATGAGGAAATGTGTTAGGGTTGTTAAATTTGTTATTAAGCTAATTAGGCAGTCCTACTTCAGACTAGTAACTGCCTATCCCATATGAGGCATTTGCCTAAATACTGAAAGTCTCCTTTAATTATTATGACATTGTAATTTAATTATGTATTTCCAACTGTATTTTTCAGTCATGTGCATAATTATTATTAAATGTTTAGTAGTTCATGTGACTGGAATTAGTAATCTTTTATAGCCAAACCAAATTTGTTTTCAATTTTTCTCTTCTCACATTCTTACTTTGACAAAACCTCTGATGAAATGTGCAATTTAATTCTAATCAACCTATATCATGTTCAGATGCATTAAAAGACAAAGGTGTTTCTCTTCTTGTGATATTTTTATCTGGCTTTGGTATTAGGGTAATGCCATTCTTGTAGAATGATTTAGAAAATGTTCCTTCCCCTTCAAATTTTTGGAAGGGTTTGAGCAGGATTGGTATTAATTCTTCCTGTAATGTTTGATAAAGTTTACCAGTTAAGTTATCTGGACCGAGATTTTTCTTCTTTGGGAACTTTTTAACTACTGATTCAATCTCTAATTGTAATTGGTCTGTTGAGATCTATTTCTTCTTCATTCAGTGTGGATAGTTTGTGTGTTTCTAAGAATTTGTCCATTTGACTAGGCTATCTAACTTATTGGCATACAATTGTTCATAGCATTCTCCATAATCCTTTTTATTTCTGTGGGGTCAATAGTAATGTCCTCCCTTTCATTTCTGCTTTTAGTTATTTGCATCCTCTCTCTTTTTCTTCTTTGTTAGTCAATTTTATTCCTCTTTTCAAAGAACTAACTTTTGGCTTCATTGATTCCTTTTATTGTTTTTTTGTTTGTTTGTTTGTTTGTTTAGTTCTCTATTTCATTTATCTCCACTCCAATCTTAGTTATTTCCTTTCTTCTGTTTACCTTGGGTTTAGTTTTCTTTTTCAGTTCCTCCAGTTGTGAAATGATGTCTCTGATTTGAGATCATCCTCTTTTTTTGATGTAAACATTTACAGCTATAAATTTACTTCTCAGCACTGCCTTTGCTGCATCAAATATGTTTTGGTATGTTGTGGTTTTGTTTTCATTCTCCTCAAGATATTTCTCAATTTTCTTTGTGGTTTCTTCTTTGACCTACTGGTTGTTTAAGAGTGGGTTGTTTAATTTCCACATATTTGTGAAATTTCTAGGTCTCCCTCTGTTATTGATTTCTAGCTTCATTCCATTGTGGTCAGAGAAGATATTATATGATTTCAATATTTTTAAATTTATGAAACTTGTTTTGCTACCTAACATATGCTCTATCCTGGAGAAGTATCCCTGTGCACTAGAGAAGACAGTATATTCTGCTGTTGTTAGGTGACGGGTACTACTATGTATCTGTTAGGTCTAGTTGGTTTACAGTATCTTTCAAGTTTTCTATTTCCTTATTGATCTTCTCTCTAAATGTTTTATTGATTATTGAGAGTATTCAAGTCTCTACTATTAATGTAGAACCATCTGTTTCTACCTTCCGATTTGTCAGTATTTGCTTCACATATTTTGGGGCTCTGTTCTTAAGTGCATATATATTTATAATTGTTATATGTTCTTGTTGAATAGACTCCTTTATCAGTATACAGCCTTTTGTAACAGTTTTTGGCATAAAGTCTATTTTATCTGATATTGGGATAGCTACCGCAGCTCCTTTCTCATTACTATTTGCATGGAATATTCTTTCCATCATTTCAATACAAATCTGCTTGTGTCTTTGAATTTAAGGTGATTCTCTTATAAACAGCACAAAGATGGGTCATAATTTTACATCCATTTTTCCATTGTCTGCCTTTTGACTGGAGAGTTTGACATGGAAAAGACATTCAAAAATATCCAGCACTACTTTTTGATAGAAACACTCAGAAAACTAGAAAGAGAAGGAAATTTCCTCAACTTGATAGAGAGCATATGTGAAAAACCCAGTTAACCTCATAGTCATAGTGAAAGACTGAAGGCTTTTCCTCTAAGATCAGGTACAAGACAAAGAGGCCCACTGTTACCACTGCTATTCAATATTGTCCTTCAGATTCTAGCCAAAGCAATTAGGCAAGAAAAATAAATGAAAGGCATCCAAATTGGAAGGAAGGAAATAAAGCTTTCCCTATATATAATATGATCCTATATACAGAAAATCCAAAAAATCTACTCAGAGTTACTAGATCTAATAAATGAATTCAGCAAGGTGGTGGAATATAAAACCAACACAAAAATCCATGGTGTTTTATACACAAGTAATGAACAATCGGAAGAGGAAATCATGAGAAAATTTCCATTTATATTAGCAACTAAAAGAATCAAATATTTAGGAATAAATTTAACCAAGGACATAAAAGACTTATACATGGAAAACTACAAAGCATTGCTAAAGAAAGTAAAAAAAGACCTAAATAATTGGAGGGACATTTTGTGTTCATGAATTGGAAGACTAAAAATTGTTAAGATGAGGATTCTACCCAAAGAAATTTACAATGTAAATGTAGTCACAATCAAAATTCCAACAATCTACTTTGCAGAAATAGAAAAGCCAATCATTCAAACTTATACGAATAGCCAAAATCATCTTCAGAAAAAGAATGAAGTTGGAGTACTCACACTTTCCAATTTTAAAACTTATTACAAAGCTACAGTAATCAAAACAGTGTAGTACTGGCACAAGGATAGGCATATAGAGCAATGGAATCAAATTGAGAGTTCAGAAATAGACTCTACCATCTATGGCCAATTGATTTTTTTTTTCCCGGTGTGATTTGTATATGTACTCTTTTTTTCTTTTTTTCTTCTTTTTTTTTCCTTACAATTTTATTGAGATATAGTCACATACCATACAATCATCCAAAGTGTACAATCAGTTGTTCACAGTATCATCATATAGCTGTGCCTTCACCATCACAGGCAATTTTTGAACATTTTATTACTCCAAAAAATAATAAAAATAAAAAATACAGATGAAAGAACAAAGAACACCCAAACAACCCACTCCCTCCATCATTATCATTTACTTTTTGTCTCTGTTTTTCTGCTCATGTGTCCATACACTGGATGAAGGGAGTGTGAGCTACAAGGTTTTCTACAATCACATGGTCACACCATATAAGCTATATAGTTATACAATCATCTTCCAGAAACAAGGCTACTGGGTTGCAGTTCAACAGTTTCAGGTATTTCCTTCTAGCTATTCTAATACACTAAAAACTAAAAAGGGATATCTATATAATGCATAAGAATAACTGCCAGAATGACCTCTTGACTCAATTTGAGATCTCTCAGCCCTGGAAACTTTATTGTGTTTTATCTCTCTTCCCCCTTTTGGTCAAGAAGGCTTTCTCAATCCCATGATGCTGGGTCCAGACTCACCCCCGAAAGTAATGTTCCACATTGTCAGGGAGATTTACACCCCTGGGAGTCGTGTCCTATGTCGGGGAGAGGGGAAGGGCAGTGAGTTTACCTGCAGAGTTGGCTTAGAGAGAGAGGCCACATCTGAACAACAAAAGAGGTTCTCTGGGGGTGACTCTTAGGCACAATGATAAGTAGGTTTAGCTTCTTCTTTGCAATAACAAGCTTCATAAGGGCAAGCCCCAAGATTGAGGACTTGGCCTTCTAAGTTGGCAGTCCCCAATATTAGCAAGAATGTAAGGAATTCCCCAGGTGGGTAAATTTAATATTTCCACATTTTCCCCCAGTCACTCAAGAGGGCTTTTCAAATACTTCTTTATTCTCTGCCCAAATTACTCTGGGATTTATTGGGGCTTCACACTAACCTGTAAAGACAAACCAGACCTCATTCCCTGTTCAAGGTTCTGTGAAATTATGGTGTTTGAAAAACTGACCATACAAGATAAATTATATAGTGTGTGACAGTGTTCTAGTTTGCTAATGCTGCAGAATGCAAAACACCAGAGATGGATAGGCTTTTATAAAATGGGGGTTTATTTTGCTACACAGTTACAGTCTCAAGGCCACAAAGCGTCCAAGATAACACATCAGCAATTGGGTACCTTCACCAGAGGATGGCCAATGGCATCCGGAAAACCTCTGCTAGCTAGGAAGGCAGTTGGCGTCTGCTCCAAAGCTCTGGCCTCAAAATGGCTTTCTCCCAGGACATTCCTCTCTAGCAAGCTTGCTCCTCTTCAAAACATCACTCACAGCTGCACTCCGTTTCCTCCCCCCAAGTCAGCTCATTTATATAGCTCCACTGATCAAGGCCCACCCTGAATGGGCAGGGCCACGCCTCCATGGGAACATCTCATCAAAGTCATCACCCACAGCTGGGTGGGGCACATTCCAAGCAAATCTAACCAGCACCAAAACTTCTGCCCCACAAAACCACAAAGACAATGGCATTTGGGGGACACAATACATTCAAACCGGCACAGACAGACAATAAAGATTTTCCACCAAATGAACATCTCTACCTTTGGTCTCACATAGAAGTTGAAGTTTTAAAACACAGTCAATATTATCCTCTACCCCTTAGTCTGATTTACATCAGTCCTAACCAAGGCCATTTCATTTGTATCTCTAATTGAAGTCTGATCTCGTTTTTATCCTCTTTAACATTTGCTGTATGGGGTAATGTTGACATTAATAGCTACTGAACTCTAGCTCTGAGTCTCAGGTGTCACACAGATACCTGAAGTTCCAGGGACTGGGGGACCAGGTTATTTACAAGAGCTCAGCATCTCAGAATCTAGAAATAACCATTACAACTCAGGAATAGAGGTAACTGCTGTAAGAGCTTACAATCTAGGAACCATTACCATAAGCCTTCTCCTGATGACTTGTGGTCTCAGATACAATTCTGAGTTTGCCCATTACAGTTAGTATATATTGCAAGGTGTTATAATGCCTGTCTTTTCATTTCTGGCAAATGACATCCTACACAATGGGAGAAAATATTTGGAAATTACATATCTGTTAAGGGTTTAATATCTTCAACAAAAAAAGACAAACAATCCAATTTAAAAATGGGTGAAAGACTTGAATAGACATTTCTCCAAAGAAGAATAACAGTTGGCCAGGAAAAGATGCTCAACATCATTAGCCATTAAGGAAATGCAAATCAAAACCATAGAGTCACCATTTCACACCCACTAGAGTGTTTACTATTCAAAAAATGGAAGATAACAAGTGTCGGAAAGGATGTGTAGAAACAGGAACATGTTCATTGTTGGTGGGAATTGTAAAATGATACGGCTACTGTGGAAAACAGTTTGGCAGCTCCTCAGAAAGTGAAGTATTGAATTACCATATGACCCAGCAATCCCACTGCTAGGTACATACCCCAAAGGATTGAAAACAGGGACTTGAATGAATATTTACATAACAATGCTCATAGTGACATCATCACAATTGCCAAAAGATGGTAGCAATTCAAGTGTGTGTCATGTCAACTGATGAATGGATAAATGAAATGTATATGATAGTGTACTATTCAGCCATAAAAAGGAATGAAGTCCTGATACTCATGTGACAACACGGATGAACCTTGAAGACATCATGTTGAGTGAAATAAACCAGACACAAAAGGACACGTATTTTGTGATCTCACTTATATGAAATAATTAGAATATGCAAATTTATAGAGTCAGAAACTAGAAGACAGGCTGCCAGAGGCCAGGGTGGGGTTGGAGAATGGGGAGTTAATGCTTAATTGGTTTGGAGTTCCTGTTCAGGATGATGGAAAATTTTTGTTAATGGATGGTAGTAATGGTAGCACAACATTGTGAATGTAATTACCATCACTGAATTGCATGTTTAAATGTAGTTAAGATGCAAAATATTAGGTTATATATATGATATCAGAATAAAAATTAAAAAAAAAGAGTTGACAACACAGTGAACCCTAATGTAAACTACGAACTATAGTTAAAGTATAATTATAATAATATTGTTTCATCAATTATATCAAAATGCAGTAATGCAAATTGTTAATAATATTGAAAACTCTGTGTGTGTGGGGGGGAAGCATATGGGAACTCTGTAGTTTCTGCATAATTTTTTTGAAAACTTACAACTTCACTAAGGAAAAAAGTAATTTCTACAGAACTAAGACAAAACAAAAGACAAAGACCTCAAGTTTAATCCTTCAACAGGCAGGAATCTCCTTGTAAGTGGACACCTCATCTTGGGCTCTCTGTCATTGCGCTCCCCCATCTGACCTTGGGCATCCTGCCTGGTGCCCTTTACCTCTCAGCTTCAATTGAGAGTTTTCTTTCTTTCATTTTTGACATTTCACTAGGAATTATGAACTTACACAGAGGTAGAAAGATAGTAATACCCATACACTTATCACCTAAATTTAAAATTGTGCCATGTTTTCTTCATCCGTTTTTAAGGATTTTAAAGTAAATTACAGTCATTATGACATTTCACACTTCAATAGCACTCTCTAAATTTTTTTCTACTTGACCGCTTATCACACTTAGAATTAGTAATCATTTTTATCACATGTGAAGTTAATAATCATTTATTAATACAATTTGATATCCAATCCTTTTTTGATTTTGTTACAATTGACCTCAAAATGTCTGTCCAAACTGAGGTTCAATCAAGGACCGTGAATTGTCTTTGGCTTTTATTTCTGCTAAATTTGTTTTAATATAGAATAGTTCTCCTCCTTCCTCTTTTCCCATGACATTATCTAGTTGAAGTAATTGTCCCACATTCTGCATTTTTCCTTTGCTTTTTTTTTTTTTTAAATTCAGTTTTATTGAAATATATTCATAAACCATACAGTCATCCATTGTATACAATCAACTGTTCACAGTATGATCATATAGTTATGCGTTCATCACCACAATCTATTTCTGAACATTTTCCTTACATCAGAAAGAATCAGATTAAGAATAAAAAATAAAAGTGAAAAGAGAATACCCAAACCATCCCCCCATCCCACCCTATTTGTCATTTAGTTTTTACTCCCATTTTTCTACTGATTTTTTTTCAATTTTTTAACTTTGTTTATCAAAAAATTAAAAACAAACAGGCAAACAACAACCAAAAAAACCCCATAACATTTCAAACAAAGCAATGGATTAAGGAAAACAAATAACCTAAAATAACTACTTTGCTTCCAATATGTTCCTACCATACCCCAAGAAAATTAATAAACCATGTCCAAACAGAGGAGTAAGAAAAACAAATAATCTAAAATAACTACATTGCTTCCAACATGTTCCTACCATACCCCAAGAAAATTAACAACCCCTAAGAAAACAATGGAATAAGAGAAAAAAAAAACCTAAAATAACTCTATTGCTTCCAACATGATCTTACTATATCCAAGAAAGTTTACAAACCATAATCATTCCTGAGCATTCCCATAACCTTGAGATTACCCTCCATAGTTTATCTGTTCTTATTAGATTATCATTCCCCCTCCACTAATTGTTATCTCTAGGTCCCCTACATTCTACAGTATAAAACATTGTACATTTTTCACAGAATTCACATTAGTGGTAACATACAATATCTCTCTTTTTGTGCCTGGCTTATTTTGCTCAGCATTATGTCTTTTTTTTTTTTTTTTTTTTTTTAATCTTCACTTTATTGAGATATATTCATATACCATGCAGTCATACAAAACTAACCGTACTTTTGATTGTTCACAGTACCATTACATAGTTGTACATTCATCACCCAAATCAATCCCTGACACCTTCATTAGCACACACACAAGAATAACAAGAATAATAATTAGAGTGAAAAAGAGAAATTGAAGTAAAAAAGAACACTGGGTACCTTTGTCTGTTTCCTTCCCCTATTTTTCTACTCATCCATCCATAAACTAGACGAAGTGGAGTGTGGTCCTTATGGCTTTCCCAATCCCATTGTCACCCTTCATAAGCTACATTTTTATACAACTGTCTTCGAGATTCATGGGTTCTGGGTTGTAGTTTGATAGTTTCAGGTATCCACCACCAGCTACCCCAATTCTTTAGAACCTAAAAAGGGTTGTCTAAAGTGTGCGTAAGAGTGCCCACCAGAGTGACCTCTTGGCTCCTTTTGGATTCTCTCTGCCACTGAAGCTTATTTCATTTCCTTTCCCATCCCCCTTTTGGTCAAGAAGATGTTCTCCGTCCCACAATGCCAGGTCTACATTCCTCCCCGGGAGTCATATTCCACGTTGCCAGGGAGATTCACTCCCTTGGGTGTCTGATCCCACGTAGGGGGGAGGGCAGTGATTTCACCTTTCAAGTTGGCTTAGCTAGAGAGACAGGGCCACATCTGAGCAACAAAGAGGCATTCGGGAGGAGGCTCTTAGGCACAACCATAGGGAGGCCTAGCCTCTCCTTTGCAGCAACCGTCTTCCCAAGGGTAAAACCTGTGGTAGAGGGCCCAACCCATCAAACCACCAGTCCCCTATGTCTGTGGTCATGTTAGCAACCATGGAGGTGGGGTAGGCGAATACCCCTGCATTCTCCACAGGCTCCTCAAGGGAGCACTACATCCTTTTTTTTTCCTTGTTTTTTTTTTTTTTTTTAACTTTCCCTTCTTTTTTAAATCAACTGTATGAAAAAAAAGTTAAAAAGAAAACAAACATACAATAAAAGAACATTTCAAAGAGACCATAACAAGGGAGTAAGAAAAAGACAACTAACCTAAGATAACTGCTTAACTTCCAACATGTTCCTACTTTACCCCAAGAAAGTTACCTAATATAGCAACATTTCTGTGAACTTGCTCCTACTATATCCATCAGAAATTAACAGACCATAGTCATTCCTGGGCATCCCCAGAACGTTAAAAAGCTTATCTGTTCTTCTTGGATTATTGTTCCCCCTTCCTTAATTGCTCTCTATTGCTAGTTCCCCTACATTCTACATTATAAGCCATTTGTTTTATATTTTTCAAAGTTCACATTCGTGGTAGCATATAATATTTGTCTTTTTGTGCCTGGCTTATTTTGCTTAGCATTATGTCTTCAAGGTTCATCCATGTTGTCATATGTTTCACAAGATCGTTCCTTCTTACTGCCGCGTAGTATTCCATCGTGTGTATATACCACATTTTATTTATCCACTCATCTGTTGAAGGACATTTGGGTTGTTTCCATCTCTTGGCAATTGTGAATAATGCTGCTATGAACATTGGCGTGCAGATACCTGTTCGTGTCACTGCTTTCTGATCTTCCGGGTATATACCGAGAAGTGCAATCGCTGGATCGAATGGTAACTCTATATCTAGTTTTCTAAGGAACTGCCAGACTGACTTCCAGAGTGGCTGAACCATTATACAGTCCCACCAACAGTGAATAAGAGTTCCAATTTCTCCACATCCCCTCCAGCATTTGTAGTTTCCTGTTTGTTTAATGGCAGCCATTCTAACCGGTGTTAGATGGTATCTCATTGTGGTCTTAATTTGCATCTCTCTAATAGCTAGTGAAGCTGAACATTTTTTCATGTGTTTCTTGGCCATTTGTATTTCCTCTTCAGAGAACTGTCTTTTCATATCTTTTGCCCATTTTATAATTGGGCCGACTGTATTCTTGTCATTGAGTTGTAGGATTTCTTTATATATGCAAGATATCAGTCTTTTGTCAGATACATGGTTTCCAAAAATTTTTTCCCATTGAGTTGGCTGCCTCTTTACCTTTTTGAGAAATTCCTTTGAGGTGCAGAAACTTCTAAGCTTGAGGAGTTCCCATTTATCTATTTTCTCTTTTGTTGCTTGTGCTTTGGGTGTAAAGTCTAGGAAGTGGCCACCTAATACAAGGTCTTGAAGATGTTTTCCTACATTATCTTCTAGGAGTTTTATGGTACTTTCTTTTATGTTGAGATCTTTGGTCCATTTTGAGTTAATTTTTGTGTAGGGGGTGAGGTAGGGGTCCTCTTTCATTCTTTTGGATATGGATATCCAACTCTCCCAGCCCCATTTGTTGAAAAGACCATTATGGCTCAGTTCAGTGACTTTGGGGGCCTTATCAAAGATCAGTCGGCCATAGATCTGAGGGTCTGTCTCCAAATTCTCAATTTGATTCCATTGATCTATATGTCTATCTTTGTGCCAGTACCATGCTGTCTTGGCAACTGTGGCTTTGTAATAAGCTTCAAAGTCAGGGAGTGTAAGTCCTCCCACTTCGTTTTTCTTTTTTAGAGTGTCTTTAGCAATTCGAGGCATCTTCCCTTTCCAAATAAATTTGATAACTAGCTTTTCCAAGTCTGCAAAGTAGGTTGTTGGAATTTTGATTGGAATTGCATTGAATCTGTAGATGAGTTTGGGTAGAATTGACATCTTAATGACATTTAGTCTTCCTATCCATGAACATGGAATATTTTTCCATCTTTTAAGGTCCCCTTCTATTTCGTTTAGTAGAGTTATGTAGTTTTCTTTGTATAGGTCTTTTACATCTTTGGTTAAGTTTATTCTTAGGTACTTGATTTTTTTAGTTGCTATTGAAAATGGTATCTTTTTCTTGAGTGTCTCTTCAGTTTGTTCATTTCTAGCATATAGAAACATTACTGACTTATGTGCATTAACCTTGTATCCCGCTACTTTGCTAAATTTGTTTATTAGCTCTAGTAGCTGTATCGTCGATTTCTCAGGGTTTTCCAGATATAAGATCATATCATCTGCAAACAATGACAGTTTTACTTCTTCTTTTCCAATTTGGATGCCTTTTATTTCTTTGTCTTGCCGGATTGCCCTGGCTAGCACTTCCAGCACAATGTTGAATAACAGTGGTGATAGCGAGCATCCTTGTCTTGTTCCTGATCTTAGAGGGAAGGCTTTCAGTCTCTCACCATTGAGTACTCTGCTGGCTGTGGGTTTTTCATATATGCTCTTTATCATGTTGAGGAAGTTTCCTTCAATTCCTACCTTTTGAAGTGTTTTTATCAAAAAGGGATGTTGGATTTTGTCAAATACTTTTTCAGCATCTATTGAGATGATCAATTGATTTTTCCCTTTTGACTTGTTAATGTGTTGTAATACATTGATTGATTTTCTTATGTTGAACCATCCTTGCATGCCTGGAATGAACCCCACTTGGTCATGGTGTATGATTTTTTTAATGTGTCTTTGGATTCGATTTGCAAGTATTTTGTTGAGGATTTTTGCATCTATATTCATTAGGGAGATTGGCCGGTAGTTTTCCTTTTTCGTAGCATCTTTGCCTGGTTGTGGTATTAGATTGATTTTAGCTTCATAAAATGAGTTAGGTAGTGTTCCATTTTCTTCAATGTTTTGAAAGAGTTTGAGTAAGATTGGTGTCAGTTCTTTCTGGAAAGTTTGGTAGAATTCCCCTGTGAAGCCATCTGGCCCTGGGCATTTATTTGTGGGAAGATTTTTGATGACTGATTGGATCTCTTTGCTTGTGATGGGTTGGTTGAGGTTTTCTATTTCTTCTCTGGTCAGTCTAGGTTGTTCATATGTTTCCAGGAAATTGTCCATTTCCTCTACATTATCCAGTTTGTTGCCATACAGTTGTTCAGAGTATCCTCTTATAATTTTTTTAATTTCTTCAGGATCTGCAGTTATGTCACCTTTTTCATTCATTATTTTGTTTATATGGGTCTTCTCTCTTTTTGATTTTGTCAGTCTAGCTAGGGGCTTGTCAATCTTGTTGATCTTCTCAAAGAACCAACTTTTGGTGATATTTATCCTCTCTATTGTTTTTTTTTTTTTCTCTATGTCATCTATTTCTGCTTTAATCCTTGTTATTTCTTTTCTTGTACTTGGTTTAGGATTGGTTTGCTGTTCATTTTCTAGCTTCTTCAGTTGATCCATTAGTTCTTTGATTTTGGCTCTTTCTTCCTTTTTAATATATGTGTTTAGTGCTATAAATTTCCCCCTTAGCACTGCTTTTGCTGCATCCCATAGGTTTTGGTATGTTGTGTTCTCATTTTCATTCGTCTCTATATATTTAGCAATTTCTCTTGCTATTTCTTCTTTAACCCACTGATTGTTTAGGAGTGTGTTGTTTAACCTCCAGGTATTTGTGAATTTTCTAAGTCTCTGATGGTTATTGACTTCTAATTGTATTCCATTGTGGTCAGAGAATGTGCTTTGAATAATTTCAATCTTTTTAAATTTATTGAGGCTTGTTTTATGTCCCAGCATATGATCTATTGTGGAGAAAGTTTCATGAGCACTAGAAAAGTATGTGTATCCTGGTGATTTGGGATGTAATGTCCTGTATATGTCTGTTAAATCTAATTCATTTATCAGATTGTTTAGGTTTTCAATTTCCTTATTGGTCTTCTGTCTGGTTGATCTATCTATAGGAGAGAGTGATGTGTTGAAGTCTCCCACAATTATTGTGGAAACATCAATTGCTTCCTTTAGTTTTGCCAGTGTTTCTCTTATGTATTTTGTGGCACCTTGGTTGGGTGCATAGACATTTACGATTGTTATTTCTTCTTGCTGAATTGCCCCTTTTATTAGTACGTAGTGGCCTTCTTTGTCTCTCAAAACATCCCTGCATTTGAAGTCTATTTTATCTGAGATTAATATTGCTACACCTGCTTTCTTTTGGCTGTAGCTTGCATGAAATATTTTTTTCCATCCTTTCACTTTCAGTTTCTTTGTGTCCCTGTGTCTAAGATGAGTCTCTTGTATGCAACATATTGATGGTTCATTTTTTTTGATCCATTCTGCGAATCTATATCTTTTAATTGGGGAGTTTAATCCATTTACATTCAACGTTACAACCGTGAAGGCATTTCTTGAATCAGCCATCTTATCCTTTGGTTTATGTTTGTCATATTTTTCCCCTCTGTCTATTAATATCCTTTATTGTACCCATACCGAATCTCTTTAGTACTGAACCTTTCTCCAAGTCTCTCTGTCCTTTCTTTGTTTCTCTGTCTGTAGGGCTCCCTTGAGTATCTCCAGGAGGGCAGGTCTCTTGTTAGCAAATTCTCTTAGCATTTGTTTGTCTGTGAAAAATTTAAGCTCTCCCTCAAATTTGAAGGAGAGCTTTGCTGGATAAAGTATTCTTGGATGGAAATTTTTCTCACTCAGAATTTTAAATATATCGTGCCACTGCCTTCTTGCCTCCATGGTGGCTGCTGAGTAGGCACTACTTAGTCTTATGCTGTTTCCTTTGTATGTGGTGAATTGCTTTTCTCTTGCTGCTTTCAGAACTTGCTCCTTCTCTTCTGTGTTTGATAGTGTGATCAGTATATGTCTCAGAGTGGGTTTATTTGGATTTATTCTATTTGGAGTTCGCTGAGCATTTATGATTTGTGTATTTATGTTGTTTAGAAGATTTGGGAAGTGTTCCCCAACAATTTCTTTGAATACTCTTCCTAGACCTTTACCCTTTTCTTCCCCTTCTGGGACACCAATGAGTCTTATATTTGGATGTTTCATATTATCTATCATATCCCTGAGGTCCATTTCAATTTTTTCAATTTTTTTCCCCATTCTTTCTTTTATGCTTTCATTTTCCATTCTGTCATCTTCGAGGTCACTGATTCGTTGTTCAACTTCCTCTAGTCTTGCACTATGAGTGTCCAGAATCTTTTTAATTTGGTCAACAGTTTCTTTAATTTCCATAAGATCATCCATTTTTTTTATTTAGTCTTGCAATGTCTTCTTTATGCTCTTCTAGGGTCTTCTTGATTTCCTTTGTCTCCCGTACTATGGTCTCATTGTTCATCTTTAGTTCTTTGAGTAGCTGCTCTAGGTGCTGTGTCTCTTCTGGTCTTTTGATTTGGGTGCTTGGGCTTGGGTTATCCATATCGTCTGGTTTTTTCATATGCTTTATAATTTTCTGTTGTTTTTGGCCTCGTGGCATTTGCTGAACTTGATAGGGTTCTTTTAGGATTTGTAGACCAATTGAAGTCCTTATCTCTAATTTATCAGATCTACAGCTTCGTGGAGCACACTTTCTCTAACTAACCAGCAGGTGGCGTCCACGAGCCACCTGTTCTCCACAAGCCAGTTCTCCCCTGCTTAGCCTTTTTGGTGAGTGGGGAAGTGAGTCTTGTGGGGTCCAATTGGTGTACAAAGCTTGCGTGTGTAGTTGGTGTTGCCTGCCCTGTATATGGGGCGTGTTTCTGGGCAGTCAGGGAGGGGGGGGGTGGCTCTAACAATCAAATCTCCCTGGTGATCCTAGAGTTTTAAAGCTGCTGCAATAGTCTAATCCTTCAGTTCAGTCCTGCCACAGTTTGTCTCTGCCACTGACCCACAAGTCCTTGGTATTGGCGTATGGCTCCTGAGACTTGCAAGTGGGCCCCTCTTCCAGGCCGTACACCCCGGGTCCTCTGTTGAGGGATGACTGTGCTATGTCACAGGTGAGTGCCATCCCCCCAGGGCAGTTCTGGGCTGCTGGGCTGTGTAGGGAGGCTCCCAGTCTGCTGAAATGATGGCTGAATGGGGCTTTGTTAATTCACACTGCTCTATCTTCCCAACTCTGGGACAATCAGCTGAGGTTGCAGGGAAGGCTAATGTCCACGCCCAGTTTTGTGGTGTGTGCCTGTTATTTGAAGCACTTCCGTCACACTGGGTTGTCTGGGGCAGTTCTGGGCTATGGGGCTGGCGATGGACAGGAGTGTTTCCTGTCCACCAGGATGATGGCTGTGAGTGGACACCCCCCTTTTCTTGGGAAGTTGTGGTGTTTAGTGAATTTTCTCAGCCACTGGATTATTGCGTTTTGTCTCAGAGCTCTCCTAGTTCTGCTCTTGACTTGATCTGCCCAAACTGCAAGTCTTTGAAGCTTTCTGTATTGGGCTTCTTAGAGTAATTGTTTTAGAAAAAGAAAAAAGGATTAAAAAAAAAAAACAAAAAAAACGGGCCCTCCTCAGAGATCTAATGGGTTATTGAAATGCTAAGAGACAAAGCAACCAGGGCCATTAAGGAAAGGTCCACAGCGCAGAGAGATCAGCTTTTCTTCGGGATTTGCATATGCGCCTCAGGGCCTGAGCTCGGGCCTGAGCTCTGCCCTTCCCCTTTCTAAGTTCACCAGAACTCCAAAAATCCTGCTTTTATTTTGGAGTTTTTCGTGTTGTTTTGTTTTTATGCCTGTCTTCTCCCTGCTGGGCTGGCTGCTCTCAGATTCTCTGGTGTCTGGTCTCAGTCTATCTATGGTTGGAGTTTGGATCAGCAGAATGAGTTTCCGATAAGGGCTGCCACTGCAGTTCTTCCTTCTCCTTCCCGGAGCTGACAGCCCCTCCTCCCACGGGACTGAGCCTGGCAGGGAGGGGCGCGGGTCCCCTGGCTGCAAAAACTTACAGATTTCGCTGATCTCAGCAGTTCCACGTTTTCATGAGTGTTGTATGAAGTATGCCCAAAGTCAGATTGCTCTGTGGTGTCCAGTCCACGCAGTTCCTGGCTTTCTACCTACTTTCCTGGAGGAGTAACTAAAACATATAGCTCACCAGTCTGCCATCTTGCCTCTAATATTTTCCTTTGCTTTTAATGGGATAATTTAACCTGTTTATCTATCTCCTGTATAGGTTTCCTATAAACTGGAAGTTAGGGGTCAAGACCTGATTAGATTCAGGTTAAACATTTTGGGGCAAGAACATTTCATAGATGATATTAAATGCTTCATATTATTGTGCCATCAAATAGCATAGAATGTCTGGTTGTTCAAGTTTTTGTGATGTTATATTAGTCACAGTGATAAAGTGGTGATATCAGCCTGATTTGTCTCATGTACAATTACCACCAAATAATCTGTAGGGGGCTATTTCAGCACCTTGGATCATATTTCATCTAATGGTCTTAGTATCCACTGATAATCCTTAACTAAATCAATTATTTTATTAGGACTTGCAAGATCATAATTTTAAATTCTATAATTTATTCTACATTTCTTAGCTGGAAAGATTCTGTGAAGAGCTTTCCCTCATCAACTGGGGCTATTTAGTTATCTTTAAATACACTTATAGCTGGAAAGGCAGAATAAATGTTCTTTACCTTTACCTATTTTCAGAACAAGGGGTTGGAATTATAACTGCCTCCAATAGTGACAGATGATGTTAGTTTTGTTTGGGGATGTTATTATTTGAGTGTCATTACTCTTACAGCCTCTTTTTTTAATGTTCTAATTGGCCCAACTTCGTCCAATTGGGACTCCTTCAAACTGATCTGTGTTTTACTGACATGACCCTATTAATTTCTGAAAGCTTCCTTGTTTCCTTGGACAATTAGATGTCCCAGGTTTGCCATGCGTATTCCTTGCTGCAGACCTGGAGACAGCCATTTATCTTAGAAGCCCTGGTTCCTTAAATGTAGAATGTATTTAGAAACAATAATTTGGCTCCATAGATACTCGTTGCTACTGGAATATCATTGTTTTTTTTTTTTTTTTGGCTCTTTCAATAGACAGAGTTAGGCAGTGTGTGTGCATGTGTGTGTGTGTATGTATAAATATTTTTATATACTTAAAAATCATGCCTTCGTATTGATAGTTCAAATCCAAATTTAACTTTATTGTATTTATATTTGTTGTTTTTGTTACATCACAGTACTATAACTACTTCTTTAATTCCTCGTATGTTCACACATATACAAGAATAGCTCATCAAACATAAATCTTGCCTTGCAAATAAACAGAGATTAAGATTAAATATGATATATGATACTGTCTTGTTTTTGGAAACAAGATTACTGGTACCAAAGCAGAGTAGAATACAAATGTTACTAATTAAAGAACCAATAATTCCTTCTGTACCTCAGATGGCTCCAAATGTTTAGTTTAAGGACTTTTCTACATAGGCTAATACAGAACCTATTTTTAAATGCTAGTAAACCAAAAAATAATTTAAGTCTTCATATGGTCACATTACCTAAAGTCTAATTTCACAAAACTTATCGCCATAGTAATTGCTTAAGTGGATTATGTTAGCTTCAGTTAGCAACTTTGGGGAAGCCAACACTGACAAGCTTTATTGAACCTAAGCTTGCTAAGGTGTTACATTATGTCAAATGAAATTAATTTTGCTTATAGCTCACAAATTATTAACTCATCCATCTTTGTTAAATATTTTCTATACTTGATTCCTCTTCCTATAGCATCATTATTGTAATTTCTTACTAACTTTGCATACCACTTTATTATACTTGATAATTTGAAGGTATCTGAAGTTTTATTTAACCATAAAATTTCCAGCATTTTCTTAGAGAAGCGGCACATTCCTGCATACTACTTGGAGATGACTCCAAAGAATGAATTCAACGCAAACTTCTTTGTCCATACACGCGTCACAGTTTTTTTCTTCTTGCACCCTTCTCAATTGTTCTTCTAGTGACAGACCTGAAACATATATTGGAATATACTTCATTTTTTTTTCCCACAGATAAGTTCTTATGTAATGTAAGGTCAATTTCTCTCAGACAGTTTTGAAGGTGTTGGCTGCAGCTTTTCCTTTAACTAAAACAGTATCAATCAGTTCTCTTGCTTGTAAAGGTATCTGTGTTTTTTAATAATATCATGTCCCTGTTCATTAATTATATTGGCTGTTAAAAGATTATCTAGGATAGGAAGCACACATGTCAGCTGTTGAGAGAGAGCCATTCTATTCTTCCAAATTAATGGCAAGTCATCTGATGCTGTTTCTTCAGTTTGTCTTTCCTTTTCCTCTTCTCTTTTTCATCCTTGACATCAAGAAGTGCGGACACCATATTATTAGCTGTTTTATAATTCTCTCCAGTTGTTAGGATTTTACTCTGAACTGTCTGTTTTACCAGGCTTCTACCAAAGCCCATTTCCAGAGCAGCTTTAACGTACAGGTGTATTCATCATGAATGCATCTTCTGAAGAACTTTTTATAGGTCCAAAATGCACAATTGGTAGATCAGCATTTTCTTCTCCAAGAGGGTCTGAAGTTGACGACAGCTGTTCAAGAAGACGGGATATATCTAGTGTGAGTCCTATCAACAAACTCCTGCCCTATCATGTGTGTCAAGAGCTCACTTTGGAAACCAGTTGACATGTGGATCATCTCTAGATTCCCAACACCTCAAGCCACCATCAAAACAAAAGCATTTGACATTGTCATTGTGACCTCCATAATAAAAACCAGCACTTGCAAGCTGCTCAGGCGACCTGGAACATTAGCTGGCCAGTACAAAAATGGTTTCCATCTTGCTGCATGTCTGCATGCTCAAATTTGAAATGCTAAACCTCAGTCTTTCTAGAGAATTTTCGAAAAATGGACTGTTGGAAAAATGTCTCTGGTGTTCTGACACAGCATCATCCTGTGGTTCTCAGTTACTCAGTTTTCCATCAAAGACAAAGCAGGCTACTCTATCTCTGGGTCTGAAAAAAGTTCTGCTGATTGTGATGGTGACAAAAAGGTTAATGACCACATTTGATTAGTAAGAAATCTAGCTTCTCCAGTACTTATTGCATAACTATAGGAGTTGTTCCTCAAGGGAGAGAAGTCTTCAACTGCTCTGGAATTAATAGGGTTTGATGAAAGGTTGGAATAAGAACCACTGAATGAGCCACCATGTTCCAAAGTAGGTGATAATGAATGTGAAAAATTGTTTCTCTTTGGAGAAGTCTTCTTAAAGGTGGATCCCAGCCTTGCAACTGAAACCAGGTTCCGATTAAAGCTACAGTCAGGATACAGCTTTTTAGGCATTTCATAGCATTATCTCCTTGTTCCCAGTTACCCAGAATCAGGCCACAACAGAAGCATTTGACCTTGTCATTCACACCAGTGCAGTAAAACCCAGAGTGAACGAGATTCATTTCTGAAATGGGAACAATGGTGAGGAAGTTGAATATGTAGACATTCTGTAGAGTTCATATGAAAAATCATATTTCATTTTTTGTTTGTTGCCATTTGTTCAATTTGACAAGACTGTGCTATATTCCATTTTACCCACAAATTTTTGATGATAAGGACTTGGGACAAGTCTTTGAGAGGTAGTTCTGTGCCTGAGTAGGTGATTTTACTTTTTCACGGCTAAAAGCCTTCATGTGAAATTTGTCTCTTCACACTAAATTAGATTTTTTACCACAAAAAGGAATCAAATGATAGCCTCCTACTTATCTAGAATTCACTAGACCTTCTTTACTGGATTTATACCTGATTTCACACTGAGGTAGGATGACTTGCTCTCCTAGGTTGTACCAAGTTGCCACTTAATACTCTTGGGATTATATTAACTCTTTTAGGTTACTCAAGAGCTATTTACTTATAATTTAGTGCCATACTAACTTAATGAGGAAAATATATTAAAACCTCCCTGATTTTTAAAGGAAGCTTACATTCCCCAAATTCTAAGCAGCTATTGAAGTTTTCAATTGTGGCTTTAATTTGCTTTTGGTTACAATCTACAAAGCCTGGGTATCAGGCCAATTACTGATTATGCTACAAGAGGAGAAAAATGATACGCATCAGACTCTTTTTCCTACAAGCACTTTACTAAAAAAAGAAAAGTAAAACTCTTGTTTCATTCTAGTAAACAAAAAATAATGAAAGTCTTCATATGATCACATTGTCTAAAGGCTAATTTCAATTTTATAAAGCTTACCACCATAGTAATTACTTAAGTGAATTATGTTAGCTTCAGTCAACAACTTTTGGGGAAGCCAACACTCACAAGCTTGTTATGGTGTATATGATGTCAAACGAAATGAATTTTGCTTAAAGCTCAAAAATTGTTAACTCTTCCTAACAAAAATATTTTATTACTAAGCAAATGACTGCTTATGCATAACATGCCAGTTATTAGCCCTACTAGCCTTTCTGAACTATTCTAAAAACATGCACAGAATTACACTTCACAGAATTCAAACTGTATCTCCTTATAAAGTTTCTGGGCTTCCATAATGGGACTTATTAATGCTACTGGAAAAAAAGTAGATTCTTCAGGGTTGTAAAATCTCAGTGCTGATGTAGCAAAGATGGAAGCAGTAGGCTTAGCAGAGTTCTCCTTGGGTTCCAGCAGCCACAGTGCAAACCTGTACATATCTATTTTCTCTTACGCTGAAGAGCTTGGTTTTTAACAACTTAATGCATTGGTTATTTGCTTATAATAAACATAAAGCAGTTTCAAAATAACAATACAATTGAATGGAATATGAAGTTCAAGATTTCTTTGGAGTTCCTTGTATCCTAGACTATAGCCTATCAAGGAAATACAAGGTAGTACATTTTAAATTCACATAAAATAATTATTTTCTCTGTGCGATTGTGTTATTAATTTGATATGCGATGCTATTAAATTCATTTCTTTCTGTTTTTTTCCCTTTGATTTTAGGGATGAATTTTTCTTTTTTATATAATGTACCTTTTTGAATGTGTAAAATGGTGACATGTTTTAGAAGTTAAAAGGTATATCCAAAGAAGTTTCCCCTCCATCCCAATCCTCTCTGTCTCTACCCCCTTTCCTGCCACCAAAATTTTTGCAATTAATTTTTGGTTAATCTTGCAATGTTCCTTATTACAAATATAAGCAAATTTCTATTCATATTCTCCCTGTGCCAGTTTGATGTATTATGTCCCCCAAAACACCGTTGTCCTTGATGCAATCTTGTGTGGGCAGACACATTAGTGTTGATTAGATTTTGGAATCCATTGGGTGTTTCCATGGAGATGTGATTCAATCAACTGTGGACAAGACTTTTGGTTGGATAATTTCCATGGAGGTGTTGCCGCACCCATTCAGAGTGGGTCTGAATTAGTTCACTGGAGCACTATGTAAGCTCAGACAGAAGGAGCAAGCTTGCTACAGCCAAGAGGGACACTTTGAAGAATGCACAGAAGCTGAGAGAGTAACTGCAGATGAGAGACAGTTTGAAGGCAGCTGTTGAAAGCAGACTCTTGCTCCAGAGAAGCTAAGAGAAGACAAACACACCAAGAGCAACTGAGAATGACATTTTGGAGAGAAGCTGAAGCCTAGAGAGGAATGTCCTGGGAAAAAGCCATTTTGAAAACCAGAACTTGGAGCAGATGCCAGCCACATGCCTTCCCAGCTAACAGAGGTTTTTCGGACACCATTGGCCATCCTCCAGTGAAGGTACCTGATTGTTGATGTGTTACCATGGACACTTTCTGGCCTTAAGATTGTAACTGTGTAACCAAATAAACCCCCTTTATAAAAGCCAATCCATTTCTGGTGTTTTGTTTTCTGGCAGCATTAGCAAACTAGAACACTCCCCTCTACCCCCTTCCACAAAGGTAGCATGCTATACACTTTTTTTTGGCATTATGTATTATTGCTTAATATGCCACTGGAGTCTGCATCAAAATATTTTATTTCAAATTTTTCCTCAATATTTGCAGGTAAGATTAGGATATGACATTCTTGTATTATGGAAACATTTAGGATTAGCACCCTTTTTGCTGAGGGAAGGGAGAACTCTTGATGTTTGAGAGGTTCTCTGAATGAAACCTTCACTTGTACTTCTATTCTCATCCTACCTGGCTGACCAAGGGCTCCAAGTAGCAGGAAGTAGGGCTCTAGGGGTGGACGATACCTTTCCCAAAGCAGATGAAGCTAGGGGTGGACTGATGGTATAATCACATCTGGGGCAGAGGAGGACAAATTGCACAGCAATGTTGGTGGGTGAGAAGGCTGGTAAGAGAGGCTGAGCTGAGCAAGGAGGATCAGCTCCTTGTTCCCAAAGACTTCTCTCCTGACTCTGAATTCCAATCTCTCCTGGGGATCTCTGGCCTATTTTCACTTTGGGAAGGAAAAGACAATCTCCCATGTTCCACTGAACCTCTTGGCAGCCGTTGGGGGGGATCCTCAGAAATACCTCATCCGAGGGAACATGGACAAAAAGAGTCAACAATCCCAGTCTCAAATTCTCCTGATTTAAATCCCCTGTGAGGCAGTTCCAGCCCACATGCCCTATGGCTCACAGACTTGTTAATAAGCCTCGGATCATAGACGCTCCTTTCATGTTGAGTCTTCGATTTTCTGACGCCGATCTCTCCATAAGGGGTTTTGGAAAGACCACTCCATTGTTCCGACGGCTGTGCTGGGGGTGAGGGGGCACAGAGCAGGCTCTTCTAGGTACCCCGCCCTGAGCTACCCAGCTCGCCCACCTCCTGCTCTCCATATACCCTCAGTCCTCTGCAGACAGAGCCGTTGTCCACTAAGTTACGGGAGGCAGGGGCGTAACCTCTGCCATGATACAGCCTGCCACCAGGAGGCGCTGACAGGGCAGAAAGTGGAAACATTTGCCTGAGGGAGTCCTCACCCCTCTGCAGCTGCAGGAGGGAGAAGACAGTTGTGATATCCGTGAAGCTTCCCCACCACTTCTGAGGAAAGACCTCAGCCTGAAGTTCAAAGACACTGTTGAGAGAGAGAGCCCCAGGCTGTGTTCCCTGCAGGAGTCAAACGCCTCGTGGAAAGGGAGACCAATCACAGCCCTCCTTTACCCGGGGTTTGTGAGTCCTGCCAGAGTTTCAAGCCTGTGGCAATCGAGCCAACCCTGGCTCCTTTGGGGTTGGTGGTGGGTGCAGAGTGAAGGGATAGCTGGGCTGGGGAAGAATGGGCGGGTCGGCCAGCACTTCTTCCGCTTCGCATTCAAATGAAGTCGCTCTTCTACCACCTTCCCCCAGCCTCAAGACTAACCAGAGCCTTCCCACTCACATCCCCTAGAGTCCTCAGGTGTCAAAAAAGATATGATGGTGCATTTTAGAGCCTTCACTCAGTACCTGACTGACTGCAGAGGTTCCTGTTGTGTGGCAGGGGTTGCTGATTGGCCCCAAATGCTCAGGGTGGCCCGGGAGCTCCTGGTCCAAACCCGCACCTCACAGCCCTGTGGCTCAGCTCTGCCTGCAGCGGTTGCTGAGTGGGTGGCAGTTACCAGCTAGGTTTCAAAATGCAGTGTCTGCAAGGAGGCTCGCAGAGGGCCTTACAGAAGGTTCCCTGGGGAGATTCTAAATGACAGAATGTTGCAGCAGACACTTTTCTGCAGGAACATTATATCCTTCTATTCTTATGTCAGAAACATAGGACAAAATGAAGGGGTCTGGTAGAACCCCGCTTTGAAGTTGGGAGACCAGTGTTTCAGTCCTGGCAAGATGTGCTGCATAGATGAAGAGGGATATTCTCCTCTGATTTTCTTCTCATTTTCTTAAACCAATATTATTGTCAATACTATTATTGACTTATAGACCCCTTCCCATGTGCCAGGCACTGTATTCACAGTAGCTCATTGAATCCTCACAATAACCTTATAAGGGAGATCCCATTTTTCCTATTTGCAGTTGAGGAAACTGAGGCTTAAGGGTAAGTAATTTTCCCTAGCTCAGAAGAGCAGAAGGGATTTGGACCCAAGTATTTCTTACTGCCCAGTTTGTTAACCATCACCCTTAAATGTCTCTTAAGAGCTCCTTTGATCAAAATGGACTTTATAATGTTCCTCTTTGGAATGATTGCTTAGAAACAAACAGAAAAACTCTTTAACCATTTTTTTTTTTTAAATCCATCCTGTTTCTTTGAAATTTTCATTGTGTAAGACAAGTCCCACCTCTATAGCTTCCACCCATCCCTGCTGTAGAAACACAGACTGCAAACTCCTAGCCTGAACCCCAGCATCCACGTCTCCCTGTGCCATGCTGCGCTTGCTGCCCTTGGCCTGTCATCTCCATTCCTTGACAGCCTGTTTTGGAAGCTTGATCTCAGCGCCCTCCCTTGGGCATACATAAGGTATTACTGCTCCTTCAGCTAAAGGGATTGTGACTTGAAAGGTGAAGGAGAAGTATCCTGCTGTAAGCCTTGAAGGACAGGTTTAACTGGAATAGGCAGAGAGAAGTTGGTGCAGCATATACAGTCTAAGGGGCTGGAGGTAGGCATGGGGCATGCACGGGTCACAGGGTAGCATTGAGAGTGAGCAGAGCCCAGGGAGGGAGCTGACATGACAGAGATGGAGCACCTGGAGGACCCTACAGGGGAGAGGAGGACAGGTCCTAGGCTGTGTGGCCTGAGAAATAAACTGAGCTATGAAGGAGCAAAAGCATTTATTTGGGGTCTTAGAATTACAACTCAAGGAGCACAGATTCAGGTAGCAACCCAAACTATCTCCTGTCTTGGGACTTCCAAGCCAAGGTCTTTAAAGAAAAAGATTTCATAAGTTGTTTGTAAAGAATTATGATTGGGGGATGTTTGGGACTTTCCAGATGTCTTTCAAGTTAGTTTACTGATTTCTTTATCTTGTAGTTGTTTCATGGAGTCCCAATGTCCCCAGAAACATGGTTGCTTTGGTTTTGCCTGTCTTGGCAGTTTGTGATCTCTGGCTGAGACTTACATACGAGTAACTTCCTGAATGGTCTCCTGACGCCATTTTAAACCTCTCAGCCATAGAAACCCCTTTTTGTTTGATCTCTTTTCTCAGCTGGAATGGGGGGAGGGGGGCAGTGCCTGCCTTTGGGTGTTCCCCTCACGTTGCTGCAGAGTTTCAGGATATAAACCATGGAGCATGCCCAAAGCAGCAGTGGCCAGGGCCTCAGAGGCAGGTGAACATGGAAACTCCACCTCCCCTTCCCACAGTGTGGCTTCACAAGGACAAGCTTTGACTGTAAACTCTTTGAGGTCAGGAGCTGGGATTATTCATCCTTGTATCTCCAGAGCCTGGATTGAGTCTGGTGCTTCACAGGCTGGGACTGTCAAATGAAACAAAGGGAGGGAGGGAGGCTGGGGCTCTACCAGGACCTGGTGATGAGCTGGGAGCTCTAGACAAGTGTGAACCCATCCCTTTCTTGGGTCAGGCCACTGCGGCTTGCCCTTCTCTGCTTTCCCAACTCTCATGAGGTCACTGTGCACAAGAAAACTCACCCTTCTGGTCTCCTCTGATTCAACTGGGTCGGAGGGATTAAGGCAGAAGTCAACAATGTCTCAGTGCAGATGAACAAGATAGAAGACATAAGATTAGAGGAAAAGGCTTCATTCAAGGGACTGTTGCTCTGTTTGCCCAAGACCCACCCTGGTCTTGTCCCCAAAGGAAATGCCTCTGGTTCACTGACTCATTAGATTTCAAGTGCAGTTCCTGCCCGACAAGCACCCAACCCAAGTCTCCCTTACCACTGCACATTCTTCAGCAGCCTGCAGCCAGGAGTACCCAGTGAGCATGTCCTCATCAGTAACAGGTTTTTCAGAATCTTGGATATTACAGAGATCCTTGAGCTCTTTAGGTAAAGGCTGATTAAAAAGAAATGTGCATTCAGGCAGAATTTAAAAACAGTAGACATTGTTTTGTTTATTTTTTCATGTGTTTCCTTCATGGTCTTTCCTGTGGCTCACCCTATGCAGCTGGTGTACTTGCGAGAGCCTTATCTGTCTGACATTGTTTTGCTTTTGCTGAACTCATTTTTTCCGAGACCCTCTCTCCTCACAGGCTCAGTTTCACCCTCCCATCTGCACTTGGCCAGTTTCGGTGGCAGAAGAGGCTACACCTGCTTCCTGTGGGTCCCCTGGGCAGAAGCATGCAGTGGTATCTCCTCCTGATCTGGGCCCAGGGGCTGAGGCAGGCTCCCCTCCTCGCCTCAGGTAAGGCCTGGAGTCCCGGCCTGGGAACCCGGGAAGAGGGAGGGCTGGGAGCAGGAAGGGGAAGAGCTTGGCAAGAAAGCCCATGGGCTCTGGTCGGGGAGGCGGGGAGTGAATGCCACATCTGTTTGAGGGAAGAAAACACACAGTTTACAGAGTTCTGTGTACCCTCATGGGAGAAAAGGCAATTTCTGAGAATGAGGTGCAGTTCTGTTTGGGGAGGTCAATCACTGGCTGCCATAAGGGAGGAAGCAGGGGCAGAAAGAGACTAAAAAGGAGGAACCACCAGGATGCTCCTAGAACTTTTGCTCCCATTCCACTTACCTTTCTTCCAGCCTTGAGGATAGAAAAGCAGGAAGCTTCCAGCAAACCGTTACAAGTAGCCTTCTGTGGCTCAAGAATATCTTCTTCACAGATCCCAGACATTCTACCATTAGAGATTGCATCTATGTTAAATTTATTTCCTTCTATATCAAAAATATAGGCAAGTGTTTCTGAGAGGGGAAAGCAAATATTTATAAACTGTAGTAGAAATAGGTTTTGATGTTGCTTTCTGAACTATCTAAGGGTGGAGAGATGCCCAAAGGGTATGGGGTGGTAACCACTGAAGAGGGTGGTTTTGCCTGGGAGAAACAGAGTTTCTCTTTAGGCCTCCTTTCTCTTAGATTTCTTGGCTTTCTTGAAGGTTTTTCCAGGCACCTTTCTACAACCATAGTTTGTATTTCAGCCAGGTTGTATTTCAAGGGATAGTGCACCCAGAGTAGAACTAGGCTGTTGGAAGATACAAAAAGTTCAAGAGGTGGCACTGACTGACTAGGGCTTTTATTCTAAGTGGGGAGACAAAATAAGCATATGAAAATAATCAGTGAACTAATCATGGAGTTGTGTTACAGCAGAGTATCTTGAGAGAGTAAAGAGCTAAGTTTATACTTAATAAGCAGGCATCCAATAAGGTGCTAATTACGCAATAAAGGCATGGGGTGAGATGACAAGGGGTTGGGGCCATCCTGGAGGAGAAGGAGAGGTGTGGCTTTGACAAGTCTTCAAGTCAGGGTGGCAGGCAGAGGAAGACAGAAGAAAGCTATGGAAACAGATGTGATAAGAGAGAAGGAGATTGGCTGGACTAGAGTTGAAGTGCTTATTGGAGAAGGAGACCGGAAAGGCACTCTAAGATGGGGTTGGGGGCCTTGAATGGCAGGCCCAGAGAGGAGTATCTCTTGAAAGGGGGAAACTGGAAGCAAGTAGAGTCTATTTGTGGGAGGGCCAGGATAGACCAGAGAAATTGTCATTCCAAAAACCAATTCTGGCTTCAAAGTCCCTTGGAATTTCCACCAGAAAGTTCAAGGCCAGCTTTTGACTCAGGACTCATGTGTGCTTTTCCTCCTTTCCTAGGAGCTGTGACAGGGAGAATAGTAACAGTGGGAAATATTTCTGCAAGGGAAGGCAGCTCTGTCACCTTACAATGTCACCTCTCCTCCACCACGGCCAAAGTGAGTCAGATTAACTGGGAGCGGCTGAACCAGCCTCTGGCCCTGCGTCAAGCAGAGCGGGGATGGCACGTCCACCCGGCCTTCAGCAAGCGAGTGGTCCCGGGCCCCAACCTGGGCCTCACGTTCCAGTCGCTGACCACTAATGACACCGGGGAGTACTTCTGCATCTATCATACCTACCCCGATGGGATTTACCAAGGGAGAATCTTCCTGGAAGTCCTAGGAAGCTCAGGTATTTCTTCTGGAACAGGGCAGCCGATGATCCCTTTTCTCCTTGGGTAGAAAATACCATCATGGAACACTGTAGAATGGGGCTTCTCAATCCTGACTCAGCTTTGAAAGGCTGGGCAGCTTTGAAATAATGCTGGAACCTGGTCCCCTCCTCTCATGCAGACCAATTAAATCAGAATCTCTAGGAGTAGACCCTGGATGTGGTATGATTTAAAAGCTTCCCAGGTGATTCTGATGTGCAACCAGCATTGGGAAGCAATTCAGTTTTAGCATTAAGGTTAGAAATAGCTTAAATATTGCAGTTGGTTAGGTCGTTTGAGAAGGGTTCTCATGTATTGATTTAGCATCAATTCTGCAAATTATAATTTAGCCTATACGTTTATTAAAGATTAGAGCTGGATAAAGCCAAAGCACAGTGTGTAGTAAGTGTACATGTTCAATAACTTATATTTGCATAATTGTGGTTTCCAAAATGCCCTTATGTTCATTATCTACTTGGACATGCAAATCAATTCTCTGGAAGATGGCAAAGAATTATTATCATATCTGAGAGACAGTACAGCAGAGCGATTTAGAGCTTAGACTGACTCCAGATTGCCTGGGTCCCAATCCTGCATCTGCTGTTGACTTCAAAGAAAATGACTTTTCATCTCTGTACATCAGTTTTCTCATCTGTGAAATGAGGATATTTGTAGGACTTTTCAAGATGCTAACATAGGATTAAATTCCTTCCTATAAGGAATGGGCACAGTGCCTGGAAGATATATGCACTATATAAGTGTAGCTCTTCATATGATTCCTGTCTGATATTTTGATGGAGCAGGAGGTTGAGGCTTGGGGGTGCTGGGAGTGGTAGACCTGGTTTTTTTTTTTATTTTTTTTATTTATTTATTTTTTTTTACTAGAAATTTTACTTCTTTATTTTCCCCCAAATCAGCTAGGATGCTTTTTTTTTTTTTTTTTTTTTTTTTAATATTAATTTTATTTAGATATATTCACATACCACGCAGTCATACAAAACAAATCGTACTTTTGATTGTTTACAGTACCATTACATAGTGGTACAGTCATCACCCAAATCAATCCCTGACACCTTCATTAGCACACACACAAAAATAACAAGAATAATAATTAGAGTGAAAAAGAGCAATTGAAGTAAAAAAGAACACTGGGTACCTTTGTCTGTTTGTTTCCTTCCCCTATTTTTCTACTCATCCATCCATACACTAGACAAAGTGGAGTGTGGTCCTTATGGCTTTCCCAATCCCATTGTCACCCCTCATAAGCTACATTTTTAAACAACTGACTTCGAGATTCATGGGTTCTGGGTTGTAGTTTGATAGTTTCAGGTATCCACCACCAGCTACCCCAATTCTTTAGAACCTAAAAAGGGTTGTCTAAAGTGTGCGTAAGAGTGCCCACCAGAGTGACCTCTCGGCTCCTTTTGGAATCTCTCTGCCACTGAAGCTTATTTCATTTCCTTTCACATCCCCCTTTTGGTCAAGAAGATGTTCTCTGTCCCACGATGCCAGGTCTACATTCCTCCCCGGGAGTCGTATTCCATGTTGCCAGGGAGATTCACTCCCCTGGGTTAGACCTGGTTTTAACACAGGTATTTTGGTTCCACTAAACTGCACCCTCAGATCTTATGGTTATTGCCATCCATTGTGTTGGACATTAAGTTTTACAAGTTGGCCAAATATGTGTAAACTGAAAAGAGCAAAGATTACCTAAAAGTTTCCTTCCAAATGGTGCTTCTTGGCTGGCTCCGACAGAGGCCAGTGCAGCCGGTGGTTGAGGGCCCAGGTTCCGGAACCTCCCTGCCTGGGATTGATGTGATTGTCGACACTGGGTATCCTGGGAAAATTATTTAACTTTTTCTCAGTTTTTTTTCATCTGTAACATGTAGCAAATAATCTCATGAGTTGATACAAATAAAATTTTAGGACGGTGCTAAGCACAGCTTAACATAATAAATGCTAATTAATATTATTTAGTGCTTCATGGGTAGGGAGGACCTGGGACAATAAACAGGGCAGCGACCTGGAATCCAGCAACAGTAGCCAAAATGATGGTCTTGATTCTGCTGGGCTCTTTACCCAGTGCCCTGTGGCCAAGAGCCCATCACCAGACCGCAGGGGCAGCGGTAAGGAGGAAGGCAAGGCAGAAGAGCCCCTGGAGGCCGAGGTCCCAGGGACAGCAGGCCAGAGAGCAATGTGTCTGTCTAGGCTGTGGAGTCAGGGAAGCATCCCTGAGGTCACAGTGGCACGGCAGTCTCACCTGAGAGAGCACCCAGAAGCCATTCTGCCAAATCCCAGGTCAGCCCCTGCACAAAGCCTCTGTTTGCAGACACTGGGGAACAGCACAGCTCACTTGCAGCCCCTCTTCTGTTCCTCAAGTGGTCAGATGCATACCTGGAATGCTAAATCTCCTTTAATCACTTGCATTAAGACCAACCCAGACCCTAATCTGAAAGCTTTACTCCAAGTCCTTATCACTAACTGCAATATTTAAGCTATTTCTAACCTTAATGCCAAAATTGAATTTAATCCTAAAGCTAACCCAGTTTGATGTGTGCAAGCCTTAAATTACCCTTAAGCAGAGTTCACCCTTTCCTTGCTCTGCATTTAGTGGTGGTGTCCTCCTTGCCCCAGGGCTTCTTCTGGTTCAAGGGCCTCGGAGTCTTTGTTCTGTGGCTGTGACTGTGAATGGAGAAATTGGTGCTATTTCTAATCAAACATTCCTAATTAAACTGATATTCCTAATATCCTAAATTCCACTCTGGTCCTAATTGTATCTGCAACTCTATTTTTAAACCTAATCAAGCTTATTATCATAATCCCCACCTCGGCCTGATCATGCTGTAACCCCCGTTCTTCATCTGTCCTCAAAAGCTGCAATAGAACCCACACCTAATCCTGGCTGCAAACCTCACTTTGTTCCCACCCTCGGACCTCATATCCTTTTCTAGCTCCCCTGCAGCTATACTTTCCATGGCCGCTTTGCCTCCAGCCTGCCCCCTTCTCTAGTGCTAGCTCTATGACTGTGGCCAGAGCCTTGGCTGCCCTGACCTCTGATGACTGAGTCCTCAGGGCAGGAGGAACATGATCTGGGGAATTTGGGTCCTCCTGCCTCCTCCTGGCAACCCAAGCACACCCCAGGAACTGCCCTTGTCCTAAGGAATTGGATTCCTTGTCCACCTCCCTAGAAGTCTAAGCCCCTGGTCAGAGGGAAGTAGGGCCAGGCCTCTGCTACACCCTTTTGTCTTTCAAGACTTCCCTGAATGCCTAGGTCTGCCCCAGCTCCAGGGGAGCAAGTGGGAGGGGATGAAGCAGAAGGTGGCCTTCCACCGTCAGCGCAACTGTCTTGTTCTTCTCAAACCCTCTTTGGATCACAAATCACTCATGTCTTCAAAACTCACCTTCTGCCTCTTTCTCCTCCCAGTTATGGTATATGTCTTGATAGCCATTCACTTGTTCATGCTTTCATTCACACTGCACACATTTATTGAGCACCTACTAAGTGTCAGGTGCTTCAGAGGCTTATTCCTTCAAGGGCCTCACAGCCTACCTGGAAGATGGTCAAATGAATGAGACAATTACCACAGAATGTGAAGAGTCTCGAGAGGGTACACACTAGTGATCAAAAAGAATAGGGCATGGTCTGGGCTAAGGACAGGGGTTGAACAGGAAAGACTTCCAGGAGGTGATTATAAACTGAGTTTTGAAGCATGAAGAGGAACAGATTAGGAACATGGGCAGAGTAAGAGAGTTCCCAGTAGGGAGGGAGCATGTCTGGGGGCATTGCAGTGGTTCAGCATGACCAGTAGGAAGGAGGTGAGGGTTGGGGAGTGGAGAGATGAGGGATGAGTCTCTGAGAGAAAAGCATGGGTCATAGGGTGACCTTGTGTGCTCTGACACTCTCATTACAATGTCAACTCCCAGCCATCACCACTGTCCTGCTCTCCTCTCTTCTCTGCTAGGAGCACAGTTTTTGGGAGGTGTGGGGAAAACCGGTGTCTCCTCACATAGGATGGCCAGGGAGGACAACTGCCTGTGTGGTAGGATTTCTGAGAAAACCAGAAGTCACCTCTGTCCAAATTCCCCTCTACCTCAGCCTTTTGTGGAAGGCTTTAATCTCAGCTCAATGCAATTTCCTGGAAAAGGTGTGTGTGTGTGTGTGTAAGGAGTGGTGACAACAAGCTTATTTACTACATCATTTCTACCTTATGAATGAAGGAATGAAGGACTTATGGAGCAGAATTTGAGCATCTTGTTGGGGTCAGGTCACCAATGATAGAGGAGTGGAAAGAGGGAAAAGCAGCAGGAGAGCTGGAGCTGGGAATTTCACCCACTTCACATTCTCACTTAAACTGGTGTAACACAGTCTTTGCTATGTTCCTGCCTTGGCCTTCAAGGAAAGGACTGATGGGGTAACTGATAGTGTGAGTCATAGGAAAGCAGGACGCCTGGGGTGGTGGTGGTGGGGAGGACTCAAGACTGCAAATTAGGTTTTAACAAGTCCTCCAGGTGATTCTGATGCACACTAAAGTTTGAGAACCACTGCACTACAAAAAGACAGAACCTGGTAGAGTGGGGCGAGCAAGGACTTTGAAGTCAGACTGACTTTCTGGGGAACCCAAGCAAGTTACAAAACCTCTCTGAAACTGTTTCCTTGTCTTAAAATGGGGTTAATAATGGAACTTGTCTGTAGCATTGTAATATATGTAAATTATAGGAGTGCAGTGGTGGTCGTTTTCCTAGTCCCCAAATGTAAAATTGGAATAGACATACTTGGTATCCCCATATAGACTTCTTGACCTGTGGGCTAAGGGCTCTCATAGTGCAGAAGCCCAGAAGTCTCTGAAACTACCCCTCTACAACTAGTATAGTAAAACCAGAAACAGTATCACATCCTGGGGGAATGGCAGAGGTTGGAGTCCCCCTTAGAGATGGGCCCATTGAAGATGCAAGTGGTATATGTCAAATTGAAGATAGAAGTAGTGTTTATGTGATGGAGCATGTTCCAGTTCGCTAATGCTGCTGTTATGCAAAATACCAGAAATGGACTGCCTTTTAAAAAGGAATTTATTAGGTTACAAATTTACAGTTCTAAGGCCATGTAAGTGTCCAAACCAAGGCATCAACAAGAGGATTCCTTCACTAAAGATTGGCCAATGGTAACCAGAACACCTCTGTTGGCTGGGAAGGCATGTAGCTGGTGTCTGCTGGTCCTTTGCTCCTGGGTTGTGTTTCAAAATGGCTTTCTCCAAAATGTCTCTGGGCTTTTGTCTTAGCCCTCTCTCACAGCTACTGTGTGTCCTTGCTTCTTTCTTCCAGGGCGTTTCTCTCTAAGTGTCTGGGGATCCTCTCTTAGCCTCTCCGGGGCAAACTCTTGGCTTCATCTTTTAGCTTAGCATCTCCAAACATCCTTCTGTCTGCATCTCCAAGCATCTCCAAGTGTCTGCTTCCATGTTGGCTCTTAGCTTCTCTTAAGTACTTCAGTGAACTAATCAAGACCCAACCAGAATGGGCAGGGTCCTCACCTCCATGGAAATAATTCAGTCAGAGTTATCACCCACAGTTGGGTGAGTCACATCTCCATGGAAACACTCAATCAAAAGGCTCCATCCTTAAGATTGAGTTAAAAGATCACGGGTCTTCTGATTTTATGACAATGTGGCTTACAAGGGGTGACAGTGTGACTGTGAAAACTTTGTGGATTGCACTCCCTTTATCCAGTGTATGGATAGATGAGTATAAAAGTGGGGACAAAACCTAAATGAAAAATAGGGTGGGATGGGAGGGAGGGTGATTTGGGTGTTCTTTTTTTTTATTTTTATTTTTTATTTTTATTCTGATTCTTTCTGGTGTAAAGAAAATGTTCAGAAACAGATTGGGGTGATGAATGCACAGCTATAAGATGGCACTGTGAACAGCTGATTGTACACCATGGATGATTGTATGGTATGTGAATACATCTCAATAAAACTGAATTAAAAAAAAAAGACCATGGGTCTTCTGGGTTCCATAACAATTTCAAACTGGCACAGAGCATGAGCAGGTCTGGAGGGCCCAAGCAAGCCACATGGCCAGGTGCCCCAGACCTCCCTGTCATGCACCGGCATCTCTTCATCAGATCCCACTTATGGCCACCTGAGGTATTGCTTCTGACCAGCTGAAGAAAGAAGAAGATGGCTGAGCCTGGTTCACAGATGTGTTAGCAAACACATCCATGTATGCCACATTATACAGGAGTAAACCAAAAATGGCAACTGGTGTACCACAGTCCCACACACATGTGACCTTGAAAGAGGGGAAGCTTTGGGCAGTGCACATGGTCATCCACTTGATGTGAAAAGAGAAGAGGCTCAACTTAGGCTATACCCATACTTGTGTGGTATAGTGGAGAATGGCTTAGCTGGTTGGTCAGGTATCAGGAATAGGCAAGCATGGAAGATCAAGGACAAGAAGATCTGAAGTGAATGCATGTGGATGGACAGATGGGAATGGTACAAATGGTGAAGATCTTTTAATAGCATGTGAACGCCTACTAGAAAGCAGCCACCATAGAAGGGGCACTGCACAATCAGGCAGACATTTGATGCCAACCAGCTTTTTCATTGGCCATCCAGTGCAGGTTCAATGGGCACACGAACAAAGTGGCTCTTGTGTCAAAATAGTGGATATGTGGGGACCCAACAGCATGGGCTGCTACTTACCTAGTCGGATCCAGCCAAATGTCCAACCTGCCAGCAAAGAGAACAGCACTGAGCCTGCAACACAGCACCATCACTAACAGCAACCAAATAGCCATTTGTTGGCACGTTGACTACACTGGACCTCTTCCACTTTGGAAAGGGCAGAAAATTCATTTTGATGGGAATTGACACATATTCTGTGTTTGGGTTTGCTTTTTTTGCCCACAAGGCCTCAGCCAGCATAATTATCTGATGCTTTCAGTGTTTGATTCATCAGTGCCGGATCTCACATAACATTGTATCAGACCACAGGATACACTTTATATGAAAGGAGCTATAGCAGTGGCCACGTGACCTCGGCATTCACTGGTTATATCATATACTGCACCACACAGAAGCTGCTGGCTTGATAGAATAATTGAACAGCCTAATGAAGGCACAGCTAAAGTGCCATTTCAGAGGCAATGTATAGTGAGAATGGAGCTTCATGCAGTATATACTCTAAATATCCTTAAAGTGCTCTGTCCTTAATAGGTATAATATATGGGTCCAGGAGCCAAGGCGTGGAACCAGAAGTGATTCCTTTTACTGTCACATCCACTGGCCCTCTTGGGAATTTGTGCTTCCTGTTCCTGAAACTCTGGGTTCTGCAGCTTTAGAGGTTCTGGTTCCCAAAGGCGGAAGCTTCCCCCAGGTTACCATTGAACTGTAAGCTATGACTCCCATCTGGACACTTCTGCCGTCTTTTGCTAAGAAACCAACAGGCAAGAATAAGAGCCTCCAACTGGCAGAGGTAATCATTGCTAATCATTAGGAGGAGATAAGGAAAGAGGAATATGTTTGGTATCCAGGTAATCCACTTGCACACACTATGCTACTCACTTAATCCATTTTAATGAGAACTGGACAAGTGCAGCAGCCAGAATCCCAGAAGGACATGGTGACTAGAGGCTCAGACCTCTCATGGATAAAGGTCGTGGTTATATCAACAAGGAAGCCCTGAAGTTCACTCCACTAATATTCTGCTTTCCTTCAGAAAGAGTGACACATCGGAATCCTGGAATAGCTATTGCTAGAACTTATACACAGAAGTACATCAGAGCAGTGCATGGGGTGGACTGTCATGCATTGCCTAGATCTCTTTCAGGATTGAAGTAGTTACAGCCTCAGAAGCTTGGAGTGTTGCCAGAAAACATCACTCAGCTGTTGGCCCTGACTGAAGAGCACCACTCACCCAAGGTTATGCTCCTCTTCCAGGGCAGCCTGACTGGCCAGTATCTCTGAAGGGCCTCACTAGTTTCAGAGCCCCCCATGGGGGCTAGTGAGACATTCACTAACATCTCAGCCCCCAAATTTCTTTGTCTTCCCAATCCTGCTTCCTTCCCTTTCGTTCCACAGGGATCCAAGAGAACTCCCTAATAAACTTTCTGTTTGCTAAACTTGTCTCTGAGCTTGCTTCCTGGGGAAACCTACTTGCAACAATTAATCTGTAAAATAAGCACTTAGTAAATGGCAGTTACTTTCACCATCAGGGAAACCTTCATGATTAAAATCAGTCACATTTTGAAGGCCGATAGGGTTTAGTTAATGGAGGGCACTGAGATGGTAGGAGTAACCTTAGGGTTGACAATGTCCCTGAATGTCAGTCCTTGGGCTTCTTTGGATTAATCAGAGCTGATTACTGGACATGAGTTGAGCCCTAACTTTACCACTTAACTGTGTGAACCTGAGGAAGTTGCTCAATCACTATGACCCTTAGTACTGATTAAATGAGATTAAATGAGATAATATATGTAAAAGAACAAACACTGGAACTGACAAATGGAAGAAGCCAACAAATGGCAATGCTTCTCATTTTATAATTGGCTGTGCTAGTAATCCAAATCTCTGCACCTGAGCACCCTGAACCAAAACTGTTATTTGTGGTAGGTGGAATTCAATGATGGCCCCCAAATTCCTGTGCCCTGGTGTATACACTCTTCCTACTGATTCAATCAAACACTAAGCTGGGTGTACTGTGATGAGATTTTGCGATTGTAGTTAAGGTCCCAAATCAGTTGACTTTAAGATAGGGAGATTAATCTGATGAGCCACTAAAGGGACTGGGCTTTTCCTGGTGAAAGAGAGTCAACACATGACAGGGATTCAAAATGAAGAAGATTCTCCATTGCTGGCTTTTAAGATGTAAAGATCAACATGGCAAGGAATGTGTGACCTCTGAGAAGTGAGAGTGGTCTCTGGTTGGTAACCAGAAAGGAAACAGGAACCTCAGTCCTACAACCACAAGGATCTGAATTCTGCCACAAAGTTTGGAAGAAGATCCCAAGCTCCAGATGAGAATGTATCCCAGCTGACACCTTGAATTCCGCATTGGGGGATACTGAGCAGAGAAGCCAGCCATGCCATGCCTACACTTTTGACCTACAGAGCTGAAAGCTAATAAATTTGTGTTGTTTTAAGATGCTAAGTTTTTGGTAATTTGATGCAATAGAAAGATAATACACTAACCAAATTCATTTAGTGGAAAACTCATTCCCAACCCACTAGGCCTCCTAAGGAGCATCAAGTATCATCTTCTGGCATATATAAGAATTTGATGCTTGTGGGGTTTGAGACCCTAGAGTTATACCCTAAAAGGCAGGGCTCAAGGTTCTGAATTAGGATGTGAAAGTATGCCTGCTATAGTCACCATTTATTTTTAATTGTTCCATAATTAGTATAAAGAGAGAAATAGGCTTTTCTCCCAACTCTAGGGTTAAATGGTACAGAAGGCAACATCTGTATAAACACAGAATAATTAATATATAATTTCTTATAGCAACCAAGAAAATAAGTGTTATAGGCTTATGGTGAAAGGTTACGCAATAAGAAGCCTTGAGAGAGTGAAAATGGAAGCTTACAGAGACCTCTCAGAAACAAATTTATCACCACCACCCCCTCACCCCACCCCCAGCTAATGTTTGGATTCTTATTATCTTTAAGGTGAATGTCTGGTGAATATTTTCCTGCCTTTACCTTTATCTACATAATGAGATGTAATGACTGGCTCAGTGCATTGTGGTTTCATACCCTTTCATCAACCAGAGTTTCTCCCGTTCTCCAGGTATTAAAATTTTGTGTATTTCTCAAGCTACTAACATTTTCAGTCCTCCCAGTTTAACTTCCATTTAACTGAGGTTGAATTAAAAAATTTGGGACTTATAATTATTGTTCTACATCTCCCAGAATAAGCTCAGACATAGGCACCTCAAGATTGGGTAGCTTCTGGAAATTTTGGATGGGAGCACCTTCCTTCCAGGAAAATTTCTCCATTTCAGGTGGCTCTGGATTTACCAAAGGCCTAGGTTAGGAACTTGACACAGACCTTTTCCAGACTATAGATCCATTGATGGGTAAAACTCCTCTCCACACCCCACTTCTTCACTCTCCACTCTAGTGGCAGGACCCAGGACTAGTCTGAGTGTTGAGAGTGAGTGTTTCAGGACTGACCCCTTCTGGACTGATCGAAGTGATTTTTCTGCTTTGCTCCTTTCCTGTCACAGAAAGGCTTTCTTCCATAGTTCCCTAAATCTGAGGATGGACAGACTATAGCAGGAAAGGAGGAAAGGCATCAGGGATTCTTAAGTCCATTTTGAGAACACACCATATCGTGTGTCTTCATCTTAACCCAGCTATCACAGCTAGGTCCTGAGCATTACTAGTCACCAGATCCTCTTAGCAAATAATACTCAGCTCATAAAATGTTTGCAATTAGTAATGCCTCTAAATTAGAGATTCACCATCTAGGTACACTGTCTCCATTTTGACCAAATGAGAGAACAGTTAGATTCCCTTAGATTGATAATAAATTGGATTACTACCAATCCAGATTATCAGTTTGTTTCAAAATACTAGTTTCAAGTAGAAAGTCATTAGTCTTATAAGCTAAACAGAAAAAAACATTACAGTCTGACTCTTTTGAAAATGAAGCAGTAGAAATAAAACTTAAATTATTAGCATAAGTTACTCCCAACCTTTAAAGTAGTTTTTATGGTAGGCGTTCAAAGTTGTTTTACCTTTCAATTCAAACTGAAAAGCGCTAAGCTTATTATGGCATTCCAGTGACGAGTTGGGCATTACGTCTGATGCACATGCCCCCAGCATACCCTTCCTTGACTTTAGACCCCTCCACGGCCTGTCAC
The DNA here is from genome assembly GCF_015220235.1 of Choloepus didactylus. NCBI lineage: Eukaryota > Metazoa > Chordata > Mammalia > Pilosa > Megalonychidae > Choloepus > Choloepus didactylus. Next base: position 79,968,392 of record NC_051307.1, read on the forward strand.
TTAGGGGAGAGAGTGTTAACAATACACTGTATAGCATCTCAGTTATGAATGGTCTACATTATATGTTTTAAGAAGTCTCTCAACCTGAAAGAATTTTGGTTAATTAAAAATTTTCACCTGTTAATGAAAAAAATAAAGCAAAATAAACAGATTTTAAAAACAACAAAACCATAAACTGCTTATCTTCTGGGCAGGTTGTAGTTGATGGTTTTGGACGCTTTGTGATCACCTTACCTCCCGGCCAGAGAGCAATGAGGTGTGTGTTCCTTGCCCAGACACCAAAGTGTACGTTACTGTCAAACCAAATCTGGCTGGTTGTGGCTTGGTTGATCTCCTGTTGATGAAGCTTCCATTGGGTCTTGGCCTTTCATTATTTTCCCTCCTGGGGACAGACCGACGACCCTCCTAGGATGTGGGCAAAGTCTTAGTGTGAGGTTATGAGTTCTGCTAGCATCAGGTTGGCCTGGGAAACTTGGATAAATGGAGCTTTTTAGCCTCTCTTGCTTCTTCCCCTCAATACTTAGTTCTCTATTACTGAGAGAGGTAAAAAGTACTTATTTCTCTGTTTCTCTGTTTCTTGGCTGTCTTGGATACTGTCTCCATCATCTTTTCCAGACCACTACCCTGCTTGATGTAAGCGGGGCACAGGTTCTGGGGTTCCTGAGGGCTGGGTCATGAGCTTTCGATTCTCTCTGGGCCGGGGGGCAGCCCTGCCTTTCTTCTAAGCAGGGGTTCCTGCCATTTGCTGTGTGGCCAGGGGTGCTTCAGTGGGCAGAGCACATGGCCTTAGCCCAGGGGGCAGCAGAGAGTTTCCTACATTCTTTTGAGTCTACATAAGAGTGCTAATTGGGTTTGGAAGTGGGGAGGAACAAATGAAGGAGAGGGGAAGTGAATGAGTGCACTTTATACATATCATCTCATTTAATTCTCATGAAACCCTCCTGATGTATTTATTACTGTCCCTTTTTAAAGATAAGTCCATTGATATTCACAGAGGAGAGATATCTTGCCTAAGTTCATACAGCTGCTTTGTGGTTGGGCCTGGGATTTGAACCTAGGTCTATATGACATCAGTGGCCTGGGTCTTGGGACATGTGCTACTCCTCACCGCAGCCCCTTAGGGAATGCAGATCTTCTGCGTGAGAGTTTCTGTACTGGGGGCCAACAACCAACCAAGTCATCCCCTGCCCCAGTCCCTGGCAGAGCACTGGCCAGGGGTCTGGCTGTGCCCCTGGCTGGCCCTATAACCAGGGGTATAGCCTTGGGCTACTTACTGCTCTTTTGGACTTCAGTTTTCTCAACATTTTGACAATGAGGACACTGAACCAGATTCTCCTACTATCCCTTTCAAATCTTGTGTTCAGGGATTCAGTGCACAGCCCTCAAAATGTAAACCTCCCTGGGAACCAGGAATCTGGTGACCGGCAATCTTTGTGGAGCAGCTGTATCAACAGTTAGTGGCTGCTCCTGGGGTCTTTGGAGTTGATCATTACCTACTCTTGGAAACAGGGTCAAGAGCAGCCTCAGCATACCAAGGCACAGGCAATATAAGGAGATGTATTGTCTGTAGTAAATTTAAAAGCACTAATAAAATGCTAAAATTAGCCTATTTTTTATCACCATGTGCTGGCAATTCTAAACAATGTCAGTGATAAAATATTCCTCCATAATATTTTGTCGATCTAAGTTGTAAACAATTGCTGTAGTTACTGTTGAGTATTAAGAATTTATATGAAGGCTTCAAATTAGCTAATTTTTATTCCTTATCCTTTAATAATCATTGTATTTTATATGGAGGTTGTGCCAGTTTGGATATATTATGTCCCCCAGAAAAGCCATGTTCTTTAATGGACTCTCATGTGAGCAGACTTATTAGTCTTTTGATTAGGGTGGAAACTTTTGATTGAATGTTTTCATGGAGATGTGACACACCCAACTGTGGAACTGTGGGTGAGACCTCCTGATTAGATCATTTCCATGGAGGTGTGGCCCCACCCATTCCAGGTGGGCCTTGATTAGATCACCGGAGTCCTTTAAGAGAGCTCATGGACAGACAGAGCTCAGAGAAGCTGAGAGAGACATTTTGGAGAGAAGCTAAGATATGTAATCCAGAGTTTGTCCCTGGGAGAAGCTAAGAGCCAACACAGACCCAGATACTTGGAGACACTTGGAGATGCAGACAGAAGGATGTCTGGAGATGCTAAGCAAAGAGATGAAGCCCAGAGTTTTCCCCGGAGAAGCTAATACAGGATGGCCAGATGCTTAGAGGGAAACACCCTGGGAGAATAAGCAAAGATGCACAGGAGCTGAGAGAGAGAAGCTAAGAAAGACAGAAGCTCAGAGACATTTTGGAGAAAGACATTTTGAAACCAGAACCCAGGAGCAAAGAATCAGCAGACGCCAGCTAACAGAGGTGTTACGGATGCCATCAGCTATTCTTCAGTGAAGGCATCCTCTTGTTGATGCCTTAATTTGGACACTTTTATGGCCTCAGAACTGTAAATCTGTAACCTAATAAATCCCTTTATAAAAGCCAATCCATTTCTGGTTTTTTGAATAATGGCTGCATTAGCAAACCAGAACAGAGGTTAAATCTGAGAACTTCCAGTTATACAGTCCATTTCTGACCCATGTGGACTCAGCTAAATGCATTTGGTTTTGAAAGTAAGTTCGTAATGGTTCAGAATAATTCAAGTTCAGTTGAAGCACAGTTTGTATCCACAGCTCCTGTGGGTTCTAGACACTCTTGTCTTTAAACAGTAGATTCTAAATAAATAAAGATACCGTAGGGCTTGTAAAGATGAAGAAATAGAATTAGAGTTAGTCAACTCTATCACTTTATGTGACATTTGGAGTTTCTATTTGTGTTTAAGACAACAAAACAGTAAAAACTGCAAGTAATATTTTTGATTGGTAAAATCAAATTTTGCTCACATATGAAATATTTTACTGAATTTTATTAACATCATTAAAACAAAAGTTTATTCTTTTAAATAATTTTAAAACTAAAGAATGAATCAAGATAAAATGTTACATTTTATCTTTTGCAGATGTCTCAGTTTAATTAAAATTTACTTATCGATTACTGAACAATTATTTGCAGAAAATATTATGATGTCAGACTTTAACCAAATAGTCAAAGTTCAAGCTGATGGGGAGATAAAAAAATTATTGAATGAATAGTTATGTTTTTTCTTTTTCTTTTTTTACTATATTATCAATTTCATTTTAAATTTTAATTAAACAATTTTTATTTGTGTGGCTATAAAGAGAGAATTTAATAAAAGAAAAATTTCATTTACCATGGGTTTTTTGGATGGTGGCATTTGTTTCAATTCGTGATTATTATTGAAAATGATTTTGTCATGTAGAGGAAGGGAGTGTTCAGAATGATCCCTTCTGGGTGTCCAGTATGCCGGGGATGTCACTGGTTGAGACCCATCCCTGACAGCAGTGCTGGACCAGGTCGACGCTCTGCTGTCCAAAGATCTGGGTTTAAAGTCTCCAGCCCTGAGGTTAGAGAGAGGTCCCGGTCAGTTCCACCTCTGTGCCATGGACTTGGGGCTCCCCTGGGAAATGCTTGCCCCCTGCTTCTGGCCTCTGCCACTCACCCCTCTTTCCTCCTCCTTCTAGTTGCTGAGCACAGCGCTGGGCTCCAGAGCCCGTTGCTTGGCGCCCTGGGCACTGTGCTGGCGGTCACCTGCATCGCAGTCACCGGGGCAGTCGCACTGGCTAGAAAGGTAATGGTTCCGGCTGGACGGACACCCCCACTTCCCCACCCCGGCCCTTCCAGATCCCCTTTCTCCCCAGAGTGTCCTTGCCACTCTTTTGGCCAAGCCCTTTCTCAATCAGAGCCTCAGATGTGCTCTTCCCCATTGTTCTTTGTGCTTGTCTCATAGCACTTGTTCTGCCTTTTCATGCTCTTCCCTCATTCCTCTCCTCACCTGGGAGCACCTGGAAGGTTGGACCTGTGTCCTACCCATTTTGCTGTCACTAGGGTTCCTAGTTCCTACCTGTCCCTTAGCTGCTGTGCTGAGAATTTGAAGTATCTCAGGCATCTCCTGCCTGCCAGGGGCTTTCTGTACATTAGCTCATTTAATTTTTTTTTTTTTTACAGTGTGAAATGTCCCTATTTTATTTTAATTCACTACAGCAAGTATTGTATTATTTCTTCCTTAAATGTTTGGCAGAATTCACCAATGAAGCATGCTGGACATGCTGTTTTCTTTCTTTCTTTCTTTCTTTCTTTCTTTCTTTCTTTCTTTCTTTCTTTCTTTCTTTCTTCCTTCCTTCCTTCCTTCCTTCCTTCCTTCCTTTAAATTCAGTTTTATTGAGATATATTCACATACCATCAATCATCCATGGTGTACAATCAACTGTTCACAGTAGCATCATATAGTTACGCATTCATCACCTCAATCTATTTTTGAACATTTTCCTTACACGAGAAAGAATAAGAATAAGAATAAAAAATAAAAGTAAAAAAGAACACCCAAATCATCCCCCCATCCCACCTCATTTTTCATTTAATTTTTGTCCCCCTTCTTCTACTCATCCATCCATACATTGAATAAAGGGAGTGCGATCCACAAGGTTTACACAATCACAGTCACCCCTTATAAGCTACATTGTTATACAATCGTCTTTGAGAGTCAAAGCTATTGGGTTGGAGTTTGATAGTTTCAGGTATTTACTTCTAGCTATTCCAATACATTAAAACCTAAAAAGGATTATCTATATAGTGAGTAAGAATGTCCACCAGAGTGACCTCTCAACTCTATATGAATTCTCCCAGCCAGGGAAACTCTATTTAGTTTCATTTCACATCCGCCTTTTGGTCAAGATGTTCTCAATCCCATGATGCCGGGCCCAGATTCATCCCAGGGAGTTATATCTTGCGTTGCCAGGGAGATTTACAACCCTGAGAGTCAGGATCTCTTGCCTTGTTTTTGATCTAAGTACTTTTGCTACTAACAACTCTGCACATTTTTTTGCTACTCTTTCAGTAGTTGGACATTCCCCTTCCCCCAGTGTATGGTTTTCTCAGTAAATTACCCTAAGGAGTCCTGTAGGAAAGGACGGTGGAATCCTTAGCATGTGCCCTTGCTATGGTACTTCGGGGTCCATCCCCATGGAGGCTTGGGCTCTCTTTCAGCCAGTGGGTTCTGGATCTGAGAGCTAACTCAGATCTGGAAATTGGTCAAGGCTGATCTTGACTTTCCACAGGCATGGCTGGCCTCAGTCTTCTCTCATCTATTCTTGATCTCTTTTGATTATGTATATGCAGTACCCTTGCTGACTGTCCCTCTGTTTCCCCTAAAACACTGTGTTCTGTTAGGCACTTCAATATCCCTGTAGGTCCTTGTTAGCTACTTTTCTGACCTTTCTGCCCATTACAATAATTACACCCACTTTGGTTCTGTGCTGCTCTCTGCCCTCCCCTATTTTGGGATCCCCTTCTCCCCACTGCCACTAGGAATCCAGTTCTATAAAAGCTTCTCCTACTGGCCCACAGAGGAGAGATATCACTGAGTTCTCAACAGTGCTTGCTGGTACATTACCTACCACCACAGTAAAAGGGGTCTCCTCTGGACCTCCCTGGAAACATAAGCAGCTGTTGGGCTTTTGAAATTATTTAGTACAGGAATCAGCAAACTTTCTCTGTAAAGGGCCAGGCAGTAGGTACTTTAGACTTTGCAGGCTATACATTCTCTGTTGCAAACAGTTCAACTCTGCCATTGTACTGTGAAAGCACCATAGACAATATGTAGGTTAACAAGTGTGGCTGTGTTCCAATAAAATTTTATTTATGACCCCAAATTTGAATTTCCTATAATTTTCATGTGTCATGAAATCTTATCCATCTTCTGATGTTTTTTTCAACCATATAAAACTATAAAAAGACATTTTTGTTCATTGGCTATACAAAACACAGCAGATTTGGCCCATGGCCCATTGTTTTGCCAAATCCTGATTTAATAGGTCCATTCTAGTTTTCCCATGTCTGTCAGCATTTTGTTTCCTTCCTCCATAGTTTGCCAAAATAGTGCTCACATCTCTCCAGACTGCAGTGTGGTAGACTTGTCTCCTGTGGTCCTTGGGAGGGTGTTAAATTTTGTGTTATGGGAACATGTCCCCACACTGACAGGTTCTCCCTCATCCAGTTTTATATTGCACCTACCTCTTGGTCCAGCACCCTTGTGATCTACTTCCAGGCAGACTCGCCAGTTCCTGCCCATGCGTGTTAGCGAGGAACTTGGTGTATGACCTGTCTCCTCCCTCAGCAGACCCAGCATTTCCTCAGTTGGGGTATGCTGAGATTTTACCTTAATTACAGGGCTGCTGGGCAGTAGGGGAGGTAGATGCAGCTCTTGACAGGACCCTGGCTTCCATGTAGGGGGAAGTGGGCCACGTCTGCCATTCCAGGTGATACTAGGGAATCTAGAGGTTCAAGTTTCTGAAATGCATCTGCTCCAAGATCCTCATCCCAAGTCTCAGAGACCCCTCCTTTCCTGTCAAGACCCTGCTTGTAGCATAGCAAACACCCAGGCTTAGAATCCAGCCTTCTTTGATGTTCTGCCACTCTTACAATTAGGGCCCGTGCCTGGTCTTCTGGACATTGAGTGTCTCTTTAAATGCTACTAACGAGGAGCTTTGATTCTCACACTTTGCTTTAAGTTGCTGATTAATAGATCGGAGCTTTTCACTTTCTCTCTTCAGTACATCAATGGCATTTATCAAAAGTCACCCAACCCCACAGCCCTATTAATTGTTACCACGTATCCCATACTTCTCAAATGACAGAGACAAGGTTGCACGAGTTCATAATTCTGTCCCCTTATATCACCATCAGCAATGGGTCTGTATCAACGTCCTTAGGGTCTGCCTCCTAGAACCATTCCCAGGACCTACTGTTTTGGGTCAGGCCCCCAGAAGCAGATCCTGACATGAGAACTCTTGTGAGAATGACTGACTGGGATGGGCTTTCAGATGAAGGCTACTGAAGGAAGCAGGATGGGGCTAAGGGAAGAAAGCTCCCATGGATGTGATCTCAACTGGATACTTGGTTGAAGCATGGATTGTCTTGAATTGGTCCCACCTTGAGGCAAGGGAGTTGACCTTTGAACTTCATGTCAGTCTGTCACTGATGGCTGGCCACGAACCAGGAAGGGGCCAAGAGCAATTCACTGCAGAAGGGGACAGCTGTGAGCCACCAGATCCTATACTACTAGCACCGGGGAAATGGGAGCACTGGGCAGGTAAAGGAGATCTAGTGGGACCTCAGATCCCAACAGGCATTTATCTGAGACCCCAAGAACTGGTGGATTGCATCATTTAGGTTCATGGGCTTTGGGATCAGATAGACCTAGGTTTGGGTCCTGGTTTTCTCACTTGGGTAGCTGTGTCACCCTACTTGGCCAAACCTTGGTTTTCTCATTGATAAAATGGGGATAATTATGGTGCTGCTGTCATAGGACTGTGGTTAAACTTAAGGGAAATGATTCATGTAAGGCACTTGGCATTTTTCCCAGCTTGTATTAATAATGGTTATTTATTAAGTTCTTAGAATTATTATAAATTCTATTTACCACAGTACTTCATATTACGTGATGTTCAATAGATATTTATATTGCATGAGCTTATTATGAATAGATGAATGAATGCCATTTACTAGGCAGCTATTGGGAAAACTGCTCCCTGGGGACTTCTCTATGAGGGAAAGGAGAGAGGGAGTGTCCAGCTCCTGGACAAAGGCTTCTGCCAACTGTCCATCTTCTCATGTTCTCCCAGAGGGCAATGTTTGTCATGGCAGGACCCAGCTGCAATCGCTGTGGCTTGCTTTGGCCCTTTAGGACAACATCAGTGCTTGGGTCCTGGACTTACACTGAGCACAATTATGGAGGCCTCATGCAGGATGGAATGAAAATGGAACAGCTGAAGGACCTATCTCAGGCACATCTGCATTTCCCAGAGGATCTTTGGAGGCCAAAAGAGTCTTAAGATTCAAAGGAAATGGTAGCCAGTCTGACCGAGAATGGGATCTAGAACACAGCAGCATGCAACGTCACAGTTCTTTGAGAATTAGGTATTCATATTTTAAAAATGGATTGGTGAAGATAAAAAAAATCTAAAAAAAAATCTAAAAAAAAAAGCAAAGTGACACTTTGAGTTTTATTTTCTTCAAAATGTAATAATTAAGGAGGAAATCTACGTAAGAGAGGCTAAGATGACTATCATCATTTTTTACTAAAAATTATGAACAGACCTAGAGCAAATCCGCCTTAGAAAATCAAGGAACTACTTTTAAAAACATAGGGACTTGTCTCCCTAACCACAAATCAAAATATTAACATATGAAATACAATATGTAATAGTAAATCTCTAACTTCAGAGGAATCAAGAATCACCTGGATTCCTGTTGAAATGCAGATTCCCTGACCTCACCTCCAAAGATTCTGATTCAGCAGGCCTAACAGTAGAATCTGGACATGTTTTTTGATAAAACAAACCAAGGATCTGGAAATGAGCACTTTGAAGATATTTTAGTTAATGGATATTCAGCACACAAAATCATTAACATGTATGATAGATTATATTACTATTCACACATTAAAAATTTTTAAGAATGGTTCTTAACTTTTGGGGAAAATTAGAGAAACTCTGAGAGACTATATATTCTCTTCCCAGAAACATGAATACATGCACACAAGAGTATTCATATGGTAAGAAGTTCATGCATCCTCTGAAAACATCAAATAAAGAGCTCCAAGATGGAATGAGATTTCCCTGTTATATTGTTGGACACAAATCAGAGTATACCACTGAAGTTCTAGGTTCTTCAATAAACATCTTGGGTTATTTTACACTATCTTTAATAATGGACACAATTATGTGGATTTCCTATAAGAATTAGTTAGCATTCATAAAAGACCTTGGAAATATCAATCTCAGCAAAAATGACTCACTATCCCAAAAGGCTGAAATGTTCCCCCACTTTTCAAAAAAGCTTTAGTCTCTAATCACCAAGGGTAAAGTTCCAAACATATAAAGATATGAAGAATCCCAGACACATGAAACAATCAAAACAGGGAAGATCTTAAATACAAAAAGGCTTTCAGAGACTCATACCAGAATTGAATATACTGTAACAGTTAAGTTAGAAACTACCTGCATTTTAACAACTTTAAATATCACATAATACAGCAAAAAATATTTTTATATGTTATAAGGGTGCTGACATTTTGTGAAAATTGTAATAAATCTTTAAAAATCAAGACTAACAACAACAACAAAAAAATGGATTGGGTTGCACTGAGAGATTCACTACTTCTTTTAAGCATAGCATCACTATGTCCTATAAAGCCATCTATTTCCTTTATATTTACTTTAAGGTTCAGCCACTTGTACTGAAAAGGAATGAATGAGACAGCTAACAGGGGAGGGATGATCTTCTGGGGAGAGGGGGTTGCCTGACTCCGCCTGACCTCTCTCTAGGTCTGGTTCCTCAAGACCTGCAGTGTGGCACCATCCCAAACTTTTGGTATTGTCACTGTGCACATCCAAACAGCCCCTCCCCCTCCTTCTCAGCCTCCCTACGTATATCTGTGCACTGCTGGGCTTGACGCCAGCTGATGACGGTGCTGGTGTTTCCTATCTTGGGAGCAGCTGGGGGGAAGGGGAGTGGACAGAGTGAGATTTGTTTTGCCTTTGTTGCTGTTATTTTCCCAGCTGGTGGTTCTTTGTGATTTTATCTTCAGTCCTAGTGACTAACCTGCTTTAAAGCAGTCTCCACTCAGGCTGAGAGGGTGTCAGCTTTGCATCGGGATGCCATTCAGCATTTCTTCCAACCATCCTGCTTGTGCCTGCTGTTCTTTGATTTCCTTGCCTTAGCACACCCTCACCTATAATGCTGTCACATGGATGTGGATGGTTGGCTTCACAGGCTTGATTTTCGCAAGCCAAACAGCTTTCCCCAAGGACTCTGTCCTATTCTCCCCATAAATGCAATCGTAGTTGTCTGACTGTGAGTGCCTACTTTGATTTGGAAATCAGGTTAATATAGGTGTGGGGCCATAGAAGATGTGTGTGTGTACATGCACATGTGCACATGCATTTAAGTCCTCAAATATGTCCTCAGACACATATTGAGCATCTGCTGTGTGCTCGGAGGATACAAAGGAGAATATAGCAGAGGCCCTGCCCTCGGGGAGCACCCAGTTTGGGGCCTGGAGATGACAGAAAGATGAACAAATAAGTGTCAGAAGTACCGAGTGTTAGGATAGAAAACACCCAGGATGATGCTACAGCACAGAGGATGAATGTGACACTCCCTAGGGTGCACAGAAGGTTCCTGGACAAAGGACTGTGGAGCTAAGTCTGGAAATGAGGAGGCAACTTTGAGGGGAACCACAGGGAACGGACAATGGGTACAGCCTGCACAAAACGGGGAGTCAGGAAACCGTGCGCGGCATTTGAGGAGCTGCAAGGCAAGGAGCAGCTTGGCTGAGAGAAAGAGCATGGCCGTGAGTCAGAAGAACCAGGGTCAGCATTGGGTTTGTCTTCAGGACAGTGATGTCACCTGTCTGTGTCTATTAGTTCATGCAAAAGTAGACATTTTGACAGGGTTGCTGGCGGGATTAGAAATAATTTACACAAAGAAGCTAGCCTGGAACATGCTTTTAGTACTGGTAGCTCCCTGGCAACCAGGCCCTGTACCAGAGGGTGGAGTGTGTTGCTTGGGGGAGTGTAGCAGGAGATGAAGCTGGAAAGGTGAGCATGACCAAGTCAAAAATGGCATTTTGGGGGCCATCACAGTCTCCTTTGAGGAATGTAGTGAAATTCTAGACTTTCTTACCAGAGGAATGTACCTTTACACATTTTTTTTTTTTTTTTTTTTGTACAATTTAAGGGGATTCACAAATCCCCTGGAATCTACCTTTGAGTTCTAGCTTAAGTGCCCTCCTTTAGACAGAGGGAGCCATTAGAGGAGAATAGCATGGCCCAACTTTCATTTTTGAAAGATGACTCTGCTGGTGGCCATGTGGAAACTGGATTAGAGGTTGGAGGGGGGCAGGGGAGTATGAAGGAGGTAGAGGTGAGAGAGAAGGTATGGCCACAGGGATGGAAAAGAGGGATAGATTTCGGAGTTATTAGTAGCAAAACTGGATGCAATTTTATGGCTGATTGGAGTTTCACATTAGCCTCCAGGTTTCTGGTTGGCTGGTGCCATAAACCAGTATAGAGAATGTTGGGGCAGGAGCAATTTGTGGGGATGGGAATAGGAAGGTTCCATGTGAGACTAGTGGAGTCTGAGCGTGCTGTGAGCCTTCAGAGGGTGATGCCCAGTTAGCAGCCAGACATCTGGGCCTGGAGCTCAGGGGAGAAGCTTGGACCAGTTTGGATAGTGATTTGGGAATCCTCAGAGGACAGGCAGCAGTTGTTGATGCACTTTTTGATGAAGTGACTTTCAGAGTTTAAAGTGTGAGAAAACCAATGGCAGAACCTTGGGGACCCCATTCATTTGGGGAGCTGGCATGCATGGAGGGAGATCAGGCCTGAGATGAAGAGGAAGGTGAGCGGGTGGGGATCAAAGGAAGAGGCAGAGAACCAGGAGAGAGTGATGCCCTGGGAGCCCGGGAAGAACAGTTTAAAAAGGGAGAGGTCAACAGGGTCAGATGCGTCAAAGAATAAAAGAACTGGGCGGTCCTCTGAGCTGTCTCGGCTTAGTGATTAGCAGTGATAAGACACTGGCACAGCGCAGGCACAGCAAGTATAGTTTCAGTGGAGTGGTGAGTATTGAAATCTAGTTGTAACAAGGTTGAGAAATTAGAGGTTAAGGAACTGGTGTGGGTAAGATCACAAATTTGCCTGTGCGCGTCTTTTTAAAAAGGAAGAGAGAGAGAGTTTATAACTGTATCAGGTTGGGAGTAATCTTGGAATAACAAATTCACTTTGCAATTCGTTTGTTTTTAGAAGTCTCTCAGAGTCCATTCTGCAGAAAGTGGCCCCAGGAGAGGGCCATCTGAACAGGAGGAAGGGAGTCGCAGGGCTCCCTCAGCCCCTGGAAGCTGCGTGCGAGCAGAAGCTGCCCCAGCCGACCTCTGCAGGGAGCAGACCGAAGACGATGCTGCAGAGCCGCATGACTACTTTAACGTCCTGAGTTACAGAAGCCTGGGCAGCTTCCGCTTCCTGGCAGAGACTGTTTAGCCCCAGAGGTATCTTCTGGGAGACACACCCCTCATCTTTGCTATTGTAGACTGAGGTAGCAGCATCTCTGCTCTGCGCCACTGCTCTCTCTCTCTCTCTCTCTCTCTCTCTCTCTCTCTCTCTCTCTCTGTGTGTGTGTGCGTGTGTGTGTGTGTGTGTGTGTGTGTGTGTGTGTGTGTGTGTGTTTGGTTGAGAGAATGGATGTCATCCTCTGCGGACACTTTGTTTCTTTCTCCCTTCCCTTCCGTTCTGTTGTGGCAGCCCCCACCTGAATACCTCAAATCTGGATCATGTATGCAGAGTTAAAGAAACCAAACAAACTCTTGACCTGTTTTTGAAGTTGGCAGTTTGAGCAGATCTTTGTGACTCTGAGAAGTGCATTTCTTCTCACAGCAGGGATTTGGGTTATGGGGGTTTGAGGTGGATGGTGAGGATGGTGTGACTGCAGAGCCATTATCATCTCATTTCTCACTGTCATTTTCATCACCATTCACTCATTCAGGGCATTGAAGGCTAAGGCATGGTATCAGGCTCCCCAGGAGATTCAAGGATAACTAAACCTTGGTCTCTTGACTTTAAGAACTTACAGCTAAGTAAGGAGACAGCATCTACATTAAAAATTAAGGAGACACATTACTGCAAAGGAGAGACTAAACTTGCATATAATTGTGCCTAAGAGTCTCCCCCTGAGTACCTCTTTGTTGCTCAGATGTGCCCCCCCCTCCCCAACTAAGCCACCTTGGCAGGTGATCTCACTGCCCTCCCCACTATGTGTGACCCAACTCCCAGGGGTGTAAATCTCCCTGGCAACGCAGGATATGACTCCTGGGGATTAATTTGGATCCAGCATCATGGAATTGAGAATATCTTCTTGACCAAAAGTGGGGTGCAAAATGAGATGAAATAGTTTCACTGGCTGAGAGATTTCAAATGGAGTTGAGAGGTCACTCTGGTGGACATTCTTATGCACTATATAGATAACATCTCTTAGGATTTAATGTATTGGAATAGCTAAAAGTAAATACCTGAAACTATCAAACTCCAACCCAGTAGTCTGGATTCCTGAAGACGATTGTATAACAACGTAGCTTACAAGGGGTGACAGTGTGATTGTGAAAACCTTGTGGATCACACTCCCTTTATCTAGTGTATGGATGGATGAATAGAAAAATGGGGACAAAAACTAAATGAAAAATAGGGTGGGATGGGGGGGTGTTTTGGGTGTTCTTTTTTGCTTTCATTTTTAATTTTTATTCTGATTCTTTCTGATGTAAGGAAAATGTTCAGAAATAGATTGTGGTGATGAATGCATAACTACATGATCGTAATGTGAACAGTTGATTGTATACCATGGATGATTGTATGGTATGTGAACATATTTCAATAAAACTGAATTTAATTAAAAAAATTAAGGAGACAAGAATATATGACACAGGACTTTGGGAGGAGATGTCAGTTTGGAGTGTTCAGGATAGACTTCTCTGTGGTGAGGTCACTGGGAGGACAGGTGGGCTTGGGTAAGGGGGGACAAACGGAACCGTGAGGCTGGTCTGGTGGGAGCAGGGGTTTTGTCCAGGGAACTTGTAGGAACTACATTGGGTGGGAGTTGAAGGTGCCACACCAAGGGAAAGACCTGGCACCAAGGGAGCCAAAGAGGCTTAGATTTTATTCTCTGTGCAATTTCAAGTCTCCTTTTGTTGCGACTCACGCAGGGTCCTTTAGTGGTGGCCTGGTACCCGCAGACCCTGCTTTTGCAGCAGTGTGCGCTGGGGGAAACCCACAGGGAGCGGCGAGTGTCCGCTGGTGGGAGCTTCGTCTTAGCACTTGGGCCATGATCTGCTTTTCTTATTGAGCCTTTGAAAAAGGAGTCTGTTTCCTAAAGAATAATCTGGAGTTGTTAAATAGGGCTCTTTCCTAGGACAAAAAGGGTGGTGGTGGGGCGGGGGGGGGGGCGGGGCAGAGGATTTGAAAAATGAACACCACAAAACTAGCTTCTCTGAACTCCTTTATTCACCCGTGATCTCTTAATGCAGGAATGGGGGGTGGCATCTGAGCTGCTCATTTCTGTTTAATGGCATTCAGGCTGAATGGTAAAGGACTTCTGTCCTCCACACCTTTCTGAGAGGGAGCAGGGAGGATGGATTTACAGGTGACTGACTTTCTTTCATGAGCACAGGAACTGGGGAGAAACAGAAGTAAGCCTGTCTTTTGTTGGCAGTTAAAATAAACCTTTGTCCTGCCCCTTAAGAGTTAGGCAGGATTTAGAAGGAAGACAATTCATTTCTTATTCCTCCTTGGATTCTTCTTTTTCTTTTTCTTACTTTTCTACCAAGCAGCTAAGTAATTAGGAGCAATGAACTGAAATCTGTCCACAGCTCCAAATTCTTTGGAGGAAAGATAGCTGTATGTAAGATGCTGTTATCTGCCATGGCAATTGACAGTATTTTTCTTGCAAAACTAGTACAAACTGGTTTGGAATAGAACACAAGACACAAGTTGGAAATGAACAAAGATGTAATGACCAAAAGGGAGTGGTGTTTAGGTATGAAGGAAATGTATATTAAGCCGAGGCTGGATTAAGTGTCGGGTGCCAAATTTAAAATAATTATGGTAACTGAGAAAGATTTAAAAATACCATTAGGATGGCGATAAAATATGAAAAGGCCTATTAGATTCATCAAAGCATCATCTGTTACATTAAATTAATGTTATTATTTTAAACATTTTTAATTTTACAGTTTTGCTTGTATTTCATTTGCAACTTTCTTTTAGTTTTATAGTCCTATAAGAGAAATAAGCAAGGAGACTTACCTGGTTTTATGTTGGAGCATGTTTAAGAAACATTATAGTACAAACAACTAAGGCCAGAATAGGGTTCTGTGAGAAGTGGATCCCCCCCCCCCCCAATAAAGGCTCCTTATGTTACTCAAGTTTGAAAATACTAGTATGGTATGAATACTACTGGATCTCAGAAAACCTTACCTCAAGCACTGGTTTATTAATTGTTTTATATTGGTGAAAATCCATACTTCAAAACCTCTTTTTCTATGAATTTGTGTAATAAAAGCTACCTCATAGGATTTCACAGAGTAGTTGTGGGGATGGATAAAGTATATGAAGGCACAACTTTATAAACTGTTACATGCCATGTGAGAAATGTGTATGTGATTCACCATTATTATAGCCTCTATATAAACCATATCACAACATTTTCAACTGAAATAGAAGAGCCTAAATAGTTTGTGGATGGCGGAAAGAGAGCTCAAAGACTGTGTGAAGTTGGCTGGCATCATTAAGACATTGGGAAGGTTCACAGAAATCGGAGAAGGACAAATCTTGCACCACGAAAGTGTTTTCTTCCTCTTTACTTTCAACTTCTAGACTATCAGGTTAACTGAGAAGTTCATGATTGAGTTGTAAGAAGTCAATAATGTAATTCTTAGAGGTCACCATGAAGTTCATGATGCCCTCTTGGTCCAGAGGTTGCCTTAAGACTCTATGCACCCCAAGCTCATGTGTGGATATTTTTGTGCTCCTTACAACCCATTGGAAATCTTCAGTCCACACTCATTCAAAGTAAAAGCCGATGTGTTGTTGTGAGTCTCCAAATTAGATTGCCTATTCCTTGGACGCTTCCTTGACTTATCCTAACCCATAAGCATCTTTCTGTTAGTTTTAGACTTTCATGATACAATCTAACTCTTGATTTTGTATGAACCTCTATTTATTTCTAGTTGTCAGATGTTAAGGCTTACCAGGGCTGAAATAATTTTCTCCATTTCATTCATACTCTGCACAATGTTGAGTGAAGTACAGATGCTTACTTAAGACAGCGATTTCAATTCCATTGGGATGACTTCACCAGGGACAAACAGGATGTAAATTTCCTCTGTCAAGCTAGCAACTTCTATAAGAACAATGAGTTTTAAAGAGCTGTTTAAGGGTAGGGGGCTTAGAAGAAAGGGCCTGTGGAGAATATAGGTATCCTTTAGGGGTCCCCAAAGTCATTATAATGGGGACATAGTTTTTGTCATGAAATTTCTTTTCTCATAATATCTGAGAAACTGAAGAAGTAAAAAGGAGACTTTAGGTACGGATTGATGGGGTAATGGAGATAAGGGGATACAAGGATAGATGGGCATAGTATCACATGAGGTTGGTCAGTTCCACAAGATGCAGATGCATACTGATTTATTTGCACATGGGGAAGGAAAAGAAACGTGAACAATTTATATAGTGGTAGATGAGTGATTTTATCATTTCTGAGGTTTGGACAGGAGTAGGAAACCCAAAAATTTGTTTTATATCTCCCCAAAGTGACTGCAAAATCACCAATCCTGGAAGTCCTACTGTTTGTATCAAGAGGACTGATAGAATTTTTCTGGCCTTGTAGTAATAGTTCTCGGTTTGGATAATCTCAGGTTACACCTAGACCACATGGTATGAAATAACTTGGAGAACTGCTTAAAATACCACTACCACAATATAAAGAAGACACAACAGGAAACCAAGAGAAGAATTTTCTTTTTAATTATTCCTTCATATTCAAACTTCACAAACAGTGTGAACTTGTACAATACCTCGGAAAGTGAAACTTACAAAAAAAGTGCTGGTAACATTTAAAAAAAAAACAACAAAAACCCCAAAAAACAAACATCATTCTTAGCAACATCAATTACTCTTCCACACAAAACAGAAACCTTGTAAAATTTATTTTCGTATTTTTAAGGCGTAATACTTCTGTATAAAGTATATGCAAGAGATAAAACTTCACAGTATTCCAAAATGTCACAATAATAATAATAATATAATAGTATAATGAAGCGCTACAGTTAATTTTTCTTTTTTTTTTTGAATGTTTTTTTTTTTAATCCTGTTTAAATAACAAATACAAGTCACAGGTAAATATACGTGAGAAAAATACGAGGCTAATATTAAATGGCAGGTAAGGATACTGTCACTGTAAGAAAAAACTGGCAGGATGTGTGTATTTAGTCTATATTTTAAAGCACTTGATAGAAAGGCGTATGCAAGGTTTTTTCAAAAAACAACTTTTTTGTTTGTTGTTTGATAAACTGACAACAATTGAAGAGTATAATATGAGAAAAAAAAAGGAACAAACTCCCTCTCAAAACTATTGACCTGCTCATCCCAAACCACGTATATATTGATGGTTGTATGTATTTTTGTATACATGTGTTTATGACTATATGGTACACAGATTGATACAAGCAGTGTTCCATGCCCACCTGCAATGATTGGAGGGTATAGTCTCTGCAGTCATTCAGCCCGAGTTCCTTTTGGGAAATTATTCTTTCAACTTAAAGCTCTCTCTTTCCTTGCCTCTCCCTTTTTCCAAACTCTTCCCCAATTCCCGAGTCTTCGGTCTGAAAAGACAGTCTGGTTAGAAAAGTTGCCCTCCATTCAAAATTCATTGGGAAATGGAAACTGTATAAACAGTGACATATACACAGACACTGAAAATACCATTTGGACAATGAATATATTTGTGCATGTGTGTGCGTGTGTGTGCATTTAAGTATTCTAGGTTTGAATATACATTGTGTGTGTATGCATATGTGTGTGTGTGTGTGTGTGTGTGTGTGTACGTAGTAGCAATTGCAAAAAAGGGACCATATTCCTTCCATACTAAGATACAATGTGATAAGAAACATTTCTGTGCCAGGAATAGGGGTTCTTCGAATCTTATCACAACACTGTGGAGGGAAAAACAGGAAGTAGGTTCACCTTTCAGCAGCCACCACGGTAAACTTCATTGTGAACACACATGTCCACAGACCTCTGGTCTGTGGGCATAAGTATGTTAACAGCTAGCCATTCAGCCAACAGGTAACAGAAAGACAGCAGATAGCAAAACACATCAATAAGGTGCTCAAAGGAAAAAGTGGCACCCCACTCCTCGAATGGGTGACCACATTAAGGTGCTTTAAAAAGTTTTTTTTTTTTTAGTTTTATCTCAAATGGTTAAAAGGAGTACTGATTGCACATGGTAGTTCTGAGTCAGGCCAAGGGTTTTGAGATCTCTGACATCTTCCATTGAAAAGGGCTTTCACTGTAGTTGTTTTGTTCAGTTTGTTGTGGGTCACTTGAGTTTCAAAATTTTTAATAGTCAAAAACTGAATCAAATGAACATGACTAAAAGAAATAACTGATGAAATGGTATAGAACATTACTGCATTTCCATTGGATCAAGATGGTTTCGCCCATTTTTCCCTCTTTCACTAACACTGTTCCTTTTTCTTTGTTACAATCCATTCCTTGTGAACATACAGAGATGACCAAAGTCACTGCAAGTGGCTGTTTTTATTTTTTGTGATCTGTTTCAAGAGTCCAACCTTGTTTCCTCTGCTGCTGTTTGTGTAGCATCTGGTTTTGTAATGAACAGCTGGTTTTGTAATGAGCATCTGGTTTTGTAATGAGCATCTGATTTTATGTGCATGTGTGTATATATGCACATATACACACGTATACATGTATAATATATACACTATATATGTGGATATATATAGGATGTGTGTATACATTTATACATAATATAGTGTATATTGTTTCAACTGGAGATAAACTGAACTGGGTTCAGACACTAGCACATGTTTATCTTATCTTTCCCCTGCTCCCTCTGTATATTTTAAACAGTCTGGAGCTTTTATTTATTTTTTAAAGTGCATTTTCAATGCAGAATAACTGTAATCCACTGATTTCTTTGAAAACATTTTTGATGAGAAAATCTGACTGACAGTTCTCAGCCCCAAGTAAGAGAAACCTGGGTTTGGTCATGCCAAGGGCTGATGTGGCAGTGCCAGGCTTGTGCCTGAGTGATTACTGGGCATTCTGGACTCCGGGCACCTTAGCAGCAGCAGCAGCAGCAGCACCTTTATAAGAAGGTGGAGATAGAAAAGAAAGAAGGAAGGAGCGCTCAGATGAGGAAGGGTGGGTTTGCTGTGTGTTTTATATATCAGAATTGTTGACTTCGTGATGGATTTGTGCAGTCCCTGCTCGGCTTCAGCTAAGAGATGCCATCTAGTCTCCTCCCACCAACTGACACTACCTCCCCCACGGTCCCCACCTCCTCAAGCGTCACCCATGTGTCCCTACTCCCAAAGCTGACTTCTGTGTGTCAGTTTCCTGTGGGTATGTGAGTGCCAGCATCTTGTCGGAATAAGGCACCAGAGAAATCAAAATGTCACAAAAAGATGCAAAACCCTATTTCAAAGAGCCTCTCCCATGGTTCCATTAAAATATTGCATGTGATACCATTCATGTGTGTGTATTTAAAGTGTGTCAAATGCAGTCTCTGAAAGGAACTCGAGGCCCTTCAGCACCAGAGATCTTTAGGAATGCACCCTTTGTCTAAACACACCCGCTCCCCACCCCCCACCCCCATGCCCACCCCACGCCACACGCAAAAGCACCAAATCGGGAGAACACGGCTGCTTACCGTTGTTCGCCTCATTATGTTTGATAAAATCAAAGTCTATGAAATAGAATCTTCAGAAATTGCTCTCAAATCAAATGGGTTCAGGCTGACATATCTGGTTACTCGCTGCTCTAAATTTTCAAAGAGCATCGTGAAGGGGTTGAAATGTCTGTGTTTAATGTTTAGGGGAATGTGCTAACCAAAAATCACTTCTCAAAGGATGCCCAGGTCCTCCAGTAACACTTCAACCCCCCTCATGTTTTCTAACATTGTAAAAAGGAAGAGGTTCATCTAAATATAAAAGGGAAAAATGAAGGCACATGATTTTATTCGGTCCCACAATCCTTAAGAAAAATGGTATTTTGAAAGTGTTTGTGTGTGTGTGTGTGTGTGTGTGTGTGTGCACGCATGTAAAATGGAAGTCTAAGGGGCCATTGGGGGCAGTAGTCCAAGGGAAGCTGGGAAAAGAGAAGAAGAAAGAAGAGGCAGAGAGAAGAAAGGAGAAAGGAGGAAATGGAGGCCTCTCTTCAGCTTTCTGTCATTGACGTCTCAAGATTTGGCTGCTTTAGGGTCCAGAATGGAATTCGGTTGTCTTGGTCTAGAAAGTGCCCCAGTTAAATATCTCCAGTTAATCATGTTACAGCTTTTGGTGTTTCCCTTTTCCCTTCCCTCCAGCCAAATGATTTTTTAAAAAAATATCACAGTTTTTTCTTAAAAATTATTTTTTCAATGTTGAAAAAATATGGAAAAGCTATTGGACAGCCTCAGGGTGCTTTGCCTCTCCGTCTTCACAGTGAGCAGATAGATGGACAAGCCACAGAGTCAAGGACGAGGTGGGCAAGGTCCCTTGTGCTGGACGGTCACTTGCCCTACCTCCCTGAGGGCTGGGGGTGCCTTCACAGATCCCTGTGTCCCTCAACTTCCCCCCACACCCCATGGCTAGTGGGCTGCTGAGAAGGGCAAAGCCATTCTAGAGGGCGATGGCAGGAGTGTCTTAAAAGCAGAGCGTGAGGGAGACGTGGGCTCTCTCAGCAGCCTCACCGCAGGCTGGGACAGCGTGGTTGCCCTCTGAAAGCATGAACTCCCACTCACGGTTTACTTCATGAGCCCTCACCTCTCAGGCTCACCACCTTTAAGCCTCTTCCAGCATTAGAGTTGGCCCCCAGTCCCTAAGAAGGCAATGATCCAAGACAGAGAGGCAAAGCAAACAGGCTGTGTCTTACAAAAAGGGGCTATGGACAGGGGGAGGTTCAGAAACAATTTAACTTTGGTTTTTCCAACTTCGTCAAACCATAAAAAATTAAAGCAGGGCTTCGGTGGCTTCGATCATCTGACGGATGTTATATTTTTTCTCATTTGGCAAGGCTAAGGCGGGGGGGGAAGAGAAAAGGGGGTTTCCCATAATCGGTCGAAGACACAGGGGTGGTAAAATGCTTCCCACTATACTATACTCACAGTCCAGTGTTTTTGACATTTCATAAATAGCTTTTTTTTTCTCTAAAAAAAGAATAAAACAAGAACATCCCTTTACCTCACTCATCTGAAACAAAATAAACAGCAGTGGGTACAACTTCTTCTTGTAACAATTACAAAAACAACAATATAATCCCAACTTTTAACACGCATCTTGAATCAGTTTTTTTTTTTTTTTTTTTTTTTTCTTTTTTAAACCTCAAAACTGCAGCATATCCTTAAGGGCAAACTTTTCGATTAGTTTTTTTCTTTTTTTTTTTTTTAAATAATGTCTTCACCAAAAAAAACAGTCTTGTACCAAGAAAAATGCATTCAAAAATAGAAAATATTACACAACAAAAATATGTATCCTTCCTTTCCAAAAAAGATTCTTCACAAAAAAATGTAGAAAAAATTCCAACAATTATTTTCCTCTCCTAAACATTAACTTTCAGTCTAGGGCACAATTATTTATTGATTTAAATGCCTGTTTTTGCATAAAAACATGGAAGATGCAAACAATTACTGTATTAGGATTGTGAAGTTACAGCCGCTCCCACCCCTACTCCAGGAACAAAAACAAACCCCGAAAAACCCAGCAAACATTCCACAAATGGTACAGCCAGTTGGTGAGGAAAACTATCACTGTCTTTCCTTTCACTGTGCGTTTGGATGGATGAACTGGCTCTGTTGGTGTCTGGGGATGTTGGTTGGATTTCAAAAGCTTCTTTAGCATTTCCTGATGCCCTGATGGGCTGTTTGCAGTCTTCCGCACTGAGGGGCCATCTGCTGCAAACCCTCATGGGGAAGAGAAACATGTGAGGGTGGCACTCGGGCAATTGGACGGTGATGCGTCCACCTGGGTACTGTATGCATACCTCTGTACTTTCTCAAGCATAGCACATCATTGATTTTTTGTTTTTTAAAACTCAAAATGGAGCTCAAGCAAAGGATAAAAAGATAATGGAGAGCTCCAGTGGTATGAGGAAAGCTGGAGTTATCTCCTCCATCATCCTCTCCCACATTCAACCTGCTTGGGCATCAACTTTAAAATGACCAGACCTCAGATCTCAAGGGAATGCCCTATGCCACCTCTTCCCCTGTGAGCCAGGCTTCTTTTTTATGTTCAGCATCATGGCTTAAAATATATATTTTTTCTTATTTGATGCTATTTATCTTTCATGTGGGATGTATTCTGTATGTGTATACAGAACACAAAGATTTTTTTTTTCATAGCTTTTTTTTTTCTGGTTACTTATTTGGTTGCTGGTTTTTTCCTCATGGTTTTTGTTTTGTTTTGTCTTTGATTTTTAAAACAGTGAAATGTGTCCAATTTTATTTCCAGTGCATTAAACAAATTTAAATTAAACAAGAAATAAAACTTATCCCCCCCATACTTCTAAAGGAAATGACTGATAAAAAGTACAGTATAATAAAATCAGGCATTGCCCAAAATAACATGATGTGCAACCTCAATTATATCAAAGAAAAACAAACAGCGAAACACGTTATAGGAGCATGAAGGAGCCAAAAACCATATCATCTCAATTATAGTAAGATTGGCAAGCACTGGTTAAAAAGTAGGTAAGGCTACTCTTAGATTTCTAACTCAACATGGTTTAACCACTGTTCTTCTGTCTTTTCCTTCAACTCTTAATATTTTACTTACTAGTTCTTATATCTTTAAAATGAACAAATTCGTTTTTATATTTTTGGTCTACAGTAGAATTACATATTAATAATATAATAAAAGATATTTCATCAACGGTTTGGTACTGTATCCATGTGGGGAAAATAGAAAAAAATTACTCACAGAGACATTGCAAACAATCTATTTTTATAAAAGAAACACCCCAAAATTATAGAAATTATAAACAGGGCAACAGTTTAAACAAAAAACTGGTGCAAAAAGATATATTTTGGATAATACAAACTCCTGACAAGCTATGCCCTAGAATTGCAGCCTCTAAACATTTTCCGTAATTTCCACCTTTCCATAGGGTAACTCAAAATTCAAATGGAAATGGAAACAAAATGAAAATAAAGCTGACAAGTAGCTGGAGCCAGATAAAACTTTCAAGTTGTCTTAGTTGACTGGTCAAGACCAGGTAGACAGCATTCAAGAAACTGGCTGGCCACAGGGGAGCTGCTGATGGTATTTGTTTTTAATTTTGGAGGAGTTCCCAGCCCACTGATAAAGAGAGAAACCAAGGAACCAAATTATTTGTATGGTAATGTATAATATATGAGATGAAATTGAATTCAGGTAGAGAGGTCATGGTAGTGAGGTGGGAAAGAGGAGAGAGAAGAAATAAACTTTGGGCACTACTCACCCCTTGTTTTCTTTAACACATAGGTTTCCTTCTCTTTCTGAAGCAGCCTTTAGTATTAGCTACAGGCCCTGATGTCCTCTGAGCAAATAGTGTCGGCACAGCCCTCTGCATGACATCCATGCTTATTGGCCTTCGTAGGTGGTGGGGGGCTCCCTCCCCCACTTTGATGAAGCACAGTGGGCGTGGGAAGTTGAAATGCCAGAGACCCCTTTCCATTACTTTCCTGACCTGATGTTAATTCATATCGATGGTTCAGTGTGAAAGTAATTAAGAGAAAGAATTGGTAAAAGTCAACCTTGGAAATCAACAAGTGCGAAGTTTCCTTCCAGGAAGAAAAAAGAAGAAGAAGAGAAGGAAAGGAATGGCATCAGTTAGAAAATACTGCTTTTGGTTTCTTTAACTTTGAGCTGTCCTTGGTTTTTCTCTCACTCAGTTGCTCCAGTTTATAGTAAGAGTTTAGAATCTAGTGCAAATATCATCAAATCACAGCATTCCAGGAGCAATATCCTATCCCTCATCCTAAGTGAATACTATCCCTTCAGACCTCCTCAGAGACTGGAGGCAGTGGTCTGGAAAAGCATAACTGAACAAATTATTAATCTAGTACTCGCTACAACAAGAAAGGCACTATCACAACAGATCAGCTTCTAAGCATTTTCCTTGCCATTGGCATGGACATTCTAACCACTCCAGCAATCAAAACAAAGCCTAGACCATGGCTTCTTCAACACTTGAATTCACTGGCCAGTAATCTGATTCCCTGACCCCCACTGGCCACTGTTGGCTCTGATCATGCCCAGCACTGATCGACACTGTGCACATTCTGCCCCATGTTTCAATCAGTGGTTTCTAAATGATTAAGCTCACGTCTCTTCCATGGAAGTTTCTTTCTCTCCATCAGTCCTCCAGGTTCTGATTCTATCAAAGACTAGTTTACAGTGTCAAGTACTACTGGTGTCTTTTTCCTATTTGTTAAACCTCTGACCAAACCCTGTGCCATAAAGAGTATAGCAGTTGCCCTAATAACAATGTCTCCTGTAAATACCACTGTGAACAGAATGAAAACCAGAGTGTCATCCCTTGATCACCAAAGCATATCCTTGGAGCCTGTTTATTACTTTTTGTTTCAGAGAGAGGACGCTGGGGTCTGGAAACTAAAATCTTTGGTGACAGAACTGGGGTGGGTATGCACAAGGTTCAAGGAAGAAGTTATTTCCCAAAGCTTCAAGAGAAGTATCCTAGGACAGTTAACATGAAAATATTTTAAAAGGTCAATTATTTCTTTCTATAAATTTGGTTTTGTCCGACCAATGTCCTCTTAGTGCTTACCCAGAACACTTCTCTAAGTACAACGTTGAAAACTCTGAATTAGAGTTTCTTACTTAAAATGGAGTCATGGCATAATACTTTGAGTGCTTAAGGGAATCACTTATTTTAGCTCTGAAAGCTCTAAATGGAGTTTTTCTGACTAGCAAGGCTGACAACTTCCTTCAAAAATTTTTACCTTGGGGTAGTCGACTTGGACAGATTCTAAGGAGGAGAGAGAAAGAGACAGGTATCAGAGCTGTAATCCTAGGAAAGAGGCCTCAACAGAGAGTTTTCCAGATTGATGCTCCTACATGTGATAATGTTCAGAAATATCCAACATGAGCCCTTCATATGAGTTTTGAACCTTTCTGACTGAATTAGATATTCAAAGCTGTCACCCTGGATTCAGAGTGTCCTTCAGCATCTTCGCCTTTTGTTATTAAGTCCCACCCAGTCTATTGCTTTTCCTGTGGTGCAAGATTTCTTTATTAATATTTACTAAAGAGCTGTCAACCTCTGATTACTTCTAAGACTAAAAAAGGCAATAAAAATAAAGCCAAAAAAATAAAAATTAGAAAAAAAAGAACTTCAAAACTAAACTCTGAGGCACTGTTAAGATCTTCTGCTTAATAAAGGATAGTCTGTGACAGAGCAGCCAGGGGGTTCTGATCAATCCTCCTAACCTTCCTCCCATTTCAAAGGTGGCCTAGCTTGTTTCAGAATAAACCTTTCACCTCACTGGTTTTCAGTGTTTATTGCACTGTTCCCTTAACTGTCATCTTAAAGGACTTAACCACATGCATGGCCTTCCTCTTTGGATAGCCTGATCTAGGTTTCACCCAGGGATGGAAAAAAGCATGCCCAGGCTGACAGGATATCTCCAATATGAACAAGGCTATGTTTGTTTTTTTCAAAAGGAGGACATACCACTGACCCCTGCCCTACAGGAATGTGCACCAGCAAGGGGCTCTGTAGTGTAGGTCAAGGTGAAGACTTTCTCATCACATCAGTGGGCTTCTGTACAATCCCAATTTACTGAAAGCTTAGTTGGAAACAGTATTGGGCAAACTCCTCCTTAAATGTGCTCAATATGCTGTGCTAACCCAGATTCTTCTTAACAAGGAAACAGGTCCTATCAACATGACAGTTTCTAAGCCTGATCAAGAGTTGGCAAAGATTCCACAGACTCCTACCAACCCCTCTAAGACTAACCCTCCATTTTGGTGGCACTCTTCATGTCATAGCCTGCTTCTTTCTTTCCCATACCTCACACACTCTCTCCTGGCACAAGTAAATACATTTCAGTAGTGCAATGCAGTGCAGTCATAATTAGTGCAAAAAAAAAAAAAAAAAAAAAAAAAAAAAGAAAGAAAGAAAGAAAAAACCCTATTACAGACCCAAAGCACAATCCTAAACAGCTCTTACTAAAGGTTACCAGTGTCACAAAAGTGGGAAATTCAGTTTTCACCTCACACTTCTGTGAGTTATTTCTTTTGTTGCCCCTGTGTGTTTCGGCTAAAGGAGAGAAACAACTAGCATGCACCTATGTATTATTCTGTAAAAGGTTAAGTTGATAGGCAAAAAATAAAGGGGAGTATTCATGTTGAAATCTGGGGTAGTATTTAGAAGAGGAAAATAGCTATTTAATGCAAAGGTCAGTAGTGGTTTTTATTTAAGGGTTTTCATCACGTCAAATGGCTCCAATGCTAAGGGGAATGGGTACAGAAAAGATAAAGCTTTCCTGCTTCCCAAAAGACGGTCCTAAATTTAACAGTGCTGGGTTCTCATTTTTGAATAGTGCAATCAGTTATCCCTCCAGGGCTATGGGCAGCAACCACCTTAAATAACATAGATAGATATACTAGGAACGTTCACTTTTCTACAGTGATCACCTTCTCCCGTGCTCACTCCTCTCCATTCATTTTTTTTTCTTACTACACATAAATACACATATACTTGTACATACACAGAAATTCTCAAGGCCCCTCTCAGAATGACAGATCGAAAGCTGGTACAAATAGCTCAATGACAAACTCACACAAAAGTACAATTATTAAATAAAGTGAATTATTACAACAAATTAAGAGTGCATTGTACCACTTGGTTATTCTTTAAGAAAAAACATTCATTGGTAGGCTATCTTATGGAGCTTACTTCTTGCTTAAGATTAATCTAAAATAGTTTGGGATGTGGCAGTATTGAGCAACTCTGGAGAAACACTTTGCATTTGATAATTCTCAGGTATCTGTCCTCTTCAGTTTTTCTGGTTTACCACTATTCAAATGTAAAAACTGCTTGCATGCTCACATCCACACATATGTGCTGGAAATCTCTGGGAAAGCAATATGTAGTTTAGAATAGATTATAGAAACAAAGGAATTTGGAATTGTGGGGTCAGCACACTCGAATTACTTGTAACATAAAGTTACCATAGATTTTCTCTATAATACCTTGCCTTTGTCATGATAAGAACTACCAAGAGACCCTGCTTTCATTCATTCTGAAAACCACAATTCCTTGAACATAGTGCAAAAACATTTTAAATTAGATATATGAAAATTACCCTTTAATATCTGTCTCAATAGGCCCCTTAGAAAACTGAGGTTCAAATCAGTGGGATTAAGGAAGAAGTTAAACTGCTGGAAATACCTTTGAGAAATTTCTCCTACAAATCTACAGTTGGTTCCAAATCAAGGTTTGCCCCAAGGAGAGCAGGAGCAGAGTAACTGGCCTTGTTGTTCAAAGATCCTTCTAGCTATGAACATACACAAAGCACTTCATACTATGGCTAACCTTTTATATTAAAAATTTGAACCATTATTTTATTTTCAGTTATCTCTCTGCCTACTCCTCTGTGCCCTGAAAGGCAGAATTAACGGTAGAAGTAGTCAGGGGGCGGGTATATACAATTCTCTACAAGCGTATGATAGCATTAAGAGCAGACTTTATTCACAAAGGAGTGGGATTATCTTAATTATTATTTCTTATAAATTTTATAGTGAGAGGTTGGGCAAACACCAAGGGGGTTGAGTGGTGCTTAATTTTCTCTGGTACCTTGAGAACTGGCTTTAGGATCCAGAACTGTATAAAATTTAGTCCCATCACATTGTCCTCATTCGTTCCCTGCTCCCCCTCTTTACTTTTCCTGCATTTATTTAATGGAAATTTCAATTAATTTAAAGATGGAGCTAAAAATGTAAATCACAGCACGAGGGATTATAAACGGTTGTCAGGTTGTCTGTAAATAGAGTTGAAAACCGTATGCTTTCAAATGAAGTACTACAATTTCCTTTTTTTTAAAGTTTCTAATCTGGTTTTCCCTTTTTTTTTCTGGTGGTGGGGACATGGACGGGTGAAGTACTGGCAATGCAGAGCCAATCTCTCTGTTACTGTCTACCTCTAGTGCCGAGGTGGGGGAGATGAGAAGCAATGGGGAAGTGGATGTTTTTCTACTTAAGACTTCATGAATACATTACAGTCTTGAAATGAATAAAAGAAGAAATCTCTCCAATTATAGGAATCTATAGATTGACTGATCCTGTCATTTTAGAAGCATCCTTTCTTTTTCGTTTCTGGGTATTCTGTACTAGATATTAATAAGAAACATCTAAAGAGGATTTTAATTAAATTAAACTCCCAGCTTTATTCCAAAAAGGATTTGAGGAGCAATAAGGACTTTTATTATAAAATGTATGACTCATCTGCAATCAGTTCCCATTCTTTGGCCCTGGATCTTTACCTTTAGGTAAATAAGGTTTCTTTCTCAAGGAATAGTTTTAATTTTAACTAGTCTACCCTCAAAGTGCAGAGAGAATCTCTCTCCTCCAAGTTCTTAAGTGCTATTAGAAAAGGAAGATATGATTTCCATGGAGAAAAGGCTGCTTAGTGGTAGATGGAAGGCATTTCATTCATTCAAAGGGAAAAATGAATGTGGTTAAGAGCAGGCAGTTATTTGACTGATGCCTATAGCCACGGACAGTATCAAATTAAATAATCGAAATCTTTTGTTACCTTGAGAAGAAACAGATAAAGGTAAACAAATTAACAAACAAACTTTACTAAAATACACAGTCCTCCAGTTTTAGATTTCTAAAAAAAAAAAGTAATTATACTTCAATCAAGGTTTACAGATAGCAAGCAACTGTTTTAATGTGTAAAAGTATTATCTCTTTGCTGTACTATGTTAGTTTCACTTTCTTTGAAGGAATTGCATCTGTGCACACTTGTCCTAAAGTCCAGTGCAGAAAATAAACTGGTTTGCTACCAGCCTCAATCTCAGAACATTTCCTAAGCTATATTTGCAAAACCTAAAACTACATATCTGTAAAATGAGATGCAGACTTTCTGAAATGTATTGTGAGGGGAAGAAGCAAGCTCTTCATGGGGAAAATAAAAATGAATCTCTCTTTATCCTCCCCAATATATGCTATAATGTTTCTGACCATTATGTTGCTGCATTCATTACTGTTAGGGCCATTGGTGCTCTGGGTAGGTGGCAGCTTGCAAAAGGCTCATAAGTAATAAGAAATTCACACCCTGGAGTCTCTAAAACATTAAATAGGATTTAGACATTATTCTAAGACTAATGCAGAGGTTGTGGTGAGAGATCCTGGGTCTTAGGATTGGAGTTCTGCTTGGGGAATTAGAAGGAACAATGCAAAGAAGGCATCCTGGAGAACTCTTTGTGATTAACTGGACCAAATTAGACCTATGAGAGCCAGATCCTCTCCTACTCCACGTTATGCTTTAAATGATAGTATTTTAGGATTTAAAAGAGAGACTTTTGTTCCTTCAGAAGCCAATGCCTGAGAAGAAGCTACTTTAGATGAAGATACTTTAGATAAAGATACATATGGGGGAGTCAGAAGAGACAAAGGAAAAGAAGGAGATAGGATTGATGGGGAGAACCTACTAAGTGAAGATCACAGATCTAAGCAACTTAAATACTGGTTTAAGAAAGTTGGTTTCCTACTAGATGCATGTCTCAGGAAGGCTCTTAGGACCTTCTATTCATTTCATTACTCCCTATTCTGTGAGTTGATGCTATTAATTGGTTTGATTAAAACAAAAGCTAGGACAAGTCTCAAGTCAAGTTAAGAATGGATTTTCTGATATTTAATGTTAATTCTACAACAACTGAAAGTATACCCTCATGGGCTCAGAACCAGGTAAATGTCACAGAATTTGTCTTCATAAGGGCTGAGAGGCAATGTAGTGTCATGGCAAGCAAGGCTGGTGGGCTGGGAGCCAGAAAAAAACATGTTAAATAAGGGCTGTTGT
This sequence comes from Choloepus didactylus, assembly GCF_015220235.1. Classification (NCBI taxonomy): domain Eukaryota; kingdom Metazoa; phylum Chordata; class Mammalia; order Pilosa; family Megalonychidae; genus Choloepus; species Choloepus didactylus. The sequence goes on from NC_051307.1 coordinate 79,998,410, forward strand.
GAAGATGACATTATAAGAATTCTGTAAAGGGATATATATAGAAAGGTATCAGTCTTTTGAGTAATGCTTTAGGGATAAGATGGCTGTAATTCATTGTTACAAGATCTAGCTCAGAGACCAAATTATGTGATTAGTGTTTGGCTACCGGGGAGTGTATTACATTTCCCTTTGGGTATCCACTCAGCTCTATTATTATTTTATTTAAATATACATTAAGTTTGTGTTTAAACATTCTCTGATCATAAAACACTTTTGAAATTATGTGAATCTTGTCATCCCTTAGTAAATTACTGCTTAAAGATTTAAACTAATCAACAATTATTTTGTTTTCTAAAAACAGGTAATAAATGAAAGAATGTTTCCTGTCTCCTAAAATGTGTTTGAATGGAAGAAGCTTAACTTGTTTGAGAAGAGCTCACTGGGACTTGAGCAGTTATCAAAATTATTTTGGTTTATTATCCCTTTCTTTAGACTTCTGGAAATCTACTACCTGGTAAATACATCATTTAGCTAAGTGTTAGCAGGAATTGAAAGAGCCAGCACTGATGAATTAGTTTTCTTCCCCAGAAATGGTCTATTCATATCAGGAATTTGAACACTGTAGTTCAAAGGAAAAAAAAAAAAAACATAGAAAATATTTTTCTTCTTATCTTTTGGCCAAATGTGAAGGTGAAAAGGAATTAATGACCTCAGCTGGTATAGCTGACATTTAAAACTGACTCAAGATCCTCCCACTCTCAAAAGAATATTGATAACTTTCAAAATCTGCTATAATGAGGACACATTTTACTCTGCCTATGAGTTTCAAGTTATGAACTCACTCACTTCAATGCTCTTTAAACAAAACTTAAAGAAGGGCATTCAGAACAGGGTGGGGAGAAGGAAGTAAAATGAGCACTCAGGAATCTTAATTATCAGACTTCGGGGGCTGGTGATGAGATGATGATGCAATTTAAAGTAGTCCTAAAGATCAACGAGAAATAAAGAGAAAGGGTTAGGAAAAGGAAAGAGGAAGATAACAAGGTTGATAAAATTTTGGTATTATATGATCACTGGAAAAAGAGCATCCTCAGTAATGTTGAATTCACAATTACGTTTGTCTAGTAGGAATATATTTAGTTGAAAACTTTGGAGAAACACACTGGTGGTTTTGCTATTAGACTGAACATTAGCTCCTTCAAAGGAGACTAAAGTAGGTAGTTCTTTAATGAGTATCAGCCTTCACAACTGGAGGGAGTTGAGGAGAACTTTGATAAGGAAAAAGAGAAGACTTGTCAGAGAGTCACAGCAGAATGGGATGGGGTTAGAAAATAAAATCTATTAGGAAATACGAAAGGAAGGAATTGGTGTTATTTCTAATATAGGTCCAGTGTGGAAAGGGCTTTATATGCTGAATATTATGAACAACTGTTTTCATATTTGTCCTGTATATAGAGCAGAGGAAATGAGACTGGCTTTGGGCTTCGAGCTTGGATGTAAAGTTTTCCAGACATTGGGTGGAATTGCCAAGGCAAGCTGAACAACCTCTTTATCTGAAAACACTATCTGAAAGTATTTCTTATTAGGAAGACAGGCTGCTTGATTTCTGAAGCTTCCATGATAGTCTGGTTAAAGAAGAAAGGCACCAAATCCCCACCCTACCAGGCAAATGGAGATACTGAGGGCCAGACACTCAAGAGCCAACATTTTATGGATTCTGCACCCTAAAAAATGGGATACATATTTCTGAGTTTTATTTCTACCACCCTCTGTCATGGAAAAGTTCCTTAAACTCTGATTTTAGTTAAAAAAAAAGTCTCCTAGGTAAAATGAACACTATATTGCCAAGCTGCTTTAAGGGAAACACTGAAGACTAGTTAAAACAATTGTGAGCATACTGACAACAGAGAAAGATAGTCTGCAAGGAACCAGTATTAAAATCAATGTTTGAAAATTCATTTGGGACAATCAGGCATCTCACTGCCTTATGATGCTCAAAAAAGAGACCCTTTGAAATGCAGACTGTAATTGCTGGTCAGATCATGTGGAGGTTAAACAGCCCATTGGCCATAATTTTAAAAGCAAATATAGACAGTGACAGTCTTAGAGGGGGAAATCACAGATACATTCATATGCACTCCTTTGTTCTTCAGATATTAAGAGGGTCAGTTAAACAAGATCATTTCAAATATGAATCTCTTTGAATGTCACACCAAAAAAAAAAAAGTTTTAAAAAGTCTTCACTTTCCTACATCTGCTAAGTTGCTAAGTTTGAGCCTAAAAAAATTCTAAAATCCTGTAAAGACAATACTGAAGCTGATAATATAAAAAGCAAACTAGAGTAATGATTATTATTAAATGCACCAGATTAACTGCAGCAGGTTGGTGATGGGTGGTATATGCAGAAATAATATTTCAATCAATTCATGATCACAGATAGATTCAAAAGTTAAAATGAATATAATGTAATATATATTTCAATATAGAGTTGTTATATATAAAGTGTATGTTATAGGTTTCAGAAATACTGCAATGTAGTGTACTGTACTTAAGTAAGCATACCTAAATAGTAACTCATTCTTCCACAAAGTCACCAGTACTGTTAATTAAAAAAAAACAAAACAAAAAAAACACCTAATTTTTTTTCCAGTAAAAAGAAATACCTGTGTTTACAGTCGCAGACTTCTTTTGGATATAGAGACAATATACATTTTTAAAACAATAACAAAAAAATTTGCAGCTATAAGTAGCCTTACTTAATGGAGGAAGGGAAAAGTCACCAAAATAGAAGAAAGAAAATGTCCTCTGAATTCTGTAAAGCAGAAATAATCTACAGGTCATTTAAAATAATAATAATAAAAAAACATACAGGACAGAAGGGCACAGGAGTGAGAAAACTGAATCCGACTGTTTCCAGGCCACCAAGCCTTCCCAGTCGGCTACAAGAGCCAGAGCCATTGTAGCATTCTACTTTAACATTTGAGATGGGTAAGAGCCATCGATTCTTTGAGATTACCAAAAAAATATTCTGATAGTCTATTGGTTTACTAGACAAGGTAAACAACCCACTCCTGGAAAGACTTCGGCAAAGGCCACATTGGTTTCAGGAGACACAGTTTGTGAATTATGACGAAGTCCTGCAGATGCAGGCAGGATCAGGAAGCTTTAGTTTGGGAATAAAATTTATATGTGGGTGCATGTGTGTGCACACACTGGGTTGCATAGAGGAAAGGAATGCAGGCATTTCAGCTGTGTCAAGGCTCAGTCAAAACTTGTACGGGCCTTGTCTCCCTGGCGTGGGTACCATCCCCCTAGGAGACCCAGTGAGGTGCCCCAGACTGCTGCTCCCTCTTGTCTGCTTGCCAGTTGAGTCCTTCTGTGCTACCTTCTTCTGGAGGAAAACAGCCTGTCACTGTGGGTTTGCTGTGGATCCAACAAGCTGCCTTTGTTTCTCCCAACTATGAAACTCTACAGAAAGCAACAGAGTGGGCAGGTGACTGCTTCCTGGGAAGAAAGCCACAAGTTCTAAGCACAGTGGTGGGAAGACGCAACTGTATCTATACACCAGGACCTATGCCTGTGTGTGCTCAGTTTGAGATGCACACGTCCCCAGACTACAAATAAGTGTACACACATGCATGCACATCAGTAAGTCAAATAGAACTGTAAAGCTTGTTATGTGCACTCTACTCCACACAATATTGAAGTTTCTAAAGAAAAGGGATACCTAGAATTACTGACGGTTAGGATCCTTCAGAATGCCCCAAAGCCTCACCACAGATGGCAGATGGCACTGGTGCACCCAACTAAGGCAACAGAGCAGAAGCAGAAATGTGAGATACACTGAGATCTTTCACTCCTAACTAGAAATTCCAGAATTTATCTTGTCACTGGAAATATGAGCATGGAACGGTTTTGTACTGAGAGCACCTCACCACTGCATGAGTACATGCATAATGTACGCTCATTTACAGACTGACTTGGGCAGCAATTGTGACATACTGGATGGGTTAAGTCCCTTTCATTACTAGAATCTACATTTAAATTGCAATGATTTTGCTGGGCAGTATTTGTTGCATCAGGAGTGGAAACACATGTCTCCTATGGGTTTTTTTTTTTTTTTTTTTCTCTTTTTTTTTAAATGTCTTGGGCACATCAGAGTCTCATTGGGGCATTCTGAACCAAGGAAATCTCCGAACTTGAAAGAGAGTGAGGAGGGGCATTTTATACCCTGTTTAAGTACCTCAAAGCTGGGGCTCCTGGAACTGTGGCTGGATTTTGCCCATGATCTGCAGATTATGCTCCTTCACAAGATTTGAGAGTTGTGAGCTTGCATTTAAACAAAGAACCACAAAATAAACCAGATGCTCTCTAAAACTGAGGAAAAAAAAAACCTCTAGAAATAGACACTGTATAGGGAATGAAAGCTTTCTGTTGGGCTGGTTCTCCGTTACAGAAACATTTAAAACAGGCATCCCAGGCACCTGTGATTATGTTTTATGGGATCTACTCTTCAGCTAATATGATGTCTATTTCACAGCCAGCCTAGACCTATGTCACTGAAATACCATAGACAGGAAATCATAGCCACTTCCTGAGAGCAGCCAGGCCTGGACAGGTTTGGTGCCTCCCCCAAAAGTCACTGTTTCCATAGTCCACAGTCATGAATAGGGCTTATTTCTGCAATAATGCCACCATTAGAAAAGCAACCTATGCCCATGTCTTCATGCCCTTCCAATTTCTATATATTCTGCCCCTTTTCCTGGACTTAATTTAAGGCAATAATTCAATTCTATAAGTGGCTTCTTGAGAAACGATCTTAACTGAGGTCACCTTGGCTTAGATTTCAGTCTGAAAGTATCCAGTTTATGGAATAAAAAGCTGGGCCTGAAGTAACAATGGAATGGCAGGTGTTTCGGTCAGTGGTGTGGTACGATGATGTTCCTTGTGTCAACCCAGGGCATTTTACCCCATGGTCAGTGAGAAGGAAATACCTAGCTCTAGAAAAGAATCCAAGCTTCCAGCCCTCATCTTCTACATCTTCCCTCTTAAAAGAACTGAAACAAACTCTACTGATCCACAACCAGTCTCTGTGATCGGCTAATGTACACCGTTGATGGGATGTCATTGGTTAACTTGGTGGTACATATGTATTCAGTGTTCAAGGGGAAAAAATCTTCAGAGACTTAGAAAAATCTCTGGGGTATTTTGGTCAGGTTATCACTTTGAAATCTAGTGCTAGAAATGATGCTCTGGGTTAGTAATTTCCACATTCTGTGTTTGTTTATAGGAACACTGAGTCACCACAGCTTCTTCTCTTGTGGAGGCTTAAGCAGTATCAGAAACAGCAAAGCTACACAGAGGCCCTTGGGAATATGGAAATTTTTTCTCTCTAGAAAAAGAGTTCTGTGCCCCTCTTTTCTGCCTCCATTTGCAGCCTGAGCACCAGAGTAGGGAGCACTTTTGAAAGTTTGTCCCATACCATCTAATTCCTGGGTACCTAAGAGAACAGCCCCTTTCTTTTATGAAAACACAGAGGGAAGACAGAAGCTGTTGCCTTCCTGGTTAGCAGTTTATGCCTAGCTTCAGAAAGCCTGGTGGCTGGGTCAGTTCAAGTAGTACTCTCTCTTCATGCACTGCGGATGGGAGAGTCTTGCAGGTTTGGGTGGCAATGGGTTGCCTTGCTTTTACTATAGAATTAGGGAGTCTATTGAAATTCAAGTGCGCCTTTTTGTTTGTCACCAAGTCACATGGTTTTGTCTTTAGTGTCCAGTTTTCCTTTTTTGAATTCCTTTTTCTGGGAGACAAAATTGGCCATTTAAATAAAGTTCTTTTTCTGGTGAGTAAAGCAGTTTCTTAGAGCCAAAAATCACTGAAAAGAAAGTCTGTCAACTCAACCCATGGAAAGGCCCAGAGATCTCTTGCCAAACTTCCTAGTTTTGTGATTGGACGTTCTTTGGTTTAGTGTTGTTGGGTGCTGAATACATTTTTCAATCCTTTTGTTCTCTTCCCCAAAGCCTCCATTACCTCAGACTTCAACTCATTACTAAATTAACGAATTCTTTTAGAAGATTTCTTTTAAGAGTCAGGCCACAACAGAAAGGGCACCGTCCTGTTCTCCTAGATCCCAGGGGCATCTCAGGTTGTGCCTGTTCTCACATTGCCCTTCATTTTGATTCCTTTTGCTGCAGCAGCACACTGGCTCGAGCAGAGGCAGACCAAATTTGAAGATCTGATACCTTTTCTGCAGAATCACAAATCCCACTGTTCCCAGCTCCTGCTAATTAAATAACATCTTCTATAACAACTGAGGAAAGCTCCAGAGTGGGCCTATCTAGTCTGGATCCTGGCTAGATCTATGGCCTTCCCCCTTTTAAGGACAACAGGTGTTGGAGCATTATAGAGAAATCTCAGAGCCTTCATCATGTTCTCCCAGGGATTTGAGCGATATTATAAAGGGCACATCTCATTTTCAATCTGTGTGCTGAGGGATACTGCTGATTTGGGGCAAGTGTGGGCACAAGTGTGCTTGTGTGATGGAAGTATGTATAGGTCAAGTATTATGCATTTGGACTTCCATGAAACAAATGTACTTGGAGGAAACCTTTTCTCTTTTCATTATCAGAATGCACAAATTCCTGCTGTTCATGGGCTGGAAAAGGGGTTTGTTGGTCCTTATAGAATCTTGTGATGACACAAAATAAAATCCCTATGACTTTACATAAGCAAATCCAAGCCTTTCTAAGGTCAGAAGCTACCATGATATCCAAGATGGCTAGGAAGAGTGAACGGACTATGGTTGGAACATGAGCAAGGAATTATCCACTGTGTTTCCTCATGAGAGCTGAGACTTGCCACAGACAGATTTGAAGTATTAGGAATTTGGGGAGGGAAAATCTATAAAACTGCCATTAGGAACAAAAGTTTAAAACTCAAAGTACATTGTAAAAAATGTTGATATAGAGACTTTCATTTCAACAGATTGTTTGCCTGGCTTGTTTCTCTGTCTTTATCCATGTAGAGATTTGTATCAGACCCTGTTCCAAATTTCTTCCTTTTTTAGGGTTATATTCTACATATTTGGGGGCTTTTTTGTATACGTATTGGTATTTAATAGGAAAGAAAATTGCCCACCATGCTGAGATGCTACCAATGTTTTTAGTGCTCAGAAATTTTTTATTTTTCATAAACTCTATCTAAATGTCTTGAGATAAACATTCTCATTTGACTTTGTTTCCTTTCTGTTGTTCAGGAAATTCCATTTTAAATCAGAAATTGCTGAAAAAATGTTCTTTTCCATAGCAGTTCTTGTCTCCTGTACTCATCCTAAATAGTCTTAAATCTGGAACATTCACTTACATTCATTCTCTTATTTTTTTCTTAACTACTGAAAAAAAAAAAGATTTTACACTCATAGCATTCTAGCATGAAGTTCTAAACATAAGATGTTATAACTAAAAGGATCCATACTCATCCTTTGATCTTGAAGCAAAATATTTACCCCCATTTCCTAAGATGTTTGTGACAGTTTAATTTAAAAGGTAAAGACTGACAATCTAAAAGCACCTCTACTCCTCTGAACTAGGTAAAGACTGGTTTACTTTCTAAAACATGGGTCAGTTGGGAAAGCAGCAGCGTCAGAGGCCAGAACATGTAGTAATGGCCCCACAGCAACTTCTCTGCTACTGCAGGCTAGATCTCCCACTCCAATTTAGCTCCTTTCTCTCCCAGAGAATAATCTGTCAATTATTTTAGGCTGTGAGATCTTTGGGGGAACAGACGTACAGTAGGAATAAGTCTGCTGCTATGCAAACCTGGTAGTCAATGCTGTCAGGCTCTACAATGATTATGTCACCTCACCAAGAATTCTTTAGGAATCCTCCAGCTTTTTTTGAAAGAAGAGATACTTCCTTTGCAGGGAAAGGATGAACATCAAATCCAACTGGAATTTTTTTCCTACCTATTCTATAATTAAAGATGGATTTTAACCCAATTGCTTAGCTTTGTATATGGCGAATCGGCATTGAGGTAAATGGATCCACCTCAGATTTGAGAAGCAGATAGCTGAACGCAGCCCATAATGGCACCCAAGATCAAATTTCCTGGAGGTATTATGAATTCTGCTGACTTTGCTGAGGTTGAATAAAGATACTATTTTAAATGGGCTACAGTCAAATAGTTAAATATATTATAAAGTGGCTTTTGGCCGTCTTTTGTTTATGACATATGCAAGTGATTTCATGTCATTTTCCTCTAGATTTAAAATTTTTCTCTTAATTGGTGAGTGTCAATCTTTTTTATTTTATGAGTTGGATGATCATTTTTCAAAATATCAAAACAATTCCATGACATAGTTAATTAACTAATGCTCCCTCTATTGGTGGTAAGTGGAAATATTAGAGTCTTAAAACATTGATAAGTTGAAAAGCAAAATTAGCAATAGAGAAATGGACTTTCTCTTACTTCTAAAGCTGTTTCCCATTAACTTTTAAAACAGATTGATTTTGGACACACAGTTCCTGGAAGGACTCCTCTTAGAAATCATGATGGGTGATACAGTCAGTTAACCAACCAAGCCTACATTAAAACATCTAGCAAGATAGCCACTGAATAAGGACTGTACGACCAAATCAAAGCCATGTATACTTCATTTGCACTAACCCTACTACACATTACAAAGAACTTATGGCAAAGACCCAAGTTAACCAAATGTCTAAAATACATAAATAAAACCAATTTAGTCATTATAGATTTGCTTGCTTTGGAAGATTTCTCCTCATTTGCTGCCTAGTTTTTGTAAATAAAATACTGACAGGAAAATTAGAAGGAAAATTAAATTAAAATGCATAACAATTCTGAAACTAAAATACTCCCTCTTCTCTTCTTAAAAAATTATTGTTCGGTATTTCTTCATTTAAAAGATTTATTTTTTTTCTCTTAAGTGTGTTAAAATATGCCCAGCAATGAAATAATTTTTAGAGTTTTAGTTTGGTTTAGGAATTCCTATATTTGAGTTGGAATATCTTTAGGACACTGTCCATAAAGAAAAAATCTCTAATTAAAACACCTTGATCAGGACCAAGGAGAGAAATTCCAAATAGGAAGAGAGAGTAGCATGTGGGATGATGTAATGGGTTGGTGGCCTTTTGAATGATGGCTGTTGGCATCTGGGAAATTTTGTTAATGTCCCTAAAACCTTTCCAAAAAGCAAGGGTTAAAAATCTTTGAAAAAAAGGATCATCTTGTTCAACCATGGTGGAAATAGTCAGAAGGTGATAACTTGGAAAGGGAAGAAAGTGATTTTGGCATCAATGCATCTTGCTTTGTAACAGGTTCCTGATAATGATGCTCTCTGTAGCTCTGACAGGAGAAGAGGCACGGCGGAGTTTGAGGAACTCCTTCGCCTGGTGACCACAAGAGAAAAGAATCCATTTGTCAAGATCTCTAGACTACTAGTGTTTCATCAAAGCAAAGAGTAAAGTTAATAGAAATTGTAGAATCATAAGACCTCAGTGAACTTTTGGAGAGGCAAGAAAGTCTGTTTCTGAAAGATAAAGTCCCTCCCATGAAAAAGAACAGAATTCTAGATGGATCAGTTCAAAAAAATATTCAGTGGAGCAACTTAAGCTTGCTAAAAGTCAAAGAACTACATATCAAAATACAAAGCAGCAGTTCAAATTACAGCAGGGATGGGCTGGCCACAGAGGCCCTCATCAACCCAGGCAATACTTAAAATAATAAAAATTAAGAAAAATAAACAAAATATGAAGAAAATATCCTTCCTCTCTTTCAAATATAACTTTAGTTGCCTTTTATTCCTTCTCTCCGGAAGCAGTATCGCTAACCTTAACAGTCTTGACTTACCAAAAAATATATATATGTTTGTGAAATAAAATAAAAGAGAAGGGATTGGTGGCAGTGTATGCAAAACCAAAAGGAAAACAAATTACTTTTAACAATCTCACTTTTTTTTGTTTTTTTTTTACACAAATACTGTTGTAAATATATTAAAAAAATCAGCATTCTATCTGGTAAACGTCACTTTAGCCCCTCTATAAAATTTTGAATTAAAAAAGCCTCAAGAACTTTTATTATTCCCCCCACCCTCCATTTCTCTTTTTCTCTTCCACAAGAATATATCCTGACCCTTTTTTTTTAAATTTTTGCAGAGATTGTTGGAAATAATCCTTCTCTTGTACCTAGAAACATAGGTGCAAACCTCTGTTATCTTTGTTTTATCTGCATTCCTGCCTTTCATGAAAGTCCCTCTTGATTGTGCTGAGGCTGTGGCTCAGCGAAGACACTGAATAAATACGATAGCCACTGTTGCTTGTTGCTTGTCCAAGTCTTCCTGGCTTCTGCTGAAAGGGGGGATACTGAGGAGGTGGGCCAGGGTGTGTGCACTCAGCAGAATCTGGGAGAGCAGCCTGCCGTTCACCTTTCCCACACCACGGGGCCCACTGCCCCTTCCCACCCCCACAGCCCTTTTATGAAATCAGACAACGTGGTAGGTGGAAAAACAGCAGGGCCTTTCCTCTGGGTTTTCAACCAGAAGTGATATTCCACAGTTTTAACTGGTTACTGTGAAGTCCAAGCGGCCAGAATTGTGAAAATGTCCACTGAAACACTGCAAGCGGTGTACGTAAAGACAGTAGGCCTTTTAGATTTTGTTATATATTTTTGTAGTGCTCTTCACAAGTGAAAAAAAATTTTTTTTTTTTTTTTTTTTTTTTTTTTTTTACTTTTTTTAAAAGATTTTTTTGTAAAGAAGGGTTGTATTTAGAGGCCAGTAGCTAGAGATCCAACCAGTGGACCTCTTGAAGCACTACCAGGCCTTAAGGCCACCATCCGAGGGAGACTGGGAAAACTATTATTCACCCGAGCCTCCGGAAATGTAATGTACCAGCAGGCAAAAAACAGTTCTTCATGTAGTACAAAATGAAACGAAACAAAAACAAAAACAGAAAGTAAAAACAAAACCAAAACATTTCTTAAATTCTAGTGCCATAGCTTTTTTGTTTGTTTCTTTTTTTGTTGTTTTGTTTTGTTCATAAGAAAGAGAGAAAGATACTACTTATCCGTCAGACACATGCATCCTCATGTGGTCGTTGAACTGCTCGATTTGGTCAAACTTTGCTGGACAGACGGAACAGACGTAAGTGGTGCCCTCGGTGCAGGCCACCACGCCTGGGGGGCCAGCACGGGCACCTGGAGGTGTGCCCGCGGGAGGGGTCCCGTTGCTGGCACTATGCAGGGCCACGTGTCGCTCCAGGAGGGTCTTGTGGGAGAACTTCTTTTTGCAGATGTAGCACTCGTAGGACTTCTCCCCTCGGTGGAGGCGCATGTGCACGTTGAGGGAGCTCTTCTGGGTGAAGCGCTTGTTGCAGATGCTGCACTGGTATGCCCTCACTCCTGTGTGTGTCACCATGTGCTTGATAAGGTAATCCTTTAAGGAGAAGGAGCGCCAACAGATGCTGCATTGGTGGGGCTTCTCACCTGTTGATGTGGGAAGAGACAGCAAGCAGGACACAGCAAGACATAGCAAGGGAGGGAGAGTGAGAGACAGAAAAACAAGACAGAACACAAAAACAAAAACAAAAAATTAAAAAAAAATAAAATCTGATTGGTCCGTGGATCATCCTTGATTGGAAAGATCCAGTCCTTCCTGGCCTCTCATGTTTAGAGACACTTTGTTTTAAGGTGATACCAGGACAGTCTAGAGTTTTCCATTTCCCCATTCCAGAAAATGGCTCTCTTGGAAAGCTACATGGTATTCACCACTAAAAGTCTTCAAAAGTTGTTCTGTGGAGAAATGGCCACTTTAGAAGGGCTCATTTTCAGTGTCATCATTAGGGGAGTTAGCTATGTGTTTTCCATGAACATTATCAAACAAATACAAGAAAAAGAACACTCTTTGCAGACATGGGGCTCTCTAGAATCTTTGGGAACTACAGACAGTTGCCATATATAGCTTATTTTTTTGTAGACAGTCCTCATGTTCAGCATTCTTCCTAGTCAATGGACTCAAACTCTGACTGTAGGTCTAGAAAATATGGTCAATGTAGGAATAAGTCATTCTGAAGGGCTACACTTTCAATTTTAACTATTTTGGAGAGAAATCTTCCTAAAATGTAACTTAACAGTTAATTGGCAATTCCTTATTGAGCACACTGAGCTGCACATTGGTTTTGTCAGGTGTGTAGGTCAAGTAGGTTGCAAAAAACACGACGACTTCAGAGTCAAATGGTCCTATTCAAATCCACACACTAACACACTGCATGTCACTCTGACAAATCACCAAATGCCTCTGAGGTACACAGTCTTACTTACCTCACTGTGCTGGTATTGGCAGAAAATACATATGAAATCACTTTGCAGACCACCAAGAGTGATGTGCAAATACTACATGGTATTCTTATTGCAAGGCTATTCGCCACCCCCACCCCCTTATTAAATAGTTCCATATGCTTTTTGAACTCTTGGGTCAAAATGAGTTTTTGTCTCTTTCTTTGCTCCCAGCCTATTGGCAGAAGCCCTTCTTTCTCCTTCGTTTACTGCTTTGGTTTCCTGTTGGCTTAGAAACAAATGATGAAACTTGTTAAAAATGGTAAGGTAGGAATACTCAGTCCCTCAAAGATGACATGAGGTATTCTTCCATAAGTAAAGTTGATGGGCCTATGACATATCTTTTGATAATTACTTAGAGACATCTTTTTGTTGCTGTTTGTCCTCAGCTCTGCTCTTGCAAGTGGGATGAACTGTAATCAGGTGTTCAGTCCATCTCTCCCACTCTATTACTAATTACCCTATATAAACACCCACCTAAGGAAAGAAAGTCCTTCCATGACCCAGCCTAAAGCCCAAAGCCTCTGTAACTCCCCAGGGTAACAGTTCAACACCTCAACTATGCATCAAGGTAGGAGATCTATCTCTTAAATTCAAGTTAATGTCTACTGTGCCTAGAATGTGGTACCATGTTTTCCCCATTAGGAAAGAGAAGAGGCTTGACATGTCATGTTAATAATAATGATGAAAACACAGTGTATTGAGGACTTACGTGCTAGACTCAGTGTGAAGGGCTTTATGCCCATGATCTGTTTTTTTGAACCGCTGTCTCATCTGAAAGCTTTTTCATTGTCTTTGCAAACATAAAAGGATATGTTTTGAAGCACACAATCATAATAAACAGCTGTTTCATTTAGGTATTACTCCATGAATTTCAGAATCAGTTTCATTAATCTTTGTTTCCTTTAATTGTTCATAAACATTTTGACCTAGCTCCCTCTCCTCTCAACTCTCTGATATTCTTTTCCTTCATTCTCACTGATGGGATGGTATGATCCATAGCATCACAGAGTTAAAAGAATTTCACTTTTAGACTAACATGGAGTTTTGAGAAGCCTCATTCCTAATAATCTGTTTGCTGAAGAGTTAATGCTGAAGAGTCTATGCATAGTGTTTATGTAGGTAATTTTTTTGAAATGAGAGATCCCCTATAAGCCCCGTGACAGTCCACATGTTATTTATAGTTGAAACATTTCTGACAGTTGTAAACATGTTTGGAAGTCAGCTTGTCTTTGCCATCATAGTGCTTTTGGCACACTTCATTCATATTATGATAGGCTGGCAAACTATCTTTTAAACATGCCCACCTATTATTACCTTTGATGGGAAGTGTACCTTAAGTTTCAGATGGTATTCTGCCTGCTAGGAAGTTAAAACTTTGCCCATGTTACAATGCTCTTGCTGTTTGAAACCTTCACCCTTTTATAGTATGGTTTTTTTTTTTTTTCCCTCTAAGCAAGGTCATTGATGAAGGCTTTTTGCTTTCACTTCCTTCTGAGTTGTCATCTTTCCCTTGCTAGGCCATATATGTTGTTTGTATTGCACAAAGTATTGGTTCTGCCATTAATTAGCCATGGGACATTGGGCGTTTTAAGTGTTTTCATTTCTTTGGGTTTGTTTACCCTTCTGTAAGTGAGGAGTTGGACTGAGCACTCACTCACCGCCCTTTCCAGATTTAGTGGTCTACAGCCATGGCCCACAAACTCTGAGGACTCTTGTCCCTGGACTATCACTGTGTGACCCGAGGGTAGTTTGTTTAATCACTCAGTGGATGAGCTGTCCTATATTTTAAATGGGACAAATTATACTATAGCCCTCTCTGCCACAGAAAAATAGTATGATAGTTAATGTGGAAAAGTATTTGCAAAGCACTTGGGAGCTCCATAAAGGAAGGTGCTCTTAATAATTATTAAGGTGCTATGATGGTAGACTGTAGGGATTTCAGGAACTGTCTGAGTAAATGGGGTGTATTTTAAGATTAGTCAGGTACCCCAAACTTTTTGTATGTATGGATTTGAAAAAGTATCATTCAGTAGAAACGTTAATATTTTCTTGCATATTACTTATAGAAATCCTTAAAGGACTTTTAACATTACAAATGAAATGGATGTGGTCTGCTGACTGTTGCTTTCTAAATGGAGAAATGAAAAATGAAGATATGGGTGGCTTTCCAGGTCTAAGCCTATGACAAGGAAATGGCAAATCTGATTTGTTAGAAAGATATACAAAATATAAAGCAGACACGGATTGTAGTATGAAGGGGACGCTCATATAAGCCCCTGTACTTTAAAGTGATCATTTGGGTGCTATACAGATGTGTGAGACATGGATTCCATTTCCTTGGCTGAATGACTTGGGCAGGTTACTGAACCTCTTCAAGCCTCAGTTTCCTTACCTATAACTTGAGAATAATATAGTAATTACCTAATGAAAGTGGATTGAAAATTAAAAGGTATATGCTCACTCTTAGAAAAATTAAACTGTTACCTCCAGCACAAAGGAACTGATGATAAATGAAACTAGCTGAGAAGTGACTTGAATTACAGAGGAAAGCCAACCCATGATTTTAAAAAAATGGGATAATCAATAAAGCAAGCAACTGTGTTGCAGACATGTAATTCACAGTTAAAGGTTTATACAGTCTATTCTCAATATCATATGGAAAAAAAGTGGTGTCATAAATATAATGTCAGCAAAGAGCATGGACAAGAGGATTTCCTAGCAAGCAATAACTAAAATTGGAGGCAGAAATACCAAACAGCAAGTGAAGAAAGGAGAGCTGGGAGGAAGCCTCCTATCCAATTACAAGCAGTGGTGGTGAACATACAAGCTTTCCCCATTTTTTGATGCCTACTCTTGAAAGAGTCACTTTTCAACTCCTTCTTGTGGACCAGCACTGGTACTTACTCTATCATGACCAATAGGAGAAAAAAGAAAATGAGGAATAAGACACTGCTTAGGTTAGTAGATGCAGACGGTTCTGCCCAAAGCCCACACAGTTCAAGTAAGAGCCATTCTGTTGGCTGGAGGCAACCCAATTCTGAAGAATGACCCCTGCACTGGGCGTTCAACAAGAACCCATTTATTCTGCCTTTTCTTTCTCATTCCAACCAGGCTTCTCCTGGGCTGCAGAAAGGACAGTAACTGCTGTTATCAAAACACTTTCCATAAGCACTGTTCCCACCATCTCTCCCATTCTCTGTATCTCTCAGTCATCTGTTCCAGCCCAGTCCCCTCCTTTTGGGTGAATCCAGTGAGGGGTCAGAAAACAAGGCTGGGTGCTTTGTGAGATAGAAGGCAAGTGAGCAAGGAAGGGAGAGTCTGAGAAGGGCAAGGTGGCCACTGGTGAGTAAGGCGGAAGGGATTTTGAAAGTGCAGGTCCTCTGGAGAAATCAAGACTGGACCAGAAAATGCGAAAGGTTCCGTATCAACAGTGCGAGTGTGCTCAGATGGAATCATGTGGAGCTTTCATGGGCTGCAGTGTTTGTTGTCCATCCAGAGTAGTCTGGCTAAAGCAGAGCCCACACACCTGAGGTACGGCTGGTGTAACTGCCCTGCCAGCCTTTCTCTCCAGTATTTGGGGTGCTATCCTGATGCCGGTGTGGACTGAGGGGGCTATCAAGGAGGGATTGCCTACTGGGGACACACTGCATTCACAAAACATCTGTGGCTTCAGTAACAACTAAAATATTTTGCTGGTAAGCAGAATTTTTAAGATCTCAGGGAACTTTGTCCACATTAACTGAATTTTCTTACAATCTTACGAGTGAGATAGATTATTAACATCCCCAGAAGATGGTACTTCTAATTAGAGAGGTTTAATAACATCCTTAAGGTCATTTAACAAGTCAGTCATAGCTGAGAGTATGATGCCAGACCAGTCCTATTATTTCCCCCCTCCCCTGTCAACATGTTCCTGCTCTCTGGATTATGCTGCAAAATAAATGACATTACCATAACACGTTACATAACACACAGTATACATACATATATATAATAAATGCTGCATGTGTATATACATATTTATAGAAAGTACAGTTAAGTGTTTTAACCTAAATTATTTTATTTGATTCTCAGAGCAACCACATAAATTAAATGCTATTAAGATTTTCCTCTTACAGGGCAAGAAACTAAGGCACAGGTTGTTTATAGAACTTAATGTCACTGTCAGTAAGTGGTAAAACCCACGTCTTTCTTACTCCAAACTTTATAGCCATTCTATTACTCTGCTGGCTTGATATTGATACTTAATAGTCCATGCTCCAATTGAGGATTATAACATTAGCAGTTTGATCTCACTATCATTATCTACTGTTGATATTGTTAGGCTACTATTATTGTTATATCTATTTGCATTGAATTTACTGCTGAAATAGCTAAGCTTCTCAAAGTGACAAGCAAAATTACCATATGTGCAGAGGACACCAATGGGCCCAAAAGAGTCACCAATGGGCTGTTGATAATATGGTTCAGAAAAAGGCCAAAACAACTACCATTTGTTGGTGAAGAAATATAATGGAAACACATTACAAAATGAAGAAGAAAAGAAAGAAATGTAAAAGTCCTGCCAAGAAAAGAGCAAATTTATAAATAAACCCCTTGAATTAAATTCCCCTGGAAAGCATGCCCACATTTTTGAACATTCATTCACTTATTCAAGAAACACTTGGTAAGCAACTATGTATGATAGCCTATTTGATCTATAAATTTTTAAAGCAAAAATACTTAATATTGAGTCTTAAAAGAAAGTTCTACCTGGATAGGATGCCAGATAAAATACAGGGCACCCAATTAAATTTGGATTTCAGATAAACAATGAATTTTTTTTTTTTTTTTAGTATAAATATGCCCCCAATAGTTCATGGGACATATTTATACTAAAATACATATATTTGTTGTTTCTCAGAAATTCAACTCTAATTGGGTGCCCTGTATTTTTATTTGCTAAATCTGGCAACCCTACATCTGGTTTCCTTGGTCATTCTCTTATTATGTGTTCTATTTTGTTATACATAGCAAGGTAATAACAAACAGAACATGGTATCTAAGCCATGTTTAGAACTTTGGAGAAAGTACTTAATATATAAATATTCAAATGATTTTTGTACTCCTCCTGTGGAGCTACATCATAAAATAAACAGCTCTGTGGAAACAGACTATTCATCCTTTCCAAAGTGATAGATGTCATCCAAGAAGGATATGATTTATTTGGTCATCAAGTATTTATTGAGTGTCTATTATGTGTAAGGTATTACTGAAGTATAATATATATTTGTATATTTATAATTGCTTTTGCAATTATAAAGAGCTTTCTTTCTAATGGGAAGGTCAAGACACCACATAATGTTAATACAAGTGGCACATCTAAGTGCTATGGGGGTACATTTACCATGGTACCTAGGCAGTTTGAAAGACATCTCACCTCTCATATGTGAGAGATTTGCTTCTATAATGTAAATTAGGCACTAAGAATCAAGCTGTTATATGTCACACTGATTTACTTTTTCCAAACACACTTATTATTAGTGGAATTTTAGAGAACAATGTTATATAACAAAAGAAACTTGATGCAATCCTTCTCCAAATCACCCAGGCTCAGCCTCCAGGGGAGTGATCCCTGTCACCTGGAGGGCTTGTTAAAATACAGCTTGGTGGGCTTATCCCTAGAGTTTCTGATTCAGGTCCAGGGTGGGGCTCATAAGTTTGTATGCTGCTTGTACGAAGACCCCACTTTGAGGACCATTGTTCCAGTTACCTATGAATTTTCTCTACTGCTTGCCTTCCATACTCACCAAGGCATAATTGTCTTACATCTTTCCTATTTCCCTTCCTTTCTATTACTTTAGTTTTGCATTTGTTGTTTTCTCTTGGTGTGTGGGGTGGTGATGGTTGAGGATCCCTGGTCTGTTGAATGGCAGGACAGTTTGTGTTATCTTTGTTTTTTCCCTAATTCTCTTGCTTTCAAACATTGTCCTTAACTCTTGATTTCCTTTCTCACAACTTCTCTGAAGCTGCAGTAAGGGAACTTGAGAAACTCCTAGAAGGGATGTGGTCCTACTGTGGTAGTGGATGGAGAGTGGTGAGGCGAGGGATTTTTTTTTTTCCTCTTAAAGAAAATTTAATACAAATAACAAATCCTTTAGGAATGAAAAGAAAGTTTTTTGTATGTAGGAAGTTGAAGGCAAATCCAAAGAATATCACATTGCCTCAGCATCAGCACTTGAATTTCATAGAAGGAAATGCATTGAGAGCTAATTATTCAAAGATGGAAGATAGAGCAAAGAAACTCAGTGTCTCCAGGGTGGAGGAGACTAAAGTAATAATGATGATGACTTTTTTTAAATAGAAGTTTTGCCTTTTAGGAAAAACTCTCACATATCATACCGTTATAGCTCCTCAAAAGGCAGGAGAAGTATTATTTTCAGTTTAAACTCAAAGAAACTGAGAGTCATGAAATTAAGTGACTTGTTCAAGGGCACAGAGCTAATTAGAGGAACCAAAACTGAACCCAAACCTTCCAGCTCCAGTGCAACCATGTTTTACTTCTGTCCCTGCTCTAAGTTATATTGTAATAATCACTGTGGAATATGCTTTACAATCAGAAATTCCTTGGTTCTCTAATGTACAGTTTAGCTCCAAATTCAATATGATGGGCAACTTACGTGTCTCAAACACGTCCTTTTAATGAGAATGTGGATAATTAACATAGAGCTACACAGGATTTTCAATGGAATCAAGATTACAGAATTGATTCTCTGCAGCTGTTGAATGCAAGCACCATTTACATTAAACCTTAGAGTTACTGAAATGCAAAGCCAATTATTGTGCAGGTTTATTTGCTTGCATGGTAGCTGTCATACAGAGAAACCACATTTCTTTCCTTTTAACTCCTCCAAACTACTCTTTGTTGGTAGGATTATCATCAGGTAGACTATGGGCAAGAATATTAAATGCATTCCTATTCTTTCAAGTACCCCCAGGACTTTCTAGAATCTTTTTAGACCAACATTTGGATTTTTTGCTTTGGATTTTTAATCAGTTCTGCTGCACTCATGTAAAGTTGTGAGGTCCCACTTTTTTTTATGTTTTCCTAAGAAATTGGAGAGAACTTTGTTTGGAAATGTGGGCCACAGTGAATCCAGGCCCTGAATCACTTCCATATGTTCAGTCTGTCTTGCCTTTTGAAAATCTAGGCTGACTGTTCTTAAACTTTGTAAGGTTATAGACCCCTTCAGTTGGAGACAAATATCAACAGACAGATGGTTCCTCCAAACTGACACTGCCAAATAATTTGGGGGTGAAAGGTAAGAGTGTTGCTTCTTTTAAATGAGGAGCTCAAGTGATACACACACACACACACACACACACACACACACACACACACACACATAAACATTAATTGTTTCCAGATGTGGCCAGATTATACACATCAATACAAGAATCTTCATAATTATTGAGGACCTTCAGAGTTTACAAGAGATGTGAAGACCACTCTTTGAGCACAAATCAGCTTTGTAAAATGACTTTACCTTTACTTGTAGCTGTTGCATCTATGATGTCTAAACATGCAAATCCACTACTGGATTTCTCATAGTTAAATCTAGTTATTTGGTTTAAACACAGAATCTTGCACTGGAGAAATGTGTTTGTACATCAAACAGACAATTTTTTGTAGTACCCTGAAATTTTTATGCTGCAAATTTAGAGGTTTATTTCAATATATGATCTAATAGAGAATATGAATTTGATATCCTATAGGTCTACTGGAAGAGGTATACCAAAGAGGAGAGTCAGAATATGTTTATGAATCCAAGACCAGTAAAGTAAACTTTGGCTAAGTAGACACTTACAGAAACATTTTCTTTTTACCCCCCCACCCCCCCATCCTTAATCTGAAGATTTATAAAATAGCTATTCAGAGGAGGAAAGCATAGATTGCCACATAAATAAAAATATTACTACTTAATTAATTAATTTACCTAATGATGATGCCCATATCACACAGAAAACTTCCCTAGAAATTTACCCCAAAATAAGCAGAGTGACTTACAACTACCTAATTTTCTTCCTATATTCAGTAGTGGTATGAGAACTGTCATCTTTAAGACCAACTGATTCACATAAAGGCACAAACGTTGATTAACATTATGTCTTGACTTAAGGTGAACTACAAAGAAGGCAAGGTTCACATCAAGTAATATTCTATTTTAGTTGCTTACTTCCAAATCAGACACTTCCTCTCCGCATCTATTGCTCATTTAAACTTACCTGCTTTATTTCCTATTCCCTAGCTTCCTGCTAATGGATTTGAGAAACAAGATTGCTTTGAGAAACTAATTTGTTTTCATGTATCATTATTCGAGTATTTAACCTTACCCAGGCAATTTATTTGTCATTTAACTGGGGTATTTATTCTGGAACCGGAGGTTTATCAAAAGAGTGACTTTCATGATAAGAATTTCAAATTATCATTTGGGGTAGGTATTTTTAGGTATAAAAGAATCTATAAGAAATCATATCACATAGGTGGTTGCTTAGATGGAGGCTCCTTAGAGTTCCCACCCTCTATATCTGTCCTATGATGGAACTAGGAAAGAGCACTGGATGGGTGGTCAGGAGGTCTTAGATTAGAATTATAGCATCCAGGAATGAAACACCATCATGCCTAACTACTCACTTGATGAATGCATCCCTTTACAACATCCCTACCAAATGATCATCCAGTCCCTCCTTGAACACCTCTAATTAAAGAACTCATTCCCTTCGAAGGCAGTCTATCTACTTTAGAGCAGATCTGATAGTTAACAAACTTTTTCTTTTAGTGAGTTGAAAGAATCGCTTTATAGCTTCCAATCATTGGTCCATCTCTATCTTTAGAGCCAAACACAACAAGCCTAATGACTCTTCCTCCCTCCCATCTTAATAATGATAATAATAATAGCTGCAATTTATAGAGTGCTTATTATGCACTAAGAATTGTTCTAAGAATGTTCATATATTAATTAATTTACTCCTCAAATCAGCACTATAAAGAAAGTATACCACTATTATTCCCATTTTTTATACAAAGAAATTGAAATATAGAAAGGTTAAGTAATTTTCTCAAGGTGACAAAGTTTGGTAGTAGTTAAGCACAAACCCAATCCAAGCAGTCTGGTTCCAGAGCTGAAACTCTAGCTAGTCCATTATGCTGCCTCTCAAACTCAAATACTAGACTATGGCTTTTATAATGCCCTGAGTCCTCTCTTCTGCAGGCTGAACAACACTATCACCTTCAACCATGCCTCATATGTCATGCCTTCATATCCCTTCACTATCCTAATTATGCTCCTCTGAATGTGTCATAGTTAGTCTATAATGCCTTTAAAATGTAGTACCAGAAGAGACTGTGGTCTACAGATAAGGAAAATAGAGAATAATCAATAGAGAATATAGTGAGTCTGTGAGTCTATCATCTCTCCTCATTTCAGGGACTATGGAAGTTGCTTAAGTTTGCATCAGTCTTTTGGTGGCCTCTTCATGATGATGGTCCACACAGAATTTATTACAGAATAAAATCCTCATCCCTGTGTGACTCCAGTCTAAAAAATGAGGTGATAGGAACATATGACCGTATCTAAGGTATACTGTGTCTGCAAATTCTTTATTAGGCTTTCCAATTTGGCTCTATTTGGAGACTGAATCATGTCCCCCATAGAGACTGCTCAAGTGCTAATCCCCAGTTGTGTGGGTGTGAGCCCATTTGTAAAGAAGAGCTTAGAATATGCTATTAATCGAAGTGTGGCAAAACTTAAGGAGGGTGGGTCTTGGTCTAACAGGGCTAAAGGTCTTATAAACAAAGGAAACTGGGCATGGAAGTAGAAGCCAGAGAAGGAGAGAGAGATTGCCATGCAAGGGTGGCAGGGATGCATCCACAAACCAAGGAACCCCAATAACTGCTGCCAAGGCAGCACCAGAATGCTACACGTATAGGAGAAAGCATGGCCTGGTGACACCTGGGTGTTGGACTTCAAGTCTCCAAAACCATGAGACAATTAATTCCTGTTGTTTAAGCCAGTGTGTTTTGTCATATTTGTCAGAGCAGCCCTGGAAAACCGTGATGGCCCTTCACCAAAAAGGGTTTCTGTGATTTTGCCTTTTGGCAGCAGTGTTTTGTTCCTCTCACAGGGGCATAGGTGAGGCTTTAGAAGATGGCTTCTGATGACTCCAAACCACTTTCACTTGCTGTCCTGCTCCTCCCTTTCCATAGCCCCCTCCTGGCCCCTGCTGCCAACCCTCCAGATGGTGTGCACTCACCTGTGTGTACAAACATGTGCTTGACGTAGTTCTGTTTGGCGGTGAAAGTCTTGTTACAGAGAGTGCACTCATAAGGCTTTTTTTCGCCCTGCCCACTGGCTGTGCTGTGACCTGCGGATGGGGCCAGGGGCTGTGGCGCTGGCAGCTGTGCAGTAAAAGTGGACAGGCCCGGCTGAGACACCGTCACAAACTGGGTCTGCTGGCCTGCAAGGGGCTGTGGCAAGCTGAAGAGGAAAGGCTTGGGGCCGCTGCCTGCCGGCTGGGTAGTGAAGAGGGCTGGCAGGTAGGTGTTGCCTGCTGTGCCAATGACCTGTGTGTTGCTGGTCAAGGTCAGAGGCATCCTCAGGTTGCTGGTGAGGGTTTCTGTCTGGCGTAAGTAGAGCTGGGTACTTGGCAATGGTTGCCCAATGGACGTGCTGACAGAAGGCTGCTGCAGGACGCTCTTGTCTGAGCTGTTGCTGACGGTGATGACGGTGTTGTCCATCTCCACCTCGTTGCTTCTCTCAGGGGAGGAGGCGCCTGTCTCTAGCTGGTGCGATGGGGGCCCACCCTCAGCAGGGGCCTCCGCAGGCTGCTCGGGTTGGGCGGGCTCGGTCTGGCCGTCCCGCGCCACCCCGGGCCCGAACTGCTGCTCCACCGAGTCCGGCTCAGTGCCTATGGAGGAGCTGACGCCCGAGTCAAAGCTCTCTCCCTTGGGCTCACTCTCGGTGCCTTCCGCCTGGTCGGTGTCTTCTGTGCACTCCTCGGATTCGTTGCGCTCCAGGATCTGCACCCTTTGCTGCCCATAGTAGTCATAATCGTCCTCCATTTCCTGCTTAATGTGAATGTTGCCCACCAGGGTTTGGATGCGCACGGGTCGGGGCTGCTTGCGGCAGTGCGTGGTCTCGGGGGTGGTGGACAGGTAGCGCTCCATCTGCTGGGAGCGCTCGTGGATGCGTGTGATCCAGCTGGGGTCTTCCATGTGGTGGTCGCGGGGCAGGCCCAGCGCCGTCTCGTGGTGGCTGACCACCGCACCGCTGTAGAAGGAGCGCTCGCCGCTGCCGTTCTGCATGGAGCACGCGTAGAGCGCCGAATAGATTCTGTCCACGCTGTGCTGCGGATGACTCTGCAGGTAGCCCGACTCGGTGTCGCTGCTCTGTCCTGACGTGCCTGACTCAGGAGTGCCCCGCGGTGTGTCCTGGCCTGAGTCCTGGATCCCCGGGAACACATCGCCCACGTTCTGCGACACAATGCGCGTGCACTCGTCGATGACTGTTTTGATTTGCAGGATGCTGGCGGCCGTGAGGATCTGCAGGGCTTCTGACTGCGAGACGCGCAGCACACCGCTGTACATGAAGTCAATGAGCTTTTGCACCGACTGCACCGACACCACGGACGGGATCTCGATGTCGCTGTAGCCCAGCAGCAGCTTGTCTTGGAAGAAGGGGCTGCCGGCCGCTAGCACGCAGCGGTGCGCGCGCAGCATGCTCCCGTGGATGCGCACCGTCACGTCACAGAAGTGGCCACGGTTGCGCTGCTCGTTGAGGGTCTCGAGCACGGAATTGCTGAAGTTGTGAAGGTTGATGCTGTGAATGCGCTCGGTCATCCCCTTGCAACTGATGTCACCTGCAACACAGCAAGGCGGATAGACAAAACAGGGCATGGGTCAGAGCTGGCTGGCTCGGTCTCGGCTGGATAATGCTCATCCCTCCCAGAAGCACCCTTCTTGCAGTCATAAGCAGGACTCCTTGGAGAGATGGACAGGCTTTGCACAGGGCTTAGAGCTGAAGGGACCACGTCATGGTGAAACAAGATCTTGGATTTTGCTCTGCTTCAGCATCCCAGCTATTTTGGGAGGCAGAGGTACTGGTTGAAGTAAAGAGGCCTAATAACCAAATGGGTCATTGCCTGCTGTTTCTACAACTTCAGCAAAGAAGAAATGAAAGTCAAGTAGAAGACTTGTTCTCATGGAACTCACTACCTTCACTTTAGACAAGCCTAAGCACAGTTCCTTTGGGAAAGCTTACATTTTCCCCAACTTATTGAAGTTCCTTATTTTATTCACAGACAGCAACAGTATTCAAAAAGAAAATTAATTCCTTTCCTATGGCACATTACCAAAACCCACACAATGTGTGAAAAAATTTGGAAAATTCAGTCCAAACTAAGATGTCCACCAAACAGCTGCCACCATGTTTTTCAGCTGAGGGATGGGCTACAGAATGCACTTTGCTCATTAAAGGGGCACTTGCCCCCTGTTTTCTTTATCTGCGCATTCTTGCCACTCTGAAAACCTGTTTGAGCCCTTTCTAGGGTGGCTCTATGGAAAATGAGTGGTTTTCTGATTTTCTGAGGCTTAATGAAGAAGGAATACTAAAAAAGGCAGAGATGGAAGCATTGACCCTGGAGACCGGGGTGTACGAGGGATCATATTTGTCATTCAAAGCAAGTACTTTTGAGAGTGAAAGAGAGCACTGTTAATAATTAGGCCAGGACAACAGGTTAAACCAACTCTGGGATATATGATCACCCTAGGTAATAGTCACACTCTGTTCACTTGCTAGAGGGGAGTATCACAAATAGCTCCTAGTAGGAGTATTCCCTGGTGTTTGGAAAGGATGAGCCCACCACTCTGGTGGTCTGAGAGGGTGGGGCTGCTGCTCCTACAGGATCTGTGGACAAAGCATCAAGCCACGGATTAAGCTCAAGTCTTGAAATCAAATAGAATTTTCCTTGCTGGGTTTTGGACTTTCTTGAGACCCATGACTCCTTTTTGCCTTCCAATTTCTCCCTTGTAGAATGGGAATATCTATCCCATGCATGTCCCACCATTGTATTTTGGAAGCAGATAACTTGTTTTCTAGCTTTCACAGGCCCACAAGGGAGAGGAATTTTGCCCCAGGATGGAACACACCCATAACCAATTTAGATGAGATTTTGGACTTAGAGTTGCTACTGAAACAGCGTAAGGCTTTTGGGATGTTGGGATAGGATGGATATATTTTGCATGTGGGAAGGATATGGCTTTTGTGGAGTCAGAGGGTGAACTGTTATGGATCGAATTGTGTCATTCAAAAAGACATGTTCAGGTCCTAACCACTGGTCCAATGAATGTGACTTTATTTGTAAATAGGATTTTTGAAGATTTTACTTCAGATGAGGCCAAACTGGACTAGGATGGACTGTAATCCAATATGACTGGTGTCCTTATAAGGAGAGGAAATTTGGACACAGAAAGAGGGACAGAGACAGAGAGACAACCATGTATTGGAGGCAGAGATTGAGTTATGCCCCACAAGCCAAGGAATGCCAGGAATTGCCAACTACCCACCAGAAGTTAGGGGAGAGACATGGAATGGATTCCCCCTTTAAGAAGAAGTATGGTCCTGCTAACACCTTGATTTTGGACTTCTAACCTCCAGAACTGTGAGACAGTAAATTTCTGTTGTTTAAGCCAACTAATCTGTAGTATTGTGTTACAGCAGCCCTGGCAAACTAAGATAGGTGGTTAACATTTGGATCACAGATTAAGAAGGAAAATAGGTGGCTTCAGCACTAGGTCTTAGTTCTTTCCTATTTTTCTACCTTGCCTTTCAGATCTAATGAATCCCTGTCTCCAACCATTCCTCTATGGCATTCCCCATTTCTCACCTTCACAACTCCCAAGTGATCAACTCTGGAGAGGCCAAGTAAGTGGGCTTCCAAAACCAGGTAGCCTAAGTACTGATTGTTGACCTCTGTCCCAGATCCCTATATCCTATCAGAAGCAAACCAGAGGTAAAAACCTGCAGACAGGAGGAATGCCCACAGGTTCTTTCTTCTTTGCCTTAACTTAAGATAAAGGAACTGCTTAGGGAAGTCTGAGCTCAACTAGCTTTCTCACTGTCTCCTCTGACTTAGCTGAGTCAGTGGGACCATACCCTTTTATATACTCATTCATTTCCTTTGTTCCCATCCTTAACACATAATCAGCCTTACATATTTCTTCTTAACTTCATAGATACCTACAAGCTCTATGTTCACATTTAGTGATGAGAAAATTTGCACTATTTTGTGTAAGAGAATTCATTCCAACCTCCATCAAGTCTGTTATGTGCCCCAAATTTTGCATTAGCCTATGGCTTATGCAAAGCAAATTCTCTTTTCCAGATTGAAGATCATGGTGCATCCCTATAACTGTGCTAATACAAAATATGGTCTCAGAGGAAGGCACCAATAACATGGGAAGGGATTTTCAGGAAATCTGTCAACTGATGAAATTCCAAGTTCTTGTTGAGTTATCCATGCATGTGTACCACAACAATAATAACATTCTTATGTTTTGTATATTATTTCATTTAATTCTCATAACAACCCTGTGGAATAGGTAGTATTATTATCCCCCATTTAACAGATGAGGAAACCGAGGCCAGAAAAACTAGGAAATTTGTCCAAGACCACATAGGCAATAGGTGGTAGAGCTTGAACCTGGGCAGTCTAGCTCTAGAGTCCACACTCTTAACTGCTTTAATATATGCGCTGGTTTGAATCTGTTATGTACCACAGAAAAGACTATGTTCTTTTAATCAGCTTTTGTGAGGGCAGCACTATTGTGGGTGGGACCTTTTGATTAGATTGTTTCCATGGAGATGTGACCCCTGCCCATCAAAGTCAGTCTTAATCCTTTACTGGAGTCCTTGTTAAGAGAGCTCACAGAGAGAGAGAGCTCAAGAAGCTGAGAGAAACATCTTGGAGAGTCGCTAAGATATGTAATCCAGAGTTTGCCCCTAGGAGAAGTTAAGTGAGAAGGAAGGTCCCACAGGGGCTAAGACAGAAGCCCAGAGACATCTTGGAGAAAGCCACTGAAACCAGAAACTAAACCTGGGAAAGAAGAATCAGCTGAGACAGCCATGTGCCTTCTCATGTGACAGAGGAACCCTGGATGCCATCGGCCTTTCTTCAGAGAAGGTATCATCCTGTTGATACCTTAATTAGGATGCTTCATGTCTTAGAATGTGAATTTGTGAACTAATAAACCCCCATTGTAAAAGCCAATCAATTTCTGGTATACTGCATTTCGCAGCTTTAGCAAACTGGAACACTATATCTCATGCTTTGCCCCTAAATGAAGCTTGGTCCTAAGTTGTCCATAAGTCTTCTGTAAAGTTGTGTGAAAAGGTTTGTCCAGCACACCTTCCTATACCCATGATTTACCATAGCTTTCATATTTCTAGGCCTTGAGATTTCAACACAGCGCCAATCATCTAACTTAGAGGACCTTTTAAAAAAGTTAATAGCTAGAACAATGCAAGTGATAAAACAAGCTTTTTCTTCATACAATTTTACTACTACCATGTTCTCTTTCATTTAAGTAAAATAGTAAACAGTAAAACTGGTGGTACCTGTGATTAAATCACTATCCCTGAGTACAATGTATCACTTTCTTTTTGACGGATTAATTAACATTTTTTCCACATAGGTTAAAACAGTCTTTACGCACACCTTTGCTCACAGCACCAATCACAATGCTGCCACTAGAAATGTCATATAAGACAAACGGTTTTCTTTCAGAAAATTCTGAGCTGTATAATATCATAATAATACCTGTGTAGTGTTTTATATATATGGTATATAAAAAAACTACACACATAGGTAACATCTCATTTATTTCTTGCCGCTATCCTGTAGGTTCTCAGGACAGATCTCATTATTTCTATTTGAAATAAGAGGCAATTGAGGCTCAAAATGTCTAAATGTCTTGCCCAATGGCAGGGTCAGGAGTGAAGTCCTTATCTCTTGATTATCTTTTCACTGAATAATACCTGATCTCTGAGGAATTTGAATTCCTCAAAGTTCTAGGACTATCCTAATTCTCAAGACATAGAAGAAAAAATAAAGACACTAAAAGTAATGATAAAGGCTGCTTTAGAGATGGGAAATGGTCACAGCAAAAGCTGTGATTATATCCCAAATAGTCATGTACACACACAACCTCATGAGAAAAATTCACACTGCTTGTTTGACTGAACTGGATTGCAAATTTAGTCTATTGAAACAATCATATTACCCTATAGAGATGATCATAGGCAAAATTATCAAATAGTCTGAGTTATGTGATTACTTCAGTAATGTTGTCATTAATATTAAAAACCACAGAGGCAAACTCAAGCCTGCATACATATACAACCTGACAAGCCTACTTGGATTTTTATTAGACACCAACTTTAAACATCTCCTTGAGTCCTCTGGCCACACACTGAAGAGAGAAGCCATGAAAGGCTGAATCATTTTTACTGATACGGGTACAGATGCGATGGGGACCTGACTCTCCATTTAAGCGCACCTCGTGCTTTGAGCACACAATGCTGAAGCAATTCCTTTCCCAGGCTTTCTTTTCTTTTTAACACTAATACAGTGGGAAAAAGTTTCTGCCACAGTAAGGCAAAGTTCGGGCTTTTGTGAAATGCGTCCTTTTATCCATCGGGCATTAATGTATAGGAATAAATCTGAAATACTCTACTGTAGAAGATTTTTTCCCCCATTGAAAACAAATCTTGATTAGATGGTTATTCAAAGACTGTATAGGAAGGAATGGTGTGAAAATGCTGACTCCATTCTTTCCTAGATTGGCACTGAATAGGCATTCGGCCTATTCAAAAAAAAAGACCTCTCAATTCTTCAAAACCACACGACTTTACATAGATTATATTTATTGGGGGCTTCTCCACTCCCACCCCCCAAAAAAGACCCATGGTGATACGAACAGAGAACTGATGGCAAAATGAAAAAGTGATAAAATAGTTAGGCATGTGTTTTAAAATAATTACCTACTTCCTTTTCTTCAGAGTAAAAATGCAGAGTCAGCCTGTGACAGCATTTACTAGAACATGCTAGGAATTCTGCCACTGAAAGTGATGCTGTATTCTAGCTGATCATATTCTATGAGAGAGAGACTGCAATATCGACAGGGCTGAAGCAGGGTGAGCACTAAAGGAAAAGCCTGTTTGTGGTGAAATAGGTGACAGAGGGCCTGCCTGACCCTTTGTTTCATAGGAACTCTGCTCCTGTCAGTTCCTTAAGCTGTGGGGGTCCAGGGATAGGATTTAGCATGAGAATAAAATGCTGCCATGCACAAGGGAAAAGAAACAAGAAAGGAAACAGCAGGCAATACAATCTCTTTTAATTAGGTGTGAAATCCAGTCCTTTCTCAGTCAGGAGAGCAAAAGGATATATAAAATAAGACTAGCACAAGGGTGAGATGCTGTAGAGAGAGATGGGAATTTGAAGTCTCTATGACTTGGGAGGAAACACCAGCCCTCAAATTAAAATCAATATGAATTTCAGTCAAATCAACTGGTCTATGTCAAAAGGCCAGGTAGAAACCCCTGGAGCTTTCAATCTGGAGCACCAGGCTCCAATGAGATAAGTGGGTCAGCCCTTGAAGTAGGGCAAGGGTGGCCAGGCCTCCACAACCCAGCCTCCTATATCACACTCTTTTCCGCCCTGTACCCTGCTACATTTAGTACGCTGAGGTTGACCTTTCATATATCAGGTGAATTAATGATGATCTTAAGCTATCACATGTTGGTGCTGCTTACCAAGTTGGTCACACTAGGAAGGGCTGTCTTCTCTGGAGAAAGCAGGGATGCATGTGGTAACTCAGGCCCTTTACAACCCAAATTCACATCTGTCACCCCATCGGGGGCAAGACGTCAGTTATATCTACTACTCCTTTACATTAGGAGAGCTGGCTGAGTCACTGGACTGTAGGAGGGAGAGATTACTTGCTTACAGGGTCCAGAGCAGATGGAATGCCAGGTGCCTAACTGCTCTTTCTATCTCACTGGCATCTTCACCCTCTTTAGAAGGCATCTGGGGGCACTGGCGGCACTGGGGAAATCACCTGTTCAAGCTGGAGGTGACAGGCAGAGTAAGACCTCTCTCTCCTACCTCAGCTCCATACACTCAGCATATCCCAGCTGTCATTGCCTCCATTGGGGGACCATGGGAGGGTTATCTGCCTAGGGGAAGAATTGCCCTGTTTTATTTCCCCATTCCTGGGATAAAAGGGAGATGGTTTGAGGCATCTCCCAATGAGGGGCTAAGCCTAGCATACAGGAACCACCAGGAATTTCATCACATTTTTTAGCCACTGATAACAGAACCCTTCTCTCAAAACTTAAACCAGTTGTTCAACTTTCAGAAATTTGATTTCCAAAGACATTTTTCAGAAGCACATTACCTATGAAAGTTGGGGATTGCTTTGTGTACTTTTGTAGCCACTGCTTGTTAATTTTGCTGGGCAAAAATACTGAAATTACTAGCTTGTTTAAAGTGTTTAAAACACTATTATATTAATGATCTCAATATTATGGTTGGATATGTCTTTCCTATTACTTGAGTTTCATTCATTTATGAAATATTTCTAGAGTACACTTTAAGTTTATGAGTGGGTTTTAGGGGGTGTGTTGGTCAGCACTCTCCAGAGAAATAGAATGAATATACATACAGTTTTAGAAATGTTGATGTCAATAACTATTTACCAAAATTTGGTTCAAATCACATTTTTATCAGGGTGGTTGCATCTGCTTTGACAATAAAAATCCACAGAAGAGCTAGGAAACATCCTTTAACTTTTTTTTAGATTGTAGACTAATTAGATAATGTGATATAAACTGAATAAAAATTAAATACAAACTCAACGTACACTCTAATCTAGCCAACATAATGGAGTTCACCTTACCTAGAGGTGGACTTGAAAGCTCTGCAGTACTTTGAACAGGCAGGCTGCCTGCGCCTCTCTCTTCTGACCTTCTTCTCTCCCTTCCTTCCTTCCTTGCTTTTTTCTGCTGTCTCATCATAAAGTTTTATTAAGTTTAAATGTATGAGGAACGAGAGGCAAAATTGTGAACTAGGAACACGTTTGTCCCATAATCCTCAGGCCCATCCCAACTGGAGTTTTATTCCAGTCCTGACCTCCTTTTCCTCTCTTCACTCATCAAAAACTAAGAGCTTTAAACTTTGTCTGAAGGCTGGGAATAAACTGATTTTACTAGTGGGATTATCAGCTCAAAGGAAGAACTAGTTCCTGCAAAGCATTTTCTCTTGGCCCTAGAGACTCTCCCAGTTTCCCTCACTTACCCCGGGACTTTGGTTTGTCTGGTTCCAAGCAGAGTCTGCTGTTACCTCTGAGAAGGGACTAAGAAATACCTTACGTCCAAAGTTGCAAATACAGCTGACTTATGGATGAAAGTACTTCTTCGGTCACTTGAATTTTCACCAATTCATTAGTGCAACATTTACTGAGAATACTTCTGTGTAAAAAGACGCATAAGGGGTATTGGGCTTCCCCACCTCAACGGTTGCTGATGTGCTCACAGACATAGGGGACTGGTGGTTTGATGGGCTGAGCCCTCTACCATGGGACTTGCCCTTGGGAAGACTGTTGCTGCAAAGGAGAGGCAAGGCCTGCCTATAATTGTGCCTAAGAGCCTCCTCCTGAATGCCTCTTGTTGCTCAGATGTGGCCGTCTCTCTCTGGCTAAGCCAACTTGGCAGGTGAAATCACTGCCCTCCCACCTACGTGGGATCTGACACCCAGGGCAGTGAATCTCCCTGGCAATGTGGAATATGATTCCTGGGGAGGAATGTAGACCCGGCATCATGGGATGGAGAACATCTTCTTGATTAAAAGGGGGATGTGAAAGGAAATGAAATAAGCTACAGTGGCAGAGAGATTCCAAAAGGAGCTGAGAGGTCACTCTGGTGGGCACGCTAATGCACAATATAGACAATCCTTTTTATGTTCTGGTGAATTGGAGTAGCTAGCAATAAATACCTGAAACTATCAAACTACAACCCAGAACCCATGAATGTTGAAGACGATTGTATAAAAATGTAGCTTATGAGAGGTGACAATGTGATTGGGAAAGCCATAAGGACCACACTCCCCTTTGTCTAGTTTACGGATGGATGAGTAGAAAAATGGGGGAAGAAAAAAAAAAAAGGCACCCAGTGTTCTTTTTTACTTTAATTGTTCTTTTTCACTTGAATTTTTTTTATTATTTTTGTGTGTGTGGTAATGAAAATGTCAAAAATTAATTTCGGTGATGAATGCATAACTATATAATGGTACTGTAAACAATCAAATGTATGCTTTGTTTTGTATTACTGCATGGTATGTGAATATATCTCAATAAAATGAATTAAAAAAAAAAAAGACCCATAAGGACAGAGATGATGTGAAACCTACAACAGCTGGAAGAAATTCATCCAAAGGACCTTTGATACTTGAATTACACTAATCAGTCAACTTCTCCCAGATCTCAGTGCTCAGGAAAAGCTGCATTTTGTTTTAATCTTTTTGGGCCCTGTGAATCTCACAACTAATCATGTTTCCCTTTTGGCTCTGTTTACTAGGGTGCTCGAAATAAAAATTAAGGCCAAATTTTAGCAATTATGAAGGACCCCATGGTATGCTTTTCTGGGTAAAATTTGCCCCGAGCCTCATTCTAATGTCAATTCTTTATTTTACCTCTACTCTGATTTATTCCTATAATTGTAAATAAATATATTTTTCTATATATTTATAAATATATCAAATATTCTTTTAAGCCAACTTAAATACCTTTAATTATGAGGTAAGGGTATACTCTAACAATTAATCAGGAAATAATTGAGCATCAACTTAGAGAACCAATTCTAAATAAGCTAAAACTTCAGTTTGGGGTATTATCAAGCTACGTGCTTTATGAATTTCTATACTTAGAGCATCTGATTACAGTGGAATAAAACACTGAAAGTTCAAAAACTTTCTTTACTCCTTATAATACAGCATGGGAAAGCTGAGTTTTAACTCTGCGAACAAAGGCATTAGATAGCTATAATTCCAGACAACATTCTGAAAGATACCTATGCCCTCACTCCAAAGTTTAAATGAAATGGCTTTTTCTTTAGGAAGGAGAACCTGCTGGGACTAAGGAGAAAAGTCAATGAAATCTGAAGTTGATGCCTTAAAAATCCTCTTATATTGTAAACCTTTTGAGACACCTTTTAGAAGTTTGATTTTTTTTTTCTCTAAAGCTCTTTCCTTACAAATTTAGCTGCTGCCCTATTGTAACCTTTTCCTTTGTTCACTAAATCTGGGGAACAAAAAAACAGAGATGCTGCATCTGTGGGTGGGATACAGAAATGAACAAAAGGATCTACTTAAATTCACAAAGTTATGCAGTTTGAACTTGGCTTTGGATGAAGCCTCAAAGAAGAATCTATATATTCAAATGTATAGTTAGTAAGGCTCCTTTATTTTGCTTGAGAATAAAGTATAAAATTAAAAGGTGATTATACAACTAGCATCTTCCTACTTAGTAATCTGTTCTTTTGATCTTGACATCATCATATACTTATTTTAAAGGAAAAACAAAATTTTAATTTTAGTGAGTTCAAAGTCCAGTATAACTTCCCAGTAACGGCATTCTTTTAGAAAGTATCATTAACTGGTGATGGCGTATAGTTAGGTAAGAAATTAATTTTTTTACTTTGGGAAAACTTTTATCTGGACTTCAATAAGTGAGAAAACAGAACCCCACCATGTCATTTTACAAAAGCTTTCTAACTAAAATAATCACAGAGCTTCCCAATTTACAGAACTTCCTTTCGTCTTCTAAAACTGCTTTTGAAGCAGTTCTTCAAATTCATGCTAAAAGTTCTCTTTGCTTGGGTCTTCCTGGAAAAAATAAGTTGCCTCCAATGTGACAAGTAGTTTTCAAGTGTAGCTCTCTATTTGTTGGCAGGAGGGGGCTGCACTATTTATCTATGGAAGATGTGGCCTTGAGCTGTGATAGACTGCTTTACCCAGGAGTAAAGGCCTTCTATCCAAAAGCAACACAGAAGAAGAAAGGAAAAAGGTAAATCTGTTTTCCTGGATAACTGGTTAACATGGAAGCACAGAGGTGATTTGATGTGGACCAGTTTAAGAGAGTTTCTGAAACTACATTTCATCTGCCCACCCAGGGTGATCCATCATAAACCAGGCACAAGATTTTCTCAAGAAAGTAAGAGATGTTAGCTCTCTTTTGGTTCATGCTGAGATTAGAAAGATCTTAAATAAATACTGTCAGATAGAACTCAAAACCCTGGGAGTCCCTGATAAATATGTGAAGTAGAAGGCAAACTTCGTAATAGTCTACCAAGAAATAAGGTGTTTTATTCTTATTATATTCTTTACATATTAAAGAAAAAAAGACTTAAAGGTCAGAGTGTATATGTAAGAGATTCTATAGCTATAGCCAACATTCTCACTGATCTTAATTTACTGATTTGATTTGGTCTGATTTTCTCTTTTTTTCCCCCAAACTCTCTGTGCTAATTCAAGAGTCTGGCCATTTTTCCATCCCTTGCACATGAGGCAGTCATTCTTAATTCGCTTGTTTTGCTGATTTTGTCCTGAGTTCTGAAATTGTGTTTTCTCTACTCATCAAATCACACATACTCTTCGAGAATCCTAATCAAAGTTCTCTCTGAAGCTTTCTTTGATGATTGGATGATTCATCTTGAGTTCTCCCTTTTCATAATTTCCACTGGGGAGGTAATAAACTGAGACACTCATTTCTGGTTTGTTGCCACAGAATTAGAAAAGGTTTGAGGTCTCCGCATGCTCACAACTCCAGTTGGGGTAATTGCCTGGGACACTTCTGGCAGCTGGACATGAAAGGGCACTGTCTTGAAATTAACAGTGATGCTTTGGAGACTGGGTGCACTGTCAGTGGCAAGGACAACCATGAAGGGCATCTCTGAACCCAGCTAATGCAGCAGTGCCTGGCAGCCAGGAGGATCAGGCTCACTGGCCTCTTTGTGGGCTAGATAAGTAACAACCATGAACTGAGGAACCAAGCATCCCCTAGATTTCACATCTTGCACAAATCTAGGGAGGGAAATGGAGCCCTTAAATTTGACTGAATTTCTAGCTAACTTGGTGATAGGGGCCTCAGATTTAATTTGACTTAGAAAAATAAATGTTTCTTGCATCTGAATGTTGAAGAATAAATTTGAACTTGCTACACATGTACCACATGATTTAATCCTTAATAGTACAACATATTATCATCCCTTTCTTTCTATTTTAAAATTATTTCCGTTTTATGTTTATGAGAAGACTCCAAGCTCCCTGAAGGCTAATACCTTGTCTTGTTAAAACTATATAAGTACAACTACATATTATATGTATACCTACATATGTATGAGTGTGTGGGTGTGTATACACATGCATATAGTTAGATTCCTCACACTACCCAGCATATTTCTCTACATTGAATAGATCCTATCTCAGTATTTGGTCAATATTCCACTGTGCTTCGCGAATATGCTGACAATAAGTGGGGACCTCAGGGTGCACCTGTTCTCTGAAGTGTGTCTTTCCAGGCCCTGAAGTTCTGTGTAATGCTATTCTTCCTGCCCTTTATTACCCTATCCCCTCTCATCAGGGAATCACCACAGTTCAAGGTTTGGTATCAATTTAAGATCTGAGGCAATGGAGTTTTCACTTATGATTTCGGACAGATGCCATACTATTATCCCCACTTCCCTGATTCATTTCCCCCTAGAGACTGCTCACTGGATGCTCTCATCAGTTGAGAACTCGGTGGAACTCAGCTGAGAAACTTGGTGGAACTCAAGGCTGAGCCACATCTTGAAACCCAAAGTGAAAAGAGATGATCAATCTGTGATGTGTATAAATATGATCAAGTCAAACTCCCACCACTCTTGCCTAATTTAGGTATGCTCAACTGCTTTGGTAACAGGCATTACGGAGATATCTATCAATCAGCTTTGATACTGGGTATTTATAAATGTGTTTACAGTGTCAGGGATTGTTTAGTATCTTTTCCCTTGTTGGCCACTGGGTGTCCTCATTTCCAAAGTAAATATGCAATGTTTTGTGTAGGTCACCGGAGAAAATAAGACACTAGTTTTCTCCTTGGCTTCTCATATACTGAGTTTAAATTTATTGCTGAACTCACAACCAGTTTAGATGTTAGTGCTGTTTAAAAACCTCCAGGCCAATCTGTTAAAGTTTATAACCGGAAGTAACTTACGCAGGGTCCAGACATGAATTTAAAAGGCTGTTTCCTCAACAGAGGGGCTGTGGTCATGCTATTAGAATGAGCCCTTATTCATTTGAAAATTGGCATGGGATTTTGCCTATCCGCCGAGAGAGCCAGCAGAGAGGAGCAGAGAAGGTCTTAATTTATTCTTGAAAGAAAAGAGAACACCAAATATCTCCATGGGATATTTGTTAGATTCTGTTTTTATCTCAACTTTTCTGGAAACCAATTAAAAATAATAATGAGAAAGATAAAATATGTCCTTTTGCTTGGGAAACCCAAAATAATGTGAAAAAGAGTACAATGAGCTGGGTCAGTATACTGATTATCAACCATTTCATGGTTAAAGACAAAGAATTAAGTATTTCCTTTGTGGGCCAGTTATCATATCTGTAAAATGAAGATGCTCATGCTTTACAGGGATGTTGTGGAAACAAATAAAATAGATTATGGGGGCCCTTAGGGTTCCCAGGAAGAGAAATGTGCAAGGGATAATTTAGGGCATAACTAATATTCTAATTGTGGTTGAGTCACAAATGTGTGACTTGTCCTTGATTGCTGGCAGGAGTCAAGGCAAGAGCTCACACAGTTAACAAATATTTACTGACTCAACCCTCCAAGGTACTGAGTGTGACGCTCTCCTCTCAAGACCAGCCCTGTTCTCCAAGGGCTTATGGTTCCAGAAAAGAGGAGCTTGCACTTTGGAAACCTGTGGTGCCTGCTGCCCCATTCTGTGCTCTCAAAAGTGATTTTCTGCATGCCTAGGGTTGTCAATGCTGCTAAATTAATACTAATAAATACAACTCTGATGAGATTATTCCCTTGCATGGCAAAAAGGATTTCTACCTCCCCACCTTATAAAATTTTCAAACTTGAGGTACAGAAACTATTGAATATAAAACAATACCTGTCTTCAAATGTTGTACTTAACCAACGAAGTAACATTTTTCAAAAGTACAGTTAATTTTACTGTAATCATCATCATCATCATCATTATTTATTATTATTACATTTACTAATGCATATCCCCAGCTTAATTATTATTCTCTGGCTTGTTATTTCAGTACATAAATTAGAAATATGCTTCTTGTGCGTGACCAACAATTTACACCAGGGAAACTAAGAAGCTCTGTGTTATGGACTGACTTTCAGAGATATTCTACATCCTACTGACTTTGCCTACCAATCTTTTCTGTTTGTAGAGGGCCACCCACCCATGCCTCTAGTACAGCAGCCTGTAACTCCTAATTAACTGTTTAAATCTGCAACAATGCATAACAGCCAGCTACCTTCACCCTGAGATTCTACTAAAGGATCACAATGCACTCAGAATGAATGGAGAAGTCTTTCACCTCTTATAGAGATCCTTAAATTCATGGGATTTATAGCATTTTCCAACTCTTTAATGAGTAGATTCTTTTTTGAACTACTGTAACCCTGAAGACACAAATCTGCAGAGCCCTCATGATTGTATTTCACCCTTAGCTTTTTCTCCTTTCGGTGTCCCCAGTTTGCTCCTTTAATTTCACTTTTAGAACTTCTTAAGGCTCCGTGGCTGACCACCACACAGCGCAGGCCTTATCTGATATGCCGGTGCCTGTTGTGGTCTAAGACACTGGTGTTTTGTTCTTGAAGTACAGGACTGATGTTCTGAAACCTAAATCCAACACAAAGGAGATCATTAGATCATTTTAAGTGTTTCTTTTCTTGCCTCCTGGTTTCCTCCTACCCACCCCAATACTTCCTTAGTCCTATGCACTGGCAGCAGATGGCAACCATATTCCAAAGCTGAGTATACACAAAATCGTGCCATGGAGAACAGAGTGGCTTCAAAGTTAGCTTTCTATTCAAGTGGGATGGCAGAGACTTCTGGAGGAGTGAACTCATCCCTCATTCATTTAATCCTCTATTCATTCAGCCAGGAATTTGTTTTCCTACACATCCTTCTACTGTCCAGCCAGTTGAGGGAGGGTGGGCACGAAGCAACTCTCTTGAGGGCCCCTCCAGCAGGAGGGCGCTGAGAATCTATGCCAAGCTCTTGTTTCCCTGGGCCAGCTCTGCATGCTGCTGATCAAATCATGCCATTCCTGTGAGAGAAGCTTCGGAGCATTGTGTGTGGGGGGTGGATTTCTCAAGAACTGTCTCCTTGCTAAACTGACAGTCACAAGCTGTATTCCCGAGACAGAGATTATAGCTGGAAAAAAGGGTGAACAAGGAGGAGGGGGTGGGGTTGCAGAAAACTGTGCAGGATGTTGCAGTGATGGAGGTGGGAGTGGGAAAACCTTTCCTTTTTGTTGTTTCAAGGTTTGCTGGAGCTTTTGCCTAATCATCTGTTTGAGCATCTTGAAAATAAGTATCTATTTCCATCATATCCATCAAAAAACAGGCACCAGATTATACTACAAAGTTGACCTTAACCCTGCCATATTGCTACTAGAATCAAAATATGTATCAGCCTACATCCAAAGAAAGCTAGTCTGTTTTTCCAGCATAAAAACCAGAGGGTATCTATGACACACTTTGTTGTGTAGGAATGCTGAATGAAAAAAATCAGGTAAAAAAATCAGTACTTACATTTTTACAAATGATGAAATGCTCACAAATGCACTAGACATTTACCTTTGTTCAATACTCTATGCTTCATTCATTCATTCCACAAACAATTTGCTAAGCACCTACTATTGCTAAGTACTTTGCTGGGTGCTAGGGATCCAGCAGTGAAAAAGACAGACAAGATTTCTGACCTTGTGGAATTTCTTCCTCCTGGCCAAAATAAGCATTTAATAATTTAGCCACTAGACTGTTATTTGAAGAACAGGAAGAATTCATCTTTCCTAGTATTTCTTCCGAATCTTTCTCAAACATATTTCTTGAAGGTCCAGACTTCTTTAACCCAGTCGTTCTGTCTTAAAACTCTCTTTCTATTGTTATATTCATTCCCTTCTCGGCTACAATGTTGAGAGTTCAGATTGCAACTGCTACCATGTTTTGTGTGTGTATGTGGAACTGTATCCCTGAGGATCGTTACTTTTCAAGCTGCACATATATTTTCTCTGTAAATATTGTACCATCTGATTTGCGTCTTTGGATTCTGCTGATTAGCCATCAACGTGATTTAAGGAACTCTGCATATGAGATGCAGAAATCATGACTCAGTAAGTTAATATTTTAAAGCTCTGACTTGGGGTTTATACAGACTTGCAAATCATCTAGTTGAGCATTCGATCTACCACTATACTAAGAGATTTACAGATCAAGTTCTATGCCTATGTGTCTCTAGAGTTCTGTACTCAGCAACAAAATTGCACAGAAGAGAAGCAAATGTCCAAAATGATCTCCACACAATACCAAAATCTATGTAGGCACATGGGACAGGGGAGGCTCACGAGGTACAACGAGGTTTACTAGGAACAAGAACGAGGCAATGGGTCTTACGAATTTCTTAAGATTACATTTTTTTTTCCCTCAACTTCTGAAAACTCCTTCAGAATGGAGGTAGGGACATGTACAGAGTCTACAATGGATTCTCAGGGAAGACAGCAAACCAAGCCATTCCTAACATTTGAAAATCTCTAACTGGTTAGAATGTACGTAAGGACAAGAAGAAAGGAAAATACTTACAGGTTAACACTAAAAAACCTTCTCTATACCGAGAACAAAATGTTCAGAAAGGACTTTTAAAACTTCTCTAAGCTCTGGTTTCCTTACCTGTAAAATGGGGGTGTTTTGTAAGAATGATATAAGATAATGTATTTGACACAAAGTGGATGCTTAATAAGTGTTAGTCCTCTTCCATTTTTAGAAAAACACAAAACAAAACAAGACTAATGTGGGAATAAAAGAAAGCTAAAGATATTTTCCCCTACACGGGACATGACTTCCAGGGGTGTGAGTCTCCCTGGCAACATGGGACAGAACTTCCAGGGATGAGCCTGGCCCTGGCATCCTTGAATTGGGAAATCCTTCTTGGACCAAAAGGGGGAAGAGAAATGAAACAAAATAGGGTTTCAGTGGCTGAGAGATTTCAAATAGAGTTGAGAGGTCATTCTGGAGGTTATTCTTATGCATTATATAGATATCCCTTTTTAGTTTTTAGTATATTAGAATAGCTAGAAGGAAATACCCGAAACTGTTGGACTGTAATCCAGTAGCCTTGATTCTTGAAGATGATTGTATAACTACATAGCTTTTACAGTGTGACTGTGTGATTGTGAAAACCTTGCAACGGACACTCCCTTTATCCAGTGTATGGACAGATGAGTAAGAAAATAAAGACAAATAAATAATGGGGGGGGGGTTGTACGGGATGTTCTGGGTGCTGTTTTTTAAATTTTTATTCTTATTTTTATTTATTTGTTTTTGGAGTAATGAAAGTGTTCAAAAATTGATTGTGGTGATGAATGCACAACTATTTGATGATACCATGAACCACTGATTGTACACTTTGGATGATTATCTGGTATGTGAATATATCTCAATAAAATTGCATTTTAAAAAAAGATAATGGGGAGGCTTCCCAGTCAACTGAGGCCTGAATCCAGGAAGGGACACGTAAGAGGGTCACTGGCTTTTTCCTGAACTAAAGAGGGTCACTCCTCTAAATATAATCTTCTTCTACAGATGTTGGGCTTTTGAGTCTCAGTCATTCTTAGGGGGAAGGATGGGCACGTTACCACTAACACATATGTTGCAACTATTTTAGTACATTTTTATTTAATAATTTAAAGAATTAAACTATAGCTACTGCTAAAATTCACTGAGTGATGACTGCTTCTCTGGTGCTGTTTTAGGGACTTGACATATGGCTTCCATCTAACCCTTATAATAACCCTTTGATTTTTTATATTCCCTTTACATACATGAGGAAATAGAAGCATAGGGAGGCTAAGCAAAGGCACATGAAATGCCTTCATAGGCTGAAGTTCCCATTGAAAAGGGAAGTAGACTATGGGTTGAGAAAATATTTTCTGAAAAAACCCAGGGCCCAAATCTTAGTCCATTATTAATATATTCAAGAAGTGGCTTTAGAAGCCTGTTACCGTACCTGCCCCAGCCCTGCAGGCATACTGAAGGGGCCCACAGGGCTTCAGGGGCCATCCTGCATCTGAATGTTCACTTCAGACCTCTCCTGGCCTCTTGGTTCACTCTTGGGGGTCAGGTTGGAGGATGCAGATCCTGACTGGGATATGTCCTGAAGAAGTGGCTCTTCCGTTCTTTTAGTTTTCAGATCCCAAGCTGATAAAAGCTATAAACCCGGGTCCCAACACAGCACACACATAGGCGTGCATGCAGTGTGTGCATCCTTCCAGAAGGTTTGTAGACTCTGGCAAAGAGGTCCAGTCATGGCACTAGTGGAATCTATAGTGCCCACGTCAAGACCCTCTGCTCTGCATGGGGGTGGGGAGGGTACCCTTCTGCCTGAAGCCTCTGCCTGTGTCACTATTCAAGGAAATATGGCCACTTGGAAGCTCCTCTTGGTGTGTTAGCCCAGGATTACCAGGGCTACTTCAGGAGTCCCAGGATCCAATCACCTTTCTGGGAACTTTACAATAGGAATCAAACGGAATAGACTAGATTTCTGCATGCTCCTCCCAAATTGGAGAAAACACCCAGGTCTGCACCCAGAGACTGACAGTATTTCCCTGAAGAAAGGACATGTTTACTCTTCCCCGGGGTTAACTTATAAGAGTTTCCAGTTCAGAATTTGCATGTGTCTTTTCCACAAGACATGGAATTATGCTCATAGCTCAAATTTGTATATATCTTTCTTCCAACATGCTCTTTAAATCCAAATACCCATTTGAGATATGAGGCAAAGAGATAATAATTGATTATACAGGAAAGGAAGTGATTACAGCAAGGGAATTATTGATAAATTAGTTTAGCTACTGCTTTTTAAAATTATCCATGTAGTGTTCTACTAGCCACACCAAGCTTTCCTACAGATTTTGTATGCCCTGGTTTAATACTGCATGAGATCTTGGTATAAAACTGATAACACGAACCCTGTTAAAACTGTTCAGAATGAGGGAGTAGGAGGAAATTGTTTCTTGGAATCAGAGAGGAAAGGAAAAAACTCAAGGTCCATTTTGACATGAACTATGAATTCTTTCTGCCTTGTGAAATTATAAAGTCTTGAACATTCAAAATTCCTCCATGTAGTTGTTTATATAATTTCTAGTGGTGATAAAGTAATCTTCTCATTTGGTTTTACAGGTAATTTAATAGCAGATTAAAGTAACATTTTATTTATTTGGTTTCAGATTATCATCTTGAAGTAGAAGTAATTGCAAGTACTGTGTGTCCAGGTGACACAAGCCCTAGGAATGTCTTTAACCATCAAAGAGAGTAATATACTTTAAATGTACAAATTCTAAAAACCCACAAGTAATGAACTTGAGAATGTCTTATTTCAATGAAGGAGGACATGAGAACAGTATCATAGGTTTGTTATTAGTAACTACAGAGCTATTTGAATTGGGTCTGTCATGAAAGAAGTCCACAGGACATAGTGTTTTAAAAAGGATCAGGCTTGGAGACAATTTCAAAATGTTTTAAAAATTTTGGAAAATTTAAATGCTCAAAGTATATGATACCTGTTTCCTGCCTAATGTTCATGGATTACTGAGAGTATGTAACTGAGTGAATATTGGTGAAATCTTCAGAAGAGGTCATGTAATAATTCTTGCGAAATATTAGTTCTTTTTAGCTAGAAGAAAGAGAAAGCAATGTTGTGAAGAAGTGGAAAAAGAACTAATATAATACAGCTACTGATTCACTGAGCTTGGGTAGTGTCTTCAAAATTCTTTTACATATATTTATCATTCCAATTGCCCTGTGGAATGGGAGATCTAATTCCCTCTTGTCTCACTTATTTAATTGCAGAATCTCCCTTAACAATGGTTTTTACCTCAGTTTATAAATGGGCTTGGGACTCCTGTATCATAAAAATATTCACAACCCTGCTTTTGAGTTACCCCAATCATTATTTCTCTTTTTAAGAACTAAATTTGCTTGAAAAAGTAGTTTATAATTGCTGTTTCCAAATTCATATTCTGTTCGCTCCTTAATCCCTTTTTATGGCATTTTTGTGATACACCTGATCAGCTTTCTTGACAGCCATCAGGAAACCAACAATCTTCCAATCCAAAGCAGTCTTTTCTCAGTTCTCTTGCTCCTTGGTACCTGCGGCCCTCAACACTGCTGACCCCTCCCATTTTTGATGATCTCTCTGCACTATCCTGGTTTTCCTCCTATTTCTCTGGTGCTCTCTTCTCTTCCTTTTTTAATGATTCTTTATCCTCTTTCTTATCCCTCAACCTAAATATCATCCAAGGTCCTATCCTCCTTTTCTCTCTCAATAAAGTCTTCTTTAAAGTTTACTTCCACATCCATGGCTTAAAGTATGGCCTCTTGGCCAAAGCATTTGGTAGCCCTAATTTCAAATCTTCATCCTGTACTCTAGGGACCTATTGCTAACTCAATGTTGGTCATCTCCACTGGGTATACCCCTCATATCTCATTCAGTATTATATAAAATTGAACTACATTCTATTCCTCTAAAAACCTAACTTTTGATATTCTCTTCCTGA
This sequence comes from Choloepus didactylus, assembly GCF_015220235.1. NCBI lineage: Eukaryota > Metazoa > Chordata > Mammalia > Pilosa > Megalonychidae > Choloepus > Choloepus didactylus. Next base: position 80,042,681 of record NC_051307.1, read on the forward strand.
TAACTTGGATGTTTGATCTTAGATCTTATATCTAAGATCTTTGATGTTTTTCTCTTTCTTACCTCAGTCTCCATCAGTGCTGGGAGCTGTGCACTCTCTTCCATCAAACCCACTGAACCAGGCTCCTCCCCGTTCTCACTATCACCATCTCCCTGCAATTCACCTATAACATGAACTCCTGACGCAGCTTCCTGGGGCTCTCTCCTCCCTTCAGTCACCCCACTCCCATATCTGCCAGGCACCCTCTACAACCCTCTGCTAAATTAGATTTACCAAAGTAAAGTCCTGATCTTGGCAGCTTGTACCTAAAACCCTTCCACAAGAGGCTAAACTTGCATACAATTGTGCCTAAGAGTCCCCCCACCCCCCAGTACCTCTTTGTTGCTCAGATGTGGTCCTCTCTCTCCCTAACTGAGCCATCTCGACAGGTGATCTCACTGCCCTCCCCCCTACGTGGGACCTGACTCCCAGGGTTGTAAATCTCCCTGGCAATGCAGAATATGACTCCCGGAGATGAATGTGGACCCAGCATTGTGGGACTGATAGTATCTTCTTGACCAAAAAGGGGATGCAAAATGAGACGAAATAGTTTCAGTGGCTGAGAGATTTCAAATGGAGTCGAGAGGTCACTCTGGTGGACATTCTTATGCACTATATAGATAACATGTCCTAGGTTTTAATGTATTGGAATAGCTAGAAGTAAATACCTGAAACTACCAAACTCCAACCCAGCAGTCTGGACTCCTGAAGACAATTATATAATAATGTAGATTACAAGGGGTGACAGTGTGATTGTGAAGACCTTGTGGATCACACCCCCTCTATATAGTGTATGGATGAGTAGAAAAATGGGGATAAAAACTAAAGGACAAATGGGGTGGGATGAAGGGATGATTTGGGTGTTCTTTTTTTCACTTTTATTTTTTTATTCTTGTTCTGGTTCTTTCTGATGTAAGGAAAATGTTCAGAGATAGATTGTGGTGATGAATGCATAACTATGTTATCATACTGTGGACAGTGGATTGTATACCATGGATGATTGTATGGTGTGTGAATGTATTTCAGTAAAACTGAATTTAATACAAAAAAAAAAAAAAAAGAGAAAAAAAAAAAAAAAACACCCAAAAAAACCCCTTCCACAGCTCTGCACCACAGCTCATACCCCCTACGAAATCCTACTCATCCTCCAAGACAGCTCAAATGGAACCTTCTCTGATAAACTTAACTGGATGTTACAGTTAACTGGATTGTAACACTTTTTATGGACATTCTAAAGTCTATTTAAGAAATGGAGATTTAAGGACATGTCCTAAGTTTTAATGTACTTGGTGGCAAGGTCTGTTGGTCTCCATCATTGAGCCCCCTACACAACTCAGTGTAGTGCCAGGCACAAGAGACATTACCCTACGTGTGCTTGCCCAGAGTGCATCAGTGCTCTGTGGGACTGGGTGAATGGGGTGTATATTTACCACCCTGTAGGGCAGTTGTTTATGATGTATCTGACCTTCTCTAGGAGACTCTGAGCATAGGGTCCCACTTTATAAAACTGCACCCTGCACGATACCTGGGCTGTGATCCTCCACACTGAAAGCACTCAGTAAACTGATGAATAGTCCTGACCACCCTTTTGTTCAGAAAACATAAGTTCTCTCAGAAGCAGACTCAGTAACGGGTACCTTGGTTCTGTCACTTGCTATGCTGGGAATCTTTTGCATGACACTGGCCTTCTTTGGGCCTCAGTTTCCTCATCTATACAATAATGGGTTTAGATCAAGTAGACTTTAATCTCTTTTAGTGTTGATAAAAAGTTCTAACTGGTACATATTCCTTAGAGAGAACAAAGGACGTGGATGCAGAAGAAAAGCGAAAAAGAAAGCAGAAAGTGCTTATTCTACTGATGAGGTAATAAAGGGTTTGACTTATGGTACCTGGTGTGTGGTGACTGGTAGAAGGATCTGACTTGGGAATTCTTGAAAGCAAGCACTACACTAAAGAATCCTCTCAATCGATCCTAAATGATCCATCCCTGAGGGCAGTGGTGCGTGTGAATTTTTTTTTTAAGTCAGAACGTGAGAAGCCCTGACAAATACGGAGAGGCACTAATTTTCTATAATTAAATTTGCCATAAGCAGAGGAAGCATATACAAAATTGTCACTAGCAGCTGCTGATAAGAATTACGGATGTACTTCAGCAAGAGATGAGAAGGTAAGATGAAGAATAGAACACTGAAAATCAGCAGTTGGTCTTAATTACATGTGGACAACCTTAACACATTCATGCAATATTTGGGAGAGCAATCTGGCATGGTGTAATTGAGACATGAACAACAAAACCAGATTGCCAAGGGACCTAGGGGGATTTTGTAAGAGGACTAGATTGCTAGAATCTGAGGGACCCCATGTCAATGACAGAGCTCCAGCATGATACCTATAGGTGACTCTATGGCTTCAGGAATGAATCTTTCTCAATAAAAAAGTTATTTTGAGCTGTGCTGATCATCACTAGATCCCTCATAATACTTCCTTACTTCTACTGACTGCATGGAAGGAAGGGCACTTTTACCTATTAGAAAATAAGTGGGTGCCTTGCTTGATTATTTACTTAGAAAGCAACATGTCTCTAGAAGGAACTGAAAGACAGCCATGCCGGTTGAATTATAACATCAGGCAACACCATCCAAATGCAAACTGTCCTGTGATTAAAATGAGGCAAAACGTTAAGAAGGCCTGAGTGTCTTAACGAATTGCTGTTTATTGAAAACACCATGCTATTTTGTGCTTCTGTGCCTGCTTCTGTTCCTTGTGGTTGGAATGCCATTCCCTCCCTCTTCTACCTGGCACGTTCCTGCTCAATTTTCCTGATCCAGGTTTAATGCTATCTTCTCTGGGAAGGCCTTCCCACAGCTTCAGGCTCCTTCCTTAGGGTCTCAGTAGCATTTTATGCATAATCAAACACTTTAATATTGCATTGTATTTACTCCTTTCATGGGCTTACAGCTTTGGTAAGTGTTCAGGAACACTGTGAGTTCCTGAAGTGAGGGTACAATATCTTGTTTACCATATCTTCATCCCAGTCTTAGCTGACGACTTGGTACAGAATCCGGGGTTTAGTAGTTTGCTCAACGACTCAGTTAGTGTCTACGTGAATGCACGCATGCATGAATGAATGAGATAAGAGAGAACTATAGAAAATGTTGCATTAAGCGACCATGGAAGACACCCAATTAAATTAACATTGTAGGGAAAGGGCAAGTTTTACAAAAAGAGGGCAAGTTTTATAAAAAGAGGTGAAGACATGAAACTTTAAGAAATGTGATTAAAAAAAAAACATGTGTCCCTAAATATACTAAGTGGAAACTCTAGGAAATTAGAGCAAATAAAATTAACTGTACTTCTTTAAGGGCTGCACTAAAACTTCTAAATAAGAGGGCATCAAAGGTAATAAAAATAATTCCAAATAGATTTTTATATCAATTAACTCAGAGACAGGAAGGTGCATTTCTAAAAAAGGAAAGACTAGCTTTAAAGAAATGAATCCACACTTTAATAGGTAAGTGGTTTACTTGGTTAGTGAAATGCCAGAAAAACAGTTTAAACTGTTAGCAGTGAAAAGGTAGATATATAATTCTGAATATGAAGCAGAATAAAGAAGGATGCAGGATACTTTGGGGGCAATGAGAGCATTTAGTTAAACCAAAGATGATCTATTTGCTGCTCAACTGATATGGAAGAAAATTAATAGCAAGCCTTAGGAAAATGACTGTGGTTGCTTATTCTTCTCATTTTGACTATATTTGTTCCGCATATTAGTGTGACCCCCAAATGTTTTCAGGATTGTCCAACTTGTCCTAAATTCCATAAATAAACGCTTTCAGGGGATGCTGTTTTTGCCATGTCTCTATTATGGTTCCTCACAGATGGACCATTTTTGCCCTTCCAAAGTCTAAGAATAACTCTTTCAGTTATCAAGACATATCAAAATTAAGTTCAGCTGTTCCTATGGGATTCCAGTTAGTTTAGACACATCTGCTGAGATACATGCATTTGAATCCAAATGAAGCTTTTGTTTGATTATACATTTTGAACATTTATGAAGTTTTTTTTTTTTTGGGCCAAAATGTTTTTCATTTTTTGGCACTCCAAACAGAGAACTTCAGTTATAAACACTGCCTTCTGAGCACCTCTGACAGAATCCAATCTTTTCAAGTGAACAGGTGCCTCAGGAAGTTTTTGGAAGATTTTACACTGAATCAGCTTTCTGATTGGAAACTTTCTGAACATGCAGTAAAACTTGCCAAAAAGACTTTCAAACTAGCTTGAGCAGTTTTCACTCATACAGACATACATTCACACATACAGACAGCACAAGTAAAAGCAAATTGGAGACCTGTAAAACTGAAGCCTCTCTCTTAAAGGTTAAATACCGTATGCAATCAAACTGAACAAAAAGTAATACATGACAGAAGAGATAATGAATAAATAGCAATAACAGAGGTTCAAAGTCTTCATAAGCATGTTCCCCTTAAAGCTTTGCCTAAGAGTTTAGGCTGCATGTGCTTTCAGTAAGAATTCTCTCTCATGTTTTGAGCTCAAGTGTGTGTATTTTTAAACACTGTACTGTAGAGTATGGCTACCAATTACTTTCACTCACAAACTTGTTCAAACAGGTATTTTGAAACCCTTCTCTCTCCAACACAAATGGGTCATCAAGATTCAAATCTAAAAGAAGAGAAAACACTGCTCTCTAAGTCAAGGGTTCTTTGGCAAAGCCCACACCTTACCTGATTCCCTACAACTTTTCTTTTCTAGTCTGAATTTAAACTGGACAAGTTACTACAGAATAAAATGCTTTAAGCTGAAATGTTAATACAGAGTAAAATCACTCCCCCAATGGGCATGCCTGGAATTCACAGGGAAATCTGCTTTCAAGTTATTCTTACGGCCTCGGACCAGATGCTCCAAGGTGGCCAGAAACCTTTGTCTACACCCACTTAGCAGATTTTCCTGGCTTTTTTTCAGGGACTAAGAAGTTTATTTGCAGAAATGAATCATTTCCTTCAAAATATCCTTTACCCTATTTACATGCTTGCATATTCCTTCCATTTTGTTTTCCCCCTACAGCTTTACTAAGGGAATTAATTATCTAGAAGAACAGGAACATACAGTAAGTACATCTGAGATACAGGATGAGACACAGTATGTCATCTATTAGGCCTGGCTAAGACCAGCAGCTGATGCTAAATGGGAAGGAACAGGCACCAAATGTTTTTTAATCACAAAGTTAGTAATTAATTGCTCTTTAAAATACATTTTATGCTTCTTTCTGTCTGTGTACATGAAATGCACATTTATTACATGCCAAAAATTACAGCATTATGGTTTAAATGTGACTGGCACGAAAGTCCAGAAATCAGAGTTAATGTTCCCTCAGCAACTTTAATTCTGTCCGTGTGCACATGTAGAGCTATAATAGTCTTCCGTTGCAGGATAATACATATAGATGATCTGGGGAGGGAAGCTAAAGACCCATATCCTCAGCTGTAGTTACAGGAAAAATAACAAAGGGTAAAAAGCCGTGCTCCTTTCCACATACGTGGATGAAAACAATGTCCCTGTGCCCAGCATTGTGTAATCAGGGAATGAAAGAATCTGCTGTGATGCAGTCACTAAAGGGGGCAGTTTCTGTTGCTGTGGGAACCTGAACTTTGCATTTCCTGACTTTGGGGTAATTAAAATGTCAGCCTTAATATGGCATTAATAGAGTTTGCCATAAAAATTCTCTTTGTTTTGTTCTCTAAAAAAAAATCACGGAGACTTGGCTGGGTGAAGCAAAGGGTTGAGAAGGGGGTTGGCCAATGAAGGTGGCTGGCTAGAGACAGGAAAGGAAGGACCCACCAGTGTCCTTGATAGCGTTCAGCCCCAGCAGAGTCATACTACCTACAGAGCTAAAGTTAAACCCACCCACACAACAGTTTGGTAATGTGTAAAGGTTAAATTAAAAATAAATAAAAACCGTTAATGCGTAAGTGCGTCTTGGCAAGGACACAAAAAGCGAGACAGTCTGATGAGGCCAGTGCAAAACACGGGAAGGTAAGTAAGTAACCACGGATATCAGCTTCCAACAAAAGGAAGACATGAAAATAGGTGTATATACAGCCAAAAATGGGGAGGTCCATTAAAGGGAGGAGAATCCCTTCTCCCTTTATGGGGGCCTTTTTTGGGAGAAAAAACTAGAAGAAATATGCAAAGTTCTGGTCGTGTCAATCGCATGTATATGACTGTGATGTACTACAACTTAATAGTTGTCAAGAAAGGTTTTTCATATGCAGAGCTTCGTCTGCTCTGTTGACTTGGTTTAGTCCCTGTTTAAGCATTTGAAAGCAGAATTTGGCTCAGCTCATACTCTGCCTGTTCAGTGGGAAACTGCTCCATCACAAACAGTTTTGTATCCTTTGCATTCCTAAACTTGTCTTAATGCTTTCCATTATCATCCTCTGAGTTTGTTTCCCATTAGGTTTTTTAGAAATGGTGAAGAGGTGACAAGCTAGGAGGTAATGGAGGAATATTGCTAAAAGGAAATTGTGTTAGTGGGTGCATCGCAAAGCACCACAAATTTCAGGAGCAATATTAACCTCATCATCTCACAAAGGAAAGCATTTCTCAACAGCATTCCTTCTTGTTTTGAATATTACTAGGATCTTTTGCCAAGTTTGAAGTGGCTCAGCAGGTTAAATAGTCAACTGAGAATGTAAGGGCTCAGACTTGTCATCCTTGCTATAAAATATGGCCTATATTATTCATATGCAAAACCACTGTGGCTTACTCACCCTTACCAGTTCATGTTCATGATTGAATTTTCTTTTGTGGAGATGCCTTTATCTGTTGTGTTTCTATAACATGGTCACCAATATAAGTAGTTACACATTTTCAAAATGCCTGTTCAGAGTTGGGAATAGAGAACAGAGAATTCTGGCTGCTCACAATGAGAACAAATGCTCAATACCTGAATGAGTTAACCATGAGCAAGTCATTTCAGTTATCTGGGTGTCTGTTTTCTCAGTTTTCTTGTCTGTAAATTGGGAAGAATCATACTGACTGACAGGAAATGGGCATTAAGACATGACTAAGAATAATTCTGCTAAACGCATGACAAATAAAAAAGTGCTATAAAAATCCAGGCGCTTGTGAAAGCTTGGAACACCAAACACCGGTGGAATGTTTTTGAAGTTAGAGACTAACAAGTCAAAGGCACTATTTTTAAATGCTCCAAATCTGTTAGTTCTAAGTCAGAACTGAATATTTTACCTTAAAGAAATTAGGGTTTTAAATTAATCTATGGTAAGAATGACATTTGAAAGTTAAAAAAATATTCTCTTGAATGCAAGAAGAGCATCCAAAAATTTTAACAGCTTAAAATAAACCTCTTTCCTGTCTTCTCTCAAACAATCGCCAAATGGACAGATTTCTGTGAATCTTTCCTAAAAACAATTTTCCTCTAAGTGTAGGCTCAAATCAGGACAAACTACAATCCAAATATATTTGGAGAAAAGTATAATTAATTTAAACAACAGGCTGGAGTGGGTAAGACACATCTTCGTGGCAAAATCAAAATGACTTTCTAAACAGCTGGAAACTGGATTTCTCCTTCCTATTTCTACTCTTTCCAACAGCATTCAGACACCCTGCTGAACGTGGATCACCTGGCTCTCTCGGGGTCACCCAGGAACTGTACGGTGGCACCATACTTGTACTGTTCACACTAATGCTAAGGCCTGACCAGAGGAGGTTTTTGGTAAAGTACAATAAATGATGCCCAGTGTTTTTATATTCCACAAACCATTCATTTTGCTATAACAGGGGATTTCTGGGCTAAGGCCATTCTGTGTAATCGTCCCCATAAGGTGTGGCAGAAAGCCAGGCCATGAAGGTCTGCATATTGAAGCTCCAGGCTCTTCTCCACAGGAACAGGCTACCTTCCTGGTAGGTAGGCCAGTGTGCTCATGTCTGTGGGCACTGTGCCACACCATTTTCCAATTCTTCCTGTAATTACTATTAGGCTGGAGACCGCCAGGCAAGAAAGTCCAAAGGTACCACTATTACGACCATTCACAGAACACAGATCCGCTTCTGATCCCCCGGGTGTCCCTATAGAAGCAGCAACTTTGATTTTACAAATCACGTGCGTTGTAGAGCTCTTGATCTTGTTACTTCCCTTTTCATTTTCTAGTGACAGCTGGAGTGTGGCCTCAGCCCAGCCACGCAGAGGGCAAGCTCCCTTCACCCTAGCCCCTGCCCCTAGGTCCTTTCCCTTTATCTAGAGAGACTATTATGACAGGCAAGAGGGGAATGGAATCTCCCAGACCTGTTTACTCTAGCCCTCTTTGCAAAGTTTTATATTCGTTCTATGAGAAAAATAACAATAGGATATGGAGAATCTCATTTCCTGCTTAATACTGTTTGTCTTTGTGGACAGAATAAATGGTGCCCTCTTTTGAAAATAAAGCTTTCTTGATCTTATTCTACTCATTTTAAAGAAGAATATACCAACTTTTTGCCTGTTATGAGATACAACTTTATGGAGATCAATTCAGAATAGTTGGATATCTCAAGACTAAAAGGAATATTCTTTGGGATTGGGCCCCAAAGTTATTCAATTCTTTTCCATTTTTAACACATAAATTTCCTTCTATCTGAAATATTTGGTTACATTTCAGAAAGAAAAAGAAAAAATAATCTCCTAAAAGTGATTTATCAACTTTCTTAAAATAGAATTTGAAGAAGTGACTCCCAGATCAATAGGAAGAGAGCAAAAATAAACAGCAATGAAGTGATTTCAACAGCGACAATCTCATTAAGTTGCCCATTTCCAAATTTAGCCCTTAGGCAGTTTTTTTAATTAAAAAATATTTTTAACCTGGATTCCTATTGGCTATGTAAGTTTGGGTGGCTTCTGGATTCTTGGAAGCCATTCTCTTTTCTTCTGTAAATTTATGCTATCCTTTAACCACTTCAAAATAAATTAAAAACTGGAAAGACGGAAATTCAGCCAAGCTACATGAGACTCCAATAACTAATGCAAATCTGACTTGCGTTATATAATTTCAAAATGGATGTTTCCTGTGTCTAACTGGCCATTTGAGGCCCACATTTGGTTGTTCAACTTAGTAGTTGAGGAAGTGCTGTTTTTCAGACCACGGGACAAAAGAGTAATTAAAAAACAGCATCACAACTTCTTTTTTTGAGTTAATGTTATGAAAGAGAATGTAGTTCATGTAGGCCAAATGTAGTTTTGAGGCCAAATGGCTGGCTGCCTGGCTTTAAAATACACTCTAGCTTTGAAAATATAGATGTTGGCTGAATCAAAATGGTGGCAGGTTACTTCTGGCTACTTTAGAAGACCAAATGGAAACGGCTTGCACTGAATGCAAACAAGCCAGAACCCAGCGGAGAAGCAATGCTCTGGGCACCAAGAAGACACCATCTCCTTACTGGTGTACTCACAATCAGATGACCCGGTGTGAGCGTGAGAGTTTGTCAGTGAATGTGTTGAGTGGATGAGGGCTGGGTCTGGAGACAAAACAGCTTCAAAGTTCAGGCAGGGAAGGCCCGGCTTGGCGCTGGATCCACCCGGCTGAGTAATCTCATTCTCCTCAGATGCCTTCTGGTTTTCAGCTGTCTTGGGTTTCTTCCTGAAAATAAACAAAGGGCCCTTTGAAGGAACTGACTGCATATTTGGGAAAAGGCATTTTTAGAATCTGTTAAAGATAACTTGATTTTTTTTTTTCTGAGGGGGGATGGGAGGGAGTCCAGTATGTCCCTTGTTTTAAAACAAGCTGATTCTTGTTTTTTCCCTCCAGTAACGGCCTAACTGGGAACACATGAAAGCATATGGGCCAAGCAAACAGCACCACATTTGGACTTCGTTGGCTGCATAAAAAGACCCTGTCCCAGAACTTTAGACAGCTTGAGCTACGTATGGCTGACATTATCCAAGAAATCATCCTTTTTTTTCCCCCTTAAGAGTTTTAACATGGTCTGGAAAAATACTAGTGTAGGTTTACCGTTCTAGCATTTGTCAGGAAGCTTAGAGACAGGACCCGTGGAGTAATGGGAGGAGCACTGGACTGGGAGTCAGGAGACTTGAGCTATGGTACTAGCTGTGCCTCTAACTTCTGTGTGGCCTTGGGCACCTCACTTCACCTCTCTGGGCTTCAGTTTCCTCATCTGTGAAAATAAAGGGCTTGCATTAGAAGGCCTTAACGCTTCCTTCCAGCTTTAAGCTTCTATTCGTGGAACACATTTTGGCATTCAAATTTTTTGCTGTTATTTAGATTTTATTTTAAAGCAACACATTACTTCAAATCACAATCTAAATTTGCAGGCCCTGTAGATGAGGGGGTGGGGTAGACATTTTAAAGTAGCCAGTGAAAAGTGAAAAGAAGAGGTTAGATTCTGGTAGGTGAAGAGGGAAGGTGTCATATAAAGACCCCATACTCCAACACTTTACTCAACCTTAGTTTAAAATACCCTTTGCTTTTTGATTTCATTCATGATCCTGGAGTTTAGGAGTGTGATTGTGTGTTTAGGAAGGCAGGTAAAGATGGGTGAAGGGAATTAGAAAGCGATTGTTAGTAATTGCTATTTGGGGTCAGGAATAGGAAGTAAAAGAGCTCAGCTATCGGTCAGCTCAGGTCTCCTCTCCCCAGGACAATGCAATTGACACTAAATTAATAAATATGTAGCTTATACTGAATGTACCTTAGACCTCAGCCAAACTGGATTATTAGTCATTCCCTGAAAATTCCCCAAATTTCCTTGGCTCTGTGCCTTTAATTTGTGGTAAGTAGATTTGTTTCCATGTTTCTCTTGTTTCTATGAGCGTGGCAATGGACTTGTTATACAGAATATTTTGAATTGAAATTTGTTGTACTGGGTAGTTAAATCTGCCCTCGCAGAATATGGTGTTATGATTAGCATGCTGTGTTTCTGGTCCAACAGGTTGTGAAATCAAATCTGTTTCTTCTGAGGGAGGGAGGCAGAAATGGAGTGGTAAAGATTAGAATAGAGGGGAAGCTTTCTGACATATTTTTCAGTATAGAGAAAGCCACTGTAGGAGAAGCAACAGATTGCAATGCCTTCCCAACAGTTTGTTGAATAGGTGACTATGGGACCAACCCCCAAATCCTGAATGTCCACATGGGCCCCCAACGAACTGGTATTCTGGCTTTCCTAAACACAAATATCAAAATATCCAAAGCCCAACTCATTTTTCCCATGAAAACCAATGCCTCCTCTAACGTCCTATTTCTATTAATGTTGTCATCAGGTTGGAAATTTCAGAGTCATTAAACACCTTCCTCTCTACCTTGAAGCCAATTAGTCAACAAGTCTTGACAATTCTGCTTCCTTTGTATTTTCCACATCTATATCTCTTTTCCATTTTCAGCGCAATCACCTTAACACTTTTTATCTAGACTATTGTTTACTAACTGGCCCTCCATCCTACTTTACTCTATTCCTTCTTCTTTGCATTCTCTAAATCTGAGATGACTACATTAGCCTGACATTCAAGGTCAGTTCCATTTCTACTTTGGTTTATCTCACATGCCCTATATATTGGCTACAGCGGACTCTTAAACTTCTTGACTATTTCCAGAAGGTTCTACAACCTTGGCTTTCCATCATTGCTCAAGTTATTTCTCTGGGGTGGAATGCCCTTTTTTTCATCTCTGCTTGTTGGAATACTTATCCTTCACACTTATTAAATACTATCTCTAAGTTGTAACTGTCTTGATTCCTCTCTACCAGAGAGGATTACTCTCTCTTTGTCTGTCTCTGAAATCCCCAAACATTTTTTATTTCTCTTGTTTTACTCATTAAATTTTGTTTCAATAATGGCTATTTATGGACTTACTCCTCCTGTGGAACTGTAAGCTCTCTGAGGGTAAGGAAGTTTTGTGTTCCCTGTGTCCACCATACTTTCTTCCTTCCCTCCCACCATTCACTTATTCACTTACTCATTTCATAAATATTTATTATTTGCCTATGATGTGTCCACATGGAATAGGGAATAAAACAAACATAGTTCTTGCCTTCCCAGAGGTTTTCATCTAGCCTATTCTTTTAGGCATAGAAACTTAGATAAAGCTGTCACTGAATAGGTATTTGTCGACTGAATGAAATGGAGTGGAAATTAAAGTGTATTTTGAAAGTAATCATAATCTTAATCCCAACTATGTTTCCCACTCTTTAGGTAGCAGTGAAATTCTATGTTGACTTACTGCTTTTCATTTGAGACCCTAAAGAGCATTTGATAAAAGTTGGACCATTTTGTCACTAAAGTCAGCCTGGTGCTCATAATTTATTTAACTATACACACTGAACATTAATGACAGATATTACTTAACAGAAAAAAATTATCTCTGAAGCTCATAGAGAAGGCCTAGGCTAGTTTCAGATGTGTGCTTCAGGAAATTAAGTAAGCCCTCTTTCAAACATGGGTACCTGGCCAAACAACCAACATTATTATTTTATTCTTTAACCTTGTAAAAAGTATTGTTATTCATATAAATGCCCTTGCTTCCTTCCCTAGATTTGATCCTGCTTCCTACCTGACATCTTGCACCACACCCTCCTGTTTGTTGTCTCAAGAATCACTTTTGGAGAACGTTCATAGCACAGAGGCACTGGAGCTACCTCTACAAACAGGGAATATTGAAAACCTTTTTGGCTCACTCCTGTTTACCTAATATCATTTCACTTGTCCTCCCACCACGGGGCTGTTTCCCAACTTCAGAGATAACATAGCCACTCACTGTCCTTGGAAGTAATTCATTTCCCACCTCACCTTCTCTAATAGTTCTTTTGGACTCTTTTTTTTCTAGAGCCGAGAAATACTAAAACATATCACCAGTCTGTCTAGACATACGCAGGTGTGGTCATTTCAATCCCATTTTTACTGTTCATAGTTTATTAAGAATTAAAGAGCAAACCCTGTTGTGATTAATTGAAAATACCTCCTTTGGTTGTATAAAAAGGATTATATAAACATGGCACATCTGAGAGCAAGTCTCACCAAGTCTCGGTGGCTGGCTGCACAGCATTCCCTGGGGCCTTTAGAGGGCAGCAGCACACTGACTGACTCCAGGCAGCAGTTCTGGGAGGCAAACCAGAAACTTCCTCCGGCTCACCATGCCAAAGGCTGGTTTGCCAAACTCTGGCCTCTCTGTTTCTTTCTTTTCATCTCTCTCTCTCCCCCTCCCCCCTGCTTCCTCTCTCTCTCTGTCCCTCTCTCCTTGCCTCTCCCTCTCCCTCTCTCTGTCTCTTTCTAAGTGTTAAAATTATACACTCTGATGAAGTCGCTCTTCAACCGGAAAATGAAAGCTACAATGGAAAAAAAACAAGCCAACAACAACAAAAAAGAAACCAGGGAAAAGGGGAAAGAGGGTTGCGGAGGGGGGAGGATTTAAAAACAAGAAAAGGGCAGATGTTTCGTAAATATATGCAAAGCAAAACTGGGTGTACCCTGAACGCTTCCACAGAGAAACAGACCAATCATTGTGCGCCTCCTCCCGCACGCTGGTGGAACTCAAATTCAAAACAAAACAAAACAAAACAAAACAAAAAAGTGGCCGCAGGCACCTGCCTTTAACGGTCAGTTCTGACATTCTGACTGAATATCTCCCGATTGCCCAAAGAGGAAAAAAAAAAGAAAACATTTCATCTTCCCACTGCAAACATTTCTGTTAGGAGCAAAAGGCTGCTTTAAGAACTGGGAAGGCGTTTTGAGGTAACTAGCGCTGAGTTAGCCAGCCGGACCTTCTGGTTTTTAACCCTCATTGTGCTGGCCCTGGCAGCAAGTTTTGGGCTGAAACATAGCAGTGAGTAAGGCTGTGGGTGATGTTGGCTCTTTCCTAACTAGACCATATTGTATGTGGAAAGAAATATGCATTAAAACATATTGATGCGATGTTAAGTATTAAGCATGTTAAGAGAATGGAAATTAACCAGAACGCTGGCATTTAATGTATATATTTCACACTCCTTTGCACATATTGTGCACATACAGTGATGGTAATTATTTTTGCAACATATGGAAAATAAATATTTTATCTGTGTGAGCTCTTATCAGTCTCCAGGGTCTGTTGAGAAGAGAGTGCTCTCTTCTACCTCCTTCTCCCAATTTTCTTTCTTCATTGGGCTCCTACTCTCCCCTCCTGCACATTAACGTGCTTCCACTCATCAGCCTGGTTGGGTGGGAAAGATGTCGTCAGAACTTCTGATAAATAATTACTCAGTCACTGGATCAGGATAATGTAGACCAGAATGCCCCTCCCTCCCAATCTTTTTAGAGTGGTAACCATTTCCCCACCATCCTCTACACACTGTAAGGAGAAGACTTACTAGAGTGGCTTGGAAGGGATGGCTGGGGAGGTGGCAACAAGCTGCCCAAAGGAAGGTTGGTAGCAGAATGGAGCTCCACCACTTAACAGCTGTGTGCCTTAGATGAAGCACTCTGCTTCCCTGATCCTCAGTTTCCTCATCTGTAAAATGGGAATAATAAAACCTACTTCCTAGGGCTGTTGCAAGGAATAAATGAGATAATTCATGTAAAGTGGTTAGCATAGTGCTCAATTATGGTCGCTCTTTTCATGGAGAGAAGCATTCTGCTGTTTTCATCATTTCAGCCATAGGAAGACTTTCTTCATCTTAGTAATCTTTTTCTTTATATATCTAGATTTGGGTCAGGGGCAAATGGATTGTTATTGTAGCAAAGGCAGAATGAATGTCAGGATAAACAATCTATTCTTCAACACAGTGCTCCTGTATGACCCTCCTGACACCTTCTTTCTGTTCATACGTTTGTCACTGCTGTTGCTATACCAAGAGCTTCTCTTAAAGCTGAGGATCAAGCAAGCTACACTTGGCCTGTAGAAGCCAATCAAGCCTGGGCACTATGATCTGTTCATTGAAACCAACCTACAGCACTCTTGCTGATCACGTTTCCTTACAATTTATCCTTTCAGGACTTGGGCTAATGTTTTCACATCAATGAAAGATGTTTTCATGCTTAAACCATTTTATTCTCTCAGAGTTTTGTTTTTGTTTTTGTTTTTTAACTTTCCTGGCAGGGCTGATTTATAATGTTTTTTAGTGTCTTTCTCCCTTTCTGCACTAGTCAGGATCCTGGCAGGAAACATGTGGCACACTCAAAGGTCTTATCTGAAGAGAGTTTAATGAAAGGACTGTATACTGAGGTGCACGTAGGCGAAGGGAGCTGCAAGGTATGATGAAGCACCAGGGACTAGCAACAGCGGAAAGCTGTTAATCTCAGCTCTAAACTGTTAAATTGAGAGTTTAACTGAAAGAGTGTTATTCTCTAAGTCCAACCAGAAATGGAGCTGGGAAAGGGGAAAGGAAAAATAAATACCCTGACCTTTATACCCACTCTCAGATCTCTTGCTGATGCCTCCTTTTGGCAAAATTTAAAGAGAAACCAGAAGACAAGAAAGCCTGGGTACTGGAGTCCAGAGAGGTCCGTCAAACGAAAGGATGGATCTGGAGTTTTAGAGGGGCTGAGACTGACGAGCATACCTATTCTTTCCCTTCTCCCTTCTCCTTTCTCCTTCACCCTTTTCTTATCAATCCTATTTTCTGGAAGGAAAGACAAAGCAAAAATAAAATGAAATCAATTCATTCTTTACTTCCCTGTATGTATTTTGTCTATTTGTCATTTTGGGGTGGAGGAAAACTGTCAGCTCTGTGAGAGCAGGGACTTTTGTCTGTTTTATTCATTGCCATATCCTTAGTGTCTAGAAGAATACTGGGCACATAGTAAATGTTCAGTAAATTTTGGTTGGCTGAATAAGTACACTCACCTCCAATATGACAGATTATATAAATATATACATTATTTCATCTAATTATCCCAACAATTGGATAAGTAGGCAGGGCTGCTGAGCATGGTTGTGCAGGTGATGTGGGGGTGGACAGGTGTTAAATCTAACCCTCTCTCCTTTCCTATTCACCCACACGGCTTGAGACCTGGCCCAGGGCACTGTCAACCCACAGGAAGGGGCACATTTTTTTTGTAATTAAGCCACATTTTTATATTTTATCCACCTTATTGATTTTTGTAGCTCATAAGTCTCTTAAGTTTTATCTTTCTTTCATCCATGAGGAAGCTGAGTTTCTGACAAGTGGAGGTGCTAAGATTATAACCCAATACGTTCATTCTCTAGGACCTATGAGAAGAGAAAGCAGTCACTGGCATCCTGCATAGGTGAAATACTTCCTATGGATGTTCACTTTTGGTTACCCTGTGCTTTTCAGGAAACATGAGGTCCTGCTTTCTGGGTTTGTATCAGGGTTCTCTGAAGCACAGGGAGAGAGGAGTGGAACGGAATTTTTTCCCCTTCCAAAGGCCAGAGAAACTTTGGAGCTAGATTACATCCTAATATAGCTGTTGTAATAGCCCCAGCATAGTTACTCTGTGATAAAGAAAAACTCAGAAAACTATCCAGATGTGGGTATTTCTAAGGCACTCCCTGCCCTTGAACTTAAGGACGAATGAAGGTGTTATACAAGTAAGTTCCTGGTATGAGTATGGAATAAAAAAAGTTCTATTTTCGACCTTCTGTCATGTTTTTAACCCCTAGCTCCTTGAGCTCACTAGCACTGCAGAGCTCTCCAATAGTCCTGATGATTCCGATGGTCCCATCTCCATCCTGGCCAGGCAGGCCTACGCAGGTGACCCAAAGCATGAAAGGTAAGAAGCAATGCCTAACAAAACAAAAACTGGCTTAATCCATTTGGGTTTGATTTATGCCAGAATACTAAAGACACAGAAAATCTGAATGTGAAAATCCTACCTGAAGCCTAAGAGGGATGTTAGTCTCCCAGGTTTAGCGTTTTCCAGTAACAGAGATGTCTGTAAAACACCATCCCATTACCTTCCTCATACCCCATAGGAATACTTATGAATACAACAACTAGAATGAGTTTTTGTTTAAAGTTTTATAATTAACTTATTTTGCATGCATAGCTTCTAAAGAATAATTCAAATTTCTGGCTTTTCTGGTAAAAAAAGAGCATATATTCATTTGTTATTTTTAGCAATACTTAATGAATGACATCAATCTTTCATCAAGATTTTCCTAAAGGTATCATATCTCCTACCCCATCTTATTTCTGCAACCTTCTCCTACATAAATGCTGATATGGAGGGAACTAAACCAACTACATAGAGCCATGCATGCAGAAAGCAGAGCAGAGCTCTGGATGTGGCTGAAGGAGCCCAGTGTCCCGAGTGGAGGACTTCGGACCTCTGGAGTAACAAGGAGACAGAAGCACAGGGCACACAGATGCAGCTCAGTCAACAGGTAGAAATAGGCCAGCAAAGCAGGCTCACATATTTGACCAAGGTGGTATGAAATAACAAGCTGCAGTGAGATTCAAGCAGAGTGGCAAGAGGTGACAAGAGGCAAACAGATCAGAACATGAGCTGCCACCACTTCAGGTAGAGATGCAGATGACCAAACAGAACACCAGCAGTCCCTGCAAGGTATGCTCCGACCCAGCTTGGCACAGCCACCTGGTGAGGAGGGAATGGTGCTGCACAGGGCATGTTTCACAGGCTGGAGACTAAGAACTGCTGCAGGCCCCTTAGGACTGAGTCTGGTTACCTTGCTGCATTCAATAGATGAGGCCATCTAAAATTTCACCTGCTCTCACAATTGTGTGTGCGGGTGTTTTTAATTAAACAAAGTGAACTAAGAAGCCTTTCATTTCATTTCAGGCATAATGTACTCACAGTAGTTTCCAAATAAATGGTGTCACTCTTCAGGTAAGTCACTCCAAGGCTTGGGCCTAGTGCAGATGTTCATTGGGGCAGGCAACAGAGAGCGGTTGCATCTAGATCAGACAAAAAACAAAACAAAACAAAAATAGAGCTGTTATATGAATAGGTGGTGGTGAAGGTGATTGTTTAGTTTGAGAGAGCTGGAACTGTGGGACTTGGTGGTGAGGCTGGGTCTGCATCTATGGACCAGAGAATGGCAAATCAGGGAAGGCAGAAGAGAGAGGATGCCACCCAGGCTCTGTTCTCAGTGTTTCTACCTGACTGCTGTATGGTCTGAGATATCAACCATCCCCTGTCAGTACAGCTGGAGTTGATTTTGTGCTTCTCAAGGTAGAACCTGAGTTGGGGGATGAAGAGGAGGGAAGTGGGGACAGTGTCCTTAACCACAGCTGATTCTTCTTTCTGTGTTCTCGATTCTACTTCAGTCTCTCCATTTTTACTGCTTCCTAATCCTTCAGTTCTCACCTATTCTTTTTTTTATATTCATTTTATTGAGTTATATTCACATACCACGCAGTCATACAAAACAAATCGTACATTCGATTGTTCACGGTACCATTACATAGTTGTACATTCATCACCAAAATCAATCCCTGATGCCTTCATTACCACACACACAAAAATAACAATTAAAGTGAAAAAGAGCAATTAAAGTAAAAAAGAACACTGGGTGCCTTTGTCTGTCTGTCTGTTTGTTTGTTTCCTTCCCCTATTTTTCTACCATCTATCCATAAACTAGACAAAGGGGAGTGTGGTCCTTATGGCTTTCCCAATCCCATTGTCACCCCTCATAAGCTACATTTTTATACAATCATCTTCAAGATTTATGGGTTCTAGATTGTAGTTTGATAGCTTCAGGTATCTACCACCAGCTACCCCAATTCATTAGAACCTAAAAAGGGTTGTCTATATTGTGCGTAAAAGTGCCCACCAGCATGACCTCTTGGCTCCTTTTGGAATCTCTCTGCCACTGAAGTTTATTTCATTTCCATTCACATCCCCCTTTTGGTCAAGAAGATGTTCTCCATCCCACGTTGCCGGGTCCTCCCCAGGAGTCATATTCCACATTGCCAGGGAGATTCACTCCCCTGGGTGTCTGATACCACATAGAGGGGAGGGCAGTCTCACCTATTCTTTAAACACCCACTGAGCAGGGCATGTTCCTGAACTCTCGTCTTTTCTCTGCCCTTCCTTGCAATGTCTCCATTTCTTCCCATTTCCTGTAACCCCGAGGAGTTCAGGCTCCTGTAGTGAATTGACTCTTGCTGGTTTCAGAGCTTCGAACCCAGTGGTCTTTACTCAGGCCTAGCCCCTTTGGCTACACTGGGCCCCAAGGACCTGAAACTCCTCCATTGGCTTCTGGGACACTGCATTATCCTGTTTTTCCTCCTATTTCTCAGTTCGTTCTTTTGCCTCTTCCACTGATTTGTCTTCTTTCCCTGTTCCCTAAATGTAGATATTCCTCAAGATTCTTTCCTCAGGCTTTGCCTATGCCCACTCTCTGTGACCTCTGCAAAGACTTCTCCATAGAGAACACCCACATTACTATCTGTAGTTCTTGCTTGTCTACAAAGCTCCAGTCTTACATTCTAAATAACTTTTGGTTATTCGTTCATTCACTTGTTGGTTTGTTTAGTCATTCAGTGCTCACATAGCACCTGGAAAAGATGGATCAGACAGGGTCTCTAACTTTAAGAAGCTCATATCTCCATCAAATTCTATGCCGGCACTTTTAATTCAGCAAGTTTAAAACAGAATTCATTGCCTTCCCCTTAAAATCTGTTCCTTTTCCAGCCTTCCCATTTCCTGCTATTGGTACCACCTTCTACTAGTTATCTGGCCTACAATTAAGGAGCAATCTTTAGTTCCTCCTTTTTCTTGGCTTCTTACATCCAATCAACTGCTAAGTCCTGTGTTTTACCCTCTGGCTGTGTTTCCTGGATCAATATCCTCTTTCTACCCCAACCTCTATTTATCCTTTCACTCCCCACAGCCAGGACTCCTCTGAGAGCTTCCTAACTGGTTTCCCTGCCCTCAATTTCTCTCTACTTCTAGCACACCTTTCTCACCTATGCCACATTAATTTTCTAAAGTACCATTCCAAACGTATCACTGCTTTGTTCAAAAATTTCTTTCATTACTGAATTAAATTCAAACTTTTTAGCTTGGCATTCAAGGCCCCCACAATATGACTCAATCTAATTTCCCATTCATCTCCACAGTTTAATCTTCACTCCAGCAAAATCCCTACCCTTTCCTACCACGTACATGGTGTTTCTTTCCTTTTCCCAATGTCTACATCATGAAATGCAATAGCCACTTTAAGGGTCATTTCAAAGGCCACTCATTTATGAAGCATTTCCCAGAGGAAAGTGCCCTTCTTGAACCAAGTACTTTTTGCACTACTCCGTATATATGATCTATCCAGGCTAATAATTATTTGGGTAATCTGTTTTCCCTCTCTATAAGTTCATCGAAGGCAGGGACAATTTTTGACTTCATGTACACCATAATATACAATGTTTTGCACATAAGTTTGTACTCACCTGGTATTTGATTTAAAAAGAATAAAGAATACTGCTTAGAGTCACGGAAACTGACTGACACTGAATTGGAAAGATCTTAAAGCTCATCTACTCCAACCCCCTCGATTTTTAGATGAGGACATTAAGGGAACTGACTTGCTCAAGGCCACATTCTTGTTAGTGGCTGAGCAAGGATAACTGACACAAAAGGTCACAATTCTCTAAAGATCCATCAGTTTTTGCTCACTACCAAAAGACACAACAGTGACCAGACCAGAGAGAGTGAGAGGTTGGGGTGTGAAAAATAAATATTTTTTGGGTTCCAAAAAATAAAGAACTTGTTTAGACAAATTGAACTAATAAATATTTTTATAAAGTTAAATGATGTTTAAAAAGTGAGGGAGGGTTCATAGAACACAGAAGCAAACTTTTCTAACAATATTAGCAGGAATGATTGTGATAACATTGCAAATACAGCTGGAGTGACAAACTCAGGCTGAAAACAAGAGTGAAGAAATTTCTCATGCTTTGGAAAAGCTGTGGATTTAGGTGGAAGTTGTTGGAATTTAGCTGGAATTTAACTATACAATTGCTATACAAGCTGGAAGTTGGAATTTAGCTGGAATTTAACTATACAATTGCTATATAGCATTTGTATATATCATTACCTTATAAAAATATAGGCCATGGACAATCTTGCTGTTATGCCACATTAACACTGTGTTTTGCACCTAGTTTTGCCTAGTATTCATTCTCTAGGTTTGCTTAAAATTTTACCTATTTTTCTTTCCTTATATTACTAATTTACTTGAAGAACTATGTAAAACTACTGCAAATCTGTTCTAACTTTCTTCCCTTATTCTCCTCTTGTAGTAAAAGAAGCATTAATTGTTTAATCTCCTCTCTATCCTCATCCTCCAACAGAATCATTTGATCTCAACTGAAGATGAAAAGGCCAACAAAACATGCCCTGAAGATAATAGTGTTTACCCAGACTTTTCTTGGGGATCTCAATAGTTTTTGCTTGGCCAGAGGAGCTTGGCTCTTAAATGTTGTCCTATAGTATTTCAAGACTTCAGCTGCTTCTCCCAGGTGAACACTTTACTTACTAGAGGAAAAATTTGGTACTATTAATCAGTTCATCTTGGTTAATATGGTAGAGCCGTGCTATGCACTGCGACATCCATTAGATAGCAACATTCCAGCTGCCACATAAACAGCAAATTGGGCTCAAGAGCTCTTCATTGTTCTTACTAAACCATTACAGGACTGGACAGGCATCAACAACACTTCACCAGACAGAGCTTCCATCTTTTTTTCCCCTCCCTCTGGCAACTACATTAAAGTGATAATGGAAATCACTGATTGATACCTCTAGTATCGTGCAATGAAAAATCACCTGTAAATATACAAATCCATTGTGTAATCAGATAAACGTAATATAAATATATGTAGCATTTCACTTAAATTGTGCATTTTATAATTAAATAGAGTTGTAGTCTTCCTGCCCTTTAATCAAACCCTTCTTTTTCAGCCCCACATTTTGCTGCTATGATCTTCCTATCAGTTTTTGGCAAACTGTCACCTATCTCCTTCTTATTTTTCCTCATTTTAGCACACACTTGAAGTTCTGTTAATCAGAACTACTCCATTGTCTGTCATGTTTTATTGCTTAAAATGTGGTTACACTTTAAAAAAGATTCGAAAATGGTTTCGTGGGGTTTCCTATTTTTTCTCTTTTAATAACTTCCATTCCACTTCCCATGCACTCAGTCTGTAAGTCAAAAGACAAGTTTGGGGGCTCTTGGTGCCACAAAATCTCCCCAGAATCTGGAAATCCTGATTCCCTCTGCCTCTTACATCATCGCTGAAATAACGAGTCTGCTCTTGGAACCCAGCTGGCAAGGTTCTTGATGATGTCAGAGGCAGAAGAGACAGCAGGTCACTTCTCTTCCAGCTTGTTTCATTGTTGATGGCTCTGCAGATCTGTCTGGGAAGCCCGTAAAGAGCAGAGCTATTATGTAACACAATGCCACATATCACTCTGATGGAACTTTCTGTAGGGGTCTCATTTCAGTACAGCCCATCCTATTCTTTGGTGCAGTCACACCAGATCATTCTAAAATTATGAAGGGGGCCTGCATGATTAAAGCATACAAAAAAGATCATAGTTAAAATAATAGCTATCATTTGCTGGATGTCGACATTTTGTCACAGATAGTACCAGGCATTTTTATATGTAAAGACATTCTCATTTAATGTTCACAACAATGCCATGAGGTAGGTATTAGTATTTCCACTTTACAGATGAGGAAAACAGACTCAGAGAGGTGAAATAACCAGTCCAAGATGAGAAAGCTAGTGAATAGCGAGGCCATTAATTCAAATCCTGATTTCCTGGGCTCTAGTTCTGTGCTCTTTGCACTATACAGTAACTGCTCAAACGCAGCATGGATACATTTCTAGTTCTCACTGTGATTTCAGCACAAGGAGGATACTTATGCTCTCTCCATGGAGAGTCAGAGCCACTGGGAGAGATTTGGAAGAACAGACTTTAGGTGAAGAAATTCTTTCAGAAACTATCAATAAGTACCTTTCTAGCTCCTTTCTAATGGGTCTCCTCAAACGTCAATGAACAAATGCATCATCCAGGGGAGTTGCTAAAATGTTTTTTTTGATACAGCATGTTTGGGTGGGGTCTGAGATTTAAGCTTCCAGCTGGCGCTGACACTTGGTCTGGGGACCATGACATCTTATGTCTGATATTCTCCTTCCTACCAAGGGCTGTTTTTGAAGGAGTAGTTCAAGCTGAATAACTTAGTTAACAGCTCACAAGGCATGGCTGGCTGCCAATTCTGTCCAGTTTGTCAGGTCATCAGGCATTTGACAGAATTAAAGGAGTTTCTAGCATAGAGCATATTGTGAAAAAAAAAGAAGTTTCTAGATCCCCTGGGGCTTCTCCCCAGCCCCTATCCTTTTGTCTCTAACATATGAAGTTCCTACTTTTTACATTATTGTTATTTTTAACAATAATTATCTGATAATAACTCAAACAGCACCTTTCCTCTGAGAAATCCAACAAGCTTTACTAACCTTAATTGTCTAACAGCAATTCCCAGGTGTAGATAAAGCTGTCTCAAAGATCACAGTAAATTTAAAATTGTTCCACTTCCCTCTTTTCCTCATCCCAAATGTAGTAATGAATTAGTGATGAGGGGTTACTAAATGGCAAAGACCCACTATCTATTATTTGAGGCAAAGGAAATGAAATCAAGGGAAAAATCAAAGAAATAATCAGCAGAGAGGTGATTGTGGGGAATAGAATGTTGGTGAGAAAAAGAGGGAGTGTTAAAAAGAGTAAGAGAAAGAAGAGAAAAAAAAATCATAGAACTAGCTGAGTGACCTTGAACGAGTCATTTAACCTCTAGGTGACTCAGCTTTTCCATCTGTTAAGAGGCAGAGGCAGATATGATTTTTAAGGTCCCTTAAAATTCTAACAGTTCCCTGAGAAGAAAGATGTCAGAATTCACTTAAGTAGCGCATCAGCCTGTTAATCCATTAAAACTGTTAAAGAAGTCTATTTGACTTTTAACTTTTTAACTAATTACTTGAAATGAGTCCCCAAGTCTATATCACTAATCCCACCTCTCTGGAAACTGGTGAGAAAACTATTTAATGAATAAGGCACTGAAGCATCATGGCCAAACAAAGTAACCTTCAGGAACCCTATCTCCAGCATTCCAATGCCTAAAAAGTGTTTTACATGTTAAAGGTTTAGCTTGTTAATTAACTTCTAGTTAATACCCATATCCAGAAGAAATACCTCTGATGGCTTAAAGACCCCTGGGATGGCCCTGCCAACAGAAGATGGAATCATAGTCCCACTGTTTGTTACATTAAGTCTATGTTAATTTTCTCCACAGAGACCTCTTGATTCTTCTTTGATAATTCACAAACAGTTAATATGAGTTACAGATCCCAAGAGGCTTAACATTATCATTTACAACTGATTCTTATTTTTTAAAATAAGAGATCTTTAGGATCAGGTGATAGAAATACAATTTTGGTTAAGATGATTTTCTGGTTTTAATGAATACCTGGTGATGAGGACTCTTCCTCTAAGTCATCTGACACTGGAATCTTCTGTTCAAAAAGCCTGCCCCAGATCCTGGTTATAATGCTATTTTATGTTTTGTAATGAAGATTCCAACATGAGCATGATTTACTGTGCATGTTATTTGGTGTTACATCAGAGTTTTCCATACTTGGCCCCTTGCACTGAGCATGTTTTCTGGACTAATCATTACAGTTTTTTGACTAAATGGAAAAACAGGTGCTGAGAAATATCAAAGTAGCATTACCCCAGATGACTCACTCTGTCACAATCTCCAAAGTGAACATCACTTCCCTTCTCCCACTCCCAATATCTCAATAGTAATTATGGTGACTGTTAATTAAATGCTTACTGTGTAGTAAGCACTGTGTTTGGCATTTTGCATACATTATTTAACTTTATTTCTTACAACCATGCTTTGAAGGTGGGAATTGTATTTCCACTTTACAGATGAGAAAACTGACATTTAGGAAATGTAAAGCAATTTGCTATGGGTCATGAAACCAGAGGGTGGCAAAACAGGGCTTCAAGGCCAGATTTTAATCACAATTGCATAGGGCTTAAGTTACACCTAACTTTCAATCATGAAACCACTGATCTCCTTCCATCATCTTCATCCTCTTCACCTGAGATCCTCTCACTAGATTTATACTAGATTCTCCATCATGGGCCTCTAATGCCTTCCAGCACTTGTTTTTCATCTTTTTCAAAACTTCCTACTTGATTTATGTTTTCCCTCTCTAATTTGGTTGATACTTTAATCCAAAAATCCATGACCACTTCTTTTCAATAGCCTTCACCACCACCATTCTTCTTCAGCTAGATCTTAGTCCTCCTCACCACACCAGATTACTCTACTTTCAAGGAGTCATATTTGACATCAAGTGTTCTGACCCCAGTTTGTGACCTAATCTTCCTTAATGCTTAAGGAACCTACTCTTTTCTCCTGGTTCATTAATAGGACCCTGTTGGCTTTACCAGATATCTTTTGTTCAGTCTGACTTCACCCCATGACTGGCCATTTCCATACTGGTCTTAATATCCCTCTAGATTTCCTTGCTTCCCTGACCTTCTATGTATATGTTCTTTGACCTGCCTTCTCTGACATTATTCAACCATGGATCCATATTACCACTGATCTATCCCTCCTACTCCTAGTACAAAACCCTTCAAACATATGCCATCTGAATCTCACTCCTGCCTAGGGTTTCCAAGTGCAAGCCTATGGCAGTTTTTCTTACTATGTTCTACTTTTATCAAGTCCCATTCTCCATTCTTTTTTTTTCCTTTCAGTTAATGACTGTGCTGGTTTGGATATATTATGTCCCCCAGAAAAGCCATGTCCTTTAATACAATCTTGTTAGGGGCAGACTTATTAGTCTTTTGATTAGGGTGGAAACTTTTGATTAAACGTTTCCATGAAGACATGACTCACCCAACTGTGGGTGAGACTTTTGATTAGATCATTTCCATGGAGGTGTGAACCCCACCCTTTCTGTATGGGTCTTGATTAGTTCACTGGAGTACTTAAGAGAGCTCAAGAGCCTACACAGCTGCTGATGCTTGGAGATGCTTGGAGATGCAGACAGAAGGATGTTTGGAGATGCTAAGCTAAGAGATGAAGCCCAGAGTTTGCCCCAGAGAAGCTAAGAGAGGACTCTCAGATGCTTAGAGAGAGAGAAATACCCCAGGAGAACCAAGCAGAGAGTTGAGAAAAGCTAAGAGACACAGAAGGCTAGAGACATTTTGGAGAAAGCCATTTTGAAACACAACCCAGATTATGGAACAAAGGACCAGCAAATGCCAGACATGGGCCTTCCCAGCCAACCGAGGCCTTTGGCCTTCCTTCAGTGAAGATATCCTCTTGTTGATGCCTTACTTTGGACACTTTTATGGCCCTAGAACTGCACATTTGTAACCTAATAAATTTCCTTTATAAAAGGCAATCCATTTCTGGTATTTTGCATAATGGCAGCTCTAGCAAACCAGAGCAATGACCTTGTCTCCTTCTTTAGTAAAAGGATCTAGGCCATCCAGTGTGGGAAGCTCATGGCTCTCACTTCTTTCTCAGACATCCATGAATTTTCACCATTTTGTTTCCTCAAGATATATCTATAACTTTTCCCACACTCCCTCCCTTCCTGGAGGTTATCCCCTGCATCTGACCTTTATCCTTTCCTTTGGTTCCATCAGTGATACCTCCGTTTGTTCTGCAATTGATGGCATATCCATTCCTAATATTACTAGATTAATCATCACAACATACTGTTTTGCTCTGCCTTCAACTCCTGCTCTTCAAAACCCTTATATGTGACATACCTCAAAGTGAGCCTTCTAGAACTCTAGAACTGCAAGGCACACCTCAAAAAAAAGTTTCTTGGTCAGATAAATTTAGGACTGTCTACTATATGTCCCTCTTGCAAACTCACAATGCACATAAACTTACTGGATTACAAATTTAACAGATTACAGAATCCCCCCCCCCCCCCTTTATATGGAACACTTGACCTTAGAATATATTTAGGGTAAGGATGCTTTAATGGATTTCCACTAGTTCCAAATTCTTTAGCTTGGGAGTGTACGTTCACCAAATCTATATCAAATAAGTCCTCTCAGATTTCTTTTTCATTAATACCTCATTCATTTAAGTCAGTTTACTCATAGGGTATCAGAAAGACTGAGTACATGCATATCTCTGAGCCCTTGAACATATCATTTTGCCTGCTTGGAATGCCTTTAGCACTTCTTTCTTATCTAGGTGTTTCTTCTCCTTGAAGGCCCAAATTAAATCTTGTACTCTCTATGAAACTTTTCCTTGTGAAAACTGCCTTGGCCCATAGTGACCTCTGTCACTCATTTAGCACTTGAATGGTTACAGTTTCATGTCTGTTTTCTATAAGCTTGATGAGAATGTAAATCATCTGAGGTATGAACCTCATTTTGTCTGATACAGAAACTCCAGCACAGTGTAGCCCTTTGGGCATAGTGGGTGCTTATTGGTATATTATTGATTATAGACAGAAATGGATAACATTAGGGCTTGATAAGTCAAAAGTTGGCTTCTGTAGCTATTGGGATAGTTTTGTATGCTAACGGCCCAGTTGGAATTTACCACTGCCTTGCTGGGAAGAAAAGCCACCCACTATCACTGTTATCACCTCCACAAAGGCTAGACCTAGAAGAGAAAAGACAGTTCTGTTCTTAGGTAAAAATAAGAATCTGTATTAGATGACAAAGGGGTGGATGTGGCTTCTATTTCTTTAATACCAAAATGGAGAGAAGGGAAAGATAATCTAGAAACATCAAAGGGCCCATGAAAAGGACCATTGGAATAAATACCTCTGTACAGATGATGAAATCACCATCATGATCATTAAATCATTGTAACTTGTTGGAAAAGAAAAGGCTGTTTTCCTGCACAAGGAAGTCAGGACCAGTCTTGTGCAAGGGTCCACTGCTTCTCACAGTGCCTGGTATACGGAGTATGGAGCAATTGCTTGCAGAATGTCAAATGACTGAACGTGCCACCACAGTTCAGTCATATTCCAACCTCTAGCTTTTTGGGACAGTCTGGAGATTCATCACATTGGGGAAATCAAGGCAGCTTTACCAGCTGCTAGGCAGAGCATGTAACTCTCAAACAATGATCTCTGTTTTTTCCATAAAGCTCTTTTATTCCACACCACATTAGTGCACAGAGCAGGTTGTAAGTCTAAGGCTAGTGTGTAATAGCTAGATATTAAGGGGCTTTAAGTTTTTCAGATTAGATATTATTTGAATTTGGGACTTAATAGGTTCCCTAATAGTGAGTTTGTAGTAAGGCAAGGACTAGAAATCGGGTCTCTTAATGCCTAGTCAAGGGAGTTTCATTATGTTAGTGAAATGAGTTCAGCTTTCTTTCTTAAAACTGCACCAACAAATGCCTATCATGTTTCAGCAGAAGGGAAAATGCATACCATTAAAGTACAGTCTGCAAAGTACTTTGCTACCTTCCTGGATAAAAAGTGGTATACAAATAAAAGATGTAATTAAAAACTATTTTATAGATGAGAATGTTTACTTTAAAATAGGTATAGATTGTATTATGTAATGTGAAAATAGGAGGATGATGGTAAAAATTTTTTAAATAGAAAATTCTTTGTCAGTTCTTAGACTTCCTAACAGTATATTAGAGTGTTATTAGCAATTAAAAATACATTTTTTAAAACCGGAATTTTTAATGTGGGAGATTATTGGGTGGGTGAAGCTAAATGGTTTAGATGTTTTTCTGTCCTACCTTTACCTAGAGGTGGCTTTCTGGACAATTTACACAGTTGAGAGTGAAAATGAAGGGTGGTGGGCCTGCTGGGGGCTTAACAGACCACTGGGGGAAGGATGCTGTTTCCTGAGAGTCATGGGCAGTTTTTGCTATAAAGTATCTTGGTTTCATCTTTGATGGTAAAAAAAAAATAGTTTACCCTTATGTCCTGGGTGAAGTCTGAGATCTCTGCATCTCTTTCCTGGGTGTCACCCTTTGTAGAGGAAGGGGGATACTATTGAAAATGCTTTACATTGATTTAGACAGATTATAAGTTATCCAGTACTTTTACAGAAACTCTCTAAAATTGGGTTCTCCCATCATGAGTTACATAAATGAGAGGATCAAGGCTCAGGGAGGTTAAGCCACCCAGATAATGACCAATAGAACTTAGGTCTTCTGGAAGAACATCCATCCCCCCACTTCCCCCACATTCCCCTTGCCAAATGCCATGGCTACCAACAAGCTTTGTAGTAAATCAGAGAAACAGAGCCTTAGCTGGAGAATCAGAAGATCTGCTGGTATTCCTGGATCAGATAAGAAGTAGCTGTGGGATGGTCAAATCACTTAACTTTTCTGAGCCTTATTTTAATTACTTATGAAATCACAGGTGAGGAATCCACGAATGGTAAAAAACCCTCCAGCTGTCAAATTTCCCACCCGTAAAGCGGTATTGATAATAATGTATGTTTTGCCTGTCTCACAAAGGTAAGAGGCTAAAATAAGCTGATGCATGTGGAAGTGCTCTGCATACTCGAGAGTACTGAATCAATGTAGCTTCAAAGACTGACTACCGGAGCAATTAGGAAAAGGTCCAGTGAGAGTGTGTGTGTGGGATGGAGCAGAGGTGACAGCCAGTCCATTTTCGTTCAGCTTTTGGGAGAAGCTGTAATGAAGTGCCAGCACCAGCTCAATTCCTACTTCCTCCTCTCCTCTTCCAGCATGCTGCAGAGCATCACTTGAAGAAAGTTTCTTGAGTGGGCGAGCCAAACACTCAAGTCCCAACCTTTCTGACTAGAAGCCACTGAGAAGTCTGAGCCACAGTGCTGGTGACTGTCACTGTTCCTCCAGATGTGCCCAAAACACAGGGGAGACCCTGGGGAGGGATGGATAGGTCACTGGGGAGGGAGGTCAGACATCCCTGCTCCTGAGGCCTGGCTTTCTCTTGCATGCAGCTCCAGCCCACATGATTTCACCTGGCAGCCCCAGGAGACAGAGAAGATCTAGAATTAGAAGGAGCCTCCTCTCCTGATAACCTACGTGTCTGATTGAAAGGCAGAGGGTATCAGGAGAATGGCTGCACTGAGTCGGCATTGATTTCTCCAGCCTTTGTCTGCGTCTGGTTTCTGTCTCGTTTGGAGGTGGTTACTGTTACTACAAGCAGCGTGAATCATGTCTCTGTTAAAAAACAGAGCTTCAATTGTCTTACATAACCCCTGGTAACTGAACGTCTAATAATAGCAAGCCATTTCCAGGTAGGGAAATCTGTCTACCTCCCAGACACATACACACACATACACACACACACACACTCGACTTCCAATGCTTCTCTGTAGAGTGAGACAGATAGAGAGGAGGCAGAGGGAGAAACGGGAACAGCACAATTAAGTTTGCTTGCATTTAAAATATACTGAATATTCCTGCATCACAGGACCTGATGACAAACGTGTTTAACTGAGCTAGTTTAATAAACTGTAGGAAACATGCATTCTTTTCAGAGTATTTGAAAAAGCAAGGAACCCCGAACACACCAGACAGACAGTTTCTCCAACACTCCAAAAACCTCCAAACCTCAAAGATGGAAGGTGAGTTTAACTGGATTAGTTACTAGCTTGCAATAGCTAGGTTTAATTTGAAAAGGACTTTTTCTCCTTTCCTTTTTGTTTGACCAGAGTGATATTTCAAAGGTTCTTGGATGCAGTCATTGCATAAAGTTCCAGAAAGTGAAAAGCAACTGAAAATAGGCTGCAGTGTCCCACTATGCAGGATACACAGTGTCAGGAGCTGTTATCTGAGCCACTTTTTTTGCGGGGGTGGGGGGGGTAGGAGTGGAGAGAACACTGCATCTGTGAACTTGTACTTCTCCCATGAACATATTCTCTGGCTGTAATACATGATGAGGTCTTTTCATACATGATCCCCACTCAGCCACCCATGAAGGTGATGACCAAAATGCAAAATAATAGGACAGGCTGAAAAAGTGACTTCTAAAATACATGAGTATAAATTTTCCTTTCAAACATTCAATTGAGAAAAAAAAAATAATGGGGGGATAAGCCAGACACAAAAGGACAAATATTTTATGATCTCACTATTATTATATAATTGTAACAAGCAAACTCATAGAGTTAGAATCAAGAAGATGAGTTACCAGGAGATAAATCAGGGTTAGGGAAGAGGGAGTTGATGCTTGGCTTGTACAGAGTTTCTCTTGGGGTTGATGGCAAAGGTCTGGAAATGAATGGTGTGTGATGGTAGCACATTATTGTGAGCATAATCAATAGCACTGAACTATATAAGTGAAGCTGGTTAAAAGGGGAAACTTTAGGATGTATATATTACTAGAATAAAAATTAGAAGATAAAACATAGGACTGTACTGCACAGTGAACCATATAGTAGATGATGGACTATAGTTAATAGCACAAGTTCAAGAATGTTCTTTTGGAGGTTATAACAAACGTATGATACTAACACAAGTACAAGGTGGTAATAATAAAGTGGTGTAATGGGAAAAATATACCTAATGAAAATCATTGATGATAGAACTGATTTAATAATCTTTCATCAATTTAACAAAGGTAACCACTGTTAAGAAAATAGTACAATAACAAAAAAAAAGTGCTATCATCAATAGTAGCAAATGTTTTACATCAGTGCAAGATGTGGTGTATGGGAATCTTGTATTTTATGCATGATTGTTTTGTAAACTCACAACTTTTCTAATTTTATATATATATATATAATGAGAGGGGGGTCTAGAAGAGCAAGTTCAAAAGTTTATGATGAAAAAACAATATAAATTTAACACATACATTTCTCATCTTCTCATTGTCATATCCTGCCCATCCTAAGACAAATCACTGCAGATCATATTTTTTGAGTGTGAATTCCCAGGAGCCAAGTTGTTCTAGTTTTCATGTAAATCAGACTGGGGGAGGACTGTGGAAAACCATAGACTGAGGCTACATCCTGCCTTTCATTTAGGCTAGGACCACAGAAGGAAAACTTTCTTCTCTGTTTTGACTGTTCAGTACTGTGTGAACCAGTAGTGTAGGGTAGTTCAAACCCAAGAATGTCCTAGACACTGAAGACCAGCACTTGAGCTATCGTGCATACTCTTCAGCTGTTTAGGGATATAAAAAGGCATATGGAGATAGTTGTATGTGAGAATGTTTGCATGTTCCCTCAAAAGAGGATTTACCCTGCCTATTTCTTTTTGGAATACTTCTGAAATCCATAAACAAAAGAATTGAATGGAAGAAGGAAAGAAGAGAAAGAATAAAAAAATAAAAGAGAAGAGGGAGGAAGAAGGGAAAATACTAATGTTTCATTATTCCTACTTACAAATTTGCCTGGTTTTGGTAACAAAACTACTACTGCTCTCTGGTAGTCTTTGCTACTTGCCATAAGGATGTGGTTTCTAAAACAAATGAGTTCTAGGTTTTTCTCACAAATATCCAATTGCAGAACAGTAGGAATCTTGACAACTAAATCATCCTCATAACAACAGGACCACAGTGGTGGAATGTGGCCACTGGGGCTAGACTCTTCTGCTTATTTCACGTGCTTTGTGAATTATATTGTTCTTAGGGTTCTTAGAGCCATGAGATGCCATGGTTTTATTCACAGAAGGTTTTTCCCTCTACTTAACTATGACTATATTGCAAAATGGTTCCTGCTTCTGGAAGAGCAGGAGGTTTGCCTCTTTCACTTCTCCTGGCCTCAAAAAACCAGACCTATTCTATGTATCTGTGAGGCCATGATACTAACCTGAAATTTCAGGGCACTGTTCAGCCAGTTCCTACACAGTGGTGTGCTTGGCACCTGAGTAAGGACTTGGTGGGCCAGGAACATTTAAATTGTAAACATGAATTATTATATTATTTTGCATTGCAATAAGAAGAGTTTCTCTGTGTTGTTACTGTCAGGTTGATCATAATAACCATATGTGGTGCAACAAACCACACAACATAGGATCAGAAGCTTGGAGTCAATATTTTCAAATGACCCAGAGATTTTCATTTTTTTTTTTTTTTGAAAAAGAGAAACTCTGGATGCTTTTTGTTCCCCTTTCAATAAGCATTTATTGAATGCTTACTGTCAGTGAGGGACCCTTTACTCACAGAAGAGAGTTAGGCTATGCCAGACTCTCACCATGTTCTTTCTCTTCTAACACTGAACAAAGTATCAGTAAAACACCAAATACAGCTTTTTTTGAACCTGATATGCTATCGATATTTAATAACTGGTCATGCTGATGATAGTAGTAAGGAGTGATATTAATGACAGTGGGAATGCCTTCCTTACAAAGGCAAAGCTATTTAAGAACATCTCAGGGACAACCCAGGGTGGGTGAATAAGCAGATCCGGTCTGACTTATTTATACATTCCAACAAAAGTCTGGGATTCTAGAAACCTTGTAAATTCTAGTAATATGATCAGTCCATTTTTTTTTATAAGTATCATAGGGTTCATATAAAAAGGAGATGTGTATGTTGATCTAATGAGCTTTCCTGTATTTGTAGAATACTCAGAATGCTTGAGAACCCATATTAATTTTTAGAATCATTTATGAGTCTGACAATTAATTATTATAAAATAAACTTCATTCCAAAAAAATTAATTGCAACAACGAGAGAAACCAGTTGACAATTAAGATACACAAAGCAGAGTTGGAGGGATAGGGCAAAGTTAGAGTTGTTCTCCAAAATAACTACAGAAAAACTGAATTTTTGAATGGTTTGGCTAACAAGGGATCTGACTTTAAATCAGAAGATCTAGGCCCCCAGCCATGTTCACGAATTATTATATGATCTTAGGCAAGTCATCAAACTTTCTCCTGGGTCTGAATTTTCTCATATGTAAAAAAGGAGTGTTGGATTAGATGGTCTTTAAGATTCTTTCCAGTTCTAACATTTGGTGATTTAAAAATAAGAAAAGATGAAAGAGCAATTCTCCCTTCCTCTTGTTTTGGTAAATACGTTGCTTTCTCTTGCTCGGTCTATATGGTTTATACCGGGTTTTAGGTTTCTGGGTTCTAGCGGTCACATAGTAAATATTCAAGTCATCTTCTGATTAATACATGGGAGAATAACAGGGAAATAATCCTCCATTTCTTTGTATATCAATGTCTCTTCTCAATCAGGCTTATGCCTAAGGTAAAAACAATCATTCTCCTGGCACTGATGAAGATTCTCCCTCATCTTCCCCACAGGCCCTCATCCATGACCATGCAAGCTTATCTGATTGGGTCATTTGTATATTTACATCTGGCTATTTTTTCTCTTCCAACTTGTTTATGAAATCTCTGGTAAATACAAAGCTGCAGAAACAAAAACAAACAAACAAAACGAAATAGCTCTGTCTGAATAATTTACTTCAGTCAAAGCAGTATAAGAAAAGATTCTAACAGGGAGAAAAATACCTCTGTATCACAGAAAAGACTAAATAAAATGTTATATCAATGAGAGTTTCATATGTTGCTATTGTTTTTCATTTTCAAAGAGAATGTTACATATTGGATTGATAGCCTGGTGTACAGACGTGGATATTTCTCCCAATAGCTCTCAGGACACTGCATCCTGAGCAGGCACGCCGGTTATCCATGACTTGCTCTTTTCTACCTCTGTCCTGTTTCTTTGCTGGTGTAATTCTCTTCACCCAGAATACCTTCCACTTTCATCCCTTTACTGCCCACAATTCCCCCTATCTTTCAAGACCCACCTAGCTCAAGCCTCATTTCCAAGAAGCAGCTTAGACTGACCCAACTTGGGACCCAGTGATAATTTTTGTGGATAGCAAGAGTTTTAGCCCTCATGATAACTGGAGTCTCTGAGACTGCCCATCTAGGAAGAGCTCAGAAAACACCAGGAAAAAAAGACTGTCAAGGATTGCAGGGTCCTCACAAAAGGAAGAAATGCAGGCCTAATATAGAAGCTGTGGTACATAAAAGTTGTAGCGTTGTATATTAGGGATTGTGTTAGAATGACACAGATTCTAAAGGTATTGCATCTTTCTTTCTCTTCCTTTCTTCCTTTCCTCCTTCCCTTCCCTTCCCTTCTCTTCCCTTTCCTTTCCTTTCCAATCCTTTCTTTCTTTTAGTGAAGGAAAAAAGACACTTTGTCTCTTAAAGGAAGGAGTTAAGACATTGGATATAGCAACACACAGTATCACAGTTTGTTCACATTAATTATGAAACTAAATTGTCAAGATTTTAGTATGGAGAATATAGGGCACAGCTAAAGTAAACAAAGACAGTGATATGTGTATGGAATCTGCCTTGCTAGTCCCTCAATCGGAGTGCTCCCCTCTGTCTGATGGCCAGACCATGCATTATCATAAACTTTGACAATGCCTGGCACGGCTTAATTGAAGGGCCATGAGATAGCCTAAGAGTATAAGATGGAATGAGGCTCAGAAATGCTAGATGCTTTTTATATATATGTATATGATTTTATTTATGTGTATATTTATATGTCTATATATACAAACATTATATTTGTATGATGTTTGGCAACCTCACTCATGGTATTCCTGTGAAGTAGGCATGTGGTAAACATAATTAGCCCATTAAACAGATGGTAGGGCTCTGGCATATCTCACCGTATTCTAAAATGGTGGAGCTGTGAGCAAGGATTGAAGAGAGAGAGAGTGCAGTTTGATATACAGTTAACTGCAAATCTTTGTGAATTGCTACTTTCCAAAAGACAATTTTGGTAAGCTGCATTTGGCTGAGAACTGGGGATGGTTTGGGGAGTTTTAAAAATATACAAGGGGACAACTTTTCACCTTCATTCAGATATAGTATCTTCATTTTTACTTCAGAATTTCTACTTGGCATGTCTTTTTTTTTTTTTTTTTTTTAATTTGCTCAGCAATTTGGAAGTTTGCTTCCAAATTAAGAAAGTTAAGAAAAAAAGGCTGTTTTTCAAAAAATTCTGGGTAAGTGTTATTTTCTTAATTGTCTTAACAAACTGCACTACTAGAAAGGATAAAGTTGAAAAGAAGTTGTGTAATATAAACACATCCCTGCCATTGAAGCAAAATGAGCAGCTATGTCCATCCCAGCTAAGTCATGTGGCCAAGGCATCACCACACATTTATGATACAACTGGTTTTGGAGAGCCTGTAACTAAATATTCAACCCCAATTCTTTGTCAATTGAAATTGGGTCTGACAGAAAGGAAAGGGTTACTAAATGTTAAGACTTGAATTTACAAATGTATTTGAACTGGCTTCAAGAAGACATGAAACATCAATACATCTGGAGAGTAGAACTTGCAATTGACTGTTCTTTACCATCTGGTCTCAAGAACATTTTCTGCTTGGAAGTTGCATAAGCAATGAAAAAACACACAACCAACTTCCTGTACCATGTTTTTGGTCACTTATAATGACGCATTACAAAGTAAACCAGCTAAATATGAGCAACTGTGCCTTACTCCAGATGACAACATACATTATATAACTAAGATCACTGACAGAGAACATCTTTATTTTAAGAGACCTGGACTTAAAAAAAAAAAAAATCAAGAATATTCTTCTTCTAAGGTGTTCATCCTGACTAGTTTTAGCTACACTAATTTTTAATGATACTACAAAACCACCCCTAATTACAAAAAGTGAAATTTTTATCCAAATTAAAAATTGACCTTATAGGTATCAGAAATTTTAGAAATAATGAAATCAACAAAATTGGGGGAAAAAAGACCAAAAAAAAAAAAAAAAAAAGCTATACTGAAGCATGAAATTATACATATATACATATATATTCAGTGGCATAAACTTGCCACTTTGAACAAAGAAATAAATTCTAAACTTTCTTGCAATAGAAAACTTTTGCATCTCTGTTTTATTAGAGTATGCTGATATCATTTAAGATTTTTCTCATGAAACAAATTGTGAATATTCTTTGTTTCTGTATTTCAGTAAAACCTTTTTCTCATTTCTCTTGAGGATCTGCTTTGTCTCTTATTGCCGTAGTCCACTATTCACTGTGGTAGCTCACTGATGTCACTGCCCCAGTTTCTAAGAGCCATCTTCTCTCAATCCTCTGTGCTAGATGCATTTTCTAATCTGTTTTTCACTGGAAAATCAGGTAAATGAGAACTATAGGGACAATAATTCTCTGAGGCAGGCTTTATTCGGAGACTTTGGGACTATCATTTGGATGCTCAAAGGTCTCCATTCACTTCTTTGCTCAGGGTTGTGATTCAGAGGTTTGAGACCACCAGAAATCAGACTTTCAGGTATTATTGTGTAACACAGAGTGTGACATTCATGCATTTTAATTGCAAAGGTTCTTTTAAAAATAGGGTTGCCCAGAAATCCATTCTTGATCACTTTACTCTGATCCATTACATTTCACTCTCTGGATTTTCTCAGGCAATGCAACTAATATAACACTGAGAAGTTTTTTTTAAAAAAAGCACATTTTTAGGGAAAGGTGAGAGAGTCTTGGCAATTGACAGGGACAGAAGCAAAATAATATATAGTCAAGTTAAATTTTTTTCTGGCCCTCCATTTTTTCCTAAACTTTGAACACAACTCTGGCTTTACTGGACATTGGGAAAACAAAACAAAACAGAAAATTATGAAGCCATTTATACTGTGTTCAGAGAAGTAACAACAAATCTTTTCTCTGTTTCCCTAAAAGTGATGTGTAGTAAAACCAGCATAATTCACAATCTTTGATACTCAGGATAGAGGTTGTGTTGAAATTCACCTCAACATTATCCCTGAAAATGGGATTTTCTAAGCAAATTAGTAGTTTTCAGATTGTTGGGGGTGGGACTGGGGGGTATAGGAGCTATGTTTAACCTATATCAAGGGGAGTGTGTGTATAACTCTTTTGAATCACTTTTACACACATCTGAACCTCCTGACAAATCAAGAAATTCTACCTGCTAACATGTTGAAATCTCAGTTCAAAGTACATAAAAATATTCTGTGATTCATACTTTTAGCTAATTCAGGTGGATTGTCCCTTTCTCAGTTTGCCTGTACTGGTAAAAATTAACAAAATAGTCAACTCTAGTTACCTACAATTATATTCTTGTTGGATTTATTAGTTAATTTTTATAATGTGGTTATTTCATTAAAAATGCTTTTGGATAAAGAGACTTTGCAAGAAACCAACAGTTTTATAGCAGCCAAGATTATTGCAGACTAAGGCAGAAGTTCAGGCATAAACTGGTCTTCTAACCAGTTTTCTACAACTTAACTATCATCAGCATCTGAGGACACGGTTAATAAGTTCTGAAATTCATTCACAATACTGTTAATTTTTTAGGAATCTTAGAACCTTGCCTGACCTTTCCACAATCAAGAGAGAAAAACTTCGACGGAATTAGAACCAGTCCTTATGCCCTCCCTTCCTTTCTTCTAGTTTTTCACTTTTTTCCTATTGGAACAATTGCAACACTGCATGTTTTTAAATTCCATAGAAGGCTAACGATTGAATAATTTTCTCACATCTCTGTTTGCACTTCTGCAGTCTGGTTGCATTGATTTGTGTCTCCTAAGTACACATTTCCTTTGTTGGTTACAGATCAATGCTATAGAACAACCCTGCCAGCACCTTCCTGCTGATTTCCCCTCCTCTTTTTGCAGTTTGAAAAACAAAGCACAATTTACATTTTTTCTTTTAAAAATTAATTTATTTGGTTGATAATATACTAAAAGAAGAGAAAGCCCCATAGTTAAAAAATCCCTTAGAAAAGCTGCTCCTCCCAAACTAGTCTCTGCTTCTTTTGCACTGCCGAAAGAGAACTGCCTAGTGGGAGACGGGTGATCATTTGCCATCTAGTCCTGGTGTGCTTCGTTAACCCAATTAAGGTCCTTGTCTTCATATATCACAGGGTTGCCCAAAGCAACACACTGTGATGTCACAGTCAGATATGACCTCATGGCAGGAAAAAACAAAAAGACAGAAAAGGTTGAATGTATCAGCTTTTATTAAAATCTCTCAAGAAGGGTCAAAAAGGAAGATAATGGTTTTTCTCCCCCCTGAGAAAAACAGAGCACAAGCTTTCTCATGTCAATGTGAAAACTCAGTTCTGAAGAGAACCCGGTGCTTTCACTCCGAGTGGGAAAGCATGAATAAAGAAACACAAAGAAATGCTATCATTATTCAGAATGTTACTGCCTACATTTAGCTACAGGTGGAAGTAAGCAGGCACGATTTGATTTGTCCAAATTAAAACAGCAATTTTCCATCCTTTTTTTTTTTCCTTTTAAAAATAGCCAATCGATTTTGACCTAGCTATCACTGACAGTACCAGGTCCATTTTAATATACCACTGATTAGACAGTATGCCCATGGCTGAAGGCACTTCAGCAGGAACAAGCAGAAGCTATTGAAGAAAGCGGGTTGGGGGCATCAAATGCTGTAGCTCCAAAAAGCCTGCAGGGTTAACTCAATTTAGGTGCTACATGATGGCTCAGCACTTCATTTTTGACTCAAACTGGCTGAAATAAATTTCTGGAAATTTGAAGTCTGGAATTCATTTAGTTTTTAAAATTCTGACCTTAAGAACTAAAGCAAATAAATAAAAAATAAAAGTCCTTTGATTTTTTTAAAAAAACATGCATGGGGGAAATACTGTGGCCTAAATTGCAGTGACATCTGAAGTGAAGATGGGAATTTGCCTCTCAGGAACCAGCCTATTTAATCGTATTATGAAAAAGTTAAATTTTCATAAGTTACAGAGTTAAGAGTCATCTACCAAAAGGGGATCTACCTATTTAGCGACCTTAGTTGGGGATACTGCCTGAAAAAGGAAAATACAGAACCAATACAGAGATTTTACGTAGGGTGATTACAAGCTGGGATTCATCGGGCAGCTCTCAGAAAAGTGACAGGATCTCAACTAGTTCTGGAAAATAACCATCTTGATTGATAAATGAGAAAGTATGACCTTAACCAAAGTCTTTATGGCTGGAAAAATAAATGAGAGAGGAACCTTTTCAGGCCACTTTTAAAGAGACCCAATATCCCACAGATGGTTTCTCAGAAAAAGGCAAGTTCCAAGGTATAGATGGATCTGACAGGTGAGGCTGTATTTCAGCAGTGGATCCAAGGACATGAGGCTTGGATGCGAGAATTAGTGAAATCCATTTTTAAAAAGTAAACCTTTTTCTTTCTTTCTTTCTTTTTGCTTCTGTTTCTCCCTTTTCCTCTCTTCCATTATCCTTTACTTAATTTGAATCCTGGCCTTAATAGGGATAGAACTGTTTCCAGAGGTACAATTAAGGTAAGAAATTTCAGGAAGAAAGATCTAATGAGGGGCTTAGGAGCTTTTGGAGGGAGGATATAAAATTGTTTAGAGAGAAAAGAGGAAAAATGAAGAACTCACACATCAAAATCAGCACTGTGGTTTTAGGAGAATAGTTTGGGAGAGACACAGATGGTCTGCATTCTCCAGAACAAAAACAAACAGGAAGTAACAGGGCCAGAGCCCCCTCTCCCCTTCATTCCTCCCTCTGGTATAAATTGGAAAAAAACAAACAAACAACAAAAAAAAACAAACCTGTGTTCAGATCAAAAAGTTTTCCTTCAAATACTGGAAAGTGACCAGGGTAAAAGAAACAAGAGAAAGATGGTGCTGGCAGGTAAAATGCCAAAGGGACACCACATTTTGGGGGTGGAGGAGAAATGAGGGATTACACACACAGGGTTCGGAGAAAACTCAGGCTGCTAATGAATTTAGCAGACAGGTGGCAAATTCGAAGTCTGGAGGAGAGGAAGCTCCTCATTTTGAGCAGTCCATTTTCTGGAGTAGGAGATGGGGAGTACAGGGTGGGGGGGATGATTACTTTTGGGGTGCAGAGGGAGAAGAGTGGCTCAGAGTAGAGAAGGGGAGGGAATAAACTCAGTCAGTTAGGATTTCAGTTCTTAAGACGTGGCTTTCACTCTTGTGAAAAATGTGGTCGAAATCATTTACAAATCATTAACAAATCAAGAAAACTGTAACTTGAAAGCGATTAAAACAAAAAATTTTGTGTTGTATATTTGTTACTACAATAAAAAGTTAAAAAAGAAAAATTAAGAGCTCTTCTGTTCCAAAGTCTAAATGCTGATGAACTGCCTAGAGCAGCAAGCTCAAAAATCCATAAAATGGGGATGCAGAGCCATAGCAGAGGCATGTGAAATGTCCCAGTTACCTCCTTCCCCTACCCCCTTGAACAGCACGGAGCTCTAGCAGGGTAATCGCCAGTAAAACAGGAGATTTACAAGCCATCCCACAGAGATAAACCACCGCAGGTCCCCAGTGACTCCAGGCAGCAATGAGGACAGTTTTCATATTCCAAAACTAATTGGATAGTAAGGAGTGTCTGTAAGAATAAAAGGGGGTTGAGAGTGGAGGATGGAAATAAGAGGAGAAAAAAAAGTGTCCTTGTTGAAAGTTTTAAATTACAGGCTCAGTAAAAAACTGGCATTCCACCACATCCGGTCTAGTTACCAAATGGAAAAATAGGGTCATTAACATGTTTATTTGAATTACATTAGTCCCTCTCTTTCATATTTAATTTATTCTGTAGGAAAAAAAAAAAAGCTCTGCATGCTGGTGAAAGGCAGGAGTGTAATGGATCAGGGAGCTGAAATGAATGATCTTTTCCCATTATCTATCCTGCTAAGGCTTTTCAGAATTTACTAGGATCATTCAGGGATTCTTCTCCTCAGGAAGAAGGGAAGGGTACAGAAAGGTGGAAGGTCGAAATGCCACTGAGTTTATTAAAAAATATTGAAGCACATTCAAATTAAGGGGTGGGAGAACTATTTTAATATGGAAAAGAAGATCAGGAAAAGAGGCAAACGTTGGCATCAATGGCCTTTGCGCTGGATCGAATGTCTAGCCAAAAGGCTGGTGGCTAGGCTTATTGTACATTCTCCACATGATGTGGAAGCTGTAGAACATAGTGAGATCTCTACACCATTGGTATTCTGGGTCTTAAAAGGCAAGTCAATGGGTATTAACTGCAGGACAAGCTCATGAGCTTTGCTATTGGCCAGAACAGTTTAGATCAACTTCAGTATAAGCAAGTATAATGCAATACATTTAGGGAAAAATGAAAGAAATTCTATTTTTAGGCTGATGCTCGGAAATGACCTGATTGTCATTGTGGTGGTGACATAGACAGAACACAAGACATAGTATCATAAGATCAGTCTGTGCTATAACTTAACACTTAGCTACACTTGCTCAAGTAATTTATCAGTTTCCTCATCCATAAAATGGGGCAATTAACAGTTGCCATGGGGTTGTGAGGACCAAGTGAGATGATCTATGCAAAAGGGTTCTAGGCATTTTTTAATTCATGAAGAACATGGTGACAAGTACAGACCAAACGATGTGTCAAATATCCTCAGAAACAGGCTTGGAAACAAAGTAAGAAATGCCCTGGAAAATGTGGGGGAGGACAAGGATCTCCCATCTCAATGCTGACTGACTGTGTCACTCACAACCTGAAGGGATTTCTTCTCAAGATTTTGACCTTGGGTTCACAGATTGCCTCCACAGCAGGTTGCCACCCACTTATCATGAGTCATTTAAAGTTCAAATTTCACTTCATGCTAGCGATGTTAATATAGAGGCAAGCAATTTTAGTGTTTTTAGTCACAGAGTTCTGCAGGCATCATTAAAATGGTAGCCCTCATCTCTTACTGTGACAGAGGCCAGTCAGAGACTTGGTTCTTGAGTATGCTAGTGTTCCAAGTCCAAGTTCCAGTTCTGATGGAACACACTGGCCAGGTCAGCATTCCCTTGTTCCTCTTGTGTAGGGTCTCCAGAATGAGTCAAATTTTCAGCCTCTAGCTTTTCCTTAAGGCAAGCCTCTCACCTTGCTACAGATAGAATCATATTTTCTGCTGTGACTCTTCCTCTTTAGATCTGTTTGTTGAACATTTTGCCAGCTGTGTGTAAGCTGAACCTTGGCTCAAATACAGTTGCATTCCCATTAAGATTATTGTGATTTGAGCTCAGAGCACACCTAGAATGTGATTTTGACAGAGGAAGGGGAATGTTAAATCACAACAACTCTAGTAGAAGATAATGGCAGCCCATGTGTGGACACTGTTTCTGGATGAAATGCTTCCATAAATAAATAAATAAATAAATAAAGAACAAAGTTCTGAATCAATTAAAATAATCATGATATAAGATGATTTCTGTTTATTAAGATCACATCCAAGAAGGTATGTGGTAAATGGCTATAAAGAAATGAAAGATGTGGATAAAGCGAATAGGGATTTGTTTACCCATTTCTAGTGTACGTGAACTAGAAGTCATCTTATCACCCTTTAAAAGAAACAAATTTAAGACAAAGTAAAGAACTACTTTACACAGTAGGTAGTAAACTGATGAGATTCATTAAAGGTTGATGACAGAAATAGTATTGCAAAGGTTTACCAAAATTCATGGATAAATCTACAGCGGGTTATTCAGGAAGACTAGGATATCTGGAGGAAAATAACTAATTCTTGAAGTTAGCATCACGGATATTTACGTCTTATATATCATCTTCCTGGGCCTATGATCAAAAGTTGAATGCTGGGCTGAAAGGACATGGGCCTGATCCAGTGGGGCTTTTCTTATAACCGCATGTTCATAAAACATTAGGCATACTGGCCCTGAGTTGCCACAAAACCTTGAACCTACAGTTACATGCCATACCACCTAAGCATTGTTATGACATTTCTTCTCTGCAGCAATTATTATTTTGAGATGAGAGAACTAAGGGCCAGAGAAGTTCAGAGAGCATAAATAATTTAACAAAGGTCACACAGTGGTTAAGCGGCAGAGCTGTGATTTGAACTCATGGCTTACAGAGCTATGCTACAGTTTTCTGTCCGGCAGTCTGATATATTAACAGCTTAGATTACTCATGTCACCTATTAAAGCAGTATGAAGTCTCGTTCTCCATTCCACTTGGTATCTAAACTGT
The DNA here is from genome assembly GCF_015220235.1 of Choloepus didactylus. NCBI lineage: Eukaryota > Metazoa > Chordata > Mammalia > Pilosa > Megalonychidae > Choloepus > Choloepus didactylus. The sequence continues at coordinate 80,086,644 of NC_051307.1, forward strand.
GTGTGCTTCAGGTTCTTGCTAACAAATCATGTATACGTCTATAGCCTTACATTAAAGATGTCTCCAGCTCTCATTAGAAGGGAGTAAAAGAAGCAAGCAGATCACAAGGTAACAGGTATGCTAGAAACACATGTAGCCATGGATTACTACAGAATACTGCAGACTACAATGTATATAACAGCAACTCTTCTCTATCAACTAATCTAAAGATTCATTCTTAGTTTTCCTAATCAAAACTCATATACTTCAATAAAAGTAATAACTATTGAAGTGAAAGAATATCACGGACTTCAACAGCCTTACTAATTCTAATGTTGAATGGGCTATCAAAAGGGAAGATGGGAAATGCAAGAAATGTCTGGGTAGTGGAGAGAAGCAAGGTGAGGAGGAGAAGAGAAATGAGAGAAAAATCTAGAGTCTACTCTCCCAGACTCTGGGTTAATCGTAATGAGCTTGGTTTACCCAATATTTTGGAGGAAGTTTAAATTCAGTTGCAGGAGATTATTTAGGTTATTATCACTAACCTAAATGTGATAATATGCTTTAGGAACATTCTGTCCCTCATAACAAAATCACTAAGCCTTTCAAAATTATTTGTGGCCTTGAATATGTTATTAAACACCTGTATCTTAATTTCTCTCTTTGTAAAATGGGGCCAGTTCTTTTTTATATTTTCAGAATTACTGTATATCTGTAAGTGAATAGGAGCTAATTATGAGTAATATTGAACAATCCAGGTAAAAGTAGAATAAAACCATCTATAATCCTTCCTTCCTTCCTTCCACTTCCTCTACATTTTTTTCCCTTTTCTTTTTGTCCCAGGATTTTTAGCCACCAATATAATGGGTTTCTACCACACTAATTGACATCACATAGCTTTCACAAATATCCCCTTGGAGATGGACAACCCATTTTTGAAGTCACGATCACTGGCTGATGAAAAATCTATATGATTTGACAGAATTTATAAAGGGTTGAAAACACTGTAAACAGAAATTTCTTTAATACTTCCCATCTAAAGACTCACTTTCCCATTCTCTCTGTACCAATGTGACAGTCTCATTGCAAATAAGGCCTGGGAGTAGCATTACTGAACCTGTCAAAGCTATGTCATGATGTCATTCTTAACTGAACTAAAGGAACTGACCAGTGCCAAAGAAGAAAGAGGATAAGAGAGAAAATCTGGGAATTATTGTCTACATCCATAGAAAACCTTCTCAATAAAGATGTTACGTATGTTAAAACACTTGTAACATCATGTATTGACTGGGTTCTCTTTTCCTCCCATGCAGCAATCCTAATTATTATACTAAATTTTCATGCCACTTTCTATTGATGAACTCCAATGAAAACTGGTTGGCTCAGTCCCTTGGATTTAGTCCTCACAATGCCAACTTGCTAGGGGTTGATCTCTGCTTGGCTCATGCCCTTTGACTTGGGACGGGATATGTATATTGGACAGAATACTAGATTGATGACCAGCTGCTTTGGTCTCTGGTTCTAGTTCTTAATACTAATTAGATGCATTGAGTAGGGGCAAAACGACTAACCTGCCTGGGCCTAAATGTCTTCATCTATAAAGTGAAGGACTCCTTTCAAGTCTAAAGTTCTGATTTTGTAAGTCTTGTCTGGCTGGTTTACTTGGTTAGAACATGGGTTTAATGAGGTTAACATCATGGATTCCATTCTCATACAAATCAGGTGGCCTAGTATAATGGTTCACACATAGAACTTGCTCAATAAACATTTGTTTAATGACCAAATGTCTTGGGAAAGAGAAAAACTCTATTTCATAGTTGAAGATTCTAATTTAGGTTAAAATGGAGTGCAGCCAAGAGACATCATCAGGCTTGGTACCAATGCATCTGAATCCCTGGGCAAAATAATGGTGAATCAGTGGTATTGACGTAACTAGTTGTGGTGTAGGAATGGTGGTACCATGTGATGCTCCTCAAATCAGCAGAGAGTGCTCTTCCCAGTACTATCTTCCAAAAAAGAGATATTGAATTCCTAGGGTTTAAGATTATATAAATATCTCATCAAATTCTGACAACATTCAGTTGAGGTATGGAAATTACAGGCATTTTTCTCCATATTTTTCACATAGGGCAACCAAGCAAAAGAGAGAAGGGAAGTATATTTCCATGAAGGTCACCCCAAGTCCTATAGGGGTGGGAAACAAGTTAACTAGTATTCAAGCTTGAGACATTACCTCTTTGTAAAATAGTTGAGCACAGACTTTGCCCATGTGTAGGATACCCAGTGATTTAGGTGGCAATCACATGCCAGAATTTTACCTCACATAAGAAGAATTACTTTGTAAAAGAACACATAAAGATATAAATTAAATTTGGTACTTAACAGTAATAACCAGCTGATCATTGTAGTCAGATATAGCATAATTTGAATTCTTCAGCAATACTTTAAAAACTAACTAAAATAAAGGAATAGAACCTGAAAGATGAAGGATCAAACATTAGAATAAGTAATTTTGGATCATAAATGTTCTCTGACATCTTCAACAACGTCTAGGGTCTTTTGTTCATTTGTTTGTGTTTTGGTGCCACGAGTATATTGTGTTCCCCTTATTTTTGCCTTCTAGAATCTGGCCAAGAATTGATGGAGAGGGTGAAACTCAATCGTAGAGTGCTGACAGAGCTTCTCTAATGGCTTACAGAAAAGATCTACTGAGTCTCACGTCTCCTGGTCAGCAGTGACAAGTAAACACTGGTTTTATTTTAGTAGCACAGTTGTAGTTACATGGACAGCTGTCCTTACTATACACAATCAGTCCCTCTTTTCAGGGGGTTATAACTCAACCATCAAAATACCAAAATATGCTCTGGTTTGAAACTTGGTGTACAGAGTCCCAAGCCTCAGAAAGACTGTGGTTTGATTCCAAGTTTAAGAAAATACCGAGTTTTGTAGGTTATTTATTTACTGTTTTCAAATATGTTTGAAGAGTCTTTTAAACTTTCCATAGGAAAATGTACTAAAAAAGACAAGCCATTTTAGTACCTTGGGTAATTCATTCTGAATTACAGCACACTACTGGAAGAACCAAATGGTGGGCAAAAAAAAAAAGAATTTATTTGTTTTATTTTCTTACCAAATACAGATGTTTTGACCACTTGGATTCTCATCAGTGTTCAAAATATTGATGTGTTGTAATATAATAAAATAAAGGCATTTACTTCTTTGTTTTGTTGCTTTCAGTGATGTGCAGAATGGATTAATGGGTTGTTGTTTTTTGCTCTTGTATAACTCAAAAACTCGTTTCAACTTAAATAAATTAAGTAAGTAATTAGTTCATAATATGGCCTAATCACCTCTGGTATTTTGAAACAAACAAAAACACAAAAATGGCTGTTGCACATTTGTACTTAATTACTTCCATATAAAATACCCGTGTGGATTTCATTACAGGTGACATAAATTTCAAATCTAAGCTTTGTTTCTGATAGAAAGCCTGGGTTATGGTATTGTGTAGACTTCCAGGAAGGTTCTGTACACTTCCCTGCTATTTTCCTAAAGACAGCCAATATATGAAACCACATTCTTGCTCTTTTAATTGGTAAAGGAAAGTGCTTTATTTCAAAAACTCTGGAGACTAGGTTACTTCCTACAGGGGCTCAAAGGATGTTAAAGTGGCATTTCTAAAATTTGTGCAGTGTTCAATTTTTTGGTCTTAAAGTCTGAACAGTTCTTATTTGCACACATATCTATCTGGGGATTGCACTTGGTGATCGGGACAGCCAGCCTTAAGGAAATCCTTCTTGATGTATACACCCAATAGAGCAAAAAATTTTGCTATGTCTCTAAAGCAATGGGTAAAAGGACTTTTTCACAAGTGTGTAATTGTGAGTTCTAGCCTTAAAGGAACTTTGTTGGCTTGGATCTCTGCCACCCTCCCCCTCAGATATTTAAGAAATCATATGCCAAGAAACTATTGATGCAAACCGAGTATTGCACATGAACTTGGACCTTGTTCCCACTGTGTACTATGTGTAGTGTGACCAAAATTGGACCCAAAGGGTCAGTGATGAAATAGGAATGCAACAGTATCTATAGCAAGGTGTGGCTGCCTTGGGGAGCCTCGCAGGTCCATTTCCTACCCTTTGTAAATGGGCATAAGGTTCCAATATAGGTTCTGAAGCTTCTAGCTAATCTGGCCACCCAATGCAAAAGGAATAAGGATCAAACCTTCATTAGCAAACATCAGTAAACACTGCTTGGCATGAATCCACTGCGTCGGCTGCAAACCTCACAGTTGTGATAACTGATATTACCATGTGTCTGTAACACATTTTGAGTTTCAGTGCAGAAACCTAAGCACAAAGATTTGCCCAAGCTGTAACCACTTTATGGACATAACTCTAGAACTTTAAACCAACTTTTATTCAGATGTTTTACCTAGGGGAGTTTTTCCTTTAGCTTCCTGAGTCACACAAATCCAGTCAAATGCAGTGTTTCAACCCTGTAGGTTGTGGCCCCACATTCATTTAGTGATACCTTGCACACAGTGGGCACTCAATAAACATTTGCTTTCTAGACTGGAATCTAATCTGATTGCAAGAAGAAAATCGAGCATGCAATAGAATTCTAAATGAACTTGAAGGAAGACTAATAGATCCTGAGTATATTAAAAAACATTCAAGCAGAAGAGACAGTTGGGTTTTGATACAGCTTCCCAAGGGAAGTAGTGGAAGCTTCATTACTCAGGGCATTTTAAACCAGAATAGACAAAACACTAGTGAGGTATGTTGAAATAAAATATGCGTAGTCCGTCTGTGAATTAGTATTTACTTTCAATATAATTATAAGTGAAGCAACACTGTAATGGGAATTTTTTTATACACACAAAAGCTATGGCTACTATGTTTCCACATCGACCATATGTTGCACATATTGGTTGGTGAGGATGTGTATCCCTATTGCCCTCTAGTGGATGAAATGTAAGACCTACCTGATGAGAACGATCTAACAAGTTATTATGGCTTGGGGGTATATCAATCCTTAATCATTTGGGGTAGAAAGAAAATAGCTGTGTTGATGCATTTTCCATCAAATTATAAAATTGAAGGGCATTAAAAACAAGAGAGTCAAACTCTGTAATTAAGACTGCCATTTAATGTTTGTTCGCACACGGTATTCATTTCTGTGTATCCCTGCCAAAGATCCATTGTGTAATGTTGTCCTCACATGACATTAAAAACACCAGTTCCCTGGAAAATGTAAAAAAGAAACTGTATTGCCTTGAAATACATGGAGTTTACTTTTGGAAACAGAAAATTAATATAGACACAGTAAGATCATTTGGAACACAAATAATGGCTAGAAGAAACTTGAAAATCAGAACTGCTCCTTAAATCTGAGCAAGCATATTAGTAATCCATGGGTTTGCTGGCTGGTACTCAGAAGAGGGCAAGGGAAATGAGCTTCAGAACAGGGAAACTGATTTGAGAAAGGACTGGCTAAACACTCTCTTGTTTGTAGCAATGGGGCAGGAAAATAAGTCTAAACACAAATTTGGCACTGCAATATTTAATGCTTACACATTTATGTTACTTTTCAGGTATAGAATCCAGTACTCTATTCCCACCAAAGAAATATGTATATCTATATGGTTCTCTGGCATGTCAACATTAAAGTACACGATAAATCTGAAGGCAACTCTCTTTACATAATATTAATTTTTTAAAAGGATTTAGACTTTAACCACTAACTTTTATTCTCAAACTTAACATGGAAAATTATTCTCCAAAAATACAAAGAGGAAACAAGTGTACAATCTGAGTTACCAAAACATCTGATATACCAGGAAGTATAAATGAATGGAGAGAATGGAGAGAAATGTATCCTATGCATGCTGAGTGCAGCAGGCCAGTGGCCCTTGGTGCAAAAGTGGGGAAGGAAATGGACTAATTCTTTAAATAACATAAATTATTAGGGGCTGGTGATGTGGGGGTGGATGTACATTTGGGGAATCTGGATGGGCAGGGAGCCAGATTGCTTCATTTGAGTAAGCGACAGTTTTCAGAGCACACAATTTGGTAAAAGGGTATGGTTTAATAATCAAAGGTAGATTCCAGAAGACTTCTCCTTGTCAACTGAGGAAAAAAAGCAACAGCTCTACCCAGAAAGGGAAGACAACATGACATCTCTCATTGCCTGAGTGATCTATAAGAATACTGCCTCAAAAAATAGCCCAGGGGCTTTGTTTTCATCTTAACCAGATTTACTCTGCAGCAATTATGAACCTTATAGACAGATGACTGGAAGCTCCAGGAGAGTCGAGGGTAAGCTGTATGGACTTACAGGGAAGAAAGACAGTCAATTTCCTACTTAGCACCACGGACAGAGCTGTCAGCAGAAAGAAACATCCTTGGCATAATCCTTGATGTTAAAAGAACACAAAGAAATCAGTGTTGCATTTTAAAGATGCTTCTTATCCCTATTATGACTGGCAGTCTGGTTGGAATTGTGCTCTGTGGCTTCCCCACAGGGCAGCCACTGGAGGTGAACAGGACCAGCTCTGAATAAAAAGGTATCTTGCCCACCTGTGCACGTGGAGAAAGGAAAGGTTGATACAGGAAAATCGTGTCTTCTTGACCCTTCTCTATTACTTGTCTGGTTTTTGAAAAAATCATAGTACACTAAAGAGTAATGCTCAGCTTTTTCTGTGACAACATGAGAGTCCCCATGTGTTTCAGCCTTAGGATCTCTAGGGCACAGAGATTGCTCCGGGGGCAGAACTAGGAAAGGGGAATAAGTAAAGACAACTTAAAAGGGAGTCAAGGAACTCTATTCCACCTCTTGTCATAGCAGATCACCAATTAGACCCTCTTTTTCCTCTCTGTTCTGGTCTTTTCAGGATGAAAGCCACTGCTCCTCTCCCACCTGAGCTGTGAGTGACTCTCTTTTTCTGAAGTTTGATATAGACACCCAATTTTATGAAAGCATCCTAGCACAAGTTATCTGGCGTTAAATCTTACCATTACTTGCTAAAAATTTGGAGGCAAAGTTTTTCTGTGTGGTTATTAACAAGAAAATTATTTCTGAGAGAATTTGATTGCCAGGGACCTTCTGGGTTGCAGCTTTTACAGATTGTTACCATTTTTCTATCCTGTCTTTTGTTTCTTAGGCTTTTATGTCCATAAGAGAATTTAGGGAGGATATAAGGTGAGTCGGAACTTTTTGCTGGCTCACTACACGCGTTCACCAAATGGTCAAGTCCTCACTTTTACCCCAACAAGGCAAGATAAGCTCTGTCTGCCCAGCAGCCTTTCAGAGGCATTAAGGGTAAGAGAGAAGGTAAGTAATTCACTAGGCTTCCCCATTTCTATAATGGAGAAGGACGTCTTGATACACTCACAATACTCCTCTGGGGATATTTCATCAGTTATACCTAAACTCTAATGGACAATAATTGATTTGAACTTTCCACTTAGCACAGAGCTGTAAACAGCTTCACTGCAGACGGCAGCAATGAGCCGACGTTTTGTAAAGTGGAGAGAGATTCAGAAAACTTTTGTACTGGGTCATGCCGTAACCTAACAGCTTTTGTATCCAGGGAAGAAACAGTTTGTCCTCTTGGTTTTAATAGCTGGGCTAATCGAGTTTCAAGCCTGCAGTAGGTATAGGTTATCTTTTGAAGGCATTCCATTTTAACCCCTCACTATTATGATGGGTTTATAACCCAGTAACAAAAAAACACTCCTGATTTAGACACACATCAGGACCCATTCCAAAACATAACTTTTGGAATACTAATTTCCTGGAGAAGGGAAAAATAAGATGTTGAAATCATTTTTAAAGTCTAGTGTTTTTTTCCTTTTAAACTCTCTGTGGTTGGTGAACCCCTCAAGGAAAATATTCCCTCTCCCCTAATGTTCCTCATCTGTGTGGCATCACTCTGTCCCCGTCCCCTCACCCCCAGCCACCCAATCCCACCTCACTTTGTTTCTGGTCATATCTTAGTGCAATTATTATTAAAGAATTATTCAAAAGACTAATGCGCTGCAAGGCTTTGACTGAGCACGAGTCTAGCTCTGTTCCACAGCTTCCATTTGCAGCTGCCTCTGCAGTCCTGTTGAACATACAAGTAGAGGAAGTTTAGATAATCCTTATTCTATTTAAACTAACTCTTCCCTCTCCCTCAGGCACGACAGCAGGATACAGAGTGAAGAGAAATGAAAGGCTAACTACATTTGACTTAGACCACTGCAACTTCTACTGAAACTGTGGCTTTCCTGCCTTTTCCCTGCTCCCAAAGATTCCTCACAATGCGACTCAAAGCACACCTGGCAGCTGCTCCAAGACGACAAAGGGCAGGCGCCCCTTTGGAGTTGTTGCTGCAGCTTCTCCGGTGTCAAAGACCTACAAGTCTCATGTCTGCAAAGTAGGACCTTATATAATAACCAGCAAGAGTTTTGCAAAAGCCATTTTAAGCTGATGTGTGAAGAATATGCAGCCAGAAGATACATTTTGTGAATTTATTGCTGCCTAACACTACTCACCTTATGTGAGTTTGACACAGAATATGAATTTTCTGGTAATTCAGCTGATGAGATTGCAGGGGTAAAAACATTTCATTGTCAGAAAATAGATTTACCCTCAACCCCCAATTGTAATTCCCTTTCTAGAAATCTACAGGAAAAACAGCACATAATCAAAAATTTTGTAAGATATTGTCCAGATTCTGAAATGCATTAAAATCAAACTAATCATAGCTTGTTCCACTTTGGCTCTGAAAACAACACTCTGTAGATTCCAGAGCAAGGCTAGTTCTGGTTTTGATTCTACCACTGATTATCTAGGTAACATTAACTTAACCTTACAGAGCCTCAGCTTTTCCATTTCGTCTTTTGAGAGAATGATGCCTGCATATTCATATTCACTTGTTGATGAGATAAATTATATAGAAAGTTATTGGACAAAAAGGTGTTATAAATTTAGGATCCATCACCTTCATAGTGGCATGATCAACTGTTGACAATAGTTGAAGTTCACTACATTTTATCTATCTAGGGTAGAATGCAACATACAAATGGTATTTCCTCTATTTTGGCTGCAAGGGCCTAGTACTACCCATATTCTTCTCCAGGGAAACTTTTCTCCCATGATCAAAGGACATCATTTTCACACCTGATCTTTAAATCAAATTTGGCAGCCTCAAATTCAAGTTTACCAATCTTCAAAATTCACCTAGCTTTCAGCAAGACCCTCTTTCAGCATCAAGCTTCTGTGGAGCATTTTAACCACAAAATTTAATACTATGGTATGACTTCAAATTATTTTTTCAATTATCAACAAGTAAACAATTAGTCTCTGCGCTGTTTATATTGTAGACCATTACTCCAGTATATCTGTCTCAGCTCTCATAAACTTCAGCAAGCATGTAATTTAAAAATAAAATGATAAGAAAATTCAACAAAGAATTAGATAAATTAAACTCACCCCATATTTTATGTCAACCTTGGGCTTCAAAGTTCCATAATTAAAGGAAATGGGAAAAGCTGAGAGAGGGTTCAGGGCAAAGGTCAAGAAGCCTTCCCTACTTCTTTGCCAAACATATTAAGAAGTGATTTGATAATGGGCATCAGTAAGATGATGTGTTAATAGGTGTTCTTTAACTATAACTCAGGATTTTTTTTTTTTTTAACTGGGTTTAGGAAGCAAGAGCGATTTAGGTTAGTTATAAAATTCTGACATGCTTCAGGAGATGTTAAATTCTGATATGAAATACTGTGATGTCATATTGTAAGTTTTATGAAATATATTTGGTCCCCATTTGTCTGTGACAACTTAGGTAAAGTGCTGCTAGAAGGCAGGGGAGGTGAACCAAATGACATCTAGACTTTTGCTTTTCATAAAAGTGAACAATGATTTGTAGAGCTTATCTTGGAAGACTCTTTCAAAAAAACCTTATGTGTGATACAATGACTGAAACACCCCAGATGCTAAGTTGGCTACTGTCACAGGGAACCAATCTCATATGAACTGTTTGATCCCATTATTGATCAGTCTTTAAAAATGCTTGGCAGAGGTCAAGGAAGCAAATCTAACACCTACAAAACAGACAACAGATTTCCGTGTTTGTTTTTGAAAATTCCATTTACTGATTGTATTTATAGTATTCAGCTGTAGGCAGCCATATTGTAATTGTCCTATAACAACCTAAATTCAGGGACACATCATTTAAAACAATGTATTATTTAGCAACCTTAGGTAAACATGCAATTTAGGACTGGAAAAGATGCACACAGAGATAAGTAATCACAGCTACAAAGCATGGTGAATTTCTATGCCATGCACTTCACACCCCAACTCATCTCACAGGGAAACTAGAGAAGGGGCAGAACCGTTTCTATTATGATAATTCACAAAGGGAGGCCATATAGATATGCATGCAAAGTCGCTCCCCACCTCTCCATTTACATGCCAGGATTTCAACGCTGCGACACTGAGTCCCTTCATTTAGCCAATTAGTCCTTCCAGCTTCATGTAATGCACGCCAAGAAGAAGGAGAAATAGAAGTGCTGACGTTCACTGCTTTGGAAGTTGCTATTCTAATGCCAAAGCTGCCTCTTGAGCAATTTCCAGAATGTATTAACATGGGAGCAAAGCTCTATTCTTAAAGACATGGATCACATTATGCAGGGAGCCCCCTTCAACATATCACAATTGCACAAAATCCCCTCCAACCCTTGCAAGATCTTACAGTTGTAGTTATATGAGCTGAAGTTTATTGGTCTCTACTCAAGCAAAACCTAGGAGGTCTTCCTGAAAAAAAAAAAGGCCCTATTTAAAATTATTTAGCAAGCAAAGCATGGCAGGCTTTTTGGACCTTAGCAATGGCCACGTCCTGGCACAGCTGTACTGAAGAAAGTCAGTTAAGGTCCAAAGCAAACAAGTCTTGCAGCTCAGGTTAGAATGAAGACTCTTCGGTTTCGATCCTTTTAATTTTTTTAACCAACTATGTCTAGGTTCAATTTTAATTCAACAAACAATCCGGAGCATTTCCTTCAATTTTAAGGACTAAACTGACAACAGTTGATATTTAAACAAAACATAAATATGCTTCTACACTTGCAACACTGTGTAGTTGTTTGTCTCTATGTGCCTTCATACACATATGATTCTGACACTTAGCAGGCAGTGATAGTTGCTCTGAAATACTCACAAACTGTCATTTACCCTTGTTCTGCAGACTGTCCTGCCCACAACTGAGACAGTGACTGAGATTTTTAATATCACTTTCCCCTTTTCTCAATGCATTTACACAAATTAGTCTGTGTCAGCCTGGGCCACTACAAATTCAGCTGTTCTTTGCTTAACTCATGACACCTGCAAGAGGTGATTCAGCAAGTCTTTCACTGAGGCAGCATAAAGCAACGGAAGTGGAAGGAGGGCTTGACTCTGATGAAACACTCCTATGCCCAAGTTCTGGTACTTCTAGTTAGCTCTCCTCTAAGCCTCTTTTCCACATATACAGAATTTGGGGGTTGGCTCAAATGTTTCTGCAAGGTTCCTTCTAGGGTTTTTTTTTTTTTTTCTCTAAAAAGCCTCTCAAAATGGATTCTTTTTCTGTCTTTGGCTTCTGTAGGTTAAAATCTTGACTTTCAATTATGCCCTCAATATTTCCTTCCCTATCTCATAGATATGTCATCCCTCAAGGCACCATTTTAAGGCCCATAGCTTTTTCTCTTTATACTCAGTTATTTGTTGGGTTGTTGTTGCACTCACCCCTGTCTTCCCACAACCTATCTTCTAGTTAGGGTTTAGTCCCACTTCCTCTTCGAATACTTCTGATTAGACGTCCTGCTGGTATCTCAAATTCCATATAATAAAGAACATCTTCACTTTCCTTTTAAATCTTTCTGCTATCTGGATGCTATATAACCATATTACATGACACTATCCAATGCTCCAGCCTTCTGTTAAACTTTCATATTTTAAGATATTTTGCTTCTCATATATACCCAATATCAAAACCTAGATGTTTCCTTATAAGGTGTGCAACTCAAATGTACCTTTTTTACTCTTTTCCTTGGCCAGCTCCTAATCACATCGTACCTAGGATATGAAAATTTTCTCCCCAGTGTAAACATATTCTCAGTGGTTTGACTGTAACAATTCCCTCTTCAGTCCTCCAGTGGATTTCTATCCTACTTCAGATCAATTGCAAATTCCAGACTCCTAGTCCTGAAAGCCCTGCCTAAATTTGCTCATCTAACCTGTCAGCAACTAGTGCCACTAAGGCCCACCTAATCCACTAAGGCAGTCCCCTTTGCCTTCTGGCTTCTCCTCACTGAAAATCTTCTCTCTCTGTCTCTGAACCTTTTCCTACATAAATACTGCATCTGTGGAAGAATCCCTCATGTACCAACAAACATCTTTGACTCCTTTAAGTTATAAATTAAGCCCCACATAAGCCAGAGAGATTCCTAAGATTATCGTCAGCCAACTGCCAACCCTCTAAAAAAGCTAAAACCACTCCTTCTACTCCTTATCACAGTTTTTTATTTATTGTATTTTAAATGTATATGGTAGTTGTTTATAAATTCCACTGATAGTAGGAAAAACATAGTGGCTACTCATATGGTTTGATTAATTTATTGTCTTGAAACATTAGGTCTTGAGTCTAAATTGCTATAAAAACAAAACAAAAACAAAAAACAACTGTCCTGTTTTGTTACCTTAAGACATATATGACATTTCTGTCTCCTGATTTTTGAGAGCTACTGATTGCTACGTACATGGTATCATTAAACACTAGTAGAATTGGATTAAGAAGGAACCCTCTTAAACAGTTTATTCATGAAGTAGGGAGTAGGCAGAAAAAAACTACTGACATAAATATCCACAATAATCTAATGTGGTAAAAAATAATACCAAAATGAGAGTCTCTCAAATTCCTTTCACCCTTTGATTGTTTAATACTATATTGATAAGTTTTTTAAAAAAAATAATTTTTATTTTAAGACACTAAATTTTTACACCAAGAATCAGAGACTAGGAAAGTCTCATAGTTTGATTTATTTCTCTGTAATATATCTGTCTTGAGAACATCAGCAGGAATACACCAAAGAAATATGTCCCTCATGGGATCAACTATATAAAAAGACAGAACACATCATCAGTACAAAAATCATTATTCATCTAGTTTCTCTGATTCTGGATGGCTCTGGTGAGCCCCTCAATCATTACTGACTGGAGTTAAGATAGATCTTCATGGATTAATTAAACCAAAGCAGGACTACATTGCAGACTACTGAAGAGGAGATCCCTGACACAGACCAGGCAACAGCCATGTTCTCCTTTCATTCAAATGTGCAAGACTTGGCTATCCCAACCAATATAGTGTAAAGTACAAATGTAGTCTCCAAAAGTAAGATTTGATGTTTGTTGTTTGGGTTTTTCCTTAGCATTACTAAAATCTAAACTTGGGAGTTTATCAAAATTTATCATGTAAGAAATTAGCTAAATGTTACAACTTTCCACTACCCTTCTTCAGGAACGTGGAGAGCATCTGGAAGAGAAGTAAAGCAATAGTGGCAAAGCTCTAATTTTGGTAACCAAGAAGTACCCAACTAGGGGAGAGGTTATTGTTTGAATGCCAATGTGACTGAGAGAAGGCCAGGACACAGAATATTCACAAAGGGCTGAAAGGAAGAAGTGCCCACAGCCATAAAATCACAGGGAGCACACCCAAGGCGGCTGTGGTAATGGAAACCTTGAGAATTGTTCATTTAAAGAGGATTTTAGAAATTCAAATGTAAAAGGAGAACAGGATAATCCAAAGGGCACAATTTAGGGTCTTTTTCTTCCAATAAAAAGAAAATTTAAAAAAAGGAGAGAAAATAAAATCAGAAGTACTGTACCATATTGGCAGTTTACTCTTTTTTTTGGGAACCAAATCAGCATATTAATAACATCTCCCTAACACTTGCTTTCATGATGAAGACAACCAGGCTGTATAGCAGACAGCATTAAATATGCAGGTATTCAAAGAAAAAAAACCAAACGACAAGAAACCTCTCAGTCTGGAAATGGTGAGGCTGACTAAGGCAGACTGTGTCATTAACATCAAACATAACCTGCGAGTCTAGACAAACATTTATGGAGCTAGGCACATTTCCACAAAAGAGGAGGCTCCCTTAAGGAGCCCAGAATGGAGGAACTGGGAAGATTTCAGTCTCTTTTTTTGAAACAACAAAATCAGGGCAGGCTCTGCTGGGGGTCAGGCTGGCCCTACCATGTTGAATCCCGGTGTCTTAATGATAACTCATTGAAATGAAGAGTCACCTATTTCTATGGTTGCTCTAAAAGAGTTTTAAAAACAAATACAAGACCCCAACCACTCTTCCAGCTTTTATTTGTGATTCTTGCAGTAAAGGGAAAACACCAATTTTTAACAATAGCATACTTCTCAAAAACACATCATTTCTCACTCAAGAGAAATAACAGAATTATGGAGTTGAAAGGGTATCCTATCTTAGTGACCACTTAATCTAGTCATTTTTCAAACGTGGAAACTAAGGTCTTGCCAATGGTTACAGAGTTAATTATACTGTTGCAAATTTTAGGATTAATGAATCCACAGACAGATTCAAGTTTATCTGTGATCCAAAAGAATTGAGTCCCTTAAGGTCCTCTATTTAAACAATTATATGTACATATATATAAATACACATATATGCATATGTTCATATACAGAAAGAGAGAGAAAGATGGAGAGAGAAAATAAATTTCTAGGGAGATCCTTTATTGTGAGCTCCCTAGACCTTGCTGCTCTGCTTCTGCCCATTCTGAGAGGGTATTTAGGTCAAAGTTAGGGGTGGAGCCAGGAATAAAGTAGAAAACCAGGCTAAACCATGAATCAGTCAGCTCCAACACACTCCTTAACTGTCCAGCAATTTGGCCTACAATTACACTTTAGTATATGCAGAGCACAATGATTTCCTTTGAGATGAACAAAAATAGAGAAGCTAAAACATAATGGAAAATGATTGGTTCAGATAATATGATTATGGAAAAAAATCACTAATAGTATGCTTAAGACAAAAAAGTGATCATGTCACCCAAGCATTTCTCTTAAAAAGAAGGGAGGAGAGTCTGGGCTACCAAGATGGTGGCCTAAGATAGTCCAGGGTGTTGCCCCCACAGAATCTTTTCACAACTAGCAAAAACTGGCAGAGCTATCTTTCTCAAAAGTCTAGAAACAGTTAAAGGGTTTTGGTAACTGGGCGAGAACCAAATCAAGAAAATGCAACTTCAAAATCTGTAGGAGAAGCTTGTGGCACCCTTGCTTGCCCCTCCCCCAACCCTTCCTTGGTGCATTGTAGAAGAGCCTGTGCTCCCCTAGTGGGACCATGGTCCTGTTCTGCAGGAAGAAGAGTAACTATAAGTACACACTGGGATATCTATATGTCCATGCCAATCTATCTGGTGATAGCCTGAAAGACTGAACCAGGAAATTCATCTCTGGCTTACACTCCCAGAAATTGCCCTTCAGGCAGAAGAAGCTTGCAGACAGTTAAAGTGGTGTCAGAAATAAATTAAGTCAAAGAGGCCTAGGGAAAAGGATTACCTCCTTTAAGTCATACAAAAAAGCACCCAGGAGGATGAGAAAGTCTATTTTACAGTGAATGGAGGGGACATTCAAATCCTGTAAATTAGGAAATGCCTAAGGCCAGGAGCAAGCCCAAGCCCAGGACAAGATGCAGGTTCAGAAAAGATGGAGAGGACACTACACTTCACATTTGCCTCTGGCTGATATTCTTGATAGGAGGGATAAAGTCTAAAAAAGAGCACCAGCCAAAGCAGAGCCAATTTGCAAGGATTGTAAAAGGTGTTTTTTTTGGGGGGGGGGGTGAGTTGGTTTTTTTGTTTTTGTTAGCTCCTGGCATGCAAGAAAATCTCTGTCATATCACTAACTGGATACAAGCATAAGGAATAGACAGCTTAGGGACTAAATCCTAGAGCTAACAATATAAAGTATTAAAATTAAGTACAGTGTGCAACAAAAGATTACAAGTAAAATAAAGAAAAAGGAAATCAAGGCCCATCCAAAAGAACAAGATAAAGATCCAGAAACCATCAATGAATAAGGCCAGACTTTCATCATACCAGAGCAAGACAAAAACAAACAAACAAACAAACAAACAAACAAAAATTACCCTCAATATACTCAAGGAGATGAAGGAAAACATGGAGAAAGAACTACAGGATATCAGGAAAACAATGAATGAACAACATAAGAATCTCAAAAGAGATTGAAATTTTAAGGAGGAACCAAACAGAAATACTATCATGGAAGACTACAATATCTGAAACGAAAAATTTCCTAGAGGGTTTGAAGAACAGATTGGAGCTGGCAGAAGAAAGAATCAGTGAAACTGAAGAAGAGACAATTGATATGATTCCGGCTGAGGAACATAAAGAAGAAAAGAAATTAAAACAGCAAACAGAGCCGAAGAGACCTGTGGGACACCATCAAGTGTATCAATATAGGCATTATTGGAGTACCAGAAGGAGAAGAAAGAAAGTGGCAGAAGGAATATTCAAAAAAATAATGGCAGAAAACTCCCCAAATTTAATGAAAGATATGAATGTGTACATTGAGAAGCTCAATGAACCCCAAACAGGATAAACTAGAAGAGAATCACACATGGACAGTTTTCAAACTGTCAAATGCCAAGGATAAGGAGAGTTCAGAAAACTGCAAGAGAAAAGCACCATGTTAAGTAAGGGAGTCCTAATAAGACTAAGTGCTGATTTGTCAAAAGAAACCATGGAGTAATATAGTTTCTAAGAAGGCAGTGGGACAAAATATTCAAATTACTGAAATGAAACAATGGCCAACCAAGAATTTTGTAGCAGGCGTGTCTGTCTTTTAAAAATGAGGGAGAGATTAAGACATTCCCAGATAAACAAAAAGCTTAGAGAGTTTGTTACCACTAGATCTGCCCTACAAGCAATGCTAAAAGGAGTACTTCAGACTGAAAGCAAAGGATAGTGGAAAAGGTAGATCAAAGCAGCAAAAAGAAATAAAGAACTCTGGAAAAGGTAATCATAAGGGTAATTATAGATGCCAGTACTATTGTACTGTTTTATTTGGTATGTAACACCACTTTTTACTTCTTATAGGTTCTAAAATGCAAATGTATAAAAAGTAATGACAAAACCATGGTTTCAGACATAAAATGTATACAGATATATTTGTAACAAGTATAACAAAAAGGTGGGGGGACAGAGGTATGTAAGAACAATGTATGTTTATACTATAGAAGATAAATTGGTGTCAAATCAAACATGATTGTTACAGACTTAGGATGCTAAATTTTACCCTCATGGAACCACAAAGAAAATATATGAAAATATATACAGAAAGAAATTAATAGAGCCTCAAAATAGTACAATACAACACATCAAATAAATATGAAAGTATGCATTAATGGAAGAATTGAGAGACCAAAAAAAGTATAAGACTTACACTGACCAAATACCAAAATGGCTGAAGAAAGTGCAGCATTATCAATAAGTACTTTAAATGTAAATGGATTAAACTCTCCAGTTAAAGGCAGACACAAACAGGACAGATTAAAAAGCATGAGCCAATTATATGCTGCACACATAATCAGCTTATATTTTAACAAACAAGTAGGAGGAAAGTAAAAGTATGAAAATACAGTACCATGCAAATAGTAAGCAAAAGAGAGCTGGGGTAGCTATACCACCGTGAGATAAAATAGACTTTAAGTCAAAAACTATTATGAAAGACAAAGAAGGTCACTATAAACTCATAAAAGGGTCAATTCAACAAGAAGACATAACACTGATAAATATACATGCGCCTAATGACAGAGCCTCAAAATATATGAAACAAATATTGACAGATTTGAAAAGAAAAACAGATGCTTCTGCATTAATAGTAGGGGATTTCAATACATCGCTTTCATTAATGGATAGAACACCTAGACAGAAGATAAATAAGGAAAGAAAAGACTTGAAAATACTCTAAACCAACTAGACCTTACCATCATACATAGAACACTTCACTAAAACAGCAGGATACACATTCTTCTCTAGTGCATGTGGATCATTCTCCAGGAAAGACTATACGTTAAGTCCCAAAACAAGTTTTGATAAATTAAAATATATTGTAATTACCCACTGTATCTTCTCTGATGACAAGGAAAATTAGGACATATCTTGCAGTGAATGAAAATGAAAACACAACATGTCAAAACTTATGGGATGCAGTAAAGGCAGTGCTGAGAGGGAGAATTTATATCTTTAAAGGCTTACATAAAAAAAGAGAGATCTCAAATAAGAGACCTAATCTCATTACTGGAGGAACTAGAAAAAGAAGAGCAAACTAAACCCAAAGTGAGCAGTGGAAGGAAATAACAATTATTAGAGTGGAGATAAATGAAAGAGAGAATAAAAAAGCAATAGAGACAATCAAAGAAAAAAAAAGTTGGTTCTTTGAAATGATTAATAAAATTCTAATTAATTAAGCAAATCTTTAGCTAGACTGACAAAGAAAAAATGGACAGAACATACATAACTAAAATCAGAAGTGAAAGGGCAGACATTACTACCAAGCCCACAGAAATAAAAAGGATTAGGATACTATGAACAACTGTACACCTACAAAGTAGATAACCTAAATGAAATGGACAAATTCCTAGAAACCCCTCAAACTAGTTACACTGACTCAAGAAGAAATGGAAGATTTCAACGGACCAATAACAAGTAAAGAGAATGAATTGGTGATCAAAAACCTTCCAACAAAGAAAACTCAAGGACCAGATGGCTTCACAGGCAAATTTTATCAAACATTCCAAGAAGAATTAGCAACAATCCTGCTCAAACTATTCAAAAAAACTGAAGAGGAGGGAACATTCCCTAACTCATTCTATGAGGCAATATCATCCTCATACCAAAGCCACATAAAGATACCATAAGAAAAGAAAATTACAAACCAGTATTCTTTATGACTATAAAATCAAAAATCCTCAACAAAATACTAGCCAACTGAATCCAACAGCAAACTAAAAGAATTATACACTATGATCAAGTGGGATTTATCCAGATAGGCAAGGGTGGTTCAACATAAGAAAATCAATTAATGTAATATACCACATTAAAAGAATGAAAGAGGGAGAACCCAAGATGGCGGCTATGTAAGACAGGGCAAAAAAACACCTCCATGAAAAATACTAGATAAAATCCAGAAAGTGACCCAGAACACCAGTTCCAGTGAGGCAACAGTAGGACAAGGTCTGCTAAATCCACAGGGACCATGCATTTGGTGAAACCGGGAGTCTGCATTCTGAAACGAGTGAGTGAGCCGGCTGAAAGTCCAGTGGCTGCGCTGCGGTGTGGGGAAACTGTGGGTGGGCATTTGGAGATGGACTAGTTTTTAAAAAAAAAAAAAAAACCAAACCTGGGACCAACTGTGGATACAGTGGTGAGAACCGCGCAGTGAAGCACGGCAGAAGCGGGCTGTCCCAACGCCTCGGTGTCTGGCCTGGAGGATAGCCCTTCCCACACCCGCTGCTGATTGTCTCGGGGACAGGGGGGCAGAGGGGAGCCAAAAGGAGAAAGAAACTGCACCCCTTGCAACCATCTCCCCAGAGCTGTGCCAAGGGTCCCAGTGTGACGGGGAGTGTTTCCCGCAGCACCACGCACACACCACAGTATCAGCCGTGGACAGTGGCCTTTAGTGCACCCACAGCTAATTGTCCCGGAGCTGGGAAGGTGGAGCTACGCAAAGAGGGGGAAATTAACATGCCCAATTCAACCATCTTTGAAGTGGTCTGGGAATGCCCCTGCATGGCCCAGTGGCCCAAGGCTTCTCTGGAGGTCCGGCGCGCACTAGTGACATGGCGCAGCCTTCCCTCAGCAGAGGTCCTGGAAGAACATGGCTGAGAAGGGGGACCTGCTTGGAAATCCCAGAGACCCTATGCTGGTGCCAGGGACTTATGGGTCAGCAGCAGACACGATCTGTGGTGGGACTGAGGTGAAGGCTTGGACTCTTGCAACAGCCTTAAATCTCCAGGTTTGATTATTAAAGCTGCCCTGCCTCCCTAACCACCCCGACACATGCCCCACATTCAGAGTGGACAGCAACAACACACCCAAACTTAGTGCACCAATTGAACCCCACAAGAATCAGATCCCCACACACTGCAAAGACAAAGTTGGGGAGAACTGACTTGAGGGGAATAGTTGACTCATGGACGCCATCTGCTGGTTAGTTAGAGAAAGTATACGCCACCAAGCTGTAGATCTGACAAATTAGAGATTGGTAGTTTTTAGACCCTGAAAGAACCTTATCAAGTAAAGCAAATGCCGAGAGGCCAAAAACAACAGAAAATCTTAAAGCATATGATAAAACCAGATGTTATGGAGAACCCAAACCCAAACACCCAAATCAAAAGATCAGAAGAGACACAGTACTTAGCGCAATTAATTAAAGAACTAAAGACAAACAACAAGAGCATGGCACAGGATATAAAGCACATGAAGAAGACCCTAGAATAGCATAAAGAAGAAATTGCAAGAGTAAATAAAAAAATAGAAGATCTTATGTAAATAAAAGAAACTGTTGGCCGAATTAAAAGGACTCTGGATACTCATAATGCAAGATTAGAGGAAGTTGAACAATGACTCAGCATCCTTGAAGACCACAGAATGGTAGATAAAAGAACAAAAGAAAAAATCGGGAAAAAATGGAAAAAATCGAAATGGATCTCAGGGATATGACAGATAAAATAAAACATCCAAATTTAAGACTCAATGGTGTCCCAGAAGGGGAAGAGAAGGGTGAAGGCCTAGAAAGAGTATTCAGAGAAATTATTGGGGAAAACTTCCCAAACCTTCTACACAATATAAATACACAAAGCATAAATGCCCAGCGAACTCCAAATATAATAAATCCAAATAAACCCACTCCAAGACATATTCTGATCAGACAGTCAAATACTGAAAGAGAAGGAGCAAGTTCTGAAAGCAGCAAGAGAAAAGCAATTCACCACATACAAAGCAAACAACATAAGACTAAGTATTGACTACTCAGTGGCCACCATGGAGGCAAGAAGGCAGTGGCATGACATATTTAAAACTCTGAGAGAGAAAAATTTCCAACCAAGAATACTTTATCCAGCAAAACTCTCCTTCAAATTTGAGGAAGAGCTTAAATTTTTCACAGACAAACAAATGCTGAGAGATTTTGCTAATAAAAGACCTGCCCTACTTCAGATACTAAAGGGAGCCCTACAGACAAAGAAACAAAGAAACGAGAGAGAGATATAGAGAAATTTAACAGACATACATAGAACGTTACATCCCAAATCACCAGGACACACATTCTTCTCTAGTGATCACGGATCTTTCTCCAGAATAGACCATATGCTGGGACATAAAACAAGCCTCAATAAATTAAAAAACAAATCGAATTTATTCAAAGCACATTCTCTGACCACAATGGAATACAAATAGAAGTCAATAACTATCAGAGACTTATAAAATTCACAAACACCTGGAGGTTAAAAATGAGGGGGAGAGAAAAACATTCCCAGATAATCAAAAGCTGAGGGACTTCATCACTAGTAGATCAGTCCTATAAGAAATGCTAAAGGGAACTGAGCAGGCTGAAAGGACGGGACACAAACAGCTGACTGAAACCACATGAAGAAATAAAGATTTCCAGTAAAGATCACATGGTAAATATAAATACCAGTACTACTGTATTTTTTTATTGTAACTCCACTATTTACTTCTTACAGGATCTAAAATACATAAACTGTAATGATAAATCAGTGGTTTTGGACTCAATGTAATATATGTAATTTTTGACAAGAACTACAGAAAGGTGGGGGAATGGAGGAGTAAAGGAACATAGTTTATGTGTCCTATTGAAGTTAAGTTGGTATTAAAGAAAAACAAGATTGTTACAGACTTAAGAGGTTAAATTTAAGCCCCACGGTAAACACAAAGAAAGTATCAGAGAATATAACCATAGAGATGAAAAGTGGAGTATGCGTTATGAGAAGTGGGGGAAGGGGCAATGGGGAGTTAAGAAATGAGTGTAGGGTTTCTGTTCGGGGTGAAGGGAAATTTCTAGTAATGGATGGTGGGAAAGAGATAGCATTACAACATTCTAAATGTGATTAATCCCACTAATGGAATGCTAGGGAGGGGTTGGAATGGGAAGATTTAGGCTGTATATTTTCCACAAGTGAAAAAAAAAAAAGACAGTCTAAATAGATAATGACAATTAAATGCCAAGGATAATCCTGGATGGGATCTGAGGATAGAAGAGAGAAGGCTCAAAAGGACACAGTTGAGACATCGGGAAAAAAAAAAAAAGGGAAATATAGAATGTAAGCTTTATATCAATGTTGAATTTCTTGAACTTGCTTAGCTGCTCTTAATGGAAATGCATAAAAGAATGTTCTTGTTCATGGGAAATGTATATGTAAATTATATTGTTTGTTCAAGGATGTGTGCAGCTTGCTCTCATGTTCAGAAGACACAGCAATAGATGATGGATGATAGATAGCAAGGGAGAGAAAGAAAGAAATGGTGGTGTGACAGGATGTTAAAGTTGGTGGAGCGGGGTATCAGTGGAGGGGGGTTGGGGTATGCTGGAGTTCTGTGTATGGGGTTTGTATTGTTTTTGCAACTGTTCCTGTAAGTTTGAATTTATTTCAAAATAAAATTAAAAAAAAAAAGAATGAAAGAAAAGTACACATGATCATCTCAATTGATGCAGAAAAGGCATTTGATAAAATCCAGCACCCCTTCTTGATTAAAACACTTAGCAAATTAGAAATAGAAGGAAACTTCCTCAACTTGATAAGGGGCATATATGAAAAACCCATAGCTAACAGCATACTCAACAGTGAAAGACTGAACGCTTTCCCTCTAAGGTCAGGAACAAGACAAAGATGTCCACTGTAACTACTGTTATTCAACATTGTACTGGAATTTCTACACAGAGCAAGTAGGCAAGAAAAAGACATAAAAAGCATCCAAATTGGAAAGGAAGAAGTAAAATGTTCCCTACTTGCAGATGACATGATCCTATACATAGAAAATCCTGAAAATCCTCAACAAAGCTACTAGAGCTAAATAAATCAGCAAAGTGGAGGGATATGTGATCAACACACAAGACTCAATAGTGTTTGTTTATACTATCAATGAACAATCTTGAGGGTATCAAGAAAAAAATTCCATTTACAATAGCAACTAAAGGAATCAAATATATAGGAATACATTTAACCAAGGATGTAAAGGTCTTCAACACACAAAACTACAAAACATTCTTAAAAGATATCAAAGGAGACCTAAATAAATGAAAGGAAGTCCCATATTCATGCATTGGAAGACAAAATATTATTAAGAAGTCAATTCTATTCAAAGTGATTTACACATTCATGCAACCCGAATCAAAATTCCACCAAACTTCTTTGCAGCAATGCAAAACCCAACCAACAAATTTATATGGAAGTGTAAAGGGTTACAATTAGTCAAAGCCATCTGGATAAAGAAGAATGAAGTTCAGGGACTCAAACTCCCCAATTTAAAAACTTATGATAAAGCTACAGTAATCCAAACAGCATGGTACCCACACTAATGTAAAAATGTTAAATATGCTGGGTATATGGGAACTCTTTATTTTCTTCATGATTTTTCTGAAAACCTACAACTTCTCTACAAAAAAAACATGATACTGGCACAAGGACAGGCATATTGACCAATGGAATTAAACTGAGCGTTCAGAAATAAACTGTAACCTCACATTTATAAAGAACCGATTTGCAACCAGGATGCCATGTCCACCCAATTGTCTCTTCAATAAGTGGTGCTTGGAAAATTGTATATCCATCTGCAAAAAAAATGAAAGTGGACTCCTACCCCACACCATATACATAAATTAACTCAAAGTGGATCAAAGTCCTAACAATAAGAACCAAAACTATAAAACTCCTAGAAGAAAACACAGGGAAGCATCTTCAAGACTTTCTGTTGGGTAGTGGCTTTTTAGATTTTACACCAAAAGCATGAGAAACAAAAGAAAAAATTAGATAAATGGGACTTCATTAAAAATTAAAAACTTTTGTGTATCACAGGACTTCATCACTAAAGTAAAAAGACAAGTTACAGAATGGGAGAAAATATTTGGAAACCATGTATCTGATAAGGGTTCTATATGCAGTATATAGTAAGAAATCCTACAACTTAACAATGAAAGGCAAAAACCCAATTGAAAAATGGGTAAAAGACTTCAATAGACATTTCTCCAAAGAAGATATACAAATGGCCAATAAACACATGGAAAGATGCTCAACGTAGTTAGTTATTAGGGAAATGCAAATCAAAACTACGAGATACTACTTCAAACCCTCTAGAATGGCTGCTATTAAAAAAGATGGAAAATAACAAGTGTTGGAGAAGATATGGAGAAATGGGAACCCTCATTCATTGCTGGTGCAGCTGATATGGAAAATGGTTTGTCAGTGTCTCAGAAAGTTAAGTATAGAATTATCATATGACCCAGAAATCCCACTGCCAGGTATGTACCTAAATAACTGAATGCAGGGACTTCAACAGATACTTTCACACTGATGTTCATAGTAGCATTATTCACAATTGCCAAAGATGGAAGCAACCCAAGAGTCCATCAACTGCTAAATGGATATACACATTAGAGAATATTATTTAGCCATAGAAAGGAATGAAGTTCTGAAACATACAACTGCATGGATGAACCTTCTTGAAACCATGTTGAGTGAAACATGCCAGATACAAAAGGACAAATATTATACACTCTCACTGATACGAAATAATTAGAATAAGAAAAGTCATAAAGTTATAAATTAGAATACAGGTTACCCAGGGCCAGGGTGGGGGCAGGGAATGGGGAGTTAATGCTTAATTGGTTTAGCCTTTCTATTTGGGGTGACGGAAAAGATTTTGTGATGGATGGTGGTGATGGTAGCACAATATTGTGACTGTAACTGACACCACTGAATGTGGTGACATATTTGAATATGGTTAAAAGTGGAAATTTTAGGTTGCATATATGTTACTAGAATAAAAACTTTTAAAAACCCTATAGGATTGTGGGTTTGTGACACCTAATGAATACTATAGATTATTGTTAATAGTACACTTATAATAATATTCTTTTATCAGTTGTAACACAGGTACCACAGTAATGCAAAGTGTTAGGAATATGGAAACTGTATTTTCTGCATGATTTTTCTGTAAACCTACATCTTTCTTAATTAAAAGAACTATAAAAATAATAGCAGGGAGGAGAGAAATAACATTTGAGGGCATCCTACATTTTAGGTACTGTGGTAGGGGCTTTATACACACTATCTCATTTAATCCTCAAATTTCCAGAGTAGAGATTATCATCCCCATTTTTCATGTGAAGAAATGGAAGTACAACAAGATTGTGTTTTGATCACGTACACAAAGCCTAGGAAATAATTTATGGTACTCATATTTGGATCCAAGTTTGTCATCTACAGAGTCTGTTTTCTTTTCCAAGGGCTGCTAAGGAGGAAACCTAAAGATGAAACAACCATGAATGCAATCGGCAATATTTTTAGTGAATATCTGACATATAGTGCTAAATTATGCACAGAAGTTAATACAAATATAAAGACACATTCTCTACCATCTTGACATTTAAATATGCTAGCATGAACAAACGGACACTGGACCGGCAAATAGAATCTTAACAGAAAATTCAAACAACTAAAATAGAAGAGGATTTTTTTTTTCATTATAGAAGACAGACAATTTACCTGACAGGGCAAAGTTATTGTCCAATTAATGCTTTAAAACAAAAACAAACACACAAAAAAATAAATCCCCAAAGTCTTTCAATACCAGAAAAACATCATGCCCTATCTCCCTCTACCCCCCAAATCTGGCACAGTTAAATCTCAGTTAATTGCTAGTGGATTGGGATTTATCTCAAAAATATTTAAAGGTGAAGACAAAAATGCTTCATTTTCAGTTCAGAGTTAACAATATCACTTCCTTCATCTATCTTGTCTTCTATAAAGCGTGGGAAGGAAAAAAGTTTAAATTTCCTTCCACATAGGAAGCCTTAGCTGCTGGGAAAGGTAATTTAAATAAAAACACTGAATTTCTTTCCTAGTGGTACTAGAAGATACTAGGATATCTTGTTCCTCCCTGTGCCCCACCATCCACACAAATACATATCCCAGTTCAAACTTTCTCACTTAGTTTCATGCAGAATAGAAAATGAAAGCAAAGAGAAGAAAAAGCAGAAAGGGGGTTGAAGAGGAAGAAAGAGTAAGGGATAGGAAGCATGTCTAAGGAAGTAGTGAAGTTCTCTAGAATGCTCCAGAAAGTGGAAGTACAAAGAGCAAGCTTAGAGACCAAGGTGCCTCCCAGCTCCCCAGGGATGGTTCTCTTGGGTCCAGAGCTG
Organism: Choloepus didactylus; assembly: GCF_015220235.1. NCBI lineage: Eukaryota > Metazoa > Chordata > Mammalia > Pilosa > Megalonychidae > Choloepus > Choloepus didactylus. Next base: position 80,113,138 of record NC_051307.1, read on the forward strand.
AAAATCTCTGTGGCCAGGGTGACAGTGAAAGAAAGAAGACATTGATGGGGATGGATAGTAACACTACAGAGCTTACCAGCCCCTTCTCGCCACATAAAAAAAGGATTCAAGAATTCCTGTAATTTTGGGGGACATATTCAAATGCAAGTAAAAGATGCATTCTAAGATTAAATGTGATGATATGAGAATTATTACAACAAACTATTTTTATTATTTTTAATTATTATCTGTCTTTGACACTGACGTCTTCCACTGAGACTTGATAATCAAGAGTTGACAAAATACCACCTTTAAATGCTTAAATAAATTTTAAAAACGTGGAATTGAGGTAGACGGGAATTTTATCTTTCAGCAATAATAAGGGCCCATGACAGACATCCCAATATTGATGACAAAATTGATTTCGAGGTTCTAAACCCCTGGGTTTTCATGTAACCTTTCCACAATCAGAAGCAAAAAAGAAACTGGGGGTGCAAAAGGCCCTTAACAAACACTATTACAGCCATTGCAGCTTAGTCTTTTAGAATAAAATTCATGACTGGGATTACAAAGATTCATCCCTGTTGGAAACAGCATTTGCATTAGCTATGCCAGTGAACCACACACTGGAAGGAAAGGGTAGAAAAGGAGCCACTGGAACCAAAAATCACCAGTTATAGTCTGGTGATGAGGGTTAGCTGCAGGCCATGGAGAATAATGGGTGCGCAGTAGTCTTTTTCTTATATAGACAGCAGAGAGGGGGGGAAACCACACACTTGTATTTTGCAAATGTGAAAGTCCCGGTGGAAACATTAGCACTCAAAGACATTAATGTGGATTTGGGACACTCCCTGAAGGATTTTGATTCCATTAGAAAAAAAAAAAAAAAAAGATGGTGACAGATATAATCCTGCTTTGATAATGTTTAATGCCATTTAAAGAGAAACTGCACCTATTTATTTCAGGCCGGGACCCCAAGAGTTCAAAAAGTGAAATATCGTTTCTTAGTGCAAAGAAAAAGCTTGGAAAATATTATGTGAAAATTAATTTGGCATGCTTCTTTGAAATTTTAGATTTCTGGGATGAGCAAATGGGTACAGTTTTCTTTTAACTGTTTTTGAACACCATGTGTTGAGAAGAAAACAACAGAATGGCAATTGCTCATCCAAAATGTTAACTTGTGGCATGGCACAGTCAAGATGGCCTGCCACAGCCAAAAGCAGGTGTATGCTAAGCCTCTCGCTCACTCGCACGCACGCCACATGTCCCTGCATTCAGCAACCTCTTGCATTTGCTTTTGGAACCTTTCAGAGGGGGACAGTAAACATGACTCAACAGAATGCTTAGCCTAGGAGGGCCTGGCTCCGCGAGCTTTCTGGGAGGCAGACGTTCTGAGAAAGAAGCAAGGAGAAACTGCAATAACGTAACTATTTTGGAATTCTTTGCTATATCATGTCCTGTGACCTAGCACAAAGATGACTAGTTTCTGATTGTTTTGCGTGGATAAAATTTAGCATCAAAAGTAGGAGAGTAATGGGGAAGCTATCATGTGTTTGGAGAGGACCTATTACATCAGCTACCTCATTTGGGCCAAGGACACAGTCAATCTAGCTGGTATAGATAGAATACGCCTCAGAGTTTAGAATAACAAACCCCTCGCCGCTCAGGTCCACAGACAAGCTTGAAACATGGAATGTATAAGATTATCTGGTACATTGGAATGAGAATCTTATATTATAAATTTGGTACTATGTTTTACTCCAGGCATTAACATATTTTTGTATTAGACATAGGTTTCAGTCAACCATACATTTGTCCTCTCAGGAACAGGAGGAGACAGACATTTATCTAGTTTATAGATGGGAAACAGACACAAAGAGGGATTTTCCTACTGTTCTCTAGGAAGCCTGATAATGAGGTCAAATCATAACCCACAACCACTTCTAAGCCCAAAACCAGTTTCCACTTAGAGTGAAATCTCAGGATATCTGTGTTGCAAGGATTGAAAAGATCTGAAATGAAAGCTGTAGATGGGAATCAAAATGATTATTCTAGCTCAAAGAAATGGGGAATCACTGCTTTAGTCTATGATTTTAATTAAATCAATAGCCATTAATTAAAAGCCTACTAAGTGAAGATACTGTCAGTTAAGATGGGGGAAAAAAGAAATCTATCAATATGAAATTGGAAAAAAAATCCTTAACTTTACATACGTAGGCTAGCTTCTGGCTAGGCATTTATGGAATTCAGAAAATATAATTTGTTGCCAAATACCTACATGCCATTGTTAATTTCATTCATCATTCATTCATTCACATTACAGTATTCACTATGCGCCTTTTAATTTTGATACTACATTCTAGATGTTGAAGGGGATACAAACTGTGTATAAATATATTCTCTGTATTTATGAAGCTTGCTGTGCAGTGATAGGAGGGATGAGACACACATAAACAACTCTAGCACAGGACAAGTATGTAATCAGTGCCACATGAGACATATAAATAAGGGCTTTAACAGTTCAGAAGAAGGAGCAAGCCCTTCTGGCCTTGAAACAACCCTTTCCAGGCATATTAAAATGGCTCAATGCACAAAAATGAAGGTGTCTGAACCAAGCTTTCAGCCAGCTAACCATCGGCATGCATAGAGGCTGTGACGGAGGGACCACAGCACCCCTCACGCTGCCTGGTAGAGAGATGGCCTATCATTAATGTTTACCAAAAGCATGCATGGATGAGAGAGGAAGTCAATATGGAGACCGGCCTGGCCAGAGGGCCTGCATCAGCCCTAGATAGTATAATGATGTTTTATAACGACATTATGTTCTTCCCATAGTGATAACAACAGTTCAGTCTTCTACCCACTTCAGGGTTATCAGAGGTATAGCTCACGGCTTTATCCTTCCAAATCAGGGAAACACTTTACCCAAGTGACCTTGACACAGGTACCATAATGGCTTTCAAAACAGCAACAAATAAATTCCTCAGTAACCCCTTAAAGTGGATGAGATAGAATCCACGATCCCTGCACATACTGACAATGGGGTGGGGGAGGGGACGATATGCTGGGATCCATACAAGAAGGCAGGTTCCCATGGCAGTAGGGGACAGAATTTGGATGTCCTGGTTTCTAGGTTTGGGCTCTATCTGTAGAATCATCTTCTTCTTCGATTTTATTCCTCTTGGGCACTCTAGCCCAAGTTGGGGTGTGTGTGTGTGTGTGTGTGTGTGTTTGTGTGAGAGAGAGAGAGAGAGAGAGAGAGAGAGAGAGAGATGTGTCTTTTGAAGAGGGAGGATGGAATTACTGATGTGCTTTTGTAAAAGATTCAAGGTTGTCTGGATCCGAAAAGAATGAAATTGAAAAAGAAATTCCATTTCTTTGATTCAATGGTGGTTACATTTGGGCAGAGTTTTCTTCTTCTATTCTCAAATATAGTATTTGAGAAAATCTGCCCACAACGGAAAGCTTTTAGAGCTTCAAAAGTGTAGGCAAACCAAATCAGAATTAATCTCTGTGAAAACAGATTCAGGCACATGGAAAAGTTTAGGAAAAAATTCAGGGAGGAAGCAATCCCACAGAAATGTGTCTGGCATCTTTCTGAATTCAAGGTGAGTTGTAGTAAGACAGATGACGAAGGAGGGTAAAGGGTTCCAGCATCTCACAGGATCCAATGTCCCTAGTCGATTCGATTATAACATGTTCCATGGTCTGACTGGATGAACCCAGAGGAGGTTCGTGAAGTCTAGGCTTACTGGGGCTAGGATGAAATGCCCAACAGCTCAAAGAGGACTGAGCAGATCAGTCTGTAGGCTGATAGTTTTCCTTTACAATCAAATTAAAATATGTGTATTTTATTTGAAAGTAATTTAACTCTTAAAAAAACCCCTTGCATAACAGAAGCAAAAGGGGCGAGAGAAAACAATGATCACTTGGTATATGCCCAGCTCAGTTTTTCTTTATAGACCATTTCTTTATTCTTGTTATCTCACTGATCCTCATACCAACAATGAAGGTTGCTATTATGCTCATTCTTTATGTGAGGAGTCTGAGGTTCAGAGAAGTCAGGTGAGTAGCCTCTGGCTGCACAGCTAGTCGGGGCAAAGCTGGAGTTCAACCCCGAGCAGAACTCAACGTCTGTGCTATTCACCATGCCTTGCCAGGCCAGACTCCATGTGCTTTTCATGGCATGTAATCAGTGAAGGGGGAACTCTGCCCAGCATCTCTGGTTAGCAGAGTGAATTGCTTTTATCATTTGCCAACATGTCATAGGAAAAAACAAAACAAAAAAATTGACACTCATGGCTCTGGGAGATTTCCTAAAATTACCTGAAGTTTGACTTGGTTGCACATTATTTGAATATCTGATAATCTTATAAAAAGTTCAATATGAATGAAGAATTTTTCATTTATGCTCGCTCCTACATTACTTAAAAATGTCCTCTTCCTACATAACAACGTGCCTGGGGAACTCTTTCACTGCCAGCAACTCATCAGAACATGCTGAAAAGTCAGAACTTTGGGCCTATATACTGACTAATGTTACCGGCTGTGAGTCGGCTTGAACATCAGTAATACGATATTTCCCGCTACAATTTGATTTGGTTAAAATGTGTTTGAAGTTCACCCTTTTATTAACTAGAATTACCACCTCCTGTAACTGGAGGGCCCCTGAGAGCAGGATGCTAGTGCAATCCAACCTCCCACCTGCCATCGGTGCATTTCCTGGCAACAAATACTATTAAATTGGTAACTACAGAAATAGGTCAAAATGTCTTTTCAATAGTTGCTAATGTTTCCCTAATGCTCCGTAGCCTCCCTTTGATTCTAGTGCTAACATTTTCTGTCAGATTGCAAGAGTAACAACTAGTAAAGAGAAATGACAAGAAAGAAAAGCTGGCTGCCGTGGACGGAGGTTCTTTTAGGGGTTTCCCTCACCATCAGACAGAAAAACCATACTTCACTAGGGTGCTAAGGGCCCCAAACTCAGCTCTGCCTCTGCGTTAGGTGATCTGGAAAGAAGCTGTGCTCCATCCAAGCCTCATTACCCTCATTTGTAAAAAGAGGAGACTCAGGATGACTGATTATTCAAATTTACAAAACTCTCCGAGTTCTCAGGAGGAAGGAGCCGTAATTTACGGCAAAACATTTGGGTTTTAAACTTATTTACATTTTCACACCGGATCCATTAGGGCCTTGGCTATATAGAAACTTATTTTCATATCAAAAATGTAATATTGTGGCATTTTTTTTTTTTTTTTGGTTAAAAAAAATTATCATGGGTTTGATAATTCACTGTGTAAACCTATGCTCATGTTCTCTCTCCCCTAGGCAGAAATGTATGCTTTTCTGAGTTCACATCTTTATCTTTGGGTGGTGGAAGGGCAGGACATGGCTGTTCTAGACAGACCAGTGTGGTTCAGAAGGGACGGCCACCTAAAGTAAACAAGAAATTATAAGAAGCCCCCTTGTTAACAAGGTACATTTCAATTTCCAACACTTCTGAGATGCAGACATCCCGTAGATAGGTTAGATTATTCATGCCTTCCTACTCTGATCATTTCCACCTCAAGAGGGTTACCTCAGTGTAAAGTGGTTTTGAATTGGGGAAGGGATAGGCATAATTTTGGAACAGGGGAGGTTGAAGGAGGGAATCCCATTAACCCAAAGACTCTGGACCCTGGAGGCCAGAGAAAGGAGGGAGTGGCCAGCACTCAAAGGACCTCAGTCTTCTTTCAATTTTTTGCCTGGGGAATTGTCTGGAGCTGGTAAATCACTGAAGACTCTCTTGGGAGGGGCCATGGGTTTATAAAAAATGCTTTTGGCCCTTCTACTTGTGTGGTTGCTAGACAGGTCAGATTCATTTAAAACCTTGCCAACTGCAGCGTGCCTGGTAGAGCCAAGGATAGGTTAATCTCATCTCCTATAATTTAAACTCACAAAGACTACAGAGTCTGGCATCTCTCCATCAGATTCTTCCTGCTTTCCTCCCTTCTGTGCAGGAGGGAGAATAGATGTGCAGAAGAGAGGGTGGGGGGTGGGGAGGAAGAGGCTAACCCTTGATGTGCTTCTGAGCTGGGTGAGGCTATATGGTAGACAAGTATCTCCCTGGATCCTCCCAACAACCCCAGAGGTATTGTTAAGGTAGGTTCTTATTTTGTAAATTCAGAGAGACTAAATTCTTAGCTGAAGGTTGCCAGTCATGCTCCTTCTCACACATGGCTCTTTCTCCCAGCTCCTAGCTCCTCCAGTTTATTTCCTCCTTGTTCTGTTACAGGTGCTTGAAAACTGGCTTACGGACCAGTCATCTATAATTTATCCTTCAGGAATGCTGAGGGTCCCCTGAGTCATCAAAAACACACGTGACTGGGAGTCAGGAGACCTGGACTCTTTTGGTCTGGTCTGGACCTTACAATTCCATAATTCATACTCATCAAGATGGAGGCAGGGGCTTGTGTGCATGTACAAAACTCAGCAAGAATTATTTTATTAGAAGCTATAGATAGACTAGAGAAAGGAATTCCATCTTCCTAATGCCAGTTGTATTTTAAGTTATAAGGATGAGAGGATTGACAGGAGCTGAAGTCAGAATGGGAAATGAGGGAAAGAACATAGAAAGTATGGCAAGCAGTGGCACTGATGAGAGGTAGAGACAGGTAGAAGCCCAGCGCCAGAGCTGGGCAATCAATTTGGTTTTAGAACACACTGATGTGTTTCATCACACAATGGTTGGCAAGCCCTAGACTAAGATAACCTGAAAGTTCTCATCTTGCAGGTAGATGCTCTTCATGAATCTTAATGACTGAAGCCTATTGTAAATATCCAATAAAGGGCCAAGACCTCACTACAATGACATAAATATTCTTCCAACTATTAACCTCTAACAAAAAAAATACTTGGCTGAGATAGCTACAGAGTTACTGAATACAAAGTGAGTTCATCTTGATTATAATCATCTCAAGGTGTTTGGAGAAAGAAAGGAGAGATGTGTTCTTCTGAACCCCATTATATGGACAAAATTCTTCAGAGGGTTAAAGGGAGGAATTAGTCTCTAAGGAATCAAAAGAGAGAAGCAATTTCATTAAGAGAGGACAAGTGACTGGTACTTTAGGTCGTCATGTCAGGGAAAGATAAATTCCAGACAGGCTCAGCTACATAATTTGAGGGGTTCAAGATAAAATGAAAATGCAGGGCCCCTTTTTCAAAAATTATTAAGAATTTCAAGACAGTAACAGCAGAGCATTAAACTAAGCATGGGGCCTTTCAAAGTGCAGGATGTTGCACATCCATGAAACTAGCCTTGATTTTAGTTACTGTTTTTACCAAGGCATTCCAGTCTCATAGCTACCAAGACCAAAATTAAGAAAGATGCAATTCCACTCTTAAAACTCTGTTAACCCTGTCTTCCTAGGGAAGGGACACAACTGAATTCTGCAGCAAGGATCAGACAAATCTAGGGTCTGCCAATGTGTTCGATAGATTGCAATTGCATTGGCTTCTGCTACACTTGTCACAGCAACTAATCCCCATCTCTGCCACAACCTAAGAATGCCCAGGGTATCAGTGTCTGGGAATTGAAGCATATTTTTTAAAAACACAAATTTCCCTTAAAAAAGAGAAAGAAAGAAAGAAAAAAGCAGAAGTTACTAAAAAGAAGAAACTGGGTTTCTTGGATGTAAGTCCTGCCTCCTGAATTTTTTCTGGCCTTACCTTAAGCACACAGGCTCAGATGCACAGGTGAATTACAATAACTCTTTTCAGTTCGAGAAAAGAAATAGAAGAAACCGGAGAACCTGGTCACAGCCCAGTAGAAACTCACTGTTTCACTAACAGCAAGCTTGCTCCCTCTCTCTTCTCTTAACTACACTAAGTTGGAGCTATGACTTCACACTCCATGGAAGCTAACTTTCTCTTCTTGAATGCTAGGAATGGGCCAGGGAAAAGCCACTAGAAGGTAACGGTCATGTCTAAAAAATCACATTTATTTATCTTCACCTGCCCTCCTCATTCATTATCATTCCACTGAAGTCTGTATATAGAAAGCAGAGATTTGAATGGCCAACACCAACATCAAAAGAATAACAGCAGTACAAAATAGATGCATGTGGCCTCTTTTGCAATGATTTTAGGGATTTCATATGTACTGGGCCTGCTTCTCCTTGGACGAATCAGCAGCCTGGGCAGACACCTAGGATGTTTGTATTGACTCAAGTTTATCCTATACTTACTATGTATCTTTCCCTCATTTTCTAAAAATGAGCTGTCTAATATAGAGAACCAGTTCACTCCTACAGCCAGATTATACTTTGATACTAGACCAATTGCTATATCCTTGATTTAGGAAACAAAATCATTTATTTTGTTTAATAGGTTTGTACTGCCTTCAGTAAGGCCACTAGGGTCCTTAAGTAAATGGAAATGTGTTTGAAGCTGTATAAGCATGCTTAGATTTCAAAAAGCCTTCCATTTTACAGAGGTGATATAGGCTCAGTCATCATTTTCAAGTGTTTTAACAACTGGTAATTAGCAGAGGAGATCTTAAAATAAAAAAGTGACTGACCTGCAGATGCATATGTAAAACACTGATTCATTTATTTTTAAAGCATTCTCCCCTGCTGTAAATAGCCAGCTATAATATATACATTTATATATGTGTACACAATCAGCCTTAGCAATACCGCTGTGAAGTAGATGAGGATAGATAGTTTTCTATTTGTTTGGTGAATGCACTATTACCTAGACAGTTAAAGTGATTTGTCCTATAAGAAAGGATGGAACTGAGAAAAGCTTGCCACATCTGCTTTTATGTCACACCACTCTGGAATCAGGTAACCGTTAATGTTTTTGAGTTACCTCACCTAAATGTTTGGTAAGGCAATCCTCCCAACCCCCAGCCCCCCAAAATAGATTTTACTATTTCTTTCTCTTCCTCTTATTTTCTTGCTGTCTTTCTGAGTTACCCTGTCTTTAAGATTATTATAAACCATTGATAAATGTGCCTGCTCCAAGTTTCTACTTGCCCTTCTGGGTTATGATGTGCTTTAACTCCTGAGAGAGAACAGGAAAAACTACCGCCTCTGAAATATAATAACGATAAATAATGCTGGATCAGTTAATTTTAGTTCATGTCACTATATAAGTTGCTATTGGGACAGCGATGCCTAGGACCTTTTCACAAGAGCTAGTGCATTGGCTCGAACCTGACACAACAGGAAGCAAAGCCTTCTCTCAGGCAGAACCTGCTCATCAATATCCCGCAGTTCACAGGCAAGGGACAGAACCGTCTCACCTTTTTGTTGAACTGCTTTATCTTGCAACTCTTCTCTGCCATATTCTTGTACCTCACCCTCTAGCTCGTGACCTTAAATGGTCATTCTCTATTTTGCTACACATTTATATGTGACACTTAGGGTAAATGTTTGGTAAATAATTGGCCTCACTGTAATTTGGCCAGGGAATGAATATTTTGGTATTATTTAATTTCTTATTATATATTTTATGGATTACTTGCGTGAATTAAAAAATCATAGGTTTTTTTTTAGATTAAATTGTGTGAATTAAAAAATCCCCTTGTCATGCTTCTGGTAAAGGCTCCCATTGTTACTTGTAAATATTTAGAAAATAAAATTGTATGATGTTAAATCCTAAACCAAACATAATTATGAAGTTTATAATGAATTTTGAAGCTAAATGTCTTAAAGAGTTAATGTGGTTCTGAATTTTCTGCTGCTCCTGCTCATTTATATCAGAATGTAACATAACCACCAGATCATGGTGATGATTTTTTTTTTTTTAATTTGGGGCGAAATTATAAGTTTCTTTTCTGATGACAGGAACTATAACTTCTGCCGGACAATAGCATTTTGGGTAATTTCTGCTATGTGAAACTGGCTTCAATTATTCTTCATAAAGAAGACTGCACTATTGATACCTTCAAGAGAGCTGCTTCTGTTTAGGACCCCACTCCACTAAGAATGCCTTTGTCAGAACGTTGGCTGGCTGTCATCCCTTCAGGTACCCCGTCAGCAGTTGCCACTCAGACATGCAGAGCGTGTTTGGGGATGACACACAGCGGAATAAGAAAGGATACAGAGCTCTGTCGTACCAGTACATTCATTGTAAGGAACTAGTTACGCTGCAACTGCTTTGCTCTTTTATATTCTAGGCAACACACCGGTGAATATAATTCATAATGAACATATTCAACATTTTTTCCATGAGTTCAATACATTATTCATAAATATTAGAAATGGAAAAGACCTAGTAGATTACTGAGTCTAAACCTCCTTTCTGCCCCTTCCTTCTCCCAAACTGTTGATGCTAGCTGGAAAAAAAAAAAGCAAAAGCAAAAACAAGGAATTACACATACACAAATTTTACATGTAAAAAAGAAAGCTCCTAAGCTCCTATTCAGGGTGGGGAAGTCCAAGGCCTTCCAGGAGCCTCCCTTTACACTGGAGAAGATGACAGACGCCTGTCAGTATGGGAGACTCTTTCTCTTCACCATGAAGACAGGCCAACGGAGGGAAATACCCACTTTCCCACTCATGGGAAAGCCCAAGAGGCAATACTAAGTCCTGGGCCAGGTGCTTACTATCTGTCTCTACGACCGGGTCCTTTCCTCTCCAGTTAGAGCTCTAGATACAGACAACAATGATAGAAAGAAAATGTATAAATGAATAGAGAGTTAAAACTACTAGAGAATGCTCCCTGGGATTATCTGTACTATCAAGATAGGAAAACTTTGCAGATGCTACTGTCTCTCTAGAGGAATAAACGGTTGCATTTTAATATTTTCAGCAGCTGGTTCCTGTTGAATGCCATCACGATGATTCAGCCACCCACCAGGAACACCAGTAACAGCAAGTGCACACACAGAAATCTGCAAAACTTTTTTCTCTTCTTGCCAACACCATTATTCTGGCAAAGGCAAAACTCTTTATTGAATTACCAATTCTACGAAATGTGACCTTGCTCCCCTCAAACATACCAGCTCACTCTCAAATAAATGAAATTTCTGGCTGATTAAAATGCAATATTCTTCCTGACTTAAGCATAGCCTGCTGTCAGCCTCCCCTCTGCCATGTCCACGTGACCTGCCCCTTTTTAATTGTCTCACTATTTACTGTAATCTTGAAGGACCAGCAGGATTCACACACAACCAGAGTGCATCTTGCACACTGTACTGCCTATGGTGTATTTAATGCTATATCCATCTCTACCCTTACATGCCCCAGTTATATTATCATTTCCATCTTTATTTTGGAAGTTTCCCATTTCCACAGGATGTGGTTGCATGGCAATAAAAACTGAAATTTGTAGAGGAACTGCATTGACCATAGATCTCATTAATACAGAATAACCAGGACAGATTTCAATTAGGTAAAAATTATGTATCTACACCCCCCACCCCAACTTCTTCAAACTTAGACTAGGTTAGACATGAAAGGGAAGAAAATGCCAAAGGTGACAGCTAGCTATCAAAAATGTTTCACTGTCTCATTTTCAAGTCTCCAAAGTAAAATCTGAGGACATTCAGTGCAGATTCAGATGCTCTCAACAACCACGAAAATATATGGCTGGAGAGGGAATCTATAAAAGTAATGAATACACAATTGGCTTATAATAAATGCAACCCAAATTAAATTTGATACCTTGACCTGCTCTCCAAAGTGAAAGTTTCTAGTTCAGGCTATAGACAAAGGTATAACAAGCTCACTAATCACATCAACCAGAACTATAAGCTGACACGTCTGGGGATGCTGCAAAGAGCAATTCTAAGTGGTTGGGGGGTCTGTGAGGAACCTGAAAGACAAAGTGGCACTGACAGTCTGTGAGCAATACTGATGTCTTTCACGGTGGTACATATGTCAGGCATCGGCCACAACCACCCACTATTCTGAACTTCCAGGACAGAATTGAAGGGCATTCATAAGGAAGTGACAGATCCAAAATGGACTTATATAAAAAGATTCAATATATTTTTATATTCAGTTCCTTTTCTATAAATGTCATAGTTGCTTCAGGAGATACTGAACTCAGTAAGATAAATCTATGACCTTAATAATATTAATGGAAAGGAACTAGAGACGGGGGAATATTAAGAGTAGTAGTTGTAACTATAACAACAACAATATTAAGTGCTGACTGTGTGTTAATCAAGTGCACTTTATATACCCTATTTCATGGAATCTATACAATGTCCCAGCAAGGTAGGTATCGTTTTTCTATTTACAGATGTAGCAAGTGAGGCCCAGTGAAATTAAGTATACTGCACAAAATTATACAGACTTGCTTTCTACATTGAAATAAATATACAAATAGCTAATCCATAAGATGGACTATGATAAGGGCTACAAAAAAACATGGTGTTTTACAGAAATAAAGGAGGCAGAATTTTCCTCTATTTGGGAACACCAGGAAAAAAGGATCAGGGATTGGGAAATGTGCATGCTTAGGAAACAAGGAGTAGGCCAGTTTGTACCGTGCTTAAGCTTGTTGAATCAGCACCATCTAATTAAAACTCATATGTTGATGAGATAATATGAATGTTGATCTGAAGAGGAAGATTTCTAGGATGGACTTCTTTCCAAAATCCATGTAAAGATCTTCTGACTATAATTTCTCAAAAAAAAAAAAAAAAAAAGCTTTTCTTTTCTTTTGTCTTTTTGGGGGGGTTAAGTGGTAGGGTGTGGGGGTTGGGGAGTGGGCAGGGGGGTAGTAAAGGGAAGAAGAAAAATGAGATAAAAGGCTACCTTGGAGGGGTCATGGGTCAGGGGGAGAAGTGTTAACCCCAAAGGGTCTCTTAGAGCACATGGATCTGGGTGCACGTTCCTTCATTCCTAGAAGGCTTGTTTCCTTGCCCCTGCTCCATCTTTGGTATAGAAACAGGAACCCTAGGGGCTTGGTTTCTTTGATTTCTCCTCACTTACTCCTGGAATATTTATTTTCATAAATCTGGTTTTGTGGTCAGCCTCATGATGTGGGAGTAGGAGCTAGAAAACCTGGGATCTGGATCCAGTTTTTCTTAGTTCTACCATTTTGAGGAAGGTTTGTCACCTCTCTGTGTTTAAATTCTCTTATTGTCAAACTGAGTGGTTTAAGCCCAAAAAGCATTTCTCAATCTGTCAGATCCCCTGCCCCTTTGGACAAAAATAAAACCTGGTGCTTTTCTGTAAATTCTGATACTCTTCACTATTTAGAATCCATGGTGTACAGAATCCAATGTATAGCACCACTAGTCAAGATCTATTTGTGGAGTTTAACTTTCCCTTTTGTTTTTTAAACTTAAAAAAATTTTTTTTTGCCAAATAGAAACCACTGCAATACACAAATTGTGCTTCCTCCCCATCCCCCCTCCCCCCACAGCTTTCAAATTGTACATGATCCTGTACCAGATATTCCAATATTCCTTTCTGGAACATTTGCTAACCCAGTCACCCACATTGAGATATCTGAGGCTTCTTCAAGCTCTAAGATGCAATGGTTATGATCCTATGATGCTGACATATGCTTTCTCGACACTTAAAGCAGAGTTTTTCAACTTCAAACAATAGCATAACAAGTTGTTATAACAATTACACTTATATGAATCTTTAAGTAGATGCGCACAACAGCTCTTTACAGTTACTAATACACTGGAAAGCCAAAGCTTATGATGTTGTTATAATTCTTCACAATAGTACATTATTCTACTGCTGTTTATATCCTATAGGAAAAAGGACTGCCTTTCTATCCAGTTTTAGAATCTCAAATAACTAGTCATTTGCCTCCACTCCATAATGGCTCCCATGTCTCACCTTTCTGACCCTGCCCACTGAGTTCACTCTTACTGATGTAATCATACATGCTTCATCGTAGTTAACATTCGTCACAGTGCTCATTAGAATTACCATCACTCCTACTGCACCTTAGTTCAACTAAATCAAATGTGCATTTGCAATTTGTTATCATTTTATTTTTTCACCTAGGATTTTTTTTTCATCCAGAAGGACAATTCTTTTACCTTATTAGTAGATAACTAGCCAAACGACTCCAAAAAAATTGGTAGAAAGTCACTCATTAGGGGCAAAAACATAAATCTAGAGAGGTTGTTTTAAAGCTGGATAGGGGCATTTCACAACTTGAATCTATAGGTACAAACTTTCTTAGTGCTGACCTTGTCTTTTACTCTATTAAAGTAATTAAGTATAAAATATGTGACTTATATTTATGTGTGTTGAATTTAATAAACTAGTTAAGATGCAAGGTTTTTTTTTAAAGAAATATTAAATCAGTTCCACACTGACCAAGAGAAGATGTTATTTTCACTGACTTTCAGATAAAGCCAAAAACATTCTTTTTTTCTGTAGTTAAAACCTTTTTTTAAAAACTTTTTTTAACGTAATTTTATTGAGATATAGTCACAAGCCATACAATCCATCCAAAGTATACAATCAGTGGTTCACAGTATCATCACATATTTGTGTATTCATCACCATGATCCTTTTTAGAACATTTGCATTACTCCAGACAAAGAAATAAAAAGAAAAAAGAAGACCCCAAACATCCCATCCCTTTTACCCCTCCCTCTTATTGACCACTAGTATTGCACTCTACCCAATTTAAAGACTTTCAATAGAGATAGGGTAACTAAGACAGTGTAGGATTGTCAGAGATAGATATATAGATCAGTGGAATAGAACAAAACCTCCCAAAGTAGATCCATACAAATATGGGCAAATGACTTTTTTTTTTTTTTTTTTTTGCTATATAATTATACAATCATTGTCAAAGATCAAGGCTACTAGATTACAGTAAAATGTTTTTTTTAAAAAATATAAAAGATTACACAGCTTGTGAAGTGGCAGTGTAGTTCATTGTGACATTCTATATATTCCTTAACTTTTGCTCTTTCTATGGCCAGGGTATAAACAAAAAGTCCACAATAGTTTAAATCTAGAAATTTTTGTTAGGCTAAATTCTGAAAACATAGCTTAAACACAGTATTGAAAGCTTGGCATCTCATCACTGCTGTTTATATCATAAGACTTGCAAGGCTACCTTATAAAAGATATATTCATTTATTTTCATGTTCAATCAAAAGTGTTGGGTTTCAGGTCTGGAAAAGGATTACAGATTGTTCTCTCCTGGTTATTTCTGGCTTTAAGTATATTGATCATTTTATCATTTTCTTGTTTTAAACTGCTTTAAACACAGCACAAATGTTATTCTCATCATGCCAGAAATGGGTTTGGAATTGATTTTGAGTTTCCATCAATTTTTACTCTTTGCTCTCTATGAGAAGTTTTTCACTAGCTTAAATTTGAAAGGAGAGTTTTGTTCAAAAGATGTCAAAATACAACATTTGGAGATCCTTAGCTAGACAAGAAAACTAAAATTTTCTAATTTGTGACAAAATAAAAATCACTGAATTTATTACCATGGACTTTATTGATAAGTGAGGAATCATTCATATGAATGCAGTTTCTCTTCGTTTAAGTGTTCAACAAAAGCATGTACCTTCTGAGAACCCAGCCTGATTGGTCCAGGTTGGCACCATTTCAGTGTTTTGCCTACAGCGGCTGCTTAGGAATAATTTTGTCTCATCCTCTCTATTTTCCTGGACCGTACCGAACTCAGACACGTGGTATGCAAAGAAAATCCAAGTCCTTTAAAAATGCTATTTCTTTTGGTACTAAAGCCAAACCCAGTTCTACTTTGGCCAAATGATCTTATCAAGATTTAACAAGAGATGTTCAGTAATATCTCCAATCTGTGAGAAGACATAACACTAAGGAAGATAATTTATTACATACAATATACATATATTTTCCCTCCAGCACCAGGAAGAGATATGATCAAACTTATTCTGTTGGTACTGAGAATAATATAACACTGACAAGAATTTGTGGCAATTATTCATTTCAATTAATTTACAAAGAAATAAACAAGTAGCTCTTTCATATTAAAGCAGATACTGGATATCTATTTTCAGTCATTGCTGAAAATATTTTGGTTTCTATAAAGGCACCTTACTAACACAGCTGCTTTGCCTTACACTACGCTGTCACAATTCAGAATTTGTAAGATTTCAGCCAGGTTCTCTAAACTAATTGGATGAAACAATTGCATTAGAGTATTAAGATTCCTTTGCAGAATCAAATGAAAGGAGATCTGCACAGTTCAGATAGCCTGGAAGATTGCAATGACTACAGCCCAAATCCTGAGTGTTTCATACATTTTTCTACATTTACAGCAAAAATCACTTGTATAGTAACTGCTAGGATTTAGGAATAGCACAAACATAGGGAAAAATTTAGACTGGTAAACTTCATTCCTACCCCATCCTTACTGCTCCTTGCACCATGTTTCGCATTTCAGGACAAATGCCTCATCGCTTTTGAAAAGTGCCAGGAAATCTTTCCTCATAAGCTGTCCAGGCCCTCAATTTTATTTAGTATGACACACCTTTAAACAGAAAGCCCCACAAACTAGAGTGGGACATTAATTTAAATACAGATTTAGGGGGAAGAGCTCCATCTACTGAATCAGCTAGATCATAGTTTGCACCCTATAGTTATCCCATTCACTACTTTCAACGGACTTAGAGATTCTGGAGAGAAGAAAAGAGGTACAGATCTGAGCAGTCACAGAAAACAGCTTTAAGCTTGATGCCATTTTTGATATTTACCAGATACCTTAAACCACGTTCCTTTGCCTTTCCCAATCTTCAAATCTCTTCATATTTCGATATAAAAGAAAAGTGGGATGCTTTGCTATATGAACTATCCCTTGGAAGAGGTAGAAAGTCTTTGGTTATTGAAGGAAAAGCCCCAGATAACTGAAGGAAAACCTACAGAAAGAAAATCTCTCTACCTGGCAGGCTGAGCAGCCCAGGAAAGAAGCAAAGAGAAGAGCAGCCAACTTACTCCTTCTGCCTTGCATCATTGCTGGGGAAGTCCGCAGCCACCCAGGATCAGCTCCTCTGGCTCTCCCCAGCTGCACAGTGTTGTTGTGGCATTGGGAATTTGCTGTGGCTTGGGAAGATTATGGGGATATGCTTCAGCAAGCCAAAAAAGTCACAAACAAAATTCAGAAGAAAAAAAGTATGAAAACAGCTGATCTTATTGGAGAAGCGCTTGATATTTTCCTACATATGCCACAATTTTCTTTGGCATTTCCTGATTCTGTGATCAGAAAAATTATCATAGCATCTTTGTTATTGTTTTTTAGGGATGCCGGTGCTGAGGGGTGGTACAGGGAGGGCAAAGAGACGGACCGGGGAGTAGCAAGATAAAGATGACTTCGATTTGTTCGAAAGCTTTTAAGGAGGTTATACAATGAAAAAGTTTCCTCTTAATATATAGCAAAAAATTGGCCACACTTCTAGACTGGGAAAGAAAAAAACTTCTTCTTAACACAGAACAAATAAGTAACAAAGAAAATTGTATCTGAATAAACTTGAACATTTGTATAGCCGCATAAAATTCAGAAGTGTGTAAGAATATGGAAATTCTTCATAAATTAAGATAACATATTAGATAGAAATAGATATTAATAAATATGTACATAAATAGTCGGACGGAGGCAACAATTAATTGGATTTTAAACTACAGAAAAAATAATAAAAAATAAATTAATAAAAGTTTTGCATTAATGCTAATCTTTTCTTTTATGCAAAATAGAATTAACATAAACGTAAAGTGGATTTATATGTGAATATACACCTGCACTAAGTACTACTGACTGACATCAAAAGGTGTTATGCTACTATAGAAATCAGAACTTTGAATTATTTGAAATTGGGTATTTACAATATCAGCATTAACCTGGCAGTTTTTTTTAAAAAAACATTTAATTTTCTGGTTCTGTTTTAATGCATGAAAAGCACTGCATAGCAATAAGTATTTTGTAAAAAAATTCATTTGCATTTTTAAAGAATATTTAGTTATCAAAAACGGCTAATTGGATTTTCTTCAAGCCTTTTCAAGACAAGTTGAGTTCGGAATCAAGAACAACTGAGAAATTTAACCTAAAAGGTAATTTGTTTAGATAGTTATAAAGGCCTGAAAAACAAATATATCTCCATCATAAATATAATAAAACAGCTAATGAATAAGTATATTCTGGCAATAATCGATAAGAATTGCAAAGTCTGAGAGGGTCATTGCAGATTTGAGAAAGGTAACCAAGTGAGGAAACATCAGGTGGAGTTAATGGAGATAAAGCATTCTGAAAAATGGAAAGTGTTAATAGTCACTGACAGGAAAGAACATACTTCCACAACGATGACAACAAAAATTGACCGTAACAAAACCAAATGAAATTGGCTAAACAACTGGAACCATGCATCTCCAGGAGCAGAATATGACTACTTATTAAGCAAGAGAAGTACCTGCTTCTTTGTCATTCCTTTCCAAACCTTGGCTTAAAAAACAAAACAAAACAAAAAAAAACACACAAAAAAAACCGCACCAAAGATACATGTGCTCCTTTTTCTGGTATTATTGCAGGCCCACCTAGATTTAGCTTTCAATTCTAGATGAGATCAGGCATGTGCAGACTAGTACATCTTTGCTCCGTAAACACAGAGCTGCTATCATTTCACTGGCAAATTTTCGTATCCCCAAATTTATGTAGAACAGACACCCTTAAAAATCTGAAAATTTCCTACTTCAGTCAAATACTTCATTGAGTTAAATTTTTTCTTAATTTACTCAGCTAATATTAAGTCAAAAAGTTAAGGCAGGCTACTACTGTAAGAAAGGAAAGTTGAACAGTACTTACCCTAAGTATAATGTGCAAGCCTTAATAGGGGAATATACTTTTGCTCTACGATATTTAGGAGGGTGTCCAGGTCTAAACTCAGCTCTATCCCTTTTCCCTTCTGGAAAACCAAGCAGACTCGCTGAAGGTAGCTCTGAGAAAGATTACACAAATCAACAGCCTTACCTGTGGCCATTCAGAGGACTGCACTTTGGTGTATGTTTAAAACTATGAATAAAGTCAGATACGGCGCATGCTCCGCAAGCAATTTAAAAATATTTATAACATTGTTGTTTCAAAAACAGATTTCCTCAAACAAAGCAAAACTCACATTTCTTATCCACGCCAAGTCTAACATTCTGAGTCAAAGTGGTTTTAGAGTTTTCCTCTGTGGGGGAAAGGCTTCTAAAATTTTTTGTTGAATGAAAAATAGTTCTCTCTTCCTTTTTGGGTACCCTTAAAAGAGTGGAATAAATTTTCCTCCAAGTTTCAACAAAATGCACCTCTGGCTAAGACAGCACATTTGAAATTTAAGGTCTGTAAAAAAAAATAATATTAGAGAAAGTAAAAACCATGGGTTTAAAGAATGCAGTGGTCAAATGAACCTTCAGTGCAGTCCTGCTTGCAACTATACAAAAATATATCCTGATACAAACAACTATGTATAGATAAGATTAATGTATATACATCCATATGTATACATAGAGAAGTTACATTTTTCTTTTGCTAACTAAAATCTGAACTCTTCCAAAGTGAAAATGAAATACAACAAATTTAGGAGAAACCCAGTAATAATGACAGTAAAATTCATCTGTTTTTTTCATAGCAAGCATGGAGAGAAAGGCAACCACATAGCAATCAGTTTAATTTTGAGTTATACGAAATAAAAATTGGATTAAAGAAGGTTTTTAAAGTATTATTTGTATCAGGAATGCCTGTGTCATTCCTGACTGTAAATTTCTCTCGTTCTCCTCCTTTTGTAGCTTTCAGCATTCCATTTTACTGTCTTATCACCAAACCCTGCACAGCCCTCAGATCTCACAGATCTTATTTGAATCTCTTCCTTAATTCTTAAATCTCTGAATGAATTTCATCCCCTACTCTACTTTCCAGGGGTGCTCAGCTGGTCTCACAAAGTCTCCACAGACACATCGCTCACTATCTCTAATGTTTTCAAGCTCAGCAGAGGGTGCCCCCCATACCCTGCCCAAAAATCAATGATTAAAAAAATAAAGTTTATTAAAGTGAAACTAGGAGTGCAGATTTGAAGAAGTTGCTTCTACATTTATTTCCCTTGCAACTTAGCACAGGTGTTTCCTAACTTATACTATTGTGCATGCTGATGAGGGGGAGGGTTAAATTAAGGTGAGGGAGTGGGCCAAGGGCCGACCAGCAAGCATTTTAGGTCTCAGTTTCATGTGTTAATGGATGTGCTTAAAAACGGACCCCCCAAAAAGCCCAGAATGAGGTTTCTTTCTGGCAAATGATTAAATCAGTATACTGAAATAATTAAAGCTTTGTCCCTAAATAAAGCATCAGATCAACAGAACAAAAACAAAGGTAAAAATTGCACACACATGCATGCGTGCACAAAAACACTCTCTCACACACAGATACACAAAACTAGCGGGTGAGGGGAGAAGGAAATTAAATAAAAGAAAACAAACAGAGTCCTAACAGGCCATTCTCCTAAAAGGAATCTAAATAAAAAGTCATATGATATCTGATAGTGCAGGACACGTCGCCAAGAACTGGAGCGGATTGCCTACAGGAAGAAAGAGCCAGTGTATTCCAGCTCAAAGAGCTTTTCTTTCATCCTCCTCTATTTTTTTTCCCTTTTTCTCTTGGACTGTGAATGTGTTACTCTCAGGTCACATCCACGAAGAATCCCAGAATGACAGCTATCACCTTTCACTGTACTCTTGGCGGCATAACTAGCTGATAGGAGCTGCCGAGTTGGAATCAAGGGGAGCTAGTTCAGTTTTCAGTAACTGCCTCTTGTCTTAGCCCCTCTGCCCCATTTATAGACCCCCTTGGTCACCTAAAAAAAACAGAAAAAAAAAAAAAACCCTGCCAAACATGTAAACAAAACAAAAAACAAAAATGCAGGCAATTACAGCTCATAGCAACAAAAGAGTTCAGGGGAAAAAATCAAAAAAAAAAAAAAAAAAAAAAAGGCAAAAGGGGGAAAAAAACCTCTCGCCTTCAGTGTAAAACTTTTTAAAGACTGTATTTCTTTTATTTTAATGACTTTCTTTTTAAAGGTCTTTTTCTTTTTAAGCATGATTTAAAATATTTAAAATACCATAAAAAAATAAAGAAAAGTCTGCAGGCAATACAAGAAATTTCCTGAAGAAAACACATAACTGTAAAGAGTAAGCTACCCTAGAAAATTTTGGATTTGCCCAAAGTTCCCTTAATTCTAATGTCTTTCAGTGAGGTCAAGTGCTAACACTGACCACCTAGCTCTTGTTTTTTCTCTGAGGGTCATTACTGAGGCAACAAATACAGAGTAAGATTTCACGAAAACACTCCTTGTTATCAAGTTACTTCAAACATAAGGCGCCCACACCTCCCAGACAGATGGGTGTTCTGAGCAGGCATCATACTTTGCCCTGATATGTATTAAACACTTAAGAAGCAGTTATATAAATGCAGCCTATAAATATGGAAACATGCATGTATCTATATTCTTTTCCTTACAGTTCTCCTCCCCAGGGATATGAAAAGATTATAATTTCAGTAAATGAAAAAAATAGAGGGAAAAATAAGAGTTTCTGAATCTTGAAACAACTGTTGTAGCTGTTTTCCAGTTCGTAAAATAGTTATCTGTAGTTAGGTATTGTAAATATATATTTAAGGATTTTAAAGGTGCTTGTAAATTTCTCCCCCCTTTTCTGCTTTGTGTCTATTATGTACCTTAAAAAGATTTCCAAATGACAATCAAAGTAAAAGTGCATCAGGAGGACAACTTTCAGAAAGAAAACATCTTTAGGGTTTATAATCCAAGAATATTAGTATAAATGTACAGCATATACCAAAGATGAAATTGTTTAGTACATTTTGCACATACAGACCACATCCTGATTTCTTTTTCTTTTGTTGGAGCATTAATTTGAAAACGATAAACATTCTGGAGTGTTTGCTACAAACACGAATTCATGGTAAAAATATACATGCATAGGCAAAAAATCAAATGGAGAAAAGCACAAAACCACCTAGCAATCAGAAATGTTGAAAAATCTCTGTCTAAACTATATTTCCCTTGAACTAGTATATAATGGATGGGGCAAATTAGCTCTCTGGGACTTGGTCATACATAATTAGATAGAAACAAAAATAAAATACAAATATCCACTCTGTTAGTACCTTTTCTTAATAACTGACAAGTAACACAAGTGGTACCTTTTAAACAGATGGATGCAAAAACTTGTGAGATCGAATGAACTGATGTACCTCATTGGTATTTTGGGAACCCAAATTCCATAATTAACTTTTACCCAAGTGGCAAAAGTAGATGTTCTCACCACATAAATTGATTGTGTGGTGGATTCCTGTCCTCTCCTTCACAGGATTTGGGGAACCCAGAAAGGGAAAGAGATGGTAAGGAAAGATGCATCCTGAACAACTTTTATTGTGAGTAGAGAAAAATAATATAGAGGGAACATAAGATCCGTTGAATTTAGAAAGATTAAAAGAGGAGAAAAGAGTAACATAACCAACTTAATTAGTCTTCTTCCTTTTTATTTTTTTCATATATATATATTGGGGTGATGGGAGAAAAGATAACTGGATTTCTTTTGAATGTCTTTGTGTCTTTATAGAGTGAATGCTACGTTCCTGTCTCTTTCCTTTTAGGCAAAAAACTAATAAAAATAGAAAAACATATATCAGACATTAAGCTCACTCCCCCCACCCCCCTTCCCTTTGTAAAGAACTCTTTGTTCTCTAGTGAAAATGCTGAAAAATCCCCGGGCAGCTACTCCCTGAAACAAGTGCAAAACACTTAGAGGCTTTTGGGCTGGCTGGGAGCCAGGAACCCTCCCGCTGTCTGGTTAGAAGAGGAAAAAAAGAAGAGAGAGGGAGAGGGAGAGAGGGGAAGAGAGATGGGGGGGGGGGAGGAGAGGAAGAGAGAGAGGAAGAGAGAGAGAGAGAAGAGAGAGAGAGAGAAGAGAAATTGAGCTTCCTTTAATAGGCATAGGAAGCAGTGTTTTTTTTTCTTTTTCTTTTTTTTCAAAACTGGCGGTCAAGCGTTAAGTAACTCCCGTCTAAATCCACCTGCTAGAAATGAACTTGGGTAACCCCCCAGGGGTGCACAAAGACAGGGAAGACAGTAACATACTCCATACTCTTTCCCACCCCCCGTTGTACTGCTTCCATTCTTTCTGCTCCCATCACACAAATGCCCACAGTTTTTCACGCAGTCCCCTTACCCCCCAACAACAAACACACCAAAATACATGCTCCCTCAGTCTCCTGGAATTGAAAAAAAAAAGGCTTTTCCATCTCAGTTGCGACACGGTGATAAGGGGTAGCGAACATCTCATACCTGGTATGAATGCTAATCAGTCAGGAGTTCTCCTTTTCCCAAGACAGGGAACTGTTTCCTTCCAAATTTATTAGAACCTCCTCCACTGCCTCTTTGAAAAACCTTCTTTGTCACCCTCTCCCAAGTCCCGATACTTCTTTAAAAAAAAAAATGGCTTCGGAGCTCCTTCTATTCTTGATATTGATTCTCTCTCTCTCTCCCCCCACCCCTCCTCCTCTCTCCTGTCTGTGTCTCTTCTGAGTGGTCTATTGATAAGTCCCTGGAGGCACTGGGTCAGCCTGCCCGTAGGAAACCAGACACAATGCACAAATCTCCGAGTGCCATTCTGCCATCAGCAAGCAGACCACGTTTAGGAGAGAGAGAGGAAAAAAAACAGTAGAGCAAGAGACAGAGAGAGAGAGAGAGAGAGGGAGAGAGAGAGAGAGAGAGAGAGAGAGAGAGAGAGAGAGGAGAGAGAGAGAGAGAGGAGAGAGAGAGACAGGAGAGAGAGAGAGAGAGAGAGAGAGAGAGAGAGAGAGCGACTGAGGGAGGGAGAGAGAGAGACTGAGAGTGGGGGGGGGAGAGTGTGAGAAAAAGACTGATTGGAACAGGAGGGAGGGAGAGAGAGAAAGGGAGAGGGAGAGAGAGCGCGAGAGGGAGAGCGACACTGCCAGTCAGGTTAATCATCCCTACTTTAATTAGCTGTTCGGCTTAGACATAAAACAATTGAATTTGAATGATCTGTCAGCAGGCTCGGCTGAACCAAAGGGGAAAAGCGAATATTACAAAAAGACTGTTGGTGTGTTCTGATAAGCAATACTGCTCGTACTGACAAATCCTCAAAGGGGGAACTATTAAAACTTACAACTAAACAAAAAGTACAAATACAAATGGCACTGGATAGAGGTCTTCTTTTAAAAAATGGAGTTTTCTCCCCTAGTTTTATGAACTGCAGATATTTATGTGCAGGTGCCAACATATTAGCGGTCTGCATGTAATATGTGAAAGTTTATTAACGATGGTCTAGGAGTGTAGCAGACAGATGCTGCAGAGACAAGACAGGTACAGTCGGATGCCGAATCTAGATCTTAGAGGGAGATGGATGCTGGAAAAAGAGGCACCGTGGCAAGAGATCAGAACAGACAATTCAGTGGGCAGACAGGCAGACAGAATTTAGGCACAGCATGATCTCGTCTAAAAAGGCAAAAGTTCTGATGCAATAATAGGCGTAAAACAATCCATCCATCCTCCTCTCCCGGGTACACTCCAAGGTACAGTTAAAATGGATTAATCTTTGTGACAAACAGAGCTGGCAAGGCAGACTATGGCAGACACTGAAGGCGATTTGCAGACCTAGAGAATGCCAGTACTGGAAAAAAGCCTTGGAGATCAATCTCTCCAACCCTCTATTTAGCAGACAAGGAAACTGAGGCCCAGAGACAAAGAGTAATAAATCACAAAGGCAATAGTGATATCAACACTGGAACCCAGGGCTCCAGAAGCCCACCAGTCCAATGCTCTTTCCATCATATCAGCCAACCTCCAGTTTTCTTTGAAGATTCTGGCCCAACAGGTATGAAAACTACCCATGTCTCCAGGAAAACAAGATTCTTCCATCTACACAGTTAGTGCTCAAACCTCCAAATTTTTAAAATGTCTAAATAGCCAAGTGGAAATACATATATATTGTCTATTTGAAAGCTAGGGGTAGGGATTTAAGTCCTTAATTCATTCTCAGAGAAAAGCAGAACAAGATAGCATTGTGGAGGCTCTGTCTCAGTAAGGTATAGCTTGTGCCACATTCCAAGCAAGCAAAAGCTAGTGGATCGATCTACAAAGACCTCACCCAGAGTTTACAATTTACTCTATGAACATCGTCTGCTATATATCACCATGTAAGAAGATGTAGTTTTCTCATACAGCTCATTTCTAAGATATAGGCACACTGTGGGTAAAGAAATTGCGACTTTTACCTAACGATGTAGTTTTAAATCACTCATGAGATTTTTCTACTGAAAGATTAGCTATGGACAAATTTTCGCATATATTTTGACTGAAAGTGACCTACTAAAATAGAAAGGGGAAACTGTATTATCTGCCAACAAACTCGATGGTATGTTTTTTGGAATGCATATGATCATGTTCAATAAGGATCTCTCTCTTGACAACAGCTCATTGAGGGTACAATTCTTTTAAGGGGGAAAAGGTGCTTATGAAGAGGACAGTGTCATCAGATGTTACTGGAGATTGGAGAGATTAACTCTCTTGTCCTAAAACAAGAACTATGGTGTATATAAAAGCAAAAAGTATCTCGCAGTCATGCTTCAGCAATGATGTTGCTACTTGGGGTGAAAGAAGAAAGCTGAAAGAAATGTCAGGCACCTGGGAGCTCACTCAAAAGGCAAGTAATCTGAGAGAAGTCATAGCCAGAGTAATTTGGTGTATTTGCACACCATCCTCTCTAACAGTGGCTGCTGTGAGATGCTTAAAACACAGTCAATTTAGTGGGGGCAAAAATCAGTGATTTTGATATTGGTAGATCTTCCTGCCAATGTATTCATGAGAAGCAAGAACCCAGAGCAGAGTATTGAAGTGCTTAGCAAATGTGCTAGTGAACTCGGTGAAAAAGAGCATGAGCTTTGGAGTTATAACACTGATAAATCACAGAGACTCTCAGAGCTTCAGTTTTCCTATCTGTAAAAGTTGATAGGTGATAATATTGATCCCATAAGGATACTTTGAAGATGAACGAGCTAACACATATAAAGTTCACAGTTGGTCATTATGTGGTAGTTATTATTGTGGAAGGCATAAAATGAGTGTATAAAATTAACAAAACTATATATTCTGGATGTGCTGAGTGTATTACATACAAAGCATGCAGATTCAAGACATGAATACATACAGCCAAGCAAGGATCTAATATATAGACTTCTATTAGAAATGGTTGGCAGTAGAGATTATAAATAAAGTTTAGAACTCTAAATTTCTAGAGTCTAAATTTCAAGGATATTAGGTCATCTTAGGGTTGTTTTATCTATTTGTTCCTAGACTTTGGTATATCTCCTAGCACATAATAATAATAATAATGACCCAACTTTTTACTGAACATTCAATATGTGCTAAACCTTCTCCTAAGTACTTTGCTTTTGTTTTTGGACTTTCGCATCATAACAACCCACGAATTAGGTACTAGCAATAGCTTCATTTCATAGATAAAGAAATTGAGGTATAGAAAGGTTAAGCAACTTGCTCAAAATCACACAGCTAGTAAGTGTGGAGCCAAGAAGTACTCCAGGCAATCTGACTCTAAAGCATCCTCAACCACTATGCTCTCCTGGCATGGTAAGTATTCAGTAAATGTGTGTTGAATGAATGAGCAAATGAATTAATCACCAGTATTTTTATTTCATTTAAAAAACTGGTAAGAACCTTTGCACCGTCTCTTGGGAAAACCTTATACTTGGATTATACAATCTGTATCTTTTCTGTAGCTTGCTTCAGTTGGCAGCCTTTTCTCAGAAGCCAAGGTGAGCCATGGCCCTGTGCGGTGTTGGAAATGCATGGTAAAAAGAGTGTGGCCATGACCATCCAGGGCTTTTAAATATCTGAGGGCATTTTCAGCACTTTGAGGGTAGTGTTAGCACACGGATTGTTAATTGTCTTAATTCCAGTTTGGATAATTACATCGTGTCTCTTTAATTTTTCCCTGACTATGCCATCCTTCACTTCCTGTCACAAATGTGCTCTTTAAAAAAGCATATGAACATGCACAAACATATAGTTATATTTAAGGTTTGCATAATCATTTAGGATTTTTTCCCTAAATGATTAGTGTATAATAGCCATGTAATAACAAATGAATGGGCAGAATAATTAAAGTCATTGCAAAATAAAGATAACTAGTTGAAGCTAAGATTTTTGTTTGGCACTGAAATAAACAGATTTTTAAACCATTTCCTTGGTGACAAGATTCCAATCTTTTTTTTCCTCATGGGCAGATATTTCAAGAACTGATGACCTGCTCATTATAAGCTGATTTCCTTACACTATGTAGTTCTCAGCATGACAAAACAGCAATGAAAACTCTGGTCTTTTAAAATAGAAAGTGAGGCAGGTCCTAAATGGTATAGTATATTAAGTTTGTGGGCTTCAGAACAGTTATTAATCCTGACTTATTTGGCAGGTTTTTTTTCTTCTCCAAATATTACTAGAGTAAACTTCGAATTATAGGAAAAAGGGACAAGGGGTCCCAATTTAATAAGCTTAGGAAAGTTTGACAGTCATAAACAGACATAACCTCTCTTATTTTCCAAAAGAATTCTCAGCTTCTGAAATATTGACTATGTCTCCATGATACCAAATAAATTCTCCCAGAGGTCACATTTTAATCCTGTGGACAAATACTTGGATGCACCCATAGCAGAACATGGTTTATTAGTCCTTTTTGGGGTACATTTGAATGAACAAGTCACCAAATATAGGGAGTGTGGAAAATAAGAGAATAATGGGTTAATTTATTTACTATGCTTGAGAGTTTCTAGACCTTTGCTTCCTCAGCTTTTAGTTAAAAATTCCATGCACACTCTGCACATAGTAACAAATGCCATAATTCAATGGATTCTATAATTTGATTTATTTTCAACCACCTTTTTTGGTTCAGCTCTCAAAGCCATCCTTCCTAGACACTTCCTCCAAATTATTTTTTGTGGTCTCCTGTAAATCATCATTTAAAGCTGAGAAGAACCCTAATGCTGTACAGAGATTTGTGTCAAATTAGTCCTATTTCCTTTTGAGACTCGATGCCCATGTTCCAGGCACTTACATGAGAACAAGCCAAGAAAATATAAAATAAAAAATAAAAACCCAGCCCTTTCTTACCTCTTTGACCACTGTAGTAATAAAGAGTCACTGAATGACTGTCTCTTAGTTTGTCACTCATGCTTTGAGACTGAGCTTTTTGCGGACAAGGTCTTTACACTCTGCTTGGCATATTTAATATCAGTCTGTTATTACACCTGCCCATGATCATGAACGATACTGCAGAAAAGCCAGAGGCAACAATTGTTAATTCTTTAGTTCTTCATATACAACTGTAATTTATTCTCTCTGTGCCTCAAGTTTCCAATATGTAAAAGGGGTATACTATTATCCTAAGACCAATGATTTGAAGTTTGGACTAAAGTAATATCATTGAGTTAGAATACTAATGAATAGCTAGTGAAGAGCACTTGTATTGGTGATTTTCACAGAGTCAACACTACTTTTACAGAAAGAAGTCCTTGGAAAAAACATTCTAAATTCAAAAGAAAAGTGGGCGTGATTTATACTGAATGTTAGATGTATTAGGTAAGCTCTTGGTTTTGAATTTAAATGTCATGTAGGAATAGTCTGATAGGTTTTAAAGAAGCACAAAATCTCAGAGTTAGGAGGTATTTAGGAGATTCTCTGATTTTCTCAGTTGACAGAGAAGAACTGAGTCACAGAGACATTCTATCTGATGAACTTCAGGTCACACAATTTGGTAGAAGCAAAACTAGTATTGGAACCCAGATCATCTGTCTCCTGGTCTCATGCTTTCCTCACCACACTTAACAAGATGGCTTGTACACTCTTGCCTTCATAGTCTTGGTCACCCACCTTTGTGACAAATCTTATTAATGAACTTTTAAATCCCAGTGCTGAGAAAGGGGTGTCATAGTCTTAATGTGAGCTAATAAATATAGCACAAAGGGACTGTGCTAAACTGAATAATGCCTCCCTCCCCTCCTAAAAGATACCCACATCATAATCCTTAGTATCTAAGACTATTATCTTAATGGCAAAGGATACTTGCAGATCACAAGGATTAGTTAAGGATTCTGAGATAGAGAGATTATTCTGGATTATCCAGGTGGGGCCCGAAAAGTAATCACAAGAGTCTCTTTCAGAGGGAGGCAAGGTCAAAGGAGGAAGTAGGAGATATGAGGATGGAAGCAAGAGGTTGGAGTGACTTAAGGAAGGGGTCATGAGCCAAGGAGTGCAAGCACTCGCCAGCAGCTAGAAAAGACAAGGAAAGAGATTCTTCCCTAAAGCTTCCAGAAGTGACCAGACCTGCTGACACTTTGACATTTGGTCAGTGAAACCGATTTAGGCCTTCAGAACTGTAAGAGAATATATTTGTGTTGTTTTAAGTCATCAAGGTTTCGGTAATTTGTTACAGCGGCAGTAGGAAACTAATGCAGGGAGCATCAGCTACTTTGATCTAGACATTATCTCTCAACACACCTGAAATATTTGTTAGCTATTTTAGAAGATATATTACCTTATAGT
The DNA here is from genome assembly GCF_015220235.1 of Choloepus didactylus. Taxonomy (NCBI): domain Eukaryota; kingdom Metazoa; phylum Chordata; class Mammalia; order Pilosa; family Megalonychidae; genus Choloepus; species Choloepus didactylus. The sequence goes on from NC_051307.1 coordinate 80,142,701, forward strand.
TCAACTGAGTTTATGATACAAGAACTTCTTATCTGTCCACAGTAAAAATATTGACTAGTATTAAAAATACTGACTAGGATAGGTCAAGGATGGCTCTCTCCCTCTTGCCACTAAGAACTTCTTTCTATGTTTACATGAAGTAACCTACCTAAAGATTGTTGGTTAATGAATCAGTTGCCTGCAGATCCTTCTAATCACATTTGCCCATGCCCAGTCTTATAAAAGCTCTTCATTGGTGGGCTGGCAATCATATTTTCAAGATATTCTACAACAGTATGTTCTCATTAGAGGCAAGATGAAAGGTTTCACTGTTCAATTCTTGAGGGCCAGATGATCTGAACTGATTCAGAACACTGAGGTGCTCTCTTGCTAATCCTTTACCCCACATTTGTTCTACTATTTTCTATTGAAATAAAAGAAATGGAGATGCAGAAGCAGTATGAGGCAATACCATGCAAAAAGACTGTCAGGTGTTATTACCATTCAGTTACTGCATGCAATCTATAGTGCAGTGCTTCTAAAAAGAGTGGTCCTTGGGCCAGCATTATCAGCATTACCTAGAAGGTTCTTAGAAATGCAAACATTCAGGCCTTATCCCAGACCTACTGAACAAGATACTCCAGAGTGGATGTCTGATTGCCTGTATTTTAACAGGCCCTTTAGGTGATTCTAATGCCCTGTTGAGAACCACTGTCATTGGGCAAAGCCGTGTGGCACAACAAGGCTACTGAAAAACACGGAGCTTTGTCGCTTGCCAGCTTTGTGACCTCATATCATGTTCTAGATTATTTGTCTCCTCATCTGTGAAATGAGAATAATAATAATAAAATAAATAATTCCCCTGTCTATGCAAAATAATAATAATAATTAAACAATTTCCCTGTCTATGCGAAAGGCTAATATGGAGCTTAATATGATCATGAATATGAAGATGTAACAACTACAGAATTATGATTATGGAAGAAATATCAATTTGGATTGCAAAATATCCTGGAACCAAGGTGTTGGTGATACCCTGATATTTTATATTAACTGATGCTCCAAGGAATAACTGGTAAAACCGTTCAAGAAGCTCAAGATGTCAGGTCTAATTCTCCAAGCCAAAATGAAGGCTAGAAATCTGTAGACTTTTAAAGGATGTGATATTGAATGGAAAACCCATTGACATTAATTGTTTCCTAAACCAAGTGCTGAATTTCTTGATTTGAAACTCTTTCTATTTGGCAGGTGGCAGAATCTGATGACAGCTTTGGATTCTATATTGCCAATGAAAGTCTGTGACTTACAGGGTATAGAACCACACTTCCATATCAATTCCCAGAGATACTGAGTTTTAGAAAAGTGGTCCATGATCTCTTTCATTTTCATACCATATTCTTAAATAAGTAAGAAACTCCAGGAAGCCAGTTCAATGACAACTGATTATGTTTCCAGTTTTTTAAATGGAAAGATATAAATCCTGACTGGTGAGAAGGGTTGTCCAGATCAGGATTGAGATCTTTTTAGATATTTGAGCCTAAGTTCTTAGGAGGCTGAAAGAAAACTCTGACACAACCAGATTCAATAATGGAAAATCATCAGGATTTTCATCCAATCCCCGAGTAATGAAAAGTCACAGTATTTACCAAGGTTTCTGGATAAGTGGGAAAAACACCTCATAAAAGATAGCTAATCATCTCTTTTCCTCCTTGCATGAAATCTTAGCAGGTCTGCCTTCTGGCCCGAGGGCTCTTCCATCTTCTGAAGATTAAAGTCCACAGATCACATTTTGGCAACTCCTCTGTACTTTGCAGGACATTTGTGGTGTGGCAAAGATCCTATTTGGGTTGCTGCTTCCTCTGAGCCACTTACAATGTGTGCATCAAGGGAAGCAGCTGTACTTTTCAGAGTTCTGTGTCCTAAAGCAAGTCATCTGTCCTTTCAAACCTCATAGATTTTTCATATGTAAAATGTGGATAATATGTGCCTCATCAATCTCACAAGTTTTTTTAAGGATCAAAAGGGGTGATATCTACAAAATGCTTTGTAAACTACAGATTCCTTTTGCTTGGCATTATTGATGTTACTATGATTTACTCTTCAGCAGGAGAGTAAAGGCATGTATATGCATTGGGTAAGACAGCTAGCATAATATTAGACATTTCAATACTACATATATCCATGGTTCCTTCATGTACTTACATTAATCTGTTTGTCAGGATATAACTATGGCGATAACTAAAGAGGTTATTTCCTTTTAGCCTCTATATGATCTGTGGGTTGATCATGATCAGTTATACGTGAAAGAAACATTCTTGCAAAATTTGTTATGGCTCCAGTCTGGTTAACTCTACTTTGAACGTGTTCTGTAAGTAAGAACAAATTTAGTTTTATTAAATTGAAGAAAGCATGGCATTCAAATATTGAGGGGATGAAAATATCTTCAAAGGCCATTCTTTGGTTGCATAATACCAAATATCTTCTTAGAAATGTCCATTAGTTCAACAAGCATTCCTGAAGGAAAATTTGTGGCAGAACTACTGGGTGTTCAATATTTAAAAGGAAAGGAATGTGCAGTCTGTCACGATGCAAATTATTGTAGCTCAAATTGTCCAAACTTTGTTTAAACAAATGCAAGAATTGTGTTCTGCTGAAGAGCTTGTACATTGTTGGTATTCAGGTAGTTTTAAGAATATATAGTAACCAGTGAATGAGTACTGTAAATGGAAGGGACATAAAATGTGATACATTTCAATATAAATATTAATGTAATTGTGCAAAGAACATATCTGAATATCTTGAACTATTATTTAAATATTTAATTGTTGTATACAAGTCCACCTTTCCTGCTGTATATTCTTTTTGGTTTTGTTTTGTTTTAAAAAATTACTTTTTTTTTAATTAGAGAAGTTGTGGGTTTACAGAGCAATCATGCATAAAATACAGGATTTCCATATACCACCCAATGATTAACACCTTTTCATTGGTGCAGTACATTTGTTACAACTGATGAAAGCATATTTTTATAATTGTACTATTAACTGTAGTCCCTGGTTTAACTTGGGGTTCACTGTTTGTGTAGCGCAGTTCCATAGACTTAAAAAAAATTTATTCTATTACCATTTATACAACCTGACATCTCCCCTTTTAACCACATTCAGATATATATTTAAGTGCTGTTAATTATGTTTGCAATGTTGTGCTACCATCACCACCACCCCATTACCAAAACATTTTCCATTGTTCCAAATAGGAACCCTGTGCATTTTAAGCCTTAATCCCTATTCCTGATCCCCACCCCATCTCCGGTAACCTATATAATAGATTCTGACTCTAAGAGTTTGCTTATTCTAATTATTTCATATCAGTGAGATCATACAATGTTTTCCTTTTGTATCTGGCTTATTTCACTAAAATGATGTCTTTAAGGCTCATCCATGTTGTCATACGTAACACAACTTCATTCTTTTTTATAGCTGAATAATATTCCATTCTAAAATGTGCATGTATATACCACATTTTGTTTATCCATTCATCAGTTGACGTACATTTGAGTTGTTTCCATCTTTTGGCAATAGCGAATGATGCCACCACAAACATCAGTGTGCAAATATTCGAGTCCTTGCTTTCAGTTATTTTGGGTATATACCTAGTAGTGGGATTGCAGGTCATATGGTAATGGCTATACTTAAGTTTCTGAGGAACTGCCAACTGTCTTCCACAGCTCTGCACCATTTTATATTGCCACCAGCAATGACTGAGTATTCCTATTTTTCTATATCTGCTGTATATTCCTACCTTGATTCTATGCTCCCTGAGGACAAGTCCTGACTTACACTTCTCTGAATTTCCCACTGCTTCCAGTACAGTCATTTATACATAGCATTTGCTTTCAAAATATCTGTTGTTTAATTGGATTCACTTCTTATTGGTTGTTCTTCATGCAATTAATGCACATAAAGTGCCCATAGACAAATGCGTCATAGTCACTGAGGTGAAAGTTGTGATTCTTAATTTTTTTTCAAATTATACCTTGGGCCACTAATTCTTCCCAGGTGACATTTAACCTGACTAATAATAGCAGGGGATGGGAGAAAATGATTCTCTTTTAAAAGGCTCACTTCATGGGCAACACTTTTAGGAATGCAGCTAATGTGTCATGTAGAGTCATTCTGCACAATGATGGTGACAGTGATGGGGATGGTGAGGCTTGCTCTACTACAGCTGTGACTGAAAATATTTTAAATTAAAGCGAGCTACCCACGAAATTACATAAACATAAATATTCACTCTCCCACAAACACGTTTGTACATCCTTAAACTTAAATTAATGCAAAGAAAAGATATATTCTTTTGTTATAGTGGAATACAAATGATGAAGACTAATAAATGAATAAATAAAGCACTGGGTAACCAAATCAATGTCTGCTCAATTCTGGTCAAGGAGGTGAAGTGAGGTTTCCCTTTGAGTCAGCGAATGTAGTGGATAAAAAGGATGTGAATGGCTGGGGGGATTTCCTGAGGCCATTGCAGACCAGCTCATACACTAAGAGGCTCATTTTCATGAGGCTTTTGGTTGCATTTGTAACACTTGCTTCAGGTCCCCTAGAGCATTAAATGCTACATCACAGAACTACAAGAACAGGCCTCAATGTGAGAAGGTACATGACAGAATTCTTTTTTATTCAGATCCAAATGTCCAGGACTTTGTATATATATTGAAGACTGCTTTTCTCTTTTGTTTTTCTCCCCTCCCACCGTTTAAATAAGACTACATTATATACTTCAAATAAGACTATTCTTTTTAAAGTACAAGAATTTAGATTTTTACTGAATTGTTTTCAGTAAAAATCTAAATTCTTGTACTTTAAAAAATGACCAACTGTAAAACCTGTGGATTCATATAGTTAATTATTTCCATCAGCTGAAGATGATTTCATTAAAAAACAAAACAAAACAAAACCTGGTCTGACTGATAAATTTGTTCTAGATTAAGGATTTAGCCACAGTTTGTTAAGTATTTGTTCTCTATTAGCCTTGGTGCATATTAATTGGACATATTTTAACATTTCACTACTGCATTAAATTATTAATAATTTGAAATTATTAGCTGGCATTGCTACCATTTTTCTGAAACAGGGCCACACATTTCTTCTAAGTTTGGTTCAGAACAAAAAGTCTTGAATCTAAATTGTCACAAAAACAAATGTGAAAAAGGATAGGCATCACCAAAAGAATGAGGTGCAATCTTAGAATAATTAGGAAGAACAGCTGATCAAAAACAAACAAACAAAAAATGTAAAAGATAGGTGTTCCCTGTTTTGCAGAAGAAGAAGGTGAGGCCCTGAGAGGGTAAATAACTTCTTCAAGGTACACAGTTAAGGGGTGACAGAGCTATGCACCAAACTCAGGTTTGTCTGACAAAGCCTTTTCTCTTTTCTTTTACTTCCATTACCAGACATTTAATGTCTCTTGTTATCCAGGAGTCTGAGATTTGCATCACATTCATGGCATAAAATAAGAATTACAACAATTATGTGTGTGCAAGTGTGTGTGTGTGTATGTGCTATTAGCACTTGCAATGTGCCAGGCACTACTCTAAGTACTTTAGACCTATTAAGAATTGATAACATCTCTATAGGGTGGAAATTATTATTATTGCTCAATTTTACTGATGAGAAAAGTGAGGCACACAGTTATTAAGTGGCAGAGCCCAAGCTCCTTCCTACTATTCTACCTTTTAGAAGATGGCAGATCTCACATATTAACCAGTCAATCATTTACTTGCTAGGGAAAGAAGACTCAGTTTAGTGGAAAATCCCCATCTATTGAAGAGAAAGTCCCCAGTGCAAACTATTAGGGCCTGGAAAGTGGAAGAGACACTTTGGGCAGGTGGACTTTCTGCGTCTCTCAAGTTATAGCACATGCAAAACCATCAATAAATAAACCCAATTTAACTCAATGTATATCTAATGAGCAAAGCAGCTCTGCTAGGAACTAAGCTCTAGAAAACAGTCACATTGATAAGTAAGAAGCCATAACGTGAGTATTTAGAATAGGGGAGAAAATAAACATCATTTAACTAAAACACAATACAAAATAATGCGACTACCACAAAAGTTACTAACAAAATTCTGTAGGGTTCAGTGGCTTGAAAAATATCACTTGGTGGAGGAGACTGTGAAAAGTTATCTGAAGAAAGCAGTGTTTGAGATGGACTTTAGAATATGGCAAAAATTCCAACAGTAAGAAATTGGAGAGAGAGGCTTTAGGCAAGTGGTACATCATGAATAACGGCAAGGAGACAGGAAAGCACAAAATGTTTTTGGAGTCAACTTGATTAGCTTTACAATTCTCAGATGTTAGCAACAGGATTTTGAGATGCTGTGAGTGGAACATCCAGGTAAAAATGTCTAGCTGGTAGCTGGAAACCCATGTCTGCAGTACCAGTCTTCCAGCCAGGACTAGATACTCATATCTTCAGGGACGTGATCCAAATGTGCAGTTGCAGCTGGGTGGGTTCCATGAAACTGCCCACAGATTTTAAGAATGCAATGAGGGGAGGAAAACCAAAAAGGCAAACGTATACTTTGTGGGCAGGTAGAGGAAGAAGTGATGATGGGACAAGAAAGATCATTCAGATGAATAGGAGAACCATGAAAACAGATGACATGGAGCCCAAAGGTGAAGAATGGTCCACAGAAAATGGTCCAAACAGTCAAATATGAAACAGCAAAGCCAGCCCTGTTGAGTGGAAAAGATACATTTAAGAGCTGAAATCTTCACCACCAAACACATCTCTGAAAGGACCACCTCTTATCGCTTTCTACTTTTTCCCTAAATGCATGCATGCACACAACCATACACATAAACATTAATTTTTCTGGGAAAAATATGTCTTTATCAACTTGGATGCACCCTAACTATACCTGGAAGTTTTAAGAATAGTCACTAAAGCTCAAACTTTATTGTTTGATCTTTATTTTAAAAATAACTGGCTTTTTGATGGTTGGGTCAATTATTCCTTGGAGGGAATGTGAATTCATTCATATTTCATTCAAAAAATATTTTTGAGGCTTTCCTCTCTGCCAGGCATTGTGCTAAGTGCTGGGATAAGAAGGATATACATAAAGGCTTACATGGCTTTTACCTGTATGCTTTGCTTCCTATGGTTGGCACAAAGTTGATGCTTTTGTGAGACAAATTTCAGTTCTAGCTCAATGTGTTTTTGTGTTGGTATTGTGTTGGTGTATACTTATTTGTAATTTTTCTGTTCCAACATTTTTTTTTAGAAGTTTTGAATGATTTTTCACGTGAGCAAAAAGTGCTTTCAAAGAACAAACCAATTCAAACCCAACACAGGATCTGGTCTTCATGTTTTGCTATGGTGGCACTCTAGTATGCGGGCAAGCAAGAATACTTCTTCAAGTAGATTTAAAACAGCTAAGGAAATCTTATTCTTGATGTTTTTTAAATTAAAGGCAAGAAGGATAATCAGCTTTAGATAAAGAATTGAAAAATAGCTTCAGGATATGTTTCAACTCTTGGGTCAAAATGGAGTGAGGAAGACATGTAATGGGAACCTAAAAAAGCTACCACTAGGGCTTATTTAATAATTTATTTACATATATATCTCTGATAAAAAGTGAAGGCACACCCACTGAAGAAATAAATAAAATTAAAATGTTCTGTAATCTCACTGCCTTGAGAAATTACTTTAGCCTTTTTTCTAAATGTATAAATGTTTTTCTCCTACAAAATAGGAATCTTGCTTATAGACATTGTTTTGTAACCTGCATTCTTTGAAGGCATATTTTTTTCCTAAGCCTCTATGCTATTCCATTCCATGGATGTATCAACATATATTCAACCAATCCCCTATTATTGGACATTTCAGTTGCATTCCATTCCAAAATATGCCATTTTCAATAATGCTTCATTGAGTAATATTGTGCATAGGTTTTTCCATGCTTTCATTTTTTGGAAGCTTGAAAAATTAATAACAACTACTACAAGCAAGGGAAGAAAACTCACATGTCTCTTGGAGCCAAAATGGTAAAGAGAATGAGTGAAGTGGCTGTGGTACAAAATAGGAAGCGATGGGAACTTTGTCAAATGAGATGACATGGCTTGTCTGAAGGAAGCAGCTGCTAGTTGGTTCCAGATATTGGTGCCATGAGGGAATGCAGGTCTAATGTTGCCAGATATCCAGTTTTTCAAGAGATGCTGGAAAAATCTGGATTTTTATGTGAAATCTCTCAATCCTTAAGTGTTGGATTAAAATATTTCAAAATATTCTATGGGTCAAAAAAAAATTCTATGGGCTCAACACAGCTCATGGGTCACTGATTTGTAACCTTCAAATTAAAGAAAAGAAACACGGTACTTGGTAATATATTCTAGGAAGTGATTTAAGCAAAAAAAGGTTTGTATCAAGTTTTCGCAGTAACAAGGGATGTGTTGTGGAGAAACTGAACCTCAATGTGAAAATCTAGGAATATGGGTAAATACTGCTTCCCACTTTATTGCCCACGAAGGATCAACTATAAGAGACTTCTAAAATGTTTTGAACTTCTCAAAGAAACATGTTTTAATGATATAAAACTTTAATGCAGAACACTGTATGATGGTATCTAATGATAATTTCCCTTCATTTTCCATCTGAATAAACATTTCCCATTAACATCCACCTGCACTACTTCCTTTCATAAAGAGGAGGTGGTGTTTGGCTATGTTCTGGTTCTGATTCATGAGAAATCAGCCCAAGCCCAACATTTCTGTTCTTAACAGATTTTGGTTTTTAAATCTGTAGAACACAATGTTTCCCTGGGCTGAGTTCTAGCATGCCAAGTTTTGGCTGGCCACAGACTTTGACATCTGAGTGAAAAATCTTTCAACAATGGCATTTAAGCTGAAGAATCAACAGACCTTTAATTATAACACTGCTTGTAATTCCCCCCTCTCTTATCATGATGTTCAAATTGCCTCAAATCACTAACTACATGGACAGCATGTTATTTCATTTGCCATTGGAAATATCATAATTTGGAAACTCAGTGGCTTGAGATTGTACATTAATTTTTGAAAAATCAGTTTTACTTTATTCACCATAAATTAAAGAGGCATATGGAATGAAGGTCCAAATTACTGATTCATTAGAAATAAGAAACAAAAAACACTCAGCACACAATTTCTCAGCTTATCTAAAATGATCAGGATTTATTTACATAAAAGCAATATTTCTACTTGGAAAATAGGCATTTAATATATTGAAATATGGAGTCTCTTTTTAGTGAAGTTTCACTAAGTGCCTCTGTATTTCTCCATAAAATGTTAGGTGATAATTTCTTATGGCTTTTCTTATGACACAGCATCAGATAAACCTATATTTACCTTACGTAGTAACAGAAGACATTCATATACTTTGAAAATGTGCTCTTTAGAAACCAATGTTGCAAAAACACTTCATTTATATCCAGTATGTCTATCTGGATATACTTACTTGACAAACTGTAGTTAAAAATGTAAAAGTGGAAAATGTTTGTTTCCATGTTCTATAGTAGTTATATAGGTTTTTGTATTATTTAGACCAAACATTATGCCAACCTTTTATATATCATTTCTAATCCTCAAAATGTGTCTGCAAGATAGGTATTATTTATCTGTTACTGATTAGGAAACTGAGGTCCAGATAAATTAAATAATTTGACCAAGGCAATTAAGCTAGATAGAGTCTTTACTTCAGTGGATGTAAACCCAGATCTGACTCCAAGGCCTCTGTTCTCTCTTCTATGATGGGAAAAAAAATCTCCCTGAAATGAAGACAACTTTTCCCAGTGTAATCAACCTTGCTTTCTTAACACAATGTGTTATCAGAGAGATTATATTCTCAATTATGTTTGGCATTACCCTGTGACCCTGAAATTCATCTTGGTCCAGAGTATAAAATTCTATCTAAGAATAGGTACAGAAGCCATAAGGATCTGATTTCCTGGAACAGAGCTTGTTTCAAATCTTGCCTTTTATTATCCCCATAAATACACTTTGTATTTATAAAACTATGTCCTAAGTTGTGTTCAGAAAATATGATCACTGTCATTATCCACTTGATATAAAAAAGGTAGCTGAAAAGATCAGATTGGAAACTAATCTTGACCAGCACACCTGACTCAAGAATTAGGTCCTCCAAGGTAGAACAAGTAGAGGGAATCCAAATCAAAGTTGTTGGGGGAAGCTGAGATGCTAAGTGATAATAATAGTAACTATATATATTGAAACTCTTTACAAAATGCTCCTGATCTTATTTATATGCCATATTTAATCCTCACAATACCCGTATTTTACATATGAGAAAGCCAGCTTACAGATGATAAATAAGTTGCTCAAGGTCACATGCCTAGTAAGCGGTGTCTGACTAATGTAAAAGTGAATGCTTTACCTATTTTACTAAACTGTCTCCAAGAGCATGAGAACCAAATCCAAAGAGATGAATTTAAAGAGCAGTATTAGGATCGCAAAATAGAAGATGGAGCGAAGACTCAGGAATTGGAGTGGGAACTAAGGAGGTGGATCCGGCATGGCTGAGGCCCTCAGTGTCTGATACACAGGGGCTTTGTGTTGCATTAAAGCATAGAGACATCAGGTGTGCAGAGCTGCTTCAAAAGAGAAGGTTATTTGTGTGGGGGTTAGGATGAGGGAAGGGAGAGAGAAAGGGAATTTGTAGAGAGTGGGAGATACAGAGAGTTGCTTGGCTGATTCCACATGTTTTTCTCTTCTACAAATGTAAATAAAGCTTTGTGCATTGGAGGAGAGTAGGCAAAGAGGATGTGTCTGAGGGCCCCTACTCAAGAATATCTCTCTTCATATGTTATCTACTGGAGGGGGTGGGGAAGGGTAATGGATAACTGTGGGGGCCAAGGGTGGAGGAAGTGTGATAGGTGGTGATACAAATGAGGATGAGAGAATGACTTATCTACAGGAATGGGAGGGTACCAAATATAATTCTTTGAAAATACTGTAAAGGGCTATATAAAACCAAAGCATCATCGTCATTAGTTCTACTCTGCACTGATATCTAGAATATTGGTGGTAGCCAGTGTGCAATTAAAATCACTACAACTATGTATGACATATTTTACAGTAATGGAAATAGCTGAAGTTGTGGAACTGTGAAAAAATGATACAATGTTTAGATGGAATAATGGAACTTAGTTTTGCTCTTGGGAATTAATTCTTTAATGGGAATGTTTTGACTGAGGTCAAATTTGCCCTTATGCAGCTGATGTTATTAAGGTCAAAGTGCAGTCTGAACAATAGTGGCTACAGGAGGAAAACGTGTGGCTAAAGACTAAGAAGGAACAATTAAAAAACACTTAATTCCATAGAAAATCAAAAAAAAATCACAATTGACTGCTAATTTCTGATTTAAATACTGAGCAGAATGCCCTACTTATAGTCACTCCTCAATAAACACTTGAGCAAATGGGATGCCAAAATTAGGTTAGAAGATGGCAAACTTTCGGATTTCCCCAATTCCAACTTGTTTCCCCAGTCTATGTTAATCCAGGCCACCCAACAAGTTCAGCAAACTGTTTCCTCACTGGGAAGAAGGGAGAAAAAGAACAGAGAAAGTGAAGAAAGAGCGGTTACCTCCTTTCTCCCCTCCTTCCTTCCTGTGTGGCCGAGAAAAGCATATTCTAGATTCTCCCCACTTGTGGGGCTTTCAGAATATATTTCCCATGAAAGCTGAGGCAATGCTGTAATAATGAGAACTATGTACAATTTAAATTAGGAAATGTATGATTAAAACCAAACCAAACAGAGAGGTATGTTAAAGATGAGCCCATTAAAGGGTGTGCTCATCTGCCCCCAGTGGAATCTCAATAGGCTCTTTTATTCTACTCCAGGCCTGTGCTGGGTCTGCACAGAGGTACTTCCGAAATGCTTATATATACAATCCAACAGGTAATCAGAGGCAGGACAAGGACCACAAGACTCAACAGGCACAGCCGGAGCATTCAAATCAGCTGCAGAGTACAGGCATTGTTGAATCCTAGGTATGTGGATAGTCCTTAAGTTTGACCAGAAAAGAGCATTCCATGTGTGTAAGTATGTCTCATCCTCCCTAGATTTCTTCCCTTCTATCTTCCCTCTTCTCTGCCCCCAACTCCACCCCACATATATTATACTACAATAGGAGACTTCTAAATTATAGTGCTTTTCAAATAATTTTCAACATATATTTTTACTCCTAGTTTAAGGGGGAAGGGAGAGTATCATTAAAGATGAACTGAATTTGGCAATAGATGTGCATTTTGGAAGTTTTCTCATTTGTGAGTTGTGGGGACAAATGTACACTTTGAATAAATATTGATAAAGCTTTAGAATGTAAGCGCAGGAATGGACCTAAAAAGGTTCTCTAGCCCAGGTGTTTTCAACCTGGGTTGCATATCAGAATCACCTGTGGATCTTTTAAAAATACAGCTTCCTGAGCCTTCATCCCCAACACTCCCTTTCCCAGGTGATTATGATTCAATTCAGTGTCAGTTTTGGCTGCTTGTAGCCAGTTACGGGGACCAGAGATCTTTCTTTTTCTCCCCCCGCCCCCACTCTTAAGTCACACTGGCCTCCTTGCTGTTTTTCTATTTTTATTTTTTAAATTTTTAAACATTTTATTATAGTAACAAATATACAACTCAAAGTTTCCCATTTTAACTATTTTCAAGTGTACAACTCAGTAGTGTTAATTACAATCACAATATTCTTCTACTAACACCGTTATCCATTACCCCTACTTTTTCATCACCTTAAACAGAAACTCGTCCCCCATTAAGCTATGACTCACCCTTCTCTCCTCTCCCTGGCCCCAGGTAACCTGGTAACTATCGTCTGTCTCTATGAAGTTTGATTCTTCTAGTTATTTCATAAAAGCGAGATCATACAATATTTGCCTTTTTGTGTCTGGCTTATTTCACTCGACATGATGCCTTCAAGGTTCATCCATGTTATAGAATGCATCAGAACTTCATTTCTTTTTATGGAATGAACCAGGGATCTTAATCAACCTCTTCTTTAAGGGATGAAGTATTTGAGACCCAGAGAGTTACAGTGACTTCTCGAAGGTCACACATGAATATATTTTAAGTGAAGATAAAGACTATGGATAATGTGAAAATTACCCCATTAAGTATATGCAAAACTACTTGCATACCTCTTTTGTAAAGCAAGCCGCTTCTGTGGAATTATAAATATGGTAAAGAACAGAAAGAAAGTTAAAAAGACCCGCAAACAGTCTAAACTGGCATTAAACAGACCACACATTAATCCCTCAAGTTTCTTTGATAAGCTCTACCTCTTGCCTCTCTGTCAAATGATTCAAAAACTTCACCTCCAAGCCTGGCCTCTCTTTCGCTTTGCAGTCTCACCTCTTCAAAAGCCCAGTGGACAGTTCATGGATACTCAGTCAGCACCTTCACTCAGTGTGTTCAAAATTAAGCTTGTGCTTTCTCCTCCCAAACCTGCTCCTGCTCTGTTGCCCTCTGTTTCAGTTTATGGCTCCACTCAGGCTCAAAATCATAGAGATGTCTTTGGTGCCTTAATCTCAAAATATAATGGATTGATTCTCCTTCTGCCATAAGTCAGTTTGTTCCCTCTGCCCCTGCCCTAGTTAGGGTCCTCACTGCCTTTTATCTGGACTGTTGTGATAGTCTCGTATTGATTGCATGTCCTCTGTTGTCTCCCCACTCCAATCCATTTTACTCACTGTTGCCAGATTAATCTTCCTGAGGTACAGCTCTGATTATGTTACTCTCCTAGTAAAAGATTTCAATAGCTCCCTATTGTCTACTGAATAAAGTCCAAATACCTTGGCCTGGTAATCAAGTCCTTTCACATTCTGGTTCTAATCTACTTTTACCATTTTATTTCCCATTGCAGCCTTCACATGTTCCATGCTCTAGTTAAATTCAACTACTTTTTTTGCAGATTCCCTACCTTTTATACTACTGGGATTTGCTCATGGTTTCAGTGATGCTGAAGCCTTTCATCTTTGTATGTCCAAATGCTTCTTGCTTTCAAGGCCCAAATCTAGTGCTACCTCTTCTGGTAAAGCCCTGTTAGCCCTCCTCTAATCTCCAGTAATACTTTATCTCTATTTTATAGAGCGTATCACTTTCTACTATGGATTCTAGCAAAGTAGGCACATGTCTCACTGCTGCTCCTAGACTAGAACTTCTTTGAGGGCAGTATTGTGTCTTATCTGTGGATCCTCTCCAGGGCTGAGCACACAGTACACTGCTCACAAATATGTGTCAAGTGAATGAATTAATGCATGGACTTCATACACAATCTGAACAAGTTGGTTGGTTGTTTTCCCAGTCCAAAGCAGAGAAAGAATAAGGCTCCCAGGGGCTTGCAAAACAAGAAGTAACTTGATAGTCAAGGAAGAGAAATAAAAACTGTAAAAAGAAAACACAAGAACTAAAAATATTGTAGTCTGGAAGTAAATAAGCACAGAGACAAATAATATTACAGGCTAAGGACCAAATGGTTAATGCCACAGGAAACTGCTTGGAAACCTTAAAATATTCAAATATATAGCATTATTTTTTAAATTTCCACATCCCTATTAGCATCAGTAGAAACAATAATTGTTTTTCAAGATGATGACCCTTAGTCATTTAGAAAAATTTGAATTATGGTAAGTATACTCTAAGAAAGCAGGACATGCATAATAAATTTCAGAAGCTGTACATCAAAACTTACTATTAATAAAATAAGAAAATTTTGATAATTAAGAGAATAAACTTTAGTTATATGGGATATTTTGTTGCATTAACCTTATTTCCGTAATAAAGTCAGATAAATAAGCTTCTTCTATACATTAATATACAATGTTTTCTCTGAATCTTAGAGAAATACTACTTTTTGTATCATTAAAAATAAAACATGTTCATAATATGCAATTTGGAAAACAGAGGAAAGTAGAAAGTTGAGAAACTGAAAAAAAAATTCTAGATTTCCAAGATCTATAATCTATTGCCTAAAGAAATTGTTGTGATTATACACAGTTTTTATAATTATGTATGCTGCCTTTTAATTTACTATGTATCATAAATAGTCCATATTATTACAAGCTCTCCATAAACATGTTACTGGCTCAAAAAATTCTGTCTAATGGATAGGATGGATATGTCATATGGATATGCCATAATACTCCCCTAGAATTGTCATGAGCTGACAATTGTTGAAGTTGAATGATGGATTCATGAGGTTCACTATAATGTTCTTTCTATTTTTGTATATGTTTGAAGTGTCCACAGTAGAAAGGTAAAATATAGTTCTGTGATAAACATCTTATATACAACAGGTTTTGTTTATTTGGAATTATTTTCTTAGGGCAGAGCTTAGGCCTAGACTGCCTGGTTCAAAGTCTGACCCCATCATTAGCAATCTATGTATATTTGGGCAAGCTACTGATGCTTTCTAAGCTTCAGTTGCCTCATCTGAAAAACGGGTATAATAATACCTTTATAGGTTTGTTGTAAGGGTTATATGAAATGATGTCCATCAAGTGCCTACCGTAGTACCTGTCACACAGTACACAATAAATGTCATTTTGAAAAAAAACAAAATGCTGGTTGCAAAATCATATGTGTTGTGGTTATAAAGAAATACCATTTATAATTCCAGAAATAACCCACTGAAGTGTGTATCATCTCCATCTTCAGGCATTTATCAATCTTGGGAGACTGCACACTTTTCCAAAGGTGCTACCGATTCTAAAATAATTTAGATTCCTAGCTACCATTTATGGAGCATTTTGTACATGACTGAGACTGGCCTGAATGCTTCACATGTATTATCCCCTTTAATCCTCACAAGAGTTCTATGAAACTGGTATTATTACTATTAT
Source organism: Choloepus didactylus (assembly GCF_015220235.1). NCBI lineage: Eukaryota > Metazoa > Chordata > Mammalia > Pilosa > Megalonychidae > Choloepus > Choloepus didactylus. Next base: position 80,158,593 of record NC_051307.1, read on the forward strand.
TTTATAGCCAAGGACACAGCGGCTTAAAGATCAGTGAACTCACCCAAAAAGGCACATATAGTAAGGCAGGGTCTGTTGTCAAACACGGATAGGGACCCTGGAAAGTATGCTCTAGGTGTTGGAAATGGTCTTTGTATGATGCATTCGTTTGCACAGGCCTCAGTGTTTCTGATCTTTATCCCTCGGGGACAGATTTGAATTTTGGACAAAACTTTGGCCCAATTTTAGGAGTTTAACTGGGCCTCTTGTTGGATGTATTTTTCCTTTCTTTCACTTTAATAGGTATGATTTATTTTTAAATTTTCATTCTAGAAAACAATTTTGGAGAAGACAAAGGGGTACTCTGTAAAAGAATCTGCTCTTTCAAATGCATATTTCATGGTCCAAAAAGATTAATATCTGTCTTGGGTTTGAACAATGATTTCCCATTGGTTTGATTATCTATGACTACTGTAAAATCATTCATTATCAACCACACACACATACATGTATACTCAGTCTTTAAAAACCTATAAAGAGGCCCACGTTTACATATTTCACTTTAAGTTTGTAATCTGTAAATATGTGTGCATATCAATATGTGTGAGAGTAAGAGACACTGAAAGTTAGAATTTGGAAGAGTGCTTTAAGAGTCTGAAAAAGGTGGTCTTATGTGAATATTGTGAAACCTAAGCCACAGAAGATTACAATTAAAAAAAAAAAAAGTCAGATGGTAAATTAAGTCTTTCATTCTGGGTCTGGGGAGGCTGGTCCCGTGCAATATACTGCAGACCAAGGCAATCAAGAAACATCAGAGGCGATGCTGCGACTCTTCTGCTGCAGACAGTACATTTATGCATCTGTATTATAAAAAATGTGCCAGCACTAGCAAGCTCACAGTACTGAGCAAAGTGCTACAGTTACAGCTGGGAATTCATCTTTAGAGCTGGCTCTACTTACTGTTTTTTGTTGTTGTTGTTGTTTGTTTTTTGGTCTGTTCTTCCTTGGGGGGCCACAGTGGGGTATTTTTTTGGGGGTGGGAGATGGAGGGAGTTTTTGTCAGTTCTATTTTAGATTTCGGTGAATAGGAAAGCAGACAATTTGTCAGCCTGTTATTCAGTTATACTGAAACGGATGCAAACTGCCTCAATTTGGAGCACAGAAGGTGCTGAAAAAATTTTGTGAGGAGGTCTTGAAATATCTAAGCCTGTCTTCAAGGAAGGATTTATTTTTCTCAAAAATCACCATGTAAATAATAAAGGTATGTCATCTCTTCTCCTATCCATGACCCCCTAAGTCACTACTCAAACAAGTAACCAGTATGACATTAGAGAGATTAATTTGTGTTCTTTATTGCTGAGGAGTATTAAGAGGCATGTGCTCGAGTGTGAACATATATACGTGGGTCTCCTTTACAAAGTCCCTTCTTCATATATACATTGTCAGGAGCAAGGGCTGTAAATGTTGGAATAAGCTGTATTTCCATAATTTGCATTGTCCCATCTATTTTCTTTATTCTTATCTTCCTGATTATGCCCAAATATATGTGCTCAGTATAAATATACAATTGCATGGATATAGCTATATGTGTTTCTAATATCATACTATATTGAAAATGGTTCAGTTTTCTAGAAACACAATCACATAATTTGTTTTCATTTGGGAAACTGCTCAGCAAACGCGTGCAGGTCACAATGGCAGGTAACAGATCATTTATTGAAGTGCTGAAACAAGTAGAAAACAAAGTCTAAGATGCCATCACAGAGCAGCACTTCCCTTGTGAAATACTCTTGGCTAAGTAAGCATTGAGTGAGACAATACTAAAACAAATACCTGGAGGCTTTTCAAACAGAAAACCCGGCCCAGGTTATCAGCGTTTTTAGACCTTGATGGTAAAATGATGTCCTCAACCTTTGCTTTCAGATGCCGTATCACTGCTGAAGTAGCCTTTATCATCTCTCCCCTAATTTTTGTTGAAGATGCCCTTGAAATTAGATCAGTATTTGTTCCTGACAAAGCATATACATATTGTGGCATCACTCTAAAACCAACAATTGGTTTTAGCTCTATGAAGAAAAAAATTCCAACAACCTTCCATGCTGAGATTTCTCATGCTAGTTCTCAGCACAGAAGTGATTTTTTTTTTAAGTTGCATAAAACCTAGCAAGGTTTAAGTTTTCCCAGCAAGGAGAAAGTGTTTTTCAGCTGTTAAATTTTTCAGATGCTTTTTTTGAATTTGGATAAAACTCAAAAACATGTTTATTTTAAAATGTAAACCTTTTTATATAAAGAGGTTTGCATATAGATGGATGCTATTACTATGTTTAAAGGCACTTGCTTTTGAAATAAGGAAGTCATGGGAATTTAAATAAAACAAACTGCACATTGCCTTATGAAGGTCTTATTAAGCACTAACATAAATATGATGTTCTGGAGGACCAATGTCGCACACGTTTGTGATAGGATGACTTCTGATGCTGCTAGTGGATGTATTTCCATGTAAGGAAAAAGGGTGGCCAGTTTGAAGTGAAGAGCATCCTTAGAGTTGGGCTAATATGTTTTCTAAAGACCTTCATTCCAGCTGCCTGACACTTCATTGTTTTGAACTTGCTTGCTTCCTCAGCTTGTCGACTAGGCCAAAGTTGATACAACTATGATATTTTAAGCACACAAATGATGAGAAAACACATCGACAGAGACAAAAAGAAGAGGATAAGGAATCAAAATGCATGCCATTTTTAATGGGCCTAATCACTGTTCAATTTTTAGCAAATTGTAGATATGCTGACTGAGAGAAGATATTACCTTGATTTACCCGAATTTTAAATTTTAAGATTTTTCATAATTCTATGAGTATCTTATTGTTTGAAAATTGAAGATTAAGGTCCAGAAATTTAGCAGATTCCTACCTTTCTGATGAATTACACATTTCTCTGAGTCCACATACACAGGTTTATGCTCCAATGGAGAGATTTGGGGGTCTGTCATTTAGTTATTTTATGGATTCAAGCAAATCACTTCATTTTATATTGCTAGGCCTTGGCTTCTTCTTTTAGGAAAAAAATGGGGGGAATCTCACTTCAAAAACTGTAAGGATTAAATGAGAATTCTGCCCAATATTTTTATATCATGGTACACACAGAAAATGATGTTTTTACAGTGCACAGCATAAAGGGATAAGACTGCTTCTAAGGGCTTGGGCTATCCCAGGTTCAAACCTTCCAAACCAAGGGCTGAGGAGATTAATATATAAGCTTACTTACTTAATGACTCAGGGTACACCTCTTGGGAAGTTGTGACAAAATATACTGAAAGCCCTGATCACAGTATTTGGCACATTATGCTCAACAGATAGCTCTGGAATCTAAATCCAGTTAAGGGCCTGTAAAATCCATGGTTAGGGAAAAAGAGGTAATTTCAAATAAACACCCATAAGGTCCTACACATGAGCATAGTGGTCAAAAGAAAACATTCAGAGGTTTGAGAGCAAGCAAACCTTCCTTTCTAGGCTGAAGGGAAATTTGCTGAACCTAATTTCACACTGGGAGGAGGATCCCAAAGAATGGGGAATAACCAGAACCCCTCTTTTCTTAACCACAAAAGGAAAATAAACGTAATGGTCATATAATTTCTAGTAATGAAGCCCTTGCCAAAATTAAGAAAAGTATTTGAATTTCTGGTTTAGTTTTTGAAAGGCCAATTAAGTTAGTTATTTCTCTTTTTCATACATAATTCATTTATTTATTCATTCTCCAAACATTTATTGAGAGCCTACTATGTGCTTTATGCTATGTACCTACAGCAAATATCTAGGCCAATTACTTCACAGTTGCTTTAGGATTTATGGGGTTGGCCAGGCGGTTCTTGAAAAGGAAGATCTTTCCGGGTAAAACAACCTGTTCATAGTGTTTTCTCTCTAGCAACCAAGAGCCCTGATAACATATCTCTTCTAACTTCTTATTATGCTTCTAATATAAAACCATAAGCCTATTTTTGTTTGCTTTTCATATTTAACCTTAATTAAAAATGTCATGAGTACAACCATGAGATTTTAATGTCAGAATTTTTGAAAATAATGTTCCCATAGTAAAGTTGTCCTCATGTCTCTCATGACACACTGAGAGGATATTTATACAAATTTTCTCTTGGCTCAGTTATACGTAAAACTGACCATTAACTACTTTACTGGGATTTTGAAAATGAATGAGCTAAATCATGTGTGGTTCTAAGGAGCAAAGTAAATAAACTGAGCACATTAGCATCATCACAGACAGCATGTTTGCTCTCCTCTTGATGAGGACAGTATATATACAATAGGAAGACAGGTCTGAAATATTTATTACTAGACCTTCTTTAGGGGGATGTGTCCTATTCCAGTAGAAAATGTTATATAAATACATGACCAGAGCCCAATGCAATTATTCATATAGCTATTCCAGAAAATGGTTAATACTGTAGACCAGGGACTTAGAAAATGCTGAAGGCTGAACGATATGGAAGTGGTGAGACATAAGTCTCTCTCCTCACTATGTAGGTCATGGTTCAAGGTCATGGAATTATTAATAGGAGTTGCTACTTTGTAAGACTGAAATGCTTTGAGGCTTTTAAGAGAATTTTAAATTTATTAACTTTTTTATTTGGGAATTATAATTTGGGCATTATTAAATTGTTACAATTGGGCAATGTTTCATAAATGTAACTATAGCCCCTCTTTTCAAAAGGTCTGCTTAATCGTTCTCTCAATTTTTATGTTTATAGTTATCTACATGAAGTTATAGCATCTCACTCTCTGCACAAAGCGTCTCACACTCTGCACAAATGATAAAATGGCATGTGCAAGTTGGCACAGGAAAAGAAGTAACTGTTAAAGTCCCATAAGTGGGGATACTGCTGACTTCAAGCAGCGGAGGCCAAAGACACCAGAAGCATGGGCAGACAGCTTAAAATTGTCCCTTCTTATGTTTCTGCATTGTTTCTATATGGAAAAATACACTTCTCTGAAAGTATATGTGTAAATATGCATCTGCCAGTGTTTTGGCAACTCTAAGTTACCTAAATTAGTTTTGATCAACACTGTCGGATTTTTAAACCCACCAACGTAATAAAAGCAAGTTTAAAAAAAAACACAAACAAACTCTACAGTACATTGTGTGCTCTGCTGTTCCAAGCCTCGGCTTCAAGACAAAAGGAGAGCGAGACTTTGTCATTCGCTAGCTGTTAATAATAAAGAGATCTGCCAGACAAGCTCTTCAAGGGCTCTGTCTGTCTGGACCAGGTATATACTGCAGTACACAAAGGGCTTTGCAGTGGGAGAAAAATGAGTGTTCATGGACAATGATGCAGCTTTCTTAATTAAGATTTTCATTACTGATACATACATTAAGTTCTGCAACTGCAAGAGCCAAAGCACTGTCATGTGCAGGTAGATGTCCCTGATTCCATCTTCCGGCAGCAAGGCTAAAATATATTAAATGTGCACCCGGCAAGTGTTGTGGGAGCCTGGAGAGCTCCAGAAATATTTCTGTTGGCGTGCAGTGGGGCCCCATTAAAAGCAGATTTGTAATGCATCTAATAGGCAGGAGGAAGGTCCATATAAATAGACCTGTGTGTGTGTGTATGTGTGTGCATGTGTGTTGCTGTATGGGACTGCTCTGAGGTTCTGGACCACAGACATAGAAAGTTCCACCTGACCCAGGAATAAGTCCTATATAATAGCACCAAGTAGCTCAAACTTTAAAGGAACTTTGATCTTTAAGTTCTCTAATGCCTATTGTTGAGAAACTAAATAAGAAACTGATTTGGGGAAGCTTTTAGAAAATGGGAAGATGGTATGGATCCATGTCCATAGCTGGCCCTGACTCTCCCCCACTTCGATTGCTTAGTCTATTTGCTCTGGATCCCCAGGCTGGCCTGGAAGTTAGTGTGGTCTGCCAAGGGATGTACTGCTGTGGGGAAATACTTTCTTCTTAGATTCAGTTATTTTTAAAAAAAGAACTTTACTAAGAGATGAAAGAAATCTACAGATCCATACAATTCTAAAAATGGATGAATATATAGAGTGTATGTTTTTTATCCCACCTAAACTAAAGCCTAACTTGTTTTAGAGTAGCTGGTGCAGTTAGGGTACACACAGCTCTCAGTTGTTTTTCTGGTTTTATCCACAACCCTTCCTGTTTCAAAGTCTGCATCCATTTGGAGGGCTAGCCATAGAATTCCTATCTCCTCCAAGGAACATTTCCAGCTCTTGTCATTTCTAGAGCAGAGATGAGTGATAGGCGATGAACTCAATGAAAAATAATTTTATCACAATGGTCACAATTGTACATTCATTTCTTATTAGGTAAAATTATTTATCTGGAATTTAAATGTAAGCCTCCATTTTCTAATAAGGAATAAAGCAGAATTGAACACCAAAATGGCTCAAAAGGAATTCTTTAAAATGTTTCAGTGGTAGTTCTTTGTTGATTAAATAAAGTGAAAAACACCAAATAATAGTGGCCAATAAGATTTATCTTGGACTCTTTCACCAAGATTGTGATCTCTGAAGTAGTTTTCTGCACATAACTCTATATTTCTGAAACCTTCTTTTCCCCAGCTGTATCGGGATGGAGTTATAAACATACAGCCTGCTGTGGAGTGGCTGGCTTCTGTACCTATTCTAGATGAGTTATGTTAATGATTTGTGGTAAAAAAGATGTCAAAGAAATTGTTTCTTCCTATGAAGTTGGGTAGATGCATATAAGCATCCTTTCAACAGCACTCCACGCCTTTCCCAGTAAACATACAGGAAAACTAAACAGTATTAAGATTTTTATTAACTTTTACTGAAAAGTGCTATGCTATAAAACTGGGATAAAAGTATGTGGAGCTATTGGTGAAGAACCAATGAAATGGAAATTATTCAAGCAATGGTGGTGCAGGGAAAAATACCAGAAAAATGATCTTAACTGAAGACTTCCTATTCTCTTATGTATCCTTGACTGTCTTGTAAGGACAAGACTGAAGGACATTGTTAAGGGTTTAGGTCTATCTATGACTCAAATTGTGTCATGAGACAGCTGCTTCTCTCACCTAAAATAAATGGTTGATTTTATATTAGAGTAGATAATTCTTTTCCATGTACCAAAGATTTAGAAATTTACAGGGAGGAATTAAAGGCAGAACCCATTTACCAAAGTGTGACAAGCAAAGTGGCCTGTTCTAAATAAATATCTAGAAATGATTCTCTGGGGGTAAGGGTAAGTATGTGTGATTTTTATTCAGTAACTCCCCCATTAGAAGGAATAACACAGAGATGACAGAAATAAAGATATTAAAAGAAGAAATTAAAGAAAAAAATCTTAATTTTATTACTGTTAAGACTTCTTGCACAAGATGCCTCTGCAAGTGCCCCAGTAGAGTGACTCTTTGAATAAGTGGTTTGTACATGTATGTATGTATGTGTGTTTGTGTGTGTGTATTTGTACATTGTACACCCCTCCCCAACTTTGAACTAACAATCAGGTTTGGGAGAGAAGAAAAGAGAGAGAAAGAACGCGAGGAACACTCAACATTAATCATCATTACCGTGTCCCCATTTGGCCTCTGAGTATAAACTATGTTACAGAAGCAGGTGTACAATATGCGAAGTTTCCTAAGAGCATCATTAAGAAAGTGAGACATTCAGCACTCTGAGCACTGGGTACACTGAGCAGGCTGCATAGTCTCTAACAACAACACTGACAGCACTAAAACCTGGCTCACACCCACATCCTCACACTTGATGTGGCATTTGACTGCTCAGGTAGAGAACAACAATTACCATCATTCTCCTCGATGCAGTTGTCCTAAAGGGACTTTCATATAGTCTATAACATGTTTTGCCTTTCTTTTATTTCCTTTCTGGACACTGTCCAAGGATTTAAGGCACATATGACTTTCACGTACACAATTCTCCGCAAAAGATGGAGAGCACGTTATCCCTTTTCGTCTGCAAATGGATTTCCTGTGCTGAAGGAGTGCTCCGATTACATAGACAAGACAGCTGTGTACAGCAACTCCTGCCCTTCTGAAAGACTTGGGGAACTCACACCCAGAACCCAGACGTTCCCTCTCCCAAAACACAAGGAAGATATCCTGTCATAGTTTGTACTGTAGAGGCTGAGGCTGACATTGTCAGTGTGTCATTTCTGCTTCTCTAGTGTCTTTCACTTTCCCTGAAGTTGCTGAAAAATGTTCCATTTCATTAAGTAAGTAGTAATACACATGGGAGTCAGAGAGAGAGAGAGAGAGAGAGGGAGAGAGAGAGAGAGAGAGGGCGGGAGGGAGAGAGAGGTGGAGGACATTGATGACATGGCCTGTAGCACTTTATTTATGAGAACATCCAGAAATCTCTGTCTACATCTGGTAGAAGAATAGTGTCAGTTCTGCCCTGGAGACATGGATCAAGCAATGTTACTAGTATGTATTTTTTTCTTACCAATAATTTACTGATTCTGGAGTCTGACAGTAGAGCTCAGATGATCATTTTTATATTCATGTGAGTGAATAATTTTGGGTTGTTGGGGGAAGGTTATGTTAAAGAAATGTAAATATATGTAACCAGAGGAAGTACTATCCCCCACTGCTAGAAACTCTGCAAGTCCCCTGATTGGTCTTTTGCTCCCCACAACACTCCCAAGGACAGCAGCGAGGGTGAGTGTTGGTAACAGAGTGCCAGAAACAGATGACACTAAGATGATCTCTCAGGACTGCAGGAAACAGTGCCTTTGCAATAAAGAATTACACTAAACACTTGTTAAAGGACTCATTTGTCCTTTTCCGATGTTTCTTATATTACTAGTCATTTCATTGCTGATTTATAGCTACTCTTAAAATATTAGGGATATGTCATACATACATCCCTCAGTTTTTTATATTTTCTACCATAGAGATTCTTATTCTTATGAAATTAAGTTTAATATATTTTTCTTTAAGTTATCAGGGATTTAGTTTCACAGTAGGAAAAAGCATCCCATACCCCCAAATTACAAAAATATTCATCTATATGGCAAAGATTACAACAACAACAAATGCAGAGTTAGTGAGGATACTGAGAAATGGGAAGTTTCTTTCTTTGTTGGTGGAGGTGTAAATTGATACAATTACACTGGAGGTCAGTTTAGCAATGCATAAATTTTACTTGGTAGGTCCACTACTAGGTATTTATCCTAAGGAGATAATCAGGCGACTGCATTTAAAAATGCATAGGTGTGTATGTGCATGCATATGTGTATAGAAAGTTATTGTCATATTGTTTAGTTAGAAAAATAATTCCAAATATCCTAAAGCCCATCAATAAGAGATTGAAATAATAAATTATGGTATAACCATACTCTGGAGTACAATATAGCTGAAAAAAAATAATGTAGCTCTATATTTAAAAACTTGGAAAAATGCCTATTACAATGTTGAATGAGAAGAGTGGATTACAAAATAGTAAGTACCCTTTCCTCTCATTTTGGAAGCAAAACGATAAAGAGAAAGAAAGAAAAAGAAACAGATAAATAGATATGTATGGAAATATACTTCCTAAAATTTTAATACTGGTTATATCTGGATGGTGGAATTCTGAATGAATTTTACTTTCTTTATATAGCATCATTGTTATAAATTCAAACAAAACTAAATTTATACTTTTTAGAATTGAAAATCAGAACTTTTCCTTTGCAGGAAGAAAAGTAACTCAGACAAACCTATAACAACCATTTTAAAATTCCAATATGCTTTTCCTGGTCATTAGGTATTAGTTACTCTCTTAATATGGTGGCATCATTGCTTGACCAATTTCTTAATGCATGCCATCACTGCTTGCCTCGATTTTCCTCCAAGTTTGACAGTTTCAAGTGATACACTGTAGTCTTGCCTTAAAGGACTTTAAAATATAGAAGCTTAAATCTTGAAAATAACGTAAATATCTCTATCAAGGGCACGGCTGAGTAAATTCTTTTCTTAATATGATATAATATTCAGGCATTACAGTAATGTTTTTAAAGAGTATCTACAACAAAAAGTACTTATTATATAGTATTGACTTAAAGAAATAGGACACAATTGTATAAATACAATGTATATTCAAATATGATAAAATCCAGAGAGGGACTAGAAGGTAATCTAAAAAATTGTTAAGAATAAATGCTTCTGTTTAGTGGGGTGTTTTTTTTTTTTTTAAATTCAGTTTTATTGCGATATATTCACATACCATACAATCATCCATGGTGTACAATCACTGTTCATGGTACCATCTCAGAGTTGTGCATTCATCACCCCAATCTATATTTGAAGATTTTCCTTACACCAGAAAGAACCAGAATCAGAATAAAAAAATAAATAAATAAAAAAAGAACACTGAAATCACCTCCCCCATCCCACCCTATTTTTCATTTAGGTTTTGTCCCCATTTTTCTACTCATCCATCCATACACTGGATAAAGGGAGTGCGATCCACATGGTTTTCACAATCGCACTGTCACCCTTCGTAAGCTACATTGTTATACAATTGTCTTCTAGAGTCAAGTCTACTGGGTTGGAGTTTGGTAGTTTAAGGTATTTACTTCTAGCTATTCCAATATATTAAAACCTAAAAAGTGTTATCTCTATAGTGCATAAGAATGGCCACCAGAGTGACCTCTCGACTCCATTTGAAATCTCTCAGCCACTGCAGCTTTATTTTGTTTCATTTTGCATCCCCCTTTTGGTCAAGAATATGTTCTCAATCCCATGATGCCAGGTCCAGATTCCATCCCCAGGAGTCATATCCTGCATTGCCAGTTACACCCCTGGGAGTCAGGTCCCATGTAGGGGGAAGGGCAGCGAGATCACCTGCCAAGGTGGCTTGGTTAGAGAGAGAGGGCCACATCTGAGTAACAAAGAGGCACTCAGGGGGAATCTCTTAGGCACAGTTATAAGCAGGTTTAGCCTTTCCTTGCAGCAACAAACTTCATAGGGGCCAGACCTAAGACAGAGGGCTCAGCACATCAAGCCATCAGTACCCAATGTTTGTGAGAACATCAGCAACAATCCAGGTGAGGAAGTCCAACACCTCTGTATTCTCCCCCAGCTCTTCAGGGGGACCTACTGGGGTGTTTTTTAAGAGTGTTTAACTACAACAGAGAGTACTTATTATATGGTATCGATTATGAATGTTTCCCCCTACTCTATACTTTCTTAAGATTTTGCAATAAATATGAATTATAGAAGCATAAAAAATGTAAAAATTTAAAAAAATACAGCTGTTAAAACAGCTGCCAAATTTTAACCCACATGTATCTGCAATTTAGTTTTGAGTCAAATGACCTTAATGCCATTTCTTAAAAGGAATCTAACAGAATGGAATGTGTTCAATGCTGTCATTCTCACCACCTCTTTCTAAGTAAAGAATCCTATTTCTATTGGAAATTAGGAACTTACACTTCCTTCAGGTCCTTTTCCTTTCTTGTCTTATGCTGCCAACAGTTGGGATTTAGAGTCTTCTGGTATATCTCCGGGTCTGGAAGCTATTTTTGGAGGCTGATAGTGTAGACACCATTAGGAATGGAGCCTTATCTATTCCTTTCAAATGGGAGTTCCCGGGAATAGCAAGGATGAGCTACCACACCAGGTAGCTAAACAGCTTTCTGTCTTTTTTTCTTTTCTCCCTTCCTTCCTCCTTTCCTTTCTCACTCCTTCTTGCCCACCTTCTTTTCTCTCTCCCTCCCTGTTTTAAATAAACAGCTTTTTTGTATTGTTAGACCCCAGCTCTTACAATTTAGAGAAAATTCACTGTACCAATACCACACTTCAAGGAGATGAACTAATTGTTCCTATATGATCATATTTAGCAAAATGATGACAGGAGAAATCAGAGTTGTCACTCACATATTTTTGATACATATCATAAATGTAGCATTGTTGATGCCAAGGGAAACAGTAGGTATCTTCTAAGAGTGAGAAAATGACTGGATAAAGACAGGACATAGGGAAGGAATAGGAAGAAGGAAGAATTTGTGTCTTTTGGCAAAGGTTACTGGATCACCTACTCCTGGCCTTTTTTTTTTTTTTTAATTCAATTTTATTGAGATTGTTCACATACCATACAATCATCCAATGTCCACAATCAATTGCCCATGGTACCATCATACAGCTGTGCAGCCATTAGTCCAGAAAAGAAATAAAAACAATAAAGAAAACTCAAATCCTCCTATCCAGTTTCCTAATGCTGCTGGAATGCAAAACACCAGAAATGGATTGGCTTTTATAAAAGAGAGTTTATTTGGTTACAAAGGTACAGTCTTAAGGCCATAAAGTGTCCAAAGTAAGTCATCAACAAAGGGTACCTTCACTGGAGGATGGCCAATGGCATCTGGAAAACCTCTGTTAGCTGAGAAGGCATGTGGCTGTCATCTGCTCCGGAGTTCTGGTTTCAAAATGGCTTTCTCCTGGGACGTTCCTCTCTAGGCTTAAGCTTCTCTCCAAAATGTCACTCTCAGTTCCTCTTGGGGCATTTGTCCTCTCTTAGCTTCTCTGGAGCAAAAGTCTACTTTCAAAGGCCTTCTCCAAAATGTGTCTGCAAGCTTCAGCAACTCTCTCAGCTTCCGTGCATTCTTCAAAGTGTCCCCCTTGGCTGTAGCAAGCTCACTCCTTCTGTTTGAGCTTATTTAGTGCTCCAGTAAACTAATCAAGGCCTATTCTAAATGGGCGGGGCCACACCTCCATGGAAACTATCCAATGAAAGATCTCACCCACAATTGAGTGATCACATCTCCACAGAAACATCCAATGAAAAGTCTTCAATACAATCAACACCAATACGTTCCCTGCCCACACAAGACTGCATCAAAGATAATGGATTTTGGGAGACATAATATATCCAAACCAGCACACCTCCCATACTCCTAACTCCACTCCCTCCATTACTTACTCATGGCATTGGTATAGTACATTTGTTACTGTTGATGAAAGAATGTTAAAATAGTACTAACTGTAGTACATAGTTTGCAATAGGTATATTTTTCCCTATATACCCCTCTTTATTAACTTCTAGTTATAGTGTCATACATTTGTTCTAGTTCATGAGAGAGATTTATAGTATTTGTACAGTTAATCACAGACACTGTCCACCACAAGATTCACTGTTTTATACATTCCCATACTTTAACTTCCAACTTTTCTTCTGGTGACATACATGACTCTAAACTTCCCCTTTCTATCACATTCACACACATTCAGCACTGTTAGTTATTCTCACAATATCATGTTACCATCACCTCTGTTGATTTCCAAACACTTAAGTTCAACCTAGTTGAACATTCTGCTCATAATAAGCAACAGCTCCCCATTCTTTAGCTTTGTTCTATATCCTGTTAACTTATATTTCATGTCTATGAGTTTACATATTATAATTAGTTCATATCAGTGAGACCATACAATATTTGTCCTTTTGTGTCTGACTTATTTCACTCAATATAGTGCCCTCAACATTTCTTTATCATCCCATTTTTTGTTGTTGTTTTTTTTAAGATGGTTTTGTTCAGCCACCATACATTCTATGCTTAGTAAACAATCGATGGTTCCCTGCATAATCACGTATTTATGCATTCACCACCATTACCACTTTCTTCCGCAAAGGAGGGAGAGTCACAGAAGGTAGAGAGATAAAAGAAAAAGAAAGATATAAAAATGACAGCTAAAAAGCAACAAAAGGAAAGATAGCATTAAACTAAAGTACAATAAAGAGTCAGCCTATATCACCAATGCCAAGTGTCCCATACCCCTCCCTTACATCCCCCTCTTACAGGCATTTAGCTTTTATATATTGCTTTTGTTATATTAAAGAAAACATAGTACAATGTTTCTGTTAACTACAGTCTCTAGTTTGCATTGATTGTATTTTTTCCCCAATGCCACCCCATTTTTACTACCTTGCAAGGTTGACGTTCATTTGTTTTCCCTCATGTAAAAATATATTTGTATATTTTATCACAATTTTTGAGCACTCTAGGTTTCACTAAGTTATACAGCCCCAGTCTTTATCTTTCCTCTTTCCCTCTGGTGTCCCACATGCTCCTAACCTTCCTCTTTCAACCATACCCACAATCATCTTTGTTCAGTGTACTTACATTGCTGTGCCACCATCACCCAAAATTGTGTTCCAAACCTCTCACTCTTGTCTTTTCCTATCTGTCTGTAGTGTTCCCTTTACTATTTCCTGTAGAGCAGGTATCTTGTTCACAAACTGTCATTTTCTGTTAGTCAGAGAATATTTTAAACTCTCCTTCATATTTGAAGGACAGCTTTGCCAGATATAGGATTCTTGGTTGGCGGTTTTTCTCTTTCAGTATCTTAAATATATCATCCCACTTTCTTCTTGCTTCCATGGTTTCTACTGAGAAATCCGCCCATAGTCTTATCAAGCTTCCTTTGTAGGTGATGGATCGCTTTTCTCTTGCTGCTTTCAGTATTCTCTCTTTGTCTTTGACATTTGATAATCTGATTATTAAGTGTCTTGGCATAGGTCTATTCAGATCTATTCTGTTTGGGGTACACTGCACTTCTTGGATCTGTAATTTTATGTATTTCATAAGCAATAGGAAATTTTCATTGATTATTTCCTCTATTATTGCTTCTGTCCCTTTTCCCTTCTATTCCTGTGACACCCATGACATGTACATTTATGCGCTTCATGTTGTCATTCAATTTTCTGAGCTGTTGCTCATATTTTTCCATTTTTTTCCTATCTGTTCTTTTGTGTGTAGGATTTCAGGTATCTTGTTCTCCAGTTCCTGAGTGTTTTATTCTGCCTCTTGAACTCTGCTGTTGTATGTTTCCATTGTGTTTTTCATCTCTTGTGTTGTGCCTTTCATTTCCACAGATTCTACCAGTAGTTTTTTCAAACTTTCAATTTCTACCTTATGTTCACTAAGTGTTTTCTTTATATCCTTCTTCTCTTTTGTCATATCTTCCCTAAACTCGCTGATTTGGTTTTTTATTTGATTTAGCATATTTCTTTAAAAATTTTTAATTGACTGTTTCATTAAAGTGAAACAATATCTCAACTGTATCTTGATTGAGGTGTAAGTTTGTTCCTTTGACTGGGCCTTATCTCTGTCCTTCCCAGTGTAGTTTGTAGTCCTCTGTTGTCTAGGCATCTGGCTTCCCTGGTTACCCTAATTAAATTTCCCCAGACCAGAATGAGTTCAGGTCTCAGAATGGGGTTATATTCAGTTTCAAGTCTCCCTGAGGGTGTGTCTTAGAAATTGACAGACTTTCCTGTGAGGTCTCTAGCTGCTGTGCTTTTCCTAACCTGCCCAGCAGGTGGCACCTGTCAGCCTGTCACTCCTGACTGGTGTAAAGAGGTGTGGCCCCTTTAATTCTTAACTTAGGTTGTTTTTGTTTTGACTGTTTTCCTCCAGGCTCTGAGTTCTGAAGGTAGGACAGGCTGTTGAGCTGGGCCCCACCTCCTTCCTCTTAGGGAAGATACACTCCCCTAGGGAGCTATCTTCTGCATTTCAATAGCTTCACTGTCTCTCTGACTCTGTCAACTCTACCCCTGTCTGGGTCAGAGTGCTGTGAACTGAAAATGACTGAGACTCCACTGTGCCATTCAGGTTGAGAGACAGAAAAAGAGAAAGAAAGCCCCTCTTCAGAGCCAGTCCACAGCCCCCCAGTTTCGCCCATCGGGCAGATAGAGCACCTGGTCTTCTGGGCTCCCCCTCCTGGGGCACAGGTGTTTTCCAGCTCTCTAAGGTCAGTCTCTAAACGTCTCTGTATTTTTTTTAATTAATTTTTTTCCTTTCTGTCAGCCCCACCTCCTCTCCACTGGGAGTGATCTCAGGGTACTTTGCTGCTTGTCTATGTTTGTAGCTTGTATTCAGCAGCCCACATTTGTTAATTAAAACCCCAGTTGGAACTGGACTGAGCTATATTCGCTCGCTCTGGGAATGCTGCTTTCTCCCACAGCGAGGTCCTGTAGCTCACACTGCCATGGGGAGAGGGGGCTCCTGGTGCAGTTCTTCAGTTTTTACTTACAGATTCTATGCTGCAATCTCAGCCACTGCACCCAATCCAGGTTGGTGTACAATGTGTGGACAGTCACAGTTGTCCCTCAGCAGTTGTTTCAGATTATTTACTAGTTGCTCCTGTTGTTTATTAGTTGTTCCAGGGGACTAACTGAATTCCACACCTCTCTGTACCGCCATCTTAGCTCCTCTCCCTCCTGGCCTTTTGTACCAGATGGAAGCCTTAAAACCTTTTTAGACTGTGAGCTATTTGAGGACAGGGGTGCTGCCCTAGTCACCTATGCATTCTCTGTACCAAATGCAGTAGCTGGTGCAACAAAGGTGCTTAACAAAGGTTTGATGAATTGAACTAAGCCAATTTCACTGCTTTTCCATATTGGCCTCAGTGAGAACCCAAAAGGAAGTTAAAACCCTAATGCTCTTTCACACATACTGGGTTACAGAAAAAGGCTATAATCCTAAACATACAATACATATTCAACTATACTAAAATCCAGAGAAGAGACTAGAAGGTGATCTAAAAAAAAATTGTTAACAATAAATGCTTCTGTATAGTTGGATCATGAATATTTTGAGTTCAAATTAGGATGGGGTTTCATCACTGAACTGCTGGAGAAAATCATACAAGGTAGACTGTTATCAGCATAAACCCACCAAACTCACCTGGGTCTTCAACACTGCCAGGGAGAATATGACTATGTTTGTCTGGTCAACTTGCTGTCCCAATTGCTCCAAGAACTATTATAAACCTTCACTTTCTTCAAATCCCCTCTCCACTTGTTCTTAGCAGGACCTTGCCACCAAAAGGCATCATTTGGGAAATTTCTCAACCTCTCAGCTCCAAACCTACATTTGAGATTGCATCTGCTCTTATCCTTTTCTTTTTCTTTCTTGTAACAATATATAAATTGTTCCTCCTTTTATCCCTCCACTTATGCATAGGATTCCATCTCTCTAGCCTTGTCATAAATCTTGCATTGCCAATCATTCCATCTTCTTCTATCTCCTGTACGTTGAATCTCTCCTCTCGATTGCATTCTTCCATAAGTATACAGATACTAAAATGTCTCCAATTTTTTCAGATCTTCTTTTGATCTCACTTCCCTCCTCAAGCTATTACACTAATTCTTTTCTCTTTCCTTCATAACAAAACTAAGAGTTGTGCCCATTTGCTGTCTCTAATTCTTCACTTCTCACTCTCTCCTCATCCCATCACAGACAGGTTAATGTTTCTACACTTCAATAAAACAGCTTTTGCTAAGGCCAGCAATAACCTCCAGATTACATATTAGATGTATATTTTTCAGTCATAACTTACTTAACCTCTCAGTAGCACTTCATACCAATGATCACTCTTTGCTCTTTGAAACACCCTTTTCCTTGGGTGCTGTGCATTTTCAGAGTTCCTACTACCTCTTTAGTTGTTCTTTCTGAGGATACTTTACAGTCTCATTTTTCTCTACCAGCTGATTAAATATTAAGAGTACTTCAAGTCTCAGTTTGGGCCCTCTTCTCAATCTACCCCTGTCCCTAGGCAACATCATCTATGCCCATGGTTTTATTCACCACCATATGTCAATTATCCTGAATTGATATCTCCAGCCTTTGCTTTACTTTTGAATCCCAGTTGTAAATACTCAGCTGCCTATTCAGTATGTCCATGTATATTGATCAAAATACTTCACACTCAACATCTCAAAAAAAAATTTATGATCATCCCTCCACCTCAGTTTTCTGGTGTTTCACATACCTGTGAAGGGCACTGTCTCCCGTATAGTTTTTTTTTTTTTTAATCATCATTTTATTGAGATATATTCACATACCACGCAGTCATACAAAACAAATTGCACTTTCGATTGTTTACAGTACCATTACATAGTTGTACATTCATCACCCAAATCAATCCCTGACACCTTCATTAGCACACACACAAAAATAACAAGAATAATAATTAGAGTGAAAAAGAGCAATTGAAGTAAAAAAGAACACTGAGTACCTTTGTCTGTTTGTTTCCTTCCCCTACTTTTCTACACATCCATCCATAAACTAGACAAAGTGGAGTTTGGTCCTTATGGCTTTCCCAATCCCATTGTCACCCCTCATAAGCTACATTTTTATACAACTGTCTTCGAGATTCATGGGTTCTGGGTTGTAGTTTGATAGTTTCAGGTATCCACCACCAGCTACCCCAATTCTTTAGAACCTAAAAAGGGTTGTCTAAAGTATGCGTAAGAGTGCCCACCAGAGTGATCTCTCGGCTCGTTTTGGAATCTCTCTGCCACTGAAGCTTATTTCATTTCCTTTCACATCCCCCTTTTGGTCAAGAAGATGTTCTCCGTCCCATGATGCCGGGTCTATATTCCTCCCCGGGAGTCATATTCCACGTTGCCAGGGAGATTCACTCCCCTGGGTGTCTGATCCCACGTAGGGGGGAGGGCAGTGATTTCACCTTTCAAGTTGGCTTAGCCAGAGAGAGAGGGCCACATCTGAGCAACAAAGAAGCATTCAGGAGGAGACTCTTAGGCACAAATATAGGGAGGCCTAGCCTCTCCTTTGCAGCAACCGTCTTCCCAAGGGTAAAACTTATGGTAGAGGGCTCAACCCATCAAACCACCATTCCCCTATGTCTGTGGTCATGTTAGCAACCATGGAGGTGGGGTAGGCGAATACCCCTGCATTCTCCACAGGCTCCTCAAGGGGGCACTACATCTTTTTTTTTTTTTTCTTGTTTTTCTTTTTTTTTTTTTTTTAACTTTCCCTTCTTTTTTAAATCAACTGTATGAAAAAAAAAAGTTAAAAAGAAAACAAACATACAATAAAAGAACATTTCAAAGAGACCATAACAAGGGAGTAAGAAAAAGACAACTAACCTAAGATAACTGCTTAACTTCCAACCTGTTCCTACTTTACCCCAAGAAAGTTACATAATATAGCAACATTTCTGTGAACTTGTTCCTACTATATCCATCAGAAATTAACAGACCATAGTCATTTCTGGGCATCCCCAGAATGTTAAATAGCTTATCTGTTCTTCTTGGATTATTGTTCCCCCTTCCTTAATTGCTCTCTACTGCTAGTTCCCCTACATTCTACACTATAAACCATTCGTTTTACATTTTTCAAAGTTCACATTAGTGGTAGCATATAATATTTCTCTTTTTGTGCCTGGCTTATTTCGCTCAGCATTATGTCTTCAAGGTTCATCCATGTTGTCATATGTTTCACCAGATCGTTCCTTCTTACTGCCGTGTAGTATTCCATCGTGTGTATATACCACATTTTATTTATCCACTCATCTGTTGAAGGACATTTGGGTTGTTTCCATCTCTTGGCAATTGTGAATAATGCTGCTATGAACATTGGCGTGCAGATATCTGTTCGTGTCACTGCTTTCCGATCTTCCGGGTATATACCGAGAAGTGCAATCGCTGGATCGAATGGTAGCTCTATATCTAGTTTTCTAAGGAACTGCCAGACTGACTTCCAGAGTGGCTGAACCATTATACAGTCCCACCAACAATGAATAAGAGTTCCAATTTCTCCACATCCCCTCCAGCATTTGTACTTTCCTGTTTGTTTAATGGCAGCCATTCTAACCGGTGTTAGATGGTATCTCATTGTGGTCTTAATTTGCATCTCTCTAATAGCTAGTGAAGCTGAACATTTTTTCATGTGTTTCTTGGCCATTTGTATTTCCTCTTCAGAGAACTGTCTTTTCATATCTTTTGCCCATTTTATAATTGGGCTGTCTGTACTATTGTCATTGAGTTGTAGGATTTCTTTGTATATGCAAGATATCAGTCTTTTGTCAGATACATGGTTTCCAAAAATTTTTTCCCATTGAGTTGGCTGCCTCTTTACCTTTTTGAGAAATTCCTTTGAGGTGCAGAAACTTCTAAGCTTGAGGAGTTCCCATTTATCTATTTTCTCTTTTGTTGCTTGTGCTTTGGGTGTAAAGTCTAGGAAGTGGCCGCCTAATACAAGGTCTTGAAGATGTTTTCCTACATTATCTTCTAGGAGTTTTATGGTACTTTCTTTTATATTGAGGTCTTTGGTCCATTTTGAGTTAATTTTTGTGTAGGGGGCGAGGTAGGGGTCCTCTTTCATTCTTTTGGATATGGATATCCAACTCTCCCAGCCCCACTTGTTGAAAAGACCATTATGGCTCAGTTCAGTGACTTTGGGGGCCTTATCAAAGATCAGTCGGCCATAGATCTGAGGGTCTATCTCTGAATTCTCAATTCGATTCCATTGATCTATATGTCTATCTTTGTGCCAGTACCATGCTGTTTTGGCAACTGTGGCTTTATAATAAGCTTCAAAGTCAAGGAGTGTAAGTCCTCCCACTTCGTTTTTCTTTTTTAGAGTGTCTTTAGCAATTCGAGGCATCTTCCCTTTCCAAATAAATTTGATAACTAGCTTTTCCAAGTCTGCAAAGTAGGTTGTTGGAATTTTGATTGGGATTGCATTGAATCTGTAGATGAGTTTGCGTAGAATTGACATCTTAATGACTTTTAGCCTTCCTATCCATGAACATGGAATATTTTTCCATCTTTTAAGGTCCCCTTCTATTTCTTTTAGTAGAGTTATGTAGTTTTCTTTGTATAGGTCTTTTACATCTTTGGTTAAATTTATTCCTAGGTACTTGATTTTTTTAGTTGCTATTGAAAATGGTATCTTTTTCTTGAGTGTCTCTTCAGTTTGTTCATTTCTAGCATATAGAAACATTACTGACTTATGCGCATTAATCTTGTATCCCGCTACTTTGCTAAATTTGTTTATTAGCTCTAGTAGGTGTATCGTTGATTTCTCAGGGTTTTCTAGATATAAGATCATATCATCTGCAAACAATGACAGTTTTACTTCTTCTTTTCCAATTTGGATGCCTTTTATTTCTTTGTCTTGCCGGATTGCCCTGGCTAGCACTTCCAGCACAATGTTGAATAACAGTGGTGACAGCGGGCATCCTTGTCTTGTTCCTGATCTTAGAGGGAAGGCTTTCAGTCTCTCACCATTGAGTACTATGCTGGCTGTGGGTTTTTCATATATGCTCTTTATCATGTTGAGGAAGTTTCCTTCAATTCCTACCTTTTGAAGTGTTTTTATCAAAAAGGGATGTTGGATTTTGTCAAATGCTTTTTCAGCATCTATTGAGATGATCAATTGATTTTTCCCTTTCGAGTTTTTAATGTGTTGTAATACATTGATTGTTTTTCTTATGTTGAACCATCCTTGCATGACTGGAATGAACCCCACTTGGTCATGGTGTATGATTTTTTTAATGTGTCTTTGGATTCGATTTGCAAGTATTTTGTTGAGGATTTTTGCATCTATATTCATTAGGGAGACTGGCCGGTAGTTTTCCTTTTTTGTAGCATCTTTGCCTGGTTTTGGTATTAGATTGATGTTAGCTTCATAAAATGAGTTAGGTAGTGTTCCATTTTTTTCAATGTTTTGAAAGAGTTTGAGTAAGATTGGTGTCAGTTCTTTTCGGAAAGTTTGGTAGAATTCCCCTGTGAAGCTATCTGGCCCTGGGCATTTATTTGTGGGAAGATTTTTGATGACTGACTGGATCTCTTTGCTTGTGATGGGTTGGTTGAGGTCTTCTGTTTCTTCTCTGGTCAGTCTAGGTTGTTCATATGTTTCCAGGAAATTGTCCATTTCTTGTACATTATCCAGTTTGTTGCCATACAGTTGTTCATAATATCCTCTTATAATTTTTTTAATTTCCTCAGGATCTGCAGTTATGTCACCTTTTTCATTCATTATTTTGTTTATATGGGTCTTCTCTCTTTTTGATTTTGTCAGTCTAGCTAGGGGCTTCTCAATCTTGTTGATCTTCTCAAAGAACCAACTTTTGGTGATATTTATCCTCTCTATTGTTTTTTTGTTCTCTATGTCATTTATTTCTGCTTTAATCCTTGTTATTTCTTTTCTTGTACTTGGTTTAGGATTGGTTTGCTGTTCATTTTCTAGCTTCTTCAGTTGATCCATTAGTTCTTTGATTTTGGCTCTTTCTTCCTTTTTAATATATGCATTTAGTGCTATAAATTTCCCCCTTAGCACTGCTTTTGCTGCATCCCATAGGTTTTGGTATGTTGTGTTCTCATTTTCATTCGTCTCTATATATTTAGCAATTTCTCTTGCTATTTCTTCTTTAACCCACTGATTGTTTAGGAGTGTGTTGTTTAACCTCCAGGTATTTGTGAATTTTCTAAGTCTCTGATGGTTATTGACTTCTAATTGTATTCCATTGTGGTCAGAGAATGTGCTTTGAATAATTTCAATCTTTTTAAATTTATTGAGGCTTGTTTTATGTCCCAGCATATGATCTATTCTGGAGAAAGTTCTATGAGCACTGGAAAAGTATGTGTATCCTGGTGATTTGGGATGTAATGTCCTGTATATGTCTGTTAAATCTAATTCATTTATCAGATTGTTTAGGTTTTCAATTTCCTTATTGGTCTTCTGTCTGGTTGATCTATCTATAGGAGAGAGTGATGTGTTGAAGTCTCCCACAATTATTGTGGAAACATCAATTGCTTCCTTTAGTTTTGCCCAGTGTTTCTCTCATGTATTTTGTGGCACCTTGATTGGGTGCATAGACATTTACGATTGTTATTTCTTCTTGCTGAATTGCCCCTTTTATTAGTATGTAGTGGCCTTCTTTGTCTCTCAAAACATCCCTGCATTTGAAGTCTATTTTATCTGAGATTAATATTGCTACACCTGCTTTCTTTTGGCTGTAGCTTGCATGAAATATTTTTTTCCATCCTTTCACTTTCAGTTTCTTTGTGTCCCTGTGTCTAAGATGAGTCTCTTGTATGCAACATATTGATGGTTCATTTTTTTTGATCCATTCTGCGAATCTATATCTTTTAATTGGGGAGTTTAATCCATTTACATTCAACGTTAAAACCGTGAAGGCATTTCTTGAATCGGCCATCTTATCCTTTGGTTTATGTTTGCCATATTTTTCCCTCTCTCTATTAATATCCTTTATTGTACCCATACTGAATCTCTTTAGTACTGAACCTTTCTCCAAGTCTCTCTGTCCTGTCTTTGTTTCTCTGTCTGTAGGACTCCCTTTAGTATCTCCAGTAGGGCAGGTCTCTTGTTAGCAAATTCTCTCAGCATTTGTTTGTCTGTGAAAAATTTAAGCTCTCCCTCAAATTTGAAGGAGAGCTTTGCTGGATAAAGTATTCTTGGCTGGAAATTTTTCTCACTCAGAATTTTAAATATATCGTGCCATTGCCTTCTCGCCTCCATGGTGGCTGCTGAGTAGTCACTACTTAGTCTTATGCTGTTTCCTTTGTATGTGGTGAATTGCTTTTCTCTTGCTGCTTTCAGAACTTGCTCCTTCTCTTCTGTGTTTGACAGTGTGATCAGTATATGTCTCGGAGTGGGTTTATTTGGATTTATTCTATTTGGAGTTTGCTGAGCATTTATGATTTGTGTATTTATGTTGTTTTGAAGATTTGGGAAGTTTTCCCCAACAATTTCTTTGAATACTCTTCCTTGACCTTTACCCTTTTCTTCCCCTTCTGGGACACCAATGAGTCTTATATTTGGACGTTTCATATTATCTATCATATCCCTGAGGTCCATTTCGATTTTTTCAATTTTTTTTCCCCATTCTTTCTTTTATGCTTTCATTTTCCATTCTGTCATCTTCGAGGTCACTGATTCGTTGTTCATCTTCCTCTAGTCTTGTACTATGAGTGTCCAGAATCTTTTTAATTTGGTCAACAGTTTCTTTAATTTCCATAAGATCATCCATTTTTTTATTTAGTCTTGCAATGTCTTCTTTATGCTCTTCTAGAGTCTTCTTGATTTCCTTCATATCCCGTACTATGGTCTCATTGTTCATCTTTAGTTCTTTGAGTAGCTGCTCTAGGTGCTGTGTCTCTTCTGGTCTTTTGATTTGGGTGCTTGGGCTTGGGTTATCCATATCGTCTGGTTTTTTCATATGCTTTATAATTTTCTGTTGTTTTTGGCCTCGTGGCATTTGCTGAACTTGATAGGGTTCTTTTAGGGTTTGTAGACCTATTGAAGTCCTTATCTCTAATTTATCAGATCTACAGCTTCGTGGAGTACACTTTCTCTAACTAACCAGCAGGTGGCGTCCACGAGCCACCTGTTCTCCACAAGCCAGTTCTCCCCTGCTTAGCCTTTTTGGTGAGTGGGGGAGTGAGTCTTGTGGGGCCCAATTGGTGTACCAAGCTTGCGTGTGTAGTTGGTGTTTCCTGCCCTGTATGTGGGGCGTGTTTCTGGGCAGTCGGGGAGGGGGGGGGTGGCCCTAACAATCAAATCTCCCTGATGATCTTAGAGTTTTAAAGCTGCTGCAATAGTGTAATCCTTCAGTTCAGTCCTGCCACAGTTTGTCTCTGCCACTGACCCACAAGTCTTTGGTATTGGCGTATGGCTCCTGAGACTTGCAAGTGGGCCCCTCTTCCAGGCTGTGCACCCCGGGTCCTCTGTTGAGGGATGACTGTGCTATGTGACAGGTGAGTGCCGTCCCCCCAGGGCCGTTCTGGGCTGCTGGGCTGTGTAGGGAGGCTCCCAGTCTGCTCAAATGATGGCTGAATGGGGCTTTGTTAATTCACACTGCTCCACCTTCCCAGCTCTGGGACAATCAGCTGAGGTTGCAGGGAAGGCTAATGTCCATGCCCAGTTTTGTGGTGTGTGCCTGTTATTTGAAGCACTTCCGTCACACTGGGTTGTCTGGGGCAGCTCTGGGCTATGGGGCTGGCGATGGGCAGGAGTGTTTCCTGTCCACCAGGATGGTGGCTGTGAGCGGACACCCCCTTTTCTTGGGAAGTTGTGTTGTTTAGTGAATTTTCTCAGCCACTGGATTATTGCCTTTTGTCTCAGAGCTCTCTTAGTTCTGCTCTTGACTTGACGTGCCCAAATTGCAATTCTTTGAAGCTTTCTGTATTGGGCTTCTTAGAGTAATTGTTTTAGAAAAAGAAAAAAGGATTTAAAAAAAAAAAAAAAAAAAAAAGGGCCCTCCTCAGAGATCTAATGGGTTATTGAAATGCTAATAGACAAAGCAACCAGGGCCATTAAGGAAAGGTCCACAGGGCAGAGAGATCAGCTTTTCTTCGGGATTTGCATATGCGCCTCAAGGCCTGAGCTCTGCCCTTCCCCTTTCTGTGTTCACCAGAACTCCAAAAATCCTCTGCTTTTATTTTGGAGTTTTTCGTGTTATTTTTTTTTTTTCTATGCCTGTCTCCTCTCTGCTGGGCTGGCAGCTCTCAGATTCTCTGTTGTCTGGTCTCAGTCTATCTATGGTTGGAGTATGGATCAGTAGAATGAGTTTCCGAGAAGGGCTACCACTGCAGTTCTCCCTTCTCCTTCCCGGAGCTGGCAGCCCCTCCTCCCACGGGACTGAGCCTGGCAGGGAGGGGCGCGGGTCCCCTGGCCGCAAAAACTTACAGATTTCGCTGATCTCAGCAGTTCGACATTTTCATGAGTGTTGTATGAAGTATGCCCAAAGACAGATTGCTCTGTGGTGTCCAGTCCACGCAGTTCCTGGCTTTTTACCTACTTTCCTGGAGGAGTAACTAAAACTTACAGCTCACCAGTCTGCCATCTTGCCCCGCCTCCCCGTATAGTTTTATAAGCTTAAAACCAGAAGTCATAGGTGCCACCTCTCTCCATCATCCCCCACATCCAATCCATAAGCAAGACCTGTATATTTTACTTCTGAATTATCTCTCAGTTCCATTTACTTTTTCTCCATTCCCATTCCCACTGTCACCATCTTAGTCTACCTCATATCTGCTCTACTATAACAGCTTCCTTACTGATCTCCCAATATCTACTTCTGCCCCTTCCAAATAATTTTCCACAATGAAGCTAGCTCACTATATTTTAAAAACTTTATTTAGAGACAATTGTAGATTAACATGCAGTTGTAGAGAAATCCAGTAGATCCTTCACACTCTTTTGCCCAATTGTTGCTTCTTGCATAGCTGAAGTACAATATCACAATCAGGAGAGTAGCATTGATATAATTCATCCACTTTATTCATATTTCAGCAGTTTTATATGCATTTGTATATGTGCATGAATATTAAAGTCTGTGCAGTTTTATCACTTGTATATTTGTGTGGCCATCACTGCAGTCAAGATATAGAACAGTTCCTTCAGAGGGATCCCTTGTGCTACTCTTTTATAACCCCATTCATCTCCTTCTCTCTCCCTTGCCTAACCTCTATAACCAATAATCTGTTCTCCATCTCCATAATTTTGTCATTTCAAGAATGCTATATATATGGAATCATACTGGATGTAATCTTGAGATTGTCTTTTTTTACTCAGCATAATTCTTTTACAATCCATCCAAGTTGTTATGTGCATCAACAGTAGATTCCTTTTTACTGCTGAGCAGTATTCTGCAATAAAATGTGCCCAGTTTTGGGCTATGATGACAAAAAGCAACTAAGAACTCATTGTAAGGTTTTTGCACAAATATGTTTCTATACCTGTGAGATAAATGCCCAAGAGTAGCACAATCTTTTTAAAATTAATTATGTCACACTCCTTCTTAAGTTTGGCTTCCCATTTCCCTGAGAACAAAGATCAAAACCCTTAACATTGCCCACAAAGTGCCTGACATCATCAGGCCCTCCCTATCTCTCTTCAACCTCAACTTGGGCTGCTCTTCACCCCATTCTCTTTCTCCAGCTATATTCACCCGTGCTGCTCCCCTGCCTGGTACCCTTTTCCACCACTCAACCTCACCTCTTAGTTTTTCATCTTCAGCTGTCGGCTCAAGTGTCACTTCCTCAGGGAAGCTTATCCTGAACTTCCAGACTCACTTAGCTTACCCTCTTATATTTGCTGTTAGAAGTTCTATCTTTAATACTTACTATGTGTTTTTCCTATGTGACTCAAATATGATGAATCTTGATTTCCTCATCTGCAAAATTAGGTTTATAACAGCACTTATATAATAGTGTAGTTTTAAATCAGATAGCCATTAAAAATATTTGGTCCACTGCCTAAAGCATAGCAGTCACACAATAAATGTTATTTCTTGTTGTTATTATTAGTTTAACAAGAGATAAGAATTTTTATGTTAATCCTTTCCAACTAGGTTTTAATTCATTATCTTTATTTCTTACCTGATCCCCTAGGTTCTGATTCTGGTAACTCTGAGACTCCTAAAAGGACCCCTCAGTTTAGACCCTGCATAATTCTAGGACTATTAGTTCCAACCTCAGTTATGTACCCATAGACTGACAAGAACCTTATTTGGCCTCTTGGTTCTAGTTCCCATTATCATCTCACTCAGTACTTCTTCATTTTGTTTTCCAGTCTCTGGATCTTAGTGTTGGTAGGAATGCATCTTCCACACTTCTGGTTTCCAGAAGGAAATTTTGCAAATGCTTTTTGCTTCCTGCCTCACTCCTTCTACTTACCCATGGAGGTAAACTGAGTCAACCTGTTGGTGGGGGAGGCCCTAGGTCCTTGTTCCTTAATTAGGTGGAACTGGTCTATCTAAAGTTTGTAAATGTGGAACTTTAGTTTTTTCTTCTTTCTTTTCCACTTAGACTAGTGGGAAATAGTGATGTGGAAAAGTTATAATCTTAAGCAGATCCAAATTTTCCCTTGGGAGGACTCTTCCAGAGTCTTAATTGAAGGAGAGGGAGTTTGTGAGCCCATTTTCCTCTCACACTGAGCCACGTACTTCCAAAGAAGTCTTTATCAAACTTTTTCATTCCCTAGTTATCAGTTCCTTTTCAGTGGGTTCAGAATTGGGATGGGGAAGAGGAGTGCTATTTATTAGACTCTCTCAAGGATCCAGACATTTAGCTTTATACTTTTCCTTAGAACATCATTCTTTTGCCAATCATCTTTTTTTACATTCTACCCATTTTAAAGACCCAGATGAATCACATTTTGCATGAAACTTTCCAGCCCTCAAGTTTCTTTCTCATGAATGAACTCTGACAGTACATACTTGACTACATCATTCCTTCTGACACTTGGACGTGTATTGTGTCATATGTACATGAAACACTCAACAATATATTCCTTTCCTAACTCAATGTTAAGTTCTTTAAGAGCAAGTAACAGCAATGTGCTATATTTATGTTTTACTTCCCCATTAAGCATGATGCTTTATATATAATAAGAGCTTAATAAAATATTATGGGATGAATGTGCATTAGGCTAGCCAACTAACAAGGCTTTAATTTGAAGGCCCAAATAACAATTGATCTGGCTTAAGGACTGGATGGTTTCTGAAGGGATAGTTGTAGTGCACAAAGGAAGAAAAGGTTAATGTGGGTGTGTCCCTGAGGTGTGCAACTGTGCAAGGCTGGATACACATATAGGTAGTGGAGCTTGACCTATCTTGTACTTGGTTTTCATTTTAGTTAACACAATCTCCCATCTTCCCTCATGAAAAGGATATGGAACTCATGATCTAATAGGCAGAAAAAGAATACAAAAAAAGCAAGCAGAGGAAAGTTCAGAGAGGTAATGTTCCTGGCTGTGACAGGCTGGTCTGTGGAGCATTTTGATGCTTTGAATTAGTCCAAAGATTGAAAAAACATAGTCACTACTACCACAGGAAAAAAAAAAATGAGGAGGAGGGGTCCTGAAAATGGTGTCTGAGCAATGAAAGACAGAGAATATTTTAAAGATCACTGAATTTAATTTATTCAACCTAAATGCATAAAAGTACAGGTGGGGACATTATTTATGCAGGTATATGCAAATCACTTTATAAAATAGGCAGAGCCCTTCTGCTTTTTATAAGTTGCCAAGGTGGTTCCTGATATTTTAAAAGCTATGCACCTTTAATGCAATTTCCTAAGAGCTGGAATCCCTCTGTAGGAATCACAGTCATTGTCAGTGCAAGTTTATTTTTTTTCTCTCCTCTGGGACATTTACAAGGCTCTCATAACCATCACAGAAAGAGTGGTTTCCACAGAGATGTGACTGAAAAAATCCCTTGGAAATTGCTGAGGAGCAAGTTACAATGTTCAAAGCAGAGAACATAGGCTTTGAAAACATGAACCCATCTGACCTCTTGAATTTAGTACAGTGAATTCCTGAGCTTGGAAACGTGGGGCCCGGCTGTGCATGCCATATTGGTGCTATAAGACTGGCAGTAGGTTGGCTGTGACATGGTCTATTTCAAACTCCTTCACAGTGCCCAGTGTTGCATGTTCCCAGATGACATTTGGTTGGCAGAAGCTGGGCTTCCAAAGCTGGCTGTCTGGAATGCAGCCCATCGTGTTTTGACAAACACATAATTGACCATCTGATCACCAGCCTACATACTCCACTCAGGTCACTGGGGAGACCTGGGCTTTCAATAGGTCCCTATTCCTCATCTTGTTCATCTCCTCAAACCTTTCCAGAAAGTGATATAAAGAAGACTTAAACACACCCACACACATCCTCCCATTTGCAAAAGAGAACATGGTACATAAGACATAAGCTATTGAAAATCCCCTTTAAATTGTCCTGGCAGCCCAAAGTGAACAAGAGAAAAGCACACTTATGGTGAACTCTAATTCAGCAAAAAGGAATGAATATACTGAATTGTCTCAACACCCGGCTGTGCATAAGTTGCAATTCAGTTCAATGGCATGGAACTTCTGCTTAGAAAAAGCAGCAATGGGAAAATGAGAGGAAATTGGGGACATTGACTGACTTTAGGGGGACATTATTGGGAAATTGTTTCATTTTAGGTGAAAGAAGAGAAAAGCAGAACATTGGCAATGTCTTACTTAATCTGCTTGCCCTCCCCTCAAGCTCACTGTGGTTAGACCATGCCCTCTCCACTTCCCCCTTACCACCCTGTCCTGCCCTACCAACTTTGCCACCCTCCTGGGAGACCTGTAGACAGAGCACTGACTCAGAGCTCACAGTGATGTCAGACTCAAATTGAGGTCTCTGGTGAAGCTCCTATAAAGATGTATTTCAGTCTGAAATTTGGCCCCACACAACACAAAGATTATGCAGTGGGCCAACCTGTGCTGGAGTTATGCAAATGTCAATGTGTATTTCAATACTACCAAATAACCTCTCCTCTTACCTTGGTTTCCCTAGTTCCAGTCTGCCACCCATACTGCCATCAGACAGCTCTTCCTAAAACATAAATTGCCTGAAATTCTTCAAATTCTCCTCAAGCCTACAGGACCAAGTCTGAACTCCTTTGCATGGCATACAAGGCCTTCCATGAACTGAGTCTGACCTGCTTCCCAGACTCATCTCACAGTGCTCACCTTTCAATTGCCATGCCCCTGCCATGCTGCACTACCCTCAACTCCTCTGTTTCCAGTTGCTATTCGCCATCTCCTGTCTTTGTGAATGCTCTTGCTTTTTCTCTGATTATGATTCCTTTATTTCCCCCTCTCTCACATCCCCCTGGTAAACTGCAATTCATTCTTTTTACCGTTAAGACCCAGCTTGCCACTTCTCCACAGTGCAGGTGGGCACTCCCTGCTTTTTGCCCTTGCTACATCTTATAAATATCTCCATTCCAGTACGTATTATCTATTATTCCAGTACCCACCAAACTATGAGCTCCTTTACGACAGGGTACATTTCTTATTGATTTTTGAGTCCCCGGGACCAAGGATTCTAACTAACATCCTACAAATGCTTATTGACTAATGAAGAGTTATGTGTGATGCTTAATCAAAATTAAGCCAAGCAGTAGGGGTAGTCTTTACAGGCATGGTAGGAGCCTATAGCAACATAATGAAGGCAGAAGATCCCAGCAGTAAAGTACTTTCTGATGGTTATCAAAGGGGCCTGTGATTGGCTGGGAGAAGAATAAGAGATTGGATGGTATAAGAATAAGAGTGAAGGATAGATGCTGTGGGTGAAGGATGTCTTTTTAACAGAGAATGCCACTGAGGCAGTGAATTATCACCCACTTCAACACTTGGTTTACTGAGAGGTATTGACCTGAGCATGAATCTGAGTCTGAATTGTAGAGAGGCCTAGGTTTCTCAAATATGGCATGTCAGTGCTACCTGCTTCAAGGCAGCATGGCAACTTACAGAGGGTGCCTCTTTGTTCCTGCTAAAGAGTAATGGAATGGAAAACTCTTGGGAGAAAGTCTAGAAGCATCTTTTCAGGAGCTATTGAAATCTGTGTCCAATCCAAATTGGGCTTTAGAGAGAAGGTGGGATAAGCAGAATTCTGTACCTATCTAGAGGAAAATCAGAAGGAATATCTGGGAGCTAGGAGCACTGGGGAGATAATATTCTGATCTGTTCTCAAGTAACTTTTGTTTTTCTTTTGCTGGGCCCCTGGGGCACTATCCCTGAAGTCATCAGCTGTGTCCCTGGGGGCACTTGAGGACAGCAGGACTGTCATAGACCCTGTCACCCTCATGATATAAGGGCAGCCTCAAGATTTGGAACCAGCCAAGCAAGAAAGAAGCTTAGCCCAGGGGTGAGACAAGGTCAGGTGGGTACCTGGGTACATGAAAGGGCTATCGGCTCACCACAGGTCACCCTCCCAGCCTTATCATTGGTTAGAAAAATAGGATCTCTCTAAAAGCTATAGGATCTCTCTAAAAGCTGAGGAATGAGGAGCGGTCAGTGAAGCAAGATATTCCCTTGCTGTGAACGAGACAGTTCAATGTTGTTGTAACATTGAATCAGTTTCCCATTTTTCTATGAGCCAGAGACAGCCTTTCTATGACATTTTTAATCTCAGTTCTCCCTGTTGATTTCTAATCTGTGACAGGTCTCCAGTCCCCTGTACTGTTTGTGTCTGAGGCTCGCCCTATAGTGCTGACGTCATAATAGCTGAGCCATGTGAGCAGTAGTGCACTGTGCTGACTCATCCCCGGTGATGTGAGGATTAATGCCTTGTCTAACACAGAGCTATTATGTGAACTGTTTTTACACAAAAGAACTGTAACAGAATGATTTCCCAGTCAGAGGACTAGAAATATGCGGTGCTAGGTATCTGAGGGGAGGGAAATGGAGACATAAATGGTAACCATAAGCAGGCACATTGACATCTTCCAAAGCATTAACAGACCCACTCTATCAACACCAAGAATAACAAGACTTGTCAGGGGCAGGCAGGATACACCCCTGTTACATAAATGCATTACACACAGCACCAGTCTTGGGAACTGTAATCAATTTCCTTTCTCTGTCAAATAAATGTCACGTTGAACTTTAACCTTAGCATTCTTTGAAAGATTCTGCTCCCTAAATATATTTGCCAATGGCTTCTAGGAATGTTAGTGGTAGCCATACACAAGCAAAAGATCCATGGGAACCCTCTTTCTGACAACAACACAAGAAATATCGAGGAATGAGGAGTGGTCAGTGAAGCAAGATATTCCCTTGCTGTGAATGAGAGAGTGCTTATCAGAGAGTGAGAAGCAGCTGAAGGATGCCTGATGATTATTTATCACATTAGGCAACTGCCACTTCCTGTAGAATCTCTCAGGTGACGGTGCATGTGGTAACTGCTTATTTGGGTTCATTGTCCCAGAACCTCTTTCAAGCAGCTCAAAGTAAAAATTACCCAAATCCACTCAGTACAGTCTGGTTAGGCTTTAAATAATTGTCCTCTTTTAATCTGAAATGAAGTTTTTTTTTTTTTTTTTTAAATGACTTTCCTTCTTTTCTAAAAAAAAACAGTACCTTCCATAAACCTGTACATGTGATTCCTAGATTCTCTTTTTTGTTAAAATTGTGCTCACAATTTTATCCCATTTACTTTTCAGTCTTGTACTTCTTAGTAAAAGGATATTAGAATTTTTGTCAAGAAATGAAAAAACAGATCTAGAAGTTAAAATTAAAAACCATTGGACCTAGGGATAGGTACATAAATGAAGAATAAATAATTGCCCATTGATTCACAATGGAGCAAAAAGTCCAACTGTTGCTGGTATCTGGCTGAGGAATGTAAGTTACAGTTTAAAAGAGCAGTGGCTTTTGCAAACAGCAGCTGTGGCCAAGTAAAAGGGCAGTCTTTATATAAGTGCAGAGTAGCTGGGGCCGCTGATCTTTTCAGCCACCCCCAAGGATAGCAACCACCACTACCACCAATAGCAACAACTGCAAACACAAAAGAAGCTGGAAAACATACCAAAGAAGTGCTAGAAACCACAACAAAGTCAACTGGAAAACATGCCAAAAAGACAAAAATTTCCCAAATCTGACATTTACATGAAAGGTAAAGAAACCATTTTTACTTACATGAAGAGAAGCGGCAGGCCACAGACTTATGGTCAAGGAACTGAAAATCAAAGGAAAAATAAGGAATTAAAAACAAACCAAATGACACAGTGGGAGAAGGAAAGCCTATCTAAGTAAAAACAGAATTGGTTGCTCCTAAAGAACAGTGTAGAAACGATATAGTTTTGTTGCCTGTAACCCAAAAAGAAAGACGATCAAGCCTCATAAGAATTTTCCCAAGGTGTCACCTCCTGACCCACAGAGTACTTGCCAGCACAAGGAGTGCCAAGATTTTTCTTTGTCAATTTCAAATTCTTGTCGGTATCATAAGAGTATTATCTAGAGCTGCAAGGTCCAATGCAGTAGCCACTAGACATATTTGACTTTTTAAATTTAAATTAACTAAGATGTAGTCAAAATTTAAAGTTCAGTTCCTCAGTTGCACTAGCCACATTTCAAGTGCTCAATAGCCAAATGTGGCTAGTGGCTACTATTTTGGACAGCACAGATACAGAACATTTCCATCATTGCAGAAAGTTCTATTGGACAGCACTGACTAGAATAGGTAAAAACTGTATTATGTTGTACACGATTAATTTTAGCTTGACAAAGATGAGTCAAACCCTTATGAACTTTAGTCATGTTTGACGCTCAATAGATCTTCTGCAAAAGTTCAACACATCCAAGTGCTGTTAACCATCAGTATCACAGAAAACGTGGCCAACATGGCTTTGGTGTCCTGGCTTCCTTTTCTGATACTTCGTCCTCAAACATTCTCACCAGCTGAGGAATGTCCTCACTGAGGTGGGAAATAGTCTGATAAATGATTTTAAATTAAATAATTTAACTCCCAAAACACATCACCGATGATGGAAATTTCAGGAATCAGGCACAGAATAGTTGTTTGGGGTGACCTTAAACAATTTCTCATTCTATGTTTAAAATCCAATAATTCTCCTTTGCAATCCTCAAATCACAATAAAATAAGCTATGACAGGACTGGTGTGCCCACCATTGTTTTGATAGCTTCTCTTACAGAAGGATGAAACTGAAGTAACAGAAGATCCACAAGAAATTAATAAATGAAACAAGGATGCTGAGAAAACAAAACAGGTCTCCCCTACCCCCAACCTGCAAAAACACATTAAGAACTTAATATATAGTGAGATTGAAATCCTTGTTTCTCTGATTCTATGATTTTAATCACTTCATATAAGCCTCAAGAAATATGGAAAACAAACTTTATTAGAAGACATCAAGTGCAAGGACCTGCATAAATAACAGCATAGGATAAGGCTAAAGAGACTTTACTTCCTGGAAATTTTTTTTGACAAATGCACCATTGTAGAGGTTACTCCAAAGAAATGTTTTTGCATTTATGGCCAATGTGAAGCCCTGTCCATTTACATGCAAAGGTAAATGATGGTGTTCTCCTCCTTGTTCAGAAGTTTGAGGATGAAAATCTGCAGCCTGGATCATAATGCATGTTAACACAAGAGAGGTTAGTGTCTCCAATGCTTTCAAATTGTTTCATAGAATTGATGAGTTTAATGAAATTTTTAAGCAAGATAATTAGATTATATATGATTCATTGGAAATACATACAAACTTGAAATATGAAAACAAGATTGACTAATCTTTAAAGACCTCAAAGTTCTGAGTTTTGCTACATGCTCGGTCACTGTTCTGGTGCATCTTATCTTTCTTTTCTTTCTTTTCTCCCTTCTTTTCTCTTTTTTCTTCCTCCCTCCCTTCCACCCTTCCTTCCCTCTTTTCTTTATTTTTCTTTATTTCTTTTGCTTGCTTTCCTTCCCTACTTTTTGAGGAAAAGGAAATGATATGATGAGGCATTTTCTATGAAATTTGTTCATTTGATATTTTACTGTTGCGTGTTGTAACCCAAATAACTCTCAATAATAATTATACTCTTCTTTAACTCTACTTAGTATTTCTTATGTTCTTATATATAAAAACACACCTTTCCTTTCTAAATTTCAAGGAGCATTTATTCATAAAAGTTAGCAAAAAATTTTTAAATTCCAATTTTGATGGGCTCACAAGAGATCAATGTAAACTGTACCTGGATTGACTAATAAATACATCCAGGGTCTGGAATGAAAAACTATCCTTCCTGTAAGTCAAATAATACACAGGCTGTCAATGACAGGAATCCAAGATAGAGAAGGAAATCACTATACATATGTCACAAACTAAGAAAAATCAAGGTCAAATTGAATTGAAGATTTGACTGGATACATATTGTCTTTGTGTATTAATGAAGATCAATAATACAATCCCAAATTTGAAAGTAGGCTAAAAATTTAATCTCAGAGTTCTGACACGATGCATAAATGTTTATAATCATCAAAAGACCCCTACTTTTTGATTGATTTACAATCTGCTATGCAATTTTGAGAATATGTATTAAGCTACGTACATAGATTTATTTTTGTTCAGTTCAAATTGTTATTTTATTGATATGTGTCCTTTCCACCCAAGTGATAGTCACTTCATATGTCTGCAAGTTGCTTTGATCAGAAACGCAAATAATTATCTATAATAGTTTTACATAAGATTAAAACATTTGCATTACCCAAGCTAGGTTCAAAGCACACATATCTAGCAGACTATAAAAGTATAAAGCCTGTACAATTCAGGCCATTAAAACACAAGGGGATATGGGGTGGGGGTTAAGAGCAGAGAGAAGAGGAGAAGGGGAGATTTGTGGTGGTAAAGTCTAACCTTAGTTTTGTGATTTCTGGGTGGAAATTACTACAGTATCAATCTATATGGAACTGAAAGTACTGTTAATTGTAACTTTACAGATTTCAATTTATGTAAGTTGTAGGGCAGTGATTTTCAACATTTTGAGAAGTTACAAATCTCTATGAGAATCCCCCTCCCTATAAAACTCTTCAAAAACATCAAGTTTGAAAAGGCTCCCAGACTTCATAAAGGCCATCCATGAACCCCAGGTAATAACCCTTGGCCTAACGGGAGACAAGAGAAAACCCTATCTCAATCCCTCTCATTGCCTCTAGTTATTTTAACAAAACGTTATAAGCTGAAGCCAGGAGTAAATAAAATGTATAGACATTAGAGCTCAAGTAGGTGAGTGTGTATGGCTTGAGACACACAAACTCCTTTCAAGGCATCCCAGACTCTTACCTTCCTAGTGCTTTGTAAATTCTTTTTTAGAAAGTCCATCAAGCCTTAAGAACAATGGGGAATAGAAATCGTGAGCAGAGAAATGATAACAAGAATAACTATTTACTGAGTAACTTCTGTGGTTTCAAGCATCTTGCTAAGCAAATGCTTCTCAAATTTGGATATGGGTATAGCCAGGGATGTGTGGCAGTGTGACAAAGAGTATACAAAACCAACAAAATAAATAATAAAGATATGCCTGCCTTCCCAGATGGTCAGTTTTCCTTGTGGATAAGTAATTTCAACTATTACTTTATATTAATATATTACTTATAATATTAATATAATTTATATTAATATTAATTACTTTGTATTAATTTATTCAGTAACTATTTCTTGGATGTTGTAGAAAACAATGATTCTTTTCCTCATGGACTTCCAGTTTAGTGAAACAAACAAGAATATATTGAGGAGCAGAATGCAAAATTTGCAGGTACTTTTAGATGAAACCGGGGAATTCACAGAAAAGTCTTATTTGTGGCAGGCTGCTTCAGGTTATGTCCCCGGCACTCTGAATATTAGGTTACTCACTCTAAAGTGAGGACCACCTAAATGGAAGAGTTTGAGAAGCAATGTTAATATATCATTTAATCCTCCCTACAAGAGTAAAGACTGCTATTTACAATTTATTAGAGAAAAGAAGGAAGATTTGAGAAATTAGGAAACACCTCAAATCATACAGCTGCTGGGATCTGAACTTAAGTCTGTACCATTCCAAAGTCTACATATTTTTAACCTCTAAATTAAACTGCCTCTCAATGTGCCCCACTCTATGTTTCCCCTTGAAATCTGGGATCATTCAGGATTACACAGGCTAGTTTAAGATTCTCTTTTGGAAGGAGACAGGTTTGCTGTCATATGCATCCTAAACATTTCACAGTGATAAGGGGAAGCTATTATTATACCCATTTTATGGTGAGGAAGCTGAGTTACTGGTCAGCTGAAGTATCTGGCTGGTTTAAAAACAGAATCTGGGTTGTCAGTCTCTCATTCCACTTAACTAACTCCAAGCCTAGGCAGTGGTCCTATCCATGTGCTTTTCTGCACATGGGCTTCACACTGCATAAAAAAGAGTGAGGCAAACTTTGCTAAGAATAAACAATAACAAACATATAATAAATATATATTTTAATAAAATACAATAAAAACAGAAAAATATAATAAAATGAATATAATAAAAACAGAAAATAAGTGATTATAACTCACAAAAATTGGCTACAGTTTGCATTGTGCATAGAAAAGGGAGAGCTTATTTATCTCAAATGAATCAGGATATTAGCATGTGCCACAGCACTGATGACAGAGCTGAGAAATTCAGATGAACTAAAGTTCAACAATTTTCCTTCTATCTGAAGAGGGTAAATGGTGTGACAAAAAGACAGAAATGTCCTCTTACACATGCCTTTAATCTTTCCAATCTTTTTTCTTCAGCTACTCTGTCTAGAAGTTAGGTGGGTTTATATCTTTGTTTTCTATGAGTAGACATAGCATTTTAACAATTCTTCAATGTTCTAGAAGTGTTGTGTTAATTAATTCTTAAGTGGGAATCATTCCAAATGGTAGGATGAAGATTTTTACTTTACTGATTTTTCTAATACCTTTTTGGCTTCCACTGTTATCATAAGATGAGGTACTATTGGATTTTTAGATACATATATTTCACAGAATAAATGCGAGCTTCATAGGTTCCCATTAATTGATATTCCATCTTCATTCTGGATATATGATTTTCTTTGTCTGAGAGAGTTAAGAAATTTTATGCTAGATTTAATGACATTTCATGCACTCTGAATTTGGAAGTTTTTAATTCTCTATTTTCTATCTGGCAAAAAGTTTACAAGTAAAGAGGAAATCAAGGAAAAAATTCAATTTACAATAACTACTAAAAGAATCAAATCTCTAGGAATAAATTTAACTAAGGATGTAAAGGACTTGTACTCATTAAACTACAAAACATTGCTAAAAGAAATCAAAGAGGACCTAAGTAAATGGAAGGACATTACATGATCATGGATGAGAAGACGAAATAGTGTCAAGAAGTCAATTCTACCCTAAGTGATTCACAGATTCAATACAATCCCAATCAAAATTCCAACAGCCTACTTTGCTGAAATGGAAAAGTCAACTAACAAATTTGTATGGAAGGGTAAGGAGCCCCGAAAAACCAAATCCATCTTGAAAAAGAAGAATGAAGTTCAGGGGCTCACACTTCCCAATTTAAAAACTTATCAAAAAGCTACAGCAATCAAAACAGCATGGTACTGGCGTAAGGACAGACATA
Source organism: Choloepus didactylus (assembly GCF_015220235.1). NCBI lineage: Eukaryota > Metazoa > Chordata > Mammalia > Pilosa > Megalonychidae > Choloepus > Choloepus didactylus. Next base: position 80,197,256 of record NC_051307.1, read on the forward strand.
CAGACCAATGGAATTGAATTGAGGTTTCAGAAATAAACCTTCTCATCTATGGCCAACTGATTTTTGACAAGGGTCCCAAGTCCATTCAATGAGGGAAGAACAGCCTCTTCAGCAAACAGTCTTGAGAAAATTGGATATCAATATGCATAAGAAGGAAGGGGGACCCCCTCCCTCATAGCATATACAAAATTAACTCAAATTGAATCAAAGACCTAAATATAAGCACCAAAACCATAAAATTCCTAGAAGAAAATATAGGGAAACATCTTCAGGAAGATGCATTAGACGATGTTTTCTTAGACTTTACATAAAAAAGTATGAGCAACAAAAGAAAAAATAGATAAATGGGACTTCACCCAAATTAAAAACTTTTGTGCATCAGAGACTTCATCAAGAAAATAAAAGACAATCTATAGTACGGAAGAAAATATTTGGAAACCACTTATCCTATAAGAGTTTAATACACTGAATATGCAAAGAAATCCTACAATGCAACAACAAAAAGAAAAACGACCCAACTTAAAAATTGGCAAAAGACTTGAATAAACATTTCTCCAGGGAAGATATAGAACTGGTCAATAAGCAAATGAAATGATGCTCAACATCATTAGCCATTAGGGAAATGCAAATTAAAACTACAATGAGATACCATTTCATACCCATTAGAATGACTGCTATTAAAAACCAAAAAATAACAAGTGTTGGAGAGGATGTGGAGAAATGGGAATACTTGTTCACTGTTGTAGGAAATGTAAAATGGAGCAGCCACTGTGGAAGACAATTTGGTGGTTCCTCAGAAAGTTAAGTATAGAATTATCATATGACCTGGAAATCTTACATCTAGGTATATGTCCAAAAGAACTGAAAGCAGAGACTAGAATAGATATTTGCACACTGATGTCCATAGTGACATTATTCACAATTGCTAAAGGATGGAAACAACCCAAACATCCATCAACAGAAGAATGGATAAACAAGATGTGATATTACATACAATGGAATATTATTTCCCCTGAAAAGGAACGAAGCTCTGATACATGCAACAACATGGATGAAACCTGAAGACATCATGTTGAGTAAAATAAGCCAAACACAAAAGGAAAAATATTGTATGATAACACTAAGGTGAAATAATTCGAAAAAGCAAGTTCATAGAGTCAAAAACTAGAATATAGGGACTGGGATAGGCATAGGGAATCAGGAAGGTAATACTAAAATGAGCCTGGATTTCTGTTTGGGGTGATAGAAAAGTTTTGGTAATGGATGGTGGTGATAGTAGCACAACATTGCGAATGTAATTAACACCACTGAATTTTATATTTAAATGTGGTTAAAAGGGGAATTTTAGGTTGCATATGTATTAATAGAATAAAAATTTAAAAAAAACCCATAAAACTGTACAACTCAAACAGTGAACCCTAATATAAACTATGGATTATAGTTAATAGTATAATTACAATAATAATGTTTCACTGATTGTAACAAAAGTACCTCGCATGTAAATTATTAATACTAAGGAAAACTGAGTGTGTGGGGGAGTTATTTGGTAGCTCTGTATTTTCTGCATGATTAAAAAAAAGTTTACAAGTTAAAGTCAGATGGATGGGTTATTCAGATGTGTATATAGAGCATGGGCAATCTCCTGTTAGGTACTTTGTGGTCTCCTGAAGACTAGTTTGTAGAAACATTTTCATTCCTTTTGGTCAGTCATAAGAAGACTGTAAATGCTACAAGTGGTCCTTCACATCTTGGGTTTTGCTTTTCAAGACCATTTGATTTTGGATCCACCTTGGAAAGAACAATAAGGAAATCACAGAGTTGCCTTACCTGTCCTTAAGATGCTATGAAAATTCTAAAGGACATCTACCTTCAAAAATTTATATCATGAAATAAAGTAATTATAAACAAAGAGAGAGATTCAAAAACTAAAGTTCAGCAGTTAGGTATGGGGCTGTTTCTGAGTCTGAGACAATGCTGAGATACAACTCGATACCCCACTCCACCCCATCCAAGTCCTCCAAATCCTTCTTGATTCATAGGTAGAGGGTCTGAGAGACTAGAATGCAGTGAAAGCAAGAGTATTAGAAGGAGTGACAGAGATTGGATTAGTTTAATAAATTTAGGTTGGTTTCTTACAATTCCTATAGCTCCAACTCTTTAGCATGACATTCAGGAGCCATTTACAATCTGATTTTAGACATCTTTTCTCTTTATATTCAAAGTCCTGAAGTTATAGCTTTACAGATTCCAAATGGATTTGTGTACCAGGGCCTCTGACCTACAGTAAACTGATATCCTATAAGGGATGCTGAAAACATCTGGCACTTTTATCATGTGGTCCAATCAATTAGAAGCACATGGTTATATTGCTGCTCACAGCCTACCATTAATGCCATTTGGTACAAAGAGATTGTGCCTATTACAGGGCAAACTCATCCCATGTAAACATGTTAGTGGTACAGAAGTCCTTGGAATAAATATGAGCACAGCAGGACAATGGAATGTACAGATCAGTGTGAACAGAATGCTGCCTTTCTTCCAAATGTCTCCCTCAATTGGTTAAAAAAAATAAAAAGGAAAAGTCATGACATAAAATTTATACCAAAGGATAAAAATTAAGCAGTTACTTGCACCCAATAATCTGATAGATACTAAACCAATAGGACAACATGGACACAGTCTGTGTTTTACAGACTTGGAAAGAGATTTCTACAACACAGTTTGGAAAATGTTATTTTGGTGCTTGCTGCCACCAACTATTTGCTAAAGAGCATCCATGACTCTTCACAATCTGGCCCTCTAGTCTTTTTTGTCCCCCCACCCCCCACCCCACTGCATCATTTTATACTATGACAGGCTATTTGTTCCTCCTTGAACATACCACAGTCATCTATATCTCTGGGCCTTCACTGTCAATTAAAGGAGCAGTGCTAAGTGTCTGTCTCTTAGGAAGCCTTCCCAATCTCTTTCTCTTGCCCCTTGCACACTAACATTTTGTTCATGTGGTATGCTCGTTTGGATATATTATGTCCCCCTAAAAACCTTGCTCTTTAATGCAATCCTGTGGGGGCAGATTTATTAGTGTTTTGATTAGGGTGGAACCTTTTGATTGAGTGTTTCCATGGAGATGTGACTCACCCCACTGTGGGTGACACCTTTGATTGGGCTATTTCCATGGAGGTGTGGACCCTGCCTATTCAGAGAGGGTCTTGATTAGTTCACTGGAGTATTTAAGAGAGCTAACAGCCAACACAGGTGGATGGTTGGAGACGCTTGGAGATTGAGACAGAAGGATGTTTGGAGATGCTAAGCTAAGAGATGAAGTCCAGATTTCACCCCAGGAGAAGCTAAGAGAGGACCCCCAGACAATTAGAGTGAAACGTCCGGGGAGAAAGAAGCAAGGACGCACAGGAGCTGAGAGAGAGGAGCTAAGAGAAACCCAGAGACATTTTGGAGCCAGCCACAAGCCTTCTCAGTTGACAGAGGTGTTCCTGACGCCATCAGCTGTTCTTCACTGAAGGTATCCTCTTGTTGATGCCTTAGTTTGGACACTTTCATGGCCTTAGGACCATAAATTTGTAACCAAATAAACCCCCATTAAAATAGCCAATCCATTTCTGGTATTTTGCATAATGGCGGCTCTAGCAAACAGCAACACATACTTATCATAAGGCTTACTATATTGGTTTCTAGTTTGTATCATATTCACCTGTTTCTCTCCCTAGAGTGTGAACTCCTTGAGGGTAGGAGCTGTGTGTCATTCACACTTGGATCTCTCAGGCCAGCATAGCCTAGCATGCCTATACACAGCATGATACTTAAATGTTTGTTGAATAAGGGCCATCTATTTTAGGAGACAAAGAAGACAGAAAAAAGTCATTAAATCAGTACATAGCACCAGAGAGAGGTCAAGGAAAAGCTAATTTTAGTGTGTTTTAGGAGTGGGGGCAAGATGAGCTTTAAGATTAGGAAAACTGATGCTCTTTATTCTGGATCTAGCCAATGCTATGAGTCAGTTGCTTTTTTGAGAACAAGTTTCAACCACAAGGTTAAACGAACACAAATGCTTTGTCCATCAGCATATAATGAAAAACTTGTGGCTATTTTCAAATCAGCACAGTAAAATTAAAATATTCAGTGCCTTTCTCAGAGGCATCATGTATGACAGAACTTTTTAAAATAGTCCCCTCTGTCGCTCTGCTGCAGAAGGAGCTATAAAAACAAAAGTAAATGTTTAAGAAAACTGGGACAATTTAGGTTAAGGAAGAAAGAGCGGAGGTGTGTTTTCATAGCTTTCTGACTATATGAAGAGTTGTTACAAAGAGGATAATAATTGGCAATTTTGTCTCTAGGACAAAATGATAATAAACTATCCAGTGAAGAATTTAAGTTAGACTTAAAGATGAATGTCCTAAATGTGCAAATGGTAAATGATCAAATACATTGCTAAGTTGGGTTATGAAATTTCTTCCTTCATGAATCTATAAAAGAGGAAAGATCCTTTCTATTTTGAATAGAATAAAAGCAGCTCTGCCTACAGTCAGGAGGATGATTTCAATAACCTCTTTAACTTGCAGATAGAATCCAACAGCTTATTAAAAAGAATTATACAGCATGATCAAGTGGGTTTTATCCCAGGTATGCAAGGGTGGTTCAACACAAGAAAATTTAATATACCACATTAACAAATTGAAGGGGAAAAAACAGACGACTATCTCAACTGATGCAGAAAAGACATTTGACAAAATCCAGCATCGTTTCTTGATCAAAACACTTTAGAAGTTAGGAATAGAAGTTAATATTATTATAATACATATAATAGTATTGTTATTCCTAATGAAAGTTAGGAATAGATTTTTCTCTAATATCTGGAACAAGAAAAGGATGCCCACTCTCACACTGTTATTCAACATTGTGCTAGAAGTTATAGCTAGAGCAGTTAGGCAAGAAAAAGAAATAAAAGGCACCCACATTGGAAAGGAAGAAGTAAAACTTTCACTATTTACCAACGACATGATCCTATATACAGAAAGTCCTGAAAAATCTACAACAAAACTATTAGAGCTAATAAACAAATTCAGCAAAGTAGCAAGCTACAATATCAACATGAAAATATCAGTAGTGTTTCTATACATTAGAAATGAGCAATCTGAGGAGGAAATCAAGAAAAAAAAATCCATTTACAACAGCCACTAAAAGAATCAAATATTTAGGAATAAATTTAACCAAGGATGTAAAGGAACTGTATCCAGAAAACTACAAAGCACTGCTAAAAGAAATGAAAGAAGACCTAAATAAATGGAAGGACATTCCATGTTCATGGATTAGAATACTTAAATATCGTTAAGGTGTAAATTCTACCCAAATTGATTTACAGATTCAGCACAATCCCAATAAAAATTCAAGCAGCCTACTTTGCAGAAATGGAAAAGCCAATTATCAAATTTATTTGGCAGGATAAAGAGCACTGAATAGCCAAAAACATCTTGAAATAAAAGAACAAAGACAGAGGACTCACTCTTCCTGCCTTTAAAGTATATTACAAAGCTACAGTGGTCAAAACAGCATGGCACTGGCATAAAAATAGATATATTGACCAATGGAATCAAATTGGGAGTTCAGAAATAGGCCTTCATATCTATGGCCAATTGATATTTGACAAGACTACCCAGTCCACTCATTTGTCTCTTCAACAAATGGTGCTGGGGAAACTGGATATCCATATGCAAAAGAATGAAAGAGGACCCCTATCTCACATCTTATACTAAATTAACTCAAAATGGATCAAAGACCTAAATATAAGAACCAGGACCATAAAACTCTTAGAAGAAAATGTAAGGAAGCATTCTGAAGATCTTGTGGTAGGCAATGGTTTCTTAAGACTTTACATCCAAAGCACAAGCAATGAAAGAAAAAATAGATAAATGAGACCTCCTCAAAAGTAAAAACTTTTAAAAATTTTGCATACTGATGCATTTGCATACTGATGTTCCCAGTGGCATTATTCACAAATTGTCTAAAGATGGGAAAAACCAAGGTATCCATCTACTGAAGACTGGATAAACAAAATGTGGTCTATACATACGACAGAATATTATTCAACTGTAAGAAAGAATGAAGTGCAGATGCATGCGATAACATGCATAAACCTTGAGGACATTATGCTAAGTCAAATAAGCCAGACACAAAAGGACAAATATTGTATGATCTCACTGATATGAACTAATTATAAGAAGCAAACTCTTAGAAGATAGGTTACCAGGGGATAGAATAAGAGGTGAGAATGGGGAGCTGATGCTTAATTTGTGCTGAAGTTCTGTTTAGGTTGACTGTAAATGTTTGGAAATGGATAGTGGTGGTGGTAGCATATTATTGTGAGTATAAGTAACAGCACCGAATTATGTTTGTGTTGGGTCATGTATGTTACTAGAATGAAAGTTAGAAGATAAAACATAGGACTGTGAAACACAGTGAACTCTGTTGTGGACAATAGACTGTGGTTAATAGTACAAGTATAAGAATATTCTTTCATGAATTATAACAAATCTATGTCACTATTATAAGGTATTAATAATAGGGTGGTATATGGGAAAAATACACCTAATCTAAATATTAGTTAACAATAATATTTTAATATTCTTTCATCAATTTGTAACAAAGGTACCACAATAATGCAAAATGTCAACAACAGGGTGGTATATGGGAATGTTATATTTTTTACATGATTGCTCTGTAAACCTACAACTTCTCTAATTAAGTAATAATAATTAAAAAAAAACATTATGCTAAGTGAAAGAAACCAGACACAAAGTACTACATATTGTATGATTCCATTTATATAAAATGCAAATATAAATAAATCTATAGAGACAGAATTAGATTTTTGATTGTGTAGGGTTAGGGAATTATAGAGGGACTGAGAGGTGACTGCTAAGGGGTAGGGGCTTCTTCTTTTTGGAGTAATGAAAATGTTCTAAAATTGATTGTGGTGATGAATGTACAACTCTGATTATACTAAAAGCCATCGACTGTATGCTTTGGATGGATTATATGGTATGTGACTATATCTCAATAAAACTGCTTTAAAAAATAATTTTTTTAGTCTCATTTAGCTCTAACGTTGACAAAATCCTATAAAATGTTGACCCTAAAAATTATACAGAATCCCCACATAATTGAGTAAAATGCATTCTACAATTTAAAGTGGATTAAAAACACAGAGAGTCTGTAAGTGATTATTTAAAAATGGTATATATGGTGCTTAAGTATAGATTTAATTTTCAAGGTACATATGACAAATAAAATTGAGGAAAAATACTTGAATCAGCTGTGGTTTTAATGTAATGATTAACTAGAGTGCAACCTTCTAACAACTAATTCATATCTAAGAAATTTAGCTGAATATTTCACAAACCTGGTATTGCATAGACATATAAACTTTAATCACCTATCCAAAAAAAAAAAAAAACAGGAAAATAATACAAGAAATCATTACAATTACTCCCAAGATTATCTTCAAAGACCTCAGGAGAACAACTTCCTTTAAATGACCAAAATGGGCACCATATGACTAAGAATGTAAATCTAATAACACTCAGGGAGAAGCTCTAACAGGGGTGGCAAATTACCAGTTTTTTTGTCTATTTACCTTGCAGCTTTGGAGCTCAGCACAGGTGTCCATTACATACAGCACAGAGGGTTAGATGAACAGTTCCAATGACCTTGTCTGAACCAAATTCATTTAAAGCAGTTTGCCACATTTCTTAAATAGAAGATGAGCCCATTCTATCTATGGCTCAGATTTGGACTGGATCACTGAACTATTGCTCAACTCTTATAAGCAAAGCACTAGCATGTACCAATCAACAGACAGTCCATTGCAGACGCATCATAAAGGTCAAAATACACACATATAAGAAATTGGCAGTACATTATAGAAGAAAGCTATTTCTAAACATGGACTTTGGCTATTAAAGCTTTCTGAGTGTTATTCAACCTTTGCTAGGGAAACAAGTCACAATGTAACTTGTAAAGATCTGGTTAATAAAAGAGAACAAGAGAGAAACGTAGTTTTATTTCACAACCCATGATTTTCATAAGAACATGAATCAAAGAGATAAACTATGCCAATTTATTTATAGCTGACGTGTTATAGGATATTGTTCTAGTTTTCACTAAGGACTTCTTGAGGTTGGTTATAACAGTGATCAGGAGTTAGAAGGATAGATGTCTAAGAACTTTCAAAAGAAATATTTTGTTCAGTATCTCTACAGAAAATAAAGTCAGCATTCATTAAGACAACTTTGACAACCTAACTAGGAAAATAGTCAGGGCATGTAGCCATTGCTTATGCTGTTTCAAATGACAGGAATGGACAGAATAGCAAAGGTGTCAAGCTAACCAGCAACTTGAATTCTATAAAGCTGGGCACAATTTAGCTGATAATTTAGGTTGTTAGAATTCATACAGCTTATTCCATGCCTCCCTTCCTCCATCCCCGTCTTCTTTCACTTCTACATACCCACCACCAGGTAGTTGAAGAAAAAGAAACAAACGTGACTGGGACTGCCTCTTTTGGGAGCAACCAGAACTTCATCTCTTTCAACTTGCTCTCAGTTACATGAAAATCTATTAATTTAATTGTTTCATATATTACTTCCTTTTAGGGGAGTCTCTGTTTTCGTAACTGTCTCTCCAAGATCTAAATTCAGGTTTTTCCACAGGTAATGAGGGAAGTATTCAGTGAATATGTTTTTGGGTGGTGGTGGTGAAGAAAGACTTCTCTCCTGGACGTTTCAAATATTCCAATTCTACTGCTGAGGATGTCACCTGCTTCCTACCTCATGAAACCAATTTTGCTTATTGTTCAACTGAAAATAAAGATATATAGATATACATACATTATACACACACACATATACACTTATATACATGCATATACGCATACACATATTGTGTGTGTGTGTGTCTGTGTACGTATTCTTTCTCTCAAAAGTCATAAACATTTTGGGTCTTTCTGTCCATACCCTCTATGCAGTGCTGTCTCTCTACTGATATTAGAGTAATTTAGGCAGAAGCATAGAAAATGTAAATGGTTTACACCGAAACTTTATTTACATAGTAGTGTTTTTCTCATGGTTAATCTCCATTGGTTCCTGGCTCTTTATAAGCATATATTCAAGGAGACTTTTTCACAATATATATCTATCTTTCTGCCTTAGAAAACCTTGTCTGTGAGATTTCCTTGTCAATACCTGAATTCTTGTATTCACTTATTAATAATCTAGGAATTGAGAATGTTTTCTGCCTCCTCTTTAACCCCCCACTTCATGAAAGGATTAGATTGTAAACAACCTAGTGGGAATCCTTCAGGCCAAACCATGGCTGAGCTGATCTCAGCAGGCTGGGAACCTGCAGTAATCTTTTAAATACTGTGAAACATAATTATGAAAATATATAGGATTCACTCATACTTTCAGAAAGATATTGTGCTGTTTCTAAGATGAGTCCTAGAAAATAAGGCACATTAAAAGAACCTGAGCAACCTAAGTTTTAAAAAAGGGTCAGTGAGGTCAATTACAAAAAGTGCCAGATTCGCCAGGGCTTTCTTAAACTACCTATTCATTTTCAGTGTCTGACAATGGCCTGCACCAGACACTTCAAGGGAAGTCCATTCGTCTCTGACCAGTGAAGCCCAAAGAACTCACTGCACCAAAGGGTTCCTTTCCTGTCTCCAAAGGCAACCAATTTGTGCCCTAGAATCTGAGGGTTCATAGCTTTCTTTTAATTTTATAAGACGGCACAAGCATGGTTCCTCCTGCATGATTTGGTCCTGAGGAAGTGACCCTCTCGCAACTCCACAGAGCTAATTAACCCCATACTGAGCTTTTTTTTTTTTCTCTTCTTATTTCCCACATCCACTCAATGCTTAAATGACCCAGCAGCAGCATGATCAAATTATTTATTCCTCTCAGTGAGGAAAGCATGGTGGTAGGAGGAGCAGGGATATATCTGCCCCAATTCAAAACGGCAGTGTGGTCCTGAAAAATTATCAAATAGCATTTTATCAAAGGGTGCAGAAATACTCAAAGATGCTTGAATGAAACCCTTCCATGCCACTCATCCAAGTTCCTGTGATTTCCATTTTAAATAAATAATAATTACAAATACTGAGAAGAAGTTGGATCTATATCCAGGACATTTTTAAAAGCATCCCATGTCACTGGGAAAAAAATTAAAAATACCCATAGCCTCCTTCCTCACCTTGAATGGCTTCAAGAGAAGGGCCAAGGAGACGAATGCCATAACACATTCTTTTTCTGTTTCAAGAAATAGGCTTATGTTTTTTCCAGACTTATTTTTGTAAAAGTGAAAGCCATCAAAACTCTGAGATTATCACTGTTTTCTAACTTTTCAAAAAAAAAGAAAAAAAAGTGAATGTAATGAGGGGTGATTTAATGGAGTCAGCTTGTCAATGTGATGAAACTGAAAAAGCTTTTACAGAATATGTCCATATGCTAAACAAAACAAAACAAAGCAAAAAACCTTTAACATGATGTATACAGTGTAGAGTGGTTTTTGTCATGGCAAAATAAAGGAATATCATCAATTTAGAGAGCAAGTGTAAGGTTTTGCTAAAAACCTGTATGGATAAATCTTAGAAATACATCCTGGCCGACAAATAGAGCCAGGCAAGTTCTAGTTCATGTCAGAAGCTATCAAAAGAGTCATCAGATTTTAAAAGTCTGTCATCTCCAGTACATGATAAGAAAAATTCTGGGCTATTTCCCTCAGCTCTGTTACTATATGGCTTTAGAGTTTTAAAGATTTATACATAAACGGACAAGAAAATGACCTCCTCTGAATGTCCCATCTTAGGCAACTATAAGCTCTCTCCTATACTCAAAAGCATGTGTGTCCAATTGGTTCATTGTGGCGGTACTTGGTCACAAAGCATGCACGCCTTGTATTAACTTTCAACCTCCCTGTTTTCTGCAAAGTGATTTACGCACACGCTTTTAAATGCCCAGTAATTCTAAAATTCTTTGCACAGTGGACAGTCAGTGAAAGAGGAAACCTTTCTAATACCAAAAATTATTGTTTGAAGTGTCTTAAATCCTATGCTTCAGAACTGAAGACCCTATGAAAGGTTCCAAAACACATTCACTATTGCTCTCTAAGCTTCTCTAAGGTAGCACTGCCAACTGGGAGTGTCAGGTGGGCAAAACTGGTCCAATAGGCAAAAAAGTGTCCGATGAGGAGTAGTTTATTTTTATTTATGCAGGTCAGAAATTTCATATTTGACATATAGCCTAAATCAAGCTCTTACATCTGTGCCTCCAACCTTTGGCTGACCTCATCTGGTCATCATGTAATACTGTTATGGTTGTGATTTCAAAGACTTTCCTGCTATCGGATTTTTTCAGGATCACTGAAGCTTAGGATTCTAAAGCTCTTACCACAGCCTATATGACTCTATACAGTGCGCCCCCTTCTGATACCAGTTTTTCCATCTCCTTGGTGGAGGGTTAATGGATGTCTCAGAGCAATAAGGATTAATGAATGACCTGACCCTTTGTGGCTTATAATGTGAACTCAGCTAACTTTAACGTGGATAAGAAACCACTTTCCCACACCCAGATACCTTTTCTTTTTCAAACTCCCAGGGAAGTATTATAAAATCTGCCTAGGGCAATTTAAGTTTTTGAAATAGGTCCTTACACTTGAATATGAAGCACCGTCTTTCTTTCTTTCTTTTTCTTTCTTTCTCTTTCTTTCTTTCTTCTCTCTCTCTCTCTCTCTCTCTCTCTCTCTTTCTTGTAAATTGTGGAATAACCAATGGGGTCTCAGCCCCCAAGAAGCACATTTCAGTGTCAGGCAATTACAAATTACCATCCTCCCAGACACAGCATTCATTATTCTCCAAGGTAGAATTATTCTCCAGGTAGAACAATTTCACCAACAGAGAACTATAATCTTACTCAAGTAATCTCAACTTCAAAGAAGATTGAATGGAGTACATGTCACTGATCCCTATGTCCTTAGGTACCCCTCCATTATATTTTAGTATTTTCTGAACTTTGCTATCTTGTCAGTGAACATGCTACAAAGAATACCAACTCCTCCTTAACTTGTTAAACTTTTTTTTCTCCTCATGCTTTATACACAGAAATGGAAGGATTTAATGTATGTAGAGAGCAACAAATGCTCTCTCCCACTTCTCTTCAGATATTTTCATCTTATATAAACAGCGGTGATGAAATTATAAACATCATTTTTCCACCTCCATGTTAATACTCTTATTATCTTGCATAAAGAGAAGTGAATGAATACATACATGACACCAATCAATCCCTTTTTAAAAAATGCATCTTTCATCTTTTCTAAAATAGTGGAGGAATAATTTAATGAACTCAATGTGTAGTTTACCTGTTTATATTTTGAATGTTAATAAAGTAAAACTGAATTACTACTTAAGTTCTTTCCTGGCTGACATTAGCCATTTACACTCTCCATTCCAGCTTTAGGCAATAGGTAGGCAGAACTAATGGCAATGGGTCCAAGTCCCCAGGGCCAGTGGGTAGGAGTTGGCAGACTGGAGAGGATGTTAAGATGCTGGGGCAGGATATTTCAACCTGCTGGGGTAGGTTGGAGATGTTTGCTGGCAGTGTGAGGGATATTTTTGCATAACAAATTGCTAGGAAGAGATCATTTGAGGGCATTGAATGAGACAGATATTTAGAGTAAACCTAAAAAAAGTCTAAGGGGACTGGGTATGAGGGAGATACTAGTTTTCCCATTTTCTCAGTGGTTCCTTTTCTTCGTTAGTATTCTTTCTCTTTCCATCATATAATAATTTTTCTTACTCTGTTATTCAGGTTCTTTCCCTCTGCCTTTTTGTTACAAAGAAAAAATAGGAACAATTTTAAGGGATAGTGAGATTAAAAAAAGGGGGGGTGGTAAGGGGAGGATTTTGAGAAGACATGATAATATATTGCACATTCATCTATAAAAGAGACAACAACCTATACTTGATTGACCAAGAACTAGAAACTGGGACTTTTGCTACTTAAAAAATTTATGGTACGTCTGGTCATATTAATCTCCAGGCTAGCTGGTTTTCAGCATTGCTGGAAAGAACTATAATAGGATCAGAGGTAGGAAAAAAAAGGGGAAACGGAATTTTTTAAGGATTTATATTTGCAAGGAAAACAGGACATCTTTAAAGTTGTCTCTTGAAACACTCCCAATACTATTTTTTGAACTTGTATATAGACAGCATCAAGAGAAGGAGCTTAGGAATTCTCACAGGGCTTAGGGAACCACAACACCCTGTGTATTATATTCATCACAGTGCACTCGAGCAAGTAAAGGGTAACTAGAGCATGGTACCTTGGAGTAAATAACATGGTTGGTTAGTTCGCCAGTCTGACAAATGGAGACAGGGCCCAGATGAGCAGGGCTCTCCTCATGAATACCATAGAGAGACATCTGCATGCATGGGGAATGTGGGATTAGCCATACACGGTTATCTGTGAGGGGCCTAAAAGCCTTCTCCAACTAAGCACCAACTTCTAAGCCTAGTCATCTTGGAAAAAAATAAAATCCAATACTAAGCTTATGAGAATACTTTATTTGGTCACCAGGTAGGGAAATGTTGCTGAGACACATGACAATATTCATTTGTCTGGAGACAGGAAGGAAGAAGCAAAAAGAAAAGGAAATACAGAAAGGGAGTGTGAGTGCCAAAAGAAGGGCACCTACTCTGGAGACTCTTTAACAGAATAGACAGTCTCAAATAAGATAAATAAAAGAGCATGCCTTGAAGGAAAAATCAGCACACCTTTGGAATATGAAGCAAAAAGTAAAAACATTTGCCACTTGTCAAGATAATCAGCATTGCTCCATGGGAGGCTCTATTTCTTCTGCTTTTACACACATGGTTCACATTCCTTTCCTAAGGATTGCCATTCTGTGATAACGGTGGTAATAATGATAGCAGCCTTAAGTTAGTGACAAAATTGGGAATGAAGTCCTCATCTCCAGGCTCTTTTTCTGAGTCCAGTCTTTGCCCCCACGAAGTGTTCAGACTACTTTTGGTGACCCTACTGGGTTCTATGGCAGAAGATATACGTGGTAGGGGCAGGCTTCCTTATTGGGGCACATATGGCTCCAGAAAACAAGTGCTTTACCTTTTCATCATGACATGTTTTTCTTTATTTCCTCATTTAATCCCAGACAATTAATCTCCAATTTCTTCTGTACCAGCCTGGAAGCCTCATAGTTGTTAACTTTAAAGACATCCACCAGCTCCATCAATTTTCCCATCTACAGTTCTTGACTGTACCTAGCTATCTCTTGAAGCTAGACGAACCTGTTCACAAGTGTTTCCCTCAGCCACTACCAGGCTGCTGAGCAATGCTGGAGAAAATCACATATTCTACAGCCTGGGGCCCCTCGGAGTGAAAGTTTTCATCTTGAGCTGGTGTTTCAGAATTACTTTGCAATTCTTTTCTTTGTTCTTAGTTTCCTTTTTCATTTCCTAGTATCCGTTTATCTCTCTAACTCCATATAACCCACCCTCTGCCCTTCACCTCAGAATTAACCTTGACTCCCTTTTACATAGAGAAAATACAGGCTTTCAAATAGCTATTCACACCCACTTTCCCTCTATTATTGAACCCACCTGTAATATCTAAACGACCCCTCTCTCTAGCATTGATGACCTTGTCCAGGATCTTGTTATATCAGTTACTCATTCTTTTTTCTGTATTTTCAATCTTCCTGTTGTCTGCTAATGTGCTTTGGCTACCCTCATCTAAAACAACAAACAACCATAACAAACTAGCAAACAACAAGCTATCTTCCTTGGACCTACCCTTCCTTGTGACATCTTCACATTTTCTAAACTCCCACTATTACTCAACCCATTAAAACCTGTTTTCTCTAGCTTTGTTTCCAATTAAACTATTTTTGCCAAGGCCACCAGAAACCTCCTAAATACCAGATCCCAAAGTTCATTCTTCAATCTCATCCTCTTATTTCTTTCTTTCTAAAGTCAGGTTTATTGAGGTAAAATTTACATACAATAAAATTCACCATTTTTACACACTTTTACAGTTCAATGAGTTTTTACTCCTTTGTTGGTTCCCTGATGCATACAAAATAAAGCCCAATCCCCTTAGTTTCATATACAAACCTCCTCAGAATCTCTCAGCAGTTTACCCACATAAGCTACTGTCTGCTTACACGAGGCTACTCATCATTCAATAAAATGCGCCATGTACATTCATGCCTCTGGGACTTTCTTCATGTTTCCTCTCTATAAATAAACATTTTTGGGGTATGATGTAGTAAATGCTGTTTAATATTGCCACATCACTTTCGTAGAATCATAAAACTAGATGTTATTTTAAGAGGCTGATTTCTTCCAATTAGAAGTCAACCATCAAAATGTTACTACCTGTAGGCTCCTTGGGGACCAGACAGTGTAATTGAGCTCAGCATTGTGCAAGGATATCACATAGAAGGCACTAAAAGTATATTTCCTTAATGAACAAATAAGGACTTCATCATGTTACTGCATCTTTGGTGCACTAATAAGCAACTAACCCATCAATAGAGACAGGGTTGATTGAATGCCCACCATTCATTCATTCAACAAATATTTACTGAATGCCTAATGTGTGCCAGATACCATTCTAGGCACAGAGGATAAAGTGATTGACAGGACAAAACCTCCACCTTCATGAAGCTTAATTCTAGTGGAGGAAATAGACATTAAACAAGAAAACAAATAAGTTGGGTAATTTCATCTTGTGCCCCATACTGACAACCACAACCTTTTATCCTCTAAGCCCTTTAACTATTTGAACAATGTTCATGACACTAGCAATACTTAAAAATTTTCCTAAATACTATGCCCTATTATTTCCCTTACACTCTTGCAATCTTTATATAAGCCTGATATATTCCAAGATTAATGCAACTAAGTTATTCTCTAGACTTTATGATTTAAGCATGGCTTTAGGAGTTTTGTTGGTACTACATGTTATTTCAATTCTACAAAATAATAATCAATATAATGAAATATGAAAGTGGGGGAGGGTAATCCACTAAGCAGAGCACAGGTTAAAAGGGTTTGGCAAAGACACCTCCAAAATTGGGTTTCTCAGATGGTCATTCAACACATATTTCTTAAACACTTTTTATGTGACAGACCCTGTGCTGGAGTTAGTAGACCTTTGTATAGAGCAAGCATGACATGGACCTCCACCGAGCTTACATCCTAAAGGGGAAACAAATGAACAACTAATCTCACAGTTCCTTAATTATGACTGTGATAAGGATATACAGAGAGTGATGGGAGAGCACCTAGGTCATGGAACTTACCCATGGGGTGTTTCTGAGGAGGCTTCCTTGAGAGAGTGATGCCTGAACCCTGCTTTAGGGGTGGGGTGCGGCTATTTGTTCTGAGCAGGGATAATAAAGTCTTATGTTGCTCTTTCTTCATTCCCTTTCATCCACATGCACATATTCAAATGCTAAAAGCATTCTTCAAATATACTAAGAATACCAAAACTAAACACAAGAGAAGGACTTTCCAGAGGAAGGGGCCGAAAATAGAAGGGGAAAAAACCATAATCTCACCATTTGTTTTGAAAACACCCAAAATGATTAAAACATAAACTAAAACATACGAACTAATCGTTTGCCAAGTTTCATTTTTTAAATAAAAGCCATTTTTCAGGTTCATAAAACAAAAAAAGCCTTCAAATATGAACTGGTGTTTTTCTTTTCTTGGTCCTCAACTGGCCTGAAGCTTTTGCTGTTAGACTGTAAGCTCCACGAGACCAGGGACATTGTTTTGCTCACAGCAGTATCCCTGATGCATAGAACAGTGCCTAGAAAATAGTAGGGACTTGATAAATACCTGCTGAATGACTAACTGAATGAATAATCTGGACCTTTGAAAGAATTCCCCAATCTTCATTTCTTACCCAAGCCACATCTTACTTTAGGCCAGTGGTTCTCAACTGGACCAATTTTATTCCACTAGGGGACATCTGGAGACCTTTTTGTTTGTCACAACTTGGAAGATTTTTATTGTCATCTGGTGGGTAGAAACTGCAGACGCTGATAAATATCCTTCAATACACAGGATACATGAAGAATCATCTGTCCTCAAATGTTAATAGGGCCAAGGTTGTAAAACCCTCCTTTAGGCCCTTTGTCTTCATTGGGCTGCACCTGGGTGTACAATCCTCCATGCCTTTGGGAGGAAGTTTGAGAGTAGAGGAAGCACACTTACAGAGCCTCCTCAATTCATCCTCATTCCCTTCATGACCCAGCGGAGCTGCCTTCACTCTAAGGTAGGTTTAGAGAGAGAGATTTTTGCCTTCTGTCCTCCAGCCCCCACTGGATTAATACACAACTGCTGGGGAAACCATCTGAAAAAGTCTGTCCCTATAATGCTAATGAATATCTTTTACAGCTGTATATTGGTAATTTTCCTGAGCTTACCTAAGAATATATCCTAATTTCAGTAACATTAGCATTTTTAGAGACCAGTCATGTATCTGTAGTAAAAAGGAAACTTCTCCCATAATTCAACCAGTTTATCCATGTCTGTCAGGATCAGCATACCAGTCTAGCTTTAGTCATGATAAATAAAATTAACTTCAAGAATTCCACCAAAACCCAATAATGTGCCTGAAGAGAGGCTGGTTTTGTGGCCTTTCCTGATGTTTCTTGCCCTTCATATTAAAATACTAGTATCTGACTCTAGTTTCAATGGGGAACTTCTGCAGTGCCAGAGATGTGCATGTGCCTACTTTCCCACTATGATGGTGCTCTAGCAATCTTGGTATTGTGGCATGTGTCCAGATACCATAGAGACTGCATACACTAACAGGGTGGCATCATGATTGGTGGGGAAGACACATTTTACAGAAGCTTTTTTGGAGGGATAAAGATAAGACACAAGAAAGAAAGTGAGACTGCCAATAAAGAGGCACAGCAAAGAGAAGTCCCATATGATCATACATTCTAGAAATTCAGGACAGCAGAGATTGCAACTATTACTATAAAACCAGCATAAGCTTTCCACTAAAATACTGCCTCTCTCAGGCAAATTTCAAGTATGGGGAGAAAGAATACATGCCAGACATTCTACAAGCAAAAAATAAATAAATAAACCTATAGAGGTATAGGGATGACAAAAGGCGTATGGCAAGAAAACGTTTTTCAATGATTAAAGGCAAGAAAATAAAAGAATCAAGAACAATTAAATGAAAGTTCCATTTCTGTAAGATGGCTAATTTTCAGAGAGCCTGGCCCTCAGGGAGTTACTTAAATTATGAGTGCCTCTGTTTCCTTTCTTGCAAGTGGAAAGAAAAAAAATAAACATGACCTCTCTCATTAACAGGAGTCTCCTTAAATATACGATTGGTTTGACATTATAAGGGATGAATGTGATGTCCCCTAGTCAGAGAAATGCTGACAAAAACACTTGGAGAACAGATAAATTAGGGGGAATTGTTCACAATGCAGACTCATTCCATAGCTTCTTAAAATTAGTTTATAATTTGCTTACACGTGGTCTCATGTACATCATTTCGTTCTGCATACAGTTTTGAGGTATACAATTATTACATAAATCACAACATAATGTAAGGGTCTGCAATGTAAAGGGTACAGGTGTTGAGTCAGAACTTTTTAAATAGAAAGGAAGGCTGGGAGAAGGGTGTGTGTTAGTTGGAGGATGGGTGGAAGTGAATTTAAGAGAAAGCCAATTTAGGAAAACAGCAGAAAGACTATAAATTCCTTAATGCCCAGTTCTATATCTGGTAATTTTTTATTACTACTTCAGAGCAATATGGTCCCTTCTCACTGAACACACATACCTTCGGTTTTAATTATTCTCAATATGTGAATGTCTCACAAATGTATACCTTAAGCCACTGTTCTCTCCTAATCTCTAGGCCTCTATATCAAATGACCTACTGGACAATTCCAATTGGATGGTTCAGAAGCATCCTAAACACAACATGTGTTATCTCCTTCAAACTTCCTCCTCCTCCTATGTTCCATGTGAGCAAATAGCATCACCATTCACTCATCTGCCAAAGCTCAACACCTGAGAATCATCTTTGCTCCTTTTCCATCACCCTCAAAAAATCACCAGCCCTTTAGGATTTGTAATTCCAATGCAAATTTTTTAATGACTGAAAGATTTTTTTTTTGTGCATAGCAGGCATTATGTACAGGTAATTGGAATTTAAACTAATATTCATTTATTAAAGTCACAAATTTTAAAAAGCTTATCATTATGTCTTTATATATATTACACATACATATATTATTCTATTTGTTAATTTAGTAATTTTTGTACAAAATAAGAAATATCACTTTCAGACAGAGTGAGGTTACTAGGTAGAAAACTGTTTCAAATATCAATCGGGGGTTGGAAGAATGAGAATTAGGGTCTGATGTGGGGATACCTTCCAAAATGATTGTACCAGGATCACCAATGAACACATTGAATACTTTTACAGCCACTAGGCCAACAAGGGATTCTAAGTCTGTACCCTAACAGAGGGATTTCATAACTCATGTCCTCCATGTTCAAGTTCTACTCTTACCTGACTGTTTCGTAATCCCTTTACCCTTTATGGTCCGTTAAAGGTTGACAGTATTTTGCCACTCTCCCCACTCCAAACCAGGTTTCTTATTCTCATGACCTATCAGTGCTTGATGTTTCTCACATCTCGGGCTGCCCTTATCTGCCACCAGGAATATTGCAACAGACCAGTTGCACCATGTTCTCTTTTGTTTCTGAGACTTTGCTAAGGTCACCACCTGTATCTAGAACACTTGGATTCCCTTCTAAATATTTACCGAATGAAAAAAAAAGAGAGAGAGAGAATAAATACTTTGGATATTGCTGCTTTTGCTGCTGAACAGAAACAGTAGTCTATCTAATATTCTGGACAAATCTGCATAAAGTGCTCATACTTTCAAAATTAATTTTGAAGAACATGAAAATCTTGCCATGGAGAATCATGGAGCTCATGTGACAATATTATGTTTTGAATTTAATAGAAGCAACTGTAAACTCAGGGAAAGAAGCACTCATTCTTTTACTCAATTCATTCAATAAATATTTACTGAACATCCTCTATGAGCCAGGCACTGTACTAGGCACTGGGGATTTCTCACAGAGAAGAAGCAGAAGCCAAAGGAGGAAGAGAAGGAGAAGGAGGAGGAGGAGGAGGAGGAGGAGAAACCCTGTGCTTGTGGGGCTTATATTCCATGGCAAAGGATACTATAATAAATAAATATGTAAATAAAACATAGTCCATGCCCAAAGGGGAATAAGTGCTAAGAAGAAAATCAAAGCAAGGAAGGGGGAACAATTTTGAATACGGTAGTTACAAAAGGCCTTATTTAGAGATGAAAACTGAGCAAAGACCTGAAGAGGTAAGCAAACAAGCCTAGGGAAAATACAGGGAAAAGCATTGCAGGCAGTGGGGAAAGAAAGCAAGCGCAAAGGCCCTGAGGTGAACCCATGCATGGTAAGTTCGAGGAAAGTAAAAAGGAAAGCAATAAGGCTTGAAAGGAGTGAATGAGCAGTCAAACACTAAATGAGGGCAGAGAAATAACAGGGGAAACTGAATGTGGAGGGCCATGTAGACAATTGTAAAGACTCTGGCTTTTCTTCTGAGTGAAATGGGGAACCATTAGAGACTTCTAAGTAGAGGAGTGACATGATCTAATTTACATTTTCAATGAATCACTCTGAGTACCATTTTGAGAATAAGCTACAAGGGGCAACGCCAGAAGCCGGGCAGATAATTTGGAAGCTATTGCAACAATCCAGGCAAGAAATGGTGGTAGCTTAGAACAGGGTAGTTGCAGTGGTGAGGATGACAAGTGGTAAAATTCTGGATATTATTTGAAGGCAGAATACAGGATGTGTTGATTGATTGGACTTTTTAGAGAAATAAAGGGCTGAAAGAGAAATTAATTTTTGGCTTGATCAATTCTAAGGATGGAGATGTCTGCTATTTACCAAGATGAGGAAGACTGTGTATTTGTTTGGATAAAACAGGAATTTTATTTTGGATATGTTAAATTTGAGATACTAATTAGATGTGAAGTGGAAATGTTGAATAGCATTTGAATGTGTGAGCTTGGAATTCAGGATAGAGGTCTGGACTAGAAAAGCTTGTGCCATGAGCCTGGGTGTGAATGTTAAGGAAGTCAGTGTAGATAAAGAAGAGAAAAGGTTCAAGGATTGAACCTTGGGACGCTCTAATGTTTATAAGTTGGAAAAATGAGAATATACTAGCAAAGGGTATTGAGAAGGAATGGCCTGTGACATAGGGAAAAATCAGGAGAGAGTGGTCAACTGAAAGCCAGATGAAGAAAGTGAGTCATATCAGTGAATGATGCTGATAGGTCAAGAAAAAGAAGACTGAGAATAGGTTAATGGATTTAGCAACATGGAAGTCATTGGCATGGACAGTTTCACTGGAATGGTAGGGGACAAAAGCTAATTAGAGAATGTTCAAGAGTGAATTTGAGAAGAGGAATTGGACATAGAGATTATAGATATTTCTTAAGAAGTTTTGCTATAATGGGAATCAAAGAAATGGGACAGTAGCTGGTGGGGAAGTGGGATTGTTAAAGGGTATTTTTAGGATAAGGACATTTACATATTTGTATGTTGGTTGATAGAAAAGATGCAGGAGAGGGGAAATTTGATAAAGCAAGACAAAGAGGGGAGCTTTTTCAGGAGCATTGTTTATGAATATGTGACAGGGGGTGGAATCTAATGTACAATGAGGGATTGGCTGAGACAAGAGCACACAGAGTTTATCCATATCGGGGAGAAGGCAGAGAATGTGGGCACAAGTGCAGATGGGAGGGTAGGTGTGCTGGAGAGCGAGTGCTTATGCAAGTTTTTTCTGACTGCTTCTATTTTCTCAGTGAAGTAGGAAGGAAGGTCATAAGTTGAGAGTGAGGATGGTGGGGGAGGTGTTGGAAGTCAGAGAGAAGGAAAGATATGAAATAATCTTTTAGATAAATGGAAGAATGAATGGACAGGGAAACATAATTGCTGGGCAGCACTAAGGGTCTCCTTGAATGATCATGCATTTAATGTGAGAATCATCTGTTTACTTGTGTGCTTTTTTCCAGCTACATTCAGCTGACATGCAGGCATGCAATAGGTGGGGGGCTGTATATGATCAGTATGGTTGAGATTTGGAGGATGGTGTATGCAAGAAAGTGATTATAAACATTGTCCATAGAATCTAAGCTATATAAGGAAGTAAGTGAGGATATGAGTAGATGAGGGAGATGGGTAGAATTAATGCATTAGAGATCCTAGTGGGCTTGGAGAATTATTGTAATAGGGGTAATTGAGGGATTGAGCTGCAAAGATATTAGGCAGTGGTTGGGAAGTGAGATACCTGAAAATGAAATTATAGAAAGATTGTAATTATTAGTTATTAAAAGGTCAAAAGTGTGACCGTGGGAGTGTGTAGTGATGGTAGGGTGGAGTATAGATAATAAGAGAGAGAAATTCAAGGAATTGAGAGGCAAAGGGTTGGAAGGATTATGTATTTAGATACTAAAATAACCAAGAATTGTGATTGGATGGAAATAGAAAGATCAGTAGTGAGCCAGCAGCTAACATCTTCAAGAAATTGGGGGTGTTGATGGGGAGGGGGTCTGCAACAGGGAGGTATAATGGGAACATAGAGCTTTCCTCCTCCCTCCTCAACTTTGTCCCCTCTATCACTTTCCATCTTCCCAGCTGAAACGGCTGGAATTAGCTAACTTAATTTCCCAGGCTAGAGAGCTATAAATCACCTGTGACTTCCCTTGCTCCTTTCTATTCCAATTATCTTCAAGTCCTAAAAATTTCCAATTTCAAATCTTACTCTCCTTTCCCCCCCTTTTGATTTATAACTAGTCTAGCCAGTCACTCTCTTTTCTATCACTTAGTTTAACGTTCTTTAAGCACTATCTGAGATTATCTTTCATTTATTTGCTTTTTCTGAGGTAGAGGAGGGTTCTGTTTTCCTTATTAGAATACAGGTTCCATAAAAGGAAAACCCTTGTCTATTTTGTGCCTGGCACACAGTATACCCTCAATAAATATTTCTAGAATGAATGGCCCCCATACATATACTGATGAAGCTGAATTTTCTCAGGTTCACACTCTGGCGCCACCTTACCATCCCTAACTCTCCCACACAAACCATCCATTTCACTCAGTAAAATCATTTTACTGCTCCCCCCAAACACCATGTTAATGCCTATCCTGTTGGATTTCATCATATTGCTCTCACGTTCACAATGTCAGCTTCGCACACACCAATTCTTCAAGGTCCATCAGGGTTCTGACTTCCTGGATGATTTTTGCATGATTATTCTGACACTTGCTGGTTTCTCCCTTTTCTAAAATACTGCTATACCTAATAACATCAGCTGCCTTATTTTTTCTAATTGTTTCAAGTGTGTTAATCTTCCCTTTTCATTCTGAATATAGTTTTATTTTCCTTTGGCTCAGGGATCCTGACTTACGTCTATTTATTGTACACTCCATAATAACAAACAATATGGGGCAGATAATGGATGCTTAAAACAAAAAAACACCATGGCTTATTTTTTTTTCACTATGGATAGCTTCATTGACTTCTGTCTTCCTCAACAATCTGACAAAATTGACTCCTTTCCTACCTTTTATTCCGCTTTTGGCTAAATTTGACTATTCTTCCTGCTATATTGTCTTCAAGACTAGAACCATCTCCTCCATCTGCTATATAGAATTCTATGCCCTTGCACTGAGATTTCCATAACTGAATCATTGTCTTTGCCATTACTGATCCTGGATTCTCTCGGCAATTTTAGTATGATATTTAAGATATAGTTGCCAAGATCATCTTCTTTCTTGGCTGTTTTGATTCTTTCTTTTAAAAAAAATCCCTGTAATTCTTTTTCATCAAACTTTATGTATTCCCTTTGATATCATATTTTTTCTGTGGCTCCATCCTTGGTCTGGTTCTTCTCCACTTTCTTTTCCTAAAGTTCAGCCCCTTTTTATCTCGTGATTTGCCCCTTGTCTTATTTGAGCAAATCAGCTTTCACACCTTTTTTCAAGCCACTCTGTATATTTAGAATAGTTTCTCAAATAATATAAAATTTATAATATTTAAGAATAAATGACACAATGCCAAAATATTCTGTCTCTTCTTTCAAATAACATCTGAAGATGCACCTGTACCACTTAGTTCTATATTTAAGATATTGAATAAGTATCATTCACCCATCTGCTTTCTTTCTGTCTTGCATTTTTCAGGACTGGCTTAAGAGTTGTATTGTGAGGTCTTTTGGACTGGGAACTGCCTGGCATAGTTAGCAAACTGGCCTTTGCTCTGTATGTACATGTTTCTTTGACAAATAATAAATAATAATAATAGCCCCCTGTGCATTTTTACATTCCACTCATAAATCCCTAGAAAAAGGAAAACTAATAACCAGGGATTATAATAGAAACACTGAAACAAAACTAACGTCTCACTAGGTTTTGCTACAGTAATATATATTTCTAGAAACCCATATTTTAATAAATAATTACCTACTTAAGTCATTTGTAAATTGTTCCTTTGCCAACATTATGTATCATATCAAATGTCTATGTGGTTTATAGGACTGGGAAAACAACTGGAACATTGTAACTATGTAGGGGATCAGAGCAAAAATAGCAAAATAAGAGGTTTACTCTGCTGGGTGCACAGTTTGTAAGAATTAGTCTCACAAGTAGAACTACTTAACAGAATATAAGCCTGCTCTAGTGCTTCCTCTTCTCCCCCCTCCCCTTTCACTTCACTACTCCAGATCTCTTTTCAATAATGGAAGACTTGCTTTCTCTTTCTTAATTCCAGGTGGGAAGTGTATCATTTTGTGTGAAAAATCTGTTTTTCCCATGAATATAACAAATGGTCTGTTTGAAGCTGCTCTATGAAAGCAGCAGTGTGTCTAATGAAGGAGGAGGGGACTAAAGCTTAATAGGTGGAAATGCCTTCTTATTTATCTGCAAATGAGCCACATTTAAACTCCAGTTTTCAAATGCAGACCAGAATGTGGCCACTAGATGGCAGGTCCAAAAATCTGATTGGAACCTCACATGAGGGCAATTCTTACATGGCAAGTAGGATGTTTCTGGCACTCTCTCCAGCACTGGTTTATCAGTGAGCCTCTGCAGTTTGCAATATCCACATTACTTCACAGGGTGTAGTGAGAAGGAAGCCCTTTAATATTTAGGTTTGTAGAGCACTGTCATCACATACACATTCAGATACAGCTAGATCTTTAGACTTCTATCAAACAGACATTCTCAGATCTGGTTTTTAGAAAGGTTCAGCTGTACTTCATTATTTAATGATCTTTGCAATACCTTGCCATGATCCCAAGAGTATAAAAAGTAATTGCCTAATTTTCCTCCCTGAAAACACAAGGAGAGAACTGTTAAACAGGCTGAGGTGAAAGTATGTAGTTATACTCTTGTACTATTTCACAATACATATGTATCAGTACTTTTAATTTAACATTATATATATATATTTTCTATACAGGAGGATAACCATTTATTCACGTTAATTGTTTTGAAAAAGAGCATGTGGACATATAAAAGACCAGTTATTTAGAAGAATAAAAAATTAAGTCCCATGATTTAAAACAATATGAATAAATTTAGAACAGATTTTTTTTTTTGTCAGATCCAGTGCCATTTCTATTTTCTTGCATTCTGATGGGAGACTTCTAGAAGTAGATTGCATCTTTCCTCTGTAATTTTTTTTTTTTTTTTTTGTTCCTAGATTATCCTTTTAAATCAAATATAAAAGATTTGACTATCTGACCACATGGACATTGAGTACATTTTTTTAATCTTTCAATCAAAAGATTTTTAAAAGGAAAGAATCATAAGCTCTGAGATAATTTATCACTCTCACTTAATAAAATGTGTTCTAAAGTCAAATTTACTTTTGTACAAAACCTGTGACATGCATTTTGGTATACATTTAAGTATCCATGCCAATTATATTTTTATAACAATGAAAGCAGCACAAACTCAAAGTCATACAACTCACTCATCATTCACCTTCTGTTCCCTTTTTCTTTAAAAATTTAAGAATAACAGTAAACACGTTCATCTCACCCACCCTTCTCTGAATATTTGGACTGTTAAATGTCTATGTTATACATCAGAAGAGAAAATATTCACTCATCTTCAGAATAAAAAGCAACATATTTTTCATAAGGTATAAATATGGGCTACATTGATTATCACTTAAGAAATTTTATACCAGCATTAGCTGATTTTCTTTAGTTTGAAAGTAGAATTTCAAATAAAATACCAGAAAAAATTTACGGTGACGCTTCCTTCTTATATCTATATAATTGCAGTGGATGGAATTGGACTAAAAAATGGCTAAAACTTTTCCCTCCCACACAGAAACAGCCCTGCAGGGGAAGCTGGGAGGCCTTGGTTCCACCCTGGTCTGACAATGACCCACTGCGTGAGATCCCATGGGCATGGCCTCCCTTGGCTTCTGGGCCTTACCTCTGAAAGGAGGAGGTTCTCAGTGAAAGTCTGTGGTGCCTCCATGTTTTAACATTCAATATCCAGTTGAATAAATTGCTCTGCATTGCAGACTTTGTCTTTGATATACTCTCTCAGACGAGAGAACAATATCGTTAAGGAGCTTGGATGCAAAGCCAATGTGTCCCTACCAACATTATACACCGACCTGGGAATGAAGCTGGAATTGTTTTTTCCCTTCAATCTCCCTTTTGCTCACTCTGCATCACTCTTTCACAGACTCCCCTGTTGTCCGTTAAGTCTAAATCCTACCCAAGAGGCCCTCCCTGACTCCCTGGACAGTCACTGGCTAATTATTCAAAAAACCCCTTTACCTTTCATCCTGGGCACATAGCTAAACTCCATTTCTGAGTTCTCCTTGCAGATAGCTATTGCTCTGTGACCGAATTCTGGCCAATGGAGTGCTGGTAGAAGTGATGTGTGCTGCTCCAGGCCTAGCCAATAAAAAGTTCCTGTGCAGTTATGGCTCTCTCTCCGCCAATCTGCTGGCTGGAGGTCACGCCCAAGCTATATGCCGAAGATGACAGAGCCTCTGCCAGCCTGGATCTCTGACCTGTATTTACATTGGCAAAAAAAGAAGCTTCTGTTATACTAAGCCACTGAGATTTGGGGGCTTATATATTATAGAAGCTAATATTAGTTTAGCTAATAACCGCCCCCCCCCAAACCAGATTGGCTCTCCTTACAAGATGCTTTATTTATGTCTCTTTCACCTGTTTTTCACTTTGTAACTATCTCTTTTCTGATATATAAGATCTCTGAGGATGGTGCTGGTGTTTTATTCATTTTCTCCTCCACCACAGAACTCTAGTTAGAAGAATGAATGCTGAATAGAAACATAACTACTTTAGAAATTACAGAAGGTGGTAAGAGGAGATTTGATTTTTAAAAGTCCCTTCAGTTTTTTGTCTTGTCCTATTTAGGTAGAAGATAGAGATGGTGAGTTTTCCTGGTATAAAAGTGTATTATGAAAACCATAGCCCTTTAAAATATTTCGTGTACTGCCTTCCTAATAACCATGCTCCAAAAATAAAGGGTAAATTCAATATTTTGAAAAACATAATAAAAACAATACCAAAGGAAGGAATAAATGAAGAGATACATTGAGAAATACGAGAACTAGGGGAATTTTTCGTTTAATGTCTCTAGTTACATAGGGCTTCTCCCAACACAACCACCTATGAAATTACAGCTACAAACTATTATCTCAAATGTATCACTGCACTTTTGGTGCTTTACAGTCAGTGTCAGTATTGACCTCTTTTGAACCAAATTCCTTGGACATTTTTCAGTTCTATTTTTAGTTGCCCTCACCACTGCCCCTCCCTGAAACACTTCGCTCTTGATTTCCTCAACAACACTAGCCTGATTTTCCTATTATCTGTCTCTGACAGTACTTGCTTTAAGTATTGGAATTTCCTAATATTTTGCTCTTTTTACTTTTTTTTATATGGTTTTGTTTTTTAATCACAACTTATCCCTGAGTCATCTCATCCTGTCTCATAGCTTCAACTACAACTTCTTCCCAGATAATTCTTTAATCTCTAGCCTAGATCTTTTTCTGGGGCTCCAAATCTGTATTTCCCAAAGTCCTCTGGACATTTTAAAAACAGCTAGCCATTTTGCAGCTACCATACAAGTCCCTTTCTCAGCAAACCTTTTCTTTGGAGAAAGGTTCCCCTTCTTGGTAGAAGACATCAAGTTAGAAATCTTAAAGGCTTCTTCTCCTTTTCCCTGCTCCTTTTTCTAAATTAGTTAATTGAATTTTAAATCCTGTATTGTTTTTACAGTCCTTTTGAGATTTTTACCATAAGTTTGAGGACTGGAGACCTGAAGGCAGGTTAAAAATAGGACTTCATTTAACTCAATATCAGAGACTTATTACTATGAATTAATTCACACAAACATATGAAAAAGTCAAGAACAGAATGACAAGAAGATTTTCATACCCTTCTATCCTATCAGTGTTACACTATAACCCAGCAGAGACCCATTCATTTTCTCACAATGGACTGCTTTAAACAAAATCAAATCAGTGGAAAGGAAGGATTTTTGCAGAACTGACAGGAGTTTCATTCACTGCTATAACTTTTGTAACCTCTGCAAAAGAAAAGTTTTTAAAAAAATGTCCCTAATGACTAAACCTACAGAAACTCAGGGCCTGTGGTTTTCATTCATTCCTGGGTATAATTGTAACAGCTCACATTTATTTTAAGTATTATATTTTCCATTGACATTCAAATGAGATTTTTCCCCTCATCTAATCAGTTGTTTTGATTTCTTGGGCCTAAAGTGCATTCTTCAACGTTTTTCACAATTCTTCAACATTACTAATAACTTCCTATAACAACTGTGGTTCTTTTCTTTCCCTGGAGTAACATATTTATCATCTACTACACAAACCTCCTCTTTTGCTTCCTCCCTTTTTACACAAGCTCTAACATCTTAAATTTTCATTTGACATACTGCTTACCTAAATTATTTCATGTGTGATCCCATCCATGGAAATTCATTTTTGTGTGACACAAATCCCTACCCTATTCTATTTCACAGTAATAAAACTTTATACTGAATTGTTAAAGAGACAGGTAGTCAGCCACGCAGTTTAAATTAAGCACAAGATACACATGTTTGAATATTCTGCTCTCTGTATAAAATGTGTAGAGGCAAGTCCTGTTTGTGTCTGAACATCCTCTCATCTTATTCAAACTGTTGGAGTTAACTCATCTAAGAACAGTTTTCTTGGTTTAATTCAAAAGTAACTGCTCTTATGGAAAAAAAAACCACAGTTATGAAAATATGTGCATTTAAAAAATTTCTTATAAATAATGGTTACAGTTGTGCTCAGTCTATGAAAGCAGCAGCCCCATGACTTGAGCACATGCTATATTCTCATTCATTGTTGTCCCTCAGTACCTTCAATGGTTTCCAGTCCTCGTCCATGCTAACCTTTGCTAGTTGTTGCAGCCATGGTGAATATCTTGTTTATTGGATTTTATTAGCATTTAAAATTTTGACATTTGGAAAAGCACAATCTCCCTTCTTTTTCATCCTGTATTTTTAATGTATACGTGTCTGGGTTCTTTCCAATTTTCAATTTCTCTTTCATAGTTTCAGAAGATGTAATTTTGAAAAAGAACAATTATTTTGCTAATTTGTGGCCAGAATACATCAACTCCTCATAACAAAATTTTAGTAAGAGGACTAATGCATTGAATTTAAACATTAAAGTTTACTTTTGCCCTGATTACTTAGTATTTTTGGTAAAGTTCATTTTGGTTTGATTCATCTATTTAATTATGTTGATTCTCCACTATTTTTGGTGATATAATAGTAATAATGCTAGATATTTGTATAGCACCATAGTGTTCAAAGTGCTGCCATGTACATAGTTCTTACTTGATTAATACAGCCATTTTATAGATTACATCCATTTTATAGATATATTCTAGAGAGAATAGTACATCCATTTTATAAAAAAACAGATGAACAAAGTACTATTTTGGATCACACTTGATAAGTGGTCAGGTCACAACAAACTGCCACTCCCGTGTTCTTTCTATTGCATCATGCTATATTACTAAGGTTTACTTACTGTTGCTTATTTATTATTGCTTTTCAAATAGCCAACTATCATTCCCTCTTCTGTACCACTGTAATAGCTTTCATGTCATATATTCTATCTCTTTCCCAGTCTTTATCCACTTTTCCAGTTCCCCAGTTCTCACTAGATTTTGAACTAATCAAAGACAATTTTTTCCCATCTTTGTATCTCTAGCCTCTAGTAAGTTCCCACCACAAGTTTGCCAATTCACTCTTGTGCTATAAATGCTCATCTTACATTAGTTGTAAACTGTTTTCAACCCAGGATCTTTAAGAATACATTACAAACATTAGTTTAATCTGAGAGGAAAGCATTTCATCCATGTCGTAAGTAGGAGAGTGGAAGAATCAGACTGAATGATTTATTTGAACGTTTCTGGTGAGTCAGTGACAGAGACATGAAAAAAAAAATAAACCCAGGGTTCCTCATGCTCAGGCTACATCTGCACCACCATAGCCAAATGTACTGGGACCAAACAGACTGGCTCTTGTGGGAGGCTGTGTAAGTAGTACATACAGTATTCGCACATCCCTTGTGCATGCTACAGTTCTTTAAAAGAACTGTGGCACACTGGACATTTTGTTCCATTCTAATTTATCTGTGTTCCTGTAGCCATGCCTCCACTCATAAGCACTAATCACTTCGCTAGGTGAGCTTAAGTACCTAATTATTAAGAGCCCTCCAAATTTCTAGTGCCATCTTCAATACAGTTAGTGCCCTTTCTGTCCCATTTGCCCCCTGCACTTGATACTGAATCAGTATAGCAAATATCCCTAATGAAGAATCACGACACAGGGTTAAATTTACAAATTAGGCAATTCCTTTAGTTTTTATGTTGATTCATTTTATCTTTGAATCCCCATCCTTCATTTGCTTAAAATCCAATCCTAAAGTGAAACTAAAAAAGCAATGCTATTATGACATTTCAAAAAGAAATATTGAAACTTAGGACATTTTCCAGAGACTTGTTACCTGTAAGCTCTTGTATATAGCATCAGATAACATAGGTCACCAGGGAATATTAGGGCAATATATTAGCAGACTTAATATTAATCTTTAGAATCCCAGATTTATTTCCCATCCAGGTTAAATGTCCTTTTGATTATTATAGCAAACAATAACATGAAAAATCGATTACAACCATTAATGGAAGCTTAAAATATTAACTTTCATAGCTTTAACCCAATATCTATAATTAAATGCAAAATCTAAGCTAATGCAATGTTAAGGTTGATATTCTAATTGCACAAAAGTCACAAAATTTAAAATAAGGTTTCTAGTGCCACTCTCTGTCAGTTCTACAATATTCCTCACATGTTTCTTTTATGATTTTTAATTTAAATGTGTCTGTGCTAAAGTTGCTGAAAAATAATATAAAGCACAATAATTTAGGATTCAACTTGTAGGCATATGTTTAAAGTTTTATATAATCAAAATACTGGAAAAATGCAATTATTTTTAAATCGTAATGCCATATGTGAATAATTATCATATTTCTGCTTAGGAATTTGTCAATTTCTGCTACAAATCTTCTAATCTTCACTTTTGATTACAAAGTAGGCATCCTCTGGAGAAGAAAAGACAATGTAAAACAAACAAACAAACAAAACACAAAAACAAAAACAAAAAAACAACCTGTGGGCTGTGACAGTACATATGAGTCTATACCTTCAAAACATATCAACGGCCATCCACGTGGGACCACTAAAGACAGTACCTCATAATATTTCAGTTTATGGGCACATCTAGTAGAACAAGCAAAGGCTTTAGAGATGTTGGATAAGGATTCAAATGCCATTAATGCTTCTTACTAGCCAAGGTGACTGAGCAACTTAATTAACCTCTCTGACCTTCAATATCAGAGTAATAATACCCACTCTATAGGATTGTTACGATGATTAAAGGAAGTAATATATATAACACAGGCCTTGCAAAGTTCTCTTCGATTTTGTAGTACTATATTGCTATTACAATTGTGAAAAATGAATACCATAATTTAACAATTGTTTGGCTGTCCATAGGTGTTTGGGAAATACAAAACAATAATCATTTAACATTAATTTTATTGAAAGGTATATAGAGCTATTTAAAAAAAAAGTTTCCTCAGGTTAGGCAATTTGTCTATGGCTTATTACTGAGCACGAAATATGTTCAATACATGATGCATCAAGCTACATCAGCTAACTCTGAAGGCAGGTGAGTTAAATAATTTCTTGGATATTGGGCTGCCTATCCAAGATTTTCTTCAAATTTTATGAAACATTTGTGTCTAAATAGAGAATATGCTTGAGAAAGTCTAGTTCAACAAGCAATTTGGAAAGTTATAAATCATAGATATAAGGACTTAAAGCTAAAGTGCCACCTCAACCATAACTATAATAAAAACTCCTAAGTGCATTCTGGCAGAAATAAATAAAAGCAGCAAAGCCTGTTGTGGATGGTGTAGAGCCCAGAAAGGTAACCAAGTGAGTAAACAGCTAAGGCAGGATTATCCTCATTTGGGAGGAATCCATTCCAGACAGGAATTAAAAGGGAGGGGATAAAGGAGGAAGAATTGTGGTTGGGAGGAAGAGCTTTTGCATTTGAAAGCAGCTAAGTTACTCTACAAAATGAAAAGGAAATTTGTTTTTCCCTGTCAACAGTAATCTCATTTGAGGTCTGGCAGACTGGCACACAAAAGATACATGTGTTCCACATACTTGGTTTTTCTCCTCTGGCAGTGAGGCACACAGGTGACTCAAAACCACTCAGAATAACACAGCCAAATTCCTTCCCAAATGTATAAATACCAATTCTTCAACAGCTTTCTTCAATAGTCTGATAATTTATTGCATAGTTCCCGGCATATTCTCAATCAGGATTTGCTCCTGGTAATATTACAATGTGAGAAATGGGTTTAAATGAAAGGTAGAAAGATCTATACTGAAGCTATGGATTACAATTGGCAACAATTACTGAATCCGAAAAATCTCGCATGCGTATAATACCCACTGAAACATATGTAACCAATAATTGCTGAGTCCTATTGACTCTCCTCACATTAAACCAATAGTGTAGATGAAATTTCTCTGAACCAAGGGTAGCAGTTGGGTCAATGAGTTCAGCATCACTTAGGGGAATCAAGACCATCCACTGATTCAAGCCTCAGTCCCTATCTGTGATTTGTTTTCCTGCTTCATTTTCTTGATTGTCATTAATAAATTGTCTCTAAAATCTTTGGCTAATATATATTTTGTTAGAAAGTAGGCTCTTCTCAGCATGAGCTGGAAGGGTTGAATTAACCCTTCACTTTCAAACTTAATACCATTCAGAGTTTACCTTATTTCATGCAGGTAAGTATTGACACTCCTAAAGAATGGGAAATACCTCATTAACCATATTATTTTATCTAAAAAGACAGATGAATATTTTTGTCAAACAAAAATGCAAAAAGAATGTTGTCCTCCATGTAAAGTAAATGGAAGTAAAGAGATAAATGGAATTAAAAAGCATTCTAGCTTTTTACCCCCAAAGACGTATATTCCCCAAACTTCTTTATACCACAAGCACTTATTTACAATAATACAATTTATACTTTTAAGACCAAGCAAAAAGTTAAGATTTCAATAGTCATAAAAACAGAAAAGAAACCAATGGCTATTTTCTGAGAAAGGAAAGCATCCTCTTTTTATATTAGCATAACTTAAAAACTTTTAAAAGTCTTTTAAAAAAGATTTTCATACAAAAATTACCTTTGGGAATAAATATGAAAAATATCACAAAATACCTAAATAGTGTTCATTTAAATGCCCTTCTCCCCACTCTAGGAGACCTCACAAAACCAGGTATTAATTTAAAAATCATTCATTCATTCATTTATTAAGCAATTATGTTTTTAGCACTGCTCTCACAGTGCTTACAACACTCATAACTTCTATTACTACTAAGGAAGGACTAGCCATAGATAGGCTTAGTGGAATTGGTCATAAATATAACTGAAATTCGAAACAGTGATCATTTAAAATTCATTTCACTAAAGAATTCAAAAGCAATTTTATAAATAAAGTTTATTTAAATCATTTACACATTTGTTTACAAGTTATTACATTCTTGCTAAAATTATGAGAAGAATTACTAACTAGAGTCATTTTTCAAATTATGAAAAATTAATTAAAATCACAATGATTTGGGGAAGCAAATTTATTTTATATAAAGGCAAATTACCCAAGGCCAATAAAAATTAACCATAGTGTTCTTAAAAACTAGATTTTCAAATTTACAGGATATCTCCCAGACATGTAGAAAACCCAGCTCTGACTCATTCATTCAGTCTGTATTTATTTAGAATGTGGAAGATAATATCTCAAGGAACTAATTGTACTCCATCAGTAAACTTGGAAGAATGAAGAAACCCTGTCAGAAAACTAAAATAAAAAGGCTCACAAAGTTGATGCACATAATAAAATTAAAATACAAGAATTCTGTTCATATCTCCTTTCTCCATTAGCCTCCCTATATAAAGGAAGGGAATATGCTTTTGATATTTATGCTCCTGGCTAGGCTTACACTCAGTCAAAAAGGAATATAAACTCTGTTTCTGGATGCTTCTGGATCCCACAGAAGAACAACTATGGCCTTTTGTATATAACTAAAGGAATTGCTAGTGCCGTCAGAGTGTTCAGGGTAAAGCCATTTATTCTCTCTGCAGGAAATTGTCCTTCTTAGGGGTTTCTGTCTCCCACATAAACTACTATTTGTATACCACTTTATAGTTTGCAAAAATGCTTTCACATGCAATGTGTTGTCTAGTTGGAAGGCAGCAGCGTGTGGGGATTAAGAGCACTGGCTTTGGTGCCAGAGAAACCAGGGTGTTTACCAAAACCACTTAATAGTTACATACCCTTGTGCAAGCTACTTGGTCACTTTAAGCCTCGATTTTCTTGTTTGTAAAATGGGGATAATGATACTTATCCTCCAGTGAGGTAGAGATTAGTATTATTGTCATTAATAACCATGGCAGAGACACCAAGGACTTCCCAGTAGTCTACTTATTTTCATCAGGCTAGAAGAAGCAGTTTTTCACTGTTGCTAAGAGTACATAACACAAGCCTCTTGTTAAAGTAATGGCTCTTCAAATCTTAGATCTGAACTGTCTTCATAAAAAAAGTTTTTAAATTCATGGCAAAAAAAAAAAAAATTCCATATACTTTTAGAGAGTCGTTCCTTCTTTGGGGGCAAGATACAAAATTTAATTCTAGGTCTTCTTTAACTCTGAAACTATTTTCCCTGCAGCAATCCATGTGCAGCCATCAGATTTTATTAGGTGGGCCAAGAGAGTCAGAAGATTTACTTACATAACAGCTTGACAGAGTCTTGAGAACCTTGAGAGTTTGTTAAAATTTTTGAGATCCATAAGTATAGGAAAAATCTTGATGGCATTTCCCCCTACTGATTCATTGATAATTCTCAAACATTGGGCTGGCACAACTAGAGAAAAGTGTTACATTTTGCACAGCGTAAAGTGGTGGGTGTGGATGTTTTTGGACTCAGTCAGTCTCTGGCAGCTGACTGAGTCACGTTGTGTTTTTTTGTTGCCTACTTACATTTTCATAGAGGAGCCTGGGTGGGTATGCTCATAAGATGTGCTCATTTAAGGACAAACCCATTTGAATATTGTAATAACCGTTGGTAAACTTCCGCTACTGAATGGTGAATGTGACCCACTGCCTCCGAGAACAATCATTTGGCCAGAAAACAGATCTCTTGGCTTTCTTCACATTCTAGGCCTTTCAGTCAAAGACTCAGTATAAGGGTCCTTGAGGTGAGTCAAACAGTCTCAAGCTCCTGTCAGGACCAGTGCATTACTGGTGTGCAGTGAGTATTCTGCAACATGCAACTATTTTTTATCATAAATGGAGAATGCAAATGTCTTGATACCCAGTAGTCATCTGTTTCATTAGTCAGTAAGCATTTCCTGAAGTACTGTGTTGAGAATTCTGTACCATACTTAAGGAGATGCTGTCCCCTTTCTGAAGGTGTTTATTATCTTGCTGGGAATGGGGGAACCAACCAAACAAACAAACAAAAAACCCCACACAAGCAAAACAGTTTAACCCTTACACATCAATTTAAAAGTGAGCCCACAGAGAGTATATAAAGACTTTAGGGTAATAAACAGGCTGAAAAATCAATTTGGAAGAGAATGATGGTTATATATTTTCTGAAGGAAGAGAAGAACATCACAGAGGAGAAAGACAGCATAAACAGGGCATGGGAATTGGAAAGGGAAAGTTGATTGATTTAGCTGAAATAGAGAAAACAGGAAAACAAAGAACAGGAGGTTACCTGAAGGTGCATGTTGGTACAGCTATATTAGGAAGTAACTCGTTTGGGCTCATGAAGATTGCCAAGACACTGAACCAAAACTGTTGTTCATTCTCCACTTCAAGGAAAATAGAAGTTGATGGACACTTTGAAATTGGGGAAGAAGATGAGGTCAAGGAGTATAATTAACAGTTGAGAAGCTTTATAGTCAGATGAGGATATGGATTTTAATCTATAAAAAGAAAGCAATGAGAGGAATCCAAAATGACTGATTAGGAAGAGGCTGGACTCACTTCTCTCCTAAAAAACTACTGGGGTTCAGGCATAAACTGTCCAGAACAACAGTTCCAGGGCTCTAGAGATTGGGGAGAGTGCTGTGCAACACCCAGGAAAGTGAGGGATGAAGAGACAGAGAAGCTGCGGTGAGAGATCATGAGTAACCCCTTTCAGCCCTGGTTTCTGGGACCAATCTCCCACTGTTGGGGCACAAAGCTTCTGGGTATCCAGTACCTGGTGGGTGAGAAACTGTGGAGTGAGAGGGCTGCAGAGGTCTACTTCCCCCAAGAACAGGGTGGGACACAATCCAGCACTGTTCCAGCTTTTGACTGGTGAATTTGGACTACTATGGTCTGTGGTTTCAACCTTCCCAGTCCAGTGCTGCTATGACATTGTCTGGAAATGAAGGGAGCTAAAAAAAGCCTGCCTTCTGAGGGCTGAAGGGAATAGGTTGCTGAAGATCACCATCTGCTGGCAGGTGAGGAAAGCTCACCTCCTGGAAGATGTCTAAAAGGCTTATAGTTGAAGCCATATGCTGGGCAGGCCAGGGAAGTGCATGCACCTTTGGGGAGCCATGTTAAAGGCTTTTTGGTATCTTTACTGATACTCTCCCCAGGGCCCTGCAGATTTCCTTCATGAGTCACTGTTTCAGCCCTGGTTGAGTAACATTGATGAATAAAGTGTCAAAGAAGAGCATTAACAGAAAGTCAATCAACAACAAAATATTTAATAAGAGAGAGAATCCGAACTTCAGAGTAAGCTATTAAGATAATCCAATGCCCAGATATCAGCAAAAAATTATGCGCCACATCAAGAAACGGAAAAATATGGCCCAAAGGAGGAAATCAAAAAGTCAGAGGAGATACAGAATTTGGAACAACTAATCAAAGATGTTCAAACAAATCTCCTAAACCAATTCAAGGAGATGGCTAAAGAGGTAAAGGATAATAAGCCACTGGGCGGGCATAAAGAAGAATTTGAAAGCATGTAAAGAAAAACAACAGATCTTAAAGGAATGTAAGGCACAATATGTGAAATTAAAAATAGATTAGAGGCACACAACAGCAGATTTGAAGATAAAGAAGGAAGGATCAGCAATCTAGAAGACAAAGCATCTGAATTCGAACAGACAAAAGAACAGAGAAAAGAATGGGAAAAAATTGAACAGGGTCTGAGGGAACTGACCGACAACATGAAGCACACAAACACTCATGTCATGGGTGTCCCAGAAGGAGAAGAGAAGGAAAAAGGGGCAGAGGGAATATGTGAAGAAATAATAGCCAGAAAATTTCCAACTCTTATGAAAAACACGGATATCCATGTCTAAGTGCAATGTACTCCAAACTGAATAGATTTTCTCCAAACACATAGGATGTCAAATGCCAAAGATAAAGAGAGAATTCTGAAAGCAGCAAGAGAAAAGGAGTTCATTACATACAAGGGATATCTGATACCACTAAGACCTGATTTCTCATCAGAAACCATAGAGGCAAGAGGGCAGTGGTATGATATATTTAAGATACTGAAAGAGAAAACCTGTCAGCCAAGAATTCTCTATCCATCAAACTGTCCTTCAAAATGTGGGAGAGATATTCCCAGAAAAGCAGAACCTGACAGAGTTTGTTAACAAGACACTTGAACTACAATAAATACTAAAGAGAGTTCTACAGGCTGAAAGGGAAAGACAGAAGAGAAAGTGTTGAAGGAGAGTGTAAAAATGAAAAGTATCAGTAAAGCTAACTAAAAGGGTAAAAAGAGAGACAGAGTAAGATATGACACATAAAAACCAAAGGATAAAATGGTTGAAGTAAGTACTGCCATTACAGTAGTAACATTGAAAGTTAAAGGATTAAACTTCCCAATCAAAAGACCCAAACAGGCAAAATGGATTAAAAAATATGAGCCATCTATATGCTGTCTATAAGAGACTCACCTTAGACCCAAGGATACAAATAGGCTGAAAGTGAAAATCTGGAAAAAGATCTTCCACAGAAACAATATCCCCACCCACCCACCCACCGACCAAACAAAGAACATTATATATTCATAAAAGGGGCAATCCACTAAGAAGAAATAGCAAACATAAATATATATGCACTGAAGCCAGGGTGGCCCCAAATATATGAGGCAAACCCTAGCAAAACTGAAGGGAGAAATAGACATATCTACAATAATAGCTGGAAACTTCAATATACCATTCACACCAATAGATAGAACATCAAGACAGAGATTCAATAAGGAAAGACAGAACTTGAATAACTTGATAAATGAACTAGATCTACCACATTTATACAGAATAATGCATCCCAAAACAGCAGGATATACATTCTTATCAAGTGCTCAGGGATCATTCTCCAGGATGGGCCACATGTTAGGTCACAAAATAAGTCTCAATAAATTTGTGAAGATTAAAATTATACAAAGCACTTTCCTGATCATAATGGAATTAACCTGGAAATCAGTAATAGGTGGAGGTCTGGAAATGCACAAATTTATGGAGGTTAAACAACACACTCTTAAACAATCAGTGTATCAAAAAAGAAATTGCAAGAGAAATCAGTAAATATGTCTAGACGAATGAAAATGAGAACACAGCATATCAAAATTTATGGGATGCAGCAAAGGAAGTGTTGAGAGGGAAATTTATAGCCTAAATGATTATATTAAAAATGATAAAAGAGCTAAAACCTGGAGGAAATAGAAAAAGAACAGCAAGCTAATCCCAAAGAAAGTAAAAAGAAAGAAGTAGCAGAGATTAGAGCAGAAATAAATGAAATTGAGAACAGAAAAACAATACTGAAAACCAACAAAACCAAAAGTTGGTTCTTTGAGATCAACAAAATTGAGAAGCCCTGAGACAGACTGACAAAGAAAAACAGAGAGAAGATGCAAATAAATAAAATCAGAAATGAAAGGGGGACTATTGCTACTGACTATATAGAAATAAAGATGATCATAAGAAGATACTATGAACAACTGTATGCCAAAAAACTAGACAACAGATGAAACAGGCAATTTCCTAGAAACACAAGAACAACCTACACTGACTTCCAAAGAAAAGAAGATCTCAAGATATCAATAACCAAGTAAACAGATTGAAAACAGTTATCAAAAAACTCTCAACAAAGAAAAGCCCAGGATCACATGGCTTCACAGTTGAGTTCTACCAATCATTCCAAGAAGAATTAATACCAATCTTGCTCAAACTCTTTCAAAAAATTGAAGAGGAGGGAACACTACCTAACTCATCCTATGAGGCCAACATCCCTCTAATACCAAAGCCAAATAAAGATACTACAAAAGAAAATTACAGACCAATTTCTCTAATGAATACAGATGTAAAAATCCTCAACAAAATACTAGCAAAATGAATCCAACAGCATATTTAAAAATTAAACACCATGATGAAGTGGGTTTTATCCCAGGTATTCAAGGAGGGGTTGAACACAAGGAAATAACTAATGTGATACATCACAGTAAGAAATTGAACAGGGAAAACCACATGATCGTCTCAATTGATGCAGAAAAGGCATTTGACAAAATCAATCTTCCTTTCTTGATAATAACACTTTGAAAGATAGGAATAGAAGGAAATTTTCTCATCATGACAAAGGGCATATATGAAAAACCTACAGCTAACATCGTACTCAATGGTGAAAACCTGAAAGCCTTTCCTGTAAGATATGGAACAAGACAAGGATGCCCACTGCCACCACTGTTATTCAACGTTATGCTAAAAGTTCTAGCTAGAGAAGTTAGGCAAGAAAAAGAAATAAAAGGCATCTAAATTGGAAAGAAAGAAGTAAAACTTTCACTATATGCAGATGAAATGATCCTATACCTAGAAAGTCCCGGAAAATCTACAACAGAGCT
Organism: Choloepus didactylus; assembly: GCF_015220235.1. Taxonomy (NCBI): domain Eukaryota; kingdom Metazoa; phylum Chordata; class Mammalia; order Pilosa; family Megalonychidae; genus Choloepus; species Choloepus didactylus. The sequence continues at coordinate 80,237,989 of NC_051307.1, forward strand.
ACTTGAGGTAATAAATGACTTCAGTGAAGTGGCGGGATACAAGATCAACATGCAATAATCAGTAGTGTTTCTGTATGCTGGTAGTGAGCAATCTGAGGTGGAAATCAAGAAAAAAAATCCATTTACAATAGCAACTAAAAGAAACAAATATGTAGGAAAAAGTTTAACCAAGTTGTAAAGAACCTATTCAGAGAACTACAAAGCATTGCTAAAAGAAATCAACGAAGACCTAAACAAATGGAAGAACATTCTGTGTTCATGGTTTGGAAGACTAAATATTGTTAAGATGTCAATTCTACCCAAATTGATTTACAGATTCAACACAATTCCAATCAAAATTCTATAGCCTATTTTGCAGAAATGGAGAAGCCATTTACCAAATTTCTTTGGAAGGGTAAGGGACCCCAAGTAGCCAAAATCATCTTGGAAAAGAAAAAATCAAGTTGGAGGACTCTCACTTCCTGACTTTATAGTGTATTATAAAGCTATAGGGGGAAAACAGCATGGTATTGGCATAAAGATAGGCATATTGACCAATGGAATCAAATTGAGAGTTCAGAAATAGACCTTCACATCTATGGCCAATTGATTTTTTTTAAATTCAATTATATTGATATATATTCACATACCATACAGTCATCCACAGTGTACAATCAATTGTTCACAGTCCATTATACAGTTGTGCATTCATCACCAAAATTTTTGAAAATTTTCATTACCACACACATAAAAAAATAAGAATAAAAGTTAAAGTAAAAAAGAACACCCAAAACATCCCATACCCCCATCCCTCCCTAGTATTCATTTACTTTTTATCCTCAGTTTTCTATTCAACTGTCCATACACTGTATAAAGGGAGTGGCAGCCACAAAGTTTTCACATTCACATGGTCACACAGCTTAAGCTATATAGTTATATAATCTTCAACAATAAAGGCTACTGGGTTGCAGTTCAACCATTTCAGGTATTTCATTCTAGCTATTCCAATACAGTAAAAACTAAAAAGGGATATCTATATGATGCATAAGAATAACCTCCAGAATGACCTCTCAACTCTATTTGAAATCTCTCAGCCTCTGATACTTTATTTTGTTTCATTTCTCTTTTCCTTTTTGGTCCAAGAAGGCTTTCTCAATCCCGCAATACCAGGGCCAAGCTCATCCCCACGAATCATGTCCCATGTTGCCAGGGATACCTACACCCCTGGGAGTCAAGTCCCACATAGCAGGGAGGGCAATGAGTTTACCTGCTATGTTGGCTTAGAGAGAGAGGCCACATTTGAACAACAAAAGAAGTTCTCTGTGGGTGACTCTTAGGCACAATTTTAAGTAGGCTTAGCCTCTCCTTTGCAGTGATAAACTTCATAAGGGCAAGCCTCAAGATCAAGGGCTTGGTCTCCTAAATTGGTAGTCCCTAATGCTTGTGAAAATATCATTAATTCCCCAGGTGGGGAAATTCAGTATTTCTACATTTTCCCCCAGTCCCTCAAGGGAGCTTTGAAAATATATTTTTATTCTTTGGATGGCCAACTGATTTTTGACAAGGCTGCCAACTCCACTCAACTGAGACAGAGCAGTCTCTTCAACAAATGGTGCTGGAAGAACTGGATACCCATATACAAAAGAATGAAAGAGGACCCTTATCTCACATCTTATACAAAAATTAACTCAAAATGAATCAAAGACCTAACTACAAAAGCCAGAATCATAAAACTCCTAGAAGAAAATGGAGGGAAGCATCTTCAAGATCTTGTGGTAGGGGGTAGTTTCTCAGACCTTACACCCAAAGCAACCAATGAAAGAAAAAATAGATAAATGAGACCCCCTCAAAATGGAATAAATCTGTGCTTCAAAGGACTTTATCAAGAGGGTGAAAAAAAGGCAGCCTACTCAATGGGAGAAAATATTTGGAAACCATATATCCTATAAGGGTTAGTAAACCCTTATATCCAGGATATTTAAAGAGATTCTACAACTCAATGATAAAAAGACAAACACCCAATTTGAAAATGCGCAAAAGACTTGAATAGACATTTTTCCAAAGAGGAAATACAAATGACTAAAAAGCACATAAAAAGATCTTCGACATCACTAGGTATTAGGGAAATGCAAATCAAAACCACGAGATATCATTTCACACCTACTAGAATGGCCACTATTAAAAAAACAAAAAACTACAATTGTTGGAGAGCAGGTGGAAAAATAGGAATATTTATTTACTGTTGGTGGGAATGGAGAATTGTACAGCTGCTGTGGGAGAGTCTGGTGGTGCCTCAGGAAGCTAAATATAAAACTGCCATATGATTCAGCAATTCTGCTACTAGGTATGTACTCAGAAGCACTGAAGGCAGAGAAGCTGACAGACATTTGCACATGGATGTTCACAGAGGCATTATTCACAATTGCCAAAAGATGTAAACAACCCAGGTGCCCATCAGCTGATGAATGGATAAATGAAATGTGGTATATACACATGATGGAATACTATTCAGCTGTAAGGAAAAATGAAGTCTTGACACATATGGCAACGTGGATGAATCTAGAGGACATGGATGAATCTTGAGGACATTACATTAAGTGAAATAAGTCGGACACAAAAGGACAAATATTGTACGACCTCACTTAAATGAACTAAATATTGCTAGCAAACTCATGGTGTTAATATCTAGAACATAGGCCAACAGAAGATAGTACGAGGGCAGAGAGCGGGGAGTTGATGCATAATTTGTGCAGAATTTGTAATAAGGTTGATTGCAAATGTTTGGACACGGATAGAGATGATGACAGCAATTATAGCGAGTGTAACGGACAGTGATGATATGTGGGTGCGACTGTGGGTAAAAGTGAAAGTTCAGTCATGTGTGTCACCAGAAGGAAAGCCAGAGAGTGAAACATGGGATTTTATAGCATAGTGAACCCTCTCACGTGAGTGAAAATGTGCTAGGAATTGATTGTGTGATGAAAGCACATCTCTGTGAATATACTGGAAGACACTGCTTGAACACTTTAGGTGGATTGTATGGTATGTGAATTTATCTCAATACAACAGATAAATTAAAAAAAAAGAAAGCAGTATAGAATCCTAGGCCAAGGAATGAGATGTGAAAAATAATAGGTGGAAGCAGATATTCCAGATGTTTAAAAGGGTTGCTTCAAGAAAATAACCTGAAGGAAAATGGCCTGTTTCCAGGGATTCAGAGAGGAGACAAGGATGACTATTTCCAAAGCCCACTATGGGGCCCTGAAATAAAGAGAAGAAAGAGGTCAACTGAAGAGGTATTGTTGAGGGAGAACTGGCAGAATTTATTGACTGACTGAATGGAAATTAAGGGCAAAAGAGAAAAAAGGATTTTTAAAAGACTTTAGTGTTGGGGCCTGAATAAAGCACACCATGAACAGTAATGGGAAAAGAAAATGGATGGCTGGAGTTGAAGATGATTTGGTCAGTGATGGAACATCAAAATGATTAGGGTTGTGTGTGCATACACATGTATGTTTATGGGGGTGCAAAGTAGAAATGCAGATTTAGGGGTAATGCCTTTCTTTTCCAACGTTACATAACTGCTTACAATTTTCATTCAATTACTGATTTCTTTATTAGACAAGCATTTATCAAGTGCCTACCATGTATACGGTTTACAACAGAGAGAGAAAAGTTACACCCCCTGAATAGAAAATTGTTTACACTTTATTGCAACATTATTTAAAGGATGTATTTTTCATTTTTTACATTACTTTTCTGATGTACTATCTCAATTTATAATCACTTTATACCATTATTTTACTTAGTGTCTTTTTTTCCTTGAATACAACTTGTATATTTAAATGAAACATAAGATGAAGGAGTGACTAAGATGGCTGTTGGTTACATTGGGTTTATATTTCCACTCAGATCAGTCCTGACTGAAAACCATGTGGTTTCCTGGAAGGGATACATGTGTGTGTGCATACTCTATACCTTACTCAGGTTTTGGTTTCATGGACATAGTGTCAGAACTGCAGTCAATTATACTCTGGATCCTGCTTGCTTGGGAGTGAGAGGAGAAGGGAAAATTGACACATATTTTGCACAAACCACTTTTCAGGAATCCAGTGACAGTGGCCCTTCATCAATTCAGGCATGATTGTCAACCATCAGTACTGATCTCTTATGTAATTTTATTTCTCCCATATGACTTACATCTAAGGAGCTGAAGCACTAGGAGATAAGGCAGTCATATACAAGTGTGCCAAAAGGAAATCAAATTTTGAAAACATGACTTGACTATTTTTTAAATGTTAATTTAAAGCAAAACGTACAAAAACATTGATGTAAGAATCTCATTCCTTCATAATTATTATGACCTGAAAACCTACTTTGAAGAAAACTAGTCATGGATAAGAAAATAATTTCTTCACAGTGGTTAAAGAATAAAAGTGCTCAAAGAAATACATAAACAAAAAAGCCTCTAGTATACCAAGGTATTAACTATATTTATTTCTGTGTTTTGGCTATGAAGGATGACAATTGTATAGCTATTCTATATAATGGCAGACACTCCCCTTATTCAAGGAAACAGACTCCTTTTATGACATTATACTAGGCATCCTCCCAATAAAGGAATATTTTATTTGTGTTCATTTGTAAATAGTCTCATTGACCAGTCCTTGTATTTTAAATGAGACCTTTTCTTATGCAGCTACTTTGTGCGTTAGTTACAGTCGAACGCTTTCTTACAGATGGATTCGGTGTTAATTGAATAGAAGAGTGGAACAATTTCATACCATAATTTTTCTACCAGTCCCACATTTCTATTTTCTTTTCTAAGATGTTGTGATCCAATTGACAAAATTCTGTTAAAGTTCAATATATATCTTCACCGCTAATTTTTTTCACCATGGTAGTTACTGGTACCACAGTGGATCTTCATATCTTAAATCTATCCAGTATAATCCATTCTGTACTATTGCATCCTATTCCTTTTGTTAAAAGAAGTTTGGCTTCCATATAGTGATTTCCACCAAACTATAAAAGTACTACTAATGCCCAGTTTAGAACATAAACAATTTACTGCTGTCCTCCTTTGAGTCCTTCTCTATTTTATTTCTCTAACCATCCTACTAAGAATAAATTTCCTAGAATACTGTGGGCAAGACTGATTTCGCAATGGGCTACAGGTTGACTTTTTTCTTTATTGATGCTTTTATTAGAGTTTTAGTGATCTAGCAGTCAATCCTATCAGTTAAGGTTGCCTGACATTTTACTTGCTTGAGTGACTGCCCCTAACTACTTCTTTTTAATTCTCTCCACCCCCCCACATCCCATCTGATCCTATCTTTCTCATGTAATTAAAATATTTCCTAGTACCTTTTGGGTTAGTTGTAATTATATCACTTTTTCTGCAGTTTGGTTGATGCCTAGCATAGAACATATACATTTAACAAGCTGATCCACAGTCACTAGTGCAATGTTGATTTGTTTATAGCTTTCAGTAAGCATAAGGCTGGACAAGACTGCCATTCTTCAACTCTATTTCCTCTTCATTTAAAGAGGAAGCCTTGAAGACAATAAGTATGTTGTTTTAACTTTCTGAGTAATGCTTTCTTGTAATTGGTAAAAGACTTTCATTCACTCTTTAGGAAGAGAATTATAATTTTTAATTTTCTAGTCCTGTTTTGATCTCTTTATTTTTTCCAGTTGTGGATTTGTTATTTTTTTTTAAAGTAGTAATTGATGGTTATCTTTTGCCCATACATAGCCTGAAAATATCTGAGATATATTATATATATATTTTAAAAATATATACTTGAGTATACCTGAGTGTCTGAAAACAAATAAGGCTTGTAGACTCACAAGGTTTAAAAATTATCTTTGTCTTTCTCATTTTGAAAGTAGAGATGCTTTTATTTATCAGCCTATCTTTCTCTAAGTTGTATGGGAAATTCTCAAAGATATTTCCTGTTAACAATGAGGGAGATTCAATTTGGTTAACAATATTTATTGAGTACCTACTCTAAGACATTGTACCAAGTATTGCAGGAGATTAAAAATGAATATTGCAGAGGTTTTTTCACTTAAAGAATTCACACTTAGCAGAGGAGATATATAGACAATGATGCAAATTAAGCACTAAGTTTCATAAGAGAAGTGTAGATAAGATATATAGACAATGATGCAAATTAAGTGCTAAGTTTCATAAGAGAAGTGTAGATGAGAAGTCATCTATTCTTCCTCATCTACAGGAAAAATAGATGATGTCCCTTGCATGGGGAGATGTGAAGAGAAGTAGGCAAGAAGGGCTGCATAAAGAAAACGGCATTTGGGATGGGTCTTTACCATTTGATAGATGAAAATGAGGACGGGAACATATAAGGAACCAAGTGAGGAGTATTAGATCAAAAGTGGACTACTCAGAAAAAAAAACTATTTTTTTTTAATGGAAACCATGGATAACAGTTCAGTTCCATTCTTGCAAATTATTCTAAGCAAATTGCCATGAATCCTGTCATACTTAATGTAGAATATTTTCCTAGCCAAGAGGCACATTACTTTCAGTCAGGAAGAGGTTCTCAGTAGATGCACTTGGTTGTGCCCCAGTAAACTTTTGAATATGGTCCTCAAAGGAATAAAGTTCACAGAACTTTTTCGTTTTATAAATAAATAGAAATTCATCTGCAGGAAAAAAAAAAAGGAGACTCTAGATATTCAGGAATCTATTCACTGTCACATAGTTTAAACTTATTTTCTTTTCATTTTGTCTCTAGCTAAAGTTCTCTGGGAATGATTATCAAGGAAGGAGGCATCAAGGGTTATGAAATCAAGTCCACAAAAAGATCACCAAGTGAAGGACAGTGGCACCTTTTAAACTCTTTACTTGGGGATTCCTTGTTTTGTTTTTGCTGTTGTTTGTTTACTTTCCATGGTTAGCCACTAATCAATTCTTTGGAGTCATCAAAATAATAGAAAAGTTACAGAGATGTTCTTATGTTCCATGTTTCTAAGGCCTATTTCCAAATAGCCCCTAATTAATGGAGAAATGGTTCAAGTCAAAAGAGCTTTTTCTCTGACATAGATTTCTAAACAATGTAATTATGGTTCACTCCATGGTTATGAGCTTTGGGAGTGCTCACAAAAAACGTCCTTGCTGCAGATGTGGCCACTGGCTGTTATACCAGGTAATGTGATCCATGTTTGTTGTTGTTAAAACAAAACAAAACAAAACAAAACACAAAACAACTCTCTGTGTTTGTTAGAGTAAGATGTGGCTAAACATAAAGATCAGGTATTCAAACAAGGTCTTTCTATTTGTTCGCTTATGTCCTACCTGGAAGCTTAGAATTCCTGATGTGCATGCAGTTTGTGGCTATTACTTTGTGTTACATTTTTGCCCTCAGAATTGTTTTCAACCACACTATATTACAAACAAACAAACAATAAATCAAAGCTGGCTGTTGATAATCAGTCCAAGAAGTGTCCTCAGTGTAGCTTCAAAAACTCACCCTCTTCTCTCCAAATCTAGGTTTCTTTCATAGGACAATTATTCATACTGTATTCTGCCAAGAGAGCAACTGGGAGGAATGCCTTACGTTAAGTTGGATGTTCAAACTTGAGATATCATCCATTCTAAGTCTTTACCATAAGACTGCCATAGCAATTGGATATTTGTGACACATATAGAAATTTAAGAACTCCACCATTTTATATTATATGTAAATCTATTATGTGGTACATAAAGTATTAATCAGTACTTCATTAGCTGTCTCAATTTATACCAATTTATGGCATGTATATATTATTTTGTAGGAAAATGTAATAAAGAAAAACATAACTTTCCTTTATCCCAAATACTTAGCTTCTTTTTATCATCTTTCCTAAAATATTTCTTTTGACCTTTGCAAATCAGTAAAAAAAAAATCAAGATTTTGTGTTTGAGTGTAAGTACATCTACTAAAAGTACACTGTGCTTCCCTTTGTTCATGCTTGAGAGATGGATTATAGCTTTCCTAATCTGACCTTATTATTAGACTGGTCAAGTTTATATTAGTTAAAATGAACATCATAAATTCACAGTACAACTTATCTGGTATTCCTTCTATTGTAGTCTGAAAATGGGCTGTTCAGGACTGAATGGCTCAAATATAAGCAGATTTCATTTCTAGAGAAGGAAAGTCTACACTTCAGTGACACCATGAGCAATTAACTTTGCCCTAGCATAATTAATACAGTTTACAAGTTCTGAATTGGGTAGATGGGAAGAGTAAAGGAGAATGAAACTCATTCACTCTCTTGCTGGGTTCTGCTAAATAGCTTCCTTATCCCCACAATGTGACATTTATCTTCCTTATTCTTGCACAAAGTCAGCAGCCCTAAAAATCTTTCCCTCTAAAAACAGAAAGATGAGTTGGTGATAAAGAGATGATGTCACCTGTCAAATTGTAGTATCAGATGGAACAGTTACCAAGCAAAATATTGAAGAGATAGTTATAACTTCCATACTACCTTTCTATTCTTGTCAGCCTCACAGATTTGCAGTGGGTCACAGATAGTTTCTCTCTTTAGGTTAGAAAGCCTTTCCAGATGAAGTCATCATTTTCATTACTCTGCTTCTTCCTCTTTCACTAGAGTGTTTTTCTAAAGGCAACTGAGGACCTCCTCAGTGAAATATTGAAGGCAGGGGATGCCTGGAATGATTAAAAGAAACAAAGCTTTCCCAGAGCACTTGTCCCCTTCTCTGCAAGGAGATGAGGTAATATATAATATCCTTCCTATATTACTACCACAAGGGCAATTTGTGGGAGGAAGAGATGGATTTTGGGGAGTGAAATCCTACTGCATAGCCAGGGCTATTTTCAGAAGGGCTTATCTTCAATATTCTCATTTCAGAATTGGTCTCTTTGCTCAGAGCAGTATCTTAGGCAACACTGAGAACCCCCATCTTGAAGGTAAGAATGAAAGCTATCTCTTGTGGATGGAATACCTGATGAAGAAAAAGGAAAATATAAAAGAAGAGATTCTGCTAAAATAAAGATGATGCAAAAGAATAAATACCAACTCCTGCTATTTTCATGTGGTTTGTGTGTGAGACCTCCGTTTGATCTCTTACTTTGCAGTTTCTACCACTGGATGATGCACATATGTAATTTGGTTAGACAGCTAGTTTTCTTATATATAAATTAAATATCCTCAAATGCCAGTAGACCTCTTTATCTTTTTAATACCCCTCAACAACTGCTTCAAGAAGGAACAGCCACAAAGAGCCTTACCGTAGGATACAGAATGCACAGGTGCCAAAGAAATCACTGCACGTGTAAATTAGAAACTAATCACCACTCCCTTTCTGGATACAGTGGCAGCTTTGCCTTAGAGTTCATGTTGAAATGTACATTTTTATGAAATATTTCTCACGATAGTCAGCATCAATTTAGGAGTTTCAAATATTGACTCCCAGTTCCAGCATGTGAGAAAACCAGCAAGAGGAAGAACGGAAAAGAAAAATTTATTAAGGCCAAGGCTTCTCTTACACTTTAAGAAGATAATTGTATTTGTAAATTCCTGGTTAAAAACTTGACAATTGTCAGATCTGTCACTGCTAGGCTATTCCTGGGTTTCTTCATCATATATTTTTCCCTAAAGTCTCTCAAAGAACTGAAGGGCTTCCAGAGATGAAAATGAACTTGACAATCACGTTGCAACTCAAACTGATCCTGATTCTTTTCGTCACTTTTTAATTCATTGCAGATGGTGTAAATGGGATGTTTACTGGCTGGCAGGTAATGAGTCTTGTTGTAGATAATAGTGAAGGACGAAATCTCATGTCTGTTGACAGCCCAGCATTACAGCAGCTGTATATAGCTATCATCTATTGCTTTGCAGCACATACAATATCGTGACAGGATGCAAAGTCCAGCCCCTTTCCACTAATATAAATGATGATTCGTAAACCTAAATCTCACTAGTTCACATATGATTTGCCCTGATTCCATCCTCACTGCTCACATGGGTAGACAGTGTAAGGTGTGATCTAATGTCTACTGTTCTAAAAGGAAAATGTAATCTATTTAAACATCCAAACGCTCCTCCACCCAGGTACCACCATTCATCACAACTGTCAGTGCCTCTTTGGAAGAGTAATGACCCTCAGGCATGGGATAATGCTCCATAGGGGCCTTATGAATGCCACTGCCAAGCACAGAAATTGATCGGTTTTCAGTGGGGCTGGTGTGTGCATCATGAAAGACCTGCACTTACTCACTAAATTACAAGTGGCTGTTTTCCCCCTTATACAATAAAGCCTGGGTTAGGGAGCCACAGACCCTGCTGATTTTAATTGTCCCAAACAAGTGAACACTAGATTTGGACCTGTCAGTGAGATAGATTTAAGCAGCTTGAAACTGAGAGTTGGAAGATAACACAGGTATTGCTGCCTTCCACATATTTTTCTTTTTTTCTTTTTTTAGTCCTTTCTAACGATAGATAGCAACAACATTCCACCATCCAATAAACACAATTTAAAAAAATAAACCAGAATAAGTATGCCAGTGAAAAGTTAACTGTTTCCTTCTGGTGGGATTTCCTTTATGTGTGGATCTGTTCACACATTATTTCATAGGATCACCTGCACTCTGTTGACTGTTTATACCTTGGTAAATGCTCTATCACTATGAAAGTTTCATTCAAAATACGTCTCTTCCTCAGCTCTCAGCAAAGAGTTTTTCTTTTTTTTTAAATTCAGTTTTATTGAAATATATTCACATACCATACAATCACCCATGGTATACAATCAACTGTTCACAGTACGATCATATAGTTATGCATTCATCACCACAATCTATTTCTGAACATTTTCCTTACATCAGAATCAGAATAAGTATAAAAAATAAAACTAAAAAAAGAACACCCAAACCATCCCTCCCCATTCCACCCTATTTGTGATTTAGTTTTTGTCCCCACTTTTCTACCCATCCATCCACACACTAGACAAAGGGAGTGTGATCCACAAGGCGTTCACAATCACACTGTCACCCCTTGTAATCTACATTATTATACAATCGTCTTCAGGAGTCTAGACTACTGGGTTGGAATTTGGTAGTTTCAGGTATTTACTTCTAGCTATTCCAATACATTAAAACCTAAGAGGTGTTATCTATATAGTGCATAAGAATGTCCACCAGAGTGACCTCTCAACCCCACTTGAAATCTCTCAGCCACTGAAAGTATTTCGTCTCATTTTGCATTCCCCTTTTGGTCAAGAAGATATTCTCAATCCCACGATGCCGGGCCCAGATTCACCCCCGGGAGTCATATCCTGCGTTGCCAGGGAGATTCACACCCCTGGGAGTCGGGTCCCATGTAGGGGGGAGGGCAGTGAGATCACCTGCTGAGGTGGCTCAGTTAGACAGAGAGGGCCACATCTGAGCAACAAAGAGGTACTTGGGGGGAGGCTCTTAGGCACAATTACATGCAAGTTTAGTCTCTCCTTTGCAGTAATGAGCCCCACAAGGGCAAGTCCCATGACAGAGGGCTCAGCACATCAAACCGCCAGTACCAATGTTTGTGACAACATCAACACTAGTCCAGGTGAGGAAGTCCAACACTTCTGCACCTCCCCCCAACTCCTCGGGGGTGGGGTGGAGAGGTGGGCTGTAAATATATTTTTTATTCTCTGTCCAAATTACTTTGGGATGTGTCACTATTTCACTCTAACCTATACTGACCCATCATATCTCACTCCCTATTCAAAGCTCCATGCAATCGTGGTGTTTGAACAAACCGATTGTAGAGTTATACTGTTTAGAAAATATAGATCCTGCACCAAATAGACATCTCTTCCCTTGGTCTCACATGGAGTTGAAGTTTTAAAACACAGTCAGTTTCAACCTTTACTCTTTGGCCCAGTTTGCCCTAATCTTAACCAGATCTGCTTCATTCATATTACTAATTGAAGTCTGGGCTCTTTTTCAGCTTTTTTTTAAACAGTTCAGCAAAAAGATTTTTAAGGCTGGATAAACTCTTGGGTTCTCTTCATTGATCCTGTCTCCCTTAGTTCTAGTAGCAGTACTGTATCTTCAGGGCTTTTAGTTTCTAGAAAGGCAACTGTATTTTTCATATTTCTGTGATGTTATTTTCTAATGAAACTTTGGTTTTTAATTTCTGTCCAATCTTTTTTGTCAATAACTTAACATCATTTAAAATTCAATGACTACAGTTTACTTTTTAGTAGATAAATTTTGGAGGTCCTGTTATTTTATTAGATCATGATATTTTTATATTTTTCCTTTTTACGGGGGTAAAGTAGAGGCAAACAAAACTGAAGAGAAAATAAAAGATACTTTTCAGGATACAGCATCCATGCTAAGCCACAAAACACTAGTTGGTCATTTTCCTGCCTAGGAAATTGTTTTCTAACCCACGTGGTTATGACTATGAGTTGAATGGCTCAACATAAATAAATGCAGGAAACCAAATATTTTACTCACAGTGACTCACTCCATTTTAAGAAACTTACTAAGTAATGAATAGCCTTCATAAAATCATTGCAGTTAGGAAAGCTCTTTACTTGGACAGCCATCTCTGTTCCCTTGGCAGTTCAGGGTTATGCTGAACCTAACTATACTTTTGGTGTTCACAATATCCTGATTATTAATATCTCTTAATGATGGGACTTCAGACACTTTCCTAGGAAGAGAAGCTTACAATTAGATAGAATTTATTAATTAATGAAATATACCAATGAGATAATGAAATTGGAAGCTTTCAGTATACAGCTTGGGATGAACAAATCTATTTGAGAATTAGAAATATGCTCGAAGACAATAAAAAGATCAGATAGCGAACCAAGCAAAATGACCTTTGATGTAAAGTGTCAGCTAGAAATGTCAATCCAATTCAGGACTGCATACAAAGGGACATTGTGTTGCTGAGCAGAGAGATATTAAGTTACCTGATTATCTTCTCTGGAAGAATGCAACATGGTTTAGACACTTCTATTACCTGAAAGGTGTAGACAAATCAGAGAAGATTAATAACCAGTTTTATTAGGAGGTAGCAGATGAGCTGGTGTGAATAGTACTGGTTGTTGAGTTCTGTATTCTCTTCTCAGCTTTGAAATGCTCTCATGTGGAAACAGTCAGTCTTAAAATTTAGATAGGATAATTTATATTCTGTTCTCCAGAGAAAAGGCAGTTTGGGAACTAAAAGGGAAGGGAAGTGTTTAACACAGCATAAGGCCCTGAGGTGGCAGAAGGACAGGAATTTATCCTATAGGATTTTTCAATTTTCATTAAAAACAAAACAAAACAAACACCCAAAACAGCCAGTTGTTAAGCCTTCGTTTAAATAAGCTTAGGACATTTAGTATTTACATTGTGTCTTCCACATATAGAACCTAATTGTCTTTGGTTCACAATTCCATGTTCCTATACTATGATGCTCATGTTTTCCTGGAAACACAATTTGCAAGGGCATTCAAGTAACTCTAATGATGAAATTCAACATCATTTTAAGTCAGTTACCCTTAACTCTAATGCAGTTTTCTCATGTCATCATATTTACTCTATGACCTATAATCTATAATATCATAAGAATGCTGCTTTGAAAGAAACTCTTATCCCTTGCCTCCTGAATGATTTTCTAGACAGTTTCATATATAATTGTATCATTTACTGATTTTAATTATTTATGAATAACACTGAGAAGTGATTAATATAATTTTCTAGTTTATATGTGAAAATAAGTTGTCCATAAGCTAACAATAAATTACTACTTTTGCACAGGCCATATTTCTTGGCTCTATTTATTATAATTTATCATTTTTTAAAGGATTCTTATGGTTGACCAAGAAAAATCAAACTAAACTTTTTTTTCAAGCAATATTGATGGTTTATTAAAGCCCTAATACATGACACTAAATCTTGTAATTCTGTTGGGAAACACCTATAAACGTAACAGAATTTCTCTCTTTCTTGATGCTCTATCACATTTCATTATGTAATACCACCAATGAATGTAGTGATCTGCCCTGCTGTCCACTTTGAAGGATGGATGATGTTGAAAAAGCAGGATACTTAAGCCTATATTTTAAAAGGCGCAGAAGAGGAAGTTAGATGACATGTGATCTTTGGGAGGACTTGTGAACTTCAGTAAAATGGGCCCATACTCAATAAGTATGTTACCTACTGAAGTTGCTGGTGGCTGATAACTTTCTCAGTTACTTTAACAATCCTCTCCCCAACAAACAATTTACTTTGCAAACATCACTGAACTATGCTTATGTTTCGTTTTTCTCTTCCTTTCAGGAAGAACATTTTTAAGCCAAAAAACAACCCTTTAAGTGACCAAAGACATAGGAGATGCTAAACTTCATAAACTAGTTTCTGCTCTCTTGGCTGCTCAACATTAGACTTCTGAAATTCTTCACACAGTAATACATTACAGTTATGAGATTACTTCTTATCTTTAGCTTTGGCTTTTCCTTAACTATTATATTAGTTGGGGTTACTTCCCTTCCCTTCTTGCTTTCCTATATTCCCATCTCTAGACAGCAGACACAATGATTTCTTTAGAAGTGAAATCAAATCCTACTACACAATCCTCCAATGGCTGCCTATTGCAACTGGAATAATATTCAAACTTCTCACCAGGGAGTCTGCATAATCTGGTTTCTGACCCCTCTTTTGACCATATCTCCAAAACACTTCTTATACTCTTTCATAATCCTTTCATAATTCACGTGCCTAGCTAATTTTAGCCTCAGGGCCTTTGCAGTTGCTGTTCCACTTGTCTGAAATGCTGTTCTTCCAGATCGTCATATGGTTGATTTCTAACATCATTCAAGTCTCAGCTAAATGCCATGTCTTTACATGCATCTCTCTACATGTTACACTCACCAGTGTATGTTAGTTAGTATGTTTCCATATTTGTTAACTATCTCCCCTAACTAGAATCTAACTTCAATGGGGACAGAAGATCTTGTAAGTGCGTATTCGCTACTACATTCCCAATAGGGTCTCAAGATATATTTGCTGAATGAAGGGATAAATGAATGAATGAGCATAAAAGAATGAAAAGTATACAAGGGATACACCAGTGCTCTTCACCACAGTGAATGTACCTCAAAGTGCTTTAAAAACAAAAATGTACTTTCTTAGTGCATTATCATCGAAGGTTCTAATTTTACTAATTAAAGCCAGGACCTCAGTGTACATTACTGACTGGTCCAAAATCATGTGGTGAACAAGTATTACACAATTTTGGTCTCAAATCTTGTTAGACTAGTCAGTCCTGCAGTGCTTCTCTTAGGACACAATTGCAGACCAGTTAAAATTATCAGTTAAAATTATCTGCTGATAGGCTTGAAGGGATCTATGAATCCTTTGAAATGGTATTGCACCCTCTTTTGGAGAGAGTTCTACAGCTTTCATCAGATCATCAAAGGAAGCCATAAACAAAAAAAGCCTAGGAGTCCCTTTAAGCAATACCATTACTTCTAATCCTCCTTGGGTAGACTGGAAGCCTCCTGGCTTAAACATTTCCACAGATATTGCCTGTGAAAACCCTAGCATCAGCAAAGGAGATTCCTTCTCTTCTCCAACACCAATTCTGAGGCAAGTTGGGCTTCACAGGATGGGGAACCCTTTTTGGAGCTCATGGGACAAAGCTGTCTGATCTAAAGAATAGAGAAAGAGGGGGTATTCTAACCATGGTCTTGATTAAAGGAAAGCCTGCTTCACCCTCCATTTATTTTTGTAGCCTTCCTAGCTTGATCTCACCTATATTGTTGTAGCCTTAAAGGCTAGATGAGAGAGGAAAAAAAAAAAACCTGGTTTTCACATACCAGACAGAGAATATGACAGGAAAATATATACTTCTAAGCTTAGGACAAATTTTATCCTTATCAGCGTTAATGTAGAGTTTCTGTGGTCTGTTGTTAAATCAGCTTTTCTTTTTCTATGAAAAGACAATGAACACAATAGTCTTCTAATCCAGTGATCAAGACAGACTATATACTTTTGCAAACACTATCAGAGCAGAGTTAGAGTTGTTTATACCACTGGAAATACCATATTGCAAAGAAGAGACAGTTATTTAAGAAGAGAAGTTGTCTAAGGTTTTCTAAGTTTGATAATTAACAATGAACAAGGCATCATTTTCCTTTTGATGTTTCTACTGAGTATGTTACTTTTCAGTAGATGATGATTATGACAATGGCTAATAATTATCTAGCGCTCGCTATGTATCAGGAAACTTTCTATGTGCTTTACACATATTATCTTATTTAATCCTTCTAGAAATTGGATCTATGGAAGTAGGTATTACTGATCTCCCTATGTTAGAGATGAGGAAAGTGAGGTACAAGGAGGTTATTTAACTTGCTAAAAAGTGGTAAAGTCAGGATTTGAATCCAGACTATCTGATGCCAGGTCCAAGCCCTTAACTTCTATTTTATCCCATCTTCTTCTAAGGTAATATATGCCCTTTTGAATGCAAATATGCTAGATAACAAATTTCAATCATTGTCTTTGTCTACCTGGTTTATGCCACTTTTCCCTACAATTTTCTCAAGACTTTCATACTTTCGCTGTTTGGAATACAAACTGGATACATATCTGTGACCTCAACTCTGCTAAAACATCTTTGGTCAGTTGGGACTTAATCCCACCCATATGAAGAACACACAGTATTTTATTAGCCTAAACTCTGCATAACTCTGACATTTATTAGTTATGTAATCATGAAAAAATTTCTTAATCTAAGTTCTAGATTCCTCATGAACATCTTTGAAGATTTAAGTGAGATAATATGAGTATGTGGAATCATATGAAATTGCCATTCTATAGGTCAAAAATGGTCAAATATCAGCAAAGTCAGATGGTTCAACCAATAGCAGTCAAACGTTGATTGTTACTATTGTTGTTACAGAAAGTATTCTCACTCTATAAACCTCCCTGCAAACATTTTTGCTCATGTGAATATACTATTGGTAAGTGGTGCTGTGAGGTGGTGTTGAATTTGTCCATGATTTTAATTTGCAATACACAGGCTATCTCAATATTTACCATAAAGGTATCTTCAAATGATACTACAGAGCAGCCTGGAGAATGGACACTAGAAAACTAGATTTATAGATGCTTATTGTTTTTCTCTATAAAGACATACTTTTAATCAGAATAACTTCTAATTAGAGATATCAAATACATGGAGCAGGTTTATGGGGACTGTATTTGTTTCCTATTCTTGCTGTAACAAATTGCCACAATGTAATGTCATAAAAACACAAATCTATTATCTTACAGTTCCAAAGGTCAGAGTTCCTGAAATTAAGGATTTCAAAGAACAAACAGGGCTGTGTTCTTTATGGAGGCTCTAAGGGAAGAACCTCTTCCCTTGCCCTTTTCAGCTTCTAGAGGCTGCCTGCATTCCTTGGTCCACAGCCCCCTTTTCCATCTACAGTGCCAGCAGAGTAGCAGCTTTAAATCTCTCTCTCTCTCTCTAACACATCTCATCGCACCTCTTTCTCTGACTCTCCTGCCTCTCTCTTTCCTTTAAAAGGACTCCTGTGATACATTGGGCCCACCCAGAGAAGGCAGGATAATCTCCCCATCTCTTAATTTAATCACTTTTGCATTGTCCCCTTTGCCATATAAAGTAACGTATTCACAGGTTCTGAGGATTAGGATGAGACAACTTGGGGTGGCCATAATTTTGCGTACTACAGAGACAGAAATATTTCAGGTACCCAAATATCAAATAACAAAGGTGCATAGAAAATCTTACATAGCCACTTACAGTTTTTAAAGAGATAGAAACTTCCAACTCTACAGCTTTTCTTTCAGCACAAGTCTATAGAAAGCATAGTCTTAGTTTGGTTTTGTAGCAGCTTCTTTTATCCATTTACTGAGTGTCAGTTCATCCTACTTATAGTCCAACTTGTCCTTTTTGCAGAATTCATACTGCTATCTCTAGCCAAAGAATTATTAATACAGTAAGTTCTTTCAGCAATTTCTTCTTAAAATTCTAGGGGTAAAAGGCACAAGTTTTCAGCTGAGAATCAATCAGGACAGAGCCCCAACACTTTTCATCACCCTTCTTGTGTCCTTCCGTCAGGCACTATACACAAGCTATCTCAAAAAGTTAACCAACATTGGCTGGTGTTTACACAGATTATTTTACATGAGAAATTCTCTCACTCAGCTGTTTGCTTGGGCAAATTTAACTCTAATGCCTTCCTTCCCTTACCTATAATATCTGGTTCCCAGACCCATATCTCCCCTGTCCATAGTTTCCAGTAAGCATTAGCCTTTAAACATTTAAGCTTCATCAGAATAGGCCTATCATAACAGCAAAACATCCTTGTCCTGCTGGAAACTATTCAGCATCCAGAGGACCATCTTTATGCTGATAACACTAAAATATAAAATAATGCCAACAGCTGGTGCTACAAATGGCTTTTAAAAACGATGTTCATTCACTAAAATTCCTCTTGCTACTTTTGACATGAAACACGCAGTCTCTAATTATTCTGATCAAGACGGTGAAATACAAAAACAAACTTTAATTGTGTTTAACAGATATTTAATCAGGACTCACTGAACTACAGATTAAAGCTGAAATTCATAAACCATAATTACCCGATTGTCGCAATCTTTTGGTCCACATTCTCCTTCCGTCTGGGCGTCTGGCACCTTGCCCCGAATTTCTTTTACTGTCTTCTCAGCTTCGTTACTGTTCATGTTTTCCAGCAGAGATTTAGCACAGATTACAAAATATCTGTTCTTGGCAACTTTCTTCACTAGCTTTTTTCCCCCTTTGCAAAAAAGTTTATTTTTTTCTACCAGATTAGCTGGAACAGGCATAGGTTTAGGGTGCTTTGATGTCACAAACTAATTATATAGTTATCAGGAGATAATATGGTGGCAATAACTAGAGTTACTATTCAGTTACCATGTAGGTATCATGCAATTTCTCCAGCATACCATGCGGTGTGTCCCAGTCACCACGTAATTACCTCACGTCACTACTGCATTGTTTTATGGAAAAGGCTAATCTCACCCTAACAAGACCTTTTCTGCCACATTTAGAAGAAAGAAGTGGAATTCTTAGTTCTTATTTTCAGTATTTCTCATTCCCAGTAAGATGTTTTCTTGCAAATTTTAGAGAAATATCTGTCCTCTCCTAAATTTGCTTTTACAGGAAACAAATGGAGTGATTCTGTTTTCTTTTGCATCACTCTATCCAGGTGAGAGAAGTAAATACCAACAATATATGCTTTTTCTCTTTTGTTAAAAAAACAAAAACAAGCAAACAGAACAAAACAAAAAACACCATCCCCCTTCAAAACACACACACGCACACACACACACACACACACACACATCAAACCTTACTTACTTAGGATTCATTTTGTCTGGCACTTCCCCACTTCTCTTCCCTTTCAAAATCTCAGTCACTCACATTTGTCTTTTCCTAGAATTATGGTGTAAATCATTCTTAACAAGCTAGCGTGAAACTTCTCTCACTCAGTAGAAACACAAAGCGCTACTGTAATTGAAACATGGAACTGATAGCTTGAAACTCTTTCTAACCAGTTCTTTGGGGCCACTCTTCAGAAAGGCATGCGGAGTTTCTTCACAGTGTAGTAACCCCTGTGTCACACAGTTAGGATAACATCACAGACCAAGGCCAGAGGATAAAGAGAAGGCACTGGCAAAAGAAAAGATTGGTGGTTCCTTTATTCCCTCCACTTGGGCAGGCAACTCTATGAAACAAGGACTGCAGTTGCTACTTATTTATCTCAAGTTGATGGCTTGAAGTCTGACCTCGCTAAGACCTCTAGATACGACATACCACCTGAGATCTCTAGTATAAAACAGGATGTAGTGGCTTACTCTGTATCACAAGATGAAAGGTATTTCTAATTCTGCTTTTATTAGCCACTTCCCTATCAGATAGCTGCCCATTCAATTGTACACTTAACTCAAGTTGGGGTAAAAATCACCTCCAGATTTCGAAAGACCAGAAAAATTGCTATCCCATCCTAGAGCATTGTTCTTCAATCACACAGTTCCTCTAAATACAGCTGACAGCCTTTGAGATGCAAAATGCATCACTTTAATGTAGTAGAGGTCCCCTTCACTGCATTGCTAAATCCATTTAGCAGAATCTTCTTGGAATAATCTGTCCCTAGACCTGAGGATGTGCAGTGATTTTAAGCATTTTAAGCTAATGATAATGGTTAGTGCTGAGAACAGATGTACCTGGCTGTGATGTGATCTATTCCAGTAGGCTTTTATGAGCTGTTCATTCCTATTGACTTAGCATTTTATGTCTGTGCTTTTTCCTGGTGTGATGGTTGCATAGGGGTGTCATGTGTATATTTTCCTGATATGTGATGGCTGTACAGGGGGCTGTGTGTATTTTCTCTGTGCAATGGCTACACAGGGTGTCGTGTGTGTGTTTGCCTGGAGTTACAGATGCACATGTTATTGTGTGACTCTTCCCTCCGTTTGATGCTTGCTCACAGGGTGCTATGTGTATCTTTTTCCTAGTGTGATGCTGTACTCATTGCTGTGCTAATGATGGACATTTCTAGCAATTATCTATCTACAGGGTCCTGGGGAAAAGATGGCAGTAAAATCAATAAACAGTGCTAGACAGGCCCTTGTAAACATGAAATGACACCCCTGCATAAATGCCTTTTCCTACCATAGCATGTTAAAATCCAAGTGCTGTTACCTTATTGGCATTGGGATAAAATTTCTATGGTCTCTTCATCTCTTTCATATATTACAATCGTTTGGGGGAGTTTGAGATGACTGCTGGTTGGAGGGCTTTTACACATGAATCTATCTAATGACACTTTTCACTACATTGTCCTACACATCACCTCTTGCACTCCATCCTGACTTCCTCTGGCATAATAGCTGATATTCTGAAAGTGAATATGCTTTTCATTTATTCCTGCAGGTTCACTAAGCCCTCCCCACATGCCCCCTACATCACACACACAAAGCCCCCTCCCTTGCCTCTCTCTAGTCATTCTGTATCCCTCCTGTGTTTGCCAAATGGAACTGACAAAGGAGAGAACCAATGATGTTAAAGTCTTTTGAAACCTCTGGAATACAGATGAGCTGGGAGGCATCTGGAAACAAAACCAGACACTTGAAATCAAAGAGACAAGTAAATTACTATCCTAATCTAGGAAGAATAACTAAAGGTGTCAGTGGGGTTCCATTGATAGCACTTGGCTCTGGGCCAGAATGCCAAGGGTTCAAACTCCACACCAGTGTTGGGCTCAGGCCCAAGACTTGCCACTGCAGGGCTCAGCAGCATGAGCGGCAGTGTTAAAGGTGTCAGCCTTCTGCAGAGAGGTTAAGTCCAAGTCCTTGTGCCTGCTTGTCATTATATCTCAGAGGGATGCAGAGATAACCCTAGCTTCCTCGCCAGTGCCTTTCTCAGTAAGATAGGCTGTGGAGGAACTAGTTCTCAGCAGCAGCATTGCTAATATCAGTATTGTACAATTAGTGAAATATCCCTTTTCTGATGAGAACCGAGGCTACTTGAAGAAAGAATATGCAAGAAAATCCAACTTCCACCCTCCTCCCCCTATGAAACAGAAAACAATAAAAAGCAAAAAACCCTGATGTCTGTCCTGAAGATACTTCCATCAATGCAAAGAGCTAAGTTTGGAAACCTAAAACCATGTGTCTAAATGAAAGGAAATGTTTTCATTGGAACAGCTTACATGTCTGGTACACTTGCATAAATTCTATTGCATAGCATTTTAGAGCTAAAATTGTTATAAAATGCTTAATACAGTAAGAATAATTATGAGATTTTGCACGCACAGCTGGTATACAACTAAAGTCTCAGCCACAGATTCAATGGAGCATGGGAAAACCATTTATAAAAATTCCTGGTATGCCAGTTTAACTCACCATCAGCAACCCATCACATCTTCCATTTTTTAGGTGGGTAGGGAAGATATTTACCTACAAAATTTTTTCTTTCTTCTCTCATGGATGCCATTAATGCTCTATTCAAGAAATTCTAGTCATTACTTGATAGTAGCAATATAAGTTGTAACAGGATATAAATGACCTGAACAAAAGGCTTTTCCACTGAGCAAAGAAGTTACAAATAGTAAATAATGAAACATAAGACCAAATTATTAAATTTATCTTTGGTAGCCTTTTTTTTTTTTTTTTTACCTCTCCTTCTTGCAATCTTTCACTTCCTCTTATCTCTCCTCTTTTCTAAGAGTCAATTCTTGGGTGATTTCCTGGGTACTCTGGATCTCATTTCCAGGGCTGACCTGGTCTTGCCTTCCCCTTGCTAATGCCTCACAGATAGAAACCTTCTTTCCCTCTCCCCCCAATCAAAATATAAAGGTTCTTTGTTCTCCCCTCCCTCTAGCTCCAGTTAGTAATCACTTGAAACGAAGCTAAATTTGGAGGAGTTGTTAACGGTTAATAACTTAATGTAGTTTATTTCTTGAAGAAAAAAAATTGAGTTTAAGAGTTAAAGGAGGAATCTCTTTATTGTGGTCTTTGAGGGCCTGTGGAAAATGCCATAGTAGGTAGGATGATTCTAATGAGAGGCCTTGCTGGATGCTCTGTTGAACTGTCTTGGGCATAAGAAGAGATGACATTGTGTATAAATGGGAACCCCCAGGGGACAGACAGTCTGGGCACAGAAAGGCAACATGGTACAATATAAAAAGAATTGGAGCAGAATCAGGAAACCCAAGATTGAGAAACAACAAATTTTACCATGGCTTGGGCAAGTTATTCAGCTTCTTCAGCTAAGAAATGAATGTGGTCCTCGGATCAGAAAATCTCCATGGTTCCATCCAGCTCTGACATTCTATGGCTCTCTGACTGAAGGCCATTCAGCTATCCTGGCTTAGCTTCCTCCTCCATCTAAGCATTAGTGGCTCTGAATAAAGACGGCTGTCATTCTACATGGAGTCATCCTAACTCAAGGGCTGTTATGCTTCCAGTTTTAAGCTCTCTGCCTACTAGCTACATATACTACTTTTGAGATGTTTCCTTTGTGCTGTGCAGATCTTTC
The DNA here is from genome assembly GCF_015220235.1 of Choloepus didactylus. NCBI lineage: Eukaryota > Metazoa > Chordata > Mammalia > Pilosa > Megalonychidae > Choloepus > Choloepus didactylus. The sequence continues at coordinate 80,261,035 of NC_051307.1, forward strand.
CTTAGCATTGTTTAGTTCGATAAACATTTAATGAGCACTTTCTATACATGAAATATGGAAGAAATCACTAAAGACAGGGTTGAACAGGACACCATCTCTGCTTCTACTATTCTTGTCCATCCTCTCTTCCTCACTATGCCAAAACCCATACATACACTTCCAGAAAAATAAAAATATAGGAAAAAAATAGGACGATTTAGACTTAACTGAGTACAGTCCAAAGTACTATCATTAGCAAAATAATAAGATGATAATTTGTACTTGCAAATCATACGCAGTCAAATATGTACTTCAGCAGTATAAAGGGTATTTTAAAGGGTATTTCTCAACATGTATTCTGAGGCCACTAATCTGTGATAAAGGCAGCAATTAGGGGAGAGGAGATTATAAATATCAAACAGTCTCTCCTATAGGAATCCTGATAAAATACTAGGATAAAATTTGTGACTCCTATAAATAGCCTCTGGGAAAGTGAGATCACAGAATTATTTATGTTTAGTTTTCTTTTCCCTCTGAAGTTTTTGAGTACTTATCCCTCTAAACACTCTTTCCTGAGTTAACAATAATAGCTGTCACTTATTGAGTATGTATTAAATGCCAGACACTTCAAATATGTATATATCCTTAAAACAGCTCTGCAATGTAGTTATTATTACTTTACAGATGTGAAAACTGAGGCTTAGGGAAGTTAAGTATATCAAAGATAATACAGATAGTGTACAAAGCTGGGATTTAAACCCAGGTCTCCCTTTGTCTATGCTACATAGTTCTATAACCAATTCTTGGTTCTGCCAAATCTAATTTTATTTAAAAAATAAATATTCTTGCTTGATGTTTTGCTAGCAATCAAAGTAAACATCCTTTATATTCTTTCCTCACATTTATTCATTGCATTACATATAGAACAATGAAAAGAGGAAAGGTTAAGATTTTTCTAAGTTCTGGCTGCCTTTTCATATTTATTTGGACTAAGGGGAATAAATTAAACTTGGGGCTTTTCATCAAAGTAAAAGAATGGGTTATTTTCTATCTGAATAAGTAGTTGTTATTAATTGATCAGACATGGAAAAGGTGTGTTTTTACAACTATATTTGTGAAGTATGGTTTACCTTATTGTACTACATTTTGCTCTGTGCTGTTTTTCATTTTCTTGCACTTTGGACCTTTTTGTTTTGTTTTTATGAATTTAGTCACAGTTGGTTGTGTTTCGAACTTTGTAAAAATGTAACACTAAGGAAATTTAAAAAAGAAAAAGAAAATATTTCCAAAATGATGTCAAAATCAAATCTACCCCTCACTAATTTGATTTGTAGGAAATGGAGAACAAAATATTGCAAGCAGAATGCTTTTAAACACATCCTAATTACTTCAATGTGCAAATGCATTGACTAAATCGAAGCATGCATTTAACACTTTGCACTTCAATTGTGCTTATTCATCTAAGTTCTATAGATAGCAATTCCATTAAAAACAAGAGTAAACTTCACCATAGTCAGCCATTCTACAGTTATCGAGAGAAAACTACTGTTCTGAAGTTCAAGCTCACCTCTCAAATCAGCTCATTTTGGACTAATGCAGAAGATCCTTGGTCTAAATAATATAAAATAACAAATAATTTATTGCAGTTACTCTTCTCCATTCTTCTCTTCTGCCTTCAGAGGTATGGAGTGGGGGACAGCAGAACTTCCCCCAGCAAAGCCACCTAAGCATGGAGCAGGGCAAGTCCTGGGGAATAACACTACGGTGGTGCTCCTCTCTCAAGGATGGGATAGTCACATGCCAGGGTTACTCGCATCTTGATCTGGGACCAGGTGTACCAGAACCACCCTAGGAGCACATTAAAAAGGGAGATTTCAGTCTTACCCCAGAACAAACCAACTGAATTAGTATCTCTTGAGATGGGACTCAAGGATGTATATTTTAAACAAGCTCTCCAAGTCATTCTTATGCTACTAAAGCATGAAAAGCAGTGGCTTATGCACTTAAGCTCTCTTATTCTATATCCAGCAAAAGCCCTGCTGGTACAGCTGTACCTGCTGCCCCAATCGTCAAGATGCATGTGCAAGTACAACTACTTGCCCTGGGAGGCATTAACTCTAGTAACAATAGCCCAAGTGCTTAGTTAGGCATGATGCTGTTTGCTATGCAATATATCATCTAATACCACAGCATCAACTATGAGATAAGTATTATTATTATTCCCATCTTTCAGATAAGGAAATTGAGAGTCAGAGAGATTTAGTAACTTGCTGTGGGCAACACACTAATAACTGAAAGAGCTCTCAAGCACTATGCCACTTCAACTCTTAGCCTTGCAGAAAAATGTGTTCTGGAAAGGTTTTTACTCCCAAAGATGTTCTCTATTTGGTTATCTCATCATTGTAAAGAAGCTTGCCTAATCACTAGTAAGATAGGGTTACATAATACTATATAAGGTGTAAGCATTTTTGTCCAAGTAACTTTTTCCTCAGACCATTCTATAGATACTAAATTCATCTAATCTAAGCTGCTAACCCTTCATTAATTTGTTCAACAGTCATGAACTATGCCAGAACCCAAGGTAGCAAAGATAAATAGGACACAGCCTCTGCCTTCACTGGACTTAAAGTTCTGAAAAAGAAACAAGTTTGTGTACAAATGGTTCTGGGTTAACTTGTACAGTCAGAGAAGGCCTGAGGGAGAGAGAATTGTTCATTCTCCTGGCAGAAGAAGGGAAAGAGGGTGAGGTCTGGAAATTTTCAGTTATTCCAGCACTTTGCCATTGGCTAGTGTAAGGAAATTAGATTTTAAAGATTACATTTTCACGTATACAGTTTTGTTAGAAAAGGGGCAGACTAAGTTACTTGTATATTTTGAGCCAATAAAACTTTATCTGGTACATTCTTTCTGGCATCCAACTGGTTTTCTTTTTTGGCTTAATTTCTGGGTGCAGGGTAAAGTAAATTGTTAAGTTTATTCGTTCTTACATAGAGCAGCTGAGATTCTATTCTGGAGATGGGTGCCTAATAAACTTTATTACACCCAATAAAAGTGACTCCACAGTGACATAATGACTGTGTCTTTTTCTCCATTTTCATGTTTCACTCACTCAAAATACTATTCTTACATTTTCAAATTATTACAATAGGAGAAATTTAGAAGTTAGAAACAATTGCTAACATAGTGATCTAGATTTTTCCCCTTCTGGTAAGAGAGATGATCTCATATGCATGTAACTGTGTTTTGAGCATGTTAATGTCCAAATTGACTGAAGCACTAACGAAAATGACGTTCTGGAATGTCAAAATGCAGGCTGATGACCTAAGATCAAAAACCACAAGAATCCTAAAAAGAAAAAGAGACACTGAGAAAAACGACAATAGCAACAAAATGATATGATTCAGGTTGAAGAAAGTGACCATGTATATCCCAGGTATTTCAGAAACTTCATAAATTGGAAAAGCAAGAATTTTAATCCCTTGTCCAATTTTAATCCAATGTCATGGGTTGACACTGTAGACATGTATTCTCTTCTTTTAAGTTGTATTATCAAATTTGGGACTTATTATTCAGATTATTTGATGTTTGCCTAAAATTTTTACTTCTCTAACATTAGAATAATGCACATTATTTTTTAGAGCATTTAGATAGTTCATGAAAAAGAAGAAATAAGTATCACTTTAACTCTATCATACAGAGAGAACTACTGTTCCCATTTTAATGCATTTCTTTCCATTGTAACCACATAGTTTCATTTTTCTAATTTGGAATCAGGTTAGGTATACAAATTTGTTTCTTTTTATCTGGCATTTTTCAGTTACATTATTTCATGAGAATTTCATAGTAAAAATATTCATTAAAATATCTTTAGCAAAGATATAATTTTCATATATATATGATTATATATATGTCCCATAATTTGTTTAATGATATCTCTGCTTTTAAATATAAGATTGTTTTTCTGTTCTTGCACTTTTATAACATTGTGACAAATATCTCGTACAAAAATGTCTGTCTGAGTCTCTACGTCCTACAGATAAATTCCTAAAATGAAATTACTGAATCAAAGGAAGATCTTTTAAAAAAAGCTTCTTGAGAATGTAATGTCAGATTACTCTCCAGAAGTTTGTGTCACTATACATACCCCACAAACATTAAGATTGTGGATTTTACTGTACACTTAACACTGAAAATTATTTTTATAAATCATGTCTTAGAGTACTAGTGAGTTACACTATTTTTCACACATTTATTAGGAATTTGTATTTCCTCTTCCATGACTCTTCTTTTTATATTCTTTTTAGCTGTTCTTCTTGAACTCCCTATCATTGTATCTTTTGCTTCTGCCTCATCTCTCATTCTGTCACCACAGCCTGCACTCTCCTCTCGTCACCCTGAGCCACAGCATCACATCAGCCTGGCCTGCATTCCAGGTTTTTTTCCATTCTGACCTACTCTGTACACTGCTGCTCACCAGCACTTTTGAAAATACTGCTTTCGTCATATCAGTTCTGTTCAAGAACCCACAGTAGCTCTTGATTATTTATCTATTGGCTAAATTCAAATGTTTTACTCAGGGGAAAGTTAATCTCATTCATGGGTATTTCCTTTTGAGTTTTGTTGACACTTAGGTTATTGCTATATGGAACCCATATGCTATTAAGTTTTCATATGTGGGTATTTATATGCAATAGACAGACATAATACAGAATACTTGGATGTGAGACCTAGAATTCCAGAGCCTTTACAGAGCATCAATCTCAATTCTGTACATTTATAAATGAGGAAACTGGCTTAAAGAGTTCAATTAATTACCCAAGGTCATAGAGCTAGTTAAATAACAGAACTGGACTAGAAACCAAGTCTTCGGATTCACAGTTTAGTGCCTTTTAAATACAGAATAATAAAAATCATTTTTACAATTTAAAGAATAGAAACAGCTAGGAAGACAGTTTAATTTCAGTCTGTTGTTATGGATAAAAGATTTTAAACTCATGGAACATAGAAGGCTTGAATGTTCTTATAAACATGAATAATATGTACTCCTTATAAATTGATCAAATGTGTCATTAAAATTTCCATAAAATTAGCACACCAACAAATGACGCAGTTTATACTAGTTTTCTTTTTTCTTGCTAATCTACATTGTTTTATCTAATCTTCTTTGCCACAAATGAAGCACAGTCTTTTTTATCCTAGAATGTTGCAGATCATCATGAAGTTTCTAGGTAATATCTAATTGTATTAAATGAAAAACCCTATTTTCCCAGCAAATTTATATAAAAAATTTCCTTTGATTATAGTTGGGGATTTTAAGAACTACCTGTAACAAATAAACAATAGGAACTACTTCAAAATGCCTCTATTTAATATAGTAAGCAACACAAACTATTCTGGTGATTAGCAATTGAATAAGATACAATTATTGCTATTTAATCACTACTTCCTATTAAAGAAATACACAGTATGTGCAAAATGAAAACTTAACAGTACTCACTGGTGTGAGAACGGGAGTTACCAAATATATTTATTATTTGTGAGGGTGAGAGGTAGGCTAGAAGGGGGCAAATATGGAAATAGCTCTGAATGGGACTAACTTGGGACAGAGACTCATTAATTGCAAATGTTTGGTTCACAAATTACATGCTTGCCTAACAAAGGAATTGCTAGAAGGGGTATATATTAAATCATATGGAGGTTCAACAGATTACAAAATCCTACATTTAAATGAATTGGTGGGTCATCTAGTGGCAAAAAGAGACTCTAAAGAGGTCTCTGCTATGTTTCTCTGTGCGTGCGTGTGTGTGTGTGTGTGTGTGTGTACACAAAAGAGGTCCATTCATTCAACATTCAACAAATATTTGCTAAGCCCCTACTTTGTGCTAGGAATTCTCCACTAACCGCAATAAGTAATCAGGTTTTTTTGTGATTATCCTCTCCACTGCTGTGTCATAAAAATTGATCAAACTATATCTAAAATTGTGTTTTATAGCAAAATATGAGAAACTGGGTGATGGGAGGAGAGAATGAAAAACAGTATAGTAAATTTCGTATTTAATACAGTATATGATTCATTAATGATCATAATTAAATAAAATAGGTCTGAGTGCTTTTTAAAAATTAGGAGCAATTGTTACTAGAAGAATAAATGATGCTTCAAAACAAATATGTAGTTTAAAAACAAATAACTTATTTATAATATTATTTGTTTTAAAATAGAGTATCTAAATAAAAGAGAAGTAAAATCAAAGGAGTGTTAGATATGAAATACTATGAGAAAACCAAAAAGACAGAGTTAAACTTAAAAAGAAGATAATCATTTTTGCAAAGCAGCAAACAGGGCTGAAGCCAGAGGCCTGCTGAAATCTGAATCCAGAAGGCTCCATATGAAATGGTGAACATGCGCCCGGCTCACTATTTCAAATAAGAGACTGCAAAAAATCCGACCAACAACGACCTGGCACAACAACTTATACAGAGCTCCAGGCTCTGAAAGATGAAAGGATAAAAACAAAATCTCATGATCACATATTCTTATAGGGAAGAAGCTGAAAACTACCATTGTAAGATTTGGATCAGGGTTAGGAACTCAGGAATCCAGAGAGAGGCACCTGCACTAGTCACGATCATGTAAACAAAGAAGAAAGAGATAAAGAAAACCAAGACACAAGACAAAACAGTCTTACAGCAGCATTAATCTGCAAAAGAAAAGTCTAAAACATAGCAAGAAATCCAATGCCAAGGAAAACGACCAACAAAATTAATAATTGGAATACCCACTCCAGATGAATTTGATTTTATATAATTATCTGACAATAAAGCACAAGGTATTACCAGATAAAAACAGACAGAAATAAAATAAGAACAGCTAAATAAGATTAAAAAACTAATCAGAAATCTAAAAAATGAAAAATATTTTCATTGACAGAAAAATGCAATAGATAGAATAATTTAAGACAGGACAATTTCAAGGATATAATTGAGTTGAAAGGTTATGTTAAAGAATTCATTCAGAAACAACTTACAGAAAATAAAATAGATTTTTTGAAACTGAAAGTACATTTGAGTTTTGGCATTTTGACTAGGAAACACCAATATGTATCTAATAAGAAAGAGATGGAGCTAATGATGAAGAAACAATAAAGGAAAAGATAATACCTGAGAATTTTCCAGAATTGGAGTCCCCAGATAAAAAGTACCTCTGAATGCCATGACTGATAAGTCAAAATAAATCCACATCTAAAGAAATTTCAGAGAAACTGTGTGGCATCAAGGTTATAGAAAAGCTCTTAGAAGTCACCAGAGGGAAAAGACAGATTACCTACAAATAGATGAAAAATAGATTGATAAAGAAAATATATAATTCAGGTATATCTTCTAAATGCTGAGTGAAAATACCTACATAAATCATTATTTAAGATTACAGACAAAATAAAGGTATTTTAAACATACAAAAATAGTGTACCACTTGATAACTTACTAAAGAATTGCTACAAGATATAATGAAACAATATGAAAAATGAATCCAGAAAAATAGCCATAGGATCCAAGTATGATGGTGGCATAGTAATAACTAAAAAATATGATAAATATAATTATGCATTGACTACAATATTCAATGATGACAGTTTTTGTACATGTTTACAAGCAAATAAGTAAAAGTAAACATGCTAGGCTTAAGTCAGAAATATTTTAAAATGAATATATATTTTACAAGAAAAATATTTAGTTAAGTACACACATACAATGTTTAGAGTGACCACTGAAATTCAGGTAATTCATCTATGGACTTCAAATCCTGCAGTAAAAGCCATGTACCTGGTCACAAAAGAAATTTCAAAAAAAAATTTCAATTAAAACTACACAAAACACATCCTCTGACTGTAATGTATTTAAGTCCAGAATCAATAAAAAAAAAATACGGCAAATATATATTTAGAAAGAAAAACATACTCCTAAAAAACTTGAGGGTTAAAAATTAAATCAAAACAGATACTACAAAATATTAGAAATTGAACAAAGCTACGTATTAAACCACAATATGCAGCCAATAAAAAAGTTGGAGAAAAATTTGAGGCTGAAATTCATTTTTACAAATAATAAAAACTATTGAAAATAAATAAATAATACTTTAACCCCAGAAGAAAGAAAAAAGGTCAAAAACTGTGAGAAATTAGAAGGAAGAAAATAATGCCAATAAAAGCAGAAAGTAATGTCAGAATGCAATGAAGTAATAAAGAAGAAATACAAAATCAAAAGTAAGTATTTGGAAAGAGTAAATAAAGCATACAAATGTCTACTAAGTAATGAAAACAGGAAGAGCAAGGATTCAGATGAATGATCATAGTTATAAGGGGGGCATAATTAAAGGTAAAAGGAGTTTAAAAATCATAGGAATATCATGAAGAACTTTGTGGAAACAAATTTGAACATGTAGCTGAACTGTGAACGGCATATTTTTCTAAAAAATATGTAACTTTCCAAAATTAATTTAACAAGAAATAGAACACTTGAAAAAACCAATAACCATGAAAGAAATTAAACTGATAATAAAAAGTCTGCCCTGCACTTCCCATCCCTACTGATAAAAATTACTAGGTCCAGATGATTTTAGAGGCAAGTTTAAGCAAATCTTTGGGAACAGGTCATTCTTATTATATCGAAGTTGTTTGGGGACTAGAAAAAAGGAAATGTATGTTACCCAACTTGTTTTATCATGCTAGTACCCTCATGATACAAAAGCTCTACAAAAACAGTTTAGAAAGGAAAATTAAAGACTAATCCCCCTCATTCAAACATACTACATAAAATACTAGCAAATTAAACTCAACAGTGGGTATAAAAAGGTTCCTTAGGACCAAGTAGATTTTATTCCAGGAATGTAGGGAATGTTTAATATCAGGAAATGTATTAATGTCATATAAAATATTAACAAATTAATGGGAAATTTCATCATGTATTTTATGCATAAAGTGCACTCAAGAAAACTCAACTAGCATAACTGATTAATAAAACTGTTTGGCAAACTAGAAATAGAAGATGGGAACTTCCGTAATGCAATAATTTTTCATCTATCAATATACTGAGCAAACATCACACCTCCAAAGTATTTCCATTAAAGCAGGACACAGAAAATATATTCCTAATATCACTGTTTTCATTCAACACTATATTAGAGGTCTTAGAAATACTATATGACAAGAAAAATAAATTGGACATTTAAGGATTGGAATGTATGAGAAAAGCTGTCATTATTACTGACAATATATATGTCTATATAGAAAACTTCGGAGAATTTCCAGTTAAGCCATTAGAACTAATAAGACGTCAGCAAAGTTGCTAAATATACACCAATAATAACCAATTAACAATGAAATGGAAAACAGATTCTGTACGTAATAGCACAAAAATCTAAGTTACATGAGAAGAAATCAAGCAAAATAGGTCCAAGTCTTTACAGTGAAAATTGTAAAACATTATTAAAGGATATAAAGGAAGAGCTGAATAAGTAAAGGAATCTAGTCCGTTAGTGGGCAGAAAGTCACAACATTATAAAAATGTCAATTCTCCCAAAATTATTCTCTAAAGTCAATGTAATTACAAATAAAATTTAGTAGGGATTTTGGCAAACTTGACCAACTGGCCCAAAAATTCATATTGAAGAGCAAAGGGCCAAGAAGAGCTGAGAGAATTCTGAAGAGGTACAAGGTTGAGAGACCCACATTACATAATAACAAGAATATTATAAAACTAAGGTGATTAAGGCACTACTGTATTAGAACAAGGATAGATAAACAATCCATTGGGAAGGAATAAAGATATTAAAAGCATATATTTGATGTAGGTGGGAGATGGCATTACAACTTATTGGGTAAAGGATAACAGTTAAAATGGTGTTCAAATAATTGGTTATACATATGGAAAGAGAATAAAATTGAGTGGATGTATATACAAAAATGAATTCATGCAGGATTAGGGACCTAAATGCAAACAGCAAAACTTTAAAACTGTAAGAAGAAAATATAGGAAGGTTTCTTTATGACTCTGGGATACAGAATGATTCTTAATTGACGTAAAAGCACAAACCATAAGGAAAATTTCAATAAACTTGATTGTATTAAAATTAGAAGCTTTTAAAAATAAATGTCACGATAGCCATAGTCAAAAGAGAAAACAAAAATTGAGACACCCACAGGGTTAGAATCCAGAATCCAGAATATTATGACAACAACAAAAACTGAAAACAAAATACTCTCCAAAATAACAATAGCAGTGAAACAAATAATCCAATGGAAGGATGAGTAAAAGACAGAAACAGGTAAATGCACAAAATAGGAAATCCCAATACAGTATAAGTGAAAAAAATTTTTAACTGTGATATTTAATTCCCGTCAGAATGTAATAAGTCTGACTGTTGGGTATTAAACCATATCCCCCACAAAAGGCATGTTCCGGTCCCAACACCTGGTCCTGTGGGTGTGAACCCATTTGTAAACAGACATTTGAAGACGGTATTAGTCAAGGTGTGTCCAAACTGAACAAGGGTAGACCTTAATCCAATATGGAAAGGAGACGCCGCCATAATGTGCATTACCATGTGACAGAAAAGACAAGGACTGAAGATCACTAGCACCAGCCCCAGAATGCCACAGTCTTTGGGCATTTTGGACTTCTCTTAGCCTCAAAACCATGAGCCAATAAATTCCCATTGTTGAGAATAATCCATTATGTGATAGTTGTTTTAGTAGTCAGGAAACTAATACACTGATCATCTCAAATGTTGTCAAGCATGTGGAGAAACTGCTACTCGCATAGATTGCTAATGAGAATATAATTTGGTACTACCACTTCGGAGAGACATTTGATAATAGCTAGCAAAGATGAAAAATGAATGTTTCTTACATTTTAGCAAATTCACCTCTCTATATATACATGTCTAAGAAGGTTTACTGCAGTATTGTTTGTGATTAGGAAACACTAGGAACAATGTCTAACAATGTGAGAATCAATCAATAAATTTTAATTACATGTATAGTAGGATGGCTTATATAAAACTGATCATCATGATGTAGGACAGAATGGTTTTGCTTGTTTTTAACCATTTGTTAAAGCTTTGGAATATATCACTTGTGAGGGGCCATGAGGGACTCTTTTTTTGAAGTATTTTAAATGCCCTGTATCTTGATTTGTGTGGTTGTTAGATATATACTTACATAAAAATTCATTGAGCTATATACTTAATTTTTATGTAACTTATACCAGAATAATAAAAGATAAAAACAGGTTCATAATAAACATACCAAATTATTAAAATTTCTTAAACCTGGGTTCTGGATTCTTGAGTGTTCATATTATTTTTTTACACTTTTCTGTTTGAAACATTTTATATAAAAAAATTTATGACAGACCATTGCTTTTTCCAACTAAGACTGGTCAAAGTAAAAGAAGGCATTCGTGTCCTCTTCTCTTTATTGTCCCTAAAAACAGATCCCAAATTCCAAATTCCAGGAATCAATATGCCCTTCACAACAGAATATACTTACAAAGTGATCATTTTGATGAATAAGAAAAGTTTACAACTTATTTCTTGACTAAGTGTAGAATGTATATTTTCTTAAGTAAGTGACCAGAGACATATACTGTTGATAAAGACAGATGTTACAAATGTACAAAAATCATCCATTTAAGTTTTTGCATAAATGAAAAATAGATTATGTAATTATCATGGCTGCAAAAAGGCATATCCATTTTTTAATATTTTCCTTTGTTTTGGACCAAAAGACCGAAACAAACGAAAATATTGATGTTTGTCTTAGTGTTTTGTTGAAACTAACAATTACAAGGACCAATTCAAACATGGCTAAAAGTGGGAATAAAAAACAGATTTATTTTAATCTGATAAAAGATTTCTTATCCTCAAGAATGTTAAATATGACCTACTTAAGTGAATACTTATTAAAGGAAGAGGCCCAGTAATGAAACATGTTTTCAGGCTCTAGAGCAAGACTGTAGCATATATTTCTTCAAAATCTGGCAAGAGAAAAAAATGAGTTGAAATAATAAAGGTTCCTCACAGTACAGAAAAATAGAGTTTGGGAAGAAACATCTCCAAACTCTTCCAGTGTATATCCTGTATTTCCCTTAGCCAGTACACCTTCCCAGTTACTCTAATAGCAGCAAATGCCCTATTAGATTTAAGCATATCTCTGTAAATTATTAAAATGAGTGTCTTTCTTTAAAAGAAAACTTAAAAAAATATAATGCAATCTCTGAGGGGTTATTGCCTGAATTGAAGTCAGACTTCGTTCGAGTTACTAAACATCTTTGGGTGTCATTATCCATATTTCTAAAATGAGAGTGGGATGCAAAGTCATAGCCTGATCATCAAGCTCCTTTCCAGTTCTAGAGTTCTAAGGATCTACTGAAAATCATTCCAGCACAAGAGTTTTTTTTTTCTTCCTTCCTTTCTTGTGTTCTTAAAAATATACAAATAAGTAAATAAATAAAATATTAACACTTACACACAAACCTTAACAAATATCCCTCTGAATAGGGAGAACATTTTTTTGCCATTATTGTTCCCTAATGTGTATTTAAAAAGAGAGTGTCCATAAAACAGTTTTACTTTCTCTGAATCAAAACTAGCATATTATTTCTTTGCCATTTAAGCTCTATTAAGAAAGAAAATATAAAATCATTACAGAAATCCTATTAGGAATTTAAAAAGAATGAAAAGGTCAGTAAAACTCCATTTAAAATTCAAATTGCCCGTTTATATGTTTTCTTTTGCAGAAAAAATAAGAGCCACGTCATACTATCATCACTTCCTTTGCCAGGGACAGGATCCTTAACTCTGCAAAACACAGGACCCTCTTCTCACACCTTTCCCACCTGTGCTCTGAGGCAGTTGTTCCACAAAGCTGAGGTATAGATTACAATATTAGATGTTTGGGATGGGGATAAAACATTTCAGCTGGGAGACAGTACTGTGGTCAATTTGCCAAGTTGAAACGAAAGTTAAGCCCCACCACTTCTTTGGCAAGAAATTTGGGTTCTCATGACTGAGCACTGATAATCATTTTTACACAAGAAATTTTTAAATGAAAGCACTTGGGGCACCAGAAGGGAATAAGTCTGAGAACACAAGCTTTTCCTGTCGATATTTAAACCAGACAAGACACTGTAAGTGCACTCTTAACAGACCAGAAGGGTCTAAAATGAATACAGGGCACCTGACCCCTTGGTGAATAAGAGAAGCTCAGCTTTATGAAAAGGCCACAGTCCTAAAATGGGATGCTTAATTGTTCCAAGTGTTGATATGTTTAAGGCATCAACAGAGGTAGGATATTTGGGGTGTAATAGACCAGGCTCTGTCTTAGCTCTGTATGCTGATAAGGGTGGGACCCATGGAACTGCACACTCAGGGCACACCAAGGGGAGGAGGCCTCCTCAAACAGAAAGCCAAGAGTTGGAAGTTGCACAGTCTATGAGCACTCCCTGCTGGTGGTGTCTTAGGGCTGCCTACCATTTCTGTGAGGAGACTAATGGAGACATGATGCTTGCCAGGCGACAAGAGCATAAGTTTCATTAGTTTGGGTAGCTCCAGATGTTATTCTGAGTGAAGAGGAGGTTAGGGGAGGCTACTGAGAGGAGAGACTCCAAGAATGGCAAAACTGTGTATGAAGCTGGTATACGATTTTCATTTCACTTTCCTAGTTATTAACATTCTATAAAGAATACACAGGTATGTGTGCATGTTTATGAGGTGGGGGGAGAGGAAATGAATTTCTGTGCAGCAGATTTTACCCCAGCAAGGGGAATCCTGGGGAATGTCCAGTGTGTTTGCAATAGTTAAGTTTTACCAAGAAATCCCATCCATATCCCTGATGAAACTGCCTGGCATGTCCACCATACCACCATGCCTAAGCCCTTGACAGGTAGTTCTTGTTTATCTGCACAAGCCTAGGGCAGCGTTTGTATCTCTCTAGTCCTCTGCTCTGTCTGGGTTCTTCTCTATAATAAAATGAAGGTCAAAATGGCAGCCTGCTAAAAGCAGCAGTATTTCAGTTGCAGGAATAACTTGCTTGTCATCAACTTGTTAATGCAAAAGTCAAACATTTCTTTGACATGTATACTATCAGCTAACTTCAGCAGATAAAGGGTCTAGAACAGGAAGATGCTGCAGATGCTTTAGCTCAGAGGAAGGCTTAGCAGAGCCAAAACGTCAGCAGGGCCTGTTTGTTCCATACTTTCCATCGGGCTCTGTGAAAGAAATGTTAGATTACTGCAATGACAAGTTTGTGACAAGCAAGTCATTTGTGCAACTGGTGCGCTCCTGTTTTTATCTGTTTACCATTCAGACTTGTGAATGCCATTTCAAGCACTTACAGGATTTCTGGCTCCCATTAAGGGGAAATGGTTCCTCCATGTTTAGAATTTTCTGCCTCAAAGAGAATTACTAAGCAATTATTTATCCCTTTGGTCACAGTGTCACACAAAAGCACTCTTTAGTTGTGTTGGATTCTGAATCATGAAATGGAGTCCTGGGGATTGGATAGCTTGGAGCATCAGAAATTTCTCATCTGGTTTACTGGAATGACTACAAAGCAAGCCTGTGAGAATCAATAAAATTGTGGCCAGCTTGAGATACCTTGCTCTTTTGCTCCAGGATTATATATCAAGGCCATATGCCTCAAGGCACATAAACTCATTTGAAACTAGTAGATCCCGAGAAGCCAAAACCTGACTATGTCACAGATGCTGACATGTGGTCTTACATATGATAGTCTTGGTGACAAGGAACCACTTTAGGAGTTGAGAAGGGAATTAACACTGCCTTCTCCCTGTATTCAGTGTATAACTTGAAGGCAATCCAACTCCAGAAAACATTTTAACTGTGTGGTAAAAGAAAATACCATAATATAAAATTAACACATAGGATTATACTCTCCAGGCTGACTTTTTCAAAGTAAATGGAGACCCTGGCATATTTAAGATCAAGAATTCTGGATCCTCTCATTAGATTCTTCTTCTGAGATCATGGAGTGACTTTTAGCAAATCATTTAGACTTGCAGGGCAGGGTGTGTGTGATTATGCCTATGATTCCTTGTTCACCAGATGTGAATGCTCATAGGGTTAATGTTATAAAAGATGAGTAATGTCTTCAGAACACAAGAACAAGAACAGTTTTCTCTAAATATCATGTATTCTTATTAGGATTTTAAATTAGTCATTTTTGTCCATTGTTGGTACTGAATTTATAAATACTACTAGGTGTAACTCTTAAAGAACATAGGAACATGAAGTTTTGAAGCAGAGAGATAGATGCTCACAATATCCAGGGAAAGTAAACTACCTGAAGTGTTCAAAGTTTTCAGAACAGAGTGTGGAAAGCCAAGGACCAGACAGAAGGTAACGATGTAAAATGAGGCAGACCTTGGCGTGATTGATTAGAGAACATTACAGAAATGGAAAGTAGTCCTCACTCGATAAAAATTATTGTTAATAATCATTTGCCAGACACTACATGTGTTACATAATTTACATGTGTAACCTAATCTTTAGAAGAGCTCTATGGTATATGTATTATCAGCTTTTTTTTTTTCAGATGTGGAAATTGAAACTTAGGGAAATTTAAAAACCTTATCATAAATCTGTAAGTATCCAAGATTTGAAACTAGTTTTCTCTGAATCCAAAACCAGGATACTGTTAACCACTAAGGAACTAAAGTCATTTCCACTCCTTTTAGAAGAACTTTCTCTCTAGTATATTGGAAAACATTTTCCTCTATAAATGTAGAAATTAAGGTAGTTGATATAAAAAGGTCACCAAGAAGATTCTGGCTCTAGCTATGCTGCCATCCTTTTTAGGCCTCAGGAAAAGCTGAACTTCATCAAGGTATCATCTCTTCACCCTGCCTGACCTATTCCTAATTTAATACACAGGGGAAGTGGTAGAAGTTATTCTAACCTAATCACGGATCTTTTTGCTGTGAATGCAGGGTGTTTGGTGGCATCTCCTTGCATCTGTGCCAACTCCTTTCTCTCTGTTCATGTGTAGAGCCTTCAGTTCATCCTGTTCTTTCCTCCAATGTTACCTCCAGGGAGCCTCCTTTTGTCACTTGTCTGCTATTCTTTTTTAGGTGGGGGAAGGGGCGGACATCTTTCTTACCATGACAAGGATCCCTGAAACAGTCTAAATTTCAAACTTTGCATAGAATGCATCCTTTGTGCAATCTCCTCCTTTGTTTCTCTTTAATGATAGCTTTGCCTTGAGTCCCATTCGTATGTAACTCAGAGCTATGCAAATCAAACTGGTAAGCAAGACTTCGCAGCTACTCCATCTTAAAATGAATATGTGTCCAAGATGTGGAAATATCTGAGGGAGGCATGTCTCCTAGATATTACGTGTCCCATGGCTGCTTTCTTTTTTTGAGTGGCAAAGAATAAGCTTAGCAAGATCTGTATTGACATTCTCTGGCCTCTATTCAGTAGTGTGTGTTTAGAGTCGGATACAAAAGAATTCAGCTCAGGCAAACTCTGGGGTTTTTTCCATGACATCTCTTCGTTTTTTGTTGTTGTTTTTTTTCTTTTCTTTTCTTTCTTTTTTTTTTTTTTTTACTTCTAGAGGTCTCCTGAAACATAGAATTCTTACTAAAGGCTATTCAAAAAAGACCCCATATAAGTAGAATCATAACGCAGTGATGAGGTAAAGGACCCTAACTAACACGTGGCTGAATCTTCATTTGGTGCCTGGGTCTGCTCACAGTGGTCACTTAGCCTCTGCTGAAAACTGCCAGGGGCATGGGGCCCTCAACTTCACAGGCAGTCCCATCCCACATCGGGGCCCTTCTATTAGTACAAAGTATTTTTCCTTATACTGGACCTTGACCTGTATTTCTAAACTTCCCCTCACTGATTCTAATCCTTCCCTAACCCACTTTTCAGGTCAGAGAGCTTCAGGGAATTAATCAGTTTAAATGTTCATCTAAATGACAGTCCTTGTGCATATTATAAACCAACCACATGTTTAGATTGTCCTGCTTTGTCCCTCTCCCCATACCCCACATGAGTTAAATTCCCTCTACT
Organism: Choloepus didactylus; assembly: GCF_015220235.1. NCBI lineage: Eukaryota > Metazoa > Chordata > Mammalia > Pilosa > Megalonychidae > Choloepus > Choloepus didactylus. The sequence continues at coordinate 80,278,103 of NC_051307.1, forward strand.
CCTCTTACATCCCTGAGAGAAATGAAAGGAAGTCTACCTAGTTTCTCATTTCCATTTGGATACAGATAACACACATGACAAAGCATTCTTAATCTCCTTTATTTTATGTCCTATTCCGTGAAAAGTATTCCCTGACTGCTATGGCTGTTTATGGAGTGACCATATAATTTATTGCCAAAAAAAGAGGACACTTTTGAGGGTGAAAAGGTCAGATGAATAATTATACCAAGACCACAGGCATAAACCAGAACTATCTCAGGCAAATGTATGCAGCACCTTGCACATACACACCTTTCCTCCCATGACTATCTCTTAGCACTGTAAGTATCTGTTTTCATGTCTGTTTCTCCTTTGGTGCCTGTTTCTCCTCTAGTGACTGAAACTTATTCACCTATACCTACAGTGTCCAGAAGGTCCTTGGCAAGTAGAAGGAGCCTGACTGATTTTTTAAATTGAGAATGTCTTTTCCTCTGTTTTCTGTGGACCCTTCCCTTATTTTATAGCAATTACCACCAATACATGTTGGCTTCATATTTTTGGAGATGAATCAAAAAATACTTCACCTAATGCCACAGGAAGTGAATGATTTGACTTTAATGGTAATGGGGTTGACTTAGAATATTGACAGCAACAGACAGACAGAGAAATGTGACATATTGTCCCCTAAAAGTTTACTGCAAAAAAATTCTTTTTTTTTTTTTGCACTTCTTTACAAAATACTGAACACTATGTTTTAATCCCTTTCCTTGAAAGTATGTTTTTCAGCAGCTGTACCCACAATTTCTAGTTTTTAGTAAATCAATTATTATAGGAAATGATGGTAACATTCCCATTCTGGTCAAACATATTTGGAAGTTCTGGTGGATTTTGGCAGTTTCTACTTCTGAATAACAATGGCATCAAAAAATATATTTTTAAAAAACTGCTAAAAATATGAGCCACATGGAAAAACCATTCCTTCCCTTCTTGCTGATGCATTTAGAATATTCCAGGGAGACATGCATCCCTCCTGTTTAATTTAAAGATCTTCACAGAAGACAATCCCACAACTTCTTTTTCAGTGTTTAGAAACTGACTATCAAGAATCTACTTCATTATCTAACATAAAGATTTTCTGTTGCAGTTAAAATTATTTTGTCATGATGGGGCGTCAGTGAGGAATGAGAGAAACTCTCATTTTTTACTGCCCATAACTTGCTTAAAAACTCACTGCCTGAATTAGCTCACTGCCTGAAACTTCTTTTTTTCTAAGATGAAAAAAATCTCAATGTCTTTGATTTTTCCTTCAAGAACTTGTTTTTCAAAATGCTAAATTTAAACTTTATCAAGTGGGGTGTTCATAAATGGTTCTCTCCAAGGTGTTCAAATTCAATTTTCATTGAATTCAAAGCAAACATTGAATTAAGTGCCTGATCTACACGTAACAGAAATGGGAGAAACATCTATATTATGCATGCTTCTGTATACATTCCACTATTATAGCTATTCTTTAAATTTCAGCTCTACAGTTCACCCTCAATCAAGAGATGCTAGCCCACAGAGCTGGTCATTTCATTTTTCTTTTTCAGTTCATCAATGGTATTTACCAAACCATCATAGGTAATAGAAACTACTAGACCTCAGAGAAGAAGATTCAAAAGAAACAAAGTTATATGCCTGCCCTTACAAGTCTTAAATTTATAAAGAAAGAAGGCAATCTCACATAAAAGAAGCAAGTAGGGTACGCATGTTCAGGTGTGTGATGTTAATTCAACAGCTATTAGCACATACAAACTAATACACAGATAATGAAATTATATATATAAGTGATGAGGGAGTAGTGGGATGAATTGTCACTTATGAGGTTTGCTTTCCCTCCTGAAGAACACTAACAATAATTTTTATTGAGCAGCATTCTATTTACCCTCTGTTTTACTAAGCATTCATTTCAAATGACTGTCTTTTCTCTGAAGTGGTTGTTTATACTTATCTCTCACATTATTACTATTTGAATGTTGTGCATAAAAGTGTTATACTTCGAAAGCATGCATTTGTTGTCCTCAACATCTACTATAGTTACCTACAACCATTTAGAAGTTCTGGCGTCCTGTATTGTCCTGCATTGCTCTACCCTACCTACTCCTTAAAATACCAAATAAAATATATAATTTTAAATAATATAATTTTAAATGAAAATTGATTTTGTTTTGAGATTTCTGACAAAATAGGAAAAAGTGTGTCTAGATCATCAAGGTTATCAAAAGCTAGCCAGGACTGACTCCAATGGCATACCTCCTCTACATTTCTCCATATGGACTGTGTTCTAATAATCATTTCCTGAGAATTCTGAAATGCTTAGTACCAAATAAATATGTTAGAAATATTCCTCATTTTCATGTGGGACAAAATTAAAAGCCCTGCTAGTTTAGGTGGAGTTAGAGCATAACTCTAACTTTATCTTAGTTCACCAGAGCTGTCATTTGGCCAAGAAAGAAGACAATATATTATACTGATTATTACCTTGTCCTGATAGTGTCAAATGGTTGGAAATCCGTTTTACTGGGACTTCCCTGGGATATTTTACTGCATTAAAGTTAGATGTCCATGTCTATATCTTGCAGATATAAGTGATAAAATGATTGTGTTCAGATGCAATTTCCCAAATAGTGACTTTCATTTTGACAGAGAAGTGACAATGAAGGTAAATGTGAAAGTGTCATCATCCACAAATCAGTGAGGTAAGCTAGAGCATAAATGCAGCATGCCTGGGTGATTACCTATAGAGTACTATTTATATGAGTTTGAATCTCTATACTAACCTTTATTTTTAAATTGCATCAAATATAAGCATAACAATATTATTAATAAGAAGCTCATTTATTAAGTTCATAAAGAACCTTTCCTCTAAAGAGACTATTTGGTCTAGTTTTACAAAAGATGATGACCTTTTGGCCAATTAACTTACATCTTCTACATTTTCTAAAATCCTAATCTATTCTTACACATGCCTAATCTATTCTGCTCCCCACATGTAATTTCAAGAGATCCATAACTTGTGGGTTATGCAGGTAGCTGCCAGGCCACTATCACTTGTGCAGAAACAGAAAATATTATTGGGGAAAAGAGGACTTTCATTATGGAGAAGCATACTGCTGTTTCAAAAGCTCATTCCTTTAAAAAAGAAGAAAGGCAATTTCCCACTCTCCACTACCCATTTCTGGATTATGTGCATCAAAAATTCAGTATCAGATATGTTTTAAGTATATCTTTTGAGGTGAGTAATAAAAAGCATTCCTTTTGTAGTGATAATACCTCTTTCCTACAGTCTTACAGTCCTTTTAAGTTAAGAGTTGGCCAGGTGGACTTTTCAGGAAGACAGGGTGGACATCAGTATAAAATCATCCAATCCCCAAGTAAAAACAAGAATAACAGTCTATTGGCCAAAAAAAAAAAAAAAATGCAGAGGTGGTGGTGGGGGCGGGGTTCTGAATACAGGTGTCCCCCTGACTGAAAACACAGAACTGGAAATAGATAGTCCATTTTCCTCTTGTGCCTTTTGGGATAGGGCTGTGGGTCTCTATTTGATTGGTACCTATCACTCATCTCTGTAATAACAGTAGGCTTTATTTCGTGTTAAGGTAGACTTTTTAAACAAATCTTCAAATGCTCTGTTGATTGTTAGCCATACAGTCAGGCAGCTATTTCTTTTCTGGTAGGGGTAGCCAAGGTTGAAGAGAATACATGTGCCCTCCCTACCGAGGTGGACTCTGACGTACTCCCTCAGCATTTCTGTCCTGTTGTTCTCATTTTCTCTCATTTTACTCTGTGATCAGTAGACAAAATATATACTAGAAAAAAAAAAAGCTGAAGAAGTTGCTAGGTTTTCTAAGCAGGAAGAAGCCATACCTTGTGTGGTTTAGGCAAGAGAACATTTTAGTATTAATGAAAAGAGACAGTTAAACTGCAGTTCATCAAACTTCAAATACAGTTCCCAGTGTCTAAAGTGATACATAAGAAAACAAAATTCTTCCTGTTCTTAGCTATAAATCTTGTAGGCTGATTCTAGTTCTCATCTCATTCTTGTTTCTTCATCTGCCCCAGAAAAGCTCAGTGTCTAACATTAAACAAACACTATGTAATAAAGAACAGATATAATATATACTTGTAAACTTCTGAATCCAGAGCAGGAAGAGGGTAAGTTCTTAGCCCATAAGATGAGCCTTACTGACAGTAATGGAGTCATGTTTCTAATTCATGCATGGAAGGTGCTGAAAACGTTCTCTATTCTATCTTAAGATGAAGTTTGGGTGGTATAAAACACCTGTGGTTCATGTTGCATATTGGTGGGTTTTTTTTTTCCTCTTCATTTGAGACCACAAAAAAAAAAACAGATCTAAGTGAAGACAGAGGCAGGAGAGCATGTGTGCTTCCTCATTAGAAACTGTGTCTGTTTTTATTTTCTACTTTTAATACGTTAGAAAGAAAACTACCAGATCCCTTGACGTGAGCCATGTTACAAATCCATGTATACCCATGCTTTCCTTTTCCCTTTATCTCCCAATCCTTGTGCCCATTTTTATCTTTTTTAAATTTGGAGGCCTGTCCTTATATTACCAGATGATTCTGGTAGTTGGAGTTCTTGTGACATTCCTTTGTCAATTCACACTGCCTATTTCAACACAACATTCCCAAGAGACCATCCTCCTTACCCAAGATGATGACTGATGGGACTTAAAAAAAATGATGATGTCTGTAAACATGACATAATATCTGGAGGCAGCAGATATTATGCTAGTCAAATGATATAGCTGGTCAAATGATCTTTTAGCCCTTTAAATGGCTAATAATTAAAAAGCAAATAAATATGTGTATTTCTCTTTCTAAAGTGTATCTAAAGACTCCAGAGACCCTCCATATGCCTTCAATTCTTGCAGTGAAACTGCATTAATACAATTCTATTCTCAGTCCCAAACTTAAAAAACAAGTTTGAAAATGTAAATAGATTTTGTTTCCAGAAAACCTCATGTCTCTAGCCCATTCTTCTTTATGTAGCTAAATCTCTATCACACTAGGCTCACACATAAGCTATGGAGACTTCACCTAGAAATTCCCAGTGGCCTTAGAAACATATGTATTTCTACCATAAAAATAGCAACAGCAATTCTGGCCCCAAATACCATAAGATGAACAAAAAGAAAAACATAAAATGTAAAATGAAAAATATTAATAGTCTGTGTACAATCACCTTATATCCTAAAATATCTACCAAATCAAGTCTGTACAATGATGCCATTTACCTCAGTTTTCATAATAGTATCTTTTGAGGATTCCTATTTTTATACAGAGAGGGGAAAATGACATCACACAAATGAGGAGGATATGAGAAAGGTGCAGAGGGAAAATGCAAGAGGCCCATATACTGTCTACAAAGTGTTGCCAGTTGTGAAAGGATTTGACATGCTAATATCCATTCATTCGGACTCGTTACTGAGACACTAAGAGCATGATGGCTGGCAGGCACAGCATTTAAGTGCAGTTACTCAGGCCCCCAAATATTGACAGAGTGCCAGAGTCTAAGAAACTATTGATGTACACAGCCGGCCACAGCTCCAGACACCTCTCAGACAGAGTCTTTAAATGTCACAGATAAATGAATTTTCATGAAACTGGGAGAGAGAGAGGAAGAGCAAGAAAATAGAAAGAACACAAAAATGAGAGGCAGGATAAGAAAAAAGAGAGAAGAAAATCACTTCCATTACACTGTCATGAGAGTATGTGAATCTCATCCCTAAAGCTTAGTCATAACTCTTTTACAAAGGATGTGAGATCAAGCCTCCTTAATATATTCTGTATTATCAACACACTCAAACACCTTTAATAATTCCTTTGTAAGGTATTTAAAAAGTTAAGGGAGATACATGTTACAGAATAGCTTCAATAAAGTATTTCTGAACAAACATGGTTTGAATATAAATACTACAAAACTCAATCTTAAAAAAAGAACTCCACATAAATAAAGTAGGAGCACCACAGGCACAAACAAACATGGAAAATGTCTCCTGGGCAGTTCTCTGTTACATTAGAGGTTAAAAGCCAAGGTGTCAAGAGGTCCATTTTCCACAAAGTTCATGGTCCTCCTGTGCCCTCTGACAGCTTCCTTTCCAGTGACCCACTGAAAGCAGTGACACCTGATAATTATCACAAGATAATTTGAGAAACACCCCCTCCTTAACTTCTCCTTTCCTGCATATCCACAAAAATCACCTGCTAGGGAAATACATGAGGTAAATCAGTTACCTAACACATGATAACAGAAAAGAGTCATGGTTATAACTAGAACAACCAAGTATTCCTTGGAAATCACGTGTAGCTCAGTATATTTTAAATGTAAATGAAGCTTTTTATTTTAAAATCTTCCATCTGCCAAGGGCACCTTCTCTTGACCTTGATTTACTGTGTCATTAAAATCAGCCACATTTTCAAAGTTAAAGATGGTTTGCTTGTGAGTTCATACTTCTATATTAGAGTTGTGCAATCCCACATTTTACATAAAGCAATCATGCCAATGCCCACACACAAAATTCTTCCTCCTATTCAAAGCACATGGGGTAAATGCTTTTTTTAACCTGAAGCAATATGGTTTCACAAAGCCTCAACTGTCTTTTTTTACTAGGATCACAATAAACCTTGGCATATATTATTTTTCAGCATCTAGCTTTCTCTGCCTTGGGTACCTGGGATATTAGGAGATACCTAGAGAATAAAGTTTCATAGATCAAATATTCAAAAGGGATTTTGTTTTTGCATCAACTTTTCAGTGATTTCTTAGTATTTTTCTATTTTATCTTAGGAAATTTCCTACCATGGGAAAGAAAAATTATTTTCCCTGTTTTTAAAGGCTTTTATTTTGAAAAAATAAAAGGCAAAATCAGTTTTAACTCAAACAGAAATTGCAATAAAATCTCAGAAACTGTAATCAGTGATTGCATTAAAACTCTCAAGAAGTAGGGCAACTTCCACGTGAGGCCACAATTCAGTCAGGATCATGAAGAGACATTATCCATTTTGCCTAGGGGGTATTCTAATGTTTTCAACTGTAAATGTTTTATCATGTACAACTCTGATTCAGGGCAATCTTCTTTAATATGTTACAAAACACATGCACATACATATACACACATATGGTGATTTTCTCATGTGACCATATAATAAACAGAGAGGTTTTGCTTTACTAAAGGATAAGGTCTAGCAAACATTAGGAAAAAAAAAAGTGTACTCCATTTTCAGTGACTAGTTAAATAAACTGTGGAACACCCATACATGGAATACTGTGAAGCTACTAAAAAAGGATAGATTTAAATGTACTATATGACAAGCTATAAAAGATATTATATAAGTACAATCCATCTTATATAAATAAGATATATACTTGTATATGAAATAAATACATTGGTACAGGCATAAAAATTTTTCTGGGAGAATATACAAGACAATTTTTATTGGAGAGGATGAAGAGGAGAATGTATTTCTAATAATATACTTTTCTATTCTGTTTGAATTTTCCAACTTTCCTTTTAAAAAATAATGTCAATAAAGAGTATGTGAGATTATGGGATTTTTTATTTATTTATTTTTCTCTGTATTAGAACACTTAATACATGATATTTTTAATGCATTTTTTATTGTGAACTTCAACCTACATCCACAACAGTGGTAACCCTCAAAGCGTGATTCAACAAGTAGCCAGCGAGCACGTTTCAAAGAATGTCATGGGTCACAGTTCCACATCTTCAACTATTTCCATTATTGTAAAATATAACATACATACAGAAAGGTGTCAACTCTCGATGTATAGCTCAACAAGCAGTTATACAGGGAATTCCAAAAACTGTTATGGGTTACAGTTCCACACCTCAGTTCTTTCCCCATTATGCAATATAGAGTGTATACAGAAAGGTGAAGAGACTCTCCAAAGCACAACTTCATACATGACATTTTATGAAAAGAAACACCCCCAAAATAAATTATGTGAAAGTAATTCACATTAATTCTAGGAAATTTGAAGGCACTAAAAAGGCATAAATAAAATATTGAAAAAGAACAACACTTTATTTGTTGTTCTGACCCAGCAATAACTACTATAGAATATTTGGTGGGTTGGGTTCCTCTACTTTGAGAATAAGATCCTTTTTATTCCTTTGGGCAGGGAAACCAAAAACACCTCTATGTGCTGCTCTGCTATATACCTCCTGGATACCCTCAACTACCAGACTGTTTTTGATCACCAGGATATTGGTGGAGCAGCACCTGCTATATGTGATGCTTCTCAAAATTATACATGTTCTTCCTTCATCAACTATTGCCCTTAAATGCACAGTTCCTATGCCAACCCTGAATGGTAGTGGCTTCTCACGAAGTCACAGATGGAGTTGGGGCAGAGGTGATCCCATGGTGAACACACAGAGATGCTTCCCTGCAAGGTACTCTGCCTTAGAACTTCTTCAAAGGCTGAAGAAGTGCAAGGAAGAACACAGGGAAGTGACATAGTTGGTGTGATTTCTTAGGCAACTGACCTAATGATTGCCAACACCTTTTAATACTTTATTTGGTAAGGATCCTTTTCTGAAGAAGAATATAAACCTTCTCTTTCATGCAAAACATGATGCTATTATTCATCCTTTAAATATCTTCTCCTTTGGCAAATTTAAGAATTTTACCACCTTTGTTGTTGTTATTGAAAAAAAAGATAAATGATAATCATTGTATTACAGCTAACTCTCATTGATTACTTTCTATAGATTGAGTGTTTACTTACATTATTTTCATTTCATCCTCAAAATACCTCTATTGTTATTATTATTATCATTATAATTCCCATTTATAGATGAGAAATATCTAGGCTTAGAAATGCTGAGAACTTGCCCAATGTCACAAATCTAATCAGAGGTAGATGAAGGTCTCACATTAGACTGCTCCAAAAAGATCCTTTTCCAGAATAGTTTAACATGACTCCTCACTCAGAAGTCCAAATTATATCTATAGCCTTCTTATCTTTGTATTACACTGGGTAAAAAGCAAAGAGTTTCAAATATAGTGTTATGAATTTCCCTAGGACTCAATTTTCCTCACCTCTAAAATGGACAGCACTTACCTCAAAAGTTTACTATCAGGACCAAATGAAATAATATTAGTGAAGGCACTTAATATAGCTAAAATAAAACATTATCATTATTGCTATACAAATTTCTTTCTTTGTATAATGGATGTGTTCCAAAGTAGGCAACTATGAAAATGTATAGGCTTAACTTCCATTATCAAATCACAAAGCAATTCCATAATAAAATTGTAGGAAAAGACTCCTAAAAGATTGAGGTGAGAACTTGATGTACTATACTGGGAACACTCTGTGGGTTGGCAGCACGTTCTCAATACTTTTATCTCTCTCTCCTCAGCCTCTTTGGTTTGGTAATTCCTGAATCTACTCCAGCTGTTTTCAGAAGATGGTTGCCTTCTTTTCCTTTTGTCTGGTTATGAAGTCTAACAGAATTTAGGTGCAATAACAACATCTCATCTGAAGGTCTTATCCCACACATTATATATAATAGAACATTCCTTTTATTTGAAATTTCCAATTAGGTAAATTAATTAGTGCTCTACTTACTCTGTGAGTATGGTTACAAGTTTCAGTCATATGTATTAATAATACTTCTATTAACGTCATCATATTCATTACATTGAAAGGCTTGTAGATCAGGAACCATATCTGCTACTTTCTTGGAAACCCTATACTTACTAGACAATCCTATAAATAAAATGAGACTTTAAATAGTACTGACTTCATCTTCAACTCATAATTAAACCTGCCTCTGGGCTTCAAGTGCTATTTTTTCCCATTTGGCTCATCCGATATGAGTGTGTCAAGTTACTGACTCAGGCCAAGCTGTATGCTCCTGCAATTCACTCCATTCTAACAACTGGCTGCATCTTGGTGCTTCCCTTTTCTTGAGGTCCTGGGAGTTGGTCTAAAATTACCATCTTAATATTTTTCTCTCAGGAAATCCTTTTACTTGTGGAAAATATTCTGAAAGATTGGAATTTTAAAAAATAAGACATCTGCACCCAGACTTCGAGAAAAGCAGTGATGTTTGGAAACACCAGATTCAACTAATCAGGGGTACAAAATTCATATTAAATTTATTAGCTTTCTTATCTTTAGAGCTCAGGTAGGAAACAAGATCCAACCTTGGCCTGCCAACAGGTATCAAGTGAGTGAGTTCAACATAGCTTACATCCTTAAGATGTAGGTTGGGTGCATAAACCGAGAGTCATTGTTTCACTTTATCTCACACATGTCAGCACCCCGGCAGATCATCAGATAGCTTCCTTAGCTTGGACCAATTCAAACAAGGAGTGTTTATATTTCATTTTCTATTTTATCATAAGTAGACTATAGGATCTACTCAAGACTACCTTTATTTTACTATGTGTCCATATTCCCATGTATGTCCTCCACCCCCATCTTAGAATACTATCATTCATTTATTCATTATAAATAAATACCAAGTACCTTAGAGAAGGATGGATAGATAGATAAGAGATGAGCGATGGATAGATGATGATAGATAGATAATAGGAAGATAGATAGGTAGATAGATAAAACAGGTAAGAGTCATGCCTTCAAGGAAAGGGCAAAGGAAAAAGATTCTTTTAAATACCTTTAAACTAGGTATTGAAGGATAGATTGGATTTCAAAGTATAAAGAGAAGAAATCATTTCAAGCAGAATAAACAAGCATGGACAAAAAGGTCATCATGCACTGAGAAAAGCAAATCACTTGGTTTGTGAAAGAGAGTAATGAGAAATAAAATTGGGAATGTAAATTAGTGCTAGATCACAGGGGAACTGAGTGCCAAATCAAAGAACATCACTGCGATAATAATCTAGGACTGGAGAAAGTTCAGTCAACAACTCATGAGCCATCATTATTTCAATAAAGTGTTAAAATCCAACACAGCCACTAAGGCTTTTGGCTCCACAAGGGAGATGCTACACATGTAGAGAAAAGTCCTTACATTTAATAAGCCCTACCCCAGCTGAGAGATTATCACGTTTCACCTATTGAGGTTAATCACAAAATTTGAACAAGAATCTCACCAGCTCCTAATCACATCTGCATTGGTCTTCCATTATCAATAACAAATGCTACAGAGTTGCCTAAAGACTAATGGAAATTTTGATTGAGATGCAAGAGGTCAGTATCCTGAGCACATGTGAGATGTCTGTAGAAAAGATGACGGAAACTGTCATTTGACTTTGAGTAGAGCCAAAAAGTTCACAAATGATTGGTTATTCATATACGTCTAGTTCTGCTCCTCACTGTGATACAAGAAGTCATTTTAGTGTTATTTGAAACTCTGGGGTCTCCTTACATATCCTTTAAGGTTCACTGCTACATGTGCAGGATTCTTTTATTTTAGTCATGATAGAAACACTCTTTTCCCAGTACTTCTATCCTCCTCCCTCTTTATTGTTCTTATTGCACTTATGGACTTCATACATACTTTAAGTGTTATGTGTATATTTGCTTATTTTCTGCTCTTCTCCTATGAACTAGCTCTTTGAAGACAAGAATTAAGGGTGTGTGTTTTGTTCATTGCTGTATCCTCAGCACCTAGACCAAATACTTGTTGAAAGAATGCTTTTTAAAATGAAGCGAAAAATATAGAGGACTAAGCAAATATTAACTGGGATGTGGCAAAAAAAAAAGAACTTACTGCATAAAGTATCCCTCCAAAAATTCATATTCCATATGAATTCATCAGGTAATAATTTCATGAACTAATTTTTTGTAAAGTTCAAAGCACTTCAAATGTATTGTTTGCTCTCTTATTGTTAATTGAAATAACATAACAACTCTCATTGTCTCCATTTTATACAGATGGAAATCATGTCAATGAGAGACATTCTGAGACAGCAGATTAAACGCAGGATTTCAGGGTTCTGACTGCTGGGCTGGGTTTTGACTCCAAGGGCCAGGTTCTCAATATAGGTTCTTAAATAGGTGCACTATTTTATACCCATTTGTATTTTGTAATCAATGAAATTTTAGTGTTGAATTGCCTGAGACACTAAAACTTGGACCAATAGATACTGCCATCAGCTTATGGCCCTTCTGATAGCACATGGCCTTCTCACAGAAACAAACAGCAACATAGAAAGAAGAATGGTGAACCCCTCAAATGGATAGACTTGTTTGTTCTTAATTTTAACTTTTAAATCCAGAATGTTCTTTTTCATCATAATTATATTGCACCCTACTGGACACAAAGGAATGAGATTAAGCAGGCTATTTAAAAAATAATAGTCAGCTACAGCTCAACAAAGCTCCGAGAATGGTATGGCTTCTCTTTCTTCTCTTTCTTCAGATTCTCTGGTCTAAAAATCTCTATCAATGATCACATGTTTTAATCTAAAAATCAAAACTATTAAAGTACTAAAAGAAAACATTGTTATCCCTTTTATAATCCTGACATAGGGAAGGGCTTTGTATTTATGATTCAATATCTAGAAACAATAATAGAAAAGATTAGTAAATCTGATTACATTAAAAACAAAATTCTGAATGGCAAAAGAAAAGTACCATAAGCAAGTAAAATAAAAATTTTTTAAAAATCACAAATGACAAACAGGGAAAAAATATTTGCAACTCATATTACAAAAAAAAAATTATATACAATCACAAATAATAATACTCCAGGCAGAACCTAAGATGGCGGCTAGGTGAGACAGGGCAAAAAAACACCTCCGTGAAAAATACTAGATAAAAACCAGAAAGTGACCCAGAACACCACTTCCAGCGATGCACTAGCTGGACAAGGTCTGCTAAATCCACAGGGAATGTGCATTTGGTGAAACCAAGGGCCTGCATTCTGAAACGAGCGAGTGAGCTGGCTGAAAGTCCCATGGCCACGCTGCGGTGTGGGAAAACGGTGGTCTGGCTTTTGGAGATGGGCTAGTTCTTTAAAAAAAAAACCCCGGGTGTGGCTGCAGGTATTATGGGGAGAGCCGTGCAGTGAAGCACAGCGGGAGCGGGCTGGGCTAATGCCTCAGTGTCTGGCGTGGAGGATACCCCTTCCCACACCCACTGCTGACTGTTTCGAGACCAGAGGAGCAGAGGGGAAGCCAAGAGGAGAAAAAAAACCGTATTCCTTGCAGCCATCTCCCTAGTGGGTGGGGGATGTTCCTGCCCGGGGCCAGACCCACAGCCCAGAGCTGCGCCAAGAAACCCAGTGTGATGGGGAATCTTTCCTGCAGCACTACACACAAGCCACAATATTGGCCGTGGACAGTGGCCTTTAATACACCATGGCTGATGGTCCCAGAGCTGGGAGGTCAGAGCTGCGTGTAAAGGGGGAAGTTAATGCATCCCATTCAACCATCTTTGAAGCGGGCTGGGAGCACCCCTGCATGGCCCAGCGACCCAGGGCTTCCCTGGTGGGCCGGCGCACACTAATGACATGGCGCGGCCCTCCCTCAGCAGAGGTCCTGGAAGAGCACAGCTGGGAAGGGGGAACTGCTCAGAAATCCCAGGGACCCTACGCAAATACCAAGGACTTGTGGGTCAGTGGCAGAGACAATTGGTGGAAAGACTGAAATGAAGGCTTAGGCTCCTTCAACAGCCTTAAATCTCTGGGAACACCTGGGAGGTTTGATTATTAAAGCTGCCTTGCCTGCCTAACTACCCAGAGACACGTCCCACATTCAGGGTGGACAGCATCAGCAACACACCCAAACTTGGTGCACCAATTGGACCCCACAAGAAGCAGACCCCCACACATCACAAAGACAAAGTGGGGGAGAACTGACTTGAGGGGAATAGGTGACTCACGGATGCCATCTGCTGGTTATTTAGAGAAAGTGTACATCACCAAGCTGCAGTTCTGTCAAATTAGGGATCAAGTAAAGCAAATGCCAAGAGGCCAAAAACAACAGAAAATCTTAAAGCATATGATAAAACCAGATGATATGGAGAACCCAAACCAAAACACCCAAATCAAAAGATCAGAAGACACACAGTACTTGGCACAATTAGTCAAAGAATTACAGACAGGCAACAAGAGTATGGCATAAAGGACATGAAGAAGAGCATGGCTCAAGATATAAAGGACATAAAGAAGACCCTAGAAGAGCATAAAGAAGAAATTGCAAGAGTAAATAAAAAAATACATGATCTTATAGAAATAAAAGCAACTGTTGGCCAAATTAAAAAGACTCTGGTTACTCATAATACAAGATTAGAGGAAGTTGAACAACAACTCAGCCTCCTTGAGGACCACAGAACAGAAAATGAAAGAACAAAAGAAAGAATGGGGAAAAAAATTGAAAAAATTGAAATGGATCTCAGGGATACGATAGATAAAATAAAACATCCAAATTTAAGACTCATTGGTATCCCAGAAGGGGAAGAGAAGGGTAAAGAAATTGTTAGGGAAAACTTCCCAAACCTTCTACACAATATAAATACACAAAGCATAAATGCCCAGCAAACTCCAAATAGAATAAATCCAAATAAACCCACTCCGAGACATATTCTGATCAGACTCTCAAATATGGAAGAGAAGGAGCAAGTTCTGAAAGCAGCAAGAGAAAAGTAATTCACCACATACAAAGGAAACAACAAAAGACTAAGTATGACTACTCAGTGGCCACCATGGAGGTGAGAAGGCAGTGGCATGACATATTTAAAACTCTGAGAGAGAAAAATTTCCAACCAAGAATACTTTATCCAGCAAAACTCTCCTTCAAATTTGAGGGAGAGCTTAAATTTTTCACAGACAAACAAATGCTGAGAGATTGTGCTAATAAAAGACCCGCCCTACTTCAGATACTAAAGGAAGCCCTACCAACAGAGAAAAAAGCTGAGGGATTTCACCACCAGTATATCAGTCCTATAAGAAATGCTAAAGGGAGTTGAGCAGGCTGAAAGGAAGGGACACTAAACAATTGACTGAAACTACATGAAGAAATAAAGTGTACCACTAAAGATCACATGGTAAATATAAATACCAATACTACTGTATTTTTGATTTGTAACTGCACTATTTACTTCCTACAGGATCTAAAATACATAAACTGTAATGATAAATCAGTGGTTTTGGACTCAATGTAAAATATGTAATTTTTGACAAGAACTACATAAAAGTGGGGGACTGAGGGAATATAGGAACATAGTTTATGTGTCATATTGAAGTTAAGTTGGTATTAAAGAAAAACAAGATTGTTATATATTTAAGATGTTAAATTTAAGCCCCATGGTAAACACAAAGAAAATATCAGAGAATATGACCATAGAGATGAAAAGTAGAGTAGGGGTTCCGAGAAGTGGGGGAAGGGGCAATGGGGAGTTAAGAAATGAGTGTAGGGTTTCTGTTTGGGGTGAAGGGAAACTTCCAGAACTGGATGGTCGGAAGGTGATAGCATTGCAACATTCTAAATGTGATTAATCCTAATAATGGAATGCTAGGGAGGGGGTGGAATGGGAAGATTTAGGCTGTATATATGTTTCCACAATTGAAAAAAAAAAAAGAGAGACAGTCTAAATAGATGACAATTAAATGCCAAGGATGATCCTGGATGGGATCTGAGGATGGAGGAGAAGAGGCTCAAAGGGACACAGATGGGACATAAGGAAAAAAAAAAAGGAAATACAGAATGTAAGCTTTGTATCAAGGTTGAATTTCTTGAACTTCTTAGCTGCGTTTAATGGGATTGCATAAAAGAATGTTCTTGTTCATGGGAAATGTATATGTGAATTATATTGTTTTTTCAAGGATGTGTGCAGCTTGCTCTCATATGTTCAGAAGACAGAGTAATAGATGATGGATGATAGGGAGGGAGAGAGGGAAGGAGGGAGGGAGGGAAAGAAAGAAATGGTGGTGTGACAGGATGTTAAAGGTGGCGGATCGGGGTATTGGGGAGGGGGGTCGGGGTATGCTGGAGTTCTACGTATGGAGTTTGTACTGTTTTTGCAACTGTTCTGTAAGTTTGAATTTCTCTCAAAATAAAATTTCTTATTAAAAAAAGAATAAAAAAATAATAATACTCGAAGTATAAATCACAAGAAATCAGTAAGAAAAAGAATAAGAACCTATCAGAAAAACAAAGGCAGTGGACATGAACAGATACCTTATAAAAAATAAATACTAATACTATTAAACATATCAAGAGATGCTCAGAATCACTTAAGAGAAATGCAAATTAAAACTATATGGAGATAACATTTTTCACCTATTGGCAAAAAACCCTAAAGTCTCACAAAACACTATTTTGGTGAGGCTGGGGGTAAAACAGTTACTTTCACATATTGCTAATGGGGCTGCTAAATGATAAAAACCCTATTGTGGTCAATTTGGCAAAATTTCTCAAAATTCAAGATGCTTGTAACCCTTGGACCAACAATTTTACCTCTGAGAATTTATCCTGTAGATAAAACTGCACACCTGAGAAATGATTTATGTACACGGTTGTTCACTGGAGCACTGTTTGAAATGACAAAAAATGTTTATCAACAGGGAACTGGTAGAATTAACTATGATAATTAACATAATGGAATACTGTGCGCTCATGAAAAGATTATGGTGGCACGTGCTACATACCAATTTGGAAAGATCCCAAAGACAGATTAGAGAATTCAAGATTGATAAAGGCTTTGAAAAGTGCAAGATTGGAAACAGTATATAAGTGCCCTAACTTTTGTGTGAGAAGCTGGGGGTCAAAGAATATCTATATATGGTTTTTTGCATAAAAAGACCCCTGGAAAATTATACCAGAAACTAATAAAAGTGGTTACCACTAGGGAAGGAGGAAGAGGCAGATGGGAAGAAGAGAGTGAGGTTTCTCCATGAAGAACATTTTACAAAGTTTTTGTTTTTGAACCCTGAAAATATATTACCTATTCAACTAAACAAATATATTACAAAAGCTAATTCAAGAATAATTTCATGTAGAAATGAAAATTGAAGGTGGCATAGCAATGATAAAATATCTTGGACACTGGTGCATTTGGGTAAATGTGGTAAAAGGAGTATTTGTCATTCTTGGGGCCCCACTACCTTGGACCATAAAATGCTTCAGTTTCTTCCTTCCCTAGCTCTGTAGCATTCTTATATTATTAAACAGCTTCTCCTTTCTGAGCCCAAGTGGAGTGACCAGCTTAATGCATAATGACATTAAAATGTAGCAACAATGAACTAGTTGGAATGAATCGCCTTTAAAAGCCTAGGGTGACTCCCCAATATATTCAGCTTTCCATGTGTTGAGTGGAGAAGATCTGGATGTCCACATGTTGCTACATAAGAAAAAAAAAGCAAACATTCCTTGAGGAATTTACATGTATGATATTTTTTAAAAATAATGAACAATATATATTCATTTGTTAGATGCTAGTTATTAAGCTTCTAAAGTACCTGGTGATGTATTCAGTATATAAGGTTACTAACACAATGCAGAACACAGCATTAGTTTGAAGATGTAAGATCTAGGTAAAATATGTAAGCTCTATATAAAATTATACAAGATAGCATATGCCTTCTAGCCTCTTCATAATGTTAAAAAAGTTTCTGATGATGTCTGTTGAGTACCTGGGGGTTCCTAAAAGAGACACCTATATAAACAGTGCAATATAATTAATAATGAATTTAGCATAAGCCAACTAATTTGGGGGAAATAACCTATGCATTTATTCCCTGGTCAGACATAATAACATCAACCCAACAACCTAGAAGCCACAGAAAAGAACAGGGGTGAAAGTTCCTACATTTGGTTTCCCATTTCCTTTGTCCCATTGCTGTTTTGGTAAATAGATAGCCAGTGAGTTATCTCCAAGGGTTACCTGCAAGAATTTCTCCCTCTGCATTCTGCTCTTTATTTTAGAAAATGATTTTAAAACATGAAAGGAGGGAAGGAGAAAGTCCCCCATTCATTCATTCATTATATATTAATTATGCACTCAGTGTCTTATGGATATTTTCCTGACATCAGAGATACAAAGATAAAAGATACAGTCACTGCCCTCAAATACTCCCCAGTCTAGTGGGGAGAAGGCAAAGTAAATATGCAATAATTATAACACAGGGTGATAGAGGCTATAATTAAGTTAAGATCAAATAGCTGTGGGAAAACAGAGGCGTGGGCTCATGACCCATAATGAGGGAGCTCAATAACAAGTTTAGAGGAGATGATACCTGAGCCGACACTGGAAGGATGGCAGAATTGATCAAGTGAAGACCAGAAAGGATGGGAAAGACAGCTGGCAGAGACAACAGAAAATAATAATAATAATAATAATAATAATAATAATAATAATAAGCATAGTGTAAGGCAGAGGTGGTCCATTCAGGGAACTAGGGAACTGCAGTTTGTTCCAGATAGGGCACAGGATGGTGTTTGGGAATGGCAGGAAATGAGGTTGCAGAGGTGGGTGGAGCCCAGTCAGGATGGGAGCATCGTTTTAGACAAGGTGATCAGGAAAGGCTGGGACCAGAATGAAAAGAGAGAGCCTACTGTGTAAAGCTGGGAGAGAAGAGTGTACCCAGCAGAAAACAGCGCTTCTGTACAGATAAAATTATTTAAGGAGTGGGTAAAGGGCTAGGGGCACTGATTCCTGGTTGTCAGAGATGGGCAGAATATTCCAAATACTATTCCCTTGACTATTATCTAATCTCTCTCGTTGTCTCTGGATTCATGGCTCTTTCCCATCAATGAATTCATTCAGTCCCTGTAATCAACTCTGATTAGTGTTGTTTAACATCAATCTTCTCTACTTTTTTTCAAAGAAAGATACCAATCAGTTGCTGCACACCCCTGCTTGTTAAAAGCAGCACCTCTCCTGCTGACTTTCGGTTCTCTTAATCAAAAGGGCAGGAGGAAGCAGTTGGGATTCACTTTTTTTTTTTTCCTTTCAAAGTACACAAATGTCAACTTCCTCAAGGATGTTTGGCATAGCTGAGTTCAGTCATGTAATGTACAAAGTCAGCTTGATCAAAAGGTTGCAGGCTGCCCACTGCTAAAATGGAGGGAGAAAAGGAAACCACGGGCTTCTCTGAAGTGTGAAAGAGTGCAGAGGCCACTGTCACATGTGTATTTACACTGAAGACACGCTGAGCTGACAAGAGAGTTTAGGAAACTTAAACCTGCAGCACTACACTTCTCTGTTTTTACCTTTGAAACTCTTGAGTAGCACTTTCTCTTTCCTAATTTTTCTGTTGTACCCAGCCAAGTAGCTACCATATAGCTTTATAGCAACCCCAAATTATGACCCTTTATATGTACTATTTTAAGATTATTTTGACTACCAGTACTATGACATCTAGCTGAAGAGTACAATTCTTCTTGTCTCTGTGGACTTGAAAGTGTTAGCACAAGAACAGGCACAAGATTGTTCATTCATTCATTCATTCATTCTTTTTTTATTCTTTCAGCAAATCAGTATCCATCATGTGGTTGTCAATATGACAAACTCCTGTCAATAATTTCCCTGGAAAACCCTCTCAACAGCCAAAAGCAGAAAATAACATTTCAAATGAGTTGATTATCTTTGTCTAAACCGTGGCTCAACTTGGATTCAGAAATAGGTAAAACTCTGTAAATAATACTCATGGACATTTCTAACCTGAACATTCCCATCAAGTATAAAAATTATCATATATGGTTATGGTTCTCAAACAAGGTTGGGGAAGACATATATTATTCATAAAACTGTAGAGCTGGTATGGTTTACAAATAACAACCTCATCATTGTTCAAATGTGAAAACTGAAGAAATGATAAGGTATATGGTTAGTATTTGAGACCCAGCCAGAACGAGAACTACAACTCCAAACTCCTAATTCAGGGACCTTTCTTTAGCAGGGTTGAGGCAAGGGTCTTAAGGTCACTGATGTGGAGTAATGAGGACAGATATAAGATGCTTAAATAAAGCATTTGGCCTAGAAGAAGGCTGTTCTTTTACTCTCTTGAAATGCCTCTGATTTCTCAGAAGGCAATAAGGAGAAAGATTACATATTCATACACACAGAGACACACACAGACACACACACTTTCATATGGAATTATAATGAACCATTTCCCTGTTTTACATATTCTAAAAAAAATATTTTAAAGCAGTGTTTCCCAAACTACCCTGATCACAACAGTCAATCAGGTTTCTTGTTTCAGACACAAATGCTCTCCAGGGAATTTTTCCATTCGTTAGGTCTGGGGTAGAAACCCAGGAATGTGCACATTTCACAAGTGACCCTAAGGATTTTAAGAACCAGGGATGTTTGGAAAACACCATCCTAGAGAAACCTTTGCCATAGTAGGTAAAAGATTCTTCATTTCTATTGAATCATCCCACTTCAATGTTTCTGTTATATCTTTTAAGCAGGGCAGACTCTCACAGCAAACCATGAACTCATATGTTCCTAAAGAATAACTTTACACACATTTACTTAATTTTAGGGCTTTCGGTCCTAAAAGTCATATGGAGTTCTTAACTAGCTCATTCCCATGAAAGTGTCAATCTAATGAGTTGTATCAATCCCTAATTTATTTAAAAAAAAAAAAAAAGCAGATGCTTAGTCAACAACCAAATGCATAGATTATTTTTTTTTTCATTTATATTTCACCATCAATCTAATTTCTACCCTGTTGGAGGTGATCTTCAAAAAAATCAGTTTTCCCATTTTGCATCCTAGAGATATTAACAACAACAACAATAATAAAGAAAACTAAACAAAAATAAACAGGAAAAGAAGGCTCCACAATTGAGCCTAGTCAACCTCTTGCTCAGTGAAATGTCTGTCTTATACCTTTTTGACAGGTAGAAATAAACCCTTTCACATCATTTCACCTCTTTGATCAGTCAGTCTATTTCCTCCCAAATTCTGACACAGAAGTCTTCTGTTCTTCCACTTTTAGAAAGGCACAGTCAGAAAATGTTAAGATAAGCTCACTTCCGCATGCCTTTTAGTCAGACTTTTGTTAAATGGATACCAAGCAAACCAACCAGTTAACAAAAATACTCCTGTCACTTCTTTTGCAATAATCTCACAATCTTCAGGAAAATTGAATTTTTGGGAAAAGAATGGATCACGCCATCTTCTGAGCACACGAGAGGGGCAATGACTGATTTTTGTTAAAAGGATGTCTAATTGTTATAGAAAGCTAAATAATAATACATTAAGAATTGCACAATTAATTCCTACTACCAAATTAATTTGGTAAATGGGCCTAGATTAAAACCACAAAGCTATTGTGCTTTTTTTGTTCAGTATATACAAAATAATCTTAAATATGGTTTACTATCACTAGCACATTTTCACTTTGGGAAAATTTTTTTTTCCTCACGATGCATATTGTATATTGAGATGATGAAGGCCAAGATCAATGATGTATACTGTTGTAGGTGTGATTGCTGCTAAAATAAACACCTAGCTTAGTAAATTATTTCCCTCAGAAGCTTGAAGCATAAGAGTTTTTTTTTTTCCTATTGGGAGAGAATGTATCTCTTCAGTGGGGCAATGGCTGAGAGCATGGAATGAAACAGCCTGCAGCAGGAAATGTGACAGATACGGAAGTATGTGCGAGGATCAGAAGGCATCAGAACAGAATCACAGACAGCGCCTGGAGAGTGCAGAGATGTGTGGACTCTTGGGGCACAATTGAAAGATTATAGATGTGAGTGACTATGGTTTTGAGAGTCCATCTCCACTGGCTACAAGAACACTGGCATTCAACATTTGCAAGGTCTCTTTAATTATGTCAGTGACCAGTGCTAGCCTCCCAGGTTAGGCTGAACAACTAACAAGCTGCCCCTCGCCTCCTTTAGGACTCAAATGATAAAGCTACAGCAATCACAGCAGCAGCAGCCAGAGCACTGCTTTGACCTGCAATTCTTGCCCATCAAAGGTCTGTGCCTTGTCTGATCCCCCTGACAGGCAAATAAATACAAAGATCTCTCTGCAAGTACATTTTCTTGTATATCTACAGCTCCCTCACACAGACCTACAGAGAATGCATAACAGCTTCTAATGGTATAACACATTTGCCCACTAATGGGGTGAGACCCATTATTCACAAATGGGTGAAAAGAAGCATCAATACGCAGGTCTTGACCCCAGTTTGTGGGCAGAAAAATGTCATTCCATTGCAAGCCTGTAAGTCTCCTATTCAGACAGTCCTTGTTTAATTTTCCAAACTTCCTTCTCAAAATGGTGTTACTTGGCACTGTGCAGATAGGCAGGTTTGACAAGCAGAGCCATCAATTTCACATTCTCTTTCCCAACCGCTGGGCAAAATTAGGCCTAGTTTGTACCTTGGATTGACTGGTTGGGGAGGCAGAAGAGTTTGACACTGAGGAGGCATTTTCCACATTAGAAACTCAGAACTCAGGACATAAGCCTCATGGAGAATTGTCCCTGTTCAAAATCCTTGATATCAGGACAGTCCACAAATGTACACTGGTGGTCTACTCTATGGAAAACATTATACGAAACCCAGAAGATAAAGGAAAAAGTAAGGTATAATCTTACTAGAAGGGGCTCTTAGCAGGCAGAAAAGGCGCTCACTCAAATAACTGTGATATAACTTTGAGCACTTGCATTAAGAGAGGGGCGAAGCAATGTGGAAACACAATTTTTGGTCAACAGGAAGTTGAATATAGAAGTGAAATATCTGCCAAATTGTTACCCTTTAAGAAATGGCAGAACTGTCCAAACAAAGGCCAACTGAATGCTTGATAGACAAAGAAAGGTGAACTAGGCACACAGCAAAGGACAAGTTAATGAGCAGCTTCTCACAAATGAAGTTCCAGATCTCTGGATCTGCCTCAGGGGTAATGACAGAGTTTGGGGATGGTCTTGAAATCTCTGCTAGCAATGTAGTCTTTCCTGAGGTTTCTGTCTGGTATTGGACTATCAGGTCTCTGGTTGAACTAAAGAAGGAAGGGATAAAGTGCAGAAGACTTCCATCACCATTTCAAGAGTCAAACAGTGAGCCTGAGAGCCCACCCCCCAACCTGGTCCTGCCCTTTAAGGAAAAAAAAGGCTTCTTAAGAACAGTTTAAAAGGGGAAGGATCTCATGACACACTGGATGGCCCCTCTGCTATCCCTCACTGGCTAGGTGCTGAGTTGGCCTGTACGCCCATTGCAGATTCCTGGTCATGGTTCCAGAGGGATCCTGGGAGCATGTATGTCTGGTTCAGTCTGTCTGGTGATGGCCTAAGGGACTCACTATCCCAGAACTTTCCCTTTTACAGAACACACTGTGAGAGAGCAATCAAGTTGTGCTTTAGGCAAGGGATTGCTGGCTGCAGGGCATATAGCGCAGTGCTCAGAATTGTGAGCCAACTGTTTGCTAGGGTAGAGGGGACTTTGTACCCATGTAAATAGGGAATTTCTAGGACCACAGTGCATGCCCAAGACAAAACGCATGCACAGAAAGGAACAAGGAGGTCCCTATGCTTTGGCTTGGAGCTATTATCATATAATTCATGGTATGGATAAGCCCTGAATGAGAACACTCACACAGGTCAATCTGCAAAGACCGGGAAAGGTGTTTTCTTTTTCTCCTTCTTTTTTTTTTTAGCCCCTGGCATTCAAGGAAAACTCAGTCATAACACTAGCTGGATATCAGCTTAAGGAACAGACATCACAGAGTCTAAATTTCAGTAATAGCACATTAAAATATCAAAATGTCCAGGTTTCAACAAGAGGTTACACAACATACAAAGAAAAAGGAAGCAATGGCCCAGGCAAAGAAGAAGATTAAAGCATTAGAAATCACTAATGAGGAGGACCAGATTGGGAAATACAAGACAAAAACTTTTTAAACATGGCCCTAATATGTTTAAAAAGCTAAAGGGAAACATGGACAAAACAGTAAAAGAAATAATGAAAATGACAGATGAACATAAACAGAATATCAATAGAGAGATGGAAATTATGAAAAGGAACCAAGCACACCTGAAGACCACAGTAACAGAAGTTAAAAACACCCTAGAAGAGTTCACCAGCAGATTGGAGCTGGTAGGAGAAAGACTTGGTGAACTTGAAGATAAGACAACTGAAATCATTTAGTCTGAGGAACAGAAAGAAGAATGAAGAAAAGTGTACAGAGCCTGAGGAACTTGTGGGATACCATCAAGCATAACACTATATGCGCTGTGGGAGTCCCAGAAGGAGAAAAAAGAGAAAAGGGAAGAGAGAGTATTCAAGAAATAATGGCTGAAAACATTCCAAATTTAATGAAAGATATAAATATACACACCCAAAATGCTCAAAGAACTTCAAACAGAACAAATCCAAATAGACCAATGCTGCAGCATATTATAACCAGACTATTGAATGCCAAAGATAAAGAGAAAATTCTAAAAGCTGCAAGAGAGAAGCAACATGTAAAGTACAAGGGAGCCTGAATAAGATTAAATGCTGATTTCTTATCAGAAATCAGGGAGACAAGAAGACAATGGGCTGACATATTTAATGTGTTGAAAACAAAAACAAAACAAAATAAAAAATTGCCAACCAAGAATTACATATCCAGCAAAACTGTCTTTTACAAGCAAGAGAGAGATTAAGACATTTCTGGATAAACAGAAGCTGAGGAAGTTTGTCACCACTAAACAGATCCTATAAGAGATGCTAAAGAGAGTTCTGCAGATTGAAATGAAAGGGCAATAGATAATAGATTGAAGCTGCAGGAAGAAATAAAGATCTCAAGTGAGGGTAATGATGTGAGTACACATAAATGCCAATAGTATTGTATTTTTGGTTTGTAACTCCACTTTTTACTTCCTATAGGTTCTAAAAGCCAAGCACATAACATGTCATGATAAATCAGTGGTTTGGGAGTCATAATGCATAAACATGTAATTCACATCATGGGGGAGGGGTAAAGGACACAGTTTTGTATAATACTGAGATTAAGTTGGTATCAAAATAAATGAGATTGCCTACATCATGCTGTTTGAACACAATACTACCATATATATTTCCTAAGAACAAGGACATTCACTTAATGTAACCACCTTAAATGTAGATATCAAGTTCAAGCAATTTAACATTGAGATAAAGTTTACAATCTACGTTGCAATTTTTTCATATGTCCCTTTGAGCCTTTTCTCCTCCCTTGCTAGATCCCATCCAAGATCATATATTGCACTTGATCGTCACTGTCTCTTTAGTTGCCTTTTCTTTTCCTCTTTTTTAAATTGTAGGAACAGATATACAATATAAATTTTTCCATCTCAACCACTCCCAACATTGTGGTACCCTCACTAACTTCCATTACTAAAACTTTCCCACCTCACCAAACAGATACTTTATACCCATTAACTACCCCATTTCCTCTGCCCCGGCCCCTGGCAACCTATCCTCTAATTTCTGTCTCTATGAGTTTGTATAGTTTCTGATAGTTTCTTTGTAGTTACCATGGGGCTTAAATATAACATTCTAAATCTATAACAGATCTCTGATGTTCATTAGGAACTAAGTTAAGGACCAGTGTGGGACAGCAAAACAACAACAAAAAATCCAATACAGTCTGCCAAGATTGTTCAATGCTAAAAAAAAAAAAAAAAAAAAAAGATTGCTTAATGCTCTATCATGAAGATAGAGTCTGACATAAACTTTCACTTACTTGATGTATTTTTTTTCTCAGAATAAAATAAATATAGGAAAGGGTGTGTGAATAACAGGATATGTAATAAAAACCAAGATTAGAGTCAAAGACATAAGATTGAAATGCAGATGGACAATGAAACACCTGTAAGACTGAAATTCAAATACTAAATGGAGACATAGGCATAGGCAGAGGCATGGATAAAGAACACAGTGTAGAGGATGGTGTCTACAGTTTCTTGAAGGAAACAGTGAAGCAGATAGGAGAGTATGCCTACCATATTGATGGCTATCATTCAGTAACGAGAGTTTCAAATCAGGCAAGAAGACACATTTTTGTGTTGGAACACTGGAAATGGTAACTGGGGATAGTGGATAGAGTGGCCTAGGTGGACAATGAGGTCAGTGAGGTCAACATTTAGAATATCAATCAGTCAGGACTGGGGCCTAAGTGAAGAGGCTGGAAAAGGTAGGGCATTCATTCATTCATTCTTTCACCCTACATTTATTTACTGATCTGGAATTATTCTGGTGAACAAATGAATACACTGCCACATGGAACTTACAATTTAGAGGGGAGATGAGTATGAAGGACTTAAGTAATGAGATGAGAGCAGCCACAGAGTGAGTAGATAATAAGAGTAAGGCCCAGTAACTGAGTGATCCTGTATCAAGTACTTGAAAACGGTAGTAAGGCTGAATTCAGTCCCAAGCCAATCTCATCTAAAGCATGGAGTCCTCTCATGTTCTCTGCTTCATGCAAAATTGAGATTAACATTTTTATTCTAAGCCTACAGCCAGGGCAAGCAAGCATTCCTAGGTGGATGGTGTGCGTGTGTGTGTGTATGTACACATACACACAGGTGCAGCTTTTTTCTCATGGATATTAACAATGATTTTATAGCATGGGTATAAGTGATGATGAGGAGGATGATAATGGTGACAATGGCAGCAGCTAATGTTTAGTGAGCACTTACTATATACCAGGCACTGGTTTAAATATTTAATATTTATTAGGTCATTTACTTTTAACAATAAATTTATGGGGAAGGTGTTATTATTATACCAATTTTATAGATTAAGAAATGGAGGTGCAGAGAATTAGGTTTTCCCTAATTTACTTAAGGAAGTAAATGGTAGAATCCAGGCAGTCTACTCTCTCAATCACTCTGCTATTGTGCCTAAATCAGAACAACAGAGGGTTGCACTAATTAGCCTCAGACCTAATGTATGTCCACAGAATATATTATTTTAATTCCCATGGATAGAAATAATTTGAGCATACTCTTATTAGAGCAGAAGCCTTTCTCAGAAATATGACAACGTCATACTATGTGGTTCAGGCATATAATAAAATTATTCCAATAATGCATGAGATAGATTTGACTTCTAGAGATTTTGATTTTTAAGTGTACTCTTTAAGTAATAAATAAGTACTGTGGTTACAACAATAGAAGGGCTAATGAGGAAAGAAAAAATGTTGGCCTTAGGCAGCCATGTGTGGGCCCAGCTCTCTAACATTTCTCTGCAGGGTGACAAAAGGATTAACAAGACAACTATAAAACATGCTTACCTTTTGAGGAGTTGTAAATTTTATTATTAATGTTATTTTCTGAATCTTGATAATTCTGCTGGGATTCCTTTTAAGACAGCATGCAGACAGACTTAATCTCAAGCCCAGGAAGGAGAGTGACCAAATAAAACGTCAGCACCATAAAGACTGAAAAAGGTTAGACTATAATGTCCACTATTGACAGAGCTGATCGTTCACGTGGGGGCATGAAGACAATGAATTTTTTGTTAAAAACCAAGAAACGTACTTAGCTTAGAATCTGTCCTTTTTGGTCTCGAGTCAATTGCAAAGCATCATCTAATAAATATTATTTGACAACTTGTAATTTTATATAAATTTATTTTCTCCAGAGTATAAACAGTCAACTCGATTATTATGGCTTCCTATTTTCAGCTTGACTGTTATCTCAAGACAGAATTCTTTCTTTGGATGTCTAGGAAATCACTTTCATGGGCACCAAATAAGCTGTACTTGGCTGGATCCCCAAACTACATAGTACTTTTATTTTCACAAGTGAGCATGGGGCAAGACAAGGAAGTGAAAAGAATGGGGCAAGGACTTACAGGCTATAAACCCTGTTGTATAGATAAATCTAAAAGTCCCTGCTTTTTCGCCACAACATGCAGGAAGACCTTGAACTTAAACTGAGTAGAGAATGTCCTGAAGCAGAAAAGTGATCACCTGCACTCTGAACTTGGTCTGTGGTTTCTGGCTCTCTTTAGCTTTTGACCTTCAATGAATGGTAAAACTGCTTTCAGCCCTTAAGCTTGTACCAGCTGCAAAGGTGAAAGATACCTGTCATATTTTAGTACTGCTTATCAGCCCCTGGAGTGATTGAGTGTTTATAGACACAAAGATAGAAACATAAAGCACATATGTATAGGCAGAAGTCCCCTGGAGGTGGCGATTAGGACTAGGTAGTAATTTTAGCTTGAAGTTCCTATGACTTAAATAGCCACTTGAGCTCTGCTCTTGCAGTTTACAATGTCAATAGAACCCCTAAATGAAATTACAGCCTTCTGATACGCAGCAGGATATCCTTTCTTTGCCATGCAATGTACACGGCCAGGAGAAATTGCTCTGTATATGGAGTCTCACTAAAGCAGAATTTATCATAAGGCTGCTCTGCTAAAATATCATTATGCTGTTATTCACTGCATAACACATCTAATGACTCAGGGTGCACTTGATAGCCATGTTTCAGTGAACACAGACGCACGCCCTGATGTGAACTGGGCACTCCAGTGCTTCAAAGCGCTATCGATTACAATTCTACCATAATTTACACCTGGTTTGTTTTGCCAATAGCTTGAACCCATGCTAACACTGGAACATACACTGGAACTGAGAAATAAGAAATGAACTGTATAGCAAAAATGCATGCAGCAAGCTTTCCAGAACCCTACCCTTATAATAATTTCTTTTGATGGTAATTAAATATTCTGCATGGCTTTCCCTTCTTATGATAGGGCATTGCCTCTATTTGCATTGTCCCACAGTTGTTGGTGGTAGTAATAACAACCTCCTATATTTGTACAAACTATAGGTACCTCTGGGCAGGACCTGGGTGCCAGTCATCTTGATTCCCCCACCATCTAGTACATAATGACTGGCATGTAACAGTTGCTCATAATAATCTTCTCTGCAGGCTCCTCTTACTCTATCTGTTCCTTGGTCTGTTCCAAGGCTCTGCTCCCATTTGCTTTCTGTCAATATACTTTTCTTGATGAAAGTTTACTCTATAATTTCAACTACTACCATAATGCTGATGATGCAGATGACTTGCAAAACCTATTTATTTCTGTCCCAGACTGATCTCCAGCATTCCCGACTAAATCCAATGTCCTCCCAGACATCAGTCTGGATGTTCCACCAACATCCCCAAATTAACACATTCAAAAGCAAATTTGTCATCTTCCCCCAGCCTCCCAAACCTGCTCTTCCTCCTCATAGCTTTTCCTGCTTAGTTGTTAAAAGGCAGAAATCTGGGAGTAATCCAAAATTTCTTCTTCTCTCAATGCCCAGCCCAAAGGTTATTAAATTGTGTCCATTCTGCCTCTTATCTCTTGACCTTGTCTCCTCTGTATTCCCACAGTTATCGTCCTAGTTCAAGGCTGCATTGCTTCCTGTCTAAACAATTTCAGTTGCCTCCTAACTCATTTTTCTGCCTCTATTCTTCCCTTCCTCCAATCTATCCTCCACCCCGCTGCCAGGGTGATTTTCCATAATACCATTTGATCATGAACCTTCTCTACTTAAAACCTTTTAGTGGCACCCCAAATTCCAAGATGAAGTTAAAATCTCTCTGCAAGGCCATCAAGGCCTCATCTGATTGATCCCCATATTTCTGCGGCATTATTTCTCCACATTCTCCTCCCTAAACATTTGCGATACTCACCGTTGCCCAACTTTGCCATGCTATTTCCTATTTAAGTGGCTTTGTCCCTTCTGGTCCTCTTACTGAATGCTCTTCTTCCCTTTGGTCATTTGGGAAAATCCTTCAAGGTCCAGCACGGATATCATTAGCTCTTCTGTGAAGCTTTCCCTGACCCTCCACCCCAAGGTGTGTTTAACTGAATAGCTACTTTTTTGTACTTTCAGGGTTGCTTGAATATCCTTCAATTATGATACTTAGCAGATGGTATTATCCCAACTTGTTTCCCATCTTCTAGTGAGCAACTGAGGTCATGTCTTACTCATCTGTATCTTGTCAATGTCTACCACCAGAGGAAAACCAAAGCCTTCCCAGTGACACATAAGGCCCTACGTGAGCAGGCCCCCACTGCCTTCCTAGCCTCATCTCCTACCACTCTCCTGCTCATCTACTCTGATCTTGCCACATAAACTTCCTTGTTAACACTCAAACCTGCCAGATACATCTTGCCCAGGGCCTTTGCACTTGGTGGTTCCACTGTCAAAACTTCTTTTGCCCAGATATCCACAAAACTTGCCTTTTCATTGTCATCAGGTCTTTTCTCAAAGGTCATTTCCTCAATGAAGCATTCCTTTATCGTAAAATTTAAAATTGTGACCTTCCCCCGCCACACGCTTCCACTTACTTCCACCACAGTCTCCCCTACTTCACTTTTCTCCATAGTTCTTATCACTCACATGCTATATATCTCATGTATGTATTTATTTATCAACTGTCTCCCCTACCTAGAAAGTAAGCACTATTAGAACAGAGACTTCTGTTTGTTTTACTACAATATCCCCAGCCCCTAAAAAGTGCCAGATACATAATACAGTCTCAGTAAATATTTGTTAATAAATGAATCAATCTTTAGCTTCCAGCATAATACCTGACACATATTATATTATCAGTAATATTATATTATTAGGGGTTCAAAAATGTTTGTTGAATTAATGAAAATGGGTGAATTAATGATTTTATGTTAAATCCATGTTTAATTAATGTAATGAAGAAACAGCCTTAGTAATCTGATTCTCTCAACAACTCCGGGAAGTGGGTTGAATGAGTACTATTTTCCTCATTAGTAAATGAAGTGAGCAACGTAAATTAAGGCTATGTGGTAGTTTAAGGTTTGCTACTCTTTTCAATTCACTATTGAAAGGTAGAGACAATTCTTTACCCTTTAGCTGTTATCAAATATCTGCAATCTGTTCATGATGTGCCTCTTACATTTATTACACTATTTTGGTTTCTCTTGGCTAGGGAGGCAATTAGCAGAGGGACAAGGGTTTAATACTTTTTATTACAATTTGTGTCCTTCCTTACTAGGTGCTTTTCATAAGAGATCCTTTTTTTCCGATTTCAGAAGTGGATTAGGCACTCATACAATTTTGCCCCTCAGAGTGGTTTGTGCATGACTACCCAAGAGGACATCACACTACAAATCCTGCCAGAATGAACTGGAAGGTAAGTGTGGCATTTGTAGCTTGAGGATGAACACTTTGCTTTGTGCCAACTTTGCACAAATGGAGATGTCCTCTATGTGTAACACCCAAAGGAGAACAAATTCAACAACAAAACATTTCAGTTTTTGGCATGTCTATGGAGAATTAACTTTCCAATGTTCAAGGGTTAATTATCCATTTTGTAAATCACTTCTCTTTTTCCCTCTGGCTGCTTACATCTTAGGAATTCAGTTCACTAAAGGGTAGGTAGGGAAAATAAAAGAGATAAAATTAAAAGAGTACATTTCATTATATACTAGAATATCTAGAAAAGATTGCAGTTTGGGAGACAAATTCAGATGTAATTTGAGGATTGCCAATTTGATTGACCATTGGTAACAGATGTGATTATAGCACATTTACCCAATATTTTTGGTTTCTTTCAATTATTGTTTATTAACATCAGCCTGTAGCATATGAAGTTACTCCCTGAATGTGATTCATGTCAGTAGGCTACCATTTAGGTTGCTGGAATGGGAACCTAGTGAATGGCACTCCAGAGGCTGGTTTAACCTGATGCTCCTCTCCTCTGATGTAACCAGACCACCAAAGACACCTTAGTGTGCTGCAGCTTAATGACTGAAGCAGTGCCAAGCAATCTTACCAATTTCTATATCATCAATGAAAAACAATCGCACTTGGCTATTTTCAGCTCTTTCCTCAAACAGGAAATTTAATTAGTGCTTGTTAAGACAGTGCAAATGATTTGGCTGCCTGTCCTCTTGCCTCTACTCTTAATTGAGCTGCCTCCTTGCCCCTCCTCAGCATAGTTCACTGGGCATTCAAAAAAAATCTTTAAGCCTTTCTGCATGTGCCATCAGCATGAACTCTTCAGATGTTGAGGTTGAGGAAAGGAAGACCACTGACTGACTGTAAGCAAGTATTGTCAAGCTGGTAGAGCCTTTAGGCAATTTGATGCATTACAGGTGAGGATGTAACTTACAGACTGCATGAGCAGATGGAGCTGGGTATCTGGCCACCCTCATGAGTCTGGTAAGTAGAGAGAACTACCACAAGCTCAAGGACCCATACCCCATTCAGAAATTACCTATGCATTCTGGGGACTAGGGAAGCTAACTCAGCAAATGGCTGGGACTCCTGTCAGCTACTTGGAAGATCTAATATCTGGGGCTTAAAGGGCTCAGATATAGAAACACCTCTTGATTTGTTTTCTGGACATGTTTTCTCCAGTGAGATAAGACAGGCGTGTTTATTGCCAATGCATTGATATATAGATACCCATTCATTCACTCATTCATCACTTATTCGATGATCATCTCCTGAGACTGAGGTAATTTGATATTGGTTGGGAAGGAGAGAAAAAATATAATATGCAATACCTGCCTTTTAACCACTTGCAGGATTATACATAGAAAAACTACAATTCAAAGCAGTATACGGCAATGCCAAAAGAAAGAGAGATTTTTTAAATGCTATGAATGTCAGAAGGGGAAGATCACTTTGTTTGGGTTATCATGAAAAGCTTCAGCAAAAAAGTGTGACTTGGCAAGGATATAACTTGGCTGGGTGTCTTGAAAAAGATAACTGGTAAACTATAGCTGCTGGTGCTGATATGTAAATACTGTATCAAAGTATTTAACATATCTACAACTAAACAGCTAAGAAACTAGAATAAGCTGGGTCATTTGTGTATGTGTTCATTCTTGTAAAATAGTAAATTCTTTAAATATATTCTTAATTTTAAGATAATGAATAGCAATTTAATTACTTTTACTTAATTTTAAACCACTTTATACATATAGCAGTTAATAATTTTAAATTGTGTATAATCGAATCTAGGTTTACAACACAGTATGTATGTTTGATGAAGGATAATTACCAATCTTATCAGCTAACCAAATCTTACCTTTTGCTGATATTGTTCATAAATATACGTATGAAATTTCTGTGTTTTCAGTGTGACGATATGTCAATTACACTTCACTTATGGTCAATTTACAAAACATTTGATTGAATTCAAAGCCACATAACTTTAGTGAGTGGTTGGTCATATTTTCAATAGTTGCATAGAGATATGTGTTTATGCATGTATATAGGAATTTATAAGCTAACATACATACCCAATCATATGCTACAAGGAATCAATCTTTTCTTTAAATTTTTTAAAAAATATATATGTTTCTTAAGGAATTACATAAATTCCAAAAAGCATTTCCATACAAGTAAGAAAGAACAATTTCTTAGTGGGAGCAATTCTAATTCTTCTGTTAGTTAGTAATTTCACTTTTACTAGTGACTGGCCAATTATATTAATTTAACCTATCAGAAGTGCTTACAGTTAAAATGTATCTGCAAGAAAATACCCATTTTATAACATGGATTCTCTGAAATAACATTAAAATTTTTAAGGTGAGCAGTGGAAAAGTTAATGATTCATAGTATGCTGTGAACAGCTTGTAATATAGGTATTGAAGGAATCAGGTAATATTATTATAATTATTTAAGCACAAAGAAATATGTTGTTGCCTGGCCTTTCTATCAGAGGTACTAATCAAATTTTGACTTATTATATACTATAACTTAGTTTTGGAATTCTCCCACATTCACATGGAACTCCAGGTCTTTTCGACTATAAGGAAAATCTCTCCAGCAGGTCATACTTTTCAAATGTCATCTTTGGGATAAACTTGTAGTTATTTTGAGTTTTCCAAAATATACTTAAAGTTGCTTACAAAATTTTATATACAGTGGCAGGAGATTTCAATAATAAACGGTTTTCAAAGTGTTAGAGATCCAGCTTGACATCCACGTAGTCCGAATAGACATCCCTACCAGGGACTAATAACCATTCTGGGAATCTGTACAGCCTAAGTCTTAACCAAGGGAGGTACAACCTCCTATGCAGGTCTTACTAGTAATGCGCTGAGAATTGGTTACATTTTTTGTACCATAATTTAACATTTTTAACACCATTTTCACCACTCAACTACTTTCTTTAGAAAATAAGAACTAATGGAAAATACCCCCCAAACACTACATGCACAAATAGTCATAACTAACATGGCCTCACTGAAATAGGCTAACTTCCCCATTACAGACCATTAAACTTTTAGCACATTGGCCATAATAAAACTCTGATTCTGCTTTCTGTCACCACAGTGGAGGAATTTGAAGTGCCTTACAAACTATAGGAATTATGATAGAAAGCTGACTTTTTGTCCTAGAGGTCACTGACAGACCCTCATTAGGTTGTAGCAGGGACCAGTCTCTTTATGGAACTTGGAATATAGGAGCATGCATGAGTTTTATAGTTAAGACTCTGAATCGCCCAGAGTAGAAGCAAAATTCCAAAGCTAAGTACTGATATAATATTTTGGAGCACTGCACCAGCTTGGACAAGACTATGCACCACAGGCACATACAATACACATCTGGTTAAATGTAAAAATAACTATTGCTAAAGCATTTTCAACTTTTAGGAGGAATCTACTGGCAACATGTTAATAGCAAGGAAACTAAAACAATAAAAGAGCATCTCTTTCCAAATATTTAAGAACATCAAGTAAGGGCCCCTTAGGCTAGTTTGTGGTTCTTGGATGTTTTAGCCCATGAGAATCATATTGGGGACATCAAGGACTCCGCCCTCCCTCCAAAGAGCAATTTACTTCAGATGCTGCCACACAGTCAAATGCTTTTATGGCCATCATAGGGTTTTTCCCCCTACTCTTAATATTTTGGAACATACCAAATTCTTGAAATTGGAAAGAGAATGAGAAAATATGGTAACGTCAAATACCTCTAGGAGAGCAACTAAGTAGGGATCTGATGGTAAAAGACAAATACACATCCCAACTGAAATTCCACTTCCAGAGAGAGTCTGAGATATTAGCAAGAAGGAAGGCACACTATTGGCTAAGAAAGCTGGTCTGTTGACTCCTCTGCTAGTCTCATATTAAGACAGTATGAAACCACCCCCATTCCATTCCTTCAACAACTTCCCAGAGCACACTTAACCAGAGTCTCTTATATTGAGGACAATATTATATTTGGGTTTAATACTGGGAAGACAGTCATCTAGCTTTCCTATGTCAGGATGATAAATTTCCCTGGAACCAAATAAGGAGTTTCATTGCATTCTCCTGTTTGATACCATGAATACAGATGAATAAAGAGGAGGGTGTGAGAAATAATATTTTCCAAAGGTCAGGCAGGGGTTGGGGGGAGGAGGTTCCCTAACATTTAAAAGGAACCAGTTGTTAGCAAAGTGATCTTTAGAAGAACATTTTTAACAGTATTCTTTTGCTTTAGATCCCACTATAGAATTTCTTTCCTGCTTAGCTGGGTATTTAAATTTTATGAACATAATGTAAATGCTCACAACAGAGATGAATGAAAAGTTGGTAGAGAAAAACTCCAAATGAATGATGAATCCCACTTTCTCTTCCCCTTCTGCCACCCTGCCCCCACTCACTCACCTATCACTCACCTGATTGCTAGGCATGTCAAGGCTGACATCCATCAGTGGCAGCATGAAACCTATGCCTGCAGGCTCATTGTGAGTATAGGCTCAAGGCTCTGCCATTGTCCATAGAGTGCTCTCGGCTGTGCACACTAAAATCTTCATCATCCCGTTTGATTGTTCGGTAGCTTATTTTCAAAATTGTATTCTTTCTTTTTTTAAAACAAACAAACAAAAACCAAACAACCAAACAAACAAACAAACAAAAAACAAACCCTTTATTTCCTGCATGCCTCAGAGGCACCAAGAATAGAATCCTTGACACATCAAATTCTGGAACCTCACCACTCACCAGGACTGTGGTTCCTGATCCAAGGAGTGACGATTGAGAATCAGCACACAGTCTCTTGAGAGTGTCCAGGCCTGGCTGTTAAGCTCCCTGCTCTGATTAGTTTGTCCAGTTCACAATGTTCCAGAGTGCTGAAGCACAGAAATTAGGGAGGGGAGGTGGAAGGAAAATCACTGGAGCCTCTTACGATCTAACTTCCACTAACTAAGAGGAAATGTCTTATAAATAAACAACAGCAAGAGAAACAACAACAAAAAAAAATCCATCCCTTCCTGCCAGAGGAATGTACATTATTATCTCCCCAAGGAAAACTTTACGCCACACCAGAAAGCAGCCATGTCTCCTAAAACTACCTCCCTCCAAACAGAAAGGAAAAGAGAATCAAGAAGAAAAGGAGAACAGAAAAGATTTTTCATCCCCTTGAATTTTGTTGGGAAGTTCATCTGAGTTCCCAGTAGACAAACTAACCTAAGCAGTTTCAACAGTGTCACTGTTCCAGGATTTCTTGCAGAGACTGCTTATTAGCAAAATCTCATTTCTGCCCGGATCATTACTGTACCATCGGACATTTTCAGAAGGGAAGTTCAGGCAGGGGGTGGGGTGCAAATGTGGAGGAGAGGAAGAAGAGAGGACAAAGGAAAGCTCCTGATGAACCAGAATGCCCTAGTCATGGTCATGATAAAGCAAGCCCCCACCCACCCCCCGACTACTGCTTGTTGAGGACTTGGTGATGCGGTGTGTTTAATCTACTTACTCTTTCTGCTCGGGAGGCTGAGGTTCCTACATTTCCAGCTCATGCTGGACTGTACCGTAAGCAACAAGTGAAATGAGTTCAGTGATCTCATTCTAGTCCTTCGACTCCTGTCCACATCACTAAGCGACTACACAGCTTGGCACAGGCCAGAATGAGTCAGCAGTCTCTGGTCATGAGAGGCCAGGCTTGGAATAGCAGGGGGGTTAGGTCAGGAGCAAAGTGAAGCAGAAAGGCAGTCTAGATGGCAGGGCTTGGCTCTGTGATTCAAGGGGATGCTGCAGGTCAAAATGAAAGTGCTTTATCAGCTTTTGGGTGAGGATTGTAGGATTGTAGAAAAATGAACAGCAAACAAAAAACAAAAAACAAAAACAAACTTAGAACAGCTACCTACTCAACACAGCAAGAATGAAAGAGAGTACCACAGGAAAAAAAAAAGAGGGCACTGTTAGGACTCTGGAGGATAGAAGATGCTCATTAAAACTTCTGGAATACTTTTTCTTCCACATGCTCATGAACTTAAATTAAGAAGCAGTATTTGCTTGCATACTATCCTGGTATTTTGGTATTGCTTTCCCAATCCTGTAAGTTACAAACGAAGTAAATAAAAACTAAGCACTACACTTAGACAGCAAGAAGAAGCCCTATACTTCATTAAAGAATGCAATTATAAGGAGGGGCCCAATATCTTAAATACATTTATTTGTGTAAATAGTGTCCTTGTATACCTGCACAACACTGGATGTGAAATGGTTGAAGAGAAGAGCTCCTTAAATTGAACTTGGATGGGGTAGAGAATTGCTGAGGAAAAAGAGGCACCACAAATTCAA
The DNA here is from genome assembly GCF_015220235.1 of Choloepus didactylus. Lineage (NCBI taxonomy): Eukaryota > Metazoa > Chordata > Mammalia > Pilosa > Megalonychidae > Choloepus > Choloepus didactylus. Next base: position 80,315,581 of record NC_051307.1, read on the forward strand.
TGATGAAATGCAGGGGAAATGTGACATGTTGCCTGTATTTCAACTCAATGGGATCAGCGCAGACCAGCATTAGAAAGTGATCCTTTCCACCAACAGTACTTTCAAATAGCTCTCCCTATGCAGTAATGATATAATACAGCAAGGGGAGAGAGAGGTTATAGCATTCAGAGGGATAAGCCATAGTTGGCATAAAAAATAATCAGAGACATTTTTTTGGAAGAGGCAAATCTCTCTGTAAGTCAACTCATAAAGAAATGACTTGGTATCTGAATCAAACTTTGAAGGACTGCCTGAGATAAGGTGGATGCTGAGAATTATCAGAAAATAATAGTGATGGCTCTGAAATAATCGCAAGTCAGATGGTGTGGAGCAAGAGAAGGAGAGAAAACCAAATAAGATCAGCAGAGTTGGAGATTTACTTTGAAGTTCTTTGAAGAGGAATAATAAGGACCCACCATATATTCCTAATTGTTATCCCTCAGAAATGCACAGATACATATGTGTGAGAAAACATACATTTTATTTAGCTCTCTTTCCAGAGAGTATTAAATCATCTTGACACATCTTTTATTAAATGTGTAACTTTGGACAAATAAACTTCTCTAGCCTCAGTTTTCTTCTCTATGAAATGGAAATAATATGGTCATCCTCACTGGATTATTATAAGGACTGAATAAATGTTTATAAATCCTTATCACAGCAGCACCTGTCACATGGGGAATACCTAATAAATGGTTTTAATTATTATTATTTGATTATAATATCATTTTGTGAGTGAAAGTATTCCTTTCAGTGTTGTTCCACTAGACTGAATGGACCAAAAAGAAGACTATATTAAAAATCAGTTGAGCAACACCCTTTAGAGAATGCTGCTTTCAAAACCTTATTTCCGTCTAGGTATGTTAAACATATGTACTTGGCCACAGAGGATGTTGAAAAATATATTCTGTTAAAATCTTGATTTTGAATTCTTTGTTGTCAAAGCAACTTGGAGCCTACCAGTCTCCATTAACAAGAAGTTAAAAAAAGAAAAGAGGAATTTCTAGAAGCTTCTCCAAAAGCAACAGGATAAAAGTGCTATTGGCCTTGTACCGTATGATGAGGGTTTTACCAAAGGGGAAAACTGAGTCCAGTTGATCATCCCAACCTAATTGATTAATTGTGGGTCTGACCATCTGGCTGATGAATGCTGACACCCAGTAGTGATTGCTGTGTAACACAAATCCGGATGTGCTCTCCCTGATGCCTCCCACAATCATGGCAACTCTGAACTTCCGGTTAGTTTATTCAGGCTTCTTGGCTCAATCTCTTCATGGAACAGTGGTTGTGGCAGGCAATATTTTACTAAACCTGGTCAACCATTATCTTCTCTTATTTCAGTTATTCTCTCCTTTCCAACTTCACGCCTACCAGCCCCAGTCCTCTTTTTTGTATATAATCACTTTTCATGCAAAACATTCCAGCTGCAGTTTTCATCACATTGTCTGATTCTCTTGTTTCTAGTTGTTCTTTTTTGAAAAATATTTGGTCTAAAGACTTGTACTGTTGTTTCACAGGGAATCCTATTGAAACTATCCTATTGCTACTACTTTTATTGTGTCTTCTTTACCACTGGTTTACTTCAAGTTACTCTGTGTAAAAGAAAGTTATTTCACCTAACTCACTGGCCTGATTAAAAGGCACACACAGGCCCAAATTCTCCATGAGGTTAATAGAATTCAAGGGCTAATAGAACATAATTCTTACATCTTAAACCTGCTTCTGATCCTCAGTTAGGAGTGGTCCATAGAGAGGATTCTCCCCACTGGGACGTTGCAGCACCTTACACTGAAGAAATCAAGCTCATGTAAATAAAAAGGATCAATAACAATGCCATCTGCAAACTAATCTATTCCTGAAGAACCTATACATGGGAGAATTCTCTAAGCAAATCAAACCTGAATACACACACACAAACACACATACACACACATACAAACCCTGGGGGATTACAAGCAAATGATTTTATTCTGCTGTGTGGTAAGGCATTGGGAAGTAAACTGACTCGAAATGTCTTAAATGTGTTTGGCCAATGAGTCACAATGAAGGAGAATCAATCCTCCATTCTACCTTTCTTTTTTCCCAGACTGATTTCCATCTATAAATTCATCCTTATTCTCCCTCTCCACAGATACTGAATTTTTTTTATGTTACAGGCTGGGTTAATGTCAATTTTCAGTACAGTATGGCAGTAGCAAGCTGAACTACAGAGCTCCAGACTGGGCGTTGGGAAATGTTTTTGGCCTGACTATCAGTAAACAGCTATGTGTCTTAGGCAAGTCAAATCCCTTAACTCCCCACGTTTCTGTCTCTTCATTGAAAAATGATAGGGTAGGACTGCATGAACTCCATAGTCTCCGCCAACAAGATTCTATGGTTCTATAGCTCATTTCCTTTTTTCTCTGGCATCAACTGTTCGACAACTTTGCTTATAGTCATTTCTCTGCCCTCAGTTACTGATGAAAAAATATCCCCTTTATTTACTACCCAGTATTTTGTATTTTTAATCTCTCTCTCTTTTTTGTGTTACCTGTTTTGAGTAACATACACTAACGTAGACAAATAGATGCTTTACATTTGAAGGTATTCAACGAGAATAGCTTTTCCAGGTAGAGTGCATTTAGTGTAGCTCTGCATGTAGGAAGCAAGCCATCCAAAAGCAGAGCAAAGGGGCCAATTCACAAATGAGAGGAAGCCTTTCATAATAAGAGTCTCCAGAATCTTCAATTTATACAAAGTTAAAATGCTACCAACTTCTAGCTACTTTTCCAATCAATCCCCGACACTATCACAGACACTTAAGACTACAAATTGGAGGACCAGCACTGGCAATGATGCAGTTTCTTATTTCACCTCTACTATCCATTGCCAAGTAGGATTTAGGATGGCATAGTAATTAGAGCCAAGAGGACAATCTGTCATTTATTTTCCTCCAAACTTTTTGAAATTTCCCATTTGGGCTCTGTTTTCCAATTTTAATTTGGTAACTGCCATTTTTTAGCATTTCTTTTAACAGGTTGCTAATAATTTCTGATACAGGATCTCATATTTCATTTTGTGCTGCTAGAACTGCTGTTAATATTTCATCTGCCTTCAGTTCAGCTCTGAATAAAGGCTGCTGGGTTTTTGATACACTGTTAACACTCTGGTTCTGTGGATTTGATCACCAGTGTTCACCCAGTCTGCCCATATTCTGTTAGGTAAAAGCAATCGGTTGGCTGACACACAGATATCTCAGGGTATGCAGTAAATACTAGAGATACTTCAGAATTTCTTTTTCTGGATCTCTGATTAAAACAACAAAAACAAATGTTCTGTGTTTGTTCTCACAGTCAACCTGCCATTGCTTCAATAATAGTATTTTGGAAGCACAGTGCAGTGGATCCAGGGCTCACAAGCAGATCTGGATTCAGATGTTATCTCCAAAATTTACTGTCTTTGCCACCTTATGCCAATTCCTTAGACTTCCCGAGTCTCTGTTTTCCCATTTATAAAATAGGGATAATAATATTATCCATCTTTATTCCTGTAAGAATTCAATAAATTAATGTAGAGTGCTGGGGACTTTCTGAGTTCTCAATACATGATGGTTGTTGTTATTACCCTAGGATAAATAATCTATAAATTCATATTATAACATTATTATTTTGCAAGATCTTTTCAAAGTCAACAAATTATTTTTAAGTCCAGATTTTTGTTGTTTGCTTTATTATACATTTTAAAAACCAGCAGTGAAATCAAGTAAAATATTAAAAATAAATAGCTAAAGTCTTAAGTTAATAATCCAATTATTAAAATGTGGTATCATCAATTGTAACAAATGTTCACACCAATGCAAGTTATTGGTGGTGGGGTGGTATATGGGAATCCTGCATGATTGTTCTGTAAACCCGCAACTTCTCTTAAAAAAGAACAAAAAATAGTATATAGCATACTATTATGGCAACTTTCAATCTAATGTCAAATTCTCAAAATTTTTTGTTCCTTTAATAGCCAGGCCTGTATAAAGCACATTGTACCAATGTTAATCCATTCCATAACGAGATGAGATAACTTGTATTTATTTTCCCCTACCCCCAAAGACAAGAGATTATTTAAACAATCTTTGGGTATGTATCAGTCCATCAAGAGAGAGAAGTCACAAAGCAATCTGAATAAGGACAGTTTAATGTAAAGAATTACTAAGTATAATAGGGTATTGGAATAATGAAGGAATAGCTAGGAAGAATTAAAAAGAACGCTAAAGAATATAAGAATAGCAAATATAAGGAAAAGTTTCTACCCCTAGGGGTGAGAAAGAATGTCCAAGTAAGAGTAACCCTGTCCCCCATCCCCTTCCCCAGCCCCAAACTGAGTTCCTGACCTTGTTGTTCTCCTGAATTAGAGAAGTTGCTGAGGAACTGTGCGGCAGGACTTGCTGAAACTACCCCCTCTAAGATTTAGGGAAAGCTGCTCACAGGAAGGTATCTAATCTGAAGCATTCTGGTAGAAATTAATCCAATGTGTGTGTGTTGAGGGGGATGAAGAGAGGCAGAGCTGGAGAAAACTGGTGGCCACCGGGCACTGGAGAACTAGAGGAGCTAGCTGTGCTTCGGGAGGTAGGTGTGAGGCAGCTGTGTGTGCTGTAGAAGTCAAATGCTGGAGAAGCTGCACATGCTGCAGGAGCTGGGTACTATAAAACCACGGACACTGCAGGATCCTGCCAATGGAGCACATGCGAGCCAGGAAGGAAAACCTCTTCCTCCCACAGTGTCTCACACTGACCTCTACTGACAAAGCACCCTAGTACCAATGGCAAAGGCAAAATATTTAAAGGACCCAGATGCATTTTTGTAGAGCAGGCAAGAAAGGATAAATTTGGGGCTGATAGGCAATACAATGATAACTGTCACAGGTATCATTATTTGATCACAAATTCTATGAAATGACTCACTGTGTACAATCTGTGTACTCACTGTGTACAATCCAGTGTTGTCAGGTTTACTGCATTGCATTCACCTTTACTAATAAATTAACCCTCTTTGCATAGCTAAATCAATACTGTCAGAATTAAGATAAAGTGCTATAGAATAAATGTAGCAAATCTAGGAATTGTACAATGAATGACCTTCTCCCCGCTCCCCCCCAAGTGCTGCCCATGTATGTTTTATTTCATTTCACACTAAATTTGTGTGTCCAGAATTTCATCCAGAATTTCAGCTAAGCGGATAATCAGGAGGATGGTTACAAATAGAAAGCTTGGAGAGAGGGAAAACTGTCTAAATTATCTTTATTTTTTTATCTTTATTTTTTTTCTTTCTCCCATGTTTTCTTTTTATTGACTTTGGAACCACATTTTCTTGTTCCTTTTTTTTAAATTGACTCTGGAACCAATATTTTCTAGTTCCATGATTCATTTAGGGAGCGAGGGGTTGCTTACCTATAGGTTGCTACTATTTTTTAGTAGCAAAAAAATCATGCATTTAGTAGGGGATATTTTCCTATAACTCCTGTGCCATATTGTTCTACCCTCAATATTAAATAGAGAAGCACTAATTAAGAAGCTCTAGTAAATTATCAATTTGGTGCATTCCTCAAGGTACACAGTGATCACTGTTGGAACTGGTTTTACATATAGGTGGGGAGGTATACTCCAGAATACCTCCTCTACTTTCTCTCAATACCCAAATTCCTTTAAGAAGGACACAGAGCTATTTGTTCTATAATTGGAGGTAGGGTTTAAAAACACATATCACTGGCAATCATCCAGGGTGGCAGTGGTGAGAGGCTGGGAGCACAAAAGACACAAGAGAGTCCTGTGGAGAGAAGACTATCAAAGGGTTAAGACCACAAAGTACCTTTCTCACCAATTCATCCATTTTTACCTACTCCTGGCCATAAGCAGTACTATAAATTCTCCCTACTATGAAATGGATATACTTGTTTTCTCACAGTTGTGTTTCCTGAAAACCAGCAGTATGAACAAGCAAAGTGAATCTTGTGCTGCCTCACAATCATATTGGTGGCATTACTGATTGCTGCAGGTGCTTGCCTTTAGGATCTTCTTTTGTTTGTTTTGTGTGTGATGACTGAGACTAAACTTAACGACTCCACCTCTGATGCCCTGCCTCACCCCGACCCCATCCACACGCATCTTTTCCCTACAATTCCTAAGTCCAAAAGGCGTTGATGACAAAGGAGAGTCCTAAGTCATGTGTACCAGGCAGGCAAGGCCGTTTTATTTTAGTTTGTCCTTCTGTTCAGCTGGCTTTTCTGCTATGACCCACTATACTTACCCTGTCGGCTGCTCTTACTAGCAACATGCCTTTTTAATCAGCCTTCCTGGGGTCTGCATTTGATTACAGCATTTGTGTTCTATTTTGATTCTTTTGTACTGTGCCCCGTGGTGTTAGCTTGAAAGGTGTTATTTATAAAATGAAATTCTATTGTATTGCCACTTGAATTCAAAGAGGACATATAATATTAATGCAGAATGTATTTAATAATATCTTGAATTTATTAAATCAATTTCTTCATGAGAACACAGAATGGGAGGCAAGTGGGTTGGTAACCAGGTAATAAGAATTAAGAATTACCTGAAGTTTCCTTCACAAGAGCCTCTGAAAGCTGGTATGAGAATCTTTCTTTTAATGTTATGGTTTCCAGAAGGAAGAGACTACCTTTCCTCAGCCAGACCAGTGCAATATGCACCTGTTTAAACATTCAACCCTGCAGGCCAAACATTTTCCTAGGCTTCAGATGCAAATTTCTTGACTAAGGAAACCATTAAACCAAACATGGATGTGACTTTTCTTTTACTACTTAAGAAGATTTAAGTAAAGAAGGAAATACAATCACCTGTTTCTAAGGACCTATTTTTCAAGATTGTTTAAAAATATTAAAAAGCCCATTTTTTTTTTTCTGTTCCTGATTCCTCTCAAAAAAAGGCTAGGAAAATTCTAGTGATACCAAGATATGAGGCAGAGTTTCCAGGGTGGCATCTTTAGAATGATGTTCTCACCTTGCAAAAGTGCAGGTTTTTTCACAGCTGCTGGGCCTATAGTCAAATGTTTACGGATTAGCTTGATGGAGGAGTCCCAACTTTTCTTCACTTCTAATTTTAATGCAAACCAAAGACTGAAACATTATATCATTGTGTCACAGCTTGTATAGCACATCTTTTGCTGCACACATTCCATTCTTCCTCTACATTTTTTTCCCCCTTGATACATCTGAAATCATCAATGGCTAAGCAACTGTTTGTATAGGGAATAAGGAAGGATCAGGTGTGGAAGATGGTATAGCAATCAGTCTCTGGGGAATTTGCTAAAAGAAATCATCACACAGGAAGGAAACTGAGCAGTCTTGGAGATGGAATCCCCAGATTTTCACCAGTTCTTACTCTCTGGCTCATTATATAACTCCAGGAAACTCAGGGCCCAGTTTTCTAATCATTAAAATGGGAATAACTACCTTTATTCTTTTCTGCTTATGTTGGGTTTATTTAGGGATGAACGAGGTATGGTTACGGCATGCTATAAATTCCAGGTACAGAAGGGAGATATAAGTGCACAATATCATTAAAAATGATAGTTCAGATCCCCTTTTTGGCTCTTCAAATCCAGAGATGAGAAACACTAAAGATGAATGAATTTCTACCCTTTGGGAATAAATCATATACCCTCATTCATAAATGACATCCCAGAATAAGGAGCTAGGATACATTGAGTGATATACATCTCAATCTTGAATGCATCAAATTATAAGCTGCTTGCCTGAAAAGATCAAATTTTATTCATCTCTGTATCCACCCAGATTTGCATTATTTAATATAAATATTCCAAAGATACTTGTTGACTTGAATTGAAAAATGAGACCATACAATTTTAGAGCTAAAAGTAGTTAGAAAGAATGTAAGTCCAGTTACCTAATTTTGCAGATGATAAAACTGAGGCCCAGATAAATTACGTAACTTATCCAAGTCCAGTATTAGTAATGTTACAAGCCTCAGAGGAGTTGTTTTTGAAAATCTGCCACTGGGAATAGATCACTCAAACCATTAAAGCAAAATAGATGTGTTTTTTATGTGTCAAAATAAAAAGTAATATTAGCACAAATAATATAGAGTATTACTAATCTCACCAAGGATGCTGAAACGTAAAATAACAAGTAAACTTCCTCAAGTGACTATAGACCACAGGCCTGCAAGAAATGGCACGTTACTGGTTGGCATATTTTACAGGTAAAATTAAAGCCTCAAAAACGAATAATAATGTCAAATCCTTGAAATTATGTGGTATTCATGGAGATGCCATTCAAAACTGAAATTATTTTCATTTATTATTTCAATCTATTATTAAGCCATATTGCAGACTGTAAGCCAAATTTAAACTCTGGAGGTGGGGAAACAAAATAGGACAGGACATTTTATCCTTGGTTAGATAAAAAATAAGAAAAATAAGAAGACTTATGGTGAGAAAGGAGATTTGCCTTTAGTGGGAGTTTCTTGAGTGAGTGTTATTTGCAGAAGTAAGTTTGTTTGACTCCTGGATGAGTTGTCTGGTTAAATTTGTACTATATCATAAAAGCCAGTTAAACTGTTATTTTGACTGTCTTGATTTTTTTTTTTTTTTGACAGCATTAAAGATTGTTTCCTTTTCATTTATTTTAAATCAATCAAGATATTTAAGTCCTTGATTAGAATGTAAACAATCTGTGGTCAGGGTTATTTTTATAAGCTCATACAAACTGCAGCACAGTTGACTGGCATAGAACAGAAACTGAGTAAATGTAAATTTCAATTATTTTAAAGCAGGAATTTTCAACAAACAATTTTTCATTTTTCCAAAGCTCCTTTCACATTGGAAATTTCTGAAGATCATGGAGAACAGAAAGTTGAGAAAAGGGGAGCAAGGAACAGCAACAGGCCTGATGCTTCTAATGGCTAGTCTCCTTGTTACGGAAGACTGTTACTTGTGCATTACAAAAACTTTATTCTAGAAACAGAATCAGGCTTTCACAGATCAAGTTCAAAATTATTAAACTGGTATTTAAGCCTTCATTGCTTGTTCTACTTTGCTCAGGCAACCTAGGTTCCACTTCTTCCCAACAAATATCCTGGCATGTAGTCAGTCAGTGTTTCCCTTTATTTTGGACTTTCCAAGGAAGTCCCAATTTTAAATACTCTGATTTAGTGTCCCTGTGATTTATCAAATCATGTCTGGACTTTTGGGTTGAAAAAATTTTCATTTATTTACTATGATTCATTAAGTATCTATTACGTGTGAGACACTAGGAATGTAACTAAGAAGGCTTACTTGTAGGAATCAAGGAATTTGCAACCTAGGGGCCACTTCCCATATGCAACGTATCTGTTACTAGCGTTAAACTTTTGTTCTTCCTTCAGTTGGAGTATGCTACCCCTTATTCTTTTACCAGTATAATTGCTTTGATTATTTTGTAGTCCAGCTCGTATTCTACCTCTACTGTAAATCATTTTCTAGTTTTTGTAGTCCACATTAATTTCGCCTCTTTTTTGGACTACTACAGCTTGGAGAAAACACTGTTGCCTACTTAGTATCTTTTCTCCCCATTCTTCCTAGCTACAGACTCCTATTTTGTTCAGAGTGGCAATGTGTTCAGCCCTGTACAGATGAGTTTTGATTGTTTTAAGCCAATCATGACAAATATGGTCCTTGATTTCCTTGCCTCCCTAACTACAAATGGTAGCCTCAGGAACTAGTTGTAGTTGGCAATCTCCTTGAGAGACTGGTTTCTGGGAAAGCTTTCTCTTTTCTGATAAAATGGGAGGCAAAAGGGGGGGGGGTCCTTCTGCTTCCCCCTTCTTCCCTCTTTGAACATGGACTTAATGCTTGGAGTTGTAGCAGCTTTTCTGTGATCATGAAGCAAAAAGGATGAAAAAAAGGCCAAGAATCTCAGATATGCTACCTCTGTACTTCTTGTTACACGAGAAAAATGAACCTCCCCCCTTTTTTTAAGCTAGTCAGGATTTCCTGTTACCTGCTGTTGAACATGTTTCAAACCAAAAAATATAACATATAATTTGAATTATCCAAACTATTCTTCTTAACTAGACTTTGTAAACATTAATCAAATTCCTGGCACTTAATAATAAATATTCATTTGTTTTACATCTTGATTATATATACTAGACCTATCAATCTATATAATGAAATTCTCAGTCAGAAAGCAAAGGAAAAATTTGTATTAGGATCAGAAGAGAGGATTAAACAAGATTAAGAAAGAAACATTTAGGTCTAAAATAAAAAGTTATGTGACAAGCATTTGTTACAACCTAGTTTCATTATTACATGCAATAAAATCAAATTTTCAAAAGTTTGTCAAATATTAGCAGAAACATATTTTAAGAAATAAGAATAAGCTCCCAAAGGATGGATGTTTTAAAGAAGAGATGCTATAAATAAGATTTCTGTTAAATAAAAAGAAGACAAACGCAATGCAGTCCAGCTCCATTAGAAATGAGTGAGGAACCAGATTTGTCAAATACCATTAGCAGCAAAGACATTTTCTCTATCCCTTAGGTAGTATGATTGTGATTCACCCAAATGCTTCAGACTCCTTAGCATACTAATTAACTTCCAAAACCTTTCACCTGATGTTTGGACCCAATAGTGGGGACACTATTTTAGCATTTGCTTTTGGAGAAAAGGCTACATAAGTTGGGACAGAATCTGTTTTCAAGCTTTCCAAATATTACAAATAATTGAGAACTGTTGAGGAGAGAAATAAGTAGCTTTGGGTCATTTTAGGTTAGTGACCTTAAATATACGGTGTGATTTAGTCAGATGCCAGCGTAATCATGGCAAGAGATGGGAAAAAAAGATGCGAAGCTGCCTGGAATTAGGAGGACTTTGGTAGTAGCTTTCAGCTTGAGCTAAAAATGTGAAAGATTCTGTCAGAAGCTCCACTAAGGGCTACGGTATGTAACGCATCTTGTATTCCTTTGTGAGCTATTCCACAACAAAGTTTCATTAGTTTATTTTTACTCTCTAGACATTTTACCACTTCCGAGCTCTAACTTGTCCAGAGGCAAACTTTCTAAATGAAATAAATGCTTAAATTTGCAAGAAAACTGACATTTTTCAGGAGGAATGAAATCAAATTAATTTGAACTTTATACTGACTAGGAAAATATTTCTTAAGTTAGGTGGATAAAAAGTAATCTTATTTGAAGAATCTGAATAATTTAGCAATAGTTAGCAATAATTTTAAAACTCTCTCGATCTATCATTTTCTGGTGGTGGCAGTCTGTCAAGAGTCACATTCTTGGGCCAATTTTCAATACAAAACTTTATAAACAGATTTAAAAGACCTCATGTTACACAGCCAGCATATACCAATAATATCTCACAACTAATATATTTTTTCAGAGTAAAGTATATTTCTTATGCCTGTTAGGAAGATATTCTAACATTAAATACAGTCCCATACTGTCAAATTTGGCTTTAGTAAATAAAAATCTATTCTTTTAGCAGTTTAATCCCTTTATCAATTACTAACTTAGGAAGCCAAAATATTATTTTGGTCAGCTATAAAAATAATTTAACTGCTGAATGGACTTACCTTTTTAACATTTCAAACAGTGGTTTAAAGTTTATCATTTGGACAACTATGAAGGTGACTAAGGTTTACTAGGTATCCCCCAGTAAACCCAGAACATGTCTTTTGGTCTGAGAGTCTGGGTTGTACAAAGGCAATGTTTGGTTGGAAAAGTCCAACTATCAGGTAGCCTCGAAACTTTGGGTTTGAATCTCAGCAGGTGGCACTGTTCCTTCTGAACTGGTCTTGAATGGATGCCCAGCACTCTGCCATCTCCTGGGCAGAGCATGAGACTGAAGCATTCAATAGTACTCATAAGCACTAACTTCAAGAGGACTGTGGAAGCAAGGCAAGTTAGAGGCCAAGTATATGGATTTCATTTTGTTTGCCTTCTTTCATTCAAAACTTCATCACTCTCAGACTCAGAACTATGTGTAATAAGTTGGGTGACCACATCTCCCTGTTTACCCAGGATAGTTCCAGTTCATCTCTTTTGTTCACACACAATTATTAACAGTGACTTCTTTCACCCAGAAGTTTCTCAATTTGGACAGTAAGTTATGGGTTTATCTTACCTAAAAGCCAAAAAAGAAAAAAACAAAACAAAAAACAAACAAACAAACAAAAAGAAACGTTACTTTTAATGCTTACAATGATAGCCATTCTCTTTAGGGCAAATTTAAATAGTCACTATTGATCAACTTCTGTAAAGAGAAAGACACAAACTAAAACTTTAATACCAATGCTTTAACCAGATAGATCTTGCTATCTAAAAGTTTATTATTTTAAAATGAGAATAATTTTGGAGAATTATATAGGATTCCTAATTTTGAATAGTATTTTTTTTTTTTAGTTCTCCTGGATAAAGAGCACCTATTTCATACAAGAAGGCATATCTGCCCTTAAAACTTATAATGAAAAAAGCTCAATAACTGAAATGAGATTCTTTCAATCTTGGATTTGACTCCTAATTCAAGTATATCCTCAGTTGGCAAATCCAAATAATCTCTGTGAACATCATTATTAACCCCTTCTAAACTGCCTCCAAGGACATATTAAAAACCTGAAGTAAAAGAGCTATGTATACTATGAAAAGGTAAAAGAGAAATCACCTATTTCTACATAGTTACAACTATTTCTTTTCATAAAAAAAGACAGCTGTTCCTTTCTCAACTTCTAGGACATTTGTGTGGACTTGAGAAACTGGGCAGCAGCACCTACAATTTAGCCAAACGTGGTAGCTGGGGTCTTGCTCTCCAGTCTTCTGACACAGATCCACCACATTTCTGGGGGACACCTGAGCATGGACATTAATGGCCCACAAAGATCTAGAGGAAAGACTATGGACCCTTTGCACTGAGATCAGAGAATAAAAAGGTCAAATATGAAGTACAAAACTCTGATCAAAAGTTTCATAAGTGGTTTCACGGGATTCTGATAAAGACAATATTTCCTCAGAAGGAAAGGGAAACTTGGAGTGGGGCAGAGAGGAAGTGAAGCAGAAATATTTTCTATTCTCAAGCCACCTTTTAAAAAGAGATTCCTGGATCTTAACAGATACACTCTTTCTTCTTATTGATATTCTCCTCTTTCTTCTCCTTAGAAATCCTAAATTCTTTGGCAGGAAAAAAATCTGAATGTTCAGACTTAATTCTCTTAATCTGACATGAAAACACTTCAGAAAGTGTTTTTTTTTTATTCATATGAATGCAATCAAATTATTTTCTTTTTTAAAGTCTCTGACTTTTTTCCGCATTGTTTAAAAGACATTTCTTTAGAGATTTTTTTAGCTATGGGAAAAGTAACTGTAAATTATCCTTCATTCAAATAAACAGGCAATTGCACTAAATGGAGAGCAAATCCTGTAATGTATGACATTCTTGTCTGTTTAAACGGACTACTCTGAGAATTAGGGCTCTAGTACCTAATTTGAGGCCTGACTTGAGATCTTCAGATTAATACATTCAAGGTTCTATCAAGCAACTCTACATTTTGAATGAATTCTGCTTGCAAAGGTGGTGGCTGGTGAGGGACTGCAGAGGGGAAAGGCATGCCGTTAAGATTGTTCGAACTGGTAGCCCAGGGCTAAAAAAAGAGCTCCGGAAAACTTCCCCCACCCCTTGGAGAAAAAAATATCTCTCACACATTCCATCTATTAGAAGTTCATTTGTGTTTAACAAGCCCCTCTTTTAAAATGCAAATTTACCTTGTGAACAAGTAAACCTCATTCACACCTTATTGCTAATTACTGTGATGTTCTAGAATAAGATAAACACTTAACTGATATTGGTAATCAGGAATGAATAAACAAATCAGGGTGGAGAAAGGGAAATTTTGGTGGAGTGGGGCCAGAGGTGGTGGTGTAAGGATTTCATCTGTGAGCAGTATGAGCATACTGATATTTTGCAGTTTTGCCTGGAGGAGTGGCAATAGCTACAGTGCCACAAAATGAGCCCTTTTCTTTATTGCCAAAGTCTAGCTGAGATCTGAAGAAGTCTGGAAGCCTGGAAACCTCAAATTTTAAAAATTTAGCCACAGCATGTTAATTGAGTTTCGTTTTTTGGGGGGAAATCTTTCTAGTTTATTTCCCCTATGTCCCAAACTGGGCAACCTTGGGTTCTAGGACTCATCTGGTTCTACCTCCAAAGTTTAAAGCTCAATTGATAAGTGGATTCTAGAAAAAAAGTGAAGGTGGTCCAATCCAGCCCTTTCTCATTGTCTCTAGGTGATCACCTCTTCGGAGATTATGGAATATAAACCTAAAACATACTATAAAGCTATTTTAGAAGAACGTAAGATGATACACTATTTCTATATATGTATCTTTTCAAGTGCCACTTGACTGGATATCACAAGGTTGCAAATTTTAAATTCAACTACAGTTGACTTACGCTACCTAAACATTAAAGGCTCTGGACAGAAGTTCAAGGAAAAAGAATATTTTATGACATCTTTTAACATTATTAATGGTCTCTCTTTTTAATGAAAAATAAGTAATCACTGTTAATAAATGTTCACTGTTAAGAAAAGGGGTCTTCTTTCCCACCCAAATGTCTAATTTTAGTTTTTATGTTGTTGGGTACATTTGTAAACGATTACATGAAAACATATGGTTGGAACATGCTTATTCCTTCATGAATGTTCCTCTTCTGAGGCTGCAAAATTTTCTTTAGCTGCTCCATGTGCTACTTTGTTGTGCTGCTGGCTTCTTGTTCTAAGTAATTTTCTTTCTTTTCTATTGTTAATGAAATGAGTTCTAATAAGGGAAAAGAGAAACCCTCTGATGAAAACCCCTTTCTTGTAAATGTAGGCTGTGAACTGATACAGGACACAGGGGGACAACAAACATTATGTTGCACATTCTTCAATCAATTGATCCCTTTGTGGTTTATTCACCTGAATGCATTTTAACAAGTAGTGAAGCAAGACAGGGGAAATGACTGTGTGGCTAATTTTCAGTTACCCAAGAAGCACTAGACAAGTTTTCCTTATTATTAAACATAAATCTATGCACTTTTATGTTCTACCAAATCAGTGAACCACCATTTTAAGGTGTCTCACCCATAAGGAGGAGAGAAAAACTCTCCAAGAGGTATTGAAATTTCACACTCACACTGTAATTATGGTATATAATTTTCAGTTGATCTTTGAGTATAATAGACTACAATTAAATTGACATGGTTAAAGGGCACTTCTTTCAATGGAAGGGTATTGCAGAATAATTGAGAATCTTTCCAACTCTTTAATTTGTTGGCTTACTTTATATTTTACCCTCACCTCTCCTTATAACACTTCTCTCTCTCTTTACTTACTTTAACTTCTATACCTTCCTACTTCTGCTCCTTGACAGTGAGACTCTACTATTCTGGCACAGAATAAAGATTTGTTGAATGCACGAATGACAACCTGGACAAATACTAAAAAACAAATGATGGAAAAACCTTTAATTAGGCAAATTAATAAATCCACAGCTTTGGAAAAAATCCATGATAGTAACAGAGTAAGTAATTCCAAAAATATTTAGGAAGGATTAAGCCTAGAAGGTTGAAAACAAAAATTTCTAAAATTGGAAAAGAAAAATAATGCAGTTGAACACAAATGAAAGCACACAGCAGAAGGAAGCTAATATATTGTTCATTTAAAAAAAAAGGAATATCTTAAATTAGAATGCTAGTAGTACTATTATGTCAAAAGCAGAAGGTTCTTTATTTCTGCTCCAACTCTAGAGAGAAGAACAAATTCTCCCAATGACACCAAAAGAAGAATATAGATGGATGTTTGGAACTTGAGAGTAAATAAAAAAGCTAGATGTTCGAGGTAAATCAGATTGGTTTGCGTGGTAGGCAGCTTCCAAGATGAACTGCCAATGATCCCTGCCTCCTGGTATTCACTCTTGTCTAGTCCCGCCTACACTGTATAATGGGTTGGCCAGTGTAATCAACAGAATATGGCAGAAGTGATGTTGTGTGGTTTCTAATGCTAGGTTATAAAAAAACATTGCCCTACTACTTTGGAGAACTCACTCTGGGGGAAGCCAGCCTTCATGTGGTGACAGTACTCAAGCAACCCTGCGGAAAGATTCATGTGGCAAGGAACTGAGACCATCAGTCAACACCAACTTGCCAGCCATGGGAGTGATTCACCTTGGAAGCAGATCCTCCAGCCCATTAAGCCTGCAGATGTTTACAACCCAGCCAACATCATGACTGTATCCTCATGAATGATCTTAAGTCAGAACCATACAGCTAAGCTGCTCTTGAATCCCTGAACCTAAAAGATACCTAGGAGATAGTAAATTCTTGTTTTAAGTCACTTGCTTTTGAGGCAATTTTTATGTAGCAGTTGATAACTAATAGAGTGATCATAACTAAATTTTTTGGTACCTCAGGTGCACAGGATTGGATTAATCATAATCCTTAGAACATGAGGATTATGGTCCAAGCATTATTGGTCCATACTTGGCCTACTTTTATTCATGGAGTTAATTTTAATAAATTAATACCATTAAACTCAACCCCTGAAACAAGAGCTAGGACCTTTATTATACTCTACATCTAACCATATAACCGAGCCCATCTTACATCCCTGCTTCCCCCCACATTAGATAACCATCATCCTGGTTCTCATGTCTATCATTCCTTTTTTTTCCTTTTCAGGGATTCTAAGTAATTTTATTACTTCTACAGGTATTCTTAAATTGATGTGTGTGTGTGTGTGTGTGTGTGTATTTTGCTATCTCTTTAAATTATTTACTTATCTTTATTTGTGGTAAAATATACATAACATAAAAAATTATTTTAACCATTTTAAGTGGGCAATTCTTTGATATTAAGTACATTTACAATGCTGTGTAACTTTCACCACTAACTGTTTATGGACTATTTTCATCATCTCAAACCAAAACTTAAATTCATTTTGCAATAACTCCACATTCTCCCTCCTTCGAATCCTGGTAACCACTATTCTGCTTTCTGTCTCTATGAAGTTGCTTATTGTAAATATATCATATAAGAGAAATTATACAATATTTGTCCTTTTGTGCCCAGCTTATTTCACTCACTCAACACACCTCCAAGGTTCAACTATGTTGTAGCATTTACCAGAATTTCCCTTATTTTTATAGGAGGCTGAATAATATTCTGTTGCATGGCTATATCACATTTTATTTATCTATTCATCAGATGATGGACACTTGGGGTGCTTCCATATTTGTCTATTATGAATAATGCCACAATGAACATTGGTGTACAAATATCTGTCCATGTCCCCGCTTTCTTTTGGGTATATAACTACAGGTGGAATTTCTGAATCATATTGTAATGCTATGTTTAACTTTCTGGGGAACCACCAAGCCGTTTTTCACAGTGGCTGCACCATTTCATATTCCCACCAACAAGGTATCAGGAATCCTATTTCTTTACATCCTTGCTAACACTTGTTATTTTCAGTTTTTTTTAATAACAGCTATCCTAATGGGTGTGAAATGGTATCTTATTTTAGTTTTAATTTGCATTTCTCTAGTGGCTAAGGATGTTGAGCATCTTTTCATATACTTATGGACAATTTGAGTATCTTCTTTGGAGAAATGTCTATTCAAATCCTTGGCCTGTTTTTTAATTCAATTGTTTGTCCTTTTGTTGTTAAGTTGTAGGAGTTCTTTATATATTCTGGATACTAAACCCTTATTAGATATATGGTTTCCAAATATCTTTTCACTTTCTAACAGTGTCCTTTGAAACACAAAAATTTTTCATTTTAATGAAGTCCACTTTATCTATTTTTTCTTTTTGCTCATGCTTTTGGTGTAAAATTTAAAAATCCATTGCCTAACACAAGGTGCTGAAGATATTTACCTGTTTTCTTATAAGAGTTTTACAGTATTAGTGCTTATATTTTGTCCTTCGGTTCATTTTGAATTAATATTTGTATATGGTGTGAGGTAGAGGTCCACATTCATTCTTTCAAGTTAAATTTATAAACTTATCTTCTATGTAATTTGGGGAATTTAGTTTTTTTTTTTTTTTTTACTTAATATTATATTGTTAAAACTCATCTATATTGTTGCATAACAATGTAGTTAATTCATTTTGTAGCTAATTATTGAGATGCCAAAGTGGTAAGTAGGACAGAAAGCCCTTACACCACATAATTATGTAGTTGGGGGTAGACAGGATAAAGTTTATTTAGGGTATAATTTTAATGAATTTACTAGGTCTGGAAATGAACTAGTAAATAAAAAATTAATTTAGCAATTTTATAATTTTCTCCTATGGATAATGGCATGTTTTTGTTGTTGTTTTGTTTTTTGTTTTTTTTTTTTTCTCTTTCTTTTTTTTTTTTCTCTTTTCGCTCTACCTTCTTTGATTCTTCCTCCTTTGTGGAAGAAATGGAGATGTCCTTATATAGATAGTGGTGATGGTGGTGAATACATAAATATGTGACTATACAGGGAACCATTGATTGTTTACTTAGGATGGAATGTACACTGTGTGAACAAAACTGTCTTAAAAATTGGGGTGATGAAGAAACCTTGAGGGCACTATATTGAGTGAAATAAGTCAGATACCTAAGGATAAATACTGCAGGGTCTCACTGATACGAACTAATTATAACATGTAAAATCATAGACATGAAATATAAGTTACCAGGATATAAAACAAGGCTAAAGAATGGGGAGCAGTTGGATAATTGTATGGTATGTCAACAATCTCAATTAAAAAATTAATCAAAATAACAGAAAAAATGAGGGAGAATTTATAATATTTTCAGACAGACGCTTTAGGAGTTTGTGAACAAGAAACCTGCTTTACAAGAAATACTAAAGGGAGCACTACAGGCAGATAGGAAAAGACAAGAATGAGCGGTTTGGAAAAAAGTATAGAAATTAAGACCACCAGTAAGTGTAAAAAGAAAGAGAGAGAAAAAATAAGATATGACATATAAAATCCAAAAACCAAAATGGAAGATGTACATATGATGGAATATTACACAGCTGTAAGACAGAATAAAGTCATGAAGCACATAACAACATGGATGAACCTTGAGACATTATGTGGAGCAAAATCAGCCAGATATAAAAGGACAAATGCTGTATGGCCTCACTAATATAAATCAACATTAATGAGTGAACTTTGAGAGTTAAAATTGAGAACACAGGATATCAGGGGATAGAAGGATTGTAGAGATTGAGCATTTGATGCTGAAGGAGTAAAGAATGTTCAACAGGATTGATTGTAAAGATCCAGAAATGGATAGCTACCTGATGGTAGCACAATATTGTAAGCACACTGAACAAGCTTAGTGTGAATATGGTTGAAAAAGGAAGGCTTACACCAAAAGGAAAGAAAGAAGATAACTGAGACTAGACAATGATGATGATTAAAGGTATAAATATAAGAATGTTTTTACATGAAAGAGAACAAATGAATGTCAACATTGCAAGGTGCTGAAAATGGGATGATATGTGGAAAAAATACAACCAATGTAAATTAGAGTCTTTTGTTAACAGTAACATTAGAATACACGTCCATGAAGTGTAACAAAGGCAATATATACAAGCTAAATGTCAATAAGGGAGGGATATATGGAAGGAGAATGGGATTCTTCGTGTTACTGTTTTTCTTTCTCCTTTTAATTTTATTTACATTTATTTATTTATTTATTTATAGTCTTCATTTTTTCCCTCTTCTTTCTTTGTGGAAAAAATGGACATGTACTCATATAAATTGTGGTGATGAATGCATAATTATGTGCTCATACCAGGAACCATTGATTGTTTACTTAGGATGGACTGTACGGTGTATGAATAAAACTGTTCAAAAAATAAACAAAGATACAAGTGCTGGAGAAAATGTGGAGACAGGGATGTACCTATTCACTGGTAGGGAAGTGGAATGGTGTAGTCTATCTGTAGGGCAGTGTGGAGGCTAAGTATAGGGTTGCCCTATGATCCTGCAACCCTGTTATTAGGTATATACTTGGGAGAACTGAAAGCAGGGATGCAAATGGTTATTTGCACAGTGATATTTGTGGCAGCAATATTCACAATTTGCAATGGATGGAGGTGGCCTAAGGGTACACTGACTGACGAACGGAAGGGCGAATTGTGGTGTACACATATAATGGAATATTGAGTGGCTGCAAGAAGGTATGAAGTTGTAAGACATGCAACTAGGTGAAAGAACCTTGAGGACACTATTTTGAATAAAATAAGCCAGAAATGAAAAGAAAAAAAAAATTACAATGCCTCACTAATATGGACTAAATATAATGTGCAAACTCTGAGAATTGAATTCGAGAACATGGGTTATCAGGGGAAGGCTTACTGTAAAGGTTCCTAGATTGTAAGCTCTTATAGCAGTCACATATGCTCCTGAGTTGTTACGGTTATTTCTAAATTGTGAGGTGCTAAGCTCTTTGTGTATAACCTGGTTGCTCCCTGGAACTTTGGGTATTTCTATGGCACCTGAGACTCAAAGCTAGAGTTTTGCAACTATGAAAGTCTGCATTACCCCATAGAGCAACTGTTTAAAAAGCTGAAAAAGAGATCAGACTTCAATTAAAGATATGAATGAAGTTGATCTGGTTAGGACTAAGGTAAATCAGACTAAAGGGCAAAGGATGATATTTACTGTGTCTTAAAACCCTCAACTTCTGTGTAAAACCAAAGGAAGAGATATTTATTTGTTGCAAAATTTATAATTTCCATTGCATACTATCTAATTTAACTTGTATGATCAGTATATTCGCACACCATAATTACATGGACCTTTTTAGGGAGTAAGATCTTGATGGTTTGTACAGATTAGTGTGATGCACTGATACATCCCAGAGTAATTTGGGCAATGAATAAAAAAGTATTTTCAAAGCCCCATTGAGGGACTGGGAAAAAATGTAGAAATATTAAACTTCCCCACCAAGGGAATTTCTGATATTCTTGCAAGCATGGGAACTACCAATTTAATAGGCCAAGTCCTCAATCTTGGGGCTCGCCCTTATGAAACTTATTCCTACAAAGGAGAAGCTAAGCCTACTTATAATTATGCCTTAAGTCACCTCCAAGAACCGCTTTTGTTTCTCAGATGTGGCCTCTTTCTCTAAGCCAATTCTGCAGGTAAACTCACTGCTCTCCCCCATACATGGGACATGACAGCCAGGGGTGTACATCTCCCTGGCAGTGTGGGACATGACTCCCAGGGATAAGCCTGGCCCTAGTATCATGGGATTGAGAAAACCTTCTTGGACCAAAATGGGGGAAGAGAAATGAAACAAAATTAAGTTTCAGTGGCTGAGAGATTTCAAATAGAGTTGCGAGGTCACTCTGGAGGTTATTCTTATGCATTATATAGATATCTCTTTTAAGTTTTTGGTGTGTTAGAATAGCTAGAAGGAAATACCTGAAACTGTTGAACTGTAATCCAGTAGTCTTGATTCTTGAAGATGACTGTATAACTAAATAGTTTTTATGGTGTGACTGTGTAATTGTGAAAACCTTGCAACTGACATTCCCTTTATCCAGTGTATGGACAGATGAGTAAGAAAATAAGGACAATAAATAAATAATAGGGCAGGATAAGAAGTATGGGATGTTTGGGGTGTTTGTTTTATTTTTCTTCTTCTTTTTTTTTTTTTTGGAGTAATGAAAATGTTCAAAATTGGTTATGGTAATGAATGAACAACTATATGATGATCCTGTGAACTACTGATTTTACACTTTGGATGATTATCTAGTATGTGAATATATCTCAATAAAAGTTCATCAAAAAATAAAGAAAGAAAATATAAATAAGAACTAAACACAACCCCCAAATAAAGTAAAATAAAATAAAATGTTAGTGTTCAGGAGGACCAATTGTGGAAGATTACATTGATGAGCAAATACCAAAGATCAGCTATTCTTTTCTATAAGAATTCATATAATGTAACACATTTTATGTAAATAATATTTACAGAAATTTTCTTTACTACCAATTATTCTCAAACACAAATATATATTAACAAAGAATCCTTATAACTGATTACTTAATATCCACCTCAAATCTTTATTAATGCAATCTAAAGCATTACTCACAAATCTAATTAAGTATATAGTGAAATGATGAGGATCCCTCAACTCTACCTCTCACCTTTTCCCTAATCACTCAAAGACAATCTTCCTTTATCTTGATAGCACTATCTGGAAATTGGCCTCATTTGTTAATTCCTGAGATGTTTTAACTATTTGTTTCAGCCAGCTGTTTCCTGATATTTCTCTTGCTGGCATCAGTTTACAATGGATAGCATTATTGAATGTTAACGATTTTATTTTATTATTATTATTAGTTTTTTCTCCAGTGCCTCAATCACGGATGTTGAGCTGTGGAAATGTCATGTGAGTCCTTAAATTAAATATACCTCTAATACAAGCAGTCTTTAGTTATGGTCAATTTCATGGAGAAGCCAAATTAATTTTATCCATTAAATGAGTATTTATTTAGCCATATGGTTTTACCAGGTAATTTCATTAGACATAAATACTTTTCTCTGACTCGAGCCCTCATCACTCTTAATAGCATTTAAAAGTGCATTCAATTACAAAGAATGTTGTGCATGAAAATATAAAGCAGGAGATATTTCATTCTTTGTTCTTCACTGAACAAATCATGTACCTTTGAGGAATAAAGGAAAGAGGATAAGAAAGATTGATGAAATAGAGCTCTTGACTATGGCATAAAGTCCAAAGCACTGAGAAGTTCAGACATGACTGTAGAGGAGAATGATTATTGAAGGTGATAGGAAACTCTGATGGAGTAACCTTTTTATCCTTAGACATCTTCTTGGGGCCTTTTATAAAAAAATAGGGCATAATCATTTTAGAAATAAATTTTTATCAAATTTCTTAGTTTTCAAAAAATCTCCACACAAGAAAGAAGAAATATGTGGAAAGCAGGTAAGTGGGAGGGAGATAGGCCAAAAAGGAGCTATTGATGCAAGCCCTTTCCTGATGCCATTTCTCAGGTGGATGAATTGTGAATGGGAGAAGTTTGGGAAACTTCTATGTGGGGATGAAAAAAGGAGAAGACCTAGTTTAAAGAGAAGGAAAGGCATCTCTTTCCTCATTTATATTAGAGTTTGTATTTGGGGAAGAAAGAGATTAGATAGAGGAGGGAAACGCCATTATGAACTTTTTAAAAGTAAAGGCATAAGGCAACCGACAATGGCAATGGGAGGGAGTAACCAGGTTTAAGATGTATTTTGGAGGTAAAATTAATAGAAGGCAGTGAAAGGAAGAGATATCATAAAATAAGAAGAAAGAAAGAAGAAGGAAGAAGGAAGGAGAGAGAGAAGAAGGAGAAGAAGAATCTCTTCCTTGCAGCCCATTCTATAATGGAGAGTTAGTTGACTTTTATATTGTAAATGTAAAGGAAACAAAAGTTTCATTCATCCTCCTGTAATGATGCCAGTCTAATTTGCTATTAAATTTCCATTCAAAAGCACTATTTTGTTTAATTGCAAGGAATTTGATTCCCTTAAACTTTCCCAGGCAGTTTGTAAGGAAGTCTGTTGCTAAGTGTATTCCTAAGGGAACCTGCAAAATGTAAGAAGATAAATAACCTCAGTACAATATGCAGATTACATAGAAGGGAACGTTTAAGAGGTGCCTTTAAAAAGGAAAAAAAAAAAAAAGGTCCAGAATTCTGTGCTAGAAACAACTTAGTCAGGGTAGCTTTATACTTCCCAAGAAGGGAGGACTTTTGCATTTTTTTCTCTGGAGGATAAAGATGAGAGGAGAGGAAGCTGGAGTGGAATATTCATCATTCCCTCCTTACATTCTCCCCTTCCTCCCTCCCAGCATCTCTACGTCTCTGGTAACTCAAAGACAGAGGACAAATATCAAGCCATAGGTATCAAAGCCATAGGTGTCCATTGGGGAGTCTCTGAAGTCTAAGGTAGGGTTAAACTTCTGGGAGAGCTTTCGGCAATTTACTTAGAATGAGTGAAAGAAATAATGTGATAGAGGTTTTAGGGTCTGACAGACATGAATCTAAAATCAAACTCCATTACTTATTATTGGTGTTAATCAACTTCTTTAAATCTCAGTTAATTCATCTCTAAAATGGTGAGTAACTACGAAACCTGAGTTACATATTCTAACTAGGTACTCAGTACATCTGTAGTATCTCTCAAACCTGGATCTTGGGTAAGGAGTTACTGATTATGATATTTATGTGAAAAAAAGAAAAGATTTCTAATCCTGAGAGTACTCACTTCCTGTAATTGTCACTTGCCAATTGCCAATTGATCATGTGGTACTTTGTTGACATCTCTTCATTGGTTAATTGATAAAACTGTAGGAGTGGAGGAAGAAGGATTAATTTCTAATATCTATCATTTGAAAAAACTAAAGATCAACTAAGAAACAGAAAATGATACTAGATTTTATTATTTTTAAAGTTAACCTTTTAGAGATTTTTTCATGAAAGTTTGATGCTTAGTGTTTCCACATTATGGAATGTGTTCTCTATTTACACTTTGGAAGGGGTGTCTATCAGAAGAGTGAAGAGGTATACTTTAAGTATAAATTTTAATTAAATAAATTTATATTAAATGCATTTAGTACTATGTTTTGATTAGTTGTTCTAATGGTGGTATTAACTTTGTTATGACATTCCTTCCATTATTACCCTGGCACACCAGTTAATAAAAAACTTTACTAAGGAAACTATTAATTATTATAAATAATATTTACTGGGTATTTATTACATATTAGATGTTGTACTAATCATACTATTATAAGTATTTTAGTATCATTAATAGCTATAAACATTTTATGTATAATACTCATAGGAACCATTTATTGAGTGTTTATTGTATATCACCATTTTGCTAAGCATATTATATACCTCTGCACAGTTAATAACTTATTAAAAGTATTGTGAGTTAAGTGTCATTATGTAAATAAGGAAACATGATAATCTTTTCTTGTTAGAGGAAAACTCACCATATCCAAAACAGTCTTCCAAGCACTGACATAACTGAATGGCAATATCTTTAATTTAGAAGTGTCATTCAAAAAAGTATACTGTTAATTATTTTATTAACTTGTGCAATATGCAATAATAATGCCATATTAATCAGGATTGAAAGGCTGCCCCCTAAAAAATAGGATTTGATAAATTGTATGCAATAATCCAGAAGAATAACAGCTTAATAGAGAAATGCAATTCCACCTGAAATAGAATTTAGACAAACAAAACAATTTAGCTTGACTAGAATTTGTCCCAATGTATGGAAAAATTCATAAGTATAGTAGGGGAAGATCACTAACACTGTCAGGGAATTATCATTAAGTTTCAACCCAAAGGCAACAAACTCAAGCGATGTAGACATAGAAGGTAGAGCCTCCTGAAATAAAAGTAAGGACAATATCATGATTTATTCCAGCTCCTACTCTTTTGACTAATTAGCAGCCTCAGAAATTAAATCTTTAAGGACTTAAAAATAATATAATTTTAAGCAGTTGACCAATATGGTACTAAATAAAATGATCCTCATTAAATTTGAAGTGCCTCATAGTTCAAAATTTTAACCTATGCCCATCCATTTCCTATCTCCTTCAAATAATACAATAGCTTAATTATCCCACAGTTTAATCTGGCAGAGAAGCCAAAGAAGATTTGTCATTTTTTCATTGTTATCTACCTCAGGGAGAGGAATATGCTATAAACTATAAGGAAAACGTTTTTTTGGTTGTTTTTTTGGTTCCCCACAATGCTTTTACAGCTAACTCTTTGCTGACTGAATGCAAAAGATTACCATTCAATCAGAAGAGACTCCACAGAGTTAGAAACATTCAAGCAAACTTATAAAATAAAGAAGATAAACACTTCAGAAATTCTAGCTCTCAAGAACTGATTACACACAAAAGGGCTATTAAAAGTGAACAAAGAAAATCTTCTGGGCTCATTTAATAAGACAATGTGCAATACCATGAGATTCCTTTCTAAAGAAATCGCAGGCAGTTTTGTAGATCCACAAAACCTAAATAGATGCATAGTGGACTCAAGTCTGCTTTGTGACATCATGGGTGTACTTCACTGGGATGTACTTCCTCTTTCAGGAAGTCATATAGGTGAATAAGCTGGCAAGGTCTATATAGAGAGAAATTCCACATGTGTCATTGATCTCAAATGATATGTATACATATAAAAAAACTAATTCTAATCCAGACCTTAAAGAATTCAGTACTGTCAGTATTGGTTTGCCTCTAAAGATTCCCTTTCCACTAACTCAAATTACCTTAAATTCACACTACATAGTTTTCCAAATCTTTTATAAAAGGATAGACTAAGTGACATAATTTTGAAAGGCTGATTAAAGTTTCCTTTAAAGAGTAATAACAATAATAATACAATATAATGAATAACTGAGCATACAATATGTATCAGGCACTATGCTAAGAGTTTTATGTGCACGAATAAACTAATAAAAACAATCAGTACTTTTGAGAACCTATTCCAGACTAGACACAATACAAAATGTGATGTCAAAAAAAAAAAAAAAAAAAAAAAGATTTTAACTACATAATGGACCAGGAAATATAATGGATATAATGGATAAGAGTTAACATGGGAGATTTTTAGTAAAACTAAATAGGGCCTTTCATATTTCTCTATGTTAGAATCTTTCCAAATATCCCTCGTCTGCTTTTAAAAAGACAAAAAGAAAAACTACAACAATTTAAAAAAAAAAATTCACAAAGAAAACTCCCAGTCTTTTATTTAAATGACTGATTCTTAACTTCTTAAGATGTTCAGACTCTATTATGTCTGAAAAATCATTGACAAGTAGCCAGAAAAAACTAAATAATGACTGAAAATACTCTTCAGAGATCAATAGGCCAGAAAGAGTTCTTAGAATATGCAATGGCCTTACCCACATTTTTCAATGCAATGAACTTTTATCCATCCATACTTTCTTCTATTATTTCCCATATTCTTAGATTAAGGAATATCAGTTTCTATATGCAAAAAAAAAATGAGAGTATTCTCACAACTACATATTCCCTTGAAGATCAAGATAGCTAGAAGAAAACATGAAAGAGACTCCAAGTATTCTGGGGGCCTTTTAGTTTTCTCTTTCTCCTCCTCCTCCTTCTTCCCTCCTTTTTCCTCCTCCTTCTCCTTCTCCTTTTCAGTAGGCCAAATCTTTCATTAGACCCTAAACATAGGACACCTTATTTAGGCTTTGGACACAAATACCAGTTATGCAGTTGTTATTTTCAAGGCCATTTTAAATTATTTCAACCATAGATGTCTTAATTTCCTGAATTTCCTACAGATGTCTAAATACATATATTCTACCACATTCTTATCTGCTAACGCAGAAAAATGTAGGTGGAATAAAGTTTCATTGAAATAAATGACAGAAATTGGTACATTGTTAGCATTTTTAAAATTGAACAATATACATGATAGTCATAGGATGTAAGATGTCAGGCTTTCAGAACATCTGATGCATCATTTAAAAATATTTATCATTTTGATAAAGCTGAGGTCAAGTTTCTAAAAAATGCAACTTGTTAAAAGCAGGAATAAATGAATGAGGGATGAGTCAGCTCATTTGATGGAAACGGTATAAAAAATACTTCAAAAGTACACCACATAACTTGGTAAATATTCAGTGTATCGAAATGTAGTTGCCATCTGGCGTTGATAGACTGTGCTAGAATATGTGTTAAAGAAACAAGAAAGGAAATAACTCAGCCAGGTTAACATGCTCTTGTTTACATTTCATAATTCAGGTATTAAATGCTTTAATAATCACCCACTACAAAAGAGAAACAGCATTACAGTTACACTTGGGCAATATTTGTTGAGGCTAGGTGGAGAGGAGTAAAATAAGACAAGACCTGATGACACATATATAGCTTGAAAACAAAAAGTATTTTAGGTAAAGCAGAATTCTCAATCATATACTACTACCAGAACACCAGCTTTATAGTTAAACGCAGGGAAGTGGTAAGCAAAGTGAAATATTGTTCAGCTTTGAATATTCAATTATTCTTTTTTTTTACTATGAATATTTAAAAGTATAGAGTAAAGCAGGGAATAAACAAAACCACTGGTTGCAAATTGGAAAGAAAGAAAAGGAAAAATTTAAAAGCCATGACATTCTTTGAAGTTTTTAAGCTAGAGCTTGTTATTAACTTTGCAACATGCAATCAAACAAAAAGTAAATGTAAATTACTCCATTTTCCCCCAACTCTTGCTCAAGAAATGAAATATAGTATGGAACAACAGCATTCACAAAAGAGAAAACTGAAAATGAGCAGTGAAAACTTGGCTGAAATAGCAATGCCTGTCCAAGGCTGCATCTGGGCTTCTTCTTAGATACCTCTTTTCTTTACCCCGAAAATTGCCAAGTTTTCCCAAGTTTTGACAATTTATGCTCCACCACATCTCTGGGAATCAGAACAACAGGAAGAAAATCAGGGTTTTAACACAGCCTTGAAGGTCAACTGGGACATGGTCCAGGGAAACTTAGCAAAATGGATAAAGCGCTTTAGGTGAGTTGACTGGGGCAAGCATGCAGTTTTAAAAAAAATTGATTTAGAGGGACCATGATCATCAATGGAAAAAAATATTACATATTTTTAAAAAAAACGATGTAAATTTTACAAACTGAAAAATGCATGGATTTTAAAATAGACAATACAAAGAATTTTGATAAAATGTATGCATACACGTAACTACCACCCCTATAGAGCTATAAGAAAGTTCCCTTGCATTCTTATATCCCATAAACAATCAATATTCTGATTTTTGTTATCATAGATTAGTTTTGCCTTCATATAAATGGAATCATACAATATGCATTCTTTTGTAACCTGTTTCTTTTCTTACAACATATTTTTGACATTCAATGACATGGTTGTGTATATCACTGTTTTTTTGTTTGTTTGCTTATTTGCTTATTAGTATTCCATTCTATGACTATATCCATTTTCCACATACTGGTGTTTCCAGTTTTAGTCAATTATGAATAAAGCCACTATAAACATTCTTGTACAAGTCTTTTTGAAGACATGTTTTCATTTCTTTCTGGTAAGAACTTAGGAATATAATTGCTAAGTCATAAGAAAGGCATATATTTAACTTTATAAGATACTGACAGCATTTCAAAGTGGTTGTACCATTTCACATTCCCCCTAGCAGACGTATGAGAGTTCCTAATATTCTACATTTTGCCAACATTTAAATGTCATGTTTTATTTTATTTTAGTCATTCCAGTAAGCATGAACTGTTATATCACTGTGATTTTAATTTGAATTTCCCTGATGACTAGTATGTCTGATGATGAGTACTTTATAATGAGCATATTGCCCATACTTATATCTTCCACTGTGAAGTGTACTTTCAAGTCTTTTTCCCATTTCTTTAAGTTGTTTTTCTACTTATATTGATTTACAGGCATCCTTTATATAATATTCTGGACATAAATCCTTTGTTGATCTAAGTATTACAAATATTTTCTCCTGATCTGTGGCTGGCCTAACATTTCCTTAACAGTGCTTTGGTGAGCAAAAGGTTTCCATTTTGATGAGGTATGATTTATCAATTTTTTCTTTTATGTTTAGTGCTTTTTGTGTCTTCTCTAAATAATTTTCCCTATGCCAAAGTCATAAAATGTTTTCCCTGTGTTTCCTTCTAGAGCATTATAATCTTAGTTGTGTGTAAGGGATTTAATACAATCCCAAAGTAATTTTAGCATGTAGTGCAAGGTAGGAATCAAGGTTCATTTTCTTCCATATGTTTATCTGTTTTTTCCAGCACATTTGTTGAAAAAATATTTCTTTTTCCAATTAAATTATCTTGGCACATTTATTGAAATCAATTGACCATATATTTGGAGTTGATATCTTGACTTTCTGTTCCAATGACCTATTTGTTGTTTTGGGGGGATAAGGAGATGAGGGGGCAGATATCAGGCTGGCTTTCTTACCGTACGTTTATAGAAAGTCTTGAAAATACGTGTGCGAGTTACTCGGACTTTGTTTTTCTTTTTCAATGTTGTTTTGGATATTCTAGGTTCTTTGCAATTCCATATAAATTTTTAAGTCAACTTGACAATTTCCCTAGAAAAAAAATTGGGATTTTGACTGGGATTGTGTTGAATCTTTTGAGACTTCATTCATAAACATGGGATAATTCTCCATTTATTAAGGTCTTCTTAGTTTTGGATTAGAAGGCTTGCATTCTTTACTTGAACTTATTCCTGAGTGTTTTATATTTTTATGCTATTGTAAATTGATTTTTAAATTTAACTTCCAAATTGTTTGCCACTACTACATAAAAATACAAACAATTCTTGTATATTGATCCTGTAACCTTGCTAAATGCATTTATGATCTCTGGTAGGTACTCTGTATATCCCTTAAGATTTTCTAATGTATATGTTATAGATTGTATCATGCACCCTATAAGACATATCCAAGTCCTGAACCCTGGCCATTTGTAAATAGAATCTTTGAAGATCCTAATTAGTTGAGGCCAAACTCAATCAGGGTGATCCCTAATCCATTATGACTACAGTCCTTATAAGGAAAGAAAATTTAGACAGAGAAAGAGATGACTGAGCAGGAAGAGCAGAATCTACAGGCAGAGGGCAAAGAAGACAGATTACCTTGTGACAGAGGCAGAGATTGATTGCCAAAAAGAAACTACCAGAGCACTACAGACTTTGGAGAAAGCACGGCCCATGGATACCTCGATTTGAACTTCTAACTTCCAAAACTTTGAAACAATCACTTCCTGTTGTTTAAGCCAACCAGTTTATCGTATTCATTACGGCAGCCCTGGCAAATAAGTCACTAAACAATCATGGTATATGTAAACAAAGACAGTTTTATTTTTCCTTTTCATATCCTTATACCTGTAATTTATTTTCTTTGCCATATTATATTTACAAGCATTCTTAGAACAATGTTAAAGAGAATTAGTATGAACAGATATCCTTGCCTTGTACTAGATCATAGGCAGAAAGCATTGTCTTCCATCATTAAATATGCTATCAATTGTAGAATTCCTTTATTAGGTTGAGAAAGTTCCCTTCTATGCCAGTTTTCTGAGATTTTATTTACCATGAATGCATGTTAAATTTTTCAAATGCTTTTTCTGCATCAACTGAAATTATCATTTTTTCCTTTTGTCTTAGTAATATGGTGAATTACATTAATTTATTTTTAAATGTTAAACCATCCTTGCATTCCTGAGATAACCCCCACTTGTCCATGAGGTATTATCCTGTTAATATATTGCTGAACTTCAGTAATATTTTGTTAAAGAATTTTGGATCTAGACCCATGAGTGATGTTGACCCATAATGTTCTTTCCTTGTAATATTTTTGTTAGGTTTTGCTATCAGGGTTTTGCTAACCCCATAAAACAATCCAGAATTGTTATCACCTCTCATATTTTCTGAGTTTGTGGAGTATTAATGTTATTTCCTTCTTAAATGTTTTATTGAATTCATCAATAAACCTATCTGGAGCTGCGATTGACTTTGTAGTAATGTTTTTGATAACAAATTCAATTTATTTAATAAATAAAGGGTTATTCAGGTTATCTATTTTCCTTGTTTCAGAAAGTTACACTTTTCAGAGGAACCCTTCCATTTCATTAAAGTTGTTGAAATTATTTTCATGCAGTTTTCATAATATTCCCTTGTTATTCTTTTAATATCTCTATAATATGTAATGGTATTCCCTCTTACTTTGCTGATATTGGTAATTTGTATCTTTTTTCTTTTTTTTTTCCCCTTGTTAATTCTTGCTGGAGGGAAATCAATTTTATTAATATTTTCCAAGAATCAGAGATAGGTACTATTATAATCTAATTTTATAATCACAAAACTAAGTATCCCAGGTAGTCAGACTCCAGAGTTATATTTCAACATTCCCTCTTACAACCTACTTAGAATTGAGATCAAACTCATCCACAGCACTCATAACTTATTATAATAGTAAGCATCTCCTATTATTCTTCTTCCCTATCTCCTGCATTACCAATTTGCTTCCTCTGTCAGGAAACTTGCTCTCCATCTTTTCCAAACAATTCTCACTCATGCTGTGGAGGAGCAGCAAGATGGAGATAAAAGACTTAAGCAGGGCATGGTTCAAGAAGTACCTCTGGAATTAATGAACCTGAAATAGCCTGTCCACTTTTGTCCATCCCTATTATCCTTTAGAGATCACTTTTAAAGGTAATCTCTTCCAGGGAGCCTCCACCATTCAACCTGGAACCACCTACCACTCCACTTGACCAATTTCCTTGGTAAATTGATATAATAGGCCAATTTTTAATTATTTGCTTTATGTCTTGAAACCATTCTAGTTGGTTAGGGAGATTCTTACCATGCAGTCACCTATACCTCATCTAACTTATCTCATCAACTTCTATGTATGCATATATTTTAACATGTTTCTTTGCTTTCTCTCTTTGTAATCTTTTCATATTGGCTCCTCATTTCAAGAACCTAACTGACTTCCTCTTGGTACCCAAACCTTTAACTCAGAACTCCTGAGGGCTGACTGGGGTCCTGTAGCACCTAGTAGCGTTTGCTATCAGGTCTCTCCGATGGGACTTAGTCCTTGATGTCTCATCCAGCCTTCCTCGCTCAGCTAGTAATCAATTTAATTTTAAAGTCTTTGTTCACATTAAGTAATATTTGTTCTCTGGACTCTCAGGGGGGTTGTGGTAACTGCCCAGCTAGGAAGCCCTGCCCTTCATTATTCAGCAACAGCTTGAAGAGTATTCTAATTCTAACCTTCCGCCCTCTGACAGACCAGCTGCATCAAAGGCTGTGTTCCCTTGTTTGTTTGTTTTTTTCCTGAAGCAGAATCACCATTTCAGACCAAGTCATCTATTAGAAAAGGACTTTCGGTCCAAATTTTCAAAATATGTTTCCGTTGTTAACCACAGAAAATCTAGACTGGATTATGCCTTATATTAAGCTCAGGACTCATGTGGCCTTTTTTTCTCTAACCCTCTGGATCCCTGCATGCTGTTCAGGGGAAGTTGCTGGCTTTTATACTGGTGGTTTAGAAATGAAGGCATTTTTCTTTAGGGAGAATAGTCCTTCAGTGATTTAAATAATGAGCCTTGTGATCAAAATAATTCATAAAGGAGAAGATTTATGAAGTGACTCCACCAGCACACAATGCATTTTTTAAACTTTGTTTTTAAAATAAATCTGTCAGTACACAAGCCAAAACAACACATCTGAATGCAATATCAGTGGGCACACCCTGACTCTCTCCTCCTTTGCTTGTCCAAGACTGTGGAAGAAAAAGAAAATGCTTCTCTCTGTCTTTATATATATATATATTATCTTTTTAAAAAATTTAGAATACTACTTCCATAAAAAAAACCTTTTAAAAATTGTGCTTACTATCATTTCTTAAAGAAAAACCTACTCTTAAAAATGAATTTTCCATCTACCACTTGTGCTTGTTCAAGAAAATAAAAAATAAATTAAGAAGTCCAACTTATAATGAATCCCTCAGGCATAAAAAAGCTTGTTCTAATCTCCCTTTATCAGGTTGAATTGATAGTTCTCCTCAGAAAGTACTGACAGGGCCGTCCTGTTTCTCAGGCTTTCGTTTCCCTCAGTTGGAGAAGGATACAGTGAATTTTCACATTCTCAAAGTCTGCAGTTGTTTTTATATAAGAAGCAATTTGCTTGGGTCATGTCAGGTCGAATGGGATGCCTGCCCAGCTCTTGGTTTTAAAGGAAAAACATACAGAAAGACACAAAAACACAGCAGTTTCCTTCATTAAATTCCACTCTACCTGCCATGGGCTTCTAGCCACAATGGAATTTCCCACCCTGGCCTAGCCTAGCCTAACTTTTATTTTTAGGTTTTTTTTTTTTTTTTTTTTTTCCTCCTTTAAATCTTCTGAGCTTTCTTCAAGTGAACTTTGAGGTAAGGATTATTAAATGATAGAGTAATTGCCTGGTTTACAAAGAATCAACATCTAGAAAAATGCCCAGTGACCTTCCATAATATTGCTGGAAAACCACCCTTGGATAACAGTCTTGAAAAACTGTTCATTATCAGCACAGCAGGACAGGTAATGTAATTGAAAATTTGAATCCTGAAAAGAATAGGGGAATAGCATCTTTTCAGTAGTACCCTTTACTTACTATTATATTGATTAGATAGAATTTTGGAGAAAACACCAAAATTGAATTTTAAAAATGAGGAAATAATTAGGTAGATAGATAAGTGAGAAAGACAGGCGGGGAAGAAGGAGAGAGAAAGGAAGAAGGAGACGAGAGAAAGAAAAAGCTTTCAGTCTTTCCTGAAAGTCATTTATGCTTTCGTTCATTGTCTGGAGGCAATGATTTAATCAGTGCCATTCATGTGGATTATCTAAACTATTACAAGCAACAGGGAGAACTTCCCAAGAAATCCAGGCTGGGTCTGCTACAAAACACTTGGTTTAGGGCCTGGAGCTAAATAGACTGTTCACATTGTACTCAGGGTCCTAAGGAGCATGGCTCATTGCCTCTGTAATTCTTTGTCCCTTTGATCTACTTCACCATTTGTTGTCTCCTGACATTACAAAAGCTCTCAAAAATGACCCTGCCTAGTTAACTGATTCATCATCTGGGGAGAGAAAGAAAGAAGGAAAGAGAGAAAGAGGGAGAAGAAGGAAGAGGAAGAGGAGAAGAAGGATAGGGAGGGAAGGGAGGAAGGAGGGATGAAGGGAGGGAAGGAGGAAGGAAGAAAGACAAGAAAGACACAAAGACAGAAAGACAAGAAAGGCAGAAATACAGAAAGAGAAAGCTTTAGTAATGAAGGAGAAAGTTGTACCTTCATGTTATTTTTGTTCATCATACGTGGAAGCTATTGAAAGGTGATTTTTGGAGATGTGTACCTCACATTTCCTACATTTAGCAAAAGCCCTGTCCAAGCCAAATTGAGGTCTTCTTTCAAATAACTCTTTAAAACATATCAAGTTGGCCTGCTCATTCATTATTTTCAAGCCGGGTTTTGCATAATCTTCCTGCAAATGACGAAGTTTACTTCTCAGGCATGTCAATTTCTCTTAGCATTATTGTTTTCCTTCACCTATTTCAGCTTCTTATCCCCAACCCCCGTTTCCTTGTTAAAGTTAATTGTTAATGCAACCATTCCTTTAGCATCACAGCACATTCATAAACCAGAGAGATTAGTTCACTCTGCCTTGGCTTCCAAAGCCATTTGCTGCTTGACACTATTTCATGAGTTTGTCTACTCATGTGAATAAACAAAAACTTGCCTATAATCTGAATTTGGAAGAGGAAAAAGCAGTTACATGAAACTGACTCTACAGAGGCTAAAATTAGTAACTATCACAGGTTCCATGGATGCTGCCCTTGCGTGTGCTGTTCTACTTTAACTTCCTCTTAGACAGTAGAATTTTCCTTCTTAAATAAATGCCATTTTTTCACCCCCAAAACAAGTGGCTTTCCTTGACATTGAATAGTGATTTAGTTATTTTACAGTTCCTTATAACTTTAAAGTGTATGTTCGTGAGCTCGTGAATTTGTATCTAGACAATTAATCTAAGTATTTTAACAGTTCTCTGGGGCTGCATATGATCTCCCACAATCCCTTGCAAAACCTAGGCCTTTGAACCACTGTCTAGTTTGTGGTTGGGCTGCTAAGGAGTAAAGCAAAATCATTACTTATGGTGACTCCCCCTGAAGCATTACAGTGAACTGTAGTACAATGAAACCTTTACTATACTTTAGGCAGATCATTAGGATTAATGTTGGTAACCAAGGAACTAAGAATCTGTAAATACATCAGTCTGAAGCAGGACACAAGGATTAAAAAATATTGGAGTTAGAAACAAAAGTGGTACCATATTAATCTGTGGCTATGTAGCCAATCATTATAACAAAACTAACCAAAAGGCAGCCTCGGAACAATGAAGATATTTTCCAAAGCCATTTCCAACACCCATACACACATAGGCAGGTAAACATATAAACATACAGTACTAGACTAGGCCTGTGGCTACTGTGTAAAATTGGCATCTGCAAGCCATTGAACAGTTGCTTTACATATACACTGTAGAAGGATGAAAATGTGAAAACTATGAAATTGGTGAGCATAGAGAATGAGTTAGGATTCCTTAGAAATTGGTAATAAGACTAACTGTGCTTAACATCTCTATAAATGACTTGTTCATCTTAGGATCTTGCAGTGTGCCTGGCATATAGCAGACACTCAATTAACTTTTGATGATGAATGAATGAATCATCTGGAGCAAGGAGACTGCTATAAGTTATCCAAGTATGTGGATGTAATTAAACTTTTCTGAGCAGGGAAGAGCTAAGTTGATGGGGCATGGTATTTCTCCAGGGATGCAGAGAGGAGACAATGTGAATAATCAAATGGATAATCAAAATGTTCAAATAAATGAAAAGGATAGTTTTAGCTCCCAACTGAGAAAGGGACTTGAAGGCTATCATTAAGGGAACTAACAAATATAAAGGTCATTTTTCTCTTATATTAAACCTTCTGTACTTATTTAAAACCATCTGCCGTTAAAGTACCCCATTCCTATGATATAACAGCTCCACAGTCTTTTATACAGGGCAGTTATTTAAGGATTCAAACAAGATTAAAATAATGTAAATTGTTACAGAACAATTTATTTTGTGACATATTTTGAGTTATGTGAGAAAATGCAAACAAATACGGTTGTTAATAAATGTTATTTATCAGACATTGCATTGACATTTCTTAGTAATTGGCTGCCATGGCAGCTTCCTAATCAGTCTAATTTTTCCCATGCTCCAACTGAGCTCATGACTTGTGATCTTGTAACTTTGGGAGTTTGCATTCATTTATCCATTCAACAAACTTTTATTGAGTGCCTCTTCCAGCTGTACCAACAGGTAAGATCAGACTGGAGCCTTTAGATACTGGCACTAGCCTGAATGGACTTCCATTCTTCCTTTATTCCTCAAATTTTCTGATTTTCACAGGGAGTTATCTATTATGACTATGCAGTTCAGGTCACTCATTGGAGCTCCTTTCCCACCCATTCTTGATTTATTTCACCTCACTCTATACCTGTCTCCCTCTGAGGAGCCAAGAAGTTGTATAATTCTTGGCAGTGGTCATAATGTTGTCTAGAGTGGAGAACCAACAGCCTCAAACACATTGCTTTGTTGAAGAACTATAATGTAGTTTCCAAAATAAGAAATTATTTCATTTCCCTAACCTAGGTAGAAATATTTCTAATAGAAGTTAACAAGTTAACAGTGTTTCTTCTGTTATAGACCATGGTAGTTTCCTGCTCAACAACATCAGTCATAAACTCGTATCATGTAGGAATTCCAAAATACCTG
Organism: Choloepus didactylus; assembly: GCF_015220235.1. NCBI lineage: Eukaryota > Metazoa > Chordata > Mammalia > Pilosa > Megalonychidae > Choloepus > Choloepus didactylus. Next base: position 80,353,073 of record NC_051307.1, read on the forward strand.
TTAAAGACTTTCTTCCTATAAGTTGCCTATTTCCTCTGAATTCAGTTAATTCACCTGGCAACAAGATGTTTAACCACTTGTTTTTGTATGCAGATAGAAAGAAGTGTGACCTTTCTTTGCTTATAAAATCTTCTGGCAAGTGGTGATAGGCTTCAAAACCCTTTTCTTATTTAGCAATCAATCATCAGGAATTCCAAGTTTGGAATCTGAAAACAGTGATTCCATAGTTCTGTAATTTTACACACTGTTGAAGATTTCTTAAATAAAAGAGGGCACTGGTTCTCTTCATTTGCAAGCAAGACAGAGATATATCAAAGGAGATTTAGAGTACCTGTGAGCATGATAATTTCTTGGATTTCATTTTTAAAGTTGTTCATGAGATTCTCTTTAGACATATGGAGAATGTGGAATTTCTATGAGTGGAAATCCCTATCTGTACCAATGCTTTTCAAAGGGACAGACCACCAATACCTTTTCCAGTAAGACGCAAATACTAAAACAGATATGGGCTGAGCAAGATAATTTTAAAAAATAGGTTAAAAAAAAAAAATAAAAGCCACTGTGAATTCTAGACTACATATGAAGTGTGTGAGTAAAATGAAATGATCTCTAATTTTTTTATGCTACAATACAATTTCACTCCTAAACTATAATCATGCCTCTTAAAATGTGTATCAAAAGTTACTTTGCTAGGCTTATGAAGAATGGCCTTGCTAAGCATGACACAACTATAAACAAAATCATTTAAAAAGATTGAGTCTACATATTTAATTTCATCATTCCTAGTGGCACAGATATCATTAGACTTGATGATAACCAGTGTATTGAATCAAACTATTCTGATATTGTGCCAGTTTGAATGTATTATGTCCCCCAAACGCCATTATCTTTGATGTAATCTTGTGTGGGCAGACCTATCAGTGTTAATGAGATTGTAATTCCCTGAGTGTTTCCATGGAGATTTGCCCCAACCAACTGTGGGTGATGACTTTGATTGGATAATTTCCATGGAGGTGTTGGCCTGCCCATTCAGAGTGGGTCTAAATTAAATTACGGGAGCTATATAAATGAGCTGACAAACAGAAGGAACTCAGTGCAGCTGTGAGTGACATTTTGAAGAGGAGCTACAGCCAAGAAGGGCACTGAAGAATGCACTGGAACTGAGAGAGGAGCTACAGCTTACAGAGACATTTTGGAGATGGCCTTTGAAAGCCGACTTTTGCTCTGGAGAAGGTAAGAGAGGACAAATGCCCCAAGAGCAACCAAGAGTGACAGTTTTGAGGAGCTGAAGCCTAGAGAGGAATATCCTGGGAGAAAGACACTTTGAAACCAGAACTTGGAGCAGATGCCAGCCATGTGCCTTCCCAGCTAACAGAGGTTTTCTGGACACCATCGGCCACCCTCCAGTGAAGGTACCAAATTGTTGATGACTTACCTCAGACATATGAACCAAAACATGTTATACTCATGGGCTGACATAATTAAACACATTTGGGAAGAAAGGGGTCTAGCTTATGGTTCCCAAACTACCCACCCCTCAGTTTCTCTCCTGAGTCAGGAGGTAAAGGGAGGCTATGCCACAGATTTATGGCGATCTATTCTCTAGCCAACAAGTTAGAGAACTGTGTGGAACATCACTTTGGCATTACTTTTAAAAACTGAGACTAACCAAAGAGGAGACAGAAATGTTTTAGTGGGAAGTATATTAGTGGGTATAAAATAAAAATCATGGGCATTTCACCGATAGCTAATATTGATGCTCAGAAAATTGTAAGTATCAATTATTTTTTCAATCACAGTATTCCAGACTGTGAACTTTTTAGTGGATACAGTGGTTTTTTTTTTTTTTAAAGATACTGAGAAATGCATATTTTTGAAATAAAATGATGAAATTTGATTTATGTATCCAAGTTTTTGTGTATTCTGAGAAAAAATTACTAAAAATCATATTAGTAGCATTATCTGATGTGTAATGAAGAAGAGTGGAAATCATCTGATGCAGGACAACCATGTCCATGAGCAAAATGAAATTCTCTGAACCCTCAAATGAACATGCAGATCTATGAATCGATCTGAAATATTCTATGAAAATTTTGTTTAAGTATTTTTAAAATAGAACAGACTACAATGATAACATAGTTGATTATTAAATTTGAAATCCTTTCTTTGGGATTACTTTCCACCCTTAAATCTGAAGGTTGGATTGTTTTCTTTATTTATTCTTTTAGATAAATAAAATTCTTTTGGATCTTTCTTCAGAGATCCCTGAAATCCATCCTATCAGTTGTCCTTCAAATTCTAACATTGTAAAGAACTTTTAAAAGGAGATCCATGAACTGTGAAGGATGCCTGATATGGAACTTGCCTCCTTTTCTCATAGGTTGTGTTATCTGAAGCCAGCTACTTCTCAGTACCCCAGTTTCCTCATCTGTAAGATTGTATAATAATAGCACCTGCCTAGCATGGTTGCTATGAGGATTAATGAGTTCCATAGTCAATGTGAGGTTACTTTTCTGAATTTTGGGGCATAGTTGAAGTCAGGTTAATTAAGTGAAAACAGACTTTGGTCTTTTGTTTGGCAAGTGATCTCTTTTCACTTCTGGACTCTAACTCTCTAAAATCAGTGGAATGAAGCCCTGCTTGTGTAATTGCTGCCTTCCTTCCTCAAAGCCAAAATGAATTAACTTGTTGGTTTTCGTTTTCACCTCATCTCTCTTTAGGTATATGCTACTAACAGGAAAATACTAACTATTAAACTATTTAAAGCAGCTAAATGTAGAAAAGAGTGCAGTTGCTAAGTCAATGGCTATGTGCTAGCTTGGCCTGCCTTTCATATAGATCACCATAATAAGGAGAACAGTAAATAAATTAAAAGTATAAAATATACATCTATACAGGATTTTTGAGCCCTTTTCTTACGCAAAAGTTCATTAAAGGAAATTTCTGAGGACTGCCAATGTAAACCGACATTTAAAACAGAGCCCAGCACAGTTCTATGGAAGAAATTCTCAACTGAGAACTACCAACTTTCTTCAGATCAGATTTTTTTCTACTCCATTAAAAACACCCCAAAACAAACAAATGAACAAAAATGACAGTGGTTCTGGTCCTATGTAATGAATATTACTAACCCAGTGGTTCTCAGCAGGGGGTGAAGGGGAACCCCAGGGGACAACTGACAATGTCTGAAAACAATTTTTTTAATTAAATTCAGCTTTATTGAGATATATTCACATACCATACAATCATCCATGGTATACAATCAGCTGTTCACAGCACCACCACATAGTTGTGCATTCATCTCCCCAATCTATTTTTGAACACTTTCCTTATACTGGAAAGAATAAGAATAAAAAATAAAAGTAAAAGAGAACACCCAAATCATCCCCCCCATCCCACCCTATTTTTCATTTAGTTTTTGTCCCCATTTTTCTACTCATCCATCCATATACTGGATAAAGGGAGTACGATCCACAAGGTTTTCACCATCACACCATCACCCCTTGTAAGCTACATTGTTATACAATCATCTTCAAGACTCAAGGCTACTGGGTTGGAGTTTGATAGTTTCAGGTATTTATTTCTAGCTATTCCAATACATTAAAACCTAAAAAGGGTTATCTATATAGTGTATAAGAATGTCCATCAGAGTGACCTCTCAACTCCATTTGAAACCTCTCAGCCACTGAAGCTTTATTTCATTTCATTTTGCATCCCCCTTTTGGTCAAGAAGATGTTCTCAATCCCACAATGCCGGATCCAGATTCATCCCTGGGAGTCATATCCTGTGTTGCCAGGGAGATTTACACCCCTGGTCATCAGATCCCTCGTAGGGGGGAAGGCAGTGAGTTCACCTGCCTAGTTGGCTTAACTAGAGAGAAAGGGCCACATCTGAGCAACAAAGAGGTACTCAGGGGGAGACTCTTAGGCACAATTATAAGCAGGTTTAGCCTCTCCTCTGCAGTAACAAGCTTCATAAGAGCAAGCCACAAGACAGAGGGCTCGGCATACCAAACCGTCAGTCCTTAATGTTTGTGAGAACATCAGCAACAATCCAGGTGAGGAAGTCCAACACTTCTGCATTTTCCCTAACTCCTCAGGGTGGCCCTGCTTATATATTTTATTCTCTGCCGAAATTACTTTGGGATGTGTCACTATTTCACACTAACCTATAGAAACCTACCAGATCTCACTTCCTATTCAAAGTTCCATGTAATTATGGTGTTTGAACAAACTATTTAGAAAATATAGATCCTGCACCAAATGAACATCTCTTCCCTTGGTCTCACATGGAAGTTGAAATTTTAAAACACAGTCAGTTTCGACCTTTACCCTTTGGCTCGGTTTGCCCTAGTCTTAACCAGATCTGCTTCATTCATATCTCTAGTTGAAGTTTGAACACTTTTTCAGCTTTTTCAACAGTTGCTGTATGTGCTAATACTGAGATTCATATCTGCCAAGCTCTAGCTCTGAGTTTCAGGTGTCACACAGATACCCAATGTTCTAAAGACTGATCAGGTTATATACAAAGGGATCAGCATCTCAGAGTTTGGAGACAGCCATTACAATTCAGGAACAGATGAAACTGCTCTAAGAGCTTACAAACTAGGGACCATTACAATAATCATTCCCCTGATAAGCTGTGCTCTAAGATTCAATTCTGAGTTTACACATTGTAGTTAGTCCACATTGGTGAGGCATTATAGTGTTTGCCTTTGTTTCTGGCATACTTCACTCAAAATGCTGTCTATAGGATCCATTTACCTCACTGCGTGTCTCACTCTGAAAGCAATTTTGATTATCGTGTCTGAGGGATGCGAATGACATCTGGTAGGTAGAGGCCAGAGTTGCTCCTGAACATCCTACAATGCACGTGATAGCCCTTTCCCCACAACAGAGATCCATCTGGTGCAAAATGTGAATAGTGCTGCCATTGACAAACACTACATTAATGCAATGAGACATTGGCCTTAAACCATCAGCCATGTCAACATTTAGGATACTCAGTCTATGGAATAGACTAACAGTTAGCAGAATACTTCCTAGAAGGAATTCCACTACAAATATATGTAACCTGGCAAATTTGAACGTAGTGCCAAGGAAAGAACTTGTAAAGCAAGTCATTTTTTGGTACCTAATTATGCCATAAATTGTAAAACAGATAATTTTACATTATTGAGCCAATCACACTAATATTCCTTTTGAATCCCAGTGACTCTAAAAATATGAAGCCATGGATTATGTGACATTATCCTGTTATGGATATATTTTGAAATGGTTTATAAGAAGCAGTGAACACATTAAAAAAATAAAAAGCTAGTCCAAATGAGTTATGAAAAGTCAGAAGTCATTTTTCCAGGACAGGTTTTTTCTACACATAGTATTTTCCATATATATGACCAAAATTTATTTGTGCAGATTACAGCACCATACTCTAACACCACTCCTCGTTGAAGGCACACAGGCTAAAGCTAAGAATTTAAGAACCATTTTTGTACTAGAGTCACTTTCAGCTAAGGGAGCACAACATGAGCTCTAAGGTAGGTGTGAAGTTCATTTTTTAAATCAGCCACAACTATTCTGCAAGTATTTAACTTAGCACCACTCTGCTGTTAAGGGATTTTGATTACACATGAAATTGAAGAACCAATATAAATAAAATTTGAAACTGAAAAAATCAAATTTGTGAAAAATCTTTTTAATATTGCTAAAATTCAAACAGGTGACATTTTATTTCTAAGGATACTATCAAAAGCAGCATATATTTTGCAGATGAAAGAGGCTGCCTGGAATTGGCATTCAGGTGAGCATTTGGACACTACCAATGTTTGGTATTGCACAAATTTATTCACCACTGAACTTGCCCTCTTGCTTTGGAATTTTACTTTGGTAAGTGGTAACAAGAGTTAAAATGTATTAAGGGTCTCAGAAAACTTTGGTTTTATTCCTTCTCACTTAGAACCCCAAGAAGTTGCTTCCCAGGCAGGCACCGTGGGCCCACTTCTCACTGATGAGGTAACAAGAGGTGAAATAACTAGCTTAGTCACACAGAGAATGGAAACTCGCTAACTTCTGATCTGCCAGTCTTGTGTCCCCTCTTCTTTTACATTCCTATTTCTAGATTTATCTTCAAAATATTTGATTTTTCTACCTGAAGGGGAAGTTCTACGGTCAGAAAGATAGAATAGAGGGGTAGAGATAACTTTTGGTTTTCATAGGAGTTCAGTTCCAAACGGTTAAATATCTCCTTCCAAAAGACTATCACTTCAAATTATTTCAAGAACAGGGCCCAGAGAGAGATTTAAATAAAGAAAACATACAGGAAGGCAGCACCAGTGTTCTGACACTGTGAGAAATTTAGCAAAATATCTAATTTCTGTTCTCAAAATGCTTACAATCTTGTTCTAGAGAAAAGACTAATCCCCAAAATATAATTAAAGAACAATTTTAAAAAACAGTACAATCAAGTGTGAAAATGATGTGGCAACCCGTGGCCTGAGCAAAACAGGCCTGCAGATCTTTGGTGCATAGCAGTCTGCATGACATAGGCAGCTAAATGTTTAACTTCTTGTCTTTCTAAGCCAGTGAAAAAAAAAAAGGGTAAATTGACCTTAAAATGTAACTTTATGCAAGCAGGCAGGAGGTAAGAGGCTCTTAGTCTCACAAAAAGAGCAAAATGTAACTGTTCAAATGTTATTCTAGTCCTTCCTGCACCATCCCCCAGGTCAGAATGACCTATTCCTGCATCTATGCTCCCCCCACCCTTTGGAAGGCCTTTGTCTTAAACCCTTACAAAAGGCTTTCTGTCCTTTTTCCATTGCTCGGTTGTCTTCCCTGCGAACGCAATGCCTGGCCGGCCTGAGAGAGCCGTCATGATCTCTCCATGACTTCTCACCCTGTAAGTAAGCCCTGAATAAAAGCTCATGTATCAGAAAATGCTCGTTGTCTTCTTTAGTTTCTGGACTGGCTTGGCCCTCTTGGGCTGCAACAATTGGCAAGCCAGCCAGGAGATTTACATAGCCGCCAGCCGGAGACTAAGGAAATCCCAGGCACTGATGACATGAACTTGGGGACGGGAAAGGCGAAGTCCCTGGGATACCAGGGAGGCCTGTGACATCTATGTGGGAAGGGCTGCCCACCCACCCAGTGGAATGGATGTCTACATGGTGAGGGGTGGCTACCCTCCTAGATGAGTGGAATCTGGCAAGGGAGTATGGAAATGTTCATAACTCTCTGGTTGGACAAATAACCATCCTGTATCAGGCCACAAGACCACTGGAGATTCAGAAAGAAACAAAGGGTCACCAGATTGCGGCTGCGGTGGGCTGGCCATTGTTAGAGGCTGTATGCGCCGCTGAGGAAATTTTAGCAGCAAAGGTGACCATAAGCTACCTCGGAGGTAAATTAAAGTTAGAAAAAGATATGAGGCTAGCACAGGTGGAATTGAAAAATGCTCTGGATGAATGTTTAGAAATACTGGCATACCAGCACACTAGAGTAAGAGGGCATAAGCTGCCCAAAAGGCAAGTTAGGTGTATCCTGGCTTCCCCTGACTGGGACCCTAAAGTGTGGGACCCTGTTGATTCCTCATCAAAAGATGATGAGCCCCTGTCTGACTGGGAAATTGATACTAAGGAAAGTAGGCGTACTCAACCTCTGTTCCAACAAAGGGTTAAAGCAGAGGAAGTTCAGCACTCTGATCCTCCATGGAGGGAAGAAGGTGGGGCAGTAGCAGCAGCTTCTAATCAGAAGGTGCTCATTTCATCCTGGGAGATTTTTCCCTGGCCGAATTAAGAGATATTAGTAACCAATATTGACGAAAACCTAGGGAGCCATTAGCAGACTGGTTGCTCTTGTTTAACTTTGTGTTAAACCTTGCTAATATGTTATTTAGAATAGTTTTAGATTTTTTCCAGTCAACCTGTGTTAGGCTTCATGTGGGAAAAACAACAATGGACATTTGCTGTGCTTCCACAAAGATTCCTTCAAATGTGAAAATCTCCAGAAAAGCCTGACTACTCTATCAAGTTCTTGGGTATTGTCTGGTTGGGTAAAACTAAGGCTATTCCTTCAGCTGTTGTTGTTAAAATGCCAAGTTATCCCACGTTGCTTACTTCTGAACAGTTGATGGCTTTTCTTGTGTTGTTAAGTTATTGGAAAGTGTTTATACTCTATGTAGTATGAATTTTAAAACCTTTGTATACCCTAATTAGAAAAGGAAAAGTGTGGAAATGGGGTTTTCCACAGCAGGCCGTGTTTAAAAAGACTAAGCAAACTATTATGCAAGCACAGACTTTAAGGGGGGTGGACCCCGATATACCCTGTGATTTGGATGTGGCTAGTGCTAATATTGGCTTTGGGTGGGGTTTGTGGCAAAGGAAACAAGCTAAATGTGTACCTGTTAGATTCTGGTCCCAACTATGGAAGGGCACAGAACTCAGATACAGCCCTTTAAAAGAGCAATTGTGCACAGTTTGTAATCCTCTGTTGCGAGTGTTAAAGGTCTATCTCAAATGCCCAGTGACCTTACAGAAGACCATACCCATACAGGTATGTGGATATGGAACACTATAAATAAGCCCCACTTGGGGAGTGCTCAGGTGAACACACTGACAAAATGGAAAGTCTACCTCCTATGATACGGCATTTTTGACAACAGCTCTTTAAAAATAGACATGCATGAAATTTTAGGACCAGCCTTCTATGTGAAAGAGCAGTATGCCCTGCTTCCTGTTGATCCTCCCCAGGTGGCTCCTCCCATGCCCACCATTGATGGACAAGAAAATACACCTAACTCTGCATGGATTGGCACATGGGCAACATGCTACCTGGACAGCTGTGACTGTCCAGCCCAGTACTGATACTGTCTGATGGGAAGACATCTGGACTGCCTGCCACAAATGTAAGGTAACCGTTTTTCATGTCTCTGCCCATAACATCAATTCATTACCAGGTAACATAGAAGTGGATGCCCTAGTGAAATTCCACAGCCTAACACCAATGACGCATGAAGTGGCTGAATGGATGTGCCAGAAAACTGGGCACCGAGGATACCAGATTCCTCTCACCTGGTGGCAAGTGAACTATATTGGCCCCTTTTTTCTGTCCAAAGGGACAAAATATGCCTTCACCACTGTGAAGAATGATAGAAACAATGGACTTGAGGACTGTATCAGTATTAACTCCAAATAAAGGGGCCAGCTGCCTTCAATCCACAACGGGGCAATGATAATAACTTTCTCTTGCCTGTGCCACGAACACTAGAAATTGGGGAAAATAAAGTCAGTTGGCTCTGGTTCTGGCCCATGCAGCCACGCTGGTTGAGAATCTTAAGTCCATGGGTATTAGAATTACATAGAAAACTAACTATAGATCGGACATTGAAGGGCTCCCTGCAGGGGGAGGAAACATGGTATTTAAAACCCACCTCACCTGGAACTCTTCTATCTACTATGAAGACTCAATTTACATATATTGTTAAACCACTCAGCTGTCCAATTTAATGCTTACATGGGTTTTTAATTCTTGTTAAAAATAATGTGCTACTATTTCAATAAAGCAATGACTAAGATGTTTTCAGTATTTAGCCTTCTAACAAATGTAATGTTATTGATAATATGTTGTGGAATGCTTAAGAACAATTTACAGAATTATGTTGATGACTTAAATGTAGAAGATATGAGGGATGTCTTTTTTTTTTAATTATTGAAGGAAAAGGAAGTCATTTTTTCCTAAATGACTGGTTGTATCCGAACAAAAAGAATAGGGGATATGGAACAAAACCTGAATGAATATAGAAAGTTGGTGGAAAGGGAAATTTATTTCTATGATCATGGTTGAAAAAAATGGTAAAAACTAGGTATAAAATAAAGCAGAGTGCCTGGTAGTGTTATCCTTTAGCTATTTTAGCCCAGACAGTACTTGTGCTAAATGGTAAAACTCATTAACCTGGCCATAGCACCACTTGCTAATAGGTTTATCATCTCTCTGTACCAATGTATTATTACTATGTTGTTTATTGTACTGTTGTTGTGAATTGTAGATGTAAAGTCTGTCCTATGGTCAATGCAAACTGTTGTGCAGGGGTGGATTGTGGCAACCCGTGGCCTGAGCAAAACAGGCCTGCAGATCTTTGGTGCACAGCAGTCTGCATGACCTAGGCAGCTAAATGTTTAACTTATTGTCTTTCTAAGCCAGTAAAAAAAAAAAAAAAAAAAAAAAGGGTAAATTGACCTTAAAATGTAACTTTATGCAAGCAGGCAGGAAGTGAGAGGCTCTTCCTCTCACAAAAAGAGCAAAATGTAATTGTTCAAGTGTTATTCTAGTCCTTCCTGCACCATCCCCCAGGTCAGAATGACCTATTCCTGCATCTATGCTCCCCCCACCATTAGGAAGGCCTTTGTCTTAAACCCTTATAAAAGGCTTTCTGTCCTTTTCGCATCATTCAGTCGTCTTCCCTGTGAACGCAATGCCTGCCTGGCCTGAGAGAGCTGTCATGATCTCTCCACGACTTCTCACCCTGTAAGTAAGCCCTGAATAAAAGTTGATGTATCAGAAAATGCTTGTTGTCTTCTTTAGCTTCTGGACTGGCATGGCCCTCCTGGGCTGCGACAATGATGTTATGGGGTGGCAGTGTCTTTTACATCTTTCCCAATTCAGAGAAAAGGCACACAGAGTCAAATGCAGCATACTCTAGTTTCTGATATTAGTCATAATACAGCTATAATCCCATTACAAATAACACAAAGGAACTGTTGACATTCCTTGTAGCCCTATAGTTATTGTCTCAAATATTGCTTGAAACACCAGCTAGATGCAGAGATGTCTGCCCTAGTAGCATTTGTTGACCTGCATTGTATTAGGGTTGGCCTAAATAAATGGAGACGAACACTACATGTAACAAGTTAGTCAGATTGTTTGTAAGTGAGCTCATAGTATTTTCAAAATGTTTTATTACTTTTAACCTAAAGACTTAAAGTAGAGCATTATCCTCAAATAATCTTGTTATTATACAGAACAGAAATATTATTAAGAATGGCTCTTTAAATACCCAAATGGGGATAGAGAGAGGTGGATTTACTGTGAATGCAATGGAGCTTAAGCTTCAGGGACCCTCATTTTCACTGGCCCCTTCCATGGCCCTGTCTCACAATTTCAGATTCTTTTTCTTAAAGAGGATCCCCCAAATAGTTTAAGCCTCGGGCAGAATCTTGATCCATTCCGGGTGTAAAATAATCTTGAAGGGATGAAACCTAACAGGCCTGCAAGTCCAAACACTTGAGAAAGATACAAAAATGCACTTTAACAAGGATATAATATAAATTCTATCTCTCCTGCTGTTGCTGTGCCCCCCTCCCAATTAGTAAATGACATCTTACCCTACCATTGCAAGGTTATTCAACTCATTTAAGTAAACTCTGTCTGTTCAGTGATTGGGAATAACCCAACTGTTTCAGAGGGAAAAGATAATTTCTAAGAATGAAAAGATGTGTTAAAGAGACTCACAACATTTTTCACTAGAAGAGCAATAATTATTATCCATAGCATTTGAGAACAAATAAAGGGAATGGAAATTCTCTTGATATAATTTATAGTAGTACCTTCTGGAAAGTGTAGTGTGTTTACACAAAGTGTGGGAATTTTTACCACTACTAATACCACATGTCTGTTTTTCTGGTTTCTAAAAACCCCAAATAAATCCCACAAGCACCTCTAAGCTCCACCACAGAATTCTCATACTTCTGAAAAAGAAGTTGAGAACAAAATAAAAATTTTGAATGTATTGTGTCTATCTGCAGTTTTTCCTATATTGCCTTGTCCCAGTTTTTGATGAAAACTGAATAAAAATTAATTCAAGAAAAAAATGAATGAAATTACCCCAAACGGAATACTAAATTGAAAAATAATATTTAAATTGTTCATAACCATTTCCTTTTAGATTTTTTTCTCTCCCTTAGAAATGGAATAAGAATGCTTCCAATAAAAAATGTAAAACCCATCTCACCCCATAAAGGGCGCACTCATGTAAACAGGAAGCCAAGAAGTTTCCTGGCAAAGGCCACCTTTTATTTTGGTGGCAACACCTATTAAGGAAAGGACTTTTTTTTTGGGCAGGGTGAAAAATTAAATTGCATATCAGTCAGGTACCCGCTGGATTAAAGTTAGCCGACTGATACTTTGGCTAGAGGGGCAAGATAGGTCAGAAACCAAGGAATGGGCCTGCCCTACAAATGATGGTCCCGGAGGATGGCATGGTGTCCTTCTGCAGTCTGGCGCTCTTCTGCAGTCTGGTGCTCTTTTCTGTGCAGGCATCACAAATCAACTTGAGGGTCCAGAGAAGCCAGTATGCCAGGTCATAGTAGTGCAAAGCATAGCATGCACATCTTTCTAATTATTCTCTCCTGTACATTTAAATCCTGTTTTGTTTGTTTCTCTGCTTTCCTTTTCCTGGAAGCACTGCAGCATAATGAAAAGATCATGGGTTCTGGAATTTGAAAACTTGGTTTCTGGTCCAGGGTCTGCCAAATACTGTGACATGTTGCCTTCCTGAGCAATCCTTTCCTGATATGAAAAATGGGGGCTAACAATTCTTCAATCATCTCAAGTTTCTCAAAGCCTGGGCAAGCATCACCTGCCTCAAAATCACGTGGGGTGAAAATACAGATTCCAGGGTCTCTTCCTGACCTATTATATCAGACTTCTGTGGGTCAAGAAGTCTTAGAATATGCATTTTAAACTTGCTTCCCAAGTGATTTTTCTACACATTAAAGTTTTAGGACCGCATCCTAACTTATGTCAATATTAATCATATGTAGGTAAAACTTATCTGTGGACTGTAAATCAAGACATAAATGCTTAGCTGTCCTATTTTCCAGGGTAGCTCAAAGCACAAAAGCAAGGATCAGGACCATTTTCCCAAAGATTTTGCTTTGATCCATTCCCTGCCATGCCAACAGCATTCTGCTTTATCTTTGGTTTTGCAGGGTAGATTCACTAGGGGCTGGGGAGTAAAGTGGAGAGCTGTGACACAGGCGGGACTTTTGTAGAATTTCATTTATGTGACTGTACCTACCCTACAGGGCGATATAAGGATTAATTCCTATTTGGCAATTTACTGTGTATAAAATGCCTTCAGCCCCTTGGAGGAAAGTGCTACATAAATGTAAAATAATAATTATAATAATAATAACCTCAGCTACTTAACTGATCAGTGAATTAGCCAGAAGATTTAGGCTGCCAAGGGACAAGGCTGAAACCACTGTAAGTAGAAACACTTTACATCATCATATCTCACAACCGTTATCACATAAAGGGGAAACAAAGAGTGAAAATTAAGATAAGTCCCTGTTCTCAACTGATTTAAATGACAGAGGATCACTAGTAATGTTTCTTGAAAGCCAAGAAATGCAAAAATGACAGCTGCATTGTAATTCTATCTCAGCCACAAGTCCTGAGGTTTTATACACTTTGGTCTTTTATTTGTATGGAAAATATCTCATCAGTGCAACATCTAAAATTTAGCATTATTAAGGCACTTGACTGTGCTTTTGCTTAGTTGGAATATGTTCATAATTCTATTGGTAGGTGATGCTTTTTCTATTTGAAAAGTATTGATCCTATTCTATGAAGTTCCAGGTAACACTTGAATCAGTTGTTTAAAATCAATCTGATTCCCTATGCAACTGCTTAAGAAAACTAGGGTATGTTTCCAGATCTGAAATTTAGGAAACTGAAAAGCACAGATGATACCTTTCTTCCCAGGAAGAAAATGCTTTGGTGCACAAACTCACATGAGCTCAACTGCCCTCGGTTCTTAAATTATTTATTTATTTATTAGATTCATATATGCCCTTCCACCAAAAGCTCAAGGGGTTGAATCCAGAACTTTCATATAGTGAACATGAATCACTTCTTAAACCGCAAAAAGCAAAAGAAAAGGCTATAGAAATCTTAATGGGCAAGCTCCAGATGCTCAAAAGCAATTGTTTAGTTACTCTACTTAGTTATGCATCGTTCAAAACACTTTCTAACAACCAGCCGAGAAACGTTCTTTTGTGAAGAACAGGCTTTGGGGCATTGGAAAAGTTTTAATTCTCGTTGTTTTACAGCTCACAAACAAAATAGTTTCAGTGTGTATGTAAAGAGTTTCTGTACTTCCATGCAATAAAGTTTGCAGTTGGGTATTTTGAAAGGGAAAGAAAGAAAACAAGGAGAAGAATAAGCATGTAGTAGCTTGCTCTAATATTAATTATTAACTCCCAGCTTCAAAGATTTAAAAACTCAATACTGAGTGAATAAAAACAGCCAGAGTTTTAAGTGTTTTTCTTTGAACAAAGTAGTAATTACTACAAATGCTTTTTGAGGTATAGAAAACTGGCATATGATACATAATACCCAACACAGCAAAAATTTCAAATGCAATGTGTGTTTAAACACATCCATACATAAACACACATACACATGTAAAAAACATGTGTGTTCTGCTATGGCTTTTTGGCTTCAAAGGGCCTCTGAAAAGGGCAGAAGAAAAAGGGTATATGATAAACTCTTTCCGCCAAGGTCACTAACAGAGAACAAATCCAGTTAAGTGCTGCCAATAATAATTTCTATTACAAACATTTTAAAAATCCTTGACAGATTTTTTTTCCTCTGTATATCTAGTACTCAGGATAGCCAATGCCCTTCTCTTCTAGCCACATTGGAATTTCTTGCCCCTGCATCACAAGCCCAGATGTACTCATCAAAGTGGAAAAACTGATAGCATTGTCTGAAAGACACAGCTTGGGATAATTGCTCCTTGTAGTTCCCCTGTCAATGAATATTATCATATTCTTCTCAGGGATAAGGTTATTGTACTTTTTTTTTTTTATTTCCACACACTTAGCCACCAAACACATTACTGTTCCTTTAATGAAATGGACTAACCATGACAATGTGAGCTATGGTCTATCATTTCAAAGATTTTGTTTTAAAGTCTCTCTGTGCATATTTTTTTTTGAAAAATATTTCTTGATGTGTTCAGAAGAGGTAAACATGACAATAAGTTTTTACTTGAAATTATTGTTTTCTTAAGGGGTCTAACTGAGAAGTATCAATCAACAGGAACAAAGAAAAAAAATTACATGAGGCTAGCAAACATCATCTTACTGAATTTCTGTCACCCAAACGGACAATAGAATCCTCTGACATATTGTGTTTTTATTCCCCATAGTGTGAGGCTGAAGTAAAGTTTTGGGGCTGAAAGTAGAAAAAAACATGTTTCAAGTTTTCTAATGATCCACAACCTTTGAAATATTATCTTCTCTTTAAATTTTATGTGCTAACTCATTAAGAAGGAAAAAAATTTCAAAGTATTTTCAGTCACTGAGAATAACAACAGCAACAATAACAACAATCTAACATCAGTTAACATTTATTGAAGTCTTTCTTAGACATGCTTGGCACCACTATAATCACATATATTAACTCACTAAGTGTTCACAGCTCTCTCAGGTAATACAATTATTACTTCCTTTTAATAGATGAGGAAATAGAGGCACAAAAAAAATTAGAACCTTGCCCCAAATCACATATCTAGTAAGTACAAGAGTTCAGAATTCAAACCTAGGGAGCTAGACTCCAGAACTTGCACTCCTAACATCTAGTGGCTACACAATAAATATCTTGGTCTTTTAAAACTCAGTCCTCCTTAGCTCCCCTGAAGCTCTTCCCTAATTGACTACTAGCTCTTAGTGTTCTTTTTCTCTTTGGAACAGGTACACATTCATTTGCACATAGCCTGTTCTGAAAAATGCAGTAATTAAAAAGTCAGGCTCTGGAGTCAGATATAAGGATTAACCCAGATATCAGTAGTGCTTAACTCTTTTGTGTCTTAGTTTCCTCCTGGTAAAACAGGAATACTAATAAATACTGCATCCTTGTAATTGGGAGGGTTAAATGAGATAATACACATAACATCTCAGCAGCAGGCCAATGCTTAATAACCATCAGCTACATTATTACTGATTTTTATTTTTTAATACATACAATCCTTTCCCCCAATTAGATTGCATTTCTTTTTAGGAAAATTATCACTGTGAATCATCATTGTCTTGCAGAGGGCTTCTCAAATGCTCAATAAATGTTTGCTGAATGAATGAACGGGATCCTAGTTATACCAATATCTTAAATTTAGTTAGCACTTACTATGTGCCTGGAACCCTGCCAAGCATATTATGGTATTATCTCATGTAATTCTCCCCATAACCCTTGAACTCTTAAGCATGAATTCCTAAAGAATGAATTTAAGCTAGGTGTTCAATAAATATTTGGTCTTGATAAATCAATTAAATCCTTAATCATTTGTTACCAAAAATCTTGTGTTTAAAGCAAATTAATGTGGCCTTTTCAATATCATGCATTCATTAGTTAACTATTAAAAAAAAGATTGTTGTGTACAAGGCACAAGACAAGTACTAGGAAAAAAAAATACTATAGATTTAAGATTTTCCCATCAAAAACAATCAAGGATTTAATGTCATTTCACTTAACATTATTTTCTATGCGTACTTTTATAAAAATCAAACTTCTTCCCCCTTTTCTCTCCATGCCCAGTCTTTCTTATCCTTCTTTTAAAATCAAGTTTCATAGTATTACATTTGTACAGATTTCTGCCCATAAGAAGCTTGTATGTCAAGGCAAGGAACCATTTTAATTATATTTACTCTTGATTTTGAGTATATTTCTTCTTCATATCTGACAAAGACTTTTGAAGTGACTAAAGAAAGGCAAGGCAACTTTTTTTTTTTAAAATGCTTTCATGTACAATCTTTTGTCTGTAATATTCTCATAAACGCCTAAAAATTTTAAAAGAAGGTTTTAGCTATTTTTGTTCTTTACAAATTAGCAAAATTTAATTTTTTTTCTTCCAAATGTTTGGATTGGCTTTTAAAATCAACAAACAAGAAAATATGAACATATTCAATTTATAAAATACACTCTTCATTGGTGCCTTGGAATCATCAACTAATGTCAGCACAGCTCTGAAAACTATCTTTTTTTTTTTTTCAAAGAATTTAAAAATGCACACGTAGAACTCACGCAAAATCAAACCTGCTATCTTAAGGGAAGAAAAAGTTTAAGGGCAATGGGAGACCATAACCATTTCCATAACCAATTCCCCAATCTGGCAGAGCTTGTTAATATTGCCTTCATTTCCACTCTGAAGGTAAGGATGACATTTCATTTATGATTTAAACAAAATCAACATAAGGTTTTGGAATGGGTAATTATAGAGTCATTAATATTCAGGTTTAAGTTGGATTGAGTTGATAATTTCAAAAGGAAGAACTTTCAATAAAATGAAGATATTTCAAAATTTGTCATTAAATTCCTCAATTATGCAGAATTATTTAAAATGTAATGCCAGAGATAAGAGAATTTTGTATTTATCTCATCATATTTTGCTTTAACTAAACATAAGAATGACCATAGAAAGTTAGCATAGTTCATTAATTCATTAAAGATACATTTATTGTGTACCTATTATGTACCAGATATAAGAGTGGATAGTGACAATACAAAGAACAATGAGGTGATTATAATAGCTGTCACGAGCTGAGGGCCTGTCATGTGCCTAGGCAATGCACCAGATGCTTTATACGAATCATGTCATATCAACCCAACAGGAAGGTATCGTTACCTTTGTTTCACAATGTGAACACCAAAGAGTTGACTGATTATGAAGGAATTTATAATGACATACAATGAGATTTACATCTTATTTCATGAGTAATGAGGAAGCATTTTCAAGATGAAGAATGATATGATCAAAATTCTGTTTTAGCAAGGTAGCAAGGTAGCTACAGTGCCACTTTACTTGGCTAAAATGCCTACCCTACAAGGATATGGTTTGTGTGATTCCCTAACTAATCTAGAGTCTCATCACCAATTGACTCCAGTATGAATTAAGCAATATCTGGCTTCTGGAAACATAAATTGGATCATGTTACTGTTCTCTTATTTTTTTTTCCTAAAGGCACTTTTAATGATTCTAATAACTAACCAATAGAACTTAATTTTGAAATATCCATGATCCGCCCCTGAAATATCCACGATCTGCCTACAGCCTCATCCCCCAGTACATTTCATTATGCCCTAATGTTTTGCTACACTATAGTCTCCTCGCCTTTCCTGAAACACACCAGATTCTATCATGGTTTCATGCCTTAGTTCTCCTGATATTCCTTCAGCCTGGATTGCTTTTATTCCTTTTTTTTCTCACAAGGTGAACACCTCATTCATTCTCCAACATCTACTTGCTCACTTCCTTCCTACAGTTTTTCTTCTTGCTTACCTCAGAATCAACCACTGATTTCTGCGGTTTCCCACAGCACTTTGCATTTTCTTCTACAATAGCATCTCTCTCATTTTGCTTTATATTAAAGTTATTTGTTTCCAAGTCTCTCCCCTTCTAGATTCTAGATGGTTAACTGCCTAAGGGTATTGGTCTTGAAACTTTCATCTAAGTTTTATAAATAGTAAAGAAAGAGGACAGCGAATTGATATTCTTGGCCAAGTAATAATAGCCAAATGCTACATTGACATAATCAATAGTCAATAATTGTTAGATGAATAAGACAGAGCCATTCATTCAATCATACACTCCTTCATTCATTCAATTATTTTATATGCTCACAAATAGAAGGAACTAAAAGTTGCTTTATAAAACTGTTTTCTATTCAGTTGAACAAAAATCTACAAATCAAAAGAGAAATCCACTGTAAGATAATGACTATTACTGAATCAAATGATAATGGGTACATCTAAAAAGTCCTTTGCATGATAGAGTCAGGAAAACTGGTGGTAAACTTAAGAATACAGACAAAATTTACCAGCTCACCACTTAGCATCACATGGCCTACAGGTATTTGACTGTCTTACACTAATGTGTGTGAGTGCCTGTGTTACTGACAAAATATGGGAATTACCTGCCCAGAGATACTAGTCGTTAAAACAAAGAAAACAATTAGATAGCAATGCAAGGGGGGAAAAGACATTTACAAAGCCAATTTATTGTCTAGGCAGGGTAGTAGATTCTAAACATTTATCTCACTGAAATCCTCATAAAAACACAAAGATGGCTAGTATTTAACTATTTTATATTTAACAAAAATAACTGAGTGTGAGAATGTTAATTAAATTGCCCAGAGACTGCAATAATAGGAGGCAGGGAAGCCAGAGGTTAAAAGCTTAAAGCCTTTGGTCTTTTCCATTTATATTGCATTGCTTTTTCTTAGAATCCACTTCTAAATGAAAGAAGTCGAAATCAATGTGTATTTATATTTTCATGGAAGGGTTAATGGAGGAATAGAACCTTAATCTGTGCATTGAAAGATAGAAAATAATAGCTAATACATCAACATTTGGCATCTATTCACTTACTTAATCCTTACAACAATTTTTGGAGGTGAGTGCTACTATTATCATCATTACCTCTTTACAGTATGGAAACTGAGTCACAGGGAAGATACTAAACTTTCAAAAGATCACACAGCTACAAAGCAACTGGGCAGTGTCACTTCCCATACTGCAGCCCATGGATTTTAACCATCATGCTATATTGCCTTATTAGGTTGAAAGGTTATTAAATCAGATACCTTTAAGTTCCAAGTACAGGGCAAGGCAGAACAGGCATTCAATAAATGTTAGTTCCTTTCTCTCATTTTCTTCAATCTCTAAAATCCTATAATTGCAACAACAACAACAATAATACCTTTATTTGTAAAGTATATTCTGCCTTTTAAAGGTTTTTACATCTGATTAAAATTTCCCCAAAATAGGATATTGAATGTGGAATATAGAAATCAGGCACTTAAAATGATGTTGAAAATTATTTAAAGCCATAGACTATTACTCATAGTATAAATTTAAGTGACAAAGTAGGATACAAAACAGTCAGTGTTTGCCAAAAATAAAATGGGTATATATACGCAGGAAAAAAAATGACTGGAAAGGTACATTAGGTACATTCCCAAAGTTTAAACAGAGATTATTACTAGATGACTGTAGGTGATTTTAACTTTCTTCTTGTAGTTTATTGTATAAATTCTACAATGCCTGCATGTGTTTTCACAAGAAAAATGAAATAAAAAAGAATAACTGTGGCAGGTAAAATTCTTATTTTAGAGATGATAACACTTAGGGGCAAACATCCGGAGAATTGTGTGAGATTTTACATTTAGAGACGATGAATGAACAGATCCCAAGTCTCCTAATTTCTAACCTAGCTAGTTTCCTACAGTGGTTATCATTATTGATAAATTCAAAAGTAATCTATGAAGAAGGGCCCTGGAGGGTTGGGTATAAAAGAGATGCCATTGCAAATGTGCTGTAAGTCTATACCCAAAAAGTCTCTAATACCACACCAGGTGTGCTGGTTTGGATGTATTATATCCCCTCAAACTCCATGTTCTTCAATGCAATCTTGTGGGGGCAGACTTTTAGTGTTGATTAAGTTGGAATTATTGGATTAAGTTGTTTCCATGGAGATGTGACCCACCCAACTGTGAGTGGCACCTTTGATTAGGGTGTGACCTCTTGATTGAATGTTTCCATGGAAATATGGCCCCACCCATTCAGGGTGGGTCTTGATTAGTTCACTGGTGTCCTATATAAAGAGCTCAGGGCAACTGCGAGTGACATTTCCGAAGAGCTGCAGCCTACAGAGACATTTTGAAGACAGCCGTTGAAAGCTGATGCTTTGGAGAATGCCATTCTGAAATGCAACCTGGGAGCAAGAAGATGCCAGCCACGTGTCTTCCCGGCTAACAGAGGTTTTCCAGATACCCATGGCCTTTCTCCAGTGAAGGTACCCTATTGTTGATGCCTTACCTTGGACACTTCATGGTCTTAAGACTGTAACTTTGTAACCAAATAAACCCCTTTATAGAAGCCAATCCATTTCTGGTATTTTGCATTCCAGTAGCATTAGCAAACTGGAACACCAAGCTTTTCTTTAAGTAAGCCAAACCAAAACTATACATGATAGATTGGACTATTCCCCCAATTCTTCACTCCCTCTCTGTAGCAGAGCTATACATCCATACACTTTACTATATGACTTTACAGCAACTCTCAGTAAAGTGTGGGTAGGGGAAGAGGTAATATTTCTGTCTCTTGGCTATGACCTTGGCTAAATTTCTTGTTGTAGTCAATGGACTGTTAGCAGGTATGTTAGGAGCATAGAATTTGATTTTGACTGTGTGATTTGGCTTGGTTTCTGGTATCCCTGCAATTTGCAATAAGAAAAGTTTATTCCAGGTATCTGGTCCTTTTAGACTGAGTCCCAGAATGAGAAGCATACAGAGAAGATACGAACCCAAATATAGCCTGCAAGAAAGGTATTCCAGCTACCACACAGACCTGTGAGTAAGAAATAAATGTTTGTAGTTGTAAGCCACTTAAATTTGTGGGATGTTCATTTTGTAGCATTATAACAGCAATAGCTAACTAATATGCCATATAAAAAATTACTAATGCTATCTGTTGGTTGCAGAGGCTTTATACACTTTTTCTGGCATATATAAATATATATGCTTTATAAAAAAAAGTTGTCAGTTGAAAGTTGATAAGTGGGGTAGCTGTTGTGCTTTTTAGTCAGACATGTAGGGCAGTGCTCATATTTTACTGTGCATGCAGATAATCCGGTATCTTGTTGAAATGCATATTCACATTCAGTAGGTCTGGAGTAGAGCCTTGAATTCTGTGTTTCTAACAAGTTCCAAGGTGATACTAATGTGATTATGTAAGCAGTAAGGGCACAGGGGATGGATAATAATAAGCACACGGTTACAATTGGGCTGGGCTGGGGAAACTCATAAAGGAAAGGTGAAGGGAATCATAGCCTACAAATGTGACTGGTTGTTTGCTACAAGAAACAGCCATACACAGGGAATTCAGTTTGGAACAAAACAAATAAGAATGAAGATCACTTTGAACAAAACTTTTATCTTTATCTGAGGATGAAAGAATTCAAATAAGAAGCAGGAGACTCAAAGAAAATGGGCCCTGCAAACAAACCAGATGGCAGTCCTCACATGCTAATGGTGAATATCTATTCCCAGTCATGCATATACACATACTTGCTAACGACTAGCACTAGAGTCCCCTTCAAAGAGTGCTGAACATAGCGTCCCAGGGCATTCTACATGTACATATATACAGATAAACTTGTGACCTTGCAGTACCATCTTATGAAAAAATCTTACATATAGGTACAGTTTATGAAATGTCGCTTTCTAACACCAAGTTTATCTGTGTTTGTCTACTTTCTTTTTTTTTTTTGTTTTTGAGCCTTCATTTACTCTTTGCTAAAATCAATTAGACTAGTGTTTCCCAAACTTTTTATGTCATTGTACAAATAGAAAAGGGTAATATTTATACTCCTCCCTGGGGTAAACTGGAAGGGATTTGGAGCTTTAGAGGAGGCTCTGCTAGGCTAGTTATGACTGACCTTGGGGCTCCAGCTGTCACCTGACCTCCCTGAAGATGACAGGATCAATAACCATCCTACAGAGGTTGGCAAACTTTACACTGGACAAAACCACACAGTGCACCAACCATTATAATCACCCTCTCTGAGTCTCATTTTGGATCTTTCACAATTGAGCTGTTATTTTCTGGGAAACAACACTAGGGTAGAAAGGGGTTTCCTAGGATGTTGATCAATAACCCCTGCAGAAAATATGGGGGTAGTTAGAAAATTATGCTGGAAGGCATAGTACAAATTCCAAATAAATCCACTTTAGAAAACAGCATACCAAATAACTGATTTATCTCAAACAGAATGCTTCTAAATATTCGTAATTTTATAGTACTCCGGGTGTCACAATGAATAAGAAACTAAATGTGAATCACCATTTCCTCTTGAAACAAGATACTTAAAAAAAAAAATTCAGTGTTTTATAAATAGTTTATCTTGCCAGAATAAAGGATGAAAACTTTTCCATAAGTAGGGAAGAAAATCTTTTTTTCACCAAGAGAATTATTGCTAACATGCAACATCATGTTCTTTTCTATTCACTTGGAACTAAAATAAATAACTTGGAAAATCAAGGTGACTTTTCTTGGAGCTTTCCTCATCTTTCACCTTTTTTTTTTAGCCCAGACTGGGACTTTGGTTAGGAATGAAGAGATGTGTGGTGTTAGGACAATAATCTTGGTCATAACACCTTGGAAATAACCTCCAAATATCCATGTCTTAGACACTGAGATGCAAGAAGAGA
Source organism: Choloepus didactylus (assembly GCF_015220235.1). Classification (NCBI taxonomy): domain Eukaryota; kingdom Metazoa; phylum Chordata; class Mammalia; order Pilosa; family Megalonychidae; genus Choloepus; species Choloepus didactylus. The sequence goes on from NC_051307.1 coordinate 80,376,337, forward strand.
GTTTCAAACTTTCATTTCATGTCATTTGTGTTCTGGAGTCTCAATCTCTCTAACAGAAAGTGGCCTTTTCCTTGGTGTTGATTATGAATAGATCGTTTCTTATGTTTCTATCTAGAAAACAGACACCACCAGGATATTACCATGTCTCATTCCAGACAGGCTTCACACAATCACACAAAGTATTCTACAACAGGAGACACTCCAAAGCCTGTTGAAGTTGACTAGAGTCTTCAAACAGTGGCAGATACTGCCAGTCATACTACAGTATGACTCAGAAGTTCTCAAACATTTTCCCCCAAATTGATGTACAGAAAAGATGCTATTTGGATTCCAACATATTCCCATGGGTTTACCCAGGATTATTTGCAATTTCTGGAGTACAAAATAAATCATTAGCCATTTTCTCCTATTTAATAAAGCATATTAGAAAACACAAGCGTATGGGCATAACTTTATTACAGGAACCTTCTTGCATTTGTTTCAATTTATTTTTTAAAAGAGTAAATCATACACATACATTTCAGAAATTTGTTATTAGAAAAATTTGTTATATAATTCACAATTCATTGAAACACACCAGTATTTCTTACTACTGGCAATGCAAGTCATTGGTATAGACTATGCATTTATTTATTCATCCAGAAAACATTAATTATGCACCTACTATGTGCCAAAGTAGTGCCAGGCTTACAGTCTACAATATATTGAGGTGAGCATCCGGGGCTCTATTTGGCTTTGGGAACCAGGCTATGAATAGGCAGTGACTCACTGGGGTAGTGGATGGTAGAGAAGAAGGTTCTGTGAATTACTGAATTGAAATGAACAAACAAACAAACTTGAGGACCTGTCTTATTTTGGGTTCCATCCAAAGCAGAGTCAGAGAAAAGGACTTGGGTGTAGGTAGTCATTTGGAAGGTGATCTCAGAAGGCAAGAGTGAGGAAGTGGGGAGAGTGAGTCAGAGAGGAGGCAAAGGGACTAATAAGGATGTGTCAGAGGCCACCACTGGGCTGTATCCTGGCAGGACCTCTGGGATGTGCGCATAGTGGCTCCACAGCTATCCACCTGAAAGAAAGGCAGGCTGGAGCATTTTTCCTCCAGCACTGTTCCTCCTTAGGTTGAGAGTTCCCCCAGCATTGGATAAGGTCCTGGGACAGAATACAGAAAAGCATAATTGAGGTGGGAATCCAGGCTAACACAGAACTACTTCGGGAGCAGCTGAAATCAGAGGTGAACTGATGGACTATAACAAGCATACCAGATGCATCTGTGAGAATAGCCTATAAAGACTATTGGGGAATGGGACATAATATACTGTACCATCTGATCTACCATCTCTAAAGGATGGTCTCACGACAGGCTAGACTGAGATCTTCTCTACTCTACTAAATTATATTCCACATAATGCTCTCTGACTCCTGCAAGAAGTCAAACTTCGTGTCTAAGTAAGAAATAGAAAAGTGATGACTTGCTAGGCCATGATGTCAACATACAGGTTTTAGTGATTCTTATGAAAATCCTGACATTCATTCAACAATTACTATTCTCTAGAAGTCTGCTCTGTATTGATCTCGCTGTGGTTCAAAGAAGAAAGGCCTGAACTGCGTTAAGGGGCTTTTTGGAAAATGGTGATGCATTTTTGCATCATTTTGCCATGTGAAAATTTTCCTGACATTGAGAATTCATGGCAATGGGAATTTTGTTGTTGTTGTATTTGGTTTGTACTTTTTGCTTTGTAGTAAAGTAGAAGAGAAGATAAGGATTGCACCTGAATGTACTAAACTTGAAGGCTTCTAATGTAAATGAAAGAGATTTATAGAAAGTCATGAAGACCTTTAAGGTTCTACAAGCATTTCATCTTTGCTGACAATATCTACTTAAGTTAACTCTACCCCTAAAGCTCTTGTATTGTTGAAAGGCTGAAAATGAGCTTATTTTGCAACCCATCAAGCAGTAGGAGTTTTCTGCAGAATTTTGGTTTGGGGTCCCAGTTAAATAATAGATTAAACATAGGTTAAACAATAGATACCTTTATGATTACTATAAAAGAGTTGATAAGCCCCCTATTCCTGTATTAAACAGTATAAAAGAAAGGATTATATTCCTAATCCCTAGGAAAGGTGTTGGGTAGGTTATTGTCCCTTATATGAGCATATGTGGCTTCCCTTTTGACAATGAGTGAGCAATCTTAAAAAAAGAAAAGAAAAAGTTCTGAAAAACTAAAGAGCCCCATGGCCATTTATTTAGGCTCTGTCAGTCTCATCCCAGAGACATCAAATCCAGTTGCACAGAAACCAAATGTCAATATTTACAAAGCTCTTTCCATCTTATATCCTGCTTCCTTTTCCCTTTATGTTGTTTCTTCTCTTTATCCTTCCTCCCTATTCCCTTGATCCTCTACTTCACTCTTTTCCCCACTTGCTTTCATTTTCCAACTTGCCCTTGCCCCATTCGTCAGTCTAAAATCTCTTTAATTTGTAATCGGCTTCAGTGATGGAAAAGAAAGGGCCCCAAACAAAGGCACCACCCAAGACAAGGAACTCCAGAGGGTGGTGAATGACGACTGGGTTAAAGCTTGAGGACTGAGAGTGCTCACCACTTGGGAGGCTCTTAACCCAACAAGCGATTAGTCTTCGGCAGGCTTGATAGCTGTATCAAGCCTCATGATTTCAAAGCTTTCATGAGCTGACAAGGACTTGCTAATTTCAAACTTTCTAACCAATTACAATCACAAAGAACTCAGGACAATAATCACTGAGCAAAATGAAACTGCTGGAGTGAAGCAGCCCTCGGCAGGTTTCAGTCTTGTGGCTCTGCCATGCAATGTGCAGCTGGGACTCTGCTTCAATAAGTAAATAAAAATACATTATAAAATACAAACATCCACAATGAGTGCCTCTTGCTCTCTAGTTCTCAGTAGTGGGGGATGTAGGGACTCTGTTTTGCATTCAGCCCATTAATTTCTGATGGTGTTAATTAAAAACTTTTGATGCTGGTTTGAATGGAAAATACCTCAGACAGTGTTTCCTTTATTGAAATACCAACTTCCAAGTCTTGGATTATTAGATTAAGCTCTGTCAGCAGTGAGAGCAACATACTTTTCATACCATCTGCTTTGACAAAAACTAATAATAATAATAATAATAATACATGGAGGAAAAGGAAGAAGGGTTGAAAACTCACTTAATTCAATCTGTTTTCTTAAGGACTAAATTGGAAATTCAGGTCCCTGAATGAAGAACATACAACCTTTTTTAAAAATCTTTTTTTTTAATTCTTACAGAATATTCAAATCACCCAATGTTCCAAGGACCTGAATTTTTTATATTTAAAAATGGGGAAAGCTGCTTAAAATAAGTGAATCAGCTGCTAAGTGATTTCTCTCTGTCTCTTCTACTCTCTTTCGAAAGGCTGAAAAAGTGCTTAAAACTGTGTAGGCAAATGATACATGCGCTTAAGAAGCTTAATATAATTACTGAGGACTCAGACTTTCAATTTAAAAATAAGAAAGGATGGGATACCCTGAGTGGTAAGTATTCATCCCTCATGAGGTGAGGAAAACGTCTCCAAACATTTATACATAGAGCAAGGTAAGTACTGCAATGAAATTATTCACGTATTTCTCTGTCTTTCTTGAACCCTAGGGAAGGATAGGAAATCTAGACAGCAGTGCAAGGGGGTGGTATGAGAGATGTTGCACAGGAAACTAACAAATAAAAAATCTGCCTCCCCAATCCAATGATTTTATGAAGCACTAAGCAAACCACCAAAACATTCTGATGGGTTTTATGATTCTTCTTTTTTTGTTTTAAATCATTTTTCCTTTTTGTATGGGAGAAGGGGAAGCGAAATCTTGGACATCCATTCTGAGAGAGTCCAAAATGTCTTCTCACAAGACCTTTTCTCTTTAGTGTTTTAATATACCTAACTTTCTCTTTCACTTTCTATCTCCCAACCTGTTTATTCACAATAACTGCAAATGTCATCTGAATACTTGAAAGAACAAAAGACTTTCCTTTATCATCCTGAAGGACTTCATCACTACTATTCTTGTTTTAATCTGTATATCTCTAAAGAAGATGCAGTTCTCCATAAATGCCAAGCTTTTGGCAGATCTCCTTCCCTTCCCTCATAACTGCAGGCTGTATTGAAATCATCCACCCGGAACAGTTTGTAGAATTGACCTCCAAGCCTGATGTGATATGATAATCATCCTTCAACAACAACAACAACAACAACAACAACAACAGAAAACTCTCACTGTGAAACCTGGAGGGGGGTGGGATAAAGAGTAATAGAACTCCATAAGGGAAATAAGCCTGAGCAAACCACACATGAATCTGTTTGTTCACAAAATTTATGAATTTGTCACTAGAGTAAATTGATAGGTGATATCACCTACAAAGGACAAGTAAATGTAAACTAACAGATATGTAGCAAAAGAAGGCATTTAAAAATGATTTCCAGCTGAAATTATTTTTTTCTAGAGACCACGTTTGTGTTAAACTTAATCCTTACTCTCTTTCCTCTCCAGCAGCAGAAACATCTGGTCGGTTTTAGATTCCCCTTGGATTTCCAACTTTAAAGGGAATTATAAAGAATAACAAATTCATGTACCAGCACTGAAAAAAATTAGAGCGGCAGTAGAGAATAGTAAAATTGTCCTTATTTGACTGCTAGTGACAGGTGCCACAAGCAGAACTATGAGAAAAGACAAAGGCAGGATCACCACTTGACAACCAGAGTTCCTGCAGTTACATGCAAATATGCACAGGGCCCTTGGCAACCATAAGGAGATTTCTCCTGGCTCAAATGAAATAAATAAATGAACGAATAAATAAATAAAAGGAGTTGAAAGGTAAGAAAAAGAATGGGTTCATATTTACATGTCACATAGCAAGCATCAATAAAAATTTGTTGAAAGAATGACCTAGAGACAATCTTAAAGATTTACTTAACTTCTGGGTTTTCATTAGATCTAGAGAAAGCAACATGAGTTCTGATTCTATTAAGGGCTGGATAAGCTATATCAGAAAGAAGTGAGACTTCTAAGGGCCCCAAAAGCCCATCAAGTCCTTAGAAAACATTGCATCTCCAAGGGTCTCAAAAAAATCTCTATTCTTCCTTGCTCTGGATCATTATTATCTAAGGATATCCACAAATCAAAGTCCTCCAGGAGTGGAAGAACCAGTTCCAATGAACTATCGATGTTTGTAGTTGTATCAAGTTGGGCTTGACATCACTTTACAGAAATGGATTTATTCTTCTCCTCTGTCATTTCCTTGACAAAACTGAAAACACAGTTCCTAGAGTGCAAATCTTGATATAATCAAACCTTAGGGAATAAGAACAGTTTGAGAAAGTACAATTTTGCCATTGTAATTACCTTTTATGTGCAGTCTTCCCTCTTCCCAGTTTTATGTAAAACATGTACAGTAATAACAATAAAGATAAAGACATCCTCTTTTTTTTTTGATTAACCAGTCAACTTGTTGGTGGACTAAGAGAGAGAAATAGTTAAGGGCTAAGTGGTCCTTAATTAATTATAAAAATCTTTAAACTTAGTATTCAGAGGTAACAGATCTCCATACCACAAATATAGAAGGTTGATTCAGAGTGGCCATCAATAATCCAGAATGCAAGTTACTTTTGATCAAAAGCATAAATCAACAGCACATGAGAAATGTTTTCATACTGTAGGATAGAACAAACAGAACCAGTCCGCTATGAAGCCTAGCACGGTTTCCTAATGAAAGACAGCAGTCCCCAAAAGAGAAGATCTCCAAAGCATGCTCTTCATATCATGGGCTTTCAGTAATTTTCTTTTGCTTCTAGCTAAAATGAAAAAAAAAAAAAGTGAAGACTTTTCCTCAGTATTTCCAATGCGAAAGGGCTGAACCAGTTGTAAAATACCTTGAATACCTCAGCCTTAAGCAGGGTTTTCATCCTTCCCTCATTCACTACAGCTGAAGCAGAATCACCAAAGGCACTACGATTCCCTGCCCCAAAGAAGCAGAAACATCCAACCATGATTCTAAAGTTAATTAGGAGGAAGGAGATAGAGGGTGTGGAATGCAACTTCTAAGAAATGTTTTACAGCTTGGGGATGCATAAGGTCACAAATGCAACAACAATTGAACAAAAATGGGATCCAAAGAGTGTAATCACAAGGAAATACACACACACACACATACACACTTACTGAGAAGTAAACACTATCATTAGTAATAACAATTATTATTAAAGTTATTATTACAATGAGGCATTGATGGTTCACTTAGTGTAGGGTATAATACATAAAGCTGAAAAGAAACATGGGTATTTACTTTATATTTTTAAAAGGCAGTTTTCATGACAAGAGCCACATAATCCAAAACCACATGTAAGAAAAGGAAGCAGAAAGCAGTGAAGAAGACTGATGTCATTAGTCCAGCTATTGTGTTGTCAATATTATTCTTAAAATAATGATGAAAAGGTTAACTGTTTTAGACATGGATAATTTGGGCTATGGTAAAATATTCTTCTAGTTTTAAAATAGTATAGTGACTAGTTCCTACTTATCTTTCCTTGTGAGACCTGCCTCGATGCCAAGCATACACCCTTGACCTTTTACTGACATTTTAATGATGGGGATGCCAAGCCAGGGGAAAGGAGAAACAGGATGATCAGAAGATGGGGAGTGGGGTTGGGGGAAATGGAAATAAAACAACAAATTTGGTAGTGTTTCCACCAGCCAGTCTGGCAAATTTTACAGATGCTTTCCGTTTTCTTGGGATAATTTATTACTTTTATTTCTTTTTTTTCTTCCTTGTTCTTCCTTTCTTCCTTCATGTACTTTGATCTAACAGCTTCGGCTGAAAATATTTTGTATGTGTCTATACTGTAAACTCTCATATTTTTCCAGAGATTTAGTGTAGTGAAGTTCTTTTTTTTCCCTCTTTCCCCAAGGATTAGGCACATCAATATTCTAGCTACTTACTTTCGAGGCCAATGGAAAATGTGTTCCTGAGATTAAATAGACCTGAGTGGAGGCGGGGCAAGATGGCAGACTGGTGAGCTGTAAGTTTTAGTTACTCCTCCAGGAAAGTAGGTAAAAAGCCAGGAACTGCGTGGACTGGACACCACAGAGCAATCTGTCTTTGGGCATACTTCATACAACACTCATGAAAACGTGGAACTGCTGAGATCAGCGAAATCTGTAAGTTTTTGCGGCCAGGGAACCCGCGCCCCTCCCTGCCAGGCTCAGACCCGGGGGAGGAGGGGCTGTCAGCTCCGGGAAGGAGAAGGGAGAACTGCAGTGGCTGCTCTTATCGAAAACTCATTCTACTGATTCAAACTCCAACCATAGATAGACTGAGACCAGACACCAGAGACTCTGAGAGCAGCCAGATCAGCAGAGAGGAGACAGGCATAGGAAAAAAAACAACACGAAAAACTCCAAAATAAAAGCAGAGGATTTTTGGAGTTCTGGTGAACACAGAAAGGGGAAGGGCAGAGCTCAGGCCTTGAGGCGCATATGCAAATCCCGAAGCAAAGCTGATCTCTCTGCCCTGTGGACCTTTCCTTAATGGCCCTGGTTGCTTTGTCTATTAGCATTTCAATAACCCATTAGATCTCTGAGGAGGGCCCTTTTTTTTTTTTTTGTTTGTTTGTTTTTTTTTTTTTAAATCCTTTTTTCTTTTTCTAAAACAATTACTCTAAGAAGCCCAATACAGAAAGCTTCAAAGACTTTCAATTTGGGCACGTCAAGTCAAGAGCAGAACTAAGAGAGCTCTGAGACAAAAGGCAATAATCCAGTGGCTGAGAAAATTCACTAAACAACACAACTTCCCAAGAAAAGGGGGGTGTCCGCTCACAGCCACCATCCTGGTGGACAGGAAACACTCCTGCCCATCGCCAGCCCCATAGCCCAGAGCTGCCCCAGACAACCCAGTGTGACGGAAGTGCTTCAAATAACAGGCACACACCACAAAACTGGGCATGGACATTAGCCTTCCCTGCAACCTCAGCTGAATGTCCCAGAGCTGGGAAGGTGGAGCAGTGTGAATTAACAAAGCCCCATTCAGCCATCATTTGAGCAGACTGGGAGCCTCCCTACACAGCCCAGCAGCCCAGAACTGCCCTGGGGGGACGGCACTCACCTGTGACATAGCACAGTCATCCCTCAACAGAGGACCCGGGGTGCACAGCCTGGAAGAGGGGCCCACTTGCAAGTCTCAGGAGCCATACGCCAATACCAAAGACTTGTGGGTCAGTGGCAGAGACAAACTGTGGCAGGACTGAACTGAAGGATTAGACTATTGCAGCAGCTTTAAAACTCTAGGATCATCAGGGAGATTTGATTGTTAGGGCCACCCCCCCTCCCCGACTGCCCAGAAACACGCCCCACATACAGGGCAGGCAACACCAACTACACACGCAAGCCTGGTACACCAATTGGGCCCCACAAGACTCACTCCCCCACTCACCAAAAAGGCTAAGCAGGGGAGAACTGGCTTGTGGAGAACAGGTGGCTCGTGGACGCCACCTGCTGGTTAGTTAGAGAAAGTGTACTCCACGAAGCTGTAGATCTGATAAATTAGAGATAAGGACTTCAATAGGTCTACAAACCCTAAAAGAACCCTATCAAGTTCAGGAAATGCCACGAGGCCAAAAACAACAGAAAATTATAAAGCATATGAAAAAAACAGACGATATGGATAACCCAAGCCCAAGCACCCAAATCAAAATACCAGAAGAGACACAGCACCTAGAGCAGCTACTCAAAGAACTAAAGATGAACAATGAGACCATAGTACGGGATATGAAGGAAATCAAGAAGACCCTAGAAGAGCATAAAGAAGACATTGCAAGACTAAATAAAAAAATGGATGATCTTATGGAAATTAAAGAAACTGTTGACCAAATTAAAAAGATTCTGGACACTCATAGTACAAGACTAGAGGAAGTTGAACAACGAATCAGTGACCTGGAAGATGACAGAATGGAAAATGAAAGCATAAAAGAAAGAATGGGGAAAAAAATTGAAAAACCCGAAATGGACCTCAGGGATACGATATATAATATGAAACGTCCGAATATAAGACTCATTGGTGTCCCAGAAGGGGAAGAAAAGGGTAAAGGTCTAGGAAGAGTATTCAAAGAAATTGTTGGGGAAAACTTCCCAAATCTTCTAAACAACATAAATACACAAATCATAAATGCTCAGCGAACTCCAAATAGAATAAATCCAAAAAAACCCACTCTGAGACATATACTGATCACACTGTCAAACATAGAAGAGAAGGAGCAAGTTCTGAAAGCAGCAAGAGAAAAGCAATTCACCACATACAAAGGAAACAGCATAAGACTAAGTAGTGACTACTCAGCAGCCACCATGGAGGCGAGAAGGCAGTGGCACGATATATTTAAAATTCTGAGTGAGAAAAATTTCCAGCCAAGAATACTTTATCCAGCAAAGCTCTCCTTCAAATTTGAGGGAGAGCTTAAATTTTTCACAGACAAACAAATGCTGAGAGAATTTGCTAACAAGAGACCTGCCCTACTGGAGATACTAAAGGGAGCCCTACAGACAGAGAAACAAAGACAGGACAGAGAGACTTGGAGAAAGGTTCAGTACTAAAGAGATTCGGTATGGGTACAATAAAGGATATTAATAGAGAGAGGGAAAAATATGGCAAACATAAACCAAAGGATAAGATGGCCGATTCAAGAAATGCCTTCACGGTTTTAACGTTGAATGTAAATGGATTAAACTCCCCGATTAAAAGATATAGATTCGCAGAATGGATCAAAAAAAATGAACCATCAATATGTTGCATACAAGAGACTCATCTTAGACACAGGGACACAAAGAAACTGAAAGTGAAAGGATGGAAAAAAATATTTCATGCAAGCTACAGCCAAAAGAAAGCAGGTGTAGCAATATTAATCTCAGATAAAATAGACTTCAAATGCAGGGATGTTTTGAGAGACAAAGAAGGCCACTACATACTAATAAAAGGGGCAATTCAGCAAGAAGAAATAACAATCGTAAATGTCTATGCACCCAATCAAGGTGCCACAAAATACATGAGAGAAACACTGGCAAAACTAAAGGAAGCAATTGATGTTTCCACAATAATTGTGGGAGACTTCAACACATCACTCTCTCCTATAGATAGATCAACCAGACAGAAGACCAATAAGGAAATTGAAAACCTAAACAATCTGATAAATGAATTAGATTTAACAGACATCTACAGGACATTACATCCCAAATCACCAGGATACACATACTTTTCTAGTGCTCACGGAACTTTCTCCAGAATAGATCATATGCTGGGACATAAAACAAGCCTCAATAAATTTAAAAAGATTGAAATTATTCAAAGCACATTCTCTGACCACAATGGAATACAATTAGAAGTCAATAACCATCAGAGACTTAGAAAATTCACAAATACCTGGAGGTTAAACAACACACTCCTAAACAATCAGTGGGTTAACGAAGAAATAGCAAGAGAAATTGCTAAATATATAGAGACGAATGAAAATGAGAACACAACATACCAAAACCTATGGGATGCAGCAAAAGCAGTGCTAAGGGGGAAATTTATAGCACTGAACGCATATATTAAAAAGGAAGAAAGAGCCAAAATCAAAGAACTAATGGATCAACTGAAGAAGCTAGAAAATGAACAGCAAACCAATCCTAAACCAAGTAGAAGAAAAGAAATAACAAGGATTAAAGCAGAAATAAATGACATAGAGAACAAAAAAACAATAGAGAGGATAAATATCACCAAAAGTTGGTTCTTTGAGAAGATCAACAAGATTGACAAGCCCCTAGCTAGACTGACAAAATCAAAAAGAGAGAAGACCCATATAAACAAAATAATGAATGAAAAAGGTGACATAACTGCAGATCCTGAAGAAATTAAAAAAATTATAAGAGGATATTATGAACAACTGTATGGCAACAAACTGGATAATGTAGAAGAAATGGACAATTTCCTGGAAACATATGAACGACCTAGACTGACCAGAGAAGAAATAGAAGACCTCAACCAACCCATCACAAGCAAAGAGATCCAATCAGTCATCAAAAATCTTCCCACAAATAAATGCCCAGGGCCAGATGGCTTCACAGGGGAATTCTACCAAACTTTCCAGAAAGAACTGACACCAATCTTACTCAAACTCTTTCAAAACATTGAAAAAAATGGAACACTACCTAACTCATTTTATGAAGCTAACATCAATCTAATACCAAAACCAGGCAAAGATGCTACAAAAAAGGAAAACTACCGGCCAATATCCCTAATGAATATAGATGCAAAAATCCTCAACAAAATACTTGCAAATCGAATCCAAAGACACATTAAAAAAATCATACACCATGACCAAGTGGGGTTCATTCCAGGCATGCAAGGATGGTTCAACATAAGAAAAACAATCAATGTATTACAACACATTAAAAACTCGAAAGGGAAAAATCAATTGATCATCTCAATAGATGCTGAAAAAGCATTTGACAAAATCCAACATCCCTTTTTGATAAAAACACTTCAAAAGGTAGGAATTGAAGGAAACTTCCTCAACATGATAAAGAGCATATATGAAAAACCCACAGCCAGCATAGTACTCAATGGTGAGAGACTGAAAGCCTTCCCTCTAAGATCAGGAACAAGACAAGGATGCCCGCTGTCACCACTGTTATTCAACATTGTGCTGGAAGTGCTAGCCAGGGCAATCCGGCAAGACAAAGAAATAAAAGGCATCCAAATTGGAAAAGAAGAAGTAAAACTGTCATTGTTTGCAGATGATATGATCTTATATCTAGAAAACCCTGAGAAATCAACGATACACCTACTAGAGCTAATAAACAAATTTAGCAAAGTAGCGGGATACAAGATTAATGCACATAAGTCAGTAATGTTTCTATATGCTAGAAATGAACAAACTGAAGAGACACTCAAGAAAAAGATACCATTTTCAATAGCAACTAAAAAAATCAAGTACCTAGGAATCAACTTAACCAAAGATGTAAAAGACCTATACAAAGAAAACTACATAACTCTACTAAAAGAAATAGAAGGGGACCTTAAAAGATGGAAAAATATTCCATGTTCATGGATAGGAAGGCTAAATGTCATTAAGATGTCAATTCTACGCAAACTCATCTACAGATTCAATGCAATCCCAATCAAAATTCCAACAACCTACTTTGCAGACTTGGAAAAGCTAGTTATCAAATTTATTTGGAAAGGGAAGATGCTTTGAATTGCTAAAGACACTCTAAAAAAGAAAAACGAAGTGGGAGGACTTCCACTCCCTGACTTTGAAGCTTATTATAAAGCCACAGTTGCCAAAACAGCATGGTACTGGCACAAAGATAGACATATAGATCAATGGAATCGAATTGAGAATTCAGAGATAGACCCGCAGATGTATGGCCGACTGATCTTTGATAAGGCCCCCAAAGAAACCGAACTGAGCCATAATGGTCTTTTCAACAAATGGGGCTGGGAGAGTTGGATATCCATATCCAAAAGAATGAAAGAGGACCCCTACCTCACCCCCTACACAAAAATTAACTCAAAATGGACCAAAGATCTCAATATAAAAGAAAGTACCATAAAACTCCTAGAAGATAATGTAGGAAAACATCTTCAAGACCTTGTATTAGGAGGCCACTTCCTAGACTTTACACCCAAAGCACAAGCAAGAAAAGAGAAAATAGATAAATGGGAACTCCTCAAGCTTAGAAGTTTCTGCACCTCAAAGGAATTTCTCAAAAAGGTAAAGAGGCAGCCAACTCAAAGGGAAAAAATTTTTGGAAACCATGTATCTGACAAAAGACTGATATCTTGCATATATAAAGAAATCCTACAACTCAATGACAATAGTACAGACAGCCCAATTATAAAATGGGAAAAGATATGAAAAGACAGTTCTCAAGAGGAAATACAAATGGCCAAGAAACACATGAAAAAATGTTCAGCTTCACTAGCTATTAGAGAGATGCAAATTAAGACCACAATGAGATACCATCTAACACCGGTTAGAATGGCTGCCATTAAACAAACAGGAAACTACAAATGCTGGAGGGGATGTGGAGAAATTGGAACTCTTATTCATTGTTGGTGGGACTGTATAATGGTTCAGCCACTCTGGAAGTCAGTCTGGCAGTTCCTTAGAAAACTAGATATAGAGCTACCATTCGATCCAGCGATTGCACTTCTCGGTATATACCCGGAAGATCGGAAAGCAGTGACACGAACAGATATCTGCACGCCAATGTTCATAGCAGCATTATTCACAATTGCCAAGAGATGGAAACAACCCAAATGTCCTTCAACAGATGAGTGGATAAATAAAATGTGGTATATACATACGATGGAATACTACGCGGCAGTAAGAAGGAACGATCTGGTGAAACATATGACAACATGGATGAACCTTGAAGACATAATGCTGAGCGAAATAAGCCAGGCACAAAAAGAGAAATATTATATGCTACCACTAATGTGAACTTTGAAAAATGTAAAACAAATGGTTTATAATGTAGAATGTAGGGGAACTAGCAGTAGAGAGCAATTAAGGAAGGGGGAACAATAATCCAAGAAGAACAGATAAGCTATTTAACGTTCTGGGGATGCCCAGAAATGACTATGGTCTGTTAATTTCTGATGGATGTAGTAGGAACAAGTTCACTGAAATGTTGCTATATTATGTAACTTTCTTGGGGTAAAGTAGGAACATGTTGGAAGTTAAGCAGTTATCTTAGGTTAGTTGTCTTTTTCTTACTCCCTTGTTATGGTCTCTTTGAAATGTTCTTTTATTGTATGTTTGTTTTCTTTTTAACTTTTTTTTTCATACAGTTGATTTAAAAAAGAAGGTAAAGTTAAAAAAAAAAAAAAGAAAAAAGACAAACAAGGAAAAAAAAAAAAAGATGTAGTGCCCCCTTGAGGAGCCTGTGGAGAATGCAGGGGTATTCGCCTACCCCACCTCCATGGTTGCTAACATGACCACAGACATAGGGGACTGGTGGTTTGATGGGTTGAGCCCTCTACCATAAGTTTTACCCTTGGGAAGACGGTTGCTGCAAAGGAGAGGCTAGGCCTCCCTGTATTTGTGCCTAAGAGTCTCCTCCTGAATGCCTCTTTGTTGCTCAGATGTGGCCCTCTCTCTCTGGCTAAGCCAACTTGAAAGGTGAAATCACTGCCCTCCCCCCTACGTGGGATCAGACACCCAGGGAAGTGAATCTCCCTGGCAACGTGGAATATGACTCCCGGGGAGGAATGTAGACCCGGCATCGTGGGATGGAGAACATCTTCTTGACCAAAAGGGGGATGTGAAAGGAAATGAAATAAGCTTCAGTGGCAGAGAGATTCCAAAACGAGCCGAGAGATCACTCTGGTGGGCACTCTTACGCACACTTTAGACAACCTTTTTTAGGTTCTAAAGAATTGGGGTAGCTGGTGGTGGATACCTGAAACTATTAAACTACAACCCAGAACCCATGAATCTCGAAGACAGTTGTATAAAAATGTAGCTTATGAGGGGTGACAGTGGGATTGGGAATGCCATAAGGACCAAACTCCACTTTGTCTAGTTTATGGATGGATGAGTAGAAAAATAGGGGAAGGAAACAAACAGACAAAGGTACCCAGTGTTCTTTTTTACTTCAATTGCTCTTTTTCACTCTAATTATTATTCTTGTTATTTTTGTGTGTGTGCTAATGAAGGTGTCAGGGATTGATTTAGGTGATGAATGTACAAGTATGTAATGGTACTGTAAACAATCGAAAGTACAATTTGTTTTGTATGACTGCGTGGTATGTGAATATATCTCAATAAAATGATGATTAAAAAAAAAAAATAAATAGACCTGAGTAACACATAAATTCAGTTCATACTGATGCAGTATGTTACATAGTTACTAACATTCTGAATTTCTGATGAGTGTGATACACCTGTTGGACATTGCTACTGAAGAGTCACTGACCTGCAATTCACAGGCAGTAAAGCAGGACAAAACCCTAACCATGGGTTCTCTACCAGGAGCCTAATTTGCACAGAGCGTTCCTCATCTGAGAAGATCAGGTACTTCATGTAAAGGATTTAGTCCAGCCACTGGAAAGCCGGCTCATAGAGCAACATTCTTCTCTAAAATATTCTTAAAATAAACTCGCACAATAAAGACAGGCACCTAAGTAGTGCCCTTTTGTTCTGCAATGTATCATCTCCCTCCATTCCCACTTCCCCAAATACAGTGTTTTTGTTTTTGTTTTTTGTTTTTGCTTTTTTTTTTCCTTCCCTTCAGAATGTTATTTACTGGGGCTATTGCTGTATAATCCCCATACCCCTCTCCCTTTTCAGACCTTCTAGGCCTCCGTGTGTGAATCACATGCCTTACATTTCTGCCAATGAATCTTAAAACAAAACAAAGAATGCAACAAAGTAGAAACTTTTAAATTCATGGTCTCAAGGGGTTTAAGTGGGTTTGCCATATTTATCTGGTATGGGTTGAATGCAACCAACCCATACTAAGTAGTCAGAGGACTTGGTTTTTATTTTCACATAGGATATAGCATTAGATACAGTACATGCATATATACAATAATGAGTATAATTAATGCAGCATAGATGTTGCATGCAAATTATCATCCTAAGTTTGAGTGAAGTAAAAAAAGTGCCAAAAGAAAAATATTTTCTCCAAAAAACCTAGTCAAATTTGTGAAATGTCTCTAGTCAACCAAATTGCCCTTTGGCTTACAGCTGTGCCTAAGAATATTATGAAACACACTGATAAGATTTTATGATCAAATGTTATATATCTTGGAAAATATGATGGCAGGATACTCAGAAGAGAAATTCTTCTATTCACAATGCATAGATATATTTATCTGAATGTTTTAACATTAACATGTAAAAAGTCTTCATGGGACTGGAATATTAATGGACTAAATGCTGTAATATCTGGGGTTTGCTTCAAAATATATAGGGGTATATTGAAGCATGATAGGCCATGATTTAATCACTGTGCAAGCCAGATGATGGGTACATAGGAGTTCATTATAGTATTCTGTCTAAATTTGTGTATTTGAAATTTTTCATAATAAAAAAATTTAAATATATACTGATGTAAACCTGCATTAATTTATTCATTATTTATCAGTTCCTTTACTTTTTAAGGCAAGGTATTGCAGAGACAAAAAAGTAATAAAACTATACTACCATTGTTGGACTTTTAGATTAAATAAGCCATTCCTCTTCAGGAACAGTATATATTTGTTTTAAATGATGTTTGTAAGGAATGTGTAGTTACATGTAAAATTCTTCAGCTAAATTTTCAAAGCAGAATACAAAATTATATAGAAAATATGATAATAGGATGTTTAAAAAATATACCCTCAGGGAAAAGTAAGAGGAAGGAAATATTTTAAAAGGTTATAATGATTGGTTTAGATTATAGAAATAATTAATTTTTCTTCATTTTATTTGTATGTATTCTCTAAAGTATTTTTAATGTGCATGTATCATTTTAAAATGAAAATAAATATTTATTCATTAATGGATAGATAAGATATGCTCTCCTGTTCTCAAGAAGCTTTTCATTTACTAAAACAGAGAAAGTACAAACACACAGCATTACCCTGATAGTTTAAATCTTCATACCTACAAGTGAAATACACCCACTGGAAAAGAAACGTCAGTACAGATTTTATCTGATCATAGAAACAGAAAGAGCTTTCTGTGAGTTGGATAGAACTAGGGGAGGAACTGGCTTCTTTGCAAGCCAGAAGGAGTGTGAAATTCAGGCCCTTTTGTGCTGAGATCATTTTGTGATGAATGCAAAGGGAGTGACAAATTAAAGTTCCAAATAAGCCTGTCCCTTGAGCTCCTGACACTCATAGTGATATGAGTTTTTTTAAGGGACAGCTTAGCAAGTAAAGTGTGGGAGTTGGGGTGGGGAGGGAGGGGAAGTCATAATCCTAAAGGCTTGAGGACTTCACTGGCAAGATGGATATGTTCAGAAAGACAGAGATAGATGTACAACAGAATTAGAAACAACAGTGTAGTGACAACCACAGATTATGTGCAATGGAAACGGAAAGTCCCTGTTAGAGAGCTATCTTTATTACCCCAGGATATTATTTTCCTGGATTTATGCACATTCATATAAAGTGAAGTCAAGTGTGTAACTTTGAAAGGTTTGGATGAATATGGTGTTCATGACTGAAAAGGCCTGGCTAGAGCCAGGGAAAACATCATCAGTAGTCAGGCAAGTCACCCTCCCCAGTATATTTGCCAGTATCGTACAATACAGGCCATCATCTAGCAAACTCAGCTATTTCAGGTCTTGTTTGTCTTGATGATACTCTACCACTATTGCCTCAGTCCTGACCTGCCACTGTAATCTCAAGAATTATAGAAACCAAAATATACCCTGTTTTTTTTTTTTTAATAATTTTACAAATTCTCAATAAAAGACACATAGACCTTGTGCCAGTTTGGAGGCACTATGGCCCCAAAATGCCATTATCTTTGATGCAATCTTGTGGAGGCAGACATATTAATGTTGATTAGATTGGAATCCTTTGATTGCATGTTTCCATGGAGATGTGACCCAATCAACTGCGAGTGAAACATTTGATTGGATAATTTCCATGGAAGTGTTACCCTGCCCATTCCCGGTGGGTGATAATTGGATCACTGGAGTATTTTAAAAAGAGCCACACAGGCCCAGACTCAGAGCAACTGAGAGTGACATTTTGAGGAGCAGCTGCAGCTAAGAGAGGACAAAATGCCCCAAGAGCAACACTTTGGAGAATGCCATTTTGAAATGCAAGCTGGGAGCAAGCGGACACCAGCCACATGCCTTCCAAGCTAACAGATATTTTCCGGACGCCAATGCCGTTTCTCCAGTAAAGGTACCCAATGGTTGATGACCTACCTTGGACACTTTATGGTCTTAAGACTGTAACTTTGTAACCAAATAAACCCCCTTTATAAAAGCCAATCCATTTCTGGTATTTTGCATAATGGGCAGCATTAGCAAACCAGAATAGACCTCTAAGCTTCAAATCTATGCTCATAGCCCTGGTCTTGGTCATCTTATTTAGCTGGTAGTTGGTAGTTATATTCATGTTGCTAAATGGCAGTTTCCCCTTTGTTTTGTGGGTGTATGCAAGAGTAATGATGTCTGATTTTCAGATTGATACAAATAAAGGAAATGCATTTCAAATTTGCAAAATATTATGGAATACTAACAGGTAGTTCAAAGTATCACAAAATGTGTTTATGTTTTCTTTTCTTTTTTTTTTTTTTAATGTCAAGGAATCCAATGTTATACATGGGAAACATCAGTGCCCAACTTCACCAGATCATTCACTCTATCCATTCAGGAATCTCCTTTGGACATATATATCTCTAGATACTCTTCCAAACAAGTCCTTTGAATGCTTTTACACCTATCTAGCCATGTCACTCTAAAATGTTTTTCAAAAGCCTGTAATAATAGGTTCTTGGGATCATGTTTCTTATCCTTCTAAATGATGGTAGTTTTTAAATGAACAAGTAAGATATGAAAAATCTACCCTTCACCAAATATCAAAATATGTTCTGTTCAAATTTAGTACTTGAGGTGGTAGTCTTACTACAGCCTTTAGATCTAATTCTTTCAGAGCCTGGGAGAAATACACTTGACTTCTTGGCACTTCAGTATTTTGGACTGTCATTTAGAGATAATGAAAGTTACTTACCAGACAGCAATATTGTGACGAATATCCAGTTAGTGATGGTGAAGCATTCTGAAATGAAATGAGTACTGTAAATGCTAGAAATTATTTTAATAAATTTATGACAACATGGCAATCATAGAAAATAACCCATTTATTTCTCACTTTGGGATACTGATTTAATGATACTGTATAAAAAGTAAAAGATGCTTCTCTGTGAGAGTGAAAATATAACTATGCACTGAGAAAGTGGTTTTCCTAATGGCTTTTCAAGTTTAACTTGAAGGGTCCTAACCAGTTGCAACCAGTTGTGAATGATTTACTGTCCATTTCTGCAATTCACTATGAATTCTGTTGAGAAAGTTATGTTTTATGGTTAATTATCCATGGTCTGTTTTAAAAAAAATAAATTAAACCACTCTGAACCACCAGGATTTGCAGCTCCATTTGAACTTCACTGTACTTTTGATTAAATATTTCACAAATAAGCTAGTTTCTCCTTGTTTTTGGTTGTTTGTTACTTGTATTCTGGATATAAATATTGTGGCAATGGTGTGAGAACAAGATATGGATTATTCACCCTTGGTTTCATGAGTTGTGAGTTACTGGCCTTATTCTCCTTCGTAAGTATAAAGAAATGTGAAGTACTGTATTCCAAGTCCTCTAAGACAAATGGAACAACTGAACTGAAACTTTTCAAAAAGAAAACCTTTTATGTTAAGTCACAGAGAAACAAAACAAACCCCAAATTAACACTGAAAAAGCTTCTATCGTGAAGCAACACAATCCCTAAATATTACATAATTTGCATTTTAAAAATTGCTTGCCTAACAAGCAGTAGTCTATCAATAATTCCACATGCTTTTTTTTAATCCTGCTCTTATAATTTAGAAATGACAGGTGATTTTCCTAGAGATCACCCATCCCACACTATCACCTCCAGCCTGAAGCCTTGAAAATGACCAGTATGATTACCTTAAGCCAAAATTGATTTAGAAAGATCAGGAATTATTATAGCTAAAAGTACCAAAACCTTATATCAAAGAAGAATTCTATGTAAAATTTGTCTACATTCATCATCATAGACTCTATATAAACAAAAGAAATTCTAATAAATGGAGAAAAAGAAAAATTTTAAGATTCAAAGAACCCTGTGAGTGCAAGACGAGTATATTTGAGACCCAGAATCATAAGTATCTAACATATTTGCATATGAAACTTAATGAGGATCACCAAAATAGTTTGCCAAAAGTTGTCTTCAAATGATTCAATGGTTTATGCAGCCCTGACCACTATAATGGTCCTCCAAAAGAGATGTAAACTTGCTTTCTGAAATTTGCTGCTTTTATAAAGACGGAGGGAGACAAGGCAACAAGGGCTTTTTTTTTTTTTTTTTTTTTTTTTTTTTAAATAAAATGTAGCACTCTGTCCACTGCTGGAGCCTGAAGAGCTCCATATTCGACTTCATCTTACCCTTTACTGCTTGCATGACTTCCTGTTTACCTGAAAAAGCACTATGAGAGAAAGGCCACAGCAGATGCCTCACCAGGTCACCCACACACAGGAAAATATTTATGAAGCAGCTACTATGTGCTAGGCATAACCAGAATGGCTTTTGTTTGAAAAAGTAAGCCAGTGACTGAGGTTCTTGTTGCAACATTAAAAAATATCTATTACTATTGACAACAGCAATGAGAAGTGAGATTGGAAGAGACGTGTAGGACTTTAAAATGCTCCCTAACTTCTTTTGTACCCTGGAAATTCTATGGAAAGTTTAGGCCTGTCAGCCCTTCCTAAACCTGTGTGCCAGATTACAAAGAAAAACTAGAAGTAGCCTACATGAGACTCGATTCTTGATAAAGACTGTGTAACTATATAGCTTTTATTGTGTGACCATGTGATTGTGACTGACACTCCCTTTATCCAGTGTATGGGCGGATGAGTAATAAAATAAAGACAAAAACATACATAAATAATGGGGGGGGGTAATGGGTATGTGATGTTTTGGGTGTTCTTTTTTATTTTGGAGTAATGAAAATGTTCTAAAATTGATTGTGGCAATGAATGCACAACTATATGATGATACTGTGAGCCACTGATTGTATACTTTGGATGGATTATATGGTGTGTGAATATATCTCAATAAAATTGTATTAAAAAAAAGAAGTAGTCTACATGTTCTTAGGGCTGCAGTTGCAAAAGAAAATGAGTTCCGAGCAGAATC
The DNA here is from genome assembly GCF_015220235.1 of Choloepus didactylus. Taxonomy (NCBI): domain Eukaryota; kingdom Metazoa; phylum Chordata; class Mammalia; order Pilosa; family Megalonychidae; genus Choloepus; species Choloepus didactylus. The sequence continues at coordinate 80,397,287 of NC_051307.1, forward strand.
AGCTGGCACACATAGGACACTGAAAGGTCAATCCTGCCCTAAGTATGGTTCAGACTTTAAAAACCCACCAAGATGAAAATGGTTGCTATTTTGACAAAGTGAAGCAGGGAAAAAATTCAAAGACTTTTTATTTTACTTCTTTTGTTCCCAGACGCCTCCGACTATTTTTGACAACCATGAAAATGCTAACCACCTTCCACAATCGAGTTCTAAGTTTTCTTTTCATTCAAGGCAACAATTTAAAAATTAGGGTACTTAAAATGACTTCCTGTATACAGACGTACTTGCCAAAGATAAGCACTTGCTTACGGATTGTTAATTATGTTACAGTTACAGTACATGGAATTCTACCACTTTATATGATGCAGAATTTATTTTGGTAATCAGGTACATGCATACCAAATTCATATTGGAATCCAAACTCTGCTATAATACATGTAGAGGAACACTTAGAACAATTTATGTGTGAATGATGTCCTGGTTAAAGATTAGAATTTTCATTATTTTTCTACAAACAAATATATCTGAACTATATACCCTGTTAAGGAAAAAGAAAAAAGCTGAAAGGAAATGTATTTATAAAATACTTAAATACACACACACACACACACACACACACACACACACACACACTACTTAGTCATAAATTACATTAAGACAACAAAAGATGTCTCCATATCATAGGTAAAAAGACATGATAATTCCAATCAATGATCTTGATCACTAAGTTGTTATAACAGAGAGCCACAAATTCAGCAACGAAACCTGAAAAATCAGACAATACTCTCCTGAATTTGATTTTTATCATTTTGCACCAGATTTCTGCATATAAAAGAATTTCTAAATTGCAATAGCTAACACATAAGAGGAAAGTTAAACAAATTATGAAATAGCCTGAACCTTTTTAAAAATTTAAGGAAAAACTCACCTCATAACTTCATGAAAATGAACCAATTTCATATGGCTTTAACATTCAGAAGTAAAATATGACCTAAAAGAATGATACTGATACCAAATACAAGGGGATGAACTGTCTCAATAGTTCCTCTTCATACTCTAAGGATCATATTATATCCATCCTCTCTGCCACCCACTTTCACTTTTTCTGATTGCATTAAAAACAGAACTATCACCACCACCACTCCTACAGTCACCTGATCTTCCTTTCTTCTAATAGATACCTAACCTTGCCTAGTGCTGTGCTATCATTTTATGTCCATTTTGTAATCATTGGTCAGGCAGAAACTAAAAAGAAAAAACAAAACCAAGAGAGCACTCCAACCTTCCTTATCAGACAAATGCCTGGCTCCCTGAGGATATCAGTCAGCTAAGTGAAACAAAATATTATAACAAGGAAAATGGCTAATAAACAGCATACAAATCTCACTGTGTTCTCTTTTAAGCTGGGAAGGGAATTTACTCCAATGAAAAATAAGGGTGTGGTAGAAGGGGTAAGGGGTACAAAAAGAGAAAAAAACTTTTATTATGCATTTGAGACTTAAAGGCAGTACAATGAATCCGAAGGTATTCCAGGGAGTAGAATATGACAAAAGTTCTAAACGGAGTATTTCAGAAAATACAGGTTCTTAAGTGTAACTGTTGTTTAGGGGCTGAATTCTTTAGGGAGTTTGAATTAAGTGTCTCTGCTGTAGCATCTAGGTATTTTCTTTTTCAGTGTACTTGGGGTTTGAATGTACTTTATCATGAGGAAAAAAAAAGAAACACTAGAACTTTATACTGCCCCCAAAGTAAAAAGCAAGAGGAAGACAGGGTTTATATAACTGGCGTTTTACATAAATATTACATCAGGATACATTTCAAATGAAACACACACACACACACACACACACACACACACAGCTGTCTTCCTTATCCTTTTTCTGTTTTAAAACTCATTTCATAGTTTAAACGTTGTTGATTTTCTATAAAGTAAATAAAAACCAAGTCAGCTTTAAACACCTCAGAATAATTTCCATCTTGTTTTACCTGGAAAATTCACCACATCGTAGAGGGTCACAAAGTTCTGTTTTAAAACCAGTTAAGGCACTGACAATTATGGGATGTTTTGCTGCAGCCTAGGGCAACTACAAATGGCCATGGATGTTGAGTAACTCCCTTCTCAACAGTCTGAGAAAAGGGGAAAAAAAAAACAAAAAAAAAACTATGTTTCCCCATCTGTTATTTCCTTTTTTTCTTTTTGGCTGTAGAAAAGTAAAATTATGCAAGAGCTTTTGAATGTAAAGGCTGTGTGTGCTTTTTCCCTTTTTGTCTCTGTGTACCGGGTATGTGATGTTGCATAACTGAGTGCAGAGTAGGCGGTTAACGTTTACTATTGATTTACACTATGCCATCTAATGAATTCAGAACTAAAAAAAAAAGAAGCAGGAGGGGGAGGAAGGAAACGAGAGAAAAAGAGAAACAGGGAGAGAAAAAAGGAGGAAGGAAGGGGAGAGTGTAAGAGCTCATTTAGAGAAACAATTCTAATGCCTGGAATGGGATCGTTCTTACTCCCTCTAGCTCTGATTTTTGGTTATTGTTCAAGTCTCAGAAATATGGACTCGAATTAGTGACCCCAGTGTTACAGTCTTATTTCTAATGAGGATTACTGGCAGGTGAACATCGGAAAGTACTAATATGTCGAATTACTTGCAAGCAATTCCACTAAACTTTCAGACTTCTCCATATGCACTGATTTACCATTCTTCTCTATGCATTTATGAATCTGTATTGTAACGGCTAATGCTATGGTAGAACTAGTTTACCTAGTCTCAAATATTACCTGAAAAAACACACAGGGATATCATCAGGGCAAAGAGAAACATGTTCTATTTTACCCATCTCTTTTGAAAATGCATTAAGAAAACATTTAGAAATCTTTGAATAGGACACTATTTTACTTTGGAAGAAGATAAGCCACAAATTACTTGGCTGACCAAAAAAGCCCGTGTAGGACAATGAAAGAAAAATGGGCAAAATAAGGAGGGATCCTAAGCTGATAAATGACACTTGTAAAAGTAATTTAAATTTTTCTTCCACTATACCTATGGAGAGCACTTAAGACTTAACTTTTGATCAGGATGATCATAGGCATCCCTAGTATTCAGAGGCTGCTAGATGTTCCCCATGACCTTCAGTGAGTCCCTCAAAGCGTAGGCCTTTCTGTTAGGGTGACATTGGTTCTGCTGCTACGCACAGGACCTTCCTGTACCTGAGTGCCCTCCTATGGCCAAGAACAACCACTGAGGTGAGAAAGACAAATAGAAGTTCCCTTTTTTAGCAGCCAGCTAAAGAGTGAGGCGGGAAACCTGTTTCCTTCCTGAATGTGTGGTTGTAAATGGTGAATGCGACAAATTACAGGAGGTCATCTAAAGGAAAGAACAAGAGTTTCGGGTTTCCTTTCTGATCATAAAAATGACTTTTTTTCCACTCATTTTAGCTTGGACAATATTAAACAGATGCCTACCCCATCCATTTGTCAGGAATGCTTTAAAGATAGGTGGCAATATGCACTTGGTTGTACACCTAGCACCTAGAATAGTGCTTGGCATGTTCTCTATGCTCAGTAAATGTGAGTTAAAACAGTAAAATGAATATGAGAAAAATAGCTGCATAGGAAAGTTGTCCGGAGAAGCTTCAGAAAAAAGCATTCCAATGTTTTACACTGGGAAATCTGACTCTGTATTACATTATCACTGAACTGTAGACAAAAAAGTAATGATGTAAAGGAATTATCAAGCTGTTATTTGGGGGTCAGGTGGCTTCAGTTTCATTTTATTAGGGAAAAAAAGCTTAACAAAAATTATAATATTGATAGCATCAGCTAAGTTTTGTGTTCATTTCCACCTGTTCTTTTGGACTATTTTTAATTTCAGTCTTAGGCATAAAAAAGCCAATTTTAATTTACATGGACATGTTCTAAAGGAAAAGTCATGGGATATCAACATAATTCATCTTTTAGAAAATACTGAGAAGAATGTAGCTGTTTAGTAATGGGAGGAGAGAATACGGCATTCTGTTGAAGGGCAAGGCAGGTTGGATTTTGATTAGGTTACACAAACTCAAATTAATAGAAGGGCAACCAAGAATGTACTGATTTCCATTTTCTTGTTTAAATAGGAGTTTTATGAGAAAAATAAATGCTGGATTAGAAAGCTGGAAATGCCATCTTTCAGTTAATTGGAGAATGAGACCTTTAGAGAAAGAATTGCAACTACAATCTCTCAAAAATTCCAGTTGAAGATTCAAGTAAAAGCATATTAGGCAGTGGTAGCTGCTTTGCTTTTTAAAAACTGGTGTTACCATCTTGTTAACTCATCTAGGATTAAGTTTGTACATTTTAGTCAAACCTTCAAAAACTTTTCTCTTAAACTGTTGGTTACCAGTACAATAATCAGATTCACCAATTTCCTTCAAAAAACATTGGGTAGTAAGCCAATAAGACTATCCCGTGTGCTTCTTCATTCCTTGGATTCTTAAAAGTGGATGAGAATTTGTCTGGACCCCTTATTTTATATAAGAAGATTCTGAGGCTCAGATGGTAATTTTCCTAGGGACATATATTTTGTGACAGAGTTGGGACTAGTATCTAAAGCTCATAGTTCATGTCTCAACAGTATAGAATAAATCAAAGTTGTACAAATTGAATTGTATTTTAAACGCCATAGGGAAAAATTTCAAAAGATTCTTTGATAAAACAAGGAATCCTTTCATTATGTAAAATGTTCACCTTATAGCCGACAATTTTTTCAATCTTAAATCTGAGTATACTGTTTAGAATCATATTTTTGGTAATCTTCTTTGGATCTTGGATACAGTTTTCACATCCTGTCCACTCACTTTACCCAGTTATTATCTCATTTCTGCCAATTCGCGACCTCAACTTGTTCTTATTCTCTCACTTTTCATTTTTTCTCCAACTTTTATTTATTTTTCTTCCTAATAGAAATCATTTTTTGTTCATGTGCTTTGTGACTCTCAGAAAATATAAAGAATGAAAGAATGTGAATTTAATATTACACAATAAATATGCCTTTAGTATATATTTAATTTAAAAAAAAAACACCAAACCTGTATTAAGATTTTGACAACCTGAGGGTAAACTACAGCTAAGGCTTCTGGGTTGAATGTTACAGTTGCGTAGCCTACAGTTACAGTATTTAGTCAAAGGTTGAGCGCTAAGCCTCAAGATTTCTAGATCACTCATTTTCCCATAGACCAGATCACCTTTCTTTTCCCTTTTCTTTCTTTCCATTTCACAGATACTATTATTTTAAGACTGATTATGGCATAACAGGAAGAGATCCAGAGAAATTCTAGTGGCTTAATGAGGTTTAATGATACGGGCCAAACCCTCTCAATTTCAAGAAGCTAAAAGTCAGGAATTGCACTAAAACTGCAGTTACACAGAAAAGAAAGTCTGAGAAGATTAAAAGAGAGCTTGGAAATGAGAAAGAGGTTTCTAAATAGCAGAAACGTAGCTGCCAGGACCATTGAAATTAACATCGTTGTTATTGTTTCCATTATAAACCTTATTCTTAAGGGATTTATAATTCAACTAAAATGATCAATTCCAGGCTGAATGCAGCTCCAAATATTTTAGAGTGGGAGGGCTTTTCATCCTCTTATACCTTAAAGAAGAAAATATACAGCAACTAGTAAGCAATTTCAGTGACATGCAGATCTGACCCTACACCTTTCCCTAAAAAAGGGGAGGTGCTGCTAACCAATGAGTCAAGGTGATCAATATCCACTGTGGAATGAAAGACATTAAGTTGGTATATGAACTCCTTTGGGGCAAAAAAAAAAAAAAAAAAAAAGAGGATGTCTCAATGTACATCACTTGGATGTGTATTTCATTCTGCTTCATTGGTGTGAAAAGGGCTTCAGCAACCATCTGTTGAAAAGTCTCTAAGGTTTGTTCATTCATTTATGTATAAAACATTACAATTATGGGAGGCAGGATTTCCTGATAATTTCCTTAGATCCCTTTTCTCACAATCCTGTTCTCAGGGTGGGTATTAGATAATTAATAACTTTAAAAATCCTGTACTCCTATTTCTCTAGACTTGGCTACAATGGTAAGGAGGGACAGGAGGAGGGTATCACAGATATACATTAAAATTAATAGGCCATAGACAGGTAGATAAAGAGTAGATAGATGGATAGATAGATAGATACAGCAAATGTAGCAAAACGTTAAAATTGGTAGATTTGAGTATCTGGAGGTAAGTGGAGGGGGTAGGGGTATGTTGGAGCTCTCCCTATGGGGTTTGTATTATTTTCATAATTGTCCTTAAATTTAAAAGCAATTCAAAACAAAACAAAACAAAACAAATAAGCCAGAGGGAAACTAGCATTTATTGAGAGCATACTACATGCCACATACTTCTGTGAAGTAACGTAGTATCGGCCCAAATTTTATAGATTAGCAACCTAGTAACAGAACAGTTAGTTCATCTACTTAAGGACACAGAGCTAATTAAAAAGTTGTGAAGGTGAGGTCAGAATCAGGATCTGTTTGACTCTAAGGCCCCCAAAATTCTCCATGCCAGTGATGAGATTTACCACATGCTCCAAAGTAGGAGCGGGAAAGGATGGATGACTCCTGAAAAGAGACAGGTTCTTGCTTTGCTCTTGGCTCTGATAAATCCCTGTTTATTCAAATGCAAATATCCAAATGCATATTTGGAAACAAACAGAATGTTCTTTGTCCTTGGTAAGGAAATGCACAGTCTTCCAAGAACCTTTAAATGAGACCAGATATTTAAAGGGTTATAAAAATTCTTTTAAAGATTTATATGAGATAAAATTTTATATATATATATATATTGCATATAAATCAGAGGATTAATACACATTAAAATTTCAATCTGTCTTTATGTGTGTGTATGTATGTGTGTATACAACTTTTTTTCCTTGCCAAAATTTCTGGTAATTACTATAACGTACTTGACAAAAGCTAAACAGTAAATATGTTAAGCCAGGAGAAAAGGAAAGAAACAGAGAGCAAGAAAAATGGAAGGGTGTGTGTATGTGTGTTTTTGTGTATACATAACTTTCCTCAGAATGATAATCTTAAAATATTTCTTAACCTAATTAAGTCATAGTGCTTTAAGTCTGGATTGTGTTTGGGTGTGCATGTGTGTGTGTGTAAAAAGATATAGGAATTTTATGTTAATTTGGCAAATGATTATTTTTCAAAAGTCTACATTTCTATACTGAAACATTTCTATACTGAAACTTTTATATGTAGAAACATTTTTTCAAAATACTCTTTTTTAAATAAACACTCAAGATAACATTAGAGTTTTTCAGGTGACTATGAGGAGTTTTGAAAAATCTGAAGAACTACAGAGTTTACAAAATTTATACAGTGCTTTGAAACATTCTTTTAAAATAATTTACAAAATGGAGAATATACTCCATTTTATACCCAGTGCAGTCTTTTTGGATGATCTTTCAAACTTTATTATTGTGTGTGTGTGTGCGTTGATGCACTATGCTACTCAAGACCACCGGTATACACATTTTTTTGTACTTTTAAAATCATATTTTGATGAAGAATTAAATATAAAAGTAAATATATAGCCTAATAGATACAACGGTAGCGTAGGAAAAATTAATGGTCCTTTTGGTATCACTAATTTATTCCTCAACTTTTAATGAGTCATTACTTTGCCCTTCCTTTCTTTTCTTCCTAAGTCTGAACTCAGATTGGGGGCAGAAAAGAATAAATACTAACTCCTGGTTTAGAAGAGGCACAAACGAGGAGAGAATCACTATGTCTTTCTGGAGAAGCAATAGTAACCGAAACAAGAGAAAAAGCAACAACTTTGACAGCTTTGTGGTATTGGGCAAAAGCTGACTTGTATCCACACAATTTCAAGGTTTCAAAGTTTAACTTCTCTAAATGTTCTTACAAAAAAGCTAAAAAGAGATGAAATCTGTTTATGGAAACTTACAGGGTTTAGGGGGAAAAAAAAGGAGGTGCTCCTCTTTTTTTCAAATAGTATTTAAATACATGACCAAGATATAACTTGGCAACATTAAAAATAAATTACCCAGTTAAACCAAGCCATCTAAAAATAACTCATAATATCCTCCCCACTAAAACAAAACACAATAAAGCAAAAACTCACAACCAATTATTTTGACTGGTGAAAACAGACAGTGAAATGAAAGTGACAGATGGAAGCCCAGTAGTCACTCACACAACACACTTACTAAACACAATTGCAAGAATTATCACGACAACAACTTAACAATGGTGACTGTCCTTGGCTTCAAAATATCTCCTTTAAGTGGGTTTCCTTAAAGCCTTCAGAGGGGCTTGTGGAAAAATAATGTAGTTTGAAACCAACTCATCTGTCTCTACCTAGAAACAAGAGAGAGCTGCCAATCACAGCCTGGGAACAGAAGGGAGCCAGGTCACCTTTGCCAAGTCCTTTCTCAGGAATGGAAAAGGTTTTCTTTTCTTATTTATTATTTTTTGTTGTTTGGTGACATATTCAGGAAAGGTGACATATCTTTACTCTTAAAAACACTATACTACATAGCATTGAAAAGCTTTCATAAATCAAATAACTAAAAGAAATATATCTTATGTTAATTGCTCCTCAAAGTTGAAAGAAAGGTTATTTTCTTACCTTACAGTGTGTCTTTGGATCTGACAGTGTCATGCAGTCAATAATTTCTATGTCAGATACTGATTTTCTACTCTTTTATTACAAAGACTTCAAGCAATAATGAAATGGTGCTGATCTGCTTGCTTTCACTCCATATAGCGTCTATATTTATATGCTTATGTTCCTATTTGGAACTATATTTATCTGCTTTATCTGCCTACAGTGCATCTGTTTCTCATATACACAGACATATATTTATATATATACACACATACTGTATATATATAGGTTATATATAAACACACATACCCACAAAAAATGTATGAATATATGCTAGTGGGCTTATTTCAATAAGCATGCAGGTGCATAAATACTCAGACACATGATAAATATACAAAGAATATAAATACATGTACAACAATACATGTACATGTAAACATAGATGCACAGGGAAAAGCACATCTTAACAACAGCCCTGTCTGCAATACTTGACTCTTGACCTTTAAGACTTAAACATTGTTGAGTGACAACAGTTATAGACTGCTAGTGGACAGAGAAAAATCTTCTGAAGGCAGAATGATATGATTATTTAAATAGAGATCATGTAATCCAATACACTCATTTTATAGATGAGGAAACCGAGACACTGAAAGGCTAACAGCAAAGATTTCACAGCTTTCTAGCAGCAAAGCTGAATGTAGAACCCAGGTCTCCAACTTCTAGACAAATCCTTTTTCTCCTAGGCTGAACTGAAATGTTGTAGACATTATTCTAAAACCCAATGTCATTATTGTCTAATTGCTGCTCTTTCCTGTTTTCTCTTGTCCTTGTTACATAAAAGTGAGAAACTAACATTCTCTGAAGGTCAGGCACTGTTTTAAATATTTTACATGTACTATCTCATTTAATCTGTACAATACATCTATACAGTAGGTATTATTATTCATCCTCACTTTACAGACAAAGAATCTGTGGCTTGGTGAGCTAAACAGAGATGAGTTCTTGTGATAGTCCAAGGCTCATGTTTTTGCCATTAAATCATGATGCCTTCATTAATACACATCTGAATGTCACACCAACCCTCTCCTACCACCAAAGCCTAACAACATATAAATCTAATAACTGGTCTGCTTCGGAGTACATACCTGGTCTAAAGCAGAATATGCCCCAGACTGAGAAAAAATAAAGGGATATGGAAGAGGAATGAACTACATATCCCCTCATAATCCTACATGCCACCATACCCTATATTAAAGAATGGAAATACACCAAAAAAAAAAAAAAAAAAATGCCCCAAGGGTAGTCTTATGTGATTTAAAATCTTAATAACTTCTAGTCTATGAACATTTTATGCCTTTTTCATCAAAGGATTATAGCAAACTGATAATATTGAATCAGTCAGAAATTAGGGGCACAAGAAGGCAAAGACAGAATGGCAAACGGAGGAAAGAACCATGTACATCTCTTCCTCTTCCTCCCTGGGGGCAACACTTTCAAAAACAAATGCACCCAACGAAAAACACAAATTCAAACCCCCAAATCAGTATTCTTCCCTCAATCAGTGGGTAAGAACAAATTCAGACAAGTAACTATGTTTATACATGGTGAAGTAATCTTATACAAACCTCCTCAGGTCGTAAGCAGTCCTGTACCATCCCAACACACAGGAGCTTTATACTTTGTTCAGCTAACACAGATCCCAGCACTGGGAGATGCCATGTGGATTTGTGAAACTCCCTGGGGCATACTGCATCCATAAGCCAAGAAACAGAAATGCACCTCTTCATCTGTGACATGTTGATAATTACTCCTGATTTGTGAATTAAATCCAAATTATAAAAACAAGTTTTGGACATTTATCACAAACAGGGTATGTTTTACTTAACTCTTTCAGAACATCATCTAGCCACTGTCTACAGGAAATGAGAGCTATCATACTTTGTGGTCTGATATTGTAGAGACATTCTAGCCCAGGAATGGGTGGGGTAGGGGTTGGAAACAAGAGAGAGAGATAAGGAAGGAAAGAGAGAGAGGGAGAGTAAGTGAGAGAGAGGGGGAGAGAAATTTAAGTTTGTATCCCAGGTTTTCCACTTCCTAAAAATAAAGCTTTAGGCATGTCATTTAAACATCTCTGGATCTCAGTTTCATCACCTGTGGAATGAAGAATAAAACTACCTATTTTGTAGGAATGACTGTGAGGATTAGAGATAGTCCCCAAACAATGTCCACCTCATTAGAGGAGCCATTAAATATTAATTATTATATGTTTAAGAAGGCCATTTGGCTGTGACTTTTGTTGTATAAATGATGCAGAACTCTTCCGGGACTAACAGATGTGAGGTTCTTTTATGTTAGTTTAATCAAAGACTAACTTTTTGGTGATCAGGCATATTAGAAATGAAGATAGGAATAAAAGCATTTCATAGTGTAATATTTTCATTGAAAGATCTTTAAAAACTTATTAACCCTCATTTTTTGTGATTGCTGGTACTCTCATTTAACAATTGGGCAAATGAAACTCAGGGTATATCCCTAGAATTAATAACAAAAATGTATATCGCCAGCAGGAGTGAGTAGAATGTCTGTCTTTACCATCTGCAAACCAAAGTGTCTAGCTGAGTAATAACTGTTTCAAGGTCACAAATACAAAGGGCCATGCTTTCCCCAAAGCTCTTTGAGATTATTCACTGAGGCCAGAAACATTAGGTAATGCTGTGCACATCTGCTGAGATAACAAGGATGACTCAGGGTTAAGTCAGGGTTTTAGGTTGTAGGGATGGGGTGAACAGTGGTTTTCAGATCAAATAGTGTGGGTAATTTAAGCAGAAAACAAGCCATACAGTATTTAGTATAAGAAGAAAGTACAGAGGAGACAACCACAGCCAAGAGAAGTCAGGAGGGAACACAGACCCAATGGGGCTTAAACGGGTAAATGCTTGGAGAGGAAACCCTCCCACATTCATACACACTGAGAAGCGAACAAAAAAAGCCCAGGGTGCAGTATAAATCCTGCTATCCCAATAACACACACAGATGTTCTACCATTGTTTTCTTTTATGCACATTTTAATTAAGAGATCAGAATCAAGCATTAAAATGTTATTAAATGGTTTGTTTACATTTTCACTATATGTCATTTATTATGCATTTTCTAAATGGGTTTATATCTTTTCAGAAGGGCTATTGGAATTTTTATATCACTGCTGCAATCGTTCCTCTAGCTCATGCCTGTTTTTGCTAACCAAATAACTGTGGGAAAATCTTTTCAGTCCAAGCAACGGATAGGGGCTCCTACTTCTTTAATTCTCAATCAAGCAATTCCCATTACCCCTCACACCTACTTGCAATGTGACAAACCAAAAGTACTGCAACACAATAGGAGGTACCAGGTCCACAGCAACTTCACAGATTTTTCATGAGGGGCCCAATTTCAAATATTTTCCCATTGTCCTCAGAAGAAAATATTCTCTCTATCCCTATCATACTCACTACCCTAGAGCAGTTTTGGAAATCTCAGGAACTCAAAGCTACTCCTTGGACAAACTTGCCTCCTACCTGTGCTGACACTCCCGTGGAGGGGTTGCAGTGGGTGAAGTGGAAACAGATTTTTTTCTTCCCTCACTCCATCACCTATTCTAGTTTACAACTCATTCCTACTTACTCTCGCAGGAATCCCTTGAGTTTTTAGTATTATTTTAGAGCTGAAATAAATATCCATACTTACCTTTTTCCCAGACTTATTCACACAATCCACCTGCAAGTGTGGCTCTCAGGTGTTCTGCAGCCTACTTGCACTACATGGTTTAAATACTTTAATGATAGGGCATTGCCCTAGAAGCCCCCCAGTTCACACTGGGCCTTATGAATCATGATACATAGAATTGTAAGGTCTCAGAGGGGAGGACTCACATCTCGTGTATTCACTTCAGTGCCTAGCACCTTGTGAGTGCTCAGTCAGTCCAATTAAGAGAGGTAAGCTTTTTTATTTTCCCCTTTCTCTTTGTTGTTTATTCAGGATAAGGAGAATGTTTGTGCAGAGCAGGCATAAGATAGGAACACATTCTCATCCCACCCTCAGATTAAATTCCTTTAATTGTCTCACTTGCAGCATAAATGGTCTACAAAAATGCTTCTGCTGCTGAGTACACCCTTGAGGTAAGAGAGAAATTGGGTCTGCTACAACTGGTGGGCCAGATAGGACTCATTGAAGAGCAACAGCACTGCTTTGAAAACCATGTTTTTTTTAGAAGTAAACTTTAAGATCTTACCATAGAAAGAACGAAATTGGCACAACTCTCTGGAGAACAACTTAGCAATCAGTATGCATCAAAAATGTTAAAAAGATATGAACACCGTTTGACCCAGAAATTTTACATCTAGGAATTTATCTAAAGGAAATAAAGATCTACACAAAGTTTTAGAAGTAAAAGTTTTTATTACAACATAACTTGTAATTATGAAAAACTGGAAACAACCTTGTCTGACAATATAAAGAATTGATTAAATAAATGATAGTACAACTATATACTGGAATACTATGCAATTATTAAAAATCGTATTTTGAATATTAATAACATGAAGATATTTTTTGGGGATATTGTTAAGTAAAAAGGCATATTAACCAACAACATATAAAGAGTGATCCAAATATTGCTTGAGAAATGATAGATTTACACACAGAGGAAAAAGACTGGAAAATATGAATAAAAATGTTAAAGGTGGTTGTTTCTGGGCAGAGGAATTACAAGTAATTTTTGTTTATTTTGAACTTTTCTGTTTTTGAAACTTTCTAGAATGAAAGGATATTAAGTTTGTCGTAAAATGTTACTTAAAATTTTAAACCACGAAAACTTCCTTCCCTAAAAGTGATTTTCTATAAGAATTCTTGTCCTTAGGAGTCCCTTTACTTCCATTTCTTGAGATAGTTATGCTTTGCACTCTAAAATTTTACATTTTTGGGTCTACATAGTTTGGGTCTGCTATAATACATACACTGCCACTCAAACAAATAAACAAAAATCCTTTTGATTTTAGTCTTAGGATACTCGAAAAAATTCCAATAGAGTATGAGTTATTGGTTTCCAATGTTATGAATCAGAACAGGGCTTCTGTACCTATTACTTTTAAAGTCCTAAATTCTGGTTTCAATCCAGGTTCCATAATATCAATTAATATCATTAAATTATTTATATTATTTAGAACCACAGCATAACACCTTTGTTCTTTTTGATTTCCAAACTGTTTTATTTCACCAAGGCTATTTTTGCTTAATATATGCTGATGCTATAGAGAATAAATGGAGCATATAGAGCCAATTCCTCAGTGAAAACCACCCTATGTTTGATCATATAAAAAAGGAGCTTGGTTCAACACAGTCTAATTCCCTGTGCAGTATTTGATGTAATAATCATGGTATTTCTCATACCCACAGTTCCTCTTAAGAGATGCTATTCTTTCCATGGCTCTTGCTCACCTGTACACACACATCCAGCTATAGGTGATTATGCAAGGGGTCATGAGGTGGAAAGACAATGGAGGAGCCAGGACAGGTCCCAAGTGGTCCCAAGTTATAAAACAGAAAAAGGATATATAGTTGATTAATACTAAAAGAAGAATTAGGTAGAGATGTGGAGAAAAGCTGAGCCCTGACACATAGAGTGTACTAAAATAAAAATCCTGCTTCAGAGGGACCTAGAACAGTCCTGGATCTGGAATGATCTCACCAAAACCTCTTCTTAGAATTCCTTTATTATGTCATTTATATTTCCAAAACACATCCCTATCACTTAAGAAGTTGAAAGAGTCTCTGTTCCTTTAAATAAATTAATAAGAATGATGACGACAATGATGTTGTTATTATCTGACAACTATAGTTCAGATTTCATTAGAATCTAAAATACATATCTCTTTACAACCTGGGTTTCTGAATTCACCATGGAAATTTCAGATAGCTAAAGTGGAATATCATGAGTTTGTATGTTGGTCTATGGGATTATAAATTTAGGTCTCCATGATATACTACTGTGCAACCACCATTTAAAAAAAGTTACTGTTGAAACCAAGTAAGGACCAATGTGCTACTGGGTAAGTTCAACTTTCTTAGCCTTTGAGACATTTTCAAGTAGAGCTCTAGTCAACCTTCATGAATTCATCTCCCTTAACTTCACAAACAGAAAAACTCTGCTCCTGCTAGGCCAGTCTCCTTGTTCTCCCTTCCCATTCTCCCACACAGAAAAAGCTAATAAAAGAAAAAGAACTATTCATCTGCTCATGACTTTTCCCTATCTGCAATGCCCTGCCTACTTCTTACTGCCTGTTCAAATCCTCCAGACTTTCAAAATTGGGTTCAAGTTCTACCTCCTTCATTCCTAATGACACTGATTCCTTTTTTAACATGTACATTAGATTAAATCTTCTTAAAACCTTGTCACGACTGCTTGTCATAGTCATTACCATGAGTCTGCATGCTGTGGTCCCAACCTAGCTGAAGATCTTCCTCAATTCACTCCACTGAAGCCACAACTTTCCTTTGCTCCTCCTGGAATATTTCAAGCATATTATAACTACTGTTCCAGTATTTATAAATCTCATTCCAGTTGCATAAACTTTAAATAGAAAATCTTCATTCTGTTTTTCTGAGTGCTCAAGTCAGTATGGGCACTCACCTACTTGCTACAGTTCAGGTATTATAATATGGCTCTTGGAAAAAGTAATGTCAAATTAGAAAAAAAATGTCTCCATCAACTCTATAAAGGAGAAGTTTTCTTGGCTCAACTGGTACTGGGCTCTGGCTCTGAATGCTGGCATGGCAAATTTGCCCTTTAGGAACTCCTAAGTTAGGAGGGTTTTTTTTTTTTTTTTTTTTTTTGTGGTAAACTGAGATCCAGCTTTCCCAGCACCATTTGCTGAAGAAACTATTCTTTCCCAATTGAGTATTCTTTGCTCCCTTGTCAAAAATCAGTTCACCATAATGTAAGGGTTGGTTTCTGAGGTCTCAATTCTATTCCATTGGTCTATATGTCTGTCCTTGTGCCAGTACCATCCTGTTAAGATTACTGTAGCTTTGTAATAAATTTTAAGATGGGGAAGTGTGAGTCCTCCAACTTCATTCTTCATTTTCAATATAGATTTAGCTATCTGGGGCCCCTTACCATTCCATATAAATTTGATGACTGGCTTTTTCATTTCTGCAAAGAAGGTTTTTGGGATTTTGATTGGGATTGCATTGAATCTATAAATTGCTTTGGGTAGTACTGACATCTTAAAGATATTTAATCTTCCAGTCCATGAATACAGAATATCCTTCTATTTATTTAGTTGTTCCTTAATTTCTTTTAGCAATGTTTGTAGTGTTCTGTGTATAAGCCCTTTACATCCTTGGTTAGATTTATTCCAAGATATTTATTTCTTTTAGTTGCTATTGTGAATGGAACTTTTTCTTGATTTCTTCTTCCAATTGTTCATTACCTGTGTATAGAAACACTTTTGATTTTTGGTGTTGATCTTGTAGCCTGTCTCTTTGCTGAATTCATTTAGTAGCTCTGGGAGCTTTCTTGTGGATTTCTCAGGATTTTCTGTATATAGGATCATGTCATCTTCAAATAGGGAATTCTGTTTTACTTCTTCCTTTTTTGGATCCATTTTACTTCTTTTTCTTGCCTAATTGCTCTGGCAAGAACTCCCAGTACAGTGTTGAATAAATAACAGCGGTGACAGGAGGCATCCTTGTCTTGTTCCGGATCTTAAAGAGAAAGCTTACAGTTTCACCATTAAATAGGATGCTAGCTGTGGGTTTTCATATATGTCCTTTATCATGTTAAGGAAGTTTCCTTCTATTCCTATCTTTCAAAGTATTTTTATCAAGAAAGATGCTGTATTTTTGTCAAATGCCTTTTACTCATCAATTGAGATGATCATGTGGTTTTTTATCCCCTTCTTTCTGTTAATGTGGTATATTACCTTAATTGATTTTCTTATGTTGAACCAACCTTGCATACCAGGCATAAATCACACTTGATCATGGTGGATAATTCTTTTAATATGATATTGGATTTGGTTTGCTAGTATTTTGCTGAGGATTTTTAAATCTATATTCAAGAGATATTGTTCTGTAGTTTTCTTTTCTGTGTTATCCAATTTTGGTATGAAGGTGACGTTGGCCTTCTAGAAAGATAAAGTATTCCCTCTTCTTTAATTTTCAGGAAGAGTTTGAGCAGAACTGTAGTTAATTCTTGGAATGTTTGGTAGAATTCCCCTATGAAGCCATCTGGTCCTGGGCTTTTTTTTTGTTGGGGGTTTTTGCTTACTGATTTAATCTTTTTACTAGTAATTGGTTTGTTAAGATCTTCTTTTTCTCCTTTTGTCAATGTAGGTAGTTTGTGTGTTTCTAAGAATTTGTCCATGAAATGAAATAAGTTTCAGTGGCTGAGAGACTTCAAAAGGAGCCGAGAGGTCACTCTGGTGGGCACTTATGCACAATATAGATAACCCTTTTTAGGTTCTAGGAATTGGAATAGCTAGCAGTAAATACCTGAAACTATCAAACTACAACCCAGAACCCTCAAATCTTGAAGACAATTGTATAACAATGTAGCTTATGAGGGGTAACAGTGTGATTGGGAAAGCCATATGGACCACACTTCCCTTTGTCCAGTGTATAGATGGATGAGTAGAAAAACAGGCGGCGGGGAGAGGGACATACAACTAAAGGAAAGAATGAGGGGGGGCAATTTGGGTGTTCTGTTTTTACTCTTGTTTTTTTTAATCTTGCTTTCACTTTTTCTGGTACAAGGAAAATGTTAAAAAAAATTAATCAGGGTGATGAATGAACAACTGTTATGATGGTAATGTGATCAATGGATTATATACTTTGGATGATTGTATGGAATGTGAATAAATCTTAATAAAAAAAAGTTATCATAAAAAAAAGAATTTGTCCATTTCACCTAGGTAATCTACTTTTTGGTATATGGTTGTTCATAGTATCCACTTATAGTTCTTTTTATTTCAGCAGAGTTGGTAGTAATGCCCCCCTTTCCATTTCTGATTTTCATTATTTGTATCCTCTCTCTTTTTTAATTTGTCAGTCTAGCAAAAGTTTTGTCAATTTTGTTGATCATTGAAAAGAACTAACTTTTGGTTTTGTTGATCCTCTGTTGTTTTCTTATTTTCTATTTCATTTATCTCTGCTCTAATCTTTGTAATTTCCTTCCTTCTGCTTGCTTTGGGTCTAGTTTGCTTTTCTTTTTCCAGTTCTTCCAGCTTTGAAGTTAGTTCTCTGATTTGAAATCTTTCTTGTTATTTAATGTAAGCATTTAAAGTTATACATTTACTTCTCAGCATTGCCTTCACTTCATCCCATAATTTTTGTGCGTTGTATTTTCATTTTAATTTACCTCAAAATATTTTGTAATTTCACTTATGATTTCCTCCTTAACCCATTGGTTGTTTAAGAATACACTGTGTAATTTCCACATATTTTTGAATTTTCCTTTCTCCCTTTGTTATTGATTTCTACCTTCATTCTACATTGTATTATTTCAATATTTTTTTAATTTATTGAGACTGGTTTTGTGATATGGTCTATCCTAGAGAATGATCCACGTGCACTTAAAAATAATGTATATTCTGTTTTTGTTGGGTGCAGTGTTCTATATATGTCTGTAAGGTCCAGTTGGTTTAGTGTATCACTCAAGTCCCATACTTCCTTATTGATCTTCTGACTAGATGTTCTATCCATTATTGAAAGTAGATAATGTGGAATCATCAATTTCTCCTTCAAATCTGTCAGTATTTGCTTCATATAATTTGGAGCGCTGATGTTAGGTGCATATATATTTATAATTCTTACATCTACATGTGAATTTTCCCCTTTATCACTTTGTAATTACCATCTTTATCCCTTGTAACAGTTTTTTACTTAAAGTCAATTTTCTCCAATATTAGTATAGCTGCCACAGCTTTGTTTTGGTTATTACTTGCATGACATATTTTTTCCCATCCTTTCACCATCAACTTAATTGTATCTTTGACTTTAAGGTGAGTCTCTTGAAGACAGCATATAGTTGAATCATGCTTTATATCCATTTTGCCAATCTTTGTCATTTGACTGGAGAGTTTAATCTATTTACATGTAAAGTCATTACTGATAATACACGTCTTTCTTCTGCCATTTTGCTATTTAACCTTTGTAAGTCTTATACATTTTTTGTCTCTCACTTCTGTTAAAGCCTACTTTTATATTTATTTGCTTTCTTGTGTTGTACCATGTTGAGTAACTTCTCATTTCTATCTGGATATATTTTTCATCTGTTTACCTTGAGGTTACCATAGGGTTAAAATTTAACATCCTAAATATATAACAATTATATTTGATTTGATACCAACTTAACTTCAATACCATGCATATATTCTTCTACACCCTTCTGTCCCCCCACCATTTTTTTGTACTTGTTACCACCTATATCTTTCTATAGTGTATAAACAAAAACACAGACTTATCATTAATTTATGCATCTGCATTTTAGCACCTATAGGAACAAAGAAGTGGAGTTAAATACCAAACAACACAGTACAATAATACTGGAATTTTTGATTCCCCAAATGATTACCTTTATAGCAGGTCTTTATTTCTTTAGGCTGCTTTGAACCACTACCTAGTTTTTTTTTTTCCTTTCTGTCTGAAGAACTCCTTTTAGCATTGTTTTGTAGGTCAGAGTCCAGTGTTGATGTACTCCCTCAAATTTGTTAACTGAGAACGTCTTACTCTCTCCCTAATTTTTGAAAAGAGTCTTGTCAGATGTAATATTCTTGACTGGCAGTTGTTTTCCTTCAGCCCTTTAAGTATTTCAACCCACTGACTTCTTGTCTCCATGGTTTCTTATGAGAAATCGGCCCTCCATCTCATTGGGACTCCCTTGTACTAACTCGTTGCTTTCCTCTTGCAGCTTTAAGAACTCTCTCCTTGTCCTTTGCATTTGATGGTGTAATCAATATATGACAGGGTGTATTTTTCTTCATATTTATCCTGTTTGGTATTCTCTGACCTTTTGGATATGCATATTCATATGTTTTGCTAAGTTTGAGAAGTTCTCTGTCATTATTTCTTTGACTATTCCTTCTGCCACTTTCTCTCTTTCTTCTCCTTCAGGGGCTCCTATAATGTATGTATTGGTGTGGTTGATGTCCCATAGCTGCCTTAGGCTTTTAATATTTCTTTTATCTTTCTGTTCCTCAGCCTGACTCATTTCAAGTGTCTTGTCTTCAAGTTCACTGATTCTTTCTTCTGCCAGCTCCAATCTGCTCTTGAAAGCCTCCTGAGCATTTTTCATTTCAGTCATTGTGGTTTTCAACTGCAGTAGTTCTGTTTGGTTCCTTTTTAAAATTTGTATCTCTTTACTTATACTCTCATATTGTTCATTCATTGTTTTCCTGGTATCCTGTACTTCTTTCTCTGTACTTTCCTTCTTCTCCTTATGCGTTTTCAAGGCTGGTGATAAGACTCAGATTTTCATGTGCTTCAGCCCTCCCATCAGGAGAGTCTGCTCAACATGTATGCCCTGTGCAGGGTATTCCCTATCATACTGGGCCTCTGTCTTGCCCTGGTCTTTTGCTTGTTAATTGTTTTGAGTCCCCTTCTTTACAGGAGCTTCTTCCCTCTGTTTCCCAGGGGACAAATATCCCTCTTCCAGGTATTGAAACCAGTAGGCCTTTGTTCCAGACTATCCAACTCTATAGTTTTTTATACTCCTTTCATTGTCTCATGTTGGTTTTGCCTGGAGGGCAAATTCTGGAAAGAGCATCATCCCAGGGAGGACTTTCCCAATTCGGTCTTTCCCAACCAAAACAGGGCCACTGACCCATGAAAGGGGTGCAGACTGGCTCCAAAATGCCCTGTGGAAGGGCTCAGGAACGGTATCAATAACTTTTCCCAAAAACTGAGCTTTCCTGGCTTTCCCAGAAAATGCAGCCCTTCAGCTAACTTTTCCCCAAAGCCCTGAGGAAGTACTGCATCTTTAAATTTCTACTGCCTCCACTCCTGTCCAAGTTGAGATTGAAACAATGACTGCCCTTGTCTTTGTCCAGGACAGTTTGAAACAATAGCTGCCCTCAGACCCGAGGGGACCCAGTTATCTGAATTTGCTAATCAAAAATCATGACCAGTGATTGGCTGCGCACACCCCTGTTCTTGAGGTAGAGGATTTTTTTTTTTTGAAATAAATTCAAAGTTATATGAACAGTTGCAAAAACAATCCTAGCCCCATACACAGAATTCCATCACACCCTGATTCCCCCTCCCCCGGTAGCTCCATCCACCAACTTTAACTTGCTGTCACATTGGTATTTCTTTCCCTCCCTCCCTCCCTCCCGTCCTATCATCCATCATCTATTGCTCTGTTGTCCGAACACATGAGAGTTAGCTGCACACATCCTTGAGCATTCACTATAATTCACCTATACACTTCCCATGAACAAGAACATTCTTTCATGCAATCCCATTAAGCGCAACTAAGAAGTACAATAGATTCAACAATGATAAAAAGCTTGCATTCTATATTTCCTTTTCCTTATGTCTCAACTGTGTCCCTTTGAGCCACCTCTCCTCTATCCTCCTGTCCCATCCAAGTTCATCCTTAGTATTCAATTATCATCTAGTTAGACTGACTTTTTTTTTTTTTTTTTCAGTTGTGGAAACATACATACAGCCTAAATCTTCCCATTCCACTCCCTCCCTAGCCTTTCATTAGTGGGATTAATCACGTTTAGAATGTTGTAATGCTCTTTCCCACCATCCATTACTAGAAATTTCCCTTCACCTCAAACAGCAACCCTACACTCATTTCTTAACTCCCCATTGCCCCTTCCCCCATTTCTCTTAACCCAAACTCTACTTTTCATCTCTATGGTTATATTCTCTGATAATTTCTTTGTGTTTACTGTGGGGCTTAAACTTAACCTCTTAAATCCATATCAATCTTGTTTTTCTTTGATACCACCTTCACTTCAATAGGACACATAAACTATGTTCCTATACTCCTTCATTCCCCCATCTTTATATAGTTGTCTAAAATTACATATTTTACATTGAGTTCAAAACCACTGATTTGTCCTTAGAGTTTGTGTATTTTATATCATGTAGGAAGTAACTAGTGGAATGACGGTTCAAAAATTATTGACTTCTATTTGTATTCCACTGTGGTTGGAGAATGTGCTTTGAGTATATTCAATGTTTTTTTTTAAATTTCTTGAGGCTTGTTTTATGTCCCAGCTTATGGTCCCTTCTCGAGAAAGATCTGTGATCACTAGAGAAAAGTGAGTGTCCTGGTGATTTGGGATGTAAGGTACTATATATGTCTGTTAAAATTCTCTATATCTCTTTCTCCTTTCCCTGTCTCTCCTCCAGCAGGGCTCCCCTCAGAATCTGAAGTAGGGCAGGTCTTTCATCAGCAAAGTCTCTCAGCATTTGTTTGTCGGTGAAAAATTTAAGGTCTCCCTCAAATCTGAAGGAGAGTTTTACTGGATAAAGTATTCTCAGTTGGAAATTTTTCTCTCTCAGAATTTTAAATGTCATGCCACTGCCTTCTCGCCTCCATGGTTGCTGCTGAGTAGTCACTACTTAATCTTATGTTGTTTCCTTTGTATGTGGTGAATTGCTTTTCTCTTGCTGCTTTCAGAACTTGCTCCTTCTCTTCAGTATTTGACAGTCTGATCAGAATATGTCTTGGAGGGGGTTTATTTGGATTTATTCTATTTGGAGTTCACTGGGCATTTATGCTCTGCATATTTATATTGTGTAGAAGGTTTGGGAAGTTTTCCCCAACAATTTCTTTGAATACTCTTTCTAGACCTTTACCCTTCTCTTCCCCTTCTGGGACACCAATGAGTCTTAAGTTTGGACGTTTTATTTTATCTATCGTATCCCTGAGATCCATTTCAATATTTTTGATTTTTTTCTCCATTCTTTCTTTTGTTCTTTCATTTTCTGTTCTGTGGGCTTCTAGGATGCTGAGATGTTGTTCAGTTTCCTCTAGTCTTGTATTGTGAATATCCAGAGTCTTTTTAATTTGGCCAACAGTTTCTTTTATTTCCATAAGATCTTCTATTTTTTTATTTACTCTTGCTATGTCTTCTTTATGCTCTTCTAGGGTCTTCTTTATGTAGCTTATATCCTGGGCCATGGTCTTCTTGATGTCCTTTAAATCCTTTGCCATGTTTTCATTCCTCGATTGTAGATCTTTGATTAACTTTGCGAGGTATACTGTATCTTCCGATATTTTGGTTTGTGTGTTTGGAGTTGGATTCTCCATATCATCTGGTTTTATCATATGCATTAAGATTTTCTGTTGTTTTTGGCCTCTTGGCATTTGTTTTGCTTGATAGGGCTCTTTCAAGTTGTAAAGAAAAAGGGATATCGATCTAATTTTTCAGGAACACAGTTTGGTGACGTACACTTTCTCTGACTAACCAGCAGATGGCGTCTGTGAGTCACCTATATCCCTCGAGTCAGTTCTCAACCTTTTTTCCGCTTTGTGTGGGGAAATGATTCTTGTGGGTTCAGTTGGAGAACTCAGTTTGGGTGTGTTGCTGGAGCTGTCCGCCCTGCATGTGGGGCGTGTGTACAGGCAGCCAGGGAGGAAGGGCAGTTCTAATGTTCAAATCCCCCAGGATCCCGGAGATTCAAGGCTGCTGCAAAAGTCTAAGCCTTCATTTCAGTTCAGCCCCAGCCTCTCTCTCTTGCTGATCCATAAACCACCAGATTTGGCGTAGCGTCCCTGGGTTCTCCGAGTGGATCCCCCCTCCCAGCCGCACTCCTCCAGTAGCTTAGCCAAGGGAAGGCTGTGCTACGTCATCAGTGCGCAACGTTCCACAAGGGAAGCCCCGGGCCGCCGGGCCATGTGGTGGCTCACTCCCACCCTGAAGCAAAAATGGCCGAGCGGGGCATCTCAGCCCCCTCCTCCTCGCACCGTTCCTGCTTCCCAGCTCCGGGACAACTGGTGGGGCTTTGGGCTGTGGGCACGGCCCCAGGCAGGAGTTTATCCAGCCCTCCAGGGTCTAGCTGCTAGCCGCGGGGTTTCTTTCTGCTTCCGGCTCTCCCCTCCGTTCCCCCAAACCCAAGGGTATCTGCTGCAGGTTATCTTCCCGGCCAGACAGCAAGAGGCCAGCCCAGCCCCCTCTTGCTTTGTTTTACTGTGTGGTTCCCACAATTGCTACTGGAGCCACTCCTTTTTTTTTTTTTTTTAAATAGCCAGCTGGTCTCCATACACTGAACCCTGGCTTCCCCAGCCCGCCCCGCGGCTGCAGGTCTTCCAGCCAGTTTACTCACTTGTTTCAGAATGCTGACTCCTGGTTTCACCAAGTATATGGCCCCTCTGGAGCTAGGAGCCCTCATCCAGTTGGTGCATCACTGTAACTGGTATTCTAGGTCACTTTCTGGTTTTTAGCTGGTGTTTTTCACAGAGGAGTTTTTTTCACCCTGTCTCAGCTAGCTGCCATCTCAGTTTCCCCCCGAGGTAGAGGATTTTTATCCCCTTTCTGTCTTCAGCCACTAGCCAGGGTCTGGGATCCACAGCCATCTGCTGCGAGAGTGGGAGATGGATGCTGGTAGCTGCCACGCAGAAAGAGCAATTTACAATTCTTTACCATAATTGATCAGCCTGTTCCTCCTGCCTTTCTTTGGATGCTCTACAGTATTCCCCTTGCCTCTGGAGTTTCAAAATAGCTGTTTCAGGCAGTTCCTGTCTGTTTAATCATTGTTTTGATTGAAGAACTGAGTCCTAAAGTTCCCTACTCTTGCCATCTTCCCGGAAGTCTCCCAACCCATCTTTGTATCCACAATCACAATACCCAGAACATTGCTGAACAGAGAGTAGAGTTTCAATAAATGTTTATTAAACAAATGAACAAACTAATCCAAGAAATAAACAACAATAAAATATTGCATGCTATTCTATGTTTAAGCTTTGTGATAGTGTTAACTATTCTCAGTGAATGAAACAATTGCTCCAATTAGACATATGCTATATAAAATTCATTCCTGCAATTTTTTCCTTCATAGATTAGATTGAAAAACTCATTGTGAGGATCACATTGTATCAAGCTTGTATACCTAGCTCTTTAGTAAAGTGTATAGCTGTAAAGGAGAAAAAACTCCAAAGCAAAGGATAGAGAAGTTAGAAGTCCTGGCAGGAATCAGTGAGCACTGAAGAATGCCAGTATGACATGATTATCAGATGTTAGGTGATGAAAATCATGCCAACTAACATACGGATTCCTACCCTGTTTTTATGTAAGACTTGAGCTCTAAAATTATTTCCTGAATACAGGGGATCAGAGCTGATGCTGGTTATTTACTATGAAACTACTACTTTCCAGAATATTGCTTATCAAAGTGGTAGACACTCGCATAAAAATCTTCACCTCTTTACTCAACTCTCTCTTATAGCTAGGTAAAATGTTTTATAAATGGATGTTATAAAAAGGGTTCTTAACAGCACTTTGTTGACCAAATATAGAAGTCTTTCCAACTATAAGAAGTGATAGCTGAGAGGATGAAATCTATAATACAACTAATCAATCAATATGCCTTGTAAGTATCCACTTGGGATAGAGTGATCAACTGTCTTTGTTTGCCCAGGACTGAGAAGTGGTACTTATGGTATTAAAACAGGAAAATTCTGGGCTAATGAGGATGAGTCAGTCACCCCAATCATGGTATAAATTGATAATTTTATCTTAGGTATTCATTCATTTGTGTCTATATGAAGGATTTATAGGTATGCATAGAATATATGATAGATAACTAGGCATTATTAGACTATAAATACAAGAGAATCAAGAATATCCAGAATTCTGGAATTCTGCCTATGTTGTCAGCATATACCATATGAAGAGCAAATCCCCTCTTCTTTCATTTCCTCTCCATTTCCCCCCTACACTGGACCTCTTATATTTTATAATTGTATGCTTTTATTGATTCTATTATAGCCAAAGGAAATCAGTTTGAAGTTATGACAATTTTCTTCAGAAGGAAGAGCAAAGTGGGAAGTAGCATGGAGACTAGTCTCAATTGATGCATGGGCTCATCTGTTTTTTTTACAACCTAAAATGTGGTAGTTTATGGTGGTGATGTCACTGTGGGGAATTAAAATTTTCCTAACCCAGTGTGTACAGGATTAAGCTCGAAAAATCAAGGCAAGATTTACAAAATTATCCAGCCCTAATTCAGCTGAGGGCTTTATAAGACAAACTGAGGCAGCCCCTTGTGGCCTCCTCAAGATTTTTATGGCACCTTGTGAGCATTATTGGGCTTTCAAGGGGTTCTGCCATATTAGCTGGTGTTTGGACACAGAATTACCATGAGAATCTGGGTCACAGTCTGGAAAATATTGCATTTTCCAAACAGTTAACAATGCCAGACTCGAAACATTAAAGGGCAATATCTTCTTTCTAAATATCTCTGGTCAGTCTTAGCAACTAGGCATATTTTTGAGGCTCCATTTCTTTTATGTCTTTTAAATTTAATGATAAAGAATAAATATCTAAATTTATAATACACATGAAACAGTGAACTTAGGGAAAAAATTCTATTTGATGTGTTTCTGTTTTTTTTTTAAGCTCTCATGACTAAAAAGATCAACAGTTACCTACATTTGTAATATTTATGCCTCCCAGACTCAGTGTAATGAATTTCATCTCCAATCGAATTTTTATAACTGATTTTCATTTACCTGTGAAATAGAAAGCCTTGGTAGGTGCTTGCCCTAAAGAATCAGATGCAAAAGTTAGTTCTGTTGCAAAAAACAGAAGGAAAAAAGTCCCCTAAATATGCTACTGTATCCCTCTGCTTTTTTGCAGGACAGGCAACTGTGGTCCTAGATGTGAATACTGAAATAAGTGACGTACAGAAGACTTATTAATCAAAACCTAAAAAGCACAGTCTTCAGCTCTCTCTTTCATGAAACCCCAGTGTGTCCTCTTCACAGTGGCCAAGTGCCAGTTAAGAGAATTCTTACATAAGATGAATATATTTCAGAGCAAACACTTATCCTAAATGATGGTTTAAAAAACTCCAACCCTATATTCTTTTCAGGACTTTGGTTGAGTAGGTAAGCCGAAACAGAGGAGGCACCACTTCTTCCATTAAACTGGCTAGAACCCAGGTTATACTAATTCAGCCTAAATAATAAACCTCTGCTTTTCAATTCCTTTGTTCTCTTGGATGTCACAGCTTTCTGCTCTATTCGCTTCCTTTTATAGTCTTCCCTCACCAAGCATTTCAGGAAAAAAAAGCTAAATAAAGATCACAGCCTGTTCCATTGTGTCCCCTTCTTCTTCATCATCTTCTTTTCCATTTGTGCAATGTTGTGGCACCTATTAACCACCAATGTTTTCAGAATGACATTACACAAGGTGCAGGCTGTACCACTGTGCCCTAAAAATATCAACAACTGCATTAGTCTCACAATAATTAATGGCAGGCATTATGCAAATGACAACTTTTTCACTGCAAAATAATGACATTTCTTCATTTTGAGCGGAGTTATGCAAAACATTGAATTTAGGATGATAAATCACACAGGAGAATTAAGAAAGCCATAACGTTCCTGCCCAGGCAGGCAGAAAGATAGACAGACCAACAATTTAGAAGACATTGTTTGTTCTCACACCACTATAAAAAATCATAGCCAGTCGGCCATTAATGTGTGTGGGTTTTTTTCCTTTTCCCCTTTAGGCAACAATGCATAAGGGGATGCTAAATTCTAGCAATTGGATCATTACAAGTCACAAGCAAATTTTTCTTTATTAACCTTAATAAGTCATTCACTCAGAGACTATAGTCATCAGGCAAATAAAAAGTATCACATGCCATTCTGCTACACATTAACTAATTCCTTATGCAAACATCACAACATATAGCAATTACTGCCGCTCAAAAAAACAAAGTCATTTTCAATTTATTTTATTGCTTTTATACTTGGCCATTTCCTGTAGCACATTATCATTTCTTTCCATAACAACCCGAGGTGGGAATGGAGAAGAATTTCAGCAGCAATGAGCCCCTCCTCTAGCCACCTTTGTGACACCCCCCCCCCACCCCCAGGGCTGCTAAGGAAGGTTGGGGATAGGATAGTGTATGTGTTCCTTCCCAGCAAATTTCCAACAAACTTGAGATGGAGTAGCACATTCAGCCCTTATCCCTGTGGCAAAGAGGTAGGGGTAGGCAGAAAGACCTATCTCTGCCTGTCTCCCACATTTGCTACCACAAGTCTGACATCTTTCCTTGATACAGTAAAACAAAGTAAAAGTGCAGGTTTACATCTGCCGCTAACAGTTGAATATTAAATTCAATATATGCAGTTTTAACCTGTGAGATACACATTATGGTTAATGAAAATTATGAGGCTAGTTCGTCATGCTACACTCAGTGCATAACCTATCCTTTGAAGAGTTCTAAGTGAAGGGCAATAACAAATTTTGAAACCTCCCACACACGTTGTTAAATAAGCCCTCTTTGTTTTTTTGTTTTATTCCATAGCACCCTTTATCCAAGAATCCCAAATGTGAAACAAACTCTAAATACATCTTACACAATTTTTTTAGCCCATTTTATAGACTGACAAATGGATTCTAAGCAACTATGAGCTTTTCACAAAGTTGGACAATGAAACAGGTCATATCTGACTCTCTCTCCAATGTTCTAACCTCTGAGACCCATGGCCTCTTTCTCATAATAATGAAAATACTTTCCTGCTGGTAAACAATTATGCTGAAAACAGCCTGTACATGTCCCAGTTCACACAATAGGATCATCATCTCCCTCTGTTCTCCAAAATCCACAATCCATCCCCCGCCCCCCCCTTTTAAGGTAGAACATTTCCAAAATACATAAGGGAAAAACTCCATTTTCAGTTTCTCTTCCTGAAGGTAATAACATTTTGCAGTTCTCTTTAAATAAAATCCAGCCATGCTGGATCAATAAGAATGATGCCCATTTCCCTAATGGCAGCCGATTGCCATTTGCTATTCAAATCAGACTAGATAAATTACAGTACATGCCAGGGAACAGGCCAGTGAATTAAGACAGGCCTCCAGAGGACCAGCGATATTATTAATCTTTTAAGACACTATCATATTTCTTCTTGACAGTGTGCGTAGATTCACAGACACACTGCACCCAGATTGAAATATCAGCTGCTGAAAAAATCAATAGTGTTAGAAACACAATAATTTTTGGTCTGTAGGGCCTACACTAAGCAACACTTGTGCCCTCTGTGCCATCTCTTCTCCCACTTCCCATTTCCTATTTTCCCCTCCTACCTTCTTGTTCGTTCTTTTTCCATTCACAGGTTTTAAAAGCTTGTAAGCCCAAATGATAAGATATTACAAAGGAGTTTCCACTGCTAACAATTGCCATTGTGGTAAGAGCATTTATTTTCCATGGGTTGTTTTAAGCACAATTTCACTAGCATGGTAAAATGCTTTGTTGTGGGACTGTTCATTGTATGCACTTACTACAGACCCCCAACTCCAGTATACTTGCCTGTTTCATGAGGAAATATGGATATTTAGGGAGGTGACCATACCCAAATGTCCTAGGGAAAGTGGAAGGGAGAAAAAGACAATAATAGAAACCTGGACCAGAAGTGTAAAAAGGAGATTCACTGAAGAAGAATGAAGGGGAAAAAATAAAACAAAACAACAACAAAAAAGGTCTCAGAGAAAGTTGGGAGAGGAGAGCACTGCATGGTGGGCAGAGCCTTTGAATTATACTCAAGAAAAAGACTGAAGCCCCATCTCTGCTGCCTGTAGAAGGCATGATTTTGTTAGTTATGTCACCTTTCAAAGCCTTGGTTTCCTTATCTGTTAAACAAAATTATGCAACTACCTACTTCATAGCATTTTTGTGAGAGTTACCCAAGAAATTGTTTGCTTTTTTAAAGAGAAATGTACTTTATAAATGGTAAAGAATGACATAAATTTTATTTCTATCAAAGGGGAATTTCTGAAATGTCTGTTATTTTTTTCCCTTTATAGATCTAGACTATCATAAAGAGACTTTAGATGTTATCAATAAATATATTTAGAGTCATATTACTGGTAGAATTTGAACTAGAACTAAGATCTGTTGACTATTAGCCAGTACCTTTTATGTTTTACCAGACTGATTTGTTGCTTTTTCCAAATCTCTTTCTATTCCAGCTTCGAGATTGTTATTCTGGTTCATATTGTTTTTCAAACAACAAAGAAGAAACAAATAAACAAAACACAAAATAAGACAGAAACCACCATGCTTTGAGTATTTCTGTGTGATACTCTTTTGATCCCAAGTCTCTATCTAATTGCCTCCCATTTTTCTCCTTCCTTTCTTAGCAAATTTATTGAAAGAATTGTCTATAACTGGCTATTACCCTATCTTCACTTTCTACCCTTTCCTCAGCCAACTCCAATCAGGCTTTTATCCATTCCACTCTACCATACCTGCAATTGCCAAATCCAATGGTCACACTTTCATTCTGGTATTCCTCAAATTCTAAACAACTACTTCCTCCTACTTGAAACGCTGTGGCTATCTTCTGGGACACCTCTGTTTCCAGTTTTTCCTCCTACCTTATTGGGCACTTAACATCTCATCACATTTGAAATCCATTACTATTAATTCAATCTCAAGTTACTTCTGATTTTGGATAAGCACAGCATATTTGGCAGAACAATGATTTCTTAGAAGATGTCTGTGAGATATCTAGGTTTTCAATGTCTGCCTTTAGGTTTTCAAAATTTAGAATGGAATAGAAAATATAGTTTTTGGTTTGGTTTGAAGCTTTTGTTTATTCCATGTATTCAAAGCACAAATTATTGGCAAATGACTTTTGAATATCCATAAATGATTCTTAACCTAGAAACTTGCCAATGAACAGATTTACACATTTTGGCAAAACACATAGCACATCTTCAATCCACAGATTTTCACAAATACCTCCATTTTGAACTTGCTGTTCACATATAGCACCTCGTAGATTCATTTAATTGTGCCACCTAGTTTCTTCCAACAATTGTTCATTTTGGTCTAGATGGCAAGAAGTAAATATGAAAACCATTCCGAGTGAACAAAAGTAACCTGAATATGATTTCAGTTCTAGATTGTACTCTTGAACCCTAGCAAAAGCATGAAGACTTCTGTGAAGAATATAAGATACACATTAGCAGTATTCTGTCTTTCTGAGTCAGACAGAAATTGAGATGGTTTTTGTCTCAGAAGAAGAAACAGAACTTCCTGACTTACAAATAAGGGTGGAAGGCTATACCTGAACACAGTGATTTCTCATTCCATATCTGACTCCAAGTTTCGATCACGCTGTAACGTGAAAGGTCACTGACATGATAAAATATCACAAGATAGCATGGGACTGATCAAAGCCAAAAATTATCCAAATATACTATTGGAGAGAGCCCAAAAACTTCTTTTGGCTGTGAAGATACCAAGAATGTGAAAAGAGGGCTTTTTTTTTAAGAAAAAAAAGGAACGTTCCCATCATTTGCCTGTCACCTGCCACCAGGAGTAGCCTCTGGCCCCCCTTTTCCCTTAAATTCTTCCACAGAGTCAGCTTGCCAGGTGTATAACCAAGACTGTTTTTTTATCTAAACTAAAACAAATATTTTATTTTGGGTCATGAGAATATATCATCAAAATTCCCAAAGTTAATAATTTTATTTAATTATATATATTATTTTTTATGAACTGTTCTACTAAGTTAAACTGTAACGATATTAATCCAGGAAAAAAGCCCTGAATATAAACCAACAAGTTTGTAAACAGTTATCTCATGAGTTAAACATTAACTTGAAGAATTTAACTCAAAACTCCAAACAAGCAGGAGGAATCAAAAGGCCAGTAGAAAGGCGTAAACATTCTGCTGCCTCTGGTGTTGTTAGGCTCCCTTGGAACAGTTTGGCATTGTAATGGAAGGAAGCATTTTGGTGGCAGCAGGATGATGTGTAGAAGTCAAGGTGGGTTGGTGAACGCAAGAAACGAGGCCTGGAAGACCCTGCTTCTTATCATCACCTAGAGCAATGAGGTTAGACCTCAAGGAAAAGAAAATCATTGTAGATAAATATCCACTCACAACATTTATAGGAATTCACAGATAATAAAAGTGTATATAGGAATAGCCACAGCCATCTTGAAAAAGGTGTGTGCTTTAAGTATATGGATTTTTTTTTTTTTTAAACCAACATAGGTTAAAGATACCCAACACATGGCTGGCTGGCTTGGTTATATTTAACCATATTGAAGTCTGATCTGCCTTGGTTATATTTAATAATAATAAAACAAAGATGATATGTCTCCCTGTGGTACTGTGTTTTTAGGAACTGTCATTTCAAATTCTAAGCCATCTTCTTACTGGCCACTAATTCACCTCCTGATTAATAGAACCATATCACCTGAGAAAAAAATTACTGCTGAGCAGTAGACCAATATCAGAAAGGCTTTTCTGTACCTAAATTCCTTTATGGTAAATATAATCCTCTGGTAGGATTTTGACTCAAAAATTTAAAGAAAATCCACAAGGGCAGATACTTTGCACAATCTTGCTATCTGAGGTATAAGATAAAGTCAGTTTTTTTAATGCTATTTCAGGCATGGTTAGGAACTGTTAAGATTCTTTTTGTTGGTCTGTTAAAGATCAGTCCTGATTGCTGATTGAAGGAAAACCATTTTTAAAAAATCTTCCCAGTAAAGATCATTTAAAGAAGACTCTCATTTACCTTGTTAGATCAAAACAGCAAGGCCACATAATACTAACTGCTCAAGGGAGGGATGGGGGTAAACAGAAAAACAGGGAAGATACATGAGTGCAGAACCTTCAGATACACTTGCATATCTTTTATAGATACAAAAACATATGCTATAGCTCAACAGACCTTACTTTTGATATTTTAAACTATATATTTAATACGTGAATACTGCTTGTTTGACAGTACTTAGACAATATAGACTATACCCTAGACTATACCCTGTACTTATAGTGCTATTTACAGTTTATAAACTACTTTCACATAAATTATCTTTTGGTTTCTGGCAACTTCCAAACTAACAGGAGCAGGTCCTATCATCTTTGTTCTACAGATAAGCAAGTAGCACTCCAGCGCTAAGGTAACTGTTGCAGAATGAACTTGAATCAGAAAAACCACGACCCACGAGCAACCTGGTTTCCATGTGAAGATGGTGAAGGAAGGGATAGCATGGTGACTGTGGAAATGGGATTTTATAAGTGATCAAAGGCAGAGGATCAAGGGAAGCCTTCAAATAATTCAAAAGTTAAGTATAGACAGGCATGAGGAATAAATAGCAAAAGTTAGAATAATTTATGGGAAATAAAAAGTGGTTGGAGCAAGAAAGAAATTCCCGATTCAGACAACTTAATCATTTGGCATGATTAATTGTATAAGACTATGTTTGAGTTTCTCTGATAGATATGGTTGGCTGGGCAAACGTTGTATATTGTAACACTGACCTTTGCCTGAGGTATTTAATATCTAATTATTGAGATATCATCCAGAAATAATTATAATACAAGGCAATTCAGATATTTGGAATAGGAAGTTAGAGAAAATCATGACTTACAACTAAATTGACAATGGAAAGCTTTACTAAGACGGAGAAAACTAGCTGAACTTTGAAGAATGTATAAAATTTGGGAAGTAAAAAGAAGATTCAGGTTACGCGAAAGGTATAAGAAAAGTCACGGAAGGGAAAATTGAAAGATATATTTGGGAGCAGCAAATAAATCAGCTAGATGAAGTTGCAATAGGTAATAATGATAGAAACATAGGTTGAACCAGGAATATGAAGGGAGTACTCGAATATTGGGCTGAGAAGCCCACTTTATCCTATGGGCAAAAAAGGTCTATTAAATGCTTGTAAGTAGGGCACTGGCATGATCACAGTGGTAATTAATTGGGAATGGTGGGCAGAATAAATTGAAATTGGGAGAACCTAGAGACAGTAAGGGAAAAGGATCTATTGCAATAACCCAGACATGGTGATAAATACGTGACCTTGGTAGTGTCAGTCAAAATTTCTTACTTGACCTTGGTAGTATCAGATATATTGTGAGGGAAGAAATCATAATTCATATTTATTAAACCTCAACTATGTGCCAGGCAATGGGATATGCACTTCACATAGATTATTCCGTTTAAACTGAATGCCCACACTAAGAAGCAAGTAATGTTATTGTTTTCATTTTATAGATGAGGATTAAACAACTTTCTTAAGGCTACATAGTTTATAAGTGGTGAAGCCAGTATTCAAAACCAGGTAATCTGACTCCATAGCCTTTCCTCTTAACCCCTATGCATAGGGGTCTTGATGGTGGATCATACATAACAAGATTTGATAGAACTTGATGACTAATTATATATGACTCATAAGATCCAGGGAGGAATATGATATGATTATGAGATTTGTGTGTGTGTGATCAGTAGACTGGTGATACCATGAACAGAAACAGGAAATAAAAAAAGAACTTGACTTCATATTTTACAGTTGTTCTTAATGGTCCAATTGCTTTTTGGAATTAAAGTGTCAATTTACAATAAAAGTCACAAATGCAATTGAATCACCAAACATAGAGCACTTTGGAGATAGATGCTAGCCAATTTTTCTTTCCCAGGTTTCTAATGTGTACCTGGAGACTAGCACAGCTCTTGTTATGGAGGAGACACTCAACAGAAACGTGTTGAGGGAATCAGTTGGGAGGGTATTCATCATAAAGAAGTGAGAATAAAGATAGATAAGAGTAGGGAAGTCAAAGAGACATGACCCAGAGTTAGACAGACCTAGATCCAAATCCTGACTTAGTCACTTTTCCAGTATAGGACTTAGGCCAATTTACTTTCAATGTTTTGTAAAGATCAGGGGTAATAATCCATGAGAAAGCCAGGTTCCTTTCTGAATTCATTGCTTCTATGTAAAGCAATGGGTCTGTGCAAACGTGGAAAGTAGTGCTCCCAAAGGTCTCTACCTCTGACAAAAAGATCTACAGCCCTCTTCTTTTACTGAGTTAATTTACAAAAACTACACTAAGACTTATGAAAAAAAAAATCTACCAAATAATTTCTAGTTTTAAAAGAAAAATAAATTATTTTCTGAGAAATAAAAAATATAGTTTCAACTGAAAGGGAAATTTTAATTGCAGGGAGGCATATCAGCTGAATGGTTTAGCTTGGACTTATGGGATCAGTAGCAGCCATTGGGATATATATTAAAGGAAGACCAAGTTTAATTAGCCTTAAGATTTTTTACAGCTTGGCTCTTCTCTCCCACACCTGGTCTGATTCCACTGGGTCAACCTCCTTTTCAATCACATTCTCTCCCATCCTTTCTCCCTTGCTGTCATGACAAGCCAATGGGAGAATTACATACAGATGAAAACAAGGTTTGAGTAATTACTGAACCAGGGCTGGCTGTTGTTTGAATATCATTTTATTTTTTCCAAACACACAGGCCCTTGTATTCTTAGTCCTGTGTTTAAGACAGGGGTGATGCTGATTATATTATGACATTACAGCACGGACTGGCAGATCAGACAAAGTGAATTTCACTCAGTAATTAAACTGCAGTATCTTTCGTCTAAAATCCAGAGCAGGATTAATCGAAAGGTAGCTCTTTATCATTCCGATTATTGCTGGGATTTGAAGAGTGAGCCCGGAGATTCCTGATTTGATAGCTAGCCCGGAGTCTGGCAGACTGGTAGCCTCACATCTGTCTAACTTGCAAAAATAATATCGGATCAAGATACATTTGCAAGGTTTTACCCCTCCCTTTTATTTTATTTTTATCTGAAGAAAACACAGATTGATTCAAATATATTGCTATTTCTATTACCTTGTTTTCTATGGCAAAAATGTCTGTTAAAAAGAACAGGTCCTTCCAAATCCCACAGTATTCAACAGATGGTTTCCCATAATTCCACTTAGCACCATGCTCTAATGACTTATTTCTTTCCTTTTCAACATCTGAGACTCAATCTGAATATTTGGATGGCCCAGGCAACAGCTTCTCAAGCTGTTCAAAGGTTCTACTTTTATTTCAAAGGACTCAGTGTAGGACTTATAGAGGAATTTTGCTTCCTTCAATTGCTCCTTTAAATTATATGATATTCCCAATTTTTTAAATCAAGTAATTAGTTGACTCACTGATTCCCAATCCTGGATGCCCATAGAATTACCTGTGAGGCTTTGTGAACAATCAGTCATCTAGCGCTCACTTTAGACTCAATTAATTAAAATCTCTGGGAGTTAGACCCAAGCATCTGTATATATTTTTTAAGTCCATAGGCGATTTGGATGTGTAGCCAGAGTTGAAAACCATAGAGTTGGCAACACAGTGCACCAGCTGTATTTGCAAAAGATATCAAAACCAGTCATTATTGAAAGAAACGAGGTATGGTATTATTATGGGAAATCCTTAATAAAGTGATAGAAACCTTATCCTAGTACACTTTACATAGAAAAAAATATAGATAACCAGGTCTCTTAAGAACAGTGGAAGAAGGCGAAGACTCTTTAAAGTAGATAGTCCTCTCTGTTGAGGACACTTCCATTTGATCCATCTGATAACACTGAAGGTAATGGCTTACTGATTGAGCTCATCACATGATAACACTATAGCCACCAACCACATAATTTAAGATGATCACAGACTAACATCATAGAATCTCAGAGTTGGACAGAAGTTTAGAATTAGCTTCCATTTAATTTTGCCCCTTCTCTGTTCAGCTATCTTTAGGAAGAGAAAGGCAGGATTGAGATCTGAGTTCAAATTCTGACTCAGCCTGTTCCAGGATTTAAAAACACACATTCTGAAGTCAAACTGGATTCAATTATTAGTTCTGTGGTCTCTGGAAAGGGAAATTTACTTCTTTGAACCTTGGTTATCACATCTCTAAAATGGGCCCAAGAATACTAATCTCACAGAGCTATTTGGGTTTTATATTAATTAAATTAGATAAGAGTGCCTGGCACACGAAAGTCTCAAAACTCAGTAAAAATCTGTTGAAGGTAAATGCAACAATCACTTAAAATATATATAGATTGTCGCTGAGCCTCTATCCTTAAAAACTGTCAGTTTTGGAATTTACAGATCAGTTTTCTGGGAAATTTGACCCTCTACCCTCACCCCTAGGGAGGAAAGGGAATGAATCTAAAGAAGAATGGTTTTCAAATTTTATTGTGCATAAGCATCACCTGAAGGTGATCATTAAAAAAAGAAATTGCTGGCCTCCACTCCCAGTTACTGATTCAGTATGTACGGGTGGAATTTAAGAATATGCATTTTAGCAGTCATCCAGATGATTCTGACTCAAGGTCAAGCTCCTAACTTTGATAAAGGCAGCTATAAAGGGACAGAAATTAGCCAAACATTTACCCAAAATAACCATACAGACTGTCTGGACTTGGAAGAAGCCATGTTTTCAGTTTCTTAGGTCAGAATTCAGTTAGATGAATTTAAGTCATGAGCAAATATAACATGTTCACAGAGTATGATCATGCTAATGGAATAAAAAATCTATTTTTTCTTTCATTAAATACACTTCCTGAATATCATTTAGCCACCTATACGACCTTTAATTTTTTTTTTATCACCACTGGATACATGTAAGTATACAGGCATGTATCAGATTCATTATCAACTCATCCTTTTCTTTCTAACAAAATAATAAAGTAGTTTTTTGAAAATTGGCAAATCCTCTAAACAAAAGCAGCTATTTCTTCTTTTAAAGGCATTGTAGAATAAAGTATTTTAAATTGCATTAATCAAAATTCATAGTAAAAATCAATGCACAATTGTGAGTTGAATATTTTAAACACAACTGATAAATTAATTTGCTAAAATGATGATAGCCAGTCTATAAATGAAGACTTCTCTGGATCTAAAGAGTAATTTAAACATTTTCACTCTCAAAATTTTCCTAAGGAAAAGAAGGTGACAGAAATTTCAGAAATGTGTCCAGAGTTTGTAATACAATATACCAACTCATATGCACTAACTCCCTATAGTCTATCCAGCTGGGGAGAAAAAAAAGATATCAACATTGAGAAAAGTCTGTCAACATTACAAGACAATATACCCTAGTGGTCAAGGGTGAAGCCTTGGAGGAGAATCCTCTTTTTACTACATACCTGTAAGAGCTAGAGTAAGCTATCTAAGACTGAGTACTTCTAAGAGAAGGATGTGGTGTGGTAGCCACAGTGGGTGCTGAGAAAATGCAAGCTATTATTTATTATATTAGTTGACAGTTATTTCAGTAACACAAGATATGTCACAGGTAAGATTATGTCAATTCCTAAATGAATGGTACAGATATTGAGAGCTACAGGAACCCCAAAAAAGAGAATGTTGGTAAGACTCGTAAGGTTTTTGTGAATAGGGATTTGAGTTGGGTAATGCAGGATGAATAAGATTTGCTTGGACAGAGGGATAAAGATCATTTTTAGGCTGGGTTGTCTGAGTGTGTATAGGGGGTGAACTGAGCTGCAGATCAGAGGTAGAAAGTATAGAGAGTGTTTGGGGGCTGTTAAATAAACAGATTAGGATAAAACTGAAAAGATAATTTGGGATAAGGTAATAGAGGGTTTTGAATTCCAAGTCATTTGTAGTTTTTTTCGTAGAACTTTAATTGCCCATATATTTTCACAGTGGAATTCAACATCTCTTTAGAACAACAGTTCTCAAATTTTGGCATGCATCAAATCAACTGAAGGGCTTGATAAAACACAGATTGCTGAAAATTCTCAACCACCAATCTACCACCCCAAAGTTTCTGATTCAGAACAGGCCTGGGGTGGGACCTGACAACATATTTCTAACAAATTCCCAGGTGATGCTAATGCTGCTAGTTTCTTTGAGAACCAGGCTTGGGAAAATGTAAAACAGAGTTGAATGGAGGGGGATAAAAGTAGGAAATACTCTAATAACTGAGTAATCTTTATTTCCTACAAAATTTTACCCACTTTCACACCAAATCATAGAATAATCTAAATGGAAATTTTTTAAGGAATAAAATTCTTACTTTGACTTCCTAAGCTCTTTATTGGGTATAGTCCCTTAATGGTGGGAATGATGAGAACTATGGTCAGAAAGAGCCCAGGGCAACCAGCCTGGAAAATTAAAGACAACTTACTCCCAATTAAGGATATTTCAATAATTGAAAATAATAGAGCCAAGAGGTTGAATACATTTTTACTGGAATATTTATTCCGAAGAACTTCTAACAACCCATGCTGGACATTTTGTACTTGGACTACATTTACTGCCTGTCCCATAATCCACAAATTATTTTCAACTCTCCTTCCTTCACTATTTTCTTTTCTTTAAGAGGCAGTCAGGATTGAGCAGGCGGAACAAGACCTCCCTACTTAGGCATGGGCCACTGTGTAAGTATCACTACCTCCTGCTTCAAAACTTCCACTATGCAGTAACTAGATTGTAAGAAATATTATAAAAGGTAGAAAGAGGAAATGAAATGCTCTCAGAGACTCTATTTTCTTATGCATGATTCCAAGGCCATATCTCACAAGTCAGTACTTTGTTTTCAATGGCAGACAAAAAAAAAAGTTTTGTTTTGAAGATTTGTGTAGAAGTCTGGGAAAAAGGGTCAAAAGTGGATTTGAAATGTTCAAAACTCCAAACATCTCTCAACAATAACAGCTTCTTCATTTCTTAGCCATTTATCTTTCCTTAAAATAAGATGCTATGTAATTACAAAGTATAATTAATAATAATAACAACAATTACAAGTACAACAGAAATAATGATAGTAAGCACCATGGGCCTAGATCCCCATAGTTACAAAGGATAAGAATTTGTCTCAGTGTTTTCAAGAACAAACAGCAGCCCACTAATACAGAGAAAAAAATTAAAGAAAAAAAATAGTTCCTATGATTCCTGGAAAATACCACAGAAAAATAGATAATAAACTTTAATACCTATTGAAGATCTTCATTTTAAAGATCTGGTCAGGCAATGTATTAGACAACATGAGGCCTCTAATGTCTCATATGAAACAGTATCAACATTAATTCATGGCTGGTCCCAATTCCATTTCTAATTAAGCATGCCCATCCACTCACAAGAAGGAAGAAATATCATTTGTATAATGTTTAACAGTTTAAAAGAATGTTCACAAACATAATATTGTTTGATTGTCTCAACAATCCTTTGGAGTAGGTAAGTAGGGCAAGTATTGATATTATACCCATCAGAAGGTGGAGAATTACAGGTCAGAGAAAGAAATAAATTAATCTTTACTAAATTTACACATTTGCTCAAATTCTGTGCACACCTGAAAGGAAGTCTGAATATTGAGTTTTACATAACAAGAAGGAGGCTCAGATATGCTGATACCTGCTCAAGATTACACTTGGCAGAGCTGGACTTGAATACAGATAATCCAGCTTGAGATGCCAAGCTCTTTCCACCAAACTATACTGACTCTCAATTGTAAACATCCAGTTATAGAAACTGACTCGTCTCAGTAGTACACTCTTAAGAGAACAACTTAAATGCCACAACCACTATTAGTTTTCAGGGTTTTTTGTTTATTTGGTTTTTTGTTTGTTTTTAGTTAGCCTGACAAAAAGTACACATGCCTTGAGAAGATGTGCATCTTTACAGTATTACTTAGTCTGTCAAGAGACAAGGGGAGAGAATTTTTTCATTGATTCAGAATACTGATTTTTTTAATTAAATTCAGTTTTATTAAAATATATTCACATACCATACAATCATCCATGGTGTACAATCAACTGTTCACAAGAATACTGATTTTTAAAAGTCACTCCATCTACTCACAGATACAAGAGACAATGCAAGCCTATTTCAGCAGAATATTCATTGTAAGAAGACAAATCAAAAGACTAACCAATTTCATAGCCTCAACTTTAAGCTATTAGTTTCTGAAGATGTGGCCAATATGCATGCTGAAACGGAATGTAAGAGAGGAGGGTATAGAAACAAAACCCATCTTTCATTCGTTGTTGTGAACTCAAAAGTCTCAAAGCTATACATTCAGACTTAGAAATCTCTTGACCAAACTATCATGCCTCTGTAATTTTATTCTTTACATGCATTTACTTGTACAACTGTAGTGCTGCAGTGTTTTTTTTTTTAAGAGTTACATTCTCCTTCCACTTAACTTCTGACCTAGAAGGTTTGGCAAAACATTGTCTTTCCACAAAAAAGACAGAGGTTTCTCTTAGATGATACCTTGGAAATCTGGGCTGTGGAAGTGAAGGAAAGTGTAGTATATAAGTAAATATTTGTGAAATTAAATTGAATTTTTGAATAGTAAACTAACGAATTCACTGAAAGAGAATTGTTTTATGTCCTGAAAACTACCTTTCTACTGGGCATTTTCAGAGAATTTCAGAATTTCAGAGTTGATGTTATACCAGGGATTTTATTTTTATAATGACAGAAAGTCAGTGTTAGTAGAGTTCATTAAAATTATAATTATATCACCTGTCTATGGCTTGAATACTCCCAAAAATTTCTCTTAAAAGTGATTGTTCACCCTAGGCTTAAATACATTGCTCTTAGGGAACCAAGATTTGTTGATATTAGGCACTAAAATTCTCATGACATATTGCAAGGTAGGAATTATTTAAATCCATTTTATAGATAGGAAAACAAATTCAGATAGGGAGGTTCAAGAAATATTCCAAGAGACAAAGAATTGGTAAGTGGCATAACCAAGATTTAAATATGGATCTATCTTCCAGACCAATAAATTTTCTCCCTGTCTGCTTTCCACCTCTGAGTACACAAGACTGCTAGAAAATTAGTTTTTTATATTGGTCTAAACATTTTATTTTTGTAGTTTTCATCAATGGCTTTTCTTCACTTGTTGGGCTCAGAAAACGGTATAATTTATCTTTCATGAGACAGTCTTTCAAATATTTGAAGACAGTTATCACATCCCTTCTCCTGAAT
This sequence comes from Choloepus didactylus, assembly GCF_015220235.1. Classification (NCBI taxonomy): domain Eukaryota; kingdom Metazoa; phylum Chordata; class Mammalia; order Pilosa; family Megalonychidae; genus Choloepus; species Choloepus didactylus. The sequence continues at coordinate 80,438,905 of NC_051307.1, forward strand.
TTCCAAATAATCCCAGTTTCCTTAACCATTCCTTATATTGCACATTTCATTTCCTATCATCCTGGTCACTTACCCCTGAAGACATTCTTATTTATTTAGATTCCTTGTATGGGAGTGGGACTGTATTTTCCAGATATAACTCATCCTCGCTGATGAGATGTGAGCAATACAGTGAGGTTTAAGATGCTTCAAGTTCTAGACACTGTATTTGTGTTATTGTAGCTTAAGATCATTCAGGCATATTTTCCCTTATTTTTCTGTGTGTGTGTGGGATTGGGGGGGGGGTTGTATCTCATTGATATTGACTTTACCAATGGACTAAAATGTCTAAATCTTTCCAACACAGCCCTTTTTTTCTTTTCAATAATTCAATTTTATTGAGATGTATTCACAAACCATACAGTTATCCATAATGTACAATTGTTCACAGTACCATTATATAGTTGTGCATTCATCACCAAAATCAATTTTTGAACACTTTCATTATCACACACACAAAAAAATAACAATAAAAGTTAAAGTAAAAAAGAACACCCGAAACATCCCATACCCCCCATGCCTCCCTATTATTCATTTATTATTTGTCCTCATTTTTCTACTCATCTGTCCATACACTGGATAAAGGGAGTCGGAACCACAAAGTTTTCACAATCACACAGTCACACAGTGTAAACAACATAGCTATACAATCGTCTTCAAGAATCAAGGCTACTGGGTTGCAATTCAACACTTTCAGGGATTTCCTTCTAGGTATTCCAATACACTAAAAACTAAAAACGGATATCTATATAATGCATAAGAATAACCTCCAGAATGACCTCTCAACACTTTTTGAGATCTCTCAGCCACTGACACTTTATTTTGTTTCATTTCTCTTCCCCTTTTGGTCCAAGAAGGCTTTCTCAATTCAATGATGCCAGGGCCAAGCTCATCCCTGGGAGTCATGTCCCATGTAGTGGGGAGGGCAGTGAGTTTACCTGCAGAGTTGGCTTAGAGACAGAGGCCACATTTGAACAACAAAAGAGGTTCTCTGGGGGTGACTCTAAGGCACAATTTTAAGCAGGCTTAGCCTTTCCTTTGCAATCAAAAATGTCACAAGGGCAATTCCCAAGATCGAGGGCTTGGCCTTCTAAATTGGTAGTCCCCATTGCTTGTGAGAAAAGCATTAATTCCCCAGGTGGGAAAATTTAATATTTCCACATTTTCTCCCAGTTTCTCAAGAGGGCTTTGCAAATACATTCTTTTTTGTCTGCCCAAATTACTCTGGGATGCATTGGGGCTTCACACTAACCTGTACAAACCAACCAGATTTTACTCCCTATTCAATATTGTATGTAATTATGTTGTTTGAATAAACTGACCACACAAGTTAAATTATATAGTGTGCTTCAAAAAATACAGATTATGCACCTAATAAACATCTTTTCCTTTGGTCTCACAAGGAAGTTGAAATTTTAAAACACAGTCAATACTGCCGTTTACTCTTTAGTCTGATTTACCTTAGTCTTACTGATGCATTCACCGCCACTATCTATATGAGGACACTTCCATTTCTTCCACAAAGAAAGAGGAAGAGGTGAATAAAGAAAAAAGAAAAAGAAAAAGAAAATGACAACTAAAAAAAACAAAAGAAAAAAAAAATTAAAATAAAATACAATAAAAAAGTCAGACAACAACACCAATGTCAAGAATCCCATACCTATTCATTATATCTTCCCCTTATAGATATTTAGCATTGGTATATTGTCCTTGTTACAATTAATGGAAGCATATTACAATGTTATTGTTAACTACAGACTCTAATTTGCATTGATTGTATTTTTCCCCCAAACCACCCCATTTTTTAACACATTGCAAAGTTGACATTCACTTGTTCTCCCTCATGTAAAAACATTTTTATGTTTGTATATTTAATCACAATAACTGGACACTCTAGGTTTCAGTAAGTTATACCTTCCTAGTCTTTATCTTCTGTCTTTCCTTCTGGTGTCCTACATGTTCCTTTCAATCTCCCTCTTTTAACCATACTCACAGTCATCTTTGTTCTTTGTACTTATTTTGTGCTACCATCATCCAATATTGTGCTATCCATTTCTAGATCTATACAATTAATCCTGTTGAACATTCTGTATTCCTTCAGCATCAGATGCCCAATCTTTACCCTCTTTCTATCTCCTAGTATCTTCATTTCTACACTCTTCTCCAAACCTTTCTCTCATGTCTTTTCCTATCTGTCTGTAGCACTCCCTTTAGCATTTCTTGTAAAGGAAGGCTCCTTTTCATGAACTCTCTCAGTGTCTGTTTATTGTAAATATTTTAAACTCTCCCTCATTTTTGAAGGACAGTTTTACCTGATATAGGATTCTTGGTTGGCAGTTTTTCTCTTTTAGTATCTTGAATATATCATACCACTGCCTTGTCACCTCCATGGTTTATACTGAGAAATCCACACTTAGTCTTATTGAGATTCCTTTGCATGTGATGGATTGCTTTTCTCTTACTGCTTTCAGAATTCTCTTTGTCTTTGACAGTTGACAAACTGATTAGTAAGTATCCTGGAGTAGATATATTTGCATCAGTTCTGTTTGGGGTACGCTGTACTTCTTGGACCTGTAATTTTATGTCTTTCATAAGAGTTGGTAATTTTTCATTGATTATTTCCTCTATTATTCTTTATGCCCCTTTGCCATTCTCTTTCTCCCTCTGGGATACCTATAACATGTATATTCATGAACTTCATGTTGTCATTCAGTTCCCTAAATCCCTGCTCATATTTTTCCATTCTTTTCCCTATCTTTTCTTTTTTGTATAGGATTTCAGATGTCCTGTCCTCTAGTTCAGCAATCCTTTCTTCTGCCTTTCCAAGTCTGCTGTTGTATGTCTCCATTGTGTTTTTCATATCTTCTATTGTGCCTTTCATTCCCATAAGTTCTGTCTTTTTTTTTTTTTTCCAGCCACTAACCACTTTATTACATACTCAGCACAAAGGGTCTAAAAGAGCAGGGGAAGAGATTCCATTGTTGCTGGTCTCGGGGAGGCCAACTGCTTGGGCCAGGGTCTGTGGATCTGTTATTTGTTTTTTCAAGCTTTTGAATTCTTCCTTATGATCACCCAGTGTATTCTTTATATTCTTCTTTATATCCTTTATATCCTTCGTCACATTTTCTTTCAACTCATTGATTTGGTTTAGAAGATTTGTATGAATATCTTTAATTAGTTGGTTCAATTCCTGAATCTCAGTTGAGGTGTTAGTTTGTTCCTTTGACTGGGTTATATCTTCAAATTTACTGGTTTGGCTTATGATTTTTTTGCTGTCTAGGCATCTGATTTTCTTGATTAGTTTATTCTGGAGGTTGTTTTCTCTCTTTTGTCTTGCATTTTCTTGTTGGTTCTCTCTGATCTCTCTATTTCTTTGTTTCTTTTGCTGGCCAGTTGTCAGGGCTTGACTCCCAGTCTTCCCCCAAAATCGTGGCCTGCCACAGGGATGGGATTGTATGGCAATATAAATCTGCTGGCTTATGGTGGTGCTCTGTTTTCTGCTGTTCAGCAAGACTTGGGTTTGTTTTAGAGCCTTGCTTTGACAGTTGTGTTGTTCATATTTCTCAGCCAAAACTGGGGTTGGTTTCTGTGCAGGGCATGTGGACCAGCTCCTGTGGTCCTAATGAAGGGTCCAAAGCATCTTTTCAAAAGGGCTTCTTTCCCCTTGCACTTTCCAGACTGTCTAGCAGATGGTGCTATTCAGTAATTTACTCATCCTCAGAGGCTACTTTGCCTCTGAGCACAGGCTGCATCTACCCAGGTAAGCTGAAATTGCAGGATTCCTATGCCCTTACTTTGCTGGCCAAAATCTGGCTTGATGTGGGGCTACATCTGTGGCTGAGTACCCCCTCAGCTGACCCAGTATCCCAGCTGTCCCCAAGGCAAGGAAATGGCCACCGGCTGTTTCCCTTAAGGGTGGAGAAGGGTTTGCAGACCCAGGGCTGGAAACACAGTCTCTGCCATGTTTTCTCAGTCTCTTTGTCTCTCACTGACCTGGGCCTTGAATTGTCCCTCCCTGTCCCCCAGGTCATCAAACAGTGGGGGTATGTCTCATTGCTGTGAGATACTTTAAAATCAGTGTCCCTGGTGGGAGTGTTCCCATCCGCCTTTCCCTCACTGAGCCCAAGTGAAGGGGAAGGGAGAGGATTGGCTGGTCTGGGATGGAAGATTCCTACCTAATATTTCTTCTCTTTCTTCAAGTAGGCATCTGCAGGGTGCTTCTTCAGTCTATATCCTCCTCCAGAGTTTCAAACAATTCAGAATTGTTCTTTTCTTTGCTGAATCTCTGGAGAGGAGTATTCAGTAGCTGTTTACATTGCCATGTTGATGATGTCACTCTCACAACCCCTGTTTTTGTTTTATCTACCCTATATCATTCATGTGCCATCTTTTCAAAATACAAAGGCACAATCTTGCATTACCTTTTTTAAAGATTTCATCTGGTTAGATGTAGCCTAGATGTAGATGAAGGCTAGACCATCATTCTAGTCTTTCAGATGCCTTTGGAACTTGATTACTTCATTCAACATCTTTTCTGGGCATCTGGCTTCATGTCATCTGCAAATCTGATGAACAAGCTTTCAGCTAAGTAGTTGGAAAAAAATGGATATCCTTGCAATATGCCATAGGAAACCCCTCTACTATGACACAGTCAATTATCTGCACCAAAAGTGTGGTCATTCAACAAATTATTTATCTATCTGTACTTATATCTAAACCCAGGAGTGATCAGGTAAATATTGAAGACATGCTTGCATTGATCCATTCTGGTTTCTGAACCACTTCTTTCAGGGGATCATAAATCATTCCTTTATTTTCTTAATAATCCATTCTAGACTCTTGCTTATTACTGTTTGTTCTCATAATCTATCTTCTTAAACTCTCTGAAAATCACAACATTTTCATCTTTTTAGTTTTGTAACTTTTTTTTTCTCTTGTCCTCAAGTATCATTGGAAGTAATTGGTGATCTCATTGACAAATCCTTTCACTAGTCTATGTTTCTTTTCCTTCTCTCTTACTTTCTTTCTAGACTCTTCTTTTCCTTTTCCAAATACTCATGTATAATCATGGACTTCATCCAGAGATGCGATTCTGGTCCCAGAGAGATCCTCAAAGAGTGGAGAGGACTTGAACAAGGTGTTGTCTTCACGTCCCTGATTATACTGGCAGAGGAGAATGGACCAGGATTAGGTGAGGCTTTGCTCTCATCTCTGTGCATGGCTCTGCATGACTTTTGTTTTCTCACTTCTAGCTATGTACCTGGAGAGGGTTCCATCCTTTTTCTATTCACTTTGGATGATTTTCATTACCAAAGATTTGAGACAGCTTTGTATTTCTCAGCTTTTAACTGAGAAAAGTAATGATATATAATGCTTTTATTTTTCCATGAAGACTTTCTCTGAGGCAAGCATTTACCACGACCTTTACCTAATCAAGAAAAGTTGTTTAGGGGCTGGGGAGGCAAGTTGGACTTTAAATGCACAAATCAGTTCTAATAAAAACACTGAGATTCAGGTGCCTGAGGTTAGAAATACTGGAGGGAATTCAATTACACTAATTAATATTTAAGAAGGGCTAGAGATCACATATTGAATGTGGGAAACTAGGCCAGTCTGACATGAGCATATGGGGAGGGCAAGATCAACTGATAAAAGTAACAAACAAATCATACATAAATGTTCCAACAAAAATGAAATAGAGAATATAAAATAAATGTTCCAACAGACACTGAAGGGGAGGTAAAGTAAATGCTCCACAAGACAGACATAAAAGCAAAATTTTCCAAACACACAGGGCATTTTATTGGTTATATGTAAATGCATATTTTCACATGAGTTTTCCAAATAAGGTAGCAGAAAATGTGACCCATTTATAAAAACAGTTTAGTTTGGGTTCTGTGGATTCACAATATACTGTTTATTCTTATTTCCTTATGGACTTATCAAGTAGGAGCCCTAATAAGGCTTGCTTTACATAAAAGGCAGTTCCCTATTAGCTAAGCCTAGCTGAATACCCAAATCTGATCGATAGGTTGAAAACTACCATATCACTTGTTCTACACAAGTTTTTTCTAATTCTAGCTCTGATGTGATTTGGTTGGTATCACAGCTTCATAATTGACTTTTCATTTTTTGCCCAGATATTCAATGCTGATTTTTGGCCACTCCCGGTACTCTTGAGACTTTACTAGAGAAGGCACTAACGGTACCAGAACAACTTTGCTTCTACCATGGTACTTTCTTCTTCCACATTGGCAATTCACTACCCTTTTCCATATCTTCTCTACCTCTAAATCCTCCCTTCCTCTTTCCTTTTACTCTATTCATCAGAAGGTGTTGTGTCTGAACTTTGTACTACTAATCTATCAACCTTATTATTTGAAAGCTTCACCTTCTGAAAGCAACAATTTATCAAAACCCTATTGGCTGTATCATAAAAAACAAACAAACAAACAAACAAAAAATAAACTTCACAGTGCCATTTTGGAAGTTTTGAGAAGGGGGAGCAAAGGGAAGTCAATGGACTGCATATTGGCTCTGCTATCACCTGTATTATGCAAAGACAGAAACAGAAGCATAGAGTTGTTGATGGAAGGAGGATTGAGAAACTAACATTTGGACCCCTCTTCCACATTTTCTCGTGTATACAAATTGTAATTAAATGACGCTGGACAAACCCTATGTTTATGTACAATTTGCAGTCATAGGCTTAAGGAGAAAATAAAGCAAAACCAAATAAGCAAAAAAATGCGGTTGCTGTCCTTCAAGACCTTAACCTCTAGTTGGGGAAATAATCCAAATTAAAAAAAAAAAAAACAACAAAACCAAGATAAAGCATCCCCAAAGGGTTCAATTGTCACTTAATGCTATTGATTGACTAGTGTCCCCCAAAAAAGGCATGTTTAAATTCTAACCTCCAGTCCTATGAATGTGAACATATTTGTAAATAGGATCTTTTTTAAGATATTATTATTTAGGATGAAGTCAAGCTGGCTTAGGGTGGGTTCTTGTTCTGGTTTGCTAATGCTGCTATTATGCAAAACACCAGAAATGGATTGGCTTTTATAATTGGGTTTATTTGGTTACAAAGTTATAGTCTTAAGGCCATAAAGTATCCAAGGTAAGGCATCAACAACAGGGTACCTTCACTGAAGGATGGCTGATGGCGTCCAAAAACCTCTGTTAACCGGGAAGGCACATAGTTGGCATCTGATTGCTCCCAGGTTGCGTTTCAAAATGGCGTTCTCCAAAATGTCAGTGTCAGTTTCCAACAGCTGTCTTTAATATGTGTCTCTCAGCTGCAGCAAGTGTCTGGGCCTGTGTGGCTGTTTTTAAAGTACTCTAGTAACCAATCAAGATCCAAGCTGACTGGGTGGGGCCACACCTCCATGGAAATAATCCAATCAAAGGAATTACCCACAGTTGGGTGGGTCACATCTCCATGGAAACAACCTAATCCAAAGGTTCCAACCTAACCAACACTAATACGTCTGCCCTCACAAGATTGCATTAGAGAACATGGCCTTTTCTGGGAGACATAATGTATACAAACCAATACAGTCCTTAATCCAACATGACTGGTATCCTTAGAAGAAGAGGAAATTTGAATACAGTAGTATGACAGAAGACAGAGAGATAGCCTGTGATAGAGGCAGAGATTGAGTTGTACTACAAGCCAAGGAATATCGTGGATTGCCAGCTACCACAAGAACCCTACAGACTTTGATTGAAACATGGCTATGCTGACACCTTGATTTTGGACTGCTTCAAAGCTATAAGACAAATTTCTGTTTTGTAAGCCAACTAGTTTGTGGTTCTTTGTTATAGGAACCTGGCAAATTAAGATAATAAATAGAGGAGCAGAGAGAGAAAACAAAGTTACTCTCTACAATTTGTTTGAACCAAATTAGTGATTTCATGGCCCCTGGGCTTACAAAAAAATGATTGAAGGGTTAAACAAATATTTAATTAAAATGCAAATTTCAAAATATATATTTGTCACCATTTAAATTTGTGATTGAAAACATTCAAATTTAAATGTATTAAAAATTTTTTAAATCCATTGGATACCAATGTGTTATTACAAGTTAAATATATACAATCTGGTTAACTAGCTTTCATGCAGGCTTCAAATTAAGGCTCTGATATTCGAAGTAAAGTTGCTTAACAACAACAACCAAAAAAACCTGTCACTGAACAGCAACTATCATCTGTGTGTCTCATGATTTTCTTGATACTGTATAGTTCTCCACACCCTTCCAAAAATATACTGAATGCTGAAGCCAATGTAATAATTCAATCCTGAGTTCCCATTTCTTTGTATATTCAGCAATATATTCTTATTGATTTGATAATAATCAATATGATAAATAATTTGAACATACAAAATGAATTTATTTTAATAAAATGCTACTTTTATAACTTCATATGTTAAGTTTCCTCTATGATTTAGTTTGAAAAGAGGGTTGTGCTGTGCAAAAGAAATATAAAAATAATTTGTATATCAAATAATCTGTATGGCCCCTCCAACACAAGGCACTGTGATTCTCATGCTTCTGACTCCAGGCTGCTCAGTTACTGAATTTACCAATTCGCCGGCTTAGGCCTCTGTATACAGCAGATATGTTAGGCACAAACTGGATTTCGTATATTGGCTATCATTCCTTCAAGCTTAAGAAGGATGATATTTTTATACTGAGGAACAGATAATCATGAAGCAATTACATGTTGAAAGATGTCACCTTGTCTTAACCTTATTCAACACTCTTCGAGTAATATATTAGTTTCACAATTAATCAAGAACTAAGTCAATGGAAATATCTTTAATTGTCTAAAAAGCACTGCAAATATTAATTATATAATTTATGGATACATACTCATCTGTAATACATTTACTTAAAATATTTAACATCAAAAGACTCCAGAAGATATTTTCTAACCTTAATTGGCTGTTACCTATAGTTACGAAAAGAATAAACCCCAACTATCTTCCACCATTACAGAGAATGAAACTAGCAACTGAAGATAGAGTCATCTTCCAAAATCTGAGCTACAGTCTATTATGGAAATATTTCAAGCTTTCATACAGTAATGTATAAGTCAAACTTAATTGAGATGAGTCTTTCCCAATCTTTTTGGGGAATAAACAAATACAAGCCAGTATTATGTATGCATTTTTTTTTTTAAAGGCTGTAACTTGAAAGGTAGCAAAGTGAGAAGTCTATGAACGTACTTTTTTTCCATTCTGGCTCCACATTCCTTGCTATGTGACCTTGAGCAAATTATTTAAACCATCTTAGCCTCAGTTTCACTTCTATAAAAGGGAAGAAATAATAATACCTATTTTCCTAGATTTGTAGAGAGAAATAGATTAGATAATAAATGAAAGTTGCTTAGCACATTGCCCAACACATAAAAAGCTCCCAATTAATACTATCTACTATTATTACTGCAATTGTTAAACATCTAAAAGCCAGTTTTTTTCCCCTGCTTATTTTTTCTATGACCTGATTTTATTCCTAATTTGTTGACTCTATGTTCTTCCCTTTTGGAATGGTATGTTCTATTTAGGTTTCTCTTTGATTCTAGAATGTTCTCTAGCTAATAGCTCCTTAATTCTACCTCAATTATCAGCTAGGTATACAGGGTTTTATTTTAGCAGCTCTGCACTTGCTTTTCTGTTACTGCTTGTGCTATTTTCTTGTGCCTACTCAGTGGTTCAAAATGTAAAACTCAAGGAAGAACTAAACATTATAAGGCATTTATTGAGACTAATGGTTATCAAAATTGGGCAAAAAGTGTATATTAAAAATAAACCACACCAAGGGAAAGCAGTTGATGATAGTAATTGTGAAACGGCTGAACATGTTGGGAATCCATGAACCCCAAAGAAACAAAACAAAACAAATCAGAAGGCCATGAAACTTACGTGATTTACAAGGGAAGCCCAAACTTAATGAACAGCCTCTGAAGACTACATGAGGCAGGAAAGTAACTTCTAGGTAAAAATTTGGACGAGAGAGTAATACTGAAAGGACTAATGTTCTCTGATCAAATGATATTTACAAGAATAGAAAGAGAAATAAGATAAATGGAAATTTTTACTTTGTTTGGCTTTATAGGATAACCTGCATAGAGGGGACAATAAGTCTGTATATACCACAATACATGGGGTGCTTAACAAATGCTTGATGACGAAGGCAATAGCAGTGAGGATGATGTATTTTTAACAGTTAGAATTATGCACAAGATAAATAAAAATTACAAACCATTGACAGACATTGGACAAGGTATTCTATGACACAAAAGCTTTTCTTAAATAACCCTCTAAGGACTTAGATATTTGAAAAATATTTCATGTAGGTAACAAAAACAAAATGGTTGTTTTTTTGCAAAGATGCATGCAGATGTATGGCTTTTTGCCTTTTGCCTGTATATGGACCTGTCTTTCAACTTCCAAGAGCACTAAATTCAGTTAAAAACCAAAAACAAAAATACTGCCAAGGAAATTGAGATGGTAATGTAACATCATGCTTGAGAGAATAAACTATCAAGACAGGATGAATAAAACCAACTGAAATGGAACAAGGAAACAACAAAAGTCAAGGAAGCTTTCTGTAGTTTGAAATAAAAATACTACTAAGCAAAACCAGTCATATATTCATGAGAATATCAAGAGAAGAATTTTTCTCATATTCTATGTGTATAACTCTGATGAGATTACTTAAAATGTGGGAAGCTTTTTCAGAATGGCCTTTGTTTACAAACGAAATTATAAGACATTTCATGAAACAAAGGAAAAATGATCAGAAATAAAACTTTTAAATTACCAAAAAGAAAAGGCCAGCCTACTTAGGAAAAGAAAACTAAAGTCAGTCACAAATGTTGGGTTAACTGTTTTAAGAAAACATAGTTAGATACACTTCCTTTTAAGCCTTGATATCTTCTCTTCTTGAAAGGAAATCATTCCACTCTGCTGAAAACTATATTTAGTTATAAACCAGTATCAATGTAGATTAGTTTCAAATCTCCATTTAGAAAAAAATTAACATATTCATTCCCATTCCAATATGAACTGTCTAAACTTCTAGAATCATCTTAAAGAGAAAAATGTCACCCTTTCTGTTAATTATCTGTTCTAGCTTTATTACGGTAATGGACATTTGGAAGATAACAACATGCAGGAGGATGATGTTATGGCGAATATAGCCACCATGTCAATATGCTAATTTAATGCATGACTTTAAAATAGAGCTTTCCATTTATTCTACTATTTATTTTTGCCACTATTAAAATATCCTTTCATCATATTTGCTACAAATGCAATAGATATTATTCATGGCTAAAAATGACAACAGTGTAATTGTATGATGAAAAGTATATCATTTTCCCATTTATATTTTGATAAAATCTCTTTAGGTAATATCATTTCATGTTAGGCTTTTTTGTGTTGCTTAATATTGTAATTAATAATTCATATTTTTGTCTTTCTACTCTCACTCTGACAACTTTTATTTTTAATCAGTGGGCATGTGCCAAATTGGTTTGTTATTTATTTATAATGTAAAATGACAAGGGAATTGAGTATGTGGAATAAGATAGAGAGATTTTCTTTCATTTTCCAAATTTTTTTTTTTTTTTTAGTAATGGGAGTGTTTCTTGCTTACCCTTATGGACACAAGGATTTTGGAGAAGTTGGATCAGATGACACCAATACCTCCTATTGATAACATGCAGTAAATATAATAAATGGAACTTTCATTTGTATTTTTAAAATCCATTTTAGTTTTGTGAAGACAGCTGGGCACATACATAAAAAGAGAACAAAAAAAAAACAAAATTTGTAAATATCTCTGTTCTGATAGATCATATATGCCAATTCAGTAAAACTCCTGACCAAACAGATCTATTTGTATTCTTCTCTAAAACATTAGAAATTGCAAATTAGTAGGAACAAATAGAAAAAAAAAAATGCCAAAGATATAGGTTTTCCATTTTGTAAAAAAGTTCTGTCTGTGGGCTTTACAGAATATTAAATAATCACTTCAGCATTGCCCATAACCAGATCTATATAACCCGAAGACTAGAGCATTGAATGTCTATGGCAAAAAAATTTACAGTGTTGTCCCAAGTCAGTAACCAAATCACCACAGGAGCTGGTTAGAATGAAGATCACAGGCCCACACCAGAACTACCGTGGAATTAGAATCTGTGAGAATATGGCCCCAGAAGCTACACTTTACATCAGGTCCCCAGGTATTCCTTAAGTACAATTAAGTTGGAGAACTATAGTCTTATGGCAAAACCCCTTTATTTCACCAGAGCTCCCCATTGTCAGATATATCCTTTCAATCAGTCCTTTGTGTCATAAATTAGGGAATTCAAGAGACATGACAATTTGATCACATTATACACATCTTCAAAGATTCCCGTGTTTCCTATCTCTACTATTAATCTGAAAACCACTGTCTACTGTCACAAGGCCCTACTTAACCCAGCCCTTCTCTCTGGCTCTGCCTCTATTATCAACCTGTACAAATAAATCTGAGTCTTGCACAGTGCTCAAATGGTCTCCAACATTTGGAACAGGACTTTTCCCAGCAATTTGTTCCCTATTCACATTTAAAACTTGATTATTACTAATAGACTATATTTGTGTCTATTATATATATAATATTGAACACTTCTAAATAATTTTACAACTTTAAATATTTTGGTCATTATTAAAATGTAGGCGGTTGTAAATTGACATTGGTTCAGATGTGGAACCTGATGCACAGGGAATTTAAATCCTTTCACTAAGGTTAACTTGTTTAGCGGTAGAGTCTAAACTGGAGCCTTTCAACCTGCCTCCCTGAGCAAACCTTCCCCTGCCTTTATGGAATATATCCATTTTATGGGCTCAATATCTATGATATATTCCACCTATGCCTATGTATACATGAAATTTATCTTTCAAAAATGGACTATGGAAAAATACAAATTTTATAAATGTATTAGTACAGGATTATGCATTCTGGAGTGGCATAATTAATTTAAAATGGCAATATGAATGATATTAATGCCAGTCTTGTGAGAAACTATTTCTGAACTGGTAATAGGGGTTTTCAAAGACTTAACATTTTGAATTTTCATAATTCATTTTAAGGTACGGTGCTAGTATAGACATTAGAAAGAAAATATAAGTGCTGGTGTGTCAAATGCATATCGAAAAGTTAGTAATAGCCATGATTATTAAGTTGTATTTCACTATCTAAATATAACAGTGGCAAGTGATGTTTTAGAATTTCATTCATAATATCTGCTATACAACAAAGGAAATAGAAACTTTAAGCATAGATATAATGTTAATGAACTGGTGAATCAGTTGAATGTTTAAGAGAACTCTTAACATTCAACTGTGGGTGTGTTCATGTGCATAAGCATGTATGTAAATTTAAGCACCCTGAATTTAATGAAGAAAATTGTCATTATTCTGTACGTATAAATCTTTGTGTTCAAAAGTGCTTTTCTCCACAACTGGAATTTACTTAGGCTCTATAATGATACCAGTTGACAATCTCTTTTAACACCAAAATGGTTATTTCCAAATGAAAAGTCCCATAATTTATCTTTATTAATATCTGCATGAATATTTCCATTGATTTGTCCAGAAAAGGGAACTGAGTACTGCTTAGAGAGTGAACTTTTTGATGATAATCAGCAGCAATGTTTCCATACTATCAGAAAGAGTTAGAGACATAGAAAGCATTAAATCTACATCTAGATAAAAAAAATACTGTAGAGTCCAACTGGCATCTGAGAGGTGAGGATAGCCTGAGATGGACTCCTTGGCTTCCTTCTGTCCAAAAATTTCCTGTTTCCCTATTTCCTATGGTTACCACCACAGAACATGTTAAAATCTCAGTAGGGACTCTGTTTCAACTTTTCCTTTCAAAATATAGTGAGAAAGCTTAATGGAAAAAAAATGTCCTTCCTATCTCCATGCCAGGCATAGTGTAAGATCCACAAACTTAAAAGCCAGGCAAATAGTCTTTAATGCGCCACAAAGCTCAACAAGTGACCTAGTGCTACAAAAATTCCTAAATAGGCATGTTGACCTGATAATGTGTGCTTTGAGATGAGTCAAGGAAAATGGAACCATCTGTACTTTTATTGGATAGTCAAATAAGTCCTCTCTGTCCATCCAAAAACATAGTTTGTACAGTTTAATGAGGGCACAAGGGGATTTTTTTCAAAAAGGATCCAATTTTTTAAATTGGTGGTATAAAATTATCTGAAAATTATAACCTGAGAAACATAAGTGGAGATAAGCAAATGGGTTTATAAAATCATGATTGCCTTAAAACTTCAGTCACCTACTCATCTGTGTAGCAAGGCTTCTTTAAGACTTACAAGAGGAAATGAGGGAAAATGAAGGAAATTAAGAAGTTGCAATAATCTTCACGAAGTGGGGTGGGAAGTGGGTGAGAGGGTAGGAGCCATCTTTCCTCCTCTGTGATGAAAACTACCAATGATTGCACTTTAAGAGTGGGACAAGGTAGATTTTGTATGTATTTACAAGCATAGTCATTTATTTCTTAAACCACTCCATTATTCCATATGGGAATTTCAATGGATTTGTTCCATTTTTCAAGCTTTTAGTTTTGGTGGTAAGGAGGAGGACAGAATAGTAATGGTATGCAAAATATTGTAATAGAAGTTGACGCTGTCAAAGATTGCACCTTACAAAATAGGTAAATGGAGCAGTGAGAAGGGCAAAATGGAGCTGAGGAGGATACTGTGGACAGGTAGCAGAAAAATATTTACAGAGAATCCCAAGATATTGTCCTCTGTTTCTGAATTTAAAATGCCCCCCCCCCCACTTTACAGATAAGGAAACTGAGGTGCATTATAATAATAATAGCAGCTAATGTGATTCAGACCACTTGGCAGCTGCTGTGTCAAGCACTTAAATGCATCCTCTCATTAAATTCTCACTACTACTTTACAAGGCAAGCATTATCATCTACATTTTACAGATGAGAAAACTAAAGCTTACAGAGATTAAATAACTTGTCCAAATATGCATAATAACTAAGTAGAAGAACCAAGATATGAACTCATCTGTCTGACTACAAAATCCAGGTATTCATCCACCATGAATACCCTGAGTATTCATTAGAATTACCTGGGAAGCTTTTTGAAAATGACTGATGCTCAGGCCCTATCCCAGAACAATTAAATCAGAAATTTTTGCACATGGGGCTTAGCCATGTATGTTTGCTTCAAAACTCCCTTCGGTGCCACTTAAAGTACAGTTTGGGTTGGAAACCACTGCACTATGCTGCACTGCCTCTCATGAAAGTCAGTAGAGTGCCAGGGTGAAACTGGCACTAGAACCCATGTCCTCAATATTTCTGCCATGCCTTTTCCCTCGTCCCACCATGTTCTGTCACATTCTTTCATCATGAATATTTGGAGCAGTAATAAACATGTTGAATTCTTTTACAAAACATTGATTTTCACAGAAGAATGTGGTCATCTAAGTCCACCAAAGAGAAACCTGTTCATATCCATCTACAGCCTATGAAGAATAGCACAAAGAAGACTAACATTGATTCTTCTCATCCACAAAAGAAAAATACAAGGTTGGCCTTAAAAATCCCTCATACCAAATATAATTGCTAAATTTTGGAATGGCCTCCTCCCTTCCTTTCACAAATCCAGTAAGAGTAGCTAATAGAGTTAAGTAGAAAAGATCCAATAACCACTCCTTTACAGTGCTGTTTCACCCAGGATCTCCTGGCAACCAAAAGCCATTCAAAACATTAAGGTTACGTGAAAATTCTCTAGTAGAAGTAAAATGCAAATGTCTGTAGCAGGAAGACAGTATGAGCTGAAGTCAGAAGTCAGACTCTGCCACTTGACTGCCATCATTTGAGGCCATTCTGAATCTTAATTTCCTTTCTTTTTCTGTACTTAATGAAACAGTAGTGTATCTGCCCTACCTCTCCCTTAAGACAGTAATTCTCAAAGAGTAGTCTCCAAACCAATGCATCAGCATCATCTGGGAAATTGTTAGACATGCAAATTATTGGTCCACACCTAAGACTACTGAATCAGAAACCGGGTGAGTCGGGGAGAGGGCAACACTGTGCTTCAACAGGACAGTGACAATCAGGGGTGATTCTGATAAATCCACTTCTATAGGGTTGTTGTTTAGGGATACAATTATTAATTTTTATTACTATCTACTTAATTCAGATATCTCAAATTCTCTTGCAGAAATATTTAGAGAAATAATGTTCCAGTCTAAATTAGCTAGATAATAACCTCATTTCTGAGTTTCACTTTGCATGTGTGGATGAGGCACAAGTCACCCAGAGGTTATGCAGTTAGCTTCGAGTCAAAGAGAAAGCAAGGAGTAGAGCTGAGAAGGAAACCCCAGAGTGAACTTGATTTTAATTCAAACTGTTAAGGTACCAACCACGCACTTTCATCTATAATCACAATGAACCTTTTTATAAACAAGTCTCTATCACTTTAGCTTAAAAAAATATAAAAGTAGCTTTTGGGATTTTAAAACAGATTGACTTCTGTAATTCTGGGATACATGCAACTCAGGAGGTAATAAAAAATCAACTTTCTACAGTGAGAAGGTGCAATTGCCCAGCCCTCTCTATACGTGAAGTATAGAAATATTCCTCTTCCTCACCTCTCCTCACACTTCTGATCACTGCATTGGTGGAAACCATGATAAATATAAGTGCTTATCTAATAGTTTGGTTTTTGACTGTAATATATAGACTTCTGTAATATTATTTGGATGCTATAAAACAAAAAGTGGTTTTTAGATGGTGCTTTGGAAGTGTTTTCCCCCTACCCTCCTTATTTCCTGTCAGTAGCACACTATCTTTTCACTGTAATTTATGTGCTATAGCCACTAAGATGCCTGATACTTTTACATGCAAGGGTGCAGAAAAACAAAGAGTGAGGGAATGTGTTGTTAATGAAATTCTCTGATTGTAAAAAGCACTTTGGAATGATCAGGTGGTAAAGAATAATAAGAGGAAATAATATAAAGTGCCTAGGTCTACAGTAGTAATCACTAAATAAGTGGAGAGGAGACCAGACATGAATAGAATTTACATTTTATGCAGTTGCTGTGTATGTATATAGAATATACAGTAGCTAATCTTTCAATAATACTTGTAAAATATTGTTCAAGATCTATTCTTGCTGTCTTCTTACTTTAAAAAACATCATATAGAAAAATTCCCATCTGTCTCAGTGAAATGGTGAAAGTGTGCAAAGAGAGAGGCTAGGATAAAAACTGAAGAGAAGAATGAATAAAAGAAGGGAATGAAGAAGAAAAAATATTAACACTATTTGGATGGCTATGGAAACATGCACAAAGGCGATTTTTGAGAAACATCAAGGATAAATAACTGTTAATGTGTGGCAGAGGCTCTACAATGAAGATATAGGATCAAAAAATATAAACAGACATGTGCTGTTTTGTTAACTGAGCTATTTTGAAAGTGGTGGTTGTTTTTTAAATGGAGCCAGGGAGAGAGAAGTGACGAATATGATTTGTTTGTTTGTTGTTGCTGTTTAGTTTTGCTACGACACGAAAATCAACTCCATACCAGCCTCTGCCAACAGTTCCACAAACTCAGTGCTTACCATGAATTTGCTCTCAATTTTCTGATTTTCCTTTAATGCTTGTTCATAGCCCAAAGCCCATTCATTAGGTATACTAAATCCTAATTCCTGGTTACTCCACTTTTAAAAATGGGAAGGATATGCTAAGAGTATGGAAGATTTTCTTAGCTGTAAAGGAAGAGTCTGATTAGGATTCTGAAAAGCAGAGCCCTTGAAACAAAGACCACTAGCAAACAATACTGAGCTGTAAAGACTGAATCAGACAAAAGATTCTCTACCCTTTTATTGGAAAATGAAGAATTGTTTTTTGGATCTTTTCTGCCCCTGGTCATTAAAAAGCAGGATTAGATGCATTTCAAAATATCTCAAACTTTCAAATTTGGAAGAAGACACAAACTTCCTTAGTGAAACACAAAGAAAGCAACTCTACATATTCACAAAACTTTCACTTATGTCTAGAATAGAAAAATGGAGAGATAATTACCAAAACAGGAAATTAATGAAGCTGATAATAATAATAATGTTATTAATAACAATACGATAGATTTAGAGCACGTTTCGTCACAGAGATTCACCTGTATTCAGGGAGATTCCAGGACACGGAGCTCATTAAGCTATATTTCCATCTTCAGGATTCAGCCAAAGTCAGACTCTCTGGAAAGCTGGACAGGCTCTCAGAACAGACTTTAGTAATGAGATCAGAATGAACCCTGGGACTGTGGCATAAAAGCATCTCCCTTCCCCTTGTTCTAAAAGTTAACTATTAAACCATGTGGCATTCATCCTGATTTGGCTTACTCAATTTTAGAAACAAGGACGCACTGATCAGATTGCCCTGGACAATTGAACACCTAGTGAAGTCTTAGTGAAGACAGTGTTCTTCCCACCAACCCTACCCATGGGGCTGCTATTATCAGACTATCAATTTTGTGTTATTGGTGAGGGAAGAAAAGTATCTTCTTTTGAAGAACACATTCTTTACCTCCCTGAGTTTTCCGGTTTGGGACTCAACTTTTTAAATGCTTAATCTTTTTTTCCCCACTCCTTTTTTTTCCTACTCTGGTTTATTCTTTTAATTATTTACAGACTTGCTTTTTGGGACACTTCGTTCTAGTTGAAGTTGGCTGATTTTCTCAACACCTTTTAGTGGAATGCAATAATAGGCACAGAGAGAGGGAATCAGGCTTAATGGTATTTTTAGGTTTCATCTGTGACAACCAGAGATCTTTTTCTTTTATCGATTTTTCTCATGCACTGTCCACTCTACAGCTTGAAATGGCTACAATGGTGTTTGAAAAATTGGTTGTTAGTTACTGTTCAAACCATTTTTCAAAGCAGTTGTCGCAAGCCCTGTTTCACTTTATAAGGAAGGTTTTGTTAGGTTTGGTTTCATTTTCTTTGAGGAGTCATGCTAGAAGAGAAACACAGTCTAGAATATTGCTTTTAAAAGTGACATGATTGGGACTATAACCATATTGAATCTGTATTCAGAATGTGTTAGATTGAGCCATGTGCAGCAAAAAGGAAAAACATACATAAGTCTTTGATCTTTTTCACAAAGATGAGCACCAAATGATGCAAATGTTAAAATTCTCCAAGCACAACATGATGCATCACTGTTAGGAATTTATTTTCTCATGTCAGAATTCACTGGGGAGTGGGTGGGGATAGAGTTGAGGCATATATTAAGTGAAATTTTCCTTCATATTTTTGATAAGGAGTATCTGTAAAGATATATTAATGTCTATGTAATGTTTACATTTGTGAAAAGTATACAGCCCATCTTGAATAGACCTGAGAATAACAAAATTTCTATGCTAATCTTCTAGAGCTGATAGTTTTCACTTCTATTTCCAGTATTAAATTCTTTGTTGAGAAGAATAAAAGTTGAAGAACTTTGAGATTAAGAGAAAGAGTGAAAATGGTGGCCAATAGTATTCAGATTTGTAAAATGTGGTAAAATTGATCTGTTTAAGAAAAATAGGATTTGGGGGAGAGTTTTACAGTGACTTTTGATAAATACGTAAAATTTTTTGAGTCTTTATAAAGTTAAATAGAGAAACATTGACTCCACTTTATTTTTAGAGTAATAAATAATGGTGAAGACACAGATCAAAAATTGGTGACTAGCAGAATTTAAGAGAAGGAAACAATATTCACTGTGACTGGAAAAGTGTGAGAATGAGAGAAGCAACCCAGGAAAAGCACTTTGGATATTTTATCTAAAAGCCCTGAATTGTTTTATATTTTCTTTTCAGGGGAATACTTGAAAAAAAGAAAAAATGGTTCCCAGACTTGTATGGCTGTATTGTGGTTTCTTTTCTGTTTCTTATTTTTTTAGCTAAAACTTCACTTTAAATTCTAGCGCAATTTCAGGAGGTCCTCTTAGAGGGTCTGATGCAAATGAAGTAAATGGTTGTGGCAAAGTTACAGGCTAAGCCATTCTACACCACACCCAGTCCTTGTTCAAAGTAAGGTCTTGGGGCTGGAGGGCAAACTGATAAACTCAAAAGTTCAAATGTACAAGATCAAGAGGGAATCTATGCCAAGCACAGCCGGGAAAAAAAAGATTCTCAATTTGAAGGCTGGTCCTCCTACCACTGATTTACTATATTTGGCAATTGTGGCTGAAACATATATTCCTATTCTCAGTCACCCTGAGGAAAAGGAAATGTGCTTTTTTTAATATATATTTTCCAAATGTAAACTGTAAACTATAGCGCAAATGTAACGTGGTAAAAATACCTCAGAAGAGAAACACATTGTGAATGGATTAAAAATGCATGTGTCTGCTTTATAAAACTACTAAACAACAATAATAATAATTCTTCAGAAAACTTGGTGGGAAAAAAGTCTGCAAGAATTCATTTGCTGAGAATAATCAGCAGATTTTAGTTTTGGAGAAGTAGCCTAGGACAGGTCACAGGAGGCCCTTGATGGGAAGTCTCAAACCCCTGGTCTATGAACCACACATTTTAAGCCCCAGTTTTTTCAAATTTTGATAAAATTGGCTATGTCTCCAGTTGAATCATATTACAAACATCTTCCAACCTCCAAAATGTAACTATATAACCAAGTACAAGCATGAGGTGAAGGAGAAAACATGAGCATTAGACTCTTAGAACCTTGGGTTTGAATCCTATTTCCATCCCTTAACATGTCATTTAATCTTTTTAGACCTCAGTTTTCTAATCTATTAAGCAAAGATAATAATACCTATCTCACAGGATTGTTTTAAGAATTAAAAGTAAAATGCTTGGCACAAAGATGCCACTCAATAAATTGCAGGCAAATCATGAATACAGTAAAATCCTAATAAAACATATTTAGCCAGCACTGTTGCTTTGTGAGCTAGGTCTGGTATCCATGCTACAAAATTCACCTACATAATTTAGTAATTTTAGCAATACTCTTTAGAGATTTTTTATGACATTTCCCAAAGGTCGAGCTAGCTTATCGTTATGTGGAATGGCTGTATTTAAATGGGAGCTTTATTTGGTTCATAAAATGGTATATCTAGTCTTCCTCCCCAAATTCAGGATTATAAAGACCTTCTACCAAAAGGATAAGAGTGACCTTCTACTATAAAGGATTAGTATACCAGGTCTTTCAAAACTATAGGGTAACAAATGCAGATTATAAAAAGATGACAGGAAGTGACCCTGTATAAAGGGTCTGTAGATGAATAAGAAGGGAATGACATTTTTAATACTTGGAAGAAATGCAGGTGTAAAGAGCAATATAGAGTCCTCTACTAGAGAAACTATAGGTAAAAAGTGATCAAAACTCTGACTCCGAGGAAGATTCAAGGATGCACATATGTAGGAAGAAAGCAGTAAAAGCAGAATTCTTAGGACTTGAGGAACAGTTAGGAATAAAATCTGAAGTGGTGTGCTCTAAGGAGGTGCTAACTGCAGAAAATACAAATATTGATGGGTTAAATCAGGACTGAGGAAAATATAAAGCCAAATATGGGCAGATATGAGGGGAAAAAAAACAGGCAGCTTGGGACTCAACTGTCATCACAATTCATTTATGTTTCACATCCCACTATTTGTGACATTAACAGAATTTCGAATTTAGCAATGAACTATTTTTGTATTTGAATCTCTGCAGCCATTTTCCATATGTAGCAACCACTGCAACTAGCAATAATAACCTTTTGATAGTTAAAAATCTTCCAATTAATATTATTCAAATTAGGGTTCACCTAAGAGTTTCCCAAACTAATTCACTTTTTCTACTATTTGAGGTGTTGTTCCTGGCTCTTTATTTGCATTAAGCCCAAATTATTTGACCATTTTAGTAAAATAACAAATCCTTGAGTGGTTTTTACTAAATGTACTGTCAGTTTTCAAAAGATGAAGTTAGTTTCGATTTTTGAATTGTATTTTCATTTAACTAGAATAACAAAAACAAAACTTTACATGAAGACATTTAAATAGATAAAATTTACATGTAGGGTTCCTACTGTGTGTCAAGCATTAAGCAAGGCAATTTTGAGTGTTATCATTATTATTTATATATTAATAGCTATCATTCATTGACAGTTAATGCTCACTCTACACAGGGCTTTTATTTATTATTGTTGTTGCTGTTTCTGTTGTTAATGGATATCATTTACTGAGTACCTATTATGTTCCAAGAACTCTGCTAGGCACTATACACACCTACCCTGTGATGAGGATATTATTACTCCATTTTCCATTTGAGGATTTAGATATAATAAGTGGCTTGTCCATGATCACATATTTTATAAATGGTAGGGATGATGAACACATGACTGTGATTACAGAGTCCATGTTCTTTTCATGATGTAATACTGCCTTTCACACAGAAGCAAACCTACATTTTAAAAAAGGTAACATATTGTGTTGTCAAGATCCCACACAACTGCTTTTCCTAATACATTGTTATTCCATTGTGTCATCATTCTCTTAAAATTGTTTACACTTTTACAGAACACCCAGATTGATGTTCACATGATTTTTCTTATAAAATATAATTCAATTCAATAAACATACTTTAAGTACCTACAACGTGACATTCACTAGGTGAGGTATGATAGGTTCTTTAACTATATCATGCTAAAACACAGATCTTGACAATGTGGACTCCTCTCATCAAAGAAATGTTCTTTTTAGGTAAAACTATATTTCAAATCATTTTTAGTTATTGATGGTATAAAGAAAGGTGGCATCATCTGAAAACATTAGGACTTTGGATTTTAAAATTCCTGTTAATAAAACAAACCTAGTTGATCATAAATTGTTGAAACAAGATCTGTAACATAAAGGGCATTTAAAGCAGATTTCAGACATCATTTCTACCTAGATACAAAAAATTAGTATGCATAATGTCATTTATCTACTGAGCTAAGTCATATAATTTTCAGCTATAAAACCTAGATTCTTAGTGTGTGCCACAAAGATGACATCTCTGACCCCCCGTCAACAGGAAATGTGTTTTGAGTTGTTTTGTCAGTAGTTATAATGGGGCGGCACTGGGAAAAAAATATATTTTCAGCAAGTTTTCCTGGTAATGGAAATAACTGTAATAGTAAGAATTAAAATAATAGTAATCATCATCATAATAATGACAGCATGTACTAAGTACTTTACTATGTGCCAAGTACTGTTATTAGCATTATCTTATTTATTTCTCAAAATACCCATAACGAAGTTACTGTTAATATTCTATTTTATCAAGGAAGAACACAGAGAGGTCAAATAACTTGCCCAAGATCACACAGCTAGAGAAGAGGCGCAGCCTGGTTATGACTCTGTCTTACCTAATTAGGTGAAGTGGGGGGAGGGGTGTGGCCAGTGCTATGTGTGTTTGTTCAGAGAGGAGACTGTATTTGGGCTGACCCATCCACATCACTAGCCTCAGAGCCCATTTGATCTATAAATCTGAAGACAGTTAGAGTTGCTGCCATTTGCACTGCCTGTTAATTAAAATGCTCCCTTTTGAGAAGCCAGTGGCTAGCTGGCATAAAGCCCAGAACATAATACATGCTCAAAAAAGTGTCTGATAAATGTTAACAAGTGGTAAGTTAACAGGTGATTTCCTTTTCTTTCTTTTTTTTAACCACGTTTTCCTATTGTCTAAAATATTTTCACCATGGGCATGTATTACTTAGATGATCAGAAAAATACTACTCTACTTAAAAAAATATTTTTGTTTTGTTTTTACCATTAGGTTGTTAATCTCAGTTAAAATGTAACTCCTTCTGGGAAGCCTTTTCTGCTGGCTCTATTCTGTGACCTTTTCTAGGATAGCATTCCTTACTCTGTTCTCCATAGAAGCTTATCAAATTCACATCATATTGCTAATTGTTTCTCTTCTCTACTTAATGTTGTCTCTTAAAGATTGGCTCCAAATCTTATCTACCTCATAGTGCCCCTGGGCAGTCTAATACTTAGCACTCAGTTTAGTGAGAAAAAAACAAAAAACAAAGAAGAGTAAACATGCTAGTGCTCATGAACACACCAGAGATGAAAAAGAATGATCTTGTGGTTGACTGTATATACTTCTTATTCCCCACAAAGGCCTTGCTTTCCCTGTTACATTATGTGCAAGTCCCCATGGAAAGGAGCTTCCCACAATAAGGAGCATCATGAAATTGACTGGTCTGTTCCAC
Source organism: Choloepus didactylus (assembly GCF_015220235.1). Lineage (NCBI taxonomy): Eukaryota > Metazoa > Chordata > Mammalia > Pilosa > Megalonychidae > Choloepus > Choloepus didactylus. Next base: position 80,463,233 of record NC_051307.1, read on the forward strand.
GGAGGACTTTATAAATGCATCAAAGAATATAGGTATACACACACACACACACACACACACACACACACACACACACACACATTATGCAATAACACGACGATAATTAGATGTCATGGGGAACACAGGAGGCAATGTCTAAAAATGGAAACATATATTTAATGTTTATATTATATTATTTTATATTTTATATTTAGTAGTTTTGTCCCTTTCTACCCGACAAAATATAAGCTTCATCAAAGTAGGAACTTTACCTTTTTTACCACTTTATCCCTAGAGCCAGGAAGAGGGTATAGCACCAAATACTCATTAATTATATGTTGAAAAGAAGGAAAGAAAAGGAAAAAACTGATATAGAAGTACCCACAGTATTTCTTATATTGTTCTTAAATAATAAAGGGAGGGTGTGTCCCCAAAACTTTCTCAGGAAAACATGAATCACCAATGAAATTGCAAGCGCTTATCCTGTTCCTTAGAGCAGCTTCCTAGTTCTTTCATGTACAATACTTCCCTTCTAGCCTGTCAACACCCAATTTCTGGCACTACTAAGACTTGCAGCAAAAAGCACTAGGCATGAGTAGCTTGGGCTCCTCCATATTGTGTAACCCCTGCCAGTTAGGGAGGCTGCCACGGTTTAGGCTCCAGATCTCTGGCAGGCCAGCTGAGCCACCAAAGGGTCAGGGAAAGTAACAAAGCAGTCTTCATAATGTTATTGTACTCAATCACACATTTCTCTTCCTATCTGAAAAAGGATCCTAGCAGCAAATTGCTGAAAAGTGATGGGAGAAATGGAGTCAAAAGGTCCCCATGATACCTCCCATCCCTGCCTTGGGAGATACAGTCTTCTGCTGTAGGGAGGAAAGGGCAGGCTCCAACAAGGGTTTCTTATGTCTTGAAGCTCCCAAATTGTAGCAGGGTCCTACTATATGAACTTGCTATAAATGACTGTATGCTGACAGTGATATAACATAATGTGATACCTGGAGTTTCTCAAAGAGAGGAGATTGTGTGGCAATTTATACTTACCTTATTTTAATAAATTATCATAGACTATGAGCTTCTTCAGATGAGGGACTGGCTCTCTTTTATTCAACTTTGTACCCCTAGATTCAAAATATGACTTATATATAGTAGTTTTCAAAAAATAATAGCTAAAAAAATTTTTTTAATGTTTTCAAAAATGGTGAGCTGGGGCTTAAAGGGTTAGAACAAATTCAGAGTGTTTTTCTAAGCTAGATCTTTCCAGTTTTATTAGTAGGCCATCATCACATATTATTGAACATGCATTAGTATTTTGGCTATTCTTAATATAATAAACCCTCACCATCTGTGGTATGAAAATCCTACCATTTTATGTTCATATACTAGAAAGTTTAAAGCCACAAACTTGAAACCATGGTTTTCAAGATTTAATGTGCTTAGCTAACCTTTTTAGTTTCCTAAACTGCAGATCCTTGGGCTCCATCCTCAGAGCTTCTAATTTAGTAATCCTAGAATGGGGATTAGGAATCTGCAATTTACAAGGACCCCAAGTGATTCTCAAACAAGTAATCCATGATTACTCACTATGGATTGGCTACAGAATAACGTGAAAATAAATTTGTGTATGCTTTACCTTTTCAATATAGAGAGAAGAAAAGCCTCATGAAATGTGACTTAGCCATCAAAATTATCTTTGAAAAAACTAGGCAGTTTGCAAAGACTGTTGAAATTGAACTAAGGTAGAATGCAAGGGCAAGAAATGTTAAATTTCAAGCAATAAAGGGCTCATATAAAAATTAAAAAAGATGGACAGTCTGCTTAAAATTAAAAAGGGAGACAAATCATAGTAGTACAGCAATATTTTATGGACAACTTGGAGAAGTAATGATTCAAGGAAGATTTACTTAATAAAATGTGTTTTAATGACTATTATTAAAGTGGTTGGCTTATAATCTATTATTTACTGTAATCTATTTATAGAGAGATACAAACACATATATATGAAATAATTTTTAGAAATTCTCTCAACTCAATTTTCCATAAAATCTTGGTCTTGCCTAAATTACTGCACTAACTATGGCATTTTTTTTTCTTTTTCAGAAATTAACCTCTGGGATTGAAAAGAGGCCACTCTAGTGTACTCCCCCATACATGTCTCAAGGAAGGTATTGCTTCTTCTTCTGATCTGATCTTTTGGTATCTGTAGACTAAAATTGTTTTCAATGTGAGTTGTCTTGGCATCAAGTTCTCTAGGAACGCCAAATCTGTCATTTTTCAAGGGCTTTTGTGTATTGAATATTATTTATGAGTGATGATGGAAATTATTTTATTATAGTTATAGATCTGAATTGCATACCTTGTCAAGGTTTTCTCTTTGACTTGACTGCAAAAAAGTTTAAAGGCAAATGTCTACAAATTCACTGAATGTATTTTGTGTGCTGACCTCATTCCTGACTCCACTTTTATATCCATAACTTTGTTTATTGTGTTGTTTTGTTTATGTTGTTTATACTTCTATCTACTTCTAACACATGTATTTTACTGTATGATAATACAGTTTCTGTTTAGCCACTTTAATTTCCTTATTGGAGCAGAAATAAATAAACAAATAAAAAATAAATAAATAAAACAAAAAGTCTGTGTGTGTGTATATATATATTTGGCTTGTGTGACAATATAAATATATATAAACACAATATATATACAATACACCCACATACAAACCCTAAAAAAAAAAAAAAGAAAGAAAAGAGACTACCCCCATGGAGATATTTCTTAGTCTTAGGGATAACAGATTCATTTGATTATTAGCAAGATTTCAATTCAAATACTACCATGAGAATATCCACATGAAATTGGACATAGGTATTTTCAGCACCAGTATATTAATTCTGACATCCTTCAGATCTGAAAGCCAACTGTAGGTGTTTTAAAATTTTTATGTTCAGTCTTTAGACTGTACAAAAAAAGTCCTAGGCTTACACAGGCAACTAAAGTTTACAACCTGAAAACATTTTTTTCTTTTAAAAAGTATTATATATGTACACCACACACACACATATATATGTTACTTAGACTCATTAAACCAAACACTTCAGTCCTTTCCTTCCATTATTATTTATTTATTTATTATTATTATTAATTAAATAACTTGCATTAAAGAATCTTTTTTACATATTGAGCAACAAAGAGTAAGTCATCTCAACTCTGAAAGCTTGTTTTCAGACTGAGTTTGTCTGTTTTCTGCTGACCTATCCAATCTCAGTCAGAAGGTGATAAAACTCAGGTAAGTTAGGAGAACTCTAAAGTGGGCACTGGACATCTTAACAATGATACTCATCTTCATGTGTCCTCATATCAAGGGTTCTGTGCTGAAATATCATTATGTTTGGTAATACCTTAATATGATTCTTATTCTTGTATTAATTTCAGAATCTCAAATCCTTCCAGATATCAAAGGAATATAGTACCAACCTGGGAATAATGCCAAGTTGTGCTTATTATTATTTTTTTTTTCCAGCATAGGCAACCAATAGGTGATTCATACTTCTATTATATCACAGTTGGATTCCAGAAGTGCTCTTTAGCCTGGCCTCCACATGTCTCTATTTGTAGATAGTCCAGAGCTAGCAGCTGGACTTCATTTTTGTTCCAGGAGTCACCATTTTATAATGTTCCTCCAATTCACTGTGAGTTTCACTAATGACAAGTAAATCCAAAATTCCAAAAGGTATTTAGATTCAGTAGGTTAAATCACAGAGAAAGGATAACCATTAACTTGTTATGGGTTCATGTAACTCAACTACACTTTGCCATTCATTCTCCACATATCAAAAGGGTGTAACGATACTATTCTCTCACAGAACACTTATTAAATTCTTACCAAAAGCAAGTGGTTGCAAAACATTTTTTTTAATTGAGTGCTGTATTTTTATTTTAATCTTGCACAGAATTCTGGTTCAATTTTTGAGTGTTTCCAAGCTCTCATAATTCTGTGGTATTCATAATAAAACAGGCAGATGGTTTAGTCTCCGAACATATGCTTTAAATGCCCCCTTTGCTATTTCAAAATAATGGACCAAATTTTTGCCCTCAAATAGTCACAAGAAACTTTAAGGAGGCAGCCTCTTGGAATTTGAGGATACAATGTAACCCAGTGGAAATTAAACCTTTAAAACATACATATTTTCTAAACTTTCTTATGAGTTCTAGTTTATGTAATTAGACAAACTACTTCTTAATTTAAAAAATCCTAACCAGCAAAATATTGCAAGATCCAAGGAATACACTAGAAGGCAAAATATAACTTATTTATTTCTATTTTAAAGTTCTGATTCTCTAAAAGCATATGAGAACCATCTGATTTAATTTCTCTGTGATTGCCAGATTTTCTATTTTTATTATTATTTCTATCATTATTACTATCATGTAGATGTTTTATTGTTAGAGCACTTTGCAATTATTAGTTAATTTAGTTTAAATTATGTTTATGCCTTTGTTTTAAATCCATGTTATTCATCATTACAACCCTAAAATGCTTTTTCACCAGCCAATTATTCTCATTTCAAAAACAGTTTGTTGTTGAAAGCACATTTTTCCAAGTTTTCATAGAATATGCAATTCATCCTCAGTTGTCTATATGTTTCTTGGTTGCTGTTCAGATAACCTAGTTGTACTTCTAAGAGTTATCTCTGTTTCTTAATATCTACATTTTATACACAGAATGACACTTTATTTCCTCATTTATAATACTTCTATGCATTAAAATTTGGTCTTTCAAAAGGCTGTAAATGAATCTCTCCTATCTTATGATGTCCACAAAATTCATTAATCTGGTGAACATTACTGATAAAAGACTGCACAATTGACAATAAGGACACTTCGGTTATTATAAAAGTCCAAAGTTTAAGCAATCATTGCAAAACTATAATGTCTTTTTAGAAATTCTGAACAAGGAATAGCTTGGTGCTAAAACAGTGTTTGCTTTTAAAAATAAATGAAATAGTTGTACTTAAATGTGTCTGGGTCAGTAAGACGGGTCATAATTAACAATGTTAAGAATAAAGATCCTTAAATCAAGCAATAATTTTATACATGCATCTCCAAATATCTGCAAAGTTTATAAGTATTATTGACACAAAACATTAACATGTCTCCTGCTGATAAAGACATGAAAGTAACTCTGAGGAAAAAACCTCCCTCCTCCTCATCTCTAACTTTCACAATAAATGCAGCACTGAAACTAAATTCTCAGTCAACTTAGAAATATGCCGAACAGTATTCCAATAAACAAGTCGATAAAAAACACCAGATTAAAAATTGTGCTTCTCCCTCTATCTTTTCTTTGCTTTCCCTTGTTCTTTCACTCTCCATGCACACACAATCACACTTACCTGCACAAGTCTGAAACATCAGTCTATGTATTTTTTTTGAAATGTACTCTGTACCGATGCATTTTTCTGTGTTTCCTTCTAACCCTCGGGAATGTTAAGAATTTAGGAAGAGAGCCACAGCTTAAGAGAGCAATTATTTGCCAGTAAATACTCAATTTGCTTGTCCTGTGATTTTTCTTCTAACTTGCATATTCAATAATCCAAGCCTGACTGCGTCACGAGCACAAAAAGTCTTTTCTCCAAAGGAGAACACTTTCACCAATCAACCTTCAGCCACACCAGGGCACAGCTCGTCCGAGTGATTTGTTAGCTTTAATTAATAACTCCTTGTGCTGGCCATTTTAACAAATAAAGCAGTGAGATGGGACGCTAGATGGCTATGATTCGGGCCAATAAAACTATAGCAGAAAGGGTTAGGAAGGGGTGTGTGTGGGGAAATTCAGATGCCGTTTATAAACACCTCTAATCATACTCTTTCAGTTTACAATATAAAGGACATCTCAGCTGAATTATCATGTTATGTCCACCAATTTGTATTCAGATGGGAGCCATATGTTCTTCCACTTTATCGGTTAGGGCCTCCCTGGTGCCAACACAGTCATTAGGCAGACAACATTTACAAAGAGGTTTCTAGCCCCCGGATTGCAAAAGTTTACTGCAGGATGAAGTTGAGAAATACGACATAGATGGCACTTCTCAGTGTGCCTGTGTAACAGTCTGGAAACACAGACCTGCTGTGGGATACTGGGTATTTCATTTAGCCTTTTCTGTTTGTTTTTAATCTCATACCTCATCCTCAAAACAGTTAATAACAATGGCTGATTTGTTCATGCATTCCACAAATATTTATTAAACCCCAACTATATGCCAAGCACTCTATTAAATGCTGAGAATTTTTTTAAAGTAAAACGTCTAATAAACTGACACAATGCATGTATTTAAAAAATATATATGTACTTGAACAAAGCTACCAAGTAGGTAACGTGAATAAAAATAAAGATTTACTTCACTTCATGTGTAGTTCAACCAAGTAATCAGTAACCGACAACGCACTTGAGTCCACGGAACAAAAGCGATGCTCAGAGTAAAAACAAAGAACACAAACAAATACATTTTTTTCTCCCCAAGATTAGAAAATTTCCCTCAATGTGACTACAGCTCTCAGAAGCATATCAATCTGTTTATAAGCACTATCAAAAGATTCACAAGCAATTGAGGAACATGCAAAGACATAGGAAATTTTATTCATGTCCCTGATTTAATATATATGTGACTGCAAGTTCATTAATTTGTCAGACACATTTATTGAGAGCCTACTCTATCCCAGGCACTGAAAAATGCTGTGTATCCAGAGATAAATAAGACACAGTCCTTGTCTTCAAGAAACTCACAATTCAGTCACTAAACTCTAAAAGAAAACACATCTGAACAAAAGCTATAACACAATATAGCAAAAGTGATGATACAGATATGCCTAAGAGCACATGGCTGGGTTCCTAGAAGTGATGCATGTTTCTAAAGGTAGAATATGAGGGCAGATGGTAGGAAGAATATTCTGGGGAGAGGCAAACCTTTGAATCCTTTCTAAAACCCATACTGGCATCAGACTGCTAGTTCTAGGAGTCATGGGATTTAATGCATAATAATTTCAGATTCATAATGGTAAATATTTCAGGATTTAAAAATAAATTTCTTAAGAAAAAAGGCCCCCATACCTACACTGTCTTGACATCATCAGAAAAGTATGCAGCATCTCCAGAACTGGCATAAAGAGTGACAATATATGTCTTTCTCACTTTCAATGTGTTTCAGTTGTCTTAGGCAAATAGGAAGCATGCATGACACATGATGACTTTTTGTGTTTCCCAGCCCATTTATCTTCCTTTACTATGTGCATGCTTGTATAGCTTCTGTTCTCAATGCACTATCAGATAAATCATATCTTCACGACTGTTAAAGGAAGGGAAAAATATTTATTTAGTAGTCACACATCTACTTCTAGTCAGAAAGCACATAATAGACGGTATTAAGATTGTGATTGTTAAGAGAAGAGAAGAAATGAAGCCCCGTACCCCTGTGAAAAAGCTCTTTCAGAGTCAGAAAATGCTCCTGGAAACTGCACAGAGTTCTTACTCAACAGTGTGAGGAAGCAGCCAGAATACCGAAATTGCCATAGATCGGTAATACCTAGCCACATATTGAAGAGTTGACACTTTATTAATCCATTCAATACATATTTACTGAGCTCCTACTAAGTATTGAACACTTACCATTAATTGTTTGATTTTATTTCTGGTTTTTCTAGTTTGCTAATGCTGCGGAATGCAAAACACCAGAGATGGACTGGCTTTTATAAAAAGGGGGTTAACAGGACCAAAACAGTTCCTAAAACTTGCAGGACAAACTCCATTAGATTTCAAAGTCCGAGAATCATTAACAGAATAACGTTGCATCCTTGGGGCTTGAGAGAGCGGGAGTATAACCCTTCCTAAGGGCGTTTGTGGCAGCCCTTTCCTCTCCAAACACTTAGGTGAATGCTCCAACATACCCACACATTGGGGAGACCACCTTCTTGGCCCCACCCTCCTCAAACATCGGGGCAGCTCCCAGATTCCCTTCCGTCTCTGGGGCACACGCTCAACCCCTTGAGAACAGTGGGGTGGCAGCCAGGCTCTCCCCAATTCCCTGGGAATGTGTTCCACCCTCTTTGGGACCTCAGGTGGCAAAACTCTTCCAGAGCATCGAGGTGGAATGCCCACCCTCGACCTCTGGGGCAAACTCACCCTTTCCATGCATGTGGGCTGCTCTGCTCTCCCAGCCCGAGACCTCCTGACTCCAGACCTCAACCTCCATGGCTCTGTCTTTGAAGAGATTTTTCCTTTAATTTTTTCCTTGTCTGTCTCCTCCAGTCCAGACTGGCAATGGCTCTGTCTATAAAGATCTCGCAAAAATTCTTTTGGCTTTGCATGAAGCACGCAGGGGTCAAAGCCATCAGACAACAGGACTTTCCACAAATCCTTTCTGCTTAACTCCTTTTCCAATCTTGGCTTGTACTGAAATGGCAGCTGGGTTCCATGTTTGGTTACATCCTCACATTGGGCTGTAGCTTCTGGGATTCTACCCACTGGACGCCCATAATTTTCCAAGCCATCAACTTCTGGTTTTTTTGAACCAAAGAGTTCAGTTCTAAGCTTATCTCTCTCTGCTCGCATTTTACTATAAGCTGCAAGGAGAAGCCAGAATACATCCTCTACATGTAGTCTGGAGATCTCCTCAGCTAAGTATTCCAGGTTGTTGCTTCCAGATTCTTCCTTCCGTATGACACCAGACTCAATTTTGCCAAATTCTCTGCCACTTTAAAACAAGGATCGCCTTTCTTCCAGTTCACAACAACACACTGATCATCTGTGTTCAAGACCTCGTCAGAAGTATCTTTAGAGTCCATATTTCCACAGTCTCTTTAAAGCAGTTTTGGCCTTTTCTATCAAGCTCCTCACAACTCTTCCAGAAACTCCCCATTATCCATTTAAAAAGCCGTTCCAACATGTTCGGTATTTGCAAACTCAGCAGCAAAAGCACCCACTTTCTGGTACCAAAATCCGTTCTAGTTTGCTAATGCTGCAGAATGCAAAACACCAGAGATGGATAGGCTTTTATAAAACGGGGGTTTATTTAGCTACACAGTTACAGTCTTAAGGCCACAAAGCGTCCAAGGTAACACCTCAGCAATCGGGTACCTTCACCAGAGGATGGCCAATGGTGTCCGGAAAACCTCTGTTAGCTAGGAAGGCAGCTGGCGTCTGCTCCAAAGCTCTGGCCTCAAAACGGCTTTCTCCCAGGACACTCCTCTCTAGCAAGCTTGCTTCTCTTCAAAACCTCACTCACAGCTGCACTTCGCTCCCTCTCCTTGAGCCAGCTCATTTATATGGCTCCACTGATCAAGGCCCACCCCGAATGGGTGGGGCCACACCTCCATGGGAGTATCCCACCAGAGTCACCTCCCACAGCTGGGTGGGGCACATCTCCATGCAAACAACCTAATCCAAACATTCCAACTTAATCCCCACTATTCTGTCTGCCCCACAAGATTGCACCAAAGAATATGGCTTTTTCTGGGGGACATAATACATTCAAACCGGCACACTGGTATATTCATATATAATAATACTTATAACTTATCGAGTACTTAGTATAAGCTAGGAACTGATTTAAGGACTTTACGTATATCATCTCATTTAAGGTGGTTTTAGAGAATTAAGCTACACTCCTACATTTAATAAGAAGCATGTCTCACAATATAAGACTTGAAAATAGTGTTACATGGTGTCAACAGGATAGTCGACTGTACTCATAGACAAAACAACTAGCTTGAGTTGGACATGTTTTAGGTGATAAAAAGTGGCACCGCAGAACCACATGATATGCCACCACCTTCTCCTTTATTAAAATTGCAGACTCCTAGAAGGTAATTCAGAATCTTCCGCATCTTTAGAAGCAGAACGAGATTATGGTTTAAAAGAGGGAGGGGATGGGGGACTTTGAGTTGGAGAGATCTGGGTTTGAATCTTAAATTGGCCACTTCCTAGCTCTATGTCCTGAGCCAAATTAATTAAGTTCTCTGACGCTCAATTTCTTTATCTGTAAAACAGGTAGTTGTGAAAATTAAAGGGGATATAGAAACTAGCACACAATGGTGCACAACAGATAGCAATGAAGTGTTCAGAGTTAAAGTTTATCACATACAACTAAGATTTACTATTTCTGGGCCAAATGACACATATTGAAGCCTGTCTTTGATAATAAATGTAAAAAAAGTCTTAGCTAGAGCAAATTGGATTTTGTGGTCTGGTACATTTTCCTTTCAGGATGTTAGTAATATATCCAAAATGGCTGTGTTTTAGAAAACAGAGCTGATAGACAAAATAGAGATAGATGACACAGGAATTTACCAGTTAATAATAGAAAATATTCTTACTTTTCCAAGTGATTAACACAATATTACATTTTATTTAATGGAGATGAAAAAGCTAATCTGGGATTCCCGGGGGAAGTCACCACTCAGTATAATCATATATTATCCTCAGATAGCCAGATATTGCTAACTATCAGCTTTTCTCCAACTCCAGGCATTCCGTTGCCCTCTCTACATACTTTCTTCCCTCTTGACTTTGACTGAGTCCAGCTATTTCCAGTTCTTAACCTAAACTGGGGAGCAAATATTAGCAGAGCAGAACATTTACTAATGGTGATAAGGCTGTTCTAGGAGAAATGAGATACTTCTTCATTTGAGGGGTCATCAGTGGGGCTTCTTCAAGAAGGTTCTTCTCATTTACTTGCATGTGTCTCCTTTGGGGATTCCTTTGGGATAAGGACTACCTGAACCCTCCATTATTGGTGACTTATTCCGTGGCCTCTGGCTGAGATCAGATTTGTACAAGGAAAGCAGCAGATGAGTTAGTAAGCACAGGGACTGCCTGAGATCCACCAACCTGAGTGGAATCTCCCGGGCAGCCAGCACTTTTTAGAATCTGCTTATTTCTCCATTGAAATCCTAACTGGGAGAAATTAAAGTATGGAGAACTACTTCATGTACTCTTTTCCAGAATACCTGAATTGGTTCATAACATCTTAGGAAAATCTTGCCCTGGTTGGGTCCCTGTTCCCTTATCCCTGCCTGAGGACCAGACTTATATAGGGAAATTTTATCTTCTGGTTAAAAAGAGTGACAAAAAGAAGTTATTTCAGAGACATTTAAAAGTAAAGGCTAGTTTTTATAACACTTTCCCAAATAAATTTCCCATAACATATTTTAAAATTTCCAAACTTATTTATATATTTTCACATACATTTATAAATACCTAGTTTTTAAATGTTTTACAAAGTGATCCATAGATAATTAAGGTAGAGGAGGGTGATTTAATTCCAGTTTCAAATTTAGATTTCTGTCTAAAAAGAATTTTAGAACTCCAGTATTCTAAAATTGTTAAACAGTGACCAATATATTTAGTTTTACTAGGTTGCATATTAAAAACCTTAAACTTTCTCAAGATTCTCTTGGGCCTAGAGACAACACTTTCTTAGTGGAAGTCTTCAATGACCACAAATGTGAAAACTGGGATTCTCTGAAGGGAAAAAAAAATGTTCCTAGTCAGAAAACTATTAATGGTTAGTTCAGAATGAAGAAGTCCAACTTTTTATCAGCTTTCCTTTGAACTCATTATATGATTTGTCACAAGTCATTAATATTTTCCTAAAGACCGAAATTCCAGACTATCAGAATGAAAACTCAAATTGATAAAATAACACTAACACCTTGTACAACCTTAAATAACATAGTTAGGTCCTCAGTTTCTTCAATTTTTCATCTATAAAGTGGGTATAGCCATGTTTACACTTTTCACCAAATAGTATGATGGAATGAATATAGGTTATTGTAAAATCTTTTTAGACTTTTCAGCAAAAGTATCATGCAATGTAAAAACATATTTACAATATAATTGTCACTGAAGTTGATTTTCAACTTCAAAATTTATTATTTTGAAGAATTAATTTTAAAATATCAGGGCATAAGATGAAGTATATGTTTTTAAGTATATTCAAATACTTATGAAGGTAGACGATTATAAGGTAGGGAGTAATACTGCCCTTTATTTGTGTGGCTGGCTGCATTCTATAGTCGATTCAAGACACCAGTAATGAGAAGAAAGAATCAGGGGAAATGGTTTTAGCAGACTGTTGAATGATATATTAAGTAAAATGTATTTCCTAATGAATTGGCAGAAATGTTCTACATGTGCTCTTAGAACCACAACTGTTTAAGCAGCTTTTCATACTTGGCAGAGCCTGGTTCCTGGAGAGTCCCCTCAGCAACCTTCTCCTACCCCTCATATTTTGTCCTATACTGCCAGGTGGGAACAATGACCAAAGAGAGGGGCAAAACAAAAAGAGGCATTTGTTGTAAAAGAAACCACTCCAAGGATCAAAGAGCTATTTTGACAATGGATGCCAAAATCGGAACCACAGTGGGTGGTCCCTCAGCATGGCGCCCTGAGAACCACAAGGCCACCCCTGGAAGGTCAGCTTTTGGGAGTATAGGCTTCTCATCTGCCTAGGGGGACCACTGCTAAGAACTGATTATCTACATTTCCTTACCACGAACAACATATAATTTAAATTTAATTCTGTGCTAATATTGTGTTGAATGATCTCATTCTGATGAACACTGTACAAATCACACAAAAGCATATTTCTGGTCTACTAGGGGTTGACACTTTAAAGAATTCTAAGGAGAATTATTCTTTTTCTACATTAATGGGTAAAATCTTGAGCAACTAGTAGACAAGCTAATTCAATTTCTAATATTTGTATTGGATATGTTTCTTTAGTTTTCATATGTTATGAGAAAATAATACATTAATACTTCAAGTATTTAGCATTCTTATACTCACTTACAGGCCTATCTCAATTTAACATAGTGAAGAACCCATAAGAAACACAACAGAACCCCTGGAAAACTAAGAGATGCCATAAAGTGCACACTATCATCCAAATGCATCTTTACTCATAAGGGTGACTTGAACTTGAAACCAATTTACTTTTCCTTAATACACAGTGACGTCAGTTATCTGGATCCTCCACTCATGTTAGAAGGTGGGGCATTTAATATATATAAAAACATTTGATGTTTGAGCTATATTTATGTGATGCATTTATATGGAATATAGTTTTCAATTTTTGCTAATTCACGAGATGTTGCCAACTTCACTAAGAAGACACAAAATGATATGTTCTCTATAGAACACATCAAAGAAAGAGCCCATACCCTCTAAGAAGTAGCTTGACTAGCAAAGCAAATATATAAACTTAAAATAGGCTTAAATACATTGGTGGTGGGCTGTTTACTAAGAAAAGTTATTGGTAGAGAAGAGGCTACCTACTTAGAAGAGAACTAAAAAGAAATGGGATTTGGGTCAAGATTAAAATTAAAAGGCATTCACTCAGATGAGATGTTGGAGACTATTCTAAGTATTAACTTTGGGAGAAAGTTAAGAGGACTCAGACACAGCAAGAATAAGGGAAAGAAGGTGTAGAAACAACAGGAATGCGACTATGAGAGAGGCTAGCTGATGTTGAGAGTAAGGTCAATCTGAAATGGGCAAAGAAACGGTTAGAAAATTAGGCAGACAGGTAAGAAAGACAAAAGAAGATAGCATTTCTGTACTCTAGACAAGAAGATATTTAAACACATGTAACAAAAGAATTAATTTCTCTTTAAAATTGGTGCTCTGAATGTTTTTGTGTGGAAAACAAGGCTGTATCTTGATTTTTCTTTGAAAAGATTCAAGAGAGGAATGGAAACAATTTTTTCATAAGTGTAAGCTAAGTAGTTATGGCAGGTAGGTCAAGGAAGAAATACTTTGTGGAACAGGAAGCTATAACTTTATACAATGTGCTCCCTGGAGAAGATGTGTTTTTTTTTAAAGGGGACAAAACAGCTCCAGAAAGCTTTAAAATTCTACCTTTCTTGATTGTCCTTAACATTTTATTCAATCAATTATCAATTTAATCTGGGAAAAGATAATCAACTTGACTTTTAGACAGCCAAATCAATCCAACTAAAAAATTCAGATCCTCTAAGAAAAGGGCAGAGGAGAAACTGCTTACAAACATTTTTCAACTGCCAACAGAACTCTGCAAACAAAGTCACCTTTTTCCGTTTCTCAAACTTGTTCTAAGAAAATTAACGATGGTAAAAAGGTATTCTTGAATGAAATGAGAAAGTAAAGGGAACTATTTCCTCTTTATGATAATAGGATATTCGTGATCAAGACGGTCAAAACTGGGTTCTTTTCCTATTCTTTATAGAAGCTGGAGATTGCCCTGTTCACTTCTCTAAAATTACCCAATTATCCCTCTAAATAGCCGAATTAATCATTGTTTTTTTAAAAAAGATCTGTTTGTTTTAATAAACAATCATGAAGGAATATCAAGTTTAGAAAACACTTCATATCCTAGTGCTTCACAGAAAAAACTTATGGTAACAACTGACCTACATACATAAAGGCTGATTTATATGGAATATATCCCTTAGTTGTTTTTAATGTCTGCTTCACATGAGTTTGTTTTAGAGGCTGTTTCATTTTACTCTCATATAAACTTGATTTAGAAATAGCTGTGTGTGGGTAATGTTCATCAGTAGGCTAATGTTTAACATCAGCTAAGGAAGTACACTAATGCTTAGAGTAATAAGATAAAAGAATTATAATTTAATCTCATCTATTCTCTATGATAAACAATTCACAAGTCAAGTTAATAATTTATTTTTTTCATTTTGGGGAAATTTTGACTTAGATCATGGTATTTATGTTGGGAGCCAAAATGTAATATGGGTTTTACCTTTTCTTTCCATTGATTTCTAAGTGATTTCTTATATGGAAATGACTTCTGCAGAGCACTACTACTTCTGCAGAATAGGGAAAGATGATCTCAAAACTGGGATAGTGGTAAAATGAAGAAAGTCAACATCAAGGGGAAGAGACATGAAAAGAGGAAGAGGAAAAGGATATACTACAGCCATATATATACATATATATCTTCCTTAATCGAAATAGTATTGCTTAAACTTTCTCCTCTGAAGAGAAATAATTGGAAAGAAAATTAAATAGAAGTATATAAAGCTAATATACAGAAGTACTCATTTCCTTCCCACTAAACTTCCTCTAAACCTCCTGCCCTACTATATACCCCAACCCAAATGTTTGGGACACACCTGGGATAATTGGAAAGGGGGAGAAAAGGAAAATGTCTCCCTTCAGTGGATTCTGACTTTGTTACAAATATCTCTAATCAGCAGGTCCAAGTGTTTTAAGCTCATATGCCCCTTTAAGAAGAAACGGGCACTTCTACTTATACATATACACATAGAGTATATTTGCATACATTTCAAAGGTGTCATAAAAGATCTAAAATTCATCCCTGCACCCTCTAACCATCCAATAAATAGCTCAATGTAAAGAACCCTTGGCTCTAGAGTCTGAATCAAGTCAAAATAAATGGATGGGGATAGACGTTTGGAGAAAAGGAAATGGGATACAAATAAACAAACATACAAATACTAAAAAGATGTTCCTTGTGTCCAAGTCAACCCTTAAGCTTCTAACTCTTTTCATTGTTTCCTGAAATTAGAATGTGAAAAACCTTGACTTAACTAATGAATTACTTAATTTACAAAAATAGAGAAAATCATTAAGATATGCAATATTGTAGAACTACTGCATGTTTTTTCAATTAACTTTATCAGAAAATTAAAAAAAAGACAATTAAAAAACATTCCAAACAAAAGCAAAATAAAGAAATAAGGAAACACTAATAACCTACAATAACCCAGCAAAGGAATAAGGAAAATAAGTAACCTAAAATAACTACATTTCTGCAAACTTGCTCCTACCATTCCCCCCAGAAATTAACAAACCATAGTCATTCCTGAGCATTCCCAGAACATTAAGTTTACCCATGATAACTTATCTATTCTTATTAGATTATCATTCCCCCTTCACTATTTGCTGTCTATTTCTAGATCCCCTACATTCCACATTATAAACCATTTATTTTACATTTTCAAAGTTCACATTAGTGGTAACATACAATATTTTTTTTTTTGCGCCTGGCTTATTTCACTCAGCATTATGTCTTCAAGTTTCATCCACATTGTCGTGTGTTTCATGACCTCGTTCCTTCTTACTGCTGCGTAGTATTCCATTGTGTGTTTATACCACATTGTGTTTATCCACTCAACTGTTGAAGGACATTTGGGTTGTTTCCATCTCTTGGCAATTGTGAATATTGCTGCTATGAACACTGATGTGCAGATTATCTGTTCGTGTCACTGCTTTCAGATCTTCTGGGTATATACCGAGAAGCACAGTTGCTGGATCAAAGGGTAACTCTATATCTAGTTTTCAAAGGAACTGCCAGACTGTCTTCCAGAGTGGCTGTGCCATTATACAGTCCCACCATCAATGAATAAGAGTTCCAATTTCTCCACATCCTCTCCAGCATTTGTAGTTTCCTGTTTGTTCAATGGCAGCCATTCTAATTGGTGTGAGATGATATCTCATTGTGGTCTGAATTTGCATCTCCCTAATAGATAGTGAACCTGAATATTTTTCATGTATTTTTTGGCCATTTGTATTTCCTCTTCAGAGAACTGTCTTTTCATATCTTTTGACCATTTTATAATTGGGCTGTCTGTACTATTGTCATTGAGTTGTAGGATTTCTTTATATATGCAAGATATCAGTCTTTTGTCAGATACATGGTTTCCAACTATTTTTTCCCAATGAATTGGCTGCCTCTTCATCTTTTTGACAAATTCCTTTGAGGTACAGAAGCTTTTAAGTTTGAGGAGTTCCCACTTATCTATTTTTTCTTTTGTTGCTTGTGCTTTGGGTGTAAGGTCTAGGAAGTGACCTCCTAATACAAGGTCCTGAAGATGTTTCCCTATATTATCTTCTAGGAGAGTTATGCCACTATCGCTTATGTTGAGGTCTTTAATCCATTTTGAGTTAATTTTTGTGTAGGATGTGAGGTAGGGGTCCTCTTTCATTCTTTTGGATATGGATATCCAGCTCTCCCAGCCCCATTTATTGAAAAGACTATGTTCCAGTTCAGTGGCTTTGGGGGCCTTATCAAAGATCAGTCGACTGTAGATCTGGGTGTTTATCTCAGAATTCTCAATTTGATTCCATTGATCAATACGTCTATCTTTGTGCAAGTACCATGCTGTTTCGACTACTGTGGCTTTATAATAAGCTACAAAGTCAGGGAGTGTAAGTCCTCTCACTTCATTTCTCTTTTTTAGAATGTTTTTAGCAATTCAAGGCATCTTCCCCTTCCAGATAAATTTGATAACTAGCTTTTCCAAGTCTGCAAAGTAGATTGTTGGAATTTTGATAGTGATTGCATTGAATCTGTAGATGAGTTTTGGTAGAATTGATATCTTAATGACATTTAGCCTTTCTATCCATGAACAAGGAAAATTTTTTCCATTTATTTAGGTCCTTTTCTATTTGTTTTAGTAGAGTTATGTAGTGTTCTATGTATAGGTCTTTTACATCTTTGGTTAAGTTTATTCCTAGGTACTTGAGTTTTTTAGTAGCTATCGAAAATGGTATCTTTTTTATTGAATGTCTCTTCAGTTTGGTCATTTCTAGTGTATAGGAACATTACTGACTTATGTGCTTTAATCTTGTATCCTGCTATTTTGCTAAATTTGTTTATCAGCTCAAGTAGCTGTGTCATTGATTTCTCAGGGTTTTCCAGACATAAGATCATATCATCTGCAAATAATGACAGTTCTACTTCTTCCTTTCCAATCTGGATGCCTTTTATTTCTTTGTCTTGCCAGATTACCCTGGCTAGTACTTCTAGCACAATGTTGAATAACAGTGGTGACAATAGGCATAATTGTCTCATTCCTGATCTTAGAGGGAAGGCTTTCAGTCTCTCACCATTGAGCACTATGCTGGCTTTGGGTTTTTCATACATGTCCTTTATCATATTGAGGAAGTTTCCTTCAATTCCTACCTTTTGAAGTGTTTTTATCAAAAAAGGATGCTGGATTTTTTTGAATGCTTTATCAGGGTCTATTGAGATGATCATTTGATTTTTCCCTTTTGACTTGTTAATGTGTTGCAATACATTGATTGATTTTCTTATGTTGAACCATCCTTGCATGCCTGGAATGAACCCCACTTGGTCATGGTGTGTGATTTTTTCAAATGAGTCTTTGGATTTGATTTGCAAGTACTTTGTTGAGAATTTTTGCATCTATGTTCATTAGGGAGATTGGCCTGTAGTTTTCCTTTCTTGTAGAATCTTTACCTGGTTTTGGTATTAGAGTGATGTTCATTTCATAAAGTATGTTAGGTAGTGTTCCATTTTCTTCAATGTTTTGAAAGAATTTAAGCCAAGATTAGTGTCAGTTCTTTTTGGAATGTTTGGTAGAATTCTCCTGTGAAGCCATCTGGCCCTGGGCATTTATTTGTGGGAAGCTTTTTGATAACTGATTGAATTTCTTTCCTTGTGATTGGTTGCTTGAGGTCTTCTATTTCTTCTCTGGTCAGTCTAGGTTGTTCATGTGTTTCCAGGAAATTGTCTATTTCCTCTAAATTATCTAGTTTGTTGGCATACAGTTGTTCATAGTATCCTCTTATAATTTTTTACATTTCTTCAGGATCCACAGTAATGTCACCTCTCTCATTCATTATTTTGTTTGTTTGGGTCTTCTCTCTTTTTGATTTTGTCAGTCTCACTAGGTGCTTGTCAATCTTGTCGATCTTCTCAAAGAACCAACTTTCAGTGTTATTTATTCTCTCTATTGTTTTTTTTTGTTCTCTACGTATTTATTTCTGCTTTAATCCTTGTTATTTCTTTTCCTCTACTTGGCTTAAGATTAGTTTGCTGTTCAATTTCTAACTTCTTCAGTTGCTCCATTAGTTCTTTGATTTTAGCTCTTTCTTCCTTTTTTAATGTATGCATTTAGAGCTATAAATTTCCCCCTCAATACCACCTTTATTGCATCCCATCAGTTTTGATACATTGTGTTCTAATTTTCATTTATTTTTATATTTAGCAATTTCTCTTGCTATTGCTTCTTTAACCCACTGATTGTTTAACAATGTGTTATTTAACCTCCAGATATTTGTGAATTTTCCAAGTTTCTGATGGTTGTTGACTTCTAATTATATTCTATTGTGATGAGAGAATGTGCTCTGAATAATTTCAATCTTTTAAAATTTATTGAGGATTGTTTTATGGACCAGCATATGATCTATTCTGGAGAAAATTCCATGAGCACTAGGGAAAAATGTGTATACTGGTGATTTGGGATGTAATGTTCTATATATGTCTGCTAATTCAAATTCATTTATCAGATTGTTTAGGTTTCCAATTTCCTTATTGGTCCTCTGTCTGGTTGCTCTATCAGTAGGAGTGCATGATGTATTGAAGTCTCCCATAATTATTGTGCAAACATCTATTGCTTCCTTTAGTTTTGGCAATGTTTGACTCATGTATTTTGGGTCCCCTTGATTGGGTGCATAAACATTTATGATTGTTACTTCTTCTTGTTGAATTGTCCCTTTTATTAGTATGTAGTGACCTTTCTTTATCTCTCATAACATCCTTGCATTTAAAGTCTACTTTATCTGAGATTAATATTGCTACTCCTGCTTTCTTTTGGCTGTAGCTTGCATGAAATATATTTTTTCCATCCTTTCCCTTTTAATTTGTTTGTGTCCCTATGTCGAAGATAAGTCTCTTGTAAGCAACATATTGATGGTTCATATTTTTTAATACATTCTGCCAATCTATATCTTTTAATTGGGGAGTTTAATCCATTCACATTCAATGTTATTACTGTGAAGGCATTTTTTGAATCAGCCATCCTGTCCTTTGGTTTATGTTTGTCAGAAATATTTTTTTCCCTCTTTCTTAATTTCCTTTAATGTACCCTTTTGAAATCTCTTCATTTTTTTTTTCCTATTCTTTATTTTTTTTTAATCTTCATTTTATTGAGATATATTCACATACCATGCAGTCATACAAAACAAATCGTACTTTCGATTGTTTACAGTACCATTACATAGTGGTACATTCATCACCTAAATCAATCCCTGACACCTTCATTAGCACACACACAAAAATAACAAGAATAATAATTAGAGTGAAAAAGAGCAATTGAAGTAAAAAAGAACACTGGGTATCTTTGTCTGTTTGTTTCCTTCCCCTATTTTTCTACTCATCCATCCATAAACTAGACAAAGTGGAGTGTGGTCCTTAAGGCTTTCCCAATCCCATTGTCACCCCTGATAAGCTACATTTTTATACAACTGTCTTTGAGATACATGGGTTCTGGGTTGTAGTTTGATAGTTTCAGGTATGCACCACCAGCTACCCCAATTCTTTAGAACCTAAAAAGGGTTGTCTAAAGTGTGCATAAGAGTGCCCACCAGAGTGACCTCTCGGCTCGTTTTGGAATCTCTCTGCCACTGAAGCTTATTTCATTTCCTTTCACATCCCCCTTTTGGTTAAGAAGATGTTCTCCGTCCCACGATGCCAGGTCTACATTCCTCCCCGGGAGTCATATTCCACGTTGCCAGGGAGATTCAGTCCCCTGGGTGTCTGATCCCACGTAGGGGGGAGGGCAGTGATTTCACCTTTCAAGTTGGCTTAGCTAGAGAGACAGGGCCACATCTGAGCAACAAAGAGGCATTCGGGAGGAGGCTCTTAGGCACAACCATAGGGAGGCCTAGCCTCTCCTTTGCAGCAACCGTCTTCCCAAGGGTAAAACCTGTGGTACAGGGCTCAACCCATCAAACCACCAGTCCCCTATGTCTATGGTCATGTTAGCAACCATGGAGGTGGGGTAGGCGAATACCCCTGCATTCTCCACAGGCTCCTCAAGGGGGCACTACATCTTTTTTTTTTTCCTTGTTTTTCTTTTTTTTTTTTTTTTTTAACTTTCCCTTCTTTTTTAAATCAACTGTATGAAAAAAAAAGTTAAAAAGAAAACAAACATACAATAAAAGAACATTTCAAAGAGACCATAACAAGGGAGTAAGAAAAAGACAACTAACTTAAGATAACTACTTAACTTCCAACATGTTCCTACTTTACCCCAAGAAAGTTACCTAATATAGCAACATTTCTGTGAACTTGCTCCTACTATATCCATCAGAAATTAACAGACTATAGTCATTCCTGGGCATCCCCAGAACGTTAAATAGCTTATCTGTTCTTCTTGGATTATTGTTCCCCCTTCCTTAATTGCTCTCTACTGCTAGTTCCCCTACATTCTACATTATAAACCATTTGTTTTACATTTTTCAAAGTTCACATTAGTGGTAGCATATAATATTTCTCTTTTTGTGCCTGGCTTATTTCGCTCAGCATTATGTCTTCAAGGTTCATCCATGTTGTCATATGTTTCACGAGATCGTTCCTTCTTACTGCCGCGTAGTATTCCATCGTGTGTATATACCACATTTTATTTATCCACTCATCTGTTGAAGGACATTTGGGTTGTTTCCATCTCTTGGCAATTGTGAATAATGCTGCTATGAACATTGGCCTGCAGATATCTGTTCGTGTCACTGCTCTCCGATCTTCCGGGTATATACCGAGAAGTGCAATCGCTAGATCGAATGGTAACTCTATATCTAGTTTTCTAAGGAACTGCCAGACTGACTTCCAGAGTGGCTGAACCATTATACAGTCCCATCAACAATGAATAAGAGTTCCAATTTCTCCACATCCCCTCCAGCATTTGTAGTTTCCTGTTTGTTTAATGGCAGCCATTCTAACCGGTGTTAGATGGTATCTCATTGTGGTCTTAATTTGCATCTCTCTAATAGCTAGTGAAGCTGAACATTTTTTCATGTGTTTCTTGGCCATTTGTATTTCCTCTTCAGAGAACTGTCTTTTCATATCTTTTGCCCATTTTATAATTGGGCCGACTGTACTATTGTCATTGAGTTGTAGGATTTCTTTATATATGCAAGATATCAGTCTTTTGTCAGATACATGGTTTCCAAAAATTTTTTCCCATTGAGTTGGCTGCCTCTTTACCTTTTTGAGAAATTCCTTTGAGGTGCAGAAACTTCTAAGCTTGAGGAGTTCCCATTTATCTATTTTCTCTTTTGTTGCTTGTGCTTTGGGTGTAAAGTCTAGGAAGTGGCCACCTAATGCAAGGTCTTGAAGATGTTTTCCTACATTATCTTCTAGGAGTTTTATGGTACTTTCTTTTATATTGAGATCTTTGGTCCATTTTGAGTTAATTTTTGTGTAGGGGGTGAGGTAGGGGTCCTCTTTCATTCTTTTGGATATGGATATCCAACTCTCCCAGCCCCATTTGTTGAAAAGACCATTATGACTCAGTTCAGTGACTTTGGGGGCCTTATCAAAGATCAGTCGGCCATAGATCTGAGGGTCTATCTCTGAATTCTCAATTCGATTCCATTGATCTATATGTCTATCTTTGTGCCAGTACCATGCTGTTTTGGCAAATGTGGCTTTATAATAGGCTTCAAAGTCGGGGAGTGTAAGTCCTCCCACTTCGTTTTTCTTTTTCAGAGTGTCTTTAGCAATTTGAGGCATCTTCCCTTTCCAAATAAATTTGATAACTAGCTTTTCCAAGTCTGTAAAGTAGGTTGTTGGAATTTTGATTGGGATTGCATTGAATCTGTAGATGAGTTTGGGTAGAATTGACATCTTAATGACATTTAGCCTTCCTATCCATGAACATGGAATATTTTTCCATCTTTTAAGGTCCCCTTCTATTTCTTTTAGTAGAGTTATGTAGTTTTCTTTGTATAGGTCTTTTACATCTTTGGTTAAGTTTATTCCTAGGTACTTGATTTTTTTAGTTGCTATTGAAAATGGTATCTTTTTCTTGAGTGTCTCTTCAGTTTGTTCATTTCTAGCATATAGAAACATTACTGACTTATGTGCATTAACCTTGTATCCCGCTACTTTGCTAAATTTGTTTATTAGCTCTAGTAGCTGTATCGTCAATTTCTCAGGGTTTTCTAGATATAAGATCATATCATCTGCAAACAATGATAGTTTTACTTCTTCTTTTCCAATTTGGATGCCTTTTATTTCTTTGTCTTGCCGGATTGCCCTGGCTAGCACTTCCAGCACAATGTTGAATAACAGTGGTGACAGCGGGCATCCTTGTCTTGTTCCTGATCTTAGAGGGAAGGCTTTCAGTCTCTCACCATTGAGTACTATGCTGGCTGTGGGTTTTTCATATATGCTCTTTATCATGTTGAGGAAGTTTCCTTCAATTCCTACCTTTTGAAGTGTTTTTATCAAAAAGGGATGTTGGATTTTGTCAAATGCTTTTTCAGCATCTATTGAGATGATCAATTGATTTTTCCCTTTTGACTTGTTAATGTGTTGTAATACATTGATTGATTTTCTTATGTTGAACCATCCTTGCATGCCTGGAATAAACCCCACTTGGTCATGGTGTGTGATTTTTTTAATGTGTCTTTGGATTCGATTTGCAAGTATTTTGTTGAGGATTTTTGCATCTATATTCATTAGGGAGATTGGCCAGTAGTTTTCCTTTTTTGTAGCATCTTTGCCTGGTTTTGGTATTAGATTGATGTTAGCTTCATAAAATGAGTTAGGTAGTGTTCCATTTTCTTCAATGTTTTGAAAGAGTTTGAGTAAGATTGGTGTCAGTTCTTTCTGGAAAGTTTGGTAGAATTCCCCTGTGAAGCCATCTGGCCCTGGGCATTTATTTGTGGGAAGATTTTTGATGACTGATTGGATCTCTTTGCTTGTGATGGGTTGGTTGAGGTCTTCTATTTCTTCTCTGGTCAGTCTAGGTTGTTCATATGTTTCCAGGAAATTGTCCATTTCCTCTACATTATCCAGTTTGTTGCCATACAGTTGTTCATAGTATCCTCTTATAATTTTTTTAATTTCTTCAGGATCTGCAGTTATGTCACCTTTTTCATTCATTATTTTGTTTATATGGGTCTTCTCTCTTTTTGATTTTGTCAGTCTAGCTAGGGGCTTGTCAATCTTGTTGATCTTCTCAAAGAACCAACTTTTGGTGATATTTATCCTCTCTATTGTTTTTTTGTTCTCTATGTCATTTATTTCTGCTTTAATCCTTGTTATTTCTTTTCTTGTACTTGGTTTAGGATTGGTTTGCTGTTCATTTTCTAGCTTCTTCAGTTGATCCATTAGTTCTTTGATTTTGGCTCTTTCTTCCTTTTTAATATATGCGTTTAGTGCTATAAATTTCCCCCTTAGCACTGCTTTTGCTGCATCCCATAGGTTTTGGTATGTTGTGTTCTCATTTTCATTCGTCTCTATATATTTAGCAATTTCTCTTGATATTTCTTCGTTAACCCACTGATTGTTTAGGAGTGTGTTGTTTAACCTCCAGGTATTTGTGAATTTTCTAAGTCTCTGATGGTTATTGACTTCTAATTGTATTCCATTGTGGTCAGAGAATGTGCTTTGAATAATTTCAATCTTTTTAAATTTATTGAGGCTTGTTTTATGTCCCAGCATATGATCTATTCTGGAGAAAGTTCCATGAGCACTAGAAAAGTATGTGTATCCTGGTGATTTGGGATGTAATGTCCTGTATATGTCTGTTAAATCTAATTCATTTATCAGATTGTTTAGGTTTTCAATTTTCTTATTGGTCTTCTGTCTGGTTGATCTATCTATAGGAGAGAGTGATGTGTTGAAGTCTCCCACAATGATTGTGGAAACATCAATTGCTTCCTTTAGTTTTGCCAGTGTTTCTCTCATGTATTTTGTGGCACCTTGATTGGGTGCATAGACATTTACGATTGTTATTTCTTCTTGCTGAATTGCCCCTTTTATTAGTACGTAGTGGCCTTCTTTGTCTCTCAAAACATCCCTGCATTTGAAGTCTATTTTATCTGCTTTCTTTTGGCTGTAGCTTGCATGAAATATTTTTTTCCATCCTTTCACTTTCAGTTTCTTTGTGTCCCTGTGTCTAAGATGAGTTTCTTGTATGCAACATATTGATGGTTCATTTTTTTTGATCAATTCTGCGAATCTATATCTTTTAATTGGGGAGTTTAATCCATTTACATTCAATGTTATAACCGTGAAGGCATTTCTTGAATCAGCCATCTTATCCTTTGGTTTATGTTTGTCATATTTTTCCCCACTCTCTATTAATATCCTTTATTGTACCCATACCGAATCTCTTTAGTACTGAACCTTTCTCCAAGTCTCTCTGTCCTTTCTTTGTTTCTCTGTCTGTAGGGCTCCCTTTAGTATCTCCAGTAGGGCAGGTCTCTTGTTAGCAAATTCTCTCAGCATTTGTTTGTCTGTGAAAAATTTAAGCTCTCCCTCAAATTTGAAGGAGAGCTTTGCTGGATAAAGTATTCTTGGCTGGAAATTTTTCTCACTCAGAATTTTAAATATATCGTGCCACTGCCTTCTCGCCTCCATGGTGGCTGCTGAGTAGTCACTACTTAGTCTTATGCTGTTTCCTTTGTATGTGGTGAATTGCTTTTCTCTTGCTGCTTTCAGAACTTGCTCCTTCTCTTCTGTGTTTGACAGTGTGATCAGTATATGTCTCGGAGTGGGTTTATTTGGATTTATTCTATTTGGGGTTCGCTGAGCATTTATGATTTGTGTATTTATGTTGTTTAGAAGATTTGGGAAGTTTTCCCCAACAATTTTTTTGAATACTCTTCCTAGACCTTTACCCTTTTCTTCCCCTTCTGGAACACCAGTGAGTCTTATATTTGGACGTTTCATATTATCTATATATCCCTGAGGTCCATTTCGAGTTTTTCAATTTTTTTCCCCATTCTTTCTTTTATGCTTTCATTTTCCATTCTGTCATCTTCCAGGTCACTGATTCGTTGTTCAACTTCCTCTAGTCTTGTACTATGAGTGTCCAGAATCTTTTTAATTTGGTCAACAGTTTCTTTAATTTCCATAAGATCATCCATTTTTTTATTTAGTCTTGCAATGTCTTCTTTATGCTCTTCTAGGGTCTTCTTGATATCCTTTGTATCCCATAGTATGGTCTCATTGTTCATCTTTAGTTCTTTGAGTAGCTGCTCTAGGTGCTGTGTCTCTTCTGATCTTTTGATTTGGGTGCTTGGGCTTGGGTTATCCATATCGTCTGTTTTTTTTCATATGCTTTATAATTTTCTGTTGTTTCTGACCTCGTGGCATTTGCTGAACTTGATAGGGTTCTTTTAGGATTTGTAGACCAATTGAAGTCCTTATCTCTAATTTATCAGATCTACAGCTTCATGGAGTACACTTTCTCTAACTAACCAGCAGGTGGCGTCCACGAGCCACCTGTTCTCCACAAGCCAGTTCTCTCCTGCTTAGCCTTTTTGGTGAGTGGGGGAGTGAGTCTTGTGGGGTCCAATTGGTGTACCAAGCTTGCGTGTGTATTTGGTGTTGCCTGCCCTGTATATGGGTCGTGTTTCTGGGCAGTCAGGGAGGGGGGGGGTGGCTCTAACAATCAAATCTCCCTGGAGATCCTAGAGTTTTAAAGCTGCTGCAATAGTCTAATCCTTCAGTTCAGTCCTGCCACAGTTTGTCTCTGCCACTGACCCACAAGTCCTTGGTATTGGCGTATGGCTCCTGAGACTTGCAAGTGGGCCCCTCTTCCAGGCTGTGCACCCCGGGTCCTCTGTTGAGGGATGACTGTGCTATGTCACAGGTGAGTGCCGTCCCCCCAGGGCAGTTCTGGGCTGCTGGGCTGTGTAGGGAGGCTCCCAGTCTGCTGAAATGATGGCTGAATGGGGCTTTGTTAATTCACACTGCTCTACCTTCCCAACTCTGGGACAATCAGCTGAGGTTGCAGGGAAGGCTAATGTCCACGCCCAGTTTTGTGGTGTGTGCCTGTTATTTGAAGCACTTCTGTCACACTGGGTTGTCTGGGGCAGTTCTGGGCTATGGGGTTGGTGATGGGCAGGAGTGTTTCCTGTCCACCAGGATGATGGCTGTGAGCGGACACCCCCCTTTTCTTGGGAAGTTGTGATGTTTAGTGAATTTTCTCAGCCACTGGATTATTGCGTTTTGTCTCAGAGCTCTCCTAGTTCTGCTCTTGACTTGACCTGCCCAAATTGCAAGTCTTTGAAGCTTTCTGTATTGGGCTTCTTAGAGTAATTGTTTTAGAAAAAGAAAAAAGGATTAAAAAAAAAAAAAAAAAAACGGGCCCTCCTCAGAGATCTAATGGGTTATTGAAATGTTAAGAGACAAAGCAACCAGGGCCATTAAGGAAAGGTCCACAGGGCAGAGAGATCAGCTTTTCTTCAGGATTTGCATATGCGCCTCAGGGCGTAAGCTCTGCCCTTCCCCTTTCTATGTTCACCAGAACTCCAAAAATCTTCCGCTTTTATTTTGGAGTTTTTTGTGTTGTTTTTTTTCTATGCCTGTCTCCTCTCTGCTGGGTTGGCTGCTCTCAGATTCTCTGGTGCCTGGTCTCAGTCTATCTATGGTTGGAGTTTGGATCAGTAGAATGAGTTTCCGATAAGGGCTGCCACTGCAGTTCTCCCTTCTCCTTCCCGGAGCTGACAGCCCCTCCTCCCACGGGACTGAGCCTGGCAGGGAGGGGCGTGGGTCCCCTGGCTGCAAAAACTTACAGATTTCGCTGATCTCAGCAGTTCCACATTTTCATGAGTGTTGTATGAAGTATGCCCAAAGTCAGATTGCTCTGTGGTGTCCAGTACACGCAGTTCCTGGTTTTCTACCTACTTTCCTGGAGGAGTAACTAAAACATACAGCTCACCAGTCTGCCATCTTGCCCCGCCCTCTGAAATCTCTTTAGTTCTGAACTGTTCTCCGTATCTCTCTCTTTTCTTTTTTCTCTGGCAGTAGGGCTCCCTTTAGTACCTCCAGTAGGGCTGGTTTCTTGTTAGCAAATTATCTCAGCATTTGTTTGTCTGTGAAAAATTTAAGGTCTCCCTCAAATTTTAAGGAGAGCTTTGCTGGATAAAGAATTCTTGGTTGGCAATTTTTCTCTTTCAGAATTTTAAATATGTCATGCCACTACCTTCTCGTCTCCATGGTGGCCACTAAGTAGTCACTACTTAGTCTTACGCTGTTTCCCTTGTAAAGTGGTGAACTGCTTCTCTCTTGCTGTTTTCAGAACTTGCTCCTTCTCTCCAGCATTTGACAATCTGATCAGAATATGTCTCAGAGTGGGTTTGTTTGGATTTATTCTGTTTGGAGTTTTTTGTGCATCTATGATTTGTGTATTTATATTGTTTAGAAGGTATGGGAAGTTTTCTTTTACAATTTCTTTGAATACTCTTTCTAGACCTTTACCCTTCTTTTCCCCTTCTGGAACACCAATGATTCTTATGTTTGTGCGCTTTTTGTTGTCCATCTTATCCCTGAGGTCCATTTCGATTTTTTCAATTTTTTCCCCATTCTTTCTTTTGTACTTTCACTGTCCATTCTGGCCTCTTTCCAGATCACTGATTCACTCCTCAGCTTCCTCTAATCTAGTATTGTGTGTATCCAGAATCTTTTTAATTTGATCAACAGTTTCTTTTATTTCCATAAGATCATCTGTTTTTTAATTTACTCTTGCAAATTCTTCTTTATGCTATTCTAGGGTCTTCTTCATGTACTTTATATATGTGCCATGATCTCACTGTTTGTCATTAGTTCTTTGATTAATTGCTCCAAGTACTGCGTGTATTCTGAACTTTTGATTTGGGTATCTGGGTTTGGGTTATCCATATCTTCTGGTTTCTTCATGTGCCTTAAAATTTTCTGTTGCTTTTGGCCTCTTGGCATTTGCTTATTCTGATAGGGTTCTTTTAGGATATACAGTTATTTGAACAATTATCTCTAATTTTTCAGAGCTATAGCTTGGTGGTGTCCACTTTCTCTGAGTTACCAGCAGATGGTGCCCATGAGCCACCTATTACCCTCAAGCCAGTTCTCCCCAACTTTGTCTGCGTGGTGAGTGGGGGTCTGAATCTTGTGGGAGTCCAATCAGTGCATCAAATTTCTGTGTGTAGTTGGTGCTGCCAGCCCTGAATGCGGGGTGTGTGTAGTGGTTATGGAAAGAGGGCAGCTTTAAGAATCAAATCTCCCAGGCATTCCTGGAGACTTAAAGCTGTCGCAGGGGTTCAAAGCTTCGGCTCAGTTTCCCCACAGTCTGTCTCTGCCAAGGACCCACAAGTCCCTGATATTGGTGTAGGGCTCCTGGGACTTCTGTGCAGGTCCTGCCTCCAAGGACCTCTGTGGGGGGAAGACTGTGCAACATCACAGATGAGCGCAGTCTCCAAGGGAAGCTCCAGGCAGGTGAGCCTTGCAGGGGTGTTCCCAGCCTGCTGAGAGGTTGGCTGTACGGGAGGTGGTAAATTCCCCCTTCAGAGTACCTCTGCCTTCCTAGCTCTGGGACAGTTAGCTGTGTGTGTGCGAAAGGCTATTATCCATGCCAGATACTAAGGCAGGTGCCTGGGGTTGCAATGGCGCTTCATGCCGCACTTGACTGCGCGGCATAGCTCTGGGCCTCAGTGTCACACAGGGGCATTCCCAGCCCACTGAAAAAGATGGCTGTATGGGACATGGTGATTTCCCCCTTTTCGCAGACATCCGCCTTCCTAGCTCCAGGACAATTAGCTGCGGGTGTGCGAAAGGCTATTGTCCACACCAGATACTGAGGTAGGTGCCTGGGGTGGGGAAGGCAGTCCCCCCACGTGCAACTACGTGGCTCTTGCTGCTTTTGGGATTTTTAAACTAATCCCTCTCCAAATGCCAACCCCTGGTTTCTCCCAACTGCAGCATGGCTGCAGGCTCCCTAGTAGCCTCACTCACTTGTTTCTGAACGCAGACTCTAAGATTCACCAAGTGCACAGTCCCTGTGGATTCAGCAGACCTTGTCCAGTTGGTGCAGTGTTGGAACTGGTATTCTGGAACACCTTCTGTCTTTTTGTTTTACACGGAGATGTTTTTTGCCCTGACTCTCCTAATCCTCCATCTTCCCTCCTCCCTGCATGTTTTTAATCATCAATTCATCAATTCTACATTTGTCCCTGTTAATAGCCTTTGATAGTGCACTGATGTCTAATACTATCCTGATTTTGAACATTAGTTTTAGCATATACAATAGCATTGAAAACCAATGCCATTTAATATTCTGATTAGCCACTCATCAGACAAACAAGAAATAATATGGAAACTCAGTGACAGATACATTAGAAGGAAATAAAAAAGAATAGACTAATTCTAGCATTTTACAATGATACACTTAACTTTCTAGTAAATACCTAGTAAAATAAAACCATTTCAAATAAATATGTATAGATGTGATGTGCAAATACACACATGTACCCTAGTCTTAATTCTATCTGTTCTTTAATATCTTCAATTACATGGTTCTACTTTTTTTTATCCACCTCTGTGTCTTACCACTTCTCAGTATTAATCTTTTGTTTCAGTCTAGCAAGTCTCCTTGAAGTAACCTAATCATGCCATGAGTAATACTATTCCTTGGTAATTTCCCTCTGCCCAGGATACTCAAATATAGTGGCAAAACCAAGCCATAGCAGCTAACAAATTACCTTGTTCTAAGAGGGGACTTCTCCAGAACGAGTCACTCGAAACAAGCTTGACCTGAGACCTGAAGATTGGTATCTACTTCTCCATTTTCTCCCACATGTTCAAGTTCATTAGGAACAGAGACTGGTTCATGAGGTTTGCACACTGTATGCTCTTCCCACAGTCCAGGCCTCTGGATTAGCCAGAGTGTGTATGGGTGCCTGTCTCAGAGAACTCCCTCTCTTAGGTGCCTCTACAAAACTAAAGCTATGCCTCTGCCTTTTGTCCCTGCCAACCCCTCACCCCACCACCAACACACACCAAACAATAATCTCTTCTCCTTTCTTTGCCAAATTCAATTTTCCCTGCTTAAATTATTAAAGCTTTTTTTATTATAGACATACAGGGGCACCCAAAAAAGGATGATAAGTTGTTTTTGGATTGGACCCATTTCCACCAATTTCCATGGCTTGAATGTTATCTTTACATACAGCTAAAGCCTGATGTAAAGGTACTTCAGGATTCAGCAGGATCCAACACAAGATCCATGTCCTCTATAAAACACCCTTTTGATAACTTGACACATTGAACAAGCTATTATATAACAAGCTATTATATCACATGATTCAGTACTTGATTGTATACTATTTCATAGTGCTCTTGATTTCTCCCATGTAAAATTTGTTCCTTCAACTAGACTGCAAATATTTGAGGACACTTACCATGCCTTGTCTGTAATAATGAGAATAGTTTATATTTGCTTAAAACATAGTTTTTCATAACATTTAATAATCTTTAGATGCCTTAAGGTATCTTTAGTTCATCTGATTTGCACATCAACTCTGGGAAGTAAATGGAAGAGACATCATTATTCTTATATTACAAGTGAGGAAATGGAGGCTATAAATGATTAAATGTCATGATTAGTATCACATATCTAAAGTATGGCAGAGCAAAGATAGAACTTAGGAATCTGATTTTTACCCAGTAACTTTTCTGCTAGGTATACTGAACTCAAGAAATGTTCATTAACCAAAACTTAATTAGGCTTCTATGTTCTTACTTTGGAAGTGAGGACAATACTATCCACCCTCAAATGAGTTATACTCATCACAATTATAATCCTAAAGTTACCCCAGGCCAGGATTTTGTGCATGGTACACAGTGAAATGGAAAGAATATTAGCTAATTTAGAAGTACATATAGATGTGTTTAAATGTATACTGTATATATCAGAGATACTCTTTCTATATGGGTGCGTGTGTGTGTGTCCATTTATATGTGTATGGAGACTAGTGTGTGTTTATTCATCCTGTTAGAAAAACAATACCATCATGTTAAGTTTGTACTTTATTGTTAATCTTGCATTTAGTAGTGACACATGTTGAAAAATCATTTATAAATCAAATCCATATATATACCTGAACAGCATAGTAGAGGGTATTTTTAGGAAAATATATATAAACACATAACACATTTACCATCTACTATCCTTTCTATTAGTTGACAAGTGATTAACTTAAATCAGATTCATTAAATTAAAAGTTAAAAATGGCTTATAAAAATATATGAGTATATTTTCAAATTACTGTTGTACTTGAGCCCAAAATTTAGTTAAAATTTTACAATTTTATTGTCCTCAGTTCTCTTCTTTTCACTTGGAAAATTAGCCTTTTAGCTGGAAAAGTCTTCCTGTATTTTTCTCTAAGATATATAGTCTTATTTAAAAATACATAAGACAGTAGATTTCTGGAAAGAGCTCATTTTTTTTTTTCCTTAAGGAAAGGATGTAACAGAAATCACAATCTAGTGGATTTACTTATAACTATCTTAGTATCCAAAACAACCTGTACATCCCAGTCATCAGAATCAACATTGAGCAAAATTGTGAAGTGCAGATGAACTTCATTCCCAGTTCCTCTCCTTTATCCCCCTTTTTTATCTTGTTTCCTTTTGACATTTTTAGCCCTTCAATCAACATCATCAAAAGTTTTATTTATGGTCTCTTTTCCCTGGGGTGCTAAGAAATGTCCCTTTTAATTTCAGCTGTACATTGAGGTCATTATTCAACTTGGATTCCTACTACTGCATCCTTAGCCAACCTTGCCAACCCCTAAAGCAAAATGCTGCCTTCTACCTGACAAATTTCATCATGGCTCGTACCATGCCTTCATGTAACAGATCATATTCTGTTAGATACAGTGAGAGGCAAGATTTTTCTGTTTCCTGGGAAGTTATAATTACATTTATCTCAGCCCTCCATGTGAATCACCTCTAGTCATACTTCAGTAATCCCATTTTTTGTTTGCACAATCTTAGCTTACTTCCCTTTTCTGGTTTGGCAGCCACTATGATTCTAGCATGCTTCTTGGAGTGTAATGGGGATATTGACAAATAAAATGCACCAAAAGTTAGAAAACCTGTAGTCTAACTCAGGTCCTAATGTTCAACTTGTTTTTAATGTGCCATGGTTGCTCTACTTATCAAGTGGGAGAAAACACTCTTTACCAAGTTCAATTAGATAAAGATAAATGTTTAAGTTTTTGGAAGAAAACCTACTAACATATTATAGGTATTCATACTGAATCTTCCTTTCTACTTGGAGAGTAAAAAAATGAATAATGAGAGTACTCTAGAAATACCTAGTGGAGGTGACCCATTCTTCTAGAATTCATCTGCGGTAAGCAAAATAATTGCATCCTCAGAACATTCACTACCTTATACCAAGAACCTGTGAATGTTATGTTACATGGCAAAAGGGACTGTGCAAGTTGTGCTGGTTTGTATATATTTTGTCCACCAGAAAAAGCCATATTCTTTAATGACATTTTGTGGGGGCACACATATTAGTGTTGATTAGGTTGGAACCTTCTGATTGAGTGTTTCCATGGAGATGTGACACCTTTGATTAGGGTGTGACCTCTTGATTGAATGTTTCCATGGAAATGTGGCCCCGCCCATTCAGGGTGGGTCTTGATTAGTTCACTAGAGCCCTATAAAAAAAACTCACAAACAGAGAGACGGGAGAGCAACTGAGAGTGACATTTTGAAGAGGAGCTGCAGCTAGGAGAGGACAACATCCCTCAAAAGCAACATTTTGGAGAACTCCATTTTGAAATACAACTTGGGAGCAAACTGACCCCAGCCACATGCCTTCCAAGCTAACAGGTTTTCCGGAGGCCAATGGCCATCCTTCACTGAAGGTAGCCGATTGTTGATGCCTTACCTTGGACACTTTATGGCCTCAGACTGTAACTTCGTAACCAAATAAATCCCCTTTATAAAAGGCAAACCATTTCTGGTATTTTGCATAATGGAAGCATTAACAAACCGAAACACAAGTGTAATTAAGGTTATGGACCGTAAAGCGAAGAGATTACTCTAAATTTTCTGGGTGGTCCCAGAGAAATCACCATAAAAGTATAGAGTTTTTTCTTGTGGCTGGAGTCAGAAAACACATACAGCAGAAGGGAAAGTCAGAGACATTCTGAGCATGAGAAGGATTTGACACATCCATTGCCAGCTCTGGAATGTAGGGATCCACAGGCAAGGACTGGAGAGAGGTCTCCAAGAGCTACAGGCAGACCCAGCTGACAACCAGCAAAGAAGCAGGGATCTCAGTCCTACAAGTGCAAGGACCTGAAAGAGTTTAGAAGCAGGTTCTCTTCAGAGCCCAGCCAGCTGACACCTTGATTTCAGCCTTGTGAAACCCAGAGCAGAGAAATCAGCTGAGCAAACCTAATTTTCTGACCTGCAGTACTGTGAAATAACACATTTGTGTTGTTTTAAGCTAAGTTAGTAGTATTTTGTTTTTTACAGCAGCAATAGGAAACTAATATACCATCCAAGTCCAATGGGCAATAGACACAGTAGTGTAAAATATTTAGTGAAGAATTAGAGCAGGAGCCACTATTATGATAACAAGAAAATGCTTGGTACTACAGATCCATTTTTCCTTGTTTCTGCTTCTTTCAGTCTTATTCCTGGAGAAAGTGAAATAACACAATACTGAAGGACAAAGATCAAGATGAGTGTATACCTACTTAAGGGCAGAGTGTCTTCTCAGGATCTGAACAAATATGCCTTTCCCTCACAGGCAAGAATACTACAATAATAATGCTACAT
Source organism: Choloepus didactylus (assembly GCF_015220235.1). Lineage (NCBI taxonomy): Eukaryota > Metazoa > Chordata > Mammalia > Pilosa > Megalonychidae > Choloepus > Choloepus didactylus. The sequence goes on from NC_051307.1 coordinate 80,497,822, forward strand.
TATTCACACCAACTAAATCTTTGGAAAAGGAAAATAAATATCTGAGAATAGTTCAAAGGATTACAAAGACCTTATGATCATGACCATTTCAGAGAGAATAAAAAAACTGGGGGCGGGGGGTTAGCAACAGACAAGATAGAATTTAAGGGAGGATTATGAATGCCAAATCTCTCTATATAATTTTCTTTCTCTTGGTTGCTGGGGTGTTCGAATAGCTGGAAGGAAGGGACTGGGGTGGTGGAACTGTGACCCATGACATTCTTCGAAATTTGCTATATAGCTATGTGTTGAATTGTAATTTGAAAGTTGTCGCCTTTTTGTGTATATGTTGTATTTCACAGTGGGGATATGGCTGGGGCCGTGGAACTGTGGCATATTGCATTCTTTAGGGTTTGCTCTCTACTTGTTAACATTGTACTTGGAGGGTTGTCACTTCTATGTAGATACGTTGTATTCCACAATAAAAAAAAAAAAGAGAGAGAGAGAGAGAATCAAAAGAAGACAAAGAAAATCCAAGCAAACATGCCCAAGATTCATAGATCATATGTATATTGGGTTGTTCTTTTCCCATTGTACAAGTTGTCTTAAAACCATACATTTAAAAGAAATTATTTTCAGAAACTGCAATTGTTTATTTTCATATGGCATCGCTTAGAGCTATTTTTCAAATATACCTTCCAAAATTAATTCTCTTTATTATTCACATTTTTACACAGCCAGATTTTGATCTCAGAAGAACAAAAGAATATTGGAAGAAAGGCAGCAATTTCCAATGATTTTCAGCACAGAAGGTTTAGAGAAATTTACCTTTGAAGATTTACTCAAGTTTACAACTTAAAACTTTTTGAGGTATTATCAAAAGCAACATGCTGAAAATGGATACTTTGTAATCAATTAAAAATGATCCTCATGGTAAAGAGTAAATTTTCAGCAGGTTGCACATATTCTACTGCATAATCGTATCACAGTATGAAATAATACAAAACAAAATAGGAGGGGAAAATATACAGTGATTAAAAATTCTTGTAGAAACAGAATAAATGCAGTTTTTTTTTCTGTAAAGACAGAAAATACACTAAGATTAAAAATTACTAACAACACCCTTTGCAGGACCTTTTGTCTTTTATGTGTCCACAGCAAAGAAGCACATATCTATTAGACAAGTTAAGAGTACCACAGGATAGAGAGGAACATATTTTAAAGCACTCACTTTCTTCTTTTGAATACCACAATCTGCTTCCTACAAGTCTCTGCAAACTTATTAACAACTTTGGTCATTTTATAAGAAGACATCGTAATTTTAAGGGGCTTTGAGGCTCATGCACTACAAATTAATCCCCATTTTATGTTTGTCCCCATTTAGTATTTCTAAAGAGGGTAGATAATAATAAATCTCACCAACTCTCTTTTTAGGGTTATTCAGATACTAAATCAAGAATATTTTAAAACGCAATCTCACAAAAATCTGATTTGCTTAACCTTCTCTCCTTAAAAAATAAGAAAGGCATGATGTTCTTTTTATCGTTGTTAATTAATTCATTTTAGACAATTCCTTAAATTTTCATTTTAATAAATTTTTGTGTGGGTGCATTAATTACTTTCAAAGACGCTTTACAACTGTTACCTATTAAAAGCCTTTGTTAGTGAATAAGAAAAAAAAAAAGAAAGGAAAAAAATCTTCCAGCATGCCCCTCCCTTCTCCATTCTGAGCAGGTCCTTGCTATCAACTGCTAGAGTATGCTCGCTTTGCACCTAGAGCTATAATTATTTTGCTTTAATTTTATAAAACCTTTTGTTCTATTCCCACGAGCCCACCTGATTCTTATATTACACTCTCTCTATTAAAACACTCATGCAGAACAAAGCATGGCTGTACTGATTCATAAGTAACTTTTTTTTTTTTCCTCAGTAAAACGCCACTGGGTAGGGTTTGGGACCCAGTCCTGGGCTTCACACTCTTCTGCCAACATTCATGTATTAGAGTGAAAAAATATGTTGTTTTGGAGCATTGCATTCTTCCCCCAAATCTTTCCTTTGCCCCAATGTATTTTGTGCTTAAAAAAATACATTGTGTTATACTTAATTTTACTGTCTAGCAATATGTTATACAATGCTAAGGATGGCGGTTATATTAACGATTTGTAATCATGTTGAGTTTTCTTTTATTCATATGGTTAGGATTTTTAAATTCACTTTTGTTGCCTTTAATTTAATTCTCTCTCCTTTACTCCACCCCCTTTCCTTGAGATCTTGCGACATATGTGGGCTGTTGGCAGAAAAAAATTTCAGTGACTCATCAAGAGAATTGTTTGTTTGCTCTGAGGAGCACCCTGAGGACCCTCTGGGCTGCATACAGAACCCTTTGATCCTAGGAAATTATGTCTTCCAGATGTTTTCCCCACAGCCACCTTTCTGTAATGTCCCTCTTCGTTATGTAGTTTAAGAATAAACACTCAAGATCACTGCTACGGCATATGGTTTTCCTGAATGGAGTGTGACAGGGAATTGACATGTGATTGAGTCACTGGGCTCTCCATGCCATAGGCACAATGATGGAGGAGGGTTAACAATGAGGAAGGCAGAAATGGGTCTCTTCAGGTAAGTGTCCTTAAGATTAAGATGAAAATTATGTGAACCAGGCCAAAGAAAATATACAAATCTGCAGACAATTGCTTAGGGACTTAGCGTTATCCACCCTTGTGAAGTCTTAATACATGGATCTGTCATATTACTTGTCCAGTTGTTCCACCCAAAGAACAAATAGTTGACCAGAAAGGGAAGTCTTTGTGCATCTCTAGGGTTTTCTTGGTCTGGCTGAAAGTGCTAGAGGAAATGAGAAGGGAGGCTAAGGCAGGAGACAGAGAGTAGATAAACAGGTAAAAACGGTGTGGTAGGCTGGATAATGTCCTCCCCTGCTACCAAAAGATGTCCACATCCTAATCCCTTGAACCTATGACTGTTAAGGCAAAACAAAACAAAACAAAACAAAACAAAACCAAAACCAAAAACAAAACACAAACAAAAATTTTGCAGATGTGATTAAATTAAGGAATTTGAGATGGGGAGATGGGGAGATTATCCTGGATTATCCACGTGGACCCTAAACGCAATCACATATATCTTCATAAGAGTGATTTTTAAAGGCCCTTTCATCTCAACCATTGCCCCATCACAACAAACTATATCATACTAAATTCATATTACATTTGTTACTGAATAGAAGTAAGCTACATATCTAATTATGGATGCATCAAGTTCAAATTCATTTATTTTCTAAATTTCTTTAAGTCTAAACATGGCAGCATTGTCTCCTACTCCAGTGTTTCTTTTTCTAAGATACATCTTTTATTATAAATGGCAACAGCCTCAGGAAGAAAATGGTGATGACATACGAAAGAAAAAAAAATGTGTTCTCTTTTGTGAGATTAGATCTACAGGGTGGAGAAAAGTAAAATCTTGTTTAGACCAGTAAATTGAGTAAACACAACATAGGAGTCACAGAGAAGGCAATCATAGGCAACACCAATTCTTACCATTTTAGTAAGTCAAAGTTTGAGTTGATCTTTTTGTTGTGATTCTTCTTCAAATTCAAGCTATAACTTATAGCCCATAACAAATATTTCCCTAGAAATTGTCAACCCCACAATTGTTCTGCTCAAGAAATCAAAGTTCTAGATTTATTAAAGCAGAAAACTTGCTGTCTTCCTCCTTCATTTCAACTCTGAGGGAGGAATAAAACTGTCTCTCTTTTTTTTAACATGAAAAAAATGTAGTCAACTAGAGCTGCCACAGGCTAGAGAACTAACAGGGTAAAATATTAAATGATCCAATGCATAGGACATTTATCTCACTGGATTTTATCTAGTTCAGCACCATGGCTTTGCAGTCTAAGCAATAAATGAAAAACATCATTAAATTGGGCAAATAATGTTTTATGTAATTAGCATAGAAAAGAACGAACAGAAATACAATACTTGACCATTGCCCAGAATACAACTAAATAAGATTTAAAAACAACAACACAGTAGCTGACTCACTGCCCAATCATTAAAAGAAATGTGATCGGTTCAAGCAGTCTTAAATATTGTAATGCAAATGCACTCAGGATAGACAGAGAGAACAGAAGAGTCTCATTCTCATCCACTGGACTCATGGAAGGTGTGCTGTGTGACTGTCATTTAAGTGCTCTGTGTTTGAGTTTCTCCATCAATACTATGAATTTTGTATGTATGTATGTAATTTACAGGTACATAATTTCTTTGAATTAACTCATAGAGCTATTGTAAGGAAGGATGAACAAACCATGCAACAAATAAGAATAAATGCCCATTCTTCAGATCTAAGATGAGATAAACTCACCCCTATTATAAGAAAATGAGAGAGAAGACCAGATGTGGACCTTTATCCCTTCTTTTAGGATAATATCTTTCTAATTAAACACACTGACATTAATAATAACAACAGCTAACAATTATTGAGCACTAACCATATGCAAGGCACTGTTGTAATCATTTCACATGTGGTGTCTCATTTAATGTTCACAACAACATTCTATTACAGATAAGAAAACTAAGGCAAAGTGAAGTTAAGAAACTTGCCCAAGGTCACCAGGCTAGTAAAAGGTAGATTCGGAATTCAAACCAGACATACTCCAGAGCTCATAGAATATTAGAATATTCTGTCCCAAGGAGATGAAAGTTATTTAACCAATATCTTGGGAATGTCATTTAGCTTTTATGAATCTCAGGTATTTCATCTAAAGCAGGGGTCAGTAAAATTTTTCTATAAAAGGCCTTATAGTAAATATTTTAGTCTTTGTAGGTTATGTGGCAAAAATAAGGATGTTATGTATGTATTCATATAACAAGAGAGAAAACACATTCCATAAATTTTTTATTAACAAAATTCAAAATATAATAAGAGCAATATTTTTGCAATACAAGTCTACTAATAATAAAAATAGAATTCTCTCTTAGGGGGTAAACTTTTGCTTAATTGGGGCTCAAAGGCAGTGTCCCTATCATCAAATTGATTACAAATGTTCATGTGTAAAAAACATTCTTGGCTCACAGGCCATAGGAAAACAAATGACCTAGCTAGATTTGGCCAGTGGACCATAGTTTGCCAACCTCTGATCTAGAAAACAAACTCATTGTACTGGATGATTTCTGAGAACCCTTCCAACTTCAAGATGTTATGATATTGTCTTAATTTACAAGTATAATAATTTTGATATTTTAATGCCTTCAGTACGTTTAGATAAAAAATAAAATCTGTAAACCTCATACTCTATATCCTCTAATAATTAAATGAATGGATGAGAGTAACTGCAAAATCAAATATTGATTTGTGCCTTGAGGATTACTATTTTCTTAGTTCTCTTAGGACAATTTAGATTTTATTGCATTTCCACACGCCCCTTTGAATGTCATCACAGAGCCACAAGCTTTCAGTTGAAAAGGTATTTGAGTGGTATGGTAGAGGCAGGGAGAAAATCAGTAGGCTTTACAGTGAAACAAAGAAAGAGCAAACACAACATCCAGATAGTTTCCTTACTGAAGAGAATCTCTACCTGACATAGTTCTATATACTATACTACTACTATAATATTCGGTAACTTAAATTCACACTTTACATTTGCTGGTGCTGGATTTGCAAAAAGTGGGCTTTATACTGCTTTATTATTATTATTGTTATTATATGTAAACTTCTATTGTTAGTCATGGGAATTTCACTAGTAGCTTCCAGAGTCACTGATGATTTTCATAGGAGGTAATGAAAATAGATTATGTTCAATATACATATGAATCTCTTTGACACATACAAAAAGAAGTAAAGTTTGCTTGCCCTTTCTTAGAGCAAAAATATCAAGAAGTCACTTTCACACATTCATTTACTCAACTATTATTTTCAGAAAAGAAGTAAAAAGTCCATCTATGGTATTTGAGATAAAAGGTCATATGATTTATCAATTATATAGGACATAATTTAACACTTCTAAAATAATCAAAGTAATAGAAAATGAACTAACAATTCTATATCACTTTATAGAAACTTACATAAGGAATATTGCATCTAGCTCTATGAGTTAAAGATCTATAGACTAGAGATATGCACTTTATTTGATGGCCTTAAATAAGGTTGTCCTAGCAAAATTGTCAAACAATAGACACGCTAACATGTAAATGGTTCTTAATGGTTCTTCCAAGGCAACATTTTTAATTTTGACAGGGATTTTTTTTAATTGAAAAATACCAAAACACACACAAAGTTAAAAACAAAAAAAAAAAACAATTAAAAAAAAATAAAGAAATAATCCCACTACTTAATAATACATTTAACAAGAAGTGAAAGAGCCTCCTTCTGTCCCTGCAATATTTCTCCTTCACCCCCTAAGATAAACACTGTTAACAGTTTGGAGGGTACTCTTCTCCAGACTTTCAAGTTGTATTTCACTCTGTATTAATATAAGATAAGATAATTAACATATGTTAACCTACAACTTTCTATTTTAACTTAAAATATATTTGGAGAATCTTTTTGGATCAGTATATATGAATCCATAATATTCTTTATAATGGCTAGATAGAGTTTAACGTAACAATGTATGGATGGTGGTAGTGGTAGCACAAGATTGTAAATGTAATTGATGTCACTGAATTGTACACTTAAAAATAGTTAAAATAGGAAAATTTATATTTTATATATGTTATCACAATTTAAAAAATGGGAATCAGCAAAGATTATGGCTTCAGATTCATGTTACCTTCTAGAGCTTGAAAAAGTAATGTGGTTAAAAAATTACACATCTATTAGAATGGCTGAAATTTAAAATATTGACAAAACCAAGTGTTGATAGGATGTGGAGCAAGTGGAACTCTGATACATTGCTAGTGGAAATGCAAAATGGTACAGCGACTCAGCAAATCTGTTTACAGTTTCTTATAGTTAAACATTCACATAGCACCTGACTCAGCAACCCCACTCCTGGATGTTTACCCTAAAGAAATGAGATGCAGTGTTCACACAAAAACCTGTACACAAATGTTTATAGCAGTTCTATTTATAATCGCTCCAAATGGAAAATTCAAATGTCTTTCAATGAGTGAATAGATAAACAATCTGGTATATCCATGCTATGGGATACTAATCAGGGATAAAAAGAAACAAACCACTGATATACCCAACAGTGTGGATAGATCTCAAATGCATCATGTTGAGTGAAAGAAGTTAGTCTCAAAAGAATAGTATATGACTCCATTCATCTGACAAAAAGACAAAACGACAGCGATAAAGAACAGATCAGTGGCCACCAGGGATTAGTGGTGGGGTAGGGATAAAAGGATAGCATTAGGGAGTTCTTTGGGAGTGAAAGAACTTCTCTATATTCTGATAGAGGAGGTGATTATACAAATCTATGCATATATACCAAGAAATTTTTGAAAGTTAATAAAAATGTTTAACATTTTAGGAAAAAAAGGGAAGCAACTGGGTTATATATTTAATTATTGGAAAATATGGGCTCAAACAAAGCCATGGCTTCTCTCATCAAAAGATAATTTGGTAAGTAGTACTACTGTTGAAAAAGTAATCTGCAGTTCCAACTCGGTCTTTTAGTTGACCAAAATGAGAATTCTAACTACAACTACAGGCTTATTAAAAATAATCCTCTGTTTAAAATACAATCTCTGTAGTTTATTACAGTTATTACTGCCTGTGAATCAAGAGTAATACCAGTGGCTGAATTTCAGAAATATGAGTCTTCACTAGCAAAGTACAGACTGTTACTTAAGCTAATAATTATTATATTTGATAATAGGCCTAATGGTTCTGTAAACATATACTCAATTCAATTGTGCCTCTGAATCATGTAACCACTATCCATTGTCATTGAAATTCCTTAAAAGTTTTCAACTTTTACTCCTGATGTTTTTGCCAGTTACCAATTTTTTCACAAATTCAAACTCCAGGCTTATTCTGTTACCCTTTATCAATGTAAGCCATTTCATTTATAATAGTCAAGTTTAAAGAGGACTTTTTAAATTTGGTCAGCTATGCATAGGATCTAATTAGCTATTTTGATAATAGCTGTTCTATGTGTATCAAAAATTTGCTCAAGTTTGGTGTTGAGTTTAAATTGTGTGATTGTGTGTGTGTCTGTGTTGATATATAGAAAGAAATGTGTTATGCAGGATGTTAAAGGATTACTACTGCCTGGTAAGTTAGGTGGACATTATCCAGAAAAATGGTTTCTAAGTATGAAGCAGCATGTTAACCTGGACTTAACTGAATCGGAAATGTTGAGATGAAGTAAGAGTTTGGTTCCTTTAAGAGTCTAACAAGCAGCTAGACTCCACCTCTGACCAATTAAAGCAGGATATCTGTAGTGGGGCCAATGCATTGGTATTTAAAAAAAAAAAAATACAAGAAAACTTTATAGGTGATTTTAAAATGTAGCCAGGTTTAGGAACCTTTGTGCTAGAGGAAAAGATGCCAAGTTAGGGGGTGATTAGAGTCAACAAGTGAAGGTAATTTTAAAAGGCAGTTAGGGTCTGGAGCATCCACATGAAGGGAAGAGATATTTAGACTTGTAAATGGTGGGAGAAATTAGATAGCTGTTTCGAATTAGGCACAGAAGAGCTGTCATTTATAAGGATAATTAACACCTAAATTCTAAATAACTGCAGAACCTAAACCAGAATAGTTGAGATCAGAAGCTGAGAAAGTGGTCTGAAGTAATCACAAGGTGAGAATAAGATAACTAGGTAAATGTTTAGAGAAGCAGATATTATAAAGTTCTGGAAACAACAAATTTATTGAATGTATATAGTTTTTGTTCTATTTAAACATTTTTACTAACTGAGGTTTTGTTCTGGTTTGCTAAAGCTACCATTATGTAAAATCCCAGAAATGAATTGGCTTTTATAGAATAGATTTATTAGGTTACAAATTTACAGTCCTAAGGCCTTAAAAGTGTCCACATTAAGGCATCAACAACAGGATACCTTCACTGAAGAGAGGTAAATGGCATCCGGAACACCTCTGTCAGTCGGGAAGGCATGTGGCTGGCATCTGCTAGTTCTTTGCTCCTGGGCTGTGTTTCAAAATGGCTTTCTCCAAACCGTCTTTGGGCTTCTGTCTCTCTTAGGTTCTCTCTCTCAGCTCCTGTGCATCCTTGCTTTTTCTCCCATGGTATTTCTTTCTAAGCATCTGGGGGCCCTCTCTTAGCTTCTCTGGGGCAAGCTCTAGGCTTCAACTCTTAGCTTACTGTTCCAGTTTGCTAATGTTGTCTTTTTGCAAAACACCAGAAATGGATTGGCTTTTATAAAAGGGGATTTATTCGGTTAGACAGTTACAGTCTTAAGGTCACAAAGTGTCCAAGGTAACACATCAACAATTGGGTACTTTCACTGGAGGATGGCCAATGGTGCCCGGAAAACCTCTGTTAGCTGGGAAGGCACATGGCTGGCATCTGCTCCATAGTTCCGGTTTCAAAATGGCTTTCTCCCAGGATGTTCCTCTCTAGGCTGCAGCTTCTCTCGAAAATGTCACTCTCAGTTGCTCTTGAGGCGTTTCTCCTCTCTTGGCTTCTCCTGAGCAAAAGTCTGCTTTCAAAGGCCATCTCCAAAATGTCTCTGTAAACTGCAGTTCCTCTCTCAGCTCCTGTGCATTCTTCAAAGCGTCCCTCATGGCTGTCACAAGCTCGCTCCTTCTGTCTGAGCTTTTATAGGCCTCCAGTGAACTAGTCAAGGCCTGTGCTGAATGGGTGGGGCCACACCTCTATAGAAATACTCAATCAAAGAATTACAATCTAATCAACAATAATATGTCTGCCTACAGAAGACTGCATCAAAGATAATGGCATTTGGGGGGACATACTACATTCAAACTGGCACACTTACCATCTCCAAACATTTTTCTATCTGCATCTCCAAATGTCTGTTTAAATGGCCATCTCCAAAATGTCTCTGGGCATTTTCTCTCTAAGCATCTCTCACTGCACTCTCTTCAAAATGTCTCTGCCTTTTATCCTCTCACAGAGGATGCCAGTGAACTAACTAAGAACCACCTTGATTGGGCAGGTCACACCTCCATAGAAATAACTAATCAAAAGATCCCACCCTCAGTTGGATGGGTCACATCTCCAAGGAAACAACCTAATCAAAATCTCCCACCCATAATAAGTCTGCTCCCACAAGACTGCTTTAAAGAACAAAGTCTTTCCTGGGGTACATAACAGTTTCAAACTGGCACAGCTTTATATGTGGAATGTGAAGTAATTTATCATCAAAGTAAACATTTATCTTCTATTAAAAGGCATGGTTGAATATATCCTGTAGCCTACCTTGCTCCTATTGGCCATTCATAACAGAAATGATAGGAGTTTTGTTTGTACTACACTAATTCATCACCAATAATTACTTAATGATCAACCTACCCCACAACCCTCATTCCCCACTATACCACTGAGCTGAAGGGCTACTTGAGCCTTAAATATGACCAAAAGATTGCACCTTAGTCGCAGTCTATAATATAAAGAAAAAAATTCTCAGCCAAAAACAACACGTCACTCACACTTGAGATGAAATCACTTTATTATAAGAGATGCCATATTAAAATTAATTCATTTGGTTAAAAAGAAAAGGATATCTGAAGAACAACACTTTTTTACTTTCTTTACCTTTTTTTGATATTTTGAAAAATAAAGAACTGAATGGAAGAGCAATAAGAATAATCACCTGTAAATAATCACGATTAAAATTTTATGTAAGTTTTCTATATTGCTTTTTACAGCTAACATTATGTAAGCATTTTTCCTATCATTAAAATATTTTCATAAAGAGCATTATTTTTTGCATGTCGAATATTCTATCATATCTATACAACAAATTTCTAATCATATCCCTATTGTTTGGCATCTTTCTAGCTAGAGTTCCTGTTCTTGCCAGTATTTTGGGGCATTGTTAGGAATCACATAACTAAAACATGGACTCATATCATATATCCTCTGCAAAGAGTAGAGAAAGAAACCTACACCTTTGGACAGGCTTTCCATGATCAGCTGCTTATTGACTTCTCCAGCCCCCTGGAGTTAAGAGCAACAAACACAAATGTGAACATATCATAAAAGAATTTCCCACACTGTAAATTGTTCACTCTGAGTCAGCACTCTGAACGGAAGGAGATGACAGCTGGCTGGCTGGAAGTGCCAAGCAGACCAAGCCCACCCAGGGTACTCATGAAGGACAAAGAAAAACTTGTATAGACGCAGGGAAAGGGTTGGGTGTCAAAATATGTTGTTTTTTGTTTTTTTTTCTCACTTCCTAACTCCCAAATGAATCACCTTCTTCCCCTTTCTCACCCTTCTCTCCTTTTTGTTTGAAGGCGGGGTGCTTTCTCTCTCTTTCTCCTGCTTTTGCTCTTGCTTTAGCTCTCTTCCTCCTCTCTCACTCCTTAAAGCCTCTCACCTATTCCCTAACTGACTATTACACTGAAATAAAGTACGCCTGTTTATCATTAGTTGCAGTTATTATACTAGACTTTCCCGTGTTTTATGTCCTCTACTCATAAAGGTCAGGTCTCTTTGTCATTGTCAGGACTCTTCTCTAATGGGACCTAGAATATGATGACTCTGGGAAATAATGGTCCTTAAAACTTTACCAATTTAGACAGTTTGCCCATGTCATTGGTTCAAGTCTATTCAAATACTTCTAAAGTGTACTCTGATGCTTTTTTAACTTTAGGTTTCAGTCTCTTAAGTTACTTAAACTCCTGTGGCTCTACTGTTGGGAATATAAGGAAGCTAATTTTCCAGAGGTATTCTTATCCCCCACCCTCACCCTGCCATGAGCGAGACAAATAAGGGAAGCCAGGGAGGTTAGTGGGATTTACCACAGAAAGAAAAGAATAAGGCAGATCCAGCAAGGAGTTCAGAAGTGAGCAGAATACCCAATTGTCCTGGGGTGAGGAGGGTTAGCGAGAGCTTTTGAAAGGGGGGCTGAGAAACATGAGAAACTTTGTGGGTAGCTGTAATGGGGAGATACATTGAGTGGGAGAAAAATGGAGGAAAAAAGGATTTTAGAGAAGTTATGCTGTACATTGTGTAGGTATTGCAACCAGAAAAACTGTAGTGAAGAATTAAATTACTTTTAATTTTGATTGTTCAAATATTAGTTCTTTGTATGTGTGCTGGTTTGAATGTATTATATCCCCCAAAATGCTATTATCTTTAATGTAATCTTGTGTGGGCAGACTTCAGTGTTGATTAGATTGTAATTCTTTAAGTGTTTCCATGGAAATGTGACCCACCCAACTGTGGGTGATGACTGTGATTGGATAATTTCCATGGAGGTGTGGCCCCACCCATTCAGCATGGGCCTTGATTAGTTTGCTAGAGCACTATATAAGCTCAGACAGAAGGATCGAGCTTGCAACAGCCAAGAGGGACACTTTGAAGAACGCACAGAAACTGTGAGAGTAGCTGCAGATGAGAGACAGTTTGAAGACAGCTGTTGAAAGCAGACTCTTGCTTTGGAGAAGCTAAGAAAGGACAACACCCCAAGAGCCAAGGGAACTAAGAGTGACATTTTTGAGGAACTGCAGCCTGGAGAGGAATGTCCTGGGAGAAAGCCATTTTGAAACCAGAACTTTGGAGCAGATGCAAGCCATGTGCCTTCCCAGCTAACAGAGGTTTTCCAGACACCATTGGCATCCTCCAGTGAAGGTATCCAATTGCTGATGTGTTACCTTGGACACCTTATGACCTTGAAAGACCGTAACTGTGTAACCAAATAAACCCCCTTTTATAAAAGCCAATCCATCCCTGGTGTTTTGCATTCTGGCAGCATTAGCAAACTAGAACAGTATGTGATTCTGTATTTGAACCCGCCTCATGAAAGAGCTCAGCTTTATACACACATATATACCATAATTGTTAACAAGAACTAGCAGCAGTATAGTGCTCAGGAAATATTTGTTGAATAAATGAAAGAAAAAATGACTCAATCTACTTAGAGTATGTTATTTAGTCTGAATGATGAAAATTGAGCCAATACAACTTCTGTACGCTGATTATTTTTCTCAGCTGACTTTTTCAAGAAATAAAATGGTAGTAATTTTTAAAAAATAATTTTATGTATTCATTTTGAAACTCACTTCATTAATAGATGTTCATTGTCACTAGTGAAGAAAATGTTTAAGGAAAAAAAATCAATAATCTTCCTTTATTCCTTTTTCATTCCCAACCATGAGAGATGACCAATGTGAAGAGTATGGTATGTATTTTTCTGTATCTTTCTTCATGTTCATACAAACACATGTAAAATTTATTTACTAATGCTTATAACTCTGAAAATTTTCTTTTTCACTTAATAAATTATGGTTATCCTTTCAGATTGTTAGCCATAATTCATTCTTTTTCTATAGGTTGTACAATCTTCAATAACATGGATGTATCATCTGCCTTTAATACATGGTATGGATGTAGTAAAATTAATGAAATCAGTATATTTTAATACTGGCAGTAAATTTTTATGCAAAGCATTCAACAAACACTTCCTGAACATCTTTCTGGTGCCAGTTTCAGGGACTAAGAAAGAAAATTAGTAAATTATTCATGGTCCTTTCCCTTGAAGTTCACTGTCTATTATGGGAGATAGAAGTTTTTTTTGTTTGTTTCTTTAACCTGAGAGAGTTTGCTCAGAGAATTTGTTGTAAAGAAGTCTTTTAAGAATAAATCTTTAGAGGAGATAGAAAAAGACGGTGGCATAGAGAGGAGTGGAAGTTAGTTAGTCCCCTTGGAGTAACTAATAAACAACTAGGAACAACTAGTAAATGATCTAGAATAACTGCTGGGGGACAACCATGACTCTCCACACATCATACACCAACCTGGATTGGGAGGAATGCCTGATATTGCAGCATGGAATCTGTGAGTAGAAACTATGGACCTGAGTTGGCGGCCCCCTCCCCCATGGCAGCCTGAGCTGCAAAGCCTTGCTGTGATAGATAGCAGCATTCTCTGAACAAGCAAATATACCTCAGCCAGACCCAGCTGGGGTTTTAATTGGCAAACATGGACTGATCAATGCAAGCTGCATATCCCCAATAAGCAGACAGAGGCTTTTAGTGATGACTCACCTTGAAGAGCCAAGGGACTTCTTTGTTTGGGGAGGGGGAACCCAGAGGACCAGGTGCTATCTCTGGCCGACGGGTGAAACTGGGGGCCATGAACTGACTCTGAAAGGGGGCTTTCTGTCCCTTTTTATCTCTCACAACCTGAGTGGTTCAGTGGAGAACGCCTCAGTCATTTTCAGCTCGCAGTGCTCTGCAGTACAGAAAGCCTCAGCCATTTTCAGCTCGTAGTGTTCTGACCCAGACAAGGGTGGAGAGAGCAGAACCAGAGAGACACAGAACCTATTTATATGGAAATGAACACTCCCTAGGGGGCAAACCTTCCCTAAGAGGAAAGAGGTGGTGCCCAGATCTACTACCTGCCTTCCATTCAGAACCAGATCCCAGAGCCTGGGGGAAAACAGCCATGGGCCACACCTCCTTACACCAGTCGTGAGTGACAGGCTGACAGGCACCACCTGCTGGGCAGAAAAGCACAGCAGCTTTCAATCCTCTAAGACACACCTGTAGGGACACCAGATACTGAATATCTCTTCCTTCTGGGACCTGAGCCTGTTCTGGTTGGGGAAAACCTGATTGGCGTAACCAAGGAAACCAGATGCTTAGACAACAGAAAACTACAACCTACACTAATAAAAACGAAGTTATGGCCCAGTCAAAGGAATAAACTTACACTTCAACTGAGATACACGAATTGAAACAACTAACGCTAAATCAATTCAAAAAGTTTCGGGAAGATATGCAAAAGAGCTGAAGGCTGTAAAGAATACACTGGGAATACATGAGGTAGAAATCGAAAGTTCTAAAAAACAACTGGCAGAATCTATGGAAATGAAAGGCACAACACAAGAGATGAAAGACACAGTGGAGACATACAACAGCTGATCTCAAGAGGCAGAAGAAAATACTCAGTAACTGGAGAACAAGACACCTGAAAGCTTACACACAAAAAAACAGATAGGGAAAACAATGGAAAAATATGAGCAACATCTCAGGAAATTGAATGGAAACATGAAACGCATGAATGTATCTGTCATGGGTGTCCCAGAAGAAGAGAAGGGAAAAAGGCAAGAAGCAATAATAGAGGAAATAATAAAAAAAAATTTCCCATCTCTTATGAAAGACAAAAAATTACAGATCCAAGAAGCGAAGCATACCCCAAACAGAATAGATCTGAACAGGCCTACACCAAGACATTTAATAATCAGATTATCAAATGTCAAAGACAAAGAGAGAATTCTGAAAGCAGCAAGAGAAAAGTGATCCATCACATAGAAAGGAAGCTTGATAAGACTATGTGTGGATTTCTCAGCAGAAACCATGGAGGCAAGAAGTATGAGGTGTGATATATTTAATATACTGAAAGAGAAAAACTGCCAAACAAGAATCCTATATCTGGCAAAACTGTCCTTTAAATATGAGGGAGAGTCCAAAATATTCTCTCTAAAACAGACAATGAGAGAGTTTATGAACAAGATATTCGCTCTACAGGAAATACTAAAGGAAGCACTACAGACAGATAGGAAAAGACAGGAGTGAGAGGTGTGGAACATAATTTTGGGTGATGGTACCACAGCAATGTAAGTACACTTAACAAAGATAATTATGAATATGGTTGAAAGAGGAAGGTTAGGAGTATGTGGAACACCAGAAGGAAAGAGAAAAGATAAAGACTGGGACTGTATAACTCAGTGAAACCTAGAGTGTTCAACAATTGTGATAAAATGTACAAATATGTTTTTTCATGAGGGAGAACAAACGAATGTCAACCTTGCAAGGTGTTAAGAATAGGGAGGTATTGGAGGCAAAATACAATCAATGTAAACTAGAGACTATAGTTAACAGAAACATTGTATTATGCTTCCTTTGACATAACAAAGGCAATATACCAAAGCTAAATGCATATAATAGTGGGGCATATGGGAGTAGTATGGGTCTCTTGGCATTGGTAATGTTGTCTGACTATTCTACTTTAGTTTAATGATACCTTTCCTTTTGTTACTTCCCAGCTTTTATGTTTTTTCTTTTTCTCTTTCTTTTTACTTTTTCTTTTGTCTCTCTACCTTCAACTCTTCCTCTTGCTTTGTGGAAGAAATGAAGATGTCCTCATATAGATAGTGGTGAGGGTGGTGAATACATAAATATGTGACTATACAGGGAACCATCGATTGTTTACTTAGAATAGAATGTATGGTGTGTGAACAAAACTGTCTTAAAAAAATAGGTTGATGAAGAAACCTTGAGGGCACTATGTTGAGTGAAATAAGTCAGACACATAAGGACAAATATTGCAGGGTCTCACTGATATGAACTAATTTTAATATGTCAACTCATAGACATGAAATATAAGTTACCAGGATATAGAATGAAGCTAAAGAATAGGGGTGGTTGCTTATTATGAGCACAATGTTCAATTAGGTTGAACTTAAATGTTTGGAAATGGACAGAGGTGATGGCAGCACACTGTAAGAATAACTAACGGTACTGAATGGTGTGTGACTGGGGTGGAAAGGGGAAGCTCAGAGTCACGTATGTCACCAGAAGGAAAGTTGGAGGTTAAAAGATGGGAATGTATAAAACCAAGAACCTTATGGTGGGCAATGTCCATGATTAACTGTACAAATATTAGAAATCTCTTTCATGAACCAGAACAAATGTATTACACTATAGCTAGAAGTTATAACAGAGGGGAAAAAAATACCTATTGCAAACTATATACTACAGTTAGTAGTATTTTCATGTTCTTTCATCAACAGTAACAAATGTGCTATACCAATACTATGAGTCAACAATGGAGGGGGTTTGGTTAGGGATATGGGAGGATTTGAGTTTCCTTTTTTTGTCTTTATTTCTTTTCTGGAGCAATGAAAATGTTCTAAAAATTGAAAAAAACTTAATTGTGATGATGGATGCACAGCTGTATGATGGCACCAGGGGCAACTGATCGTACACTGTGGATCTATGGATAATTGTATGGTATGTGAACAATCACAGTAAAATAAATAAATAAATCTTTAAAAGAAGTAACATATCACTGGCAATTCATTCTTAGTCATTGCTGCCAATATATGAACAGTACTTAGCAGCAACAGAGTACTTCCCTATACGGCATCTCAAAAAACAAACTAATTTCTAAACACTAAGAGCTCAGATAAGGCACCTTACTCCTGGGAACTTAAAGTTATTTATACTTCTACTAATACTGCTACTGCAATAGTTATGCATTTATCTTTCTTCCATGGAACTCTAAATACTTAATATACATCATTTGACTTCTTTGCATAATATGTCTGAAAGATAGGAAAAAGTGTCCCTACTGATAAGGAAAATGATCTAAGACAAAAACTGAGAATCCCTGAGTCAAGTCTCCAGATACTCAACTCCATGCTCTTTTGTTTCAATTACACTTGCTGCCTCCCTAGTGGTAGCTGCTATGATAATGGGTATAGTATTATATCATCAATCAGAGAGTCCCATATAGCATGAAAGAGTCAGTTCTTATCCAAAACCAGGAGCTTTTCATGCAAACTATTTCTGTATCTCCTGAAAGGACTTCTGAACAAATCTTGGCTGACAAGTTTTCTAAGTGAGATGAGTCTAAGTTAATTTACAGAGCAACCAGAGAGTTTAATTATACTAAGTCCCACTTACCAGTGCTACAAGAGGATAAGACACATGTAGGTTTAAATGTGTAACCCAGGTTCATAGCTGTTCCTGCTAGCCCTAATCTAGAAAAAAGAACAGAACATAGAAACAATGGCAAAGGAACCATATAAGGCATTTATTGATTATTGATTATTTAATAGAGTCCTGCAATATTCAAATAAGGTAAGCAAAGAAGAGTTAAGAAGCACCAAAGATTAAGAAAATTTGATATGATCAAGTATGTACATTTGCAAACACGTAAAAGACGTTAAAATCTAAATGTTCTCATTCTTGATAATTATTGTGTATAAGCTAACTTACTTACTCCTACATCTTTGAATACATTTTACCACAGGAGATTTATAATTCTGATAATCTAATACTGAACAAAGAACTGACCCTCATTCTGCATTCAATTTCTCATAATCCCCTGAAGGAATATCAGCTTATCATGGCCTCCTCCATTCTCCAGTTGACTCAAAGAGTGGTGCTTTCAGATTGCCATTTGGGACACAGGAAGGAGTGCACTTAGAGCCAAACGTGCTACAACCTAAGGTATAACTCTCATTATTGTTCCTAAGAAATAAGTACCTAATTCCTTAGAAATTTACTGTTTCAAAGAGTCCTCAGGCTCCTGTTTACTTCTCATCAGCCTCGAAAAGATTAGATAAGCTGCTTCCCTCTTATAAAAGCTTTTTCCTCATTCAAAATTCCATTGAGAACAAAACAGTGAGTAAGAATGGGATTTTTAAAGAAAATATTACAAGATTGTGTGAACATTATTTCTTTTCCTGAGAAGACCAAGCCATCCAAAAGATATATTAATGCACTTTCTGATTTAGGGCTACTAGCAAAATCGAAGAGCAAACCTGAGCCAAAGAATAAAGTCCCTTCTGCTAAGCAGGAAGAATGCTGTTTAAATGGGTTACTTTAGAATACTTGGATGGATTGCAAAGGGCTTTCACATATGTAGAAATGGAAGTCAAACTTAAGAAATAGGAGGGGGAAAGCAAGTCCAGAACTATAACAGATAGCGTGGCTTTTAATTACCATAAACTTGTTATACACACCAATGTCCTGAATCATTCCCAGAATCACTTCTTATTATAAAGTGACATTTGGTTTTAGAATAGCTATTCAAGTGAGCCAATAAAGAAAATGGCCTATCTTAGAAACAGGAGTGTATCCATTCAGTGCTGCTAAAATTGACACACAGAAGGAAATTCAGGGCTGAGCTGGCAGTAGGACTCATCATCAGTAGCTATTTCAAATCAGCCTCTCTCTTTCTTTCATTCTCTTTAACAGTCTTAATTCTACAAAGGAATCCACTTCTAATGTGGTCCTCAATGGTCATTAGAAAACAATGTTAGCAATTCATAAGCGTATTTGGAGTTTCAGAGTTTCAAATTTTCATAGTAGTAGTAAGGGTGAGCACTTCGATACCTCTGGTCAAGCTATAAGGTTTCAATTAAGTTAATCTGAGAAGGAAAATGTAAGCCAAACCTCAATTAAAGAACACATGAATTATTCCCTCTTATTGCTCTAGCAAATACAATGGCTTTACTTCTCATGCACTTTTCAAAGGTATTTTAAAGTATGACCTAGGTTAGAAGCACCATTGTCCGTGATATGAATGTTGTCTTGAGGACAGACATCCTAGGAGGTCAAGATGATGAAGAGATAAAAAAACTTATGTCAGGAATTTGACCAATCTTCCCAGCTCCTTGTTTATCAAAGAAGGAAACCTATGGTGGGGCACTTAATTTATTTCCAGACAAGATGATATAATTTAATTGTTTGTAAGCATCATTTTTCAAAGAACCAAAGCAGCCTTTCAATTCTGTCTCCCTTGGGAAGTATATAAGACCATGTATTACAATCCTGCTTTCCCAGTTGAAGACCTGAGGTATGGTCTGGGAGAAGGACAGATCTGGAGGAGAGTGGAGTGGGAAGAACACTTGGTGTCACACAGATCTAGGTTTGAATCCCGGCTCAGACATTTACTAATGATAGAGCAACTGACTCTCAAAAGGCTCAGCTTCCTAAACTGTAAACTGAGGATGTAACATCTATTTTGAAGCATTGTTGTGAGAATTAAATGTAAAGAGCATTGTGCAAAGAAGGCACCTGATAAATGTAACTTCTGTTCTTTCCTTCCTAATTTTTTGCCAAGTTTTTAAGAAATTTGGACTATTAGAGATCTAATTAACTCTGTGACCACATGAGCCAAAGTGGTAAAAAAAAAATGCAATACATAAATACACCAAGACAGTAGAGAGTTTCAAACAGTTAGGTTTGCCATCAAATACAAACTCACTTAGCAGGTTTACAATCTCAGATAAATTACTTAATCTTTCCTGGGCTCAGTCTTCTCATTGTAAAATGGAAATGATTCCTACCTTGCTGAGTGGTTGCAGAATGTGGCAGCAAGGATTAAAGAAAACTTTTGTAAAGCATCTGGCACATTAAGTAAACATACTGAGAGTAATATATATTGTTTAGATTTTTATTAATTAAGACTTTCATGTAGACTCCTCTCCTGTATTTAATATGCCTGTTTTTGCCCAAGACCTTGAAAGACATACATTAAGGGCTTTGATCATAGATTAGCTGGTTTAGCTGTGGTAATGTAACTCCTGGGATTTGAAGTCACAGTACTGGGTCTGCCTTTACCTATTTAACTGTGTGACTTACATTAGAATTTGAGACCTAGATTTTGTTCATTTTCAAAATGAGGAGGCTGGAATTAATGATTTCCAAGGTTCTCTGTAGCTCTAATATTTTATGATTCCAGTGTCTTTTTACTGAGTTACAGAAGATAAATCCTCATATCTTTAGTTTAACCTACTTCTCTATAGTTTAATTTCCATATTCCCTCTACTTTATTTCTTCTGTAATTGCAGAAGGGGATCATTTCCATCACTTTGCAAACAAACCAATATCTCTGTTCTGGGTTAGTGGCATTCCAGGATATTAATGCATCATACCTTAAAGCAGTCTGGATTTTTCTTCAATCCAGAAATTTAGTATTGTTTGTAGGTAGTAATAATGAGGATAATGATGATTCATTTTCAAGGTTTTCTATGCCTCCAGGCCACTAATCATTGCACACAGTAAAAGATGCCAAAATTAAAAATAAGATTAACGTTTAACAGTTAACAATACATTATATCACTTCATTATGTAGGGAGTAGGGATGGTGGAGTATGGAACTCCAGGACTCAGTCCTCTCAACACAACAGTGATTAAACAGGCAGAAACTGTCTGAAATAAAACTTTGAAACTCCAGAGGCCAGAGTAACACTGCATATCATCCAGGAAAGAAGGGGCATAAGAGGCAGATAAATTACAGTAAAGAACAGTAAGTTGCTCTCCCTGTACAGCAGCTAATGGTGCTCATCATCCACTCTTGCAGCAAGCCACAAAGGGGTCCAGTCTCTGGCTAGCTGCTGGTGACAGAAAGGGACATAAAATCCTCTTACCCAAGAACACGGGTGGGCACTGCAGATAGCTGATCTTGGCTTTTGATTAGTGAATTAAGATCTCTGGTTCCTGGCTCTGAGGGCTACTATTGTTTCACCATGGATTAAGGTGGTGGCAGCCATTGTTTCAACCATGCCCTGACAAAGTGACCACAGCCATTACTTCAACTGTCCCCTGACAGGGGCAGGGGTGGTGGAGATTTAAAAATACAGCACTTCTTCAGAGCTCCAGATGATAGTTAGCTGAAGGGCTGCATTTGCTTGGCAGGCCAGGAAAGCTCAGCTGTGGGCAGCTGTTAGAGAAGCTTTTGGAGCACTGCCTCATGCCTTTCCCAGGGCACTGTGGAGCCAGTCTGTGCCCACTTTGTGGTTCCTGGCCTTGTTTTGGCTGTGAAAGACTGACTTAGAAAGGTCCTCTCTTGGGTGACTCACTGGCCAGAATTTTTCCTCCAGGCAAAAGTAGCATGAGAAAATAAAAGGAGTATAAATAACTATATAGGTGGACAGTTTTGGACAAAGGAGTGCCAGCATCAAACAGCTGGGAGAGGGAGGTCTGTCTCCTGGGAAACAGAGGGGAAAACCAAACTCTTGTAAACAGGGGAACTCCAAAACAACTAATAAGTAAGAGACCAAGACAAAACAGAGGCCCAGTATGACAAGGAAAAACCTGAAAACTGCATTCTCCTTGAGCAGACTTTCCTGACAGGAGGGCTGAAATACAAGAAAATCTTTCTTATCACCACCTGGTTACAAAACCAAGAAAGAGACATACCAAGTAGTAAATCCTAGAGTTAACATTTCAAAATATTAAAATGTACAGTGTGCAACAAGAAACAGGAACTGATGGTCCATCCAGAGGAAGAGGATAAAAATACAGATAACCCTAAAAAGGAAGATGAGAATGTGAACATACCAAGTGAAGCCTTTAAAAAAATAACCTAAAAATGCTCAAGCAGAAGAATGAAAGTAGAGAGAAAGAACTGCAGGATATCAGGCAAACAATGAATGAACAATATGAGAGTCTAAGTAAAGAGATAGAAATTTTAAAAAGGAACCAAATGAACTCCTGGAGATGAAGACCACAGTAACTGAAATGAAAAATGCTCAGGAGGGTTTCAAGAGCAGATTGGAGCTGGCAGGAAAAAACAGTCAGTGAACCTGAAGACATGACATTTGAAATGAGTCAGGCTGAGGAACAGAAAGAAAAAAGAAATATTAAAAGCGAAAATAGCCTATGACAGCTATGGAATACCATCACACACACCAATATATGCATTTTGGGAGCCCCAGAAGGAGAAGAATAGAGAAAGGTGCCGAAGGAATAGTTGAAGAAATAATGACAGAGAACTTCCCAAACTTAGCAAAAAACAAACAACAACAAAAGAAAACATATAAATAAATAAATAAATAAATAAATAAATATGCACATTTGAGAAGCTCAGAGGACACCAAACAGGATAAACAAAAATACACCCCATCATACATTGACTACACTATTAAATACAAAGGACAAGGAGAAAGTTCTGAAAGCTACCAGAGAAAAATGACATGTTGCGTACAAGGGAGTCCCAATTAGATTGAGTGCCGATTTCTTACCAGAAACCATGGAGACAGGAAGGCAGAGGGTAGAAATAATTGAAGTGCTGAAAGGAAACCACCAAGAATCTTACACCCAGCAAGACTCACAAATGAGGGGGAGATCAAGACATTTTCAGATAATCAAAAGTTGAGGGAGTTCATCAACACTAGGCACCACCCTACAAGCAATGCTAAAGGGAGTTCTTCAGACAGAAAGGAAACAACACTAGACAGTTGTTCAAAGCAGCATAAAGAAATAAAGACCTGCGGTAAAGGTAACCATTTGGGTAATTATAAATGCCAGTATTTTTGTATTGTATTGTTTGGTATGTAACTCCACTTCTTACTTCCTACTAGTGCTAAAATACAAATGCATAAAAAGCAATGATAAATCTAGGTTTTGGACATACAATGTACAAAGATATAAGTGGTAACAAACACAAAAAAAATTGTGGGGAGACAAAGGGGTATAGGAGAAGCATAATGCATGCTATTGAACATAATTTCATATCAAACCAAATATGATTATTATATATTTAGGATGATAAACTTTAATCCCATGGTAACCACAAGGAAAACAGATGAAAAATATATCCAGATGGAAGTGAGAAGGCACTCTATATGGTACAACACAGAAAAGAAAAGCATATAATATAATATAGGCTTTAATGGAAGTAAGGGACAAAAAAGGTATGAAACTTACAAAGGCTAAATAGCAAAATGGCAGAAGAATGCCCATATTATCAGTAATGACTAAGTGTAAATGGATTAAACTCTCCAGGCAAAAGGCAAAGATTGGCAGAATGGATAAAAAAGCATGACTCAACTATAAGCTGCCTGCAAGAGACTCATCTTAAAGTCAAAGATACAAGTAGGTTGAGGGTGAAAGGATGGGGAAAAAATGTCATGCAAGTAGAAACCAAAAGAGAGCTGGGGTAGCTATACTAATACCAGGTAAAATAGACATTAATCAAAAATGGTTTTGAGGGACAAAGATTACATACTGATAAAAGGAGACAATTCAACATGAAGATAAAACAATTATAAATATATATGCACCTAACATCAGAGCTCCAAATTATTTGAAGGGAGAAACTGATGGTTCTACATGAATAGTAGAAAACTTTAACACACTACTCTGAATAACAAATAGAACATCTAGTCAGATCATTCAAGAAGTACAAGACTTGAGGAATCCACTAAACAAATAGACCTCACAGACATATATAGAACACTGCACCGAGTCAAAACAGAATCCACATTCTTTTTGAGTGTACATGGATCATTCCAGGATAGTCCATATGCTGGGTCAAAAACAACTCTCAATAAATTCATAAATATTGAAATAATACAATGTATATTCTCTAACCACCACAGAATGAAGCTTGAAATCAGAAACAAAGGGAAAAAGGGAAAATTTACAAATATGTAGAAATTAAACAACACACTCTTAAACAACAAATAAGTTGAGGAGTAAATTAGAAGCAAAACTGGGAAATATCTTGAGGCAAATGAAAATGTAAATATAACACACCAAAACTTATGGGATACAGAGAAGGCAGTCCTGAAAGGGAAATTTATAAATCTAAATGCCTACATTAAAAAAAGAAGGAAAACTTCAAATCAGAGTCTTAACATCAAAACTGGAAGAACTAGAAAAAGAAAAGCAAACTAAATCCAAAGCCAGCAGAAGGAAAGAAATTACAAAGATTAGAGCAGAGATAAAGGAAATTAAAAAAAAAAAAATCAACAAAACCAAAAGTTAGTTCTTTGAAAAGATCAACAAAATAGAAAAACCTTTGCTAGATTGACAAAGAAAAAGGATACAAGTAATGAAAATCAGAAATGAAAAGTGGGATATAGATACCAAACCCACTGAAATAAAAGGACTATAAGTGGATACTATGAACAACTGTACACCAATAAATAAACCTAGATAAAATGAACAAATTCTTGGAAATACACAAACTACCTACATTAACAAAAGAAGAAAAAGAAGATCTTAACAAATCAATTGCTAAAAAGAGATTGACTCAGTAATCAAAACACTTCCAACAAAGAAAAGCCCAGAACCAGATTTCTTCACGGGAATTCTATCAAACATTCCAAGAAGAATTAGTCCAATTCTGTTCAAAGTCTTCCAAAAATATTGAAGAGGAGGAAACACTCCCTAACTCATTCTACAAGGCCAACATCACCCTCATATCAAAGCCAGGTAAAGATACCATAGGAAAAGAAACTACAGATCAATATCCCTTATGAACATATATACAGAAATCCTCAACAAAAAACTAGCAAACCAAATGTAAGAGTACATTAAAAGAATTATACACCATGATTGTTTCGGTTTGCTAAAGCTGCCAGAATGCAATATACCAGAAATGGACTGGCTTTTACAATGGGGATTTATTAAGTTATGATATACAGTTCTTAGGCTGTGAAAATGCCCAAATTAAGGCATCAATAGGAGGATACCTTCTCTGAAGAAAGGCTGCCTGCATCTAGGACACTTCTGTCACATGGGAAGGCAAATGGCCAGCCTCTGCTGGTCCTTCTCTCTGGGTTTTGTTGCTTTCAGCTTCTGGCTTCAGTGCTCTCTTGGCTCCTCTGGGGGTTTTCTCTCCAAGCTCTCTGGGTGTTTCTCTCTCTGAATTCTCTGGCTTTTTTCTGACTTTATCCTCTCATAAAGGACTCCAGCAAAGGATTAAGACTGATCTTGAATTGAGTGGGTCGCATCTCAATTGAATCAACCTAATCAAAAGGCCCCACCCACAATAGGTCTACATCCATGGGAATAGATTAAATAACATGGCCTTTCCTGGGGTACATAACAGCTTCAAACCAGCACAAAGATTGTGTAGGATTTATTCCTGGTAGGAAAAGTTGGCTCAACTAAGAAAATCAATTAACGAAAAATACCACATTAATAGAATGAAGAAAACAAATATGATCATCTCAATTGATGCAGAAAAGGAATTTGACAAAAATACGCACCCTTTCTTGATAAAAACGCTTAGAACTCTAGGAATAGATGGAAACTCCCTTAACATGATAAAGAGCCTACATGAAGGACCTACAGTTAACATCCCACTTACTGGTGAGAGACTGAAAGCTTTCCCTCTGAGATCAGGAAAAGTCAAGAATGCCCATTGTCACCACTGTTATTCAACTTTGTACTGGAAGTTCTTGCCAGAGAAATTTGGCAAGAAAAAGAAATAAGATGTATCCAAATTGGAAAGGAAGAAGTGAATCTTTCCCTATTGGCAGATGATATGATCCTATATACAGAAAATCCTGAAAAATCCACAATAAAGCTCCTAGAGCTAATAAATGAGTTCAGCAAAGTGGCGGGCTAAAAGATCAACACCTCCAAATCAACAGTGTTTCTATACACAAGCAATGAACAATCAGAGGAAGAAATCAAGAAAAAATATTACATTCACAGTATGAACTAACAGAATCAATTATTTAGGAATAAATTTAACTAAGGATATAAAAGACTGGTACACAGAAACCTACAAAATATTGCTAAAAGAAATGAAAGAAGAACTAAATAAATGGAAGGATATTCTGTAACCATGGATTGGAAGACTAAATATCATTAAGATGTCAATAATACCCAGAGCAATTTTTAAATTCAGGGAAATCCCAATAAAAATTCCAACAATCTTCTTTGAAGAAATAGAAAAGCAATCATCAAATTTATATGGGAGGGTAAGGGGCCCCGAATAGCTAAAGCCATCTTGAAAAAGAAGAATGAAGTTGGAGGTCTCACATATTCCAATCTTAAAACTTATTACAAAGCCACAGTAACCAAAACGCATGGTACTGGCACAAGGACAGACATACAGACCAATGGAATAGAATTATGAGCTCAAAAATTAAGTCACTTTTATGACCAACTGATTTTTTGACAAGGTGGCAAAGACCACTCAATTGGGAAAGAATAGTCTCTTCAACTAATGGTGCTGGGAAAACTGGAACTCCATTTGCACAAGAAAGAGGACCACTACCTCACACCATACACAAAACATCAACTCAAAATGGATCAAAGACCTTACTATAAGAGCTAGAACTATCAAACTCTAAAAGAAATTGTAGGGAAGCATCTTCAGGACAACGTGTTAGGCAATGGTTTCTTAGGCTTTACACCCCCAAAAACAAGCAACAAAAGAAAAATTAGATAAACGGGGCCTCATCAAAATTAAAACTTTTTTTCCTCAATGGACTTTATCGTGAAAGTAAAACTACAACCTACAGAACGAAAGAAAATATTTGGAAAGCACATATCTGAGGATTAATATCTAGGATATATAAAGAAATTGTTCAACTTAACACCAAAAAGACAAACAACTCAATAAAAAATGGGCAAAAGACCTGAACAGACAGCTCTCCAAAGAAAATATACAAATGGCCAAAAAGCGCATGAAAAGATGCTCAATATATTTAGCCATCAGGAAAGTGCCATTCAAAATCACAATGAGATACCATTTCAAGCTCATTAGAATGTGTGCTATTAAAAAAAGGGAAAATATGAAAATTGAGAGAATGATCAAATGAGAGGCAGAAGTTGTAACACAGAGTTAGGATTTAGCAAATGATTATGACCCCTGAATCATTATACAGATGTTTCTTTTTAGTTTCTAGTATATTAGAATAAGCCAGAAGGAAACTCCTGAAATTGAGGAACTGTAACCCATACTGAACTTTGAAATTTGCTCTATAACTACCTGTTAAACTGTACTTTAAGATTTATCACTTTTCTGCATATATGTTATATTTCACAATAAAAAATTGTTTTTTTTTAAAGGGAAAATAACAAGTGTTGGAGAGAATGCAGAGAAATAGGGATACTCATTCATTGCTGGTAGCAATATAAAATGGTGCAGCAGCTGTGGACGACAGTTTGGTATTTCCTCAGAAAGTTAAGTATAGAACTACCATATGGACCCAGCAATCACACTAATAGGTATATACCCAAAAGTATTGAAAGCAGGGACTCAGACAGATATTTTCACACTGATGTTCATAGTGGCTATTGAAGCAACTCAAGTTCCATTAACCAATGAATGGATAAACAAAATATGATATATACATACAATGGAATATTATTTAGCCATAAAAAGAAATGAAGTCCTGATATGTGTGAGAACATGGATAAACCTTGACAATACTATGTTGAGTGAAATAAGGCAAAGACAAAAGGGCAAATATTGTATGGTCTCACTGATTTGAAACTATCAGAACAAGCAAACTCATAGAGTCAGAATCTAGAATATAGGTTACCAGAGTAGAGGGTAGGGATAGGGAATGGTAAGTTAAGGCTTAAAATGTGCAGAATTCCTAATTGGAATGATGGAAAAGTTTTGTAATGGATGGTGGTGATGGTAGCAAAATACTGTGAATGGAATTAACAGCAGTGAAATATGTATCTGAATATGGTTAAAAGGGAGAAATGTTAGATTGTATACATGGTAACAGAATAAAAAAAATTTATAAAGTCCATGAAACTACACAAACCGTGAATCCTAAGTTAAACTATGGACTTTAACTAATGGTACAATTATACAAATGTGCTCTCATAAATTGTAACAAATGTTCCATATCAATGCAAGGTGTTGTTTGTGGGGTGGTATATGGGAATTCTGTATTTTATTCATGAGTGTTCTGTAAATCCGCAACCTCTCTAATAAAATTTTTTTAAAAGCCTTAAAAAATACATTCTAGGAGTAAAACACATTTTTGGTACTCCTTCCTACCTTAAACAACAAGCTCTTAAAAGAAAGTAAACAAAAATAAAAGATTCCTTAACCAACAATAGAATTTTAATTATTAGGTAGACAGAAAATAAAACTAACTCTGACATAGGAGGTTGTCAGAGATCTACTCTGGTAAAGCAGATGGGAAACTGCAGAAACACAAGCCCTCCTCAAACTCAGAAGTAAACCTTCAGTGAGGATTCAAAACAAATGTATGGATGCTCTGAGTATGTGCATACTTTTAACCTCTGAATCATTTTGATCTTGTTCTATTCTTGAGCTATCCTTCGATATTAGTATGTTTTGAGTATCTACGATGTACATCCACAGTATATTCAGAATGAAATCCAAATTCCTCACTGTGCTATTTCTCTGATCTCCCCTCCCTTCACTCTTCCCCTTTGCTCACTTTGCTCTAGTGACTCTGGAACCCTTTTAGTTCCCTGAGCTAAAAAGCCTCAGGGCTTTGCCTATGCTGTTTCTGTCTGGACCATTCTCTCCCTTCCAGTCTCACAGTCTCATCCAAAACTCTTCACTTTGCTGACTTGTCCTTTCCTTCAGGTCTTAACATAAATACCACTTTCTCTTAGAAATCTTTCCTTAACCAGTAGAAAGTATAATAGATTTCCCCCACCTGCTGTTGACTTGCACACAAGCTCTTCTTATGGGTCACAACTTGTAATTTCCTAATTATTTGTTTACTTATTTAACGGCTGATTCCCTTAGGAGACTACAAGTTCCATGAGGGCCTAAGTGATCATTTTTATATTCCTGGTATTAAGCATGGTTGATTATTAAATTAACGATTCCATTGTGGTAGATTCTGTAGAGTTTAAAAATGGTAATTAAATGCAGACTCGACCCCCAAAGAATTTACTTTCTAATAAGGGGATAAACATGCACTTAAATATTATTATAAGATAAAGAAAGTAATGCAGCATTTAAGAGGAGTATATATGTGTGTTATTCCAGTTTAGCAGGCAGAGGAGGGTGAATTATTTCTAGCTAGGTCAACGACGGAAGGTTTTATGGAGGCAACAGCATTTAAAGTGGACCTGGAAGGGTGGGATGGATTTGCATATGCAAAAACTTAATAATGGCCAGTCCAGATGGTGGAAATGATAATAATATTAATAAATGTGGATGAAGGAGTTTGGTCATAGTGAAGGACATGTCAACATTGAGTAGGTAAAGATGGGGTTAGAATTTGATTTTAGAATGTCATGGATATTGGCTAGGGATTGTTTAAAAGCCAATATAGTATTATGAAAGTTTCTGTCTGAACAACAGGTAGCATGATCTTATAGCTACTGCTTCAGGAAGTTGTGGCTGCAGTGGGTAAGATGGGTTAGTCTTTCTGCTTCCAGTCTCTCCCAATGAGGAGGTTATTGCAGGTAAGAGAGAATGAGAGCCTGACTAGAGCAGAGGTAACAAAGAAGAAGAATTAACAAGACTTCGCCACTTATTGCAGATGTTGGAAGGGGAAGAGGCACGAATGATATATTTTGATCCAAGATGACCTGGAGAATTAGAGTAAAGAAAGTCAGAAGGAGAAGGATTTTTAATTAGGACGATAAAGTCAGTTTTGATATACTGACTCTAAGAAGCTAGTGTGATATTTAGTTGAAGATCTTTTTAAGGAAGTTGGAAATGGAGGACTAGAGTTTGAGAGATATATGAAGACTAGAAATATAAATTTGTGAATGATTAGTGAAATAACTGAAGCCATGCAACTTAGGGAAGCAGTGTCAAATCATGGAAATAGTATGAATGTGGAATTTGATAGATATGTCCAAACCCTATCTCTACTATTTACCTATTGTATGACCTTGGGTAAATTGTATAATCTCTCAGTTTCTCACATATAAAATGGGGAAAATGATATTATCCCTTAGTTAGGATAACATGAGTTGAGAATTTAAAACATATATTATCCTTAGAGTATCTTTAATATTTTGAAGGCATGATTCCCAGGAAAAAATGCATTTTATTTTGCAATCCAGTGTCATAAAAATAAATGATGCAATCTCTTTAAGATTTTTCTTTTCCATTTGATTCTATTACATGAAAAACATACTGACCGTGATCCTCTAAACTGATTTTGTGGCCTATACTTTGGAAAACACTAATCTTCCATACATTCTAGTTCTCTTCTTACTCTCTAGCCACTGGCTCCAACAAGTATCCTAAACCCAAACCATACCATTACTACTCACTGTCTCCTCAACTTTCATTTTTGCTACTTCTTCTACTTGGGCTTATTGTTAATATATTATTCCTTGATGATTCAGAGAAATGGTAACCAAATTGTTATTTACTTCCTATGCTGTACCCATATAACACTTCTCTTGTCTGTAAGTATCATGCATTTCTTTCCTAAATTGATTATGAACTCCTTGATGATAAGAAATGTGTTATTTATCTGTTCATAGGAAGCACAGAATAAATTTTAATTTATTATGATTGGGGAAAAAAGAGGAGAGGTCTGAGGACAGAACTTGGTGAGCACCTACACCTAGGGCCCTGCTCTGGCATCCCATGCTTCTCTTCCCCTTTCTACTGTATGCCAAAGTTTCCATGGAAATTTTTAAGGTCAGAGTCACTGTCTCCTTGTACTTGAGACACAAAGACCAGGTCACTAACTTTTTACACACAGTGAACTGAGTTTTATCATGGTGGGGGGAGGGAAAGTCTGGCGGGGAGGAAAATAAATTTGAGGAAGAAACTAAAATGTGTTCAACTTAGCTCTGGATAAAATAATAGAAAACTTCCTACATCGGCCTCTTTGGATTGCTAAATGAAAGAATCCAATAAAGGCAACTTAAAATAAATTACTAGGGCAAGTAATTCATTTAAAATTATTAGTTTATTTCAATTTTTTTAGACTCTGAAAAACTTTTCTCTGATGGAAATGACCCATGGCAACAGTGACATTCTGACACCATGTGTGATGCACATTCTTGGGAAATCTGAATTCCACATTTGGCTCTGTTTAGATGTTTCATCATGCTTGTTAGCCCAATTAAACTTATGAAGTTTCTAATGGTTTTCTGTCCACTTTGCAAATCATCATAAAGAATATTAAGTCAACCAAATACATTTGCCTCTGTGTGATTTGTGGGAAAACCAAAGGCATGATATCAAAATGTATGGGGAAAATGAAAAAAGGAAAAAAAAAAAGGAGGAAACTTTAAAAATAGTGACCAGTGTTTCAGAATTCCCCCTTTATATGTTAATTTTGGATTATACTTTGTGGAGGGGACTATAGTTTAATGGGTTGCAAAAAATGAACCTTAGGTAATTTGTTCCTCAGGAAACACTAGACTGCATGCAGAGGAAAGATCAAAGCCTCAGAGTCTAAACTCAGGTCTACTGTCAGGCCTAGATGTACAAAGATGATTTGCATTGGTGGTCAGGATGGTTTGCATAACCTGTATTCCCTACCCTAGGCCTCAGTTTACTTATTTTTAAATGAGGCAATTGTATTCTTAATTCTTATATCCTTTCTAGCTACAATGCTTGATAATGTTCTGCCTTTAAATCCCTTTCTCTTCAATTTTTAATACTAAAAATGGGAAATATGTTTATAAGTTTCTTTGATGTTCTTTAATGTTAAACATGAAAACAGCACAATTCACTAGACCTAAATTTTATTATTTTAATTTTGCCTCAGAGGCCAAGTTTTAAGAGAGCCTTAATTTGCATCCACCAGAAACTGATTTAATAAAAATGAAGGGACCCCTTTGGAAATAAATTAAAATTAGGGGGGGAAATAGAGAAAGCTTATATGCAAGAAAACCATAAATTTAGAAGGAGTCAAGTTGTTCTGAGTTCTAAAAAATCCCGTGGTCTTAGTGCTGAGAAACTGGTCCTGCATTTTCACGTGCTTAAAGTAGAAATTTCAAGTGACAATGTCCCAAATCCCTGGATTCTACACCCAATAACTATTATACCACTTGTCCTATTACATTGAAACACAACCTTACGGCAATAAGACAAACTGAGGTGGTAAGAGTACCATCTGTCCTCAAGTCAGGTATATTGTCTTTGGAGACAGCTCCAGTATGTGGGATATAAGTTACACAACTTAAATGGAAAACTGCTGAAGATAATTTCTCATACATAAAGGATGTGGTATGAATGGGCTTTTCTCATTATTGATCAAGAGAAAAAAGTGTAAAATCGATTAGGAAAAAAACTGAGAGACAGAGAGACTGATGTCTAGTGTGATATGATGAAGAGAAAGTTTGCCATTGGGAAATTCCTTTAAAATTGTCTTCCTGACTGTCAAAAATTTCTATTCAACTCCTCTTCATAATAAATAATCTCTCTGATAGAATGAATGCTAAGGTTCTGACTAAAATTTTTATAATTGTATTTCTTGATTACCTATCATTGTGCCAGGCACTGGGGATTACAAAGATGAATAAGAAATAGTCGTTGCTCTTATAGAGTTTACTGTCTGTGGGTTTGAATTGTTTTGGTTATGACAATAATAAACATCGTTTATTCACTCCTATCAGCCAGTTGCCAATATACATAAACTGCCAAAGTTCTCTCCATTTTACCACAGTGAAGTGAAGTGATAGTGAAGTAATCTTGCTCTGTCCGTGCTTCATCTCTCAAAACGTGGACTAGCAGGAATTCAGACAACAGGCACAGACATTTAAACAACACCAGGACTGTCTGCAGTCCGTACACAAAATCTAGAGTCAATAATGAAAGAGAACAATGAACTGAAATCAAAATGTAAGAAATCGTCTGAATCACCTTCAGTGTACTCTTTTCGAAAGGGACTGTGACCCTCTGAAAACCATGATGCAGAGTACCCCACATCCAGCATTCCAACAATGACTCAAGTAGATGAATGTTTGGGAGTATTTACACATAAGTGTTTTAAGACCCACTAGTGAAAAACCTTGCAACACATTAAACTGCAAAACTTAGGAAGACATCACAGGCTTCTGGATTTTATTACCAAAATGTATATTTAGGTATAAAATAATGATAATAATAATAATAATAATAACAGTTGACTTCCCCCATAGTATTTCAAAACCTTTGAGTGCCACATTAAAATGCCTTTCTTTTCCCCCCTACCAACTATAAGCTTCTGTTTTCTTACTCTGGGCATCTGAATCTTTTATATGCTCAGTTTCTATTCAGTGCCTGTTATTCAGACATTGAAATCCCAAATGTTAATTGTTCTTCCAAGTACATTGACAAAACAGCAGCTAAATAAGGGTAGACCAGACTGTGGTAGACTCTGACATGCATTTATGGAACAATGGGGCTCTGAGAGACAGCCTTGTAGCTCACGGGAAGACATAAGATGTGCTATTTTGACTGTTTCATAGCAGAATGGGGAACACACGCACACAAGGGAATTATGCATTTTATTTAGTTTTGCCCAAAGTCCTCAAGAGAAAAGAATCTTATGATGTCATATGAACTTTCTCGTTCTTTCCTTTTCCATTGCCACAAAGGCTAAAAATTTCTAATGACATCACAAAGAAAAAGGGAATCTATTTTGATTCCATAAGAAACCTTCTGTTATCTTCAACAAGAATTGTACAAAAATGCAAGAACCTTCCTGACAGGATTTATGTCACTGTGCTAATGCACAGTGGGTGACACCCTCCCTAATGCAACTCAAACCAGCCAAAAGAAAGGATTCACAATTTAGGTTGGATAAAAAAACATACCGAATATTGTGCCCAACTTTTTTCTTTTTTTTTAAAGAAGGAGATCATTTAAACTTGTATATCTGTTCAGAGACATTCAGATCTTTACTCATGTCTGGTTACTATGCTACCAATATTTTTGTCCTTTTTTGGATTGGTCACAGAAACACAGGAAGGTACAAGAAGCTTCCACTTACAGGAATTCAGTGCAGCTCAATCTTTTGTTTTTAAGGTACGGTGATTTCAGTCTGTAAATGTAACTTCAGGCAGTCTGAAAAGAAACAGGTTGAAATCTCTTTCAGTTATAATTGGTATTTCAGATTTAATTAAAAATTAAACTTTCATAATGTTTCACCATCCAAAGCAATGCATTATCAGTCAAGCATGACTTTTTTTTTAAGGAAAAAAAAAAACCAAAAAAAAAAACACCCTCTTCCCAGAGTAGTTTTAATGAAAAGAAAAGGATCTAAAGAGGAAAAAAAAAAGCAATTCTGAAATACAAAATATGCCTCCATGTTAAGGAATTCATAATGATATGAGGAGAAACTCTATGTCTCTGAATTTTAGCTATATTCTATCTGATTATTTAAAAAAGCTCCTAAACAACAATTTTACAGCCTAAAGATTACATAAAATGTTAATTTCAGGGAATAAAGAAGAAAATATATGGATCTGAATACACATGTCAAAAGGAAATTATGATTTCAACTAGAATTGAAAAAAAATGTTAGACCTACTACTTTCAAATGACTGCATTGGTGGGGGCAGATGAAGAAGAGGTAAAGGAACATATTTAGCAATACAAAATGCTCATTGCCATGTATTGTTAATTTAACATGCCTCAGTTCACTTCATATTGTAAATCTTCTCACATGCAGTCACTGATGTTTGAAGCAGAATGGGAAGACTATCAGGATTTGAACCAGATGTTCAGGTTCAAGTAACTATAACCAATTGTGCTTATTTTTAATCTTTGAATTAAGAATCTAGTCTTTAAATCTCTAAGTATGTCATAAATATCTGGGTTTAAAATGTCATATATTTTCAATTCTGTCCTTTCTTCATACAACCCTATCCATAAATAAGATAAGATTTAAAAACACACACACACACACACACACGATCAATTCATCCCTATTTTTAGCTTCAAATAACTATGACAGGATTTTGAAAAATATCTTTTATGTAAAATGGAAATAATATAATTATATTTCTTTTACTTTACAGCATGACAGTACATTTTTTATATATTTGTAGCACTGAGTTTGGTATGTTCATGTACAACTTCACATTAAGTCAAAGTAAGATTTTAATATCTCCACATGAGAGCATGGCTATAAATCAACCCTGAAATTGCATCTATTATTAGAAAATGCATCTAGTTCTCACATGTGAATTCTGTTTTATTTCTCCCTTGAAATGTATGGAGACATGTTTTGGGTATTTTGTCTATTTGATGTACATAGATTTTAAATGCAAACTTCCTCAGATTCACACTAAATTCACCCATGAATGAGATTGGTGAAGAAAAAAAAAATCATTGACATTAACTAAAATTTCCCCCTTCTTCTCATATGCCTGAATTAGACTAAAAATGTACTAGTGTAAAGACAGAAATTATGGAGGCGTCACCAGGGACAACTGAATGAACGGAGGGGAGTATACATATTTCCTTATAAGGCAACAAAACATTCATAAAAGAAACTGATAAGAATAACTCATGCTCAAAAATTACATGGAATAACAATAATCCCTGATAAGTGATTCAGAAATATAAAAAATTGTCTGCTTCTAGATAAATCTGCATCACCAGCTGGTATTGTTATACTCACCAATCAAATATGGTTAGTGAATCTGATCCATTGTCTAGTTCAGATAAAAAAAAATGGTGATGGAAACTAGGCTGCAAATTTACATGTAAACTATTTAACTGACAACTAGCAGTTCAAGACCATCCATTAGATTTCCTTTTCCTCAGTTCACCAGATGTTGAGTGACTTGATATGCAGGTCAAAATAATGAAGTCAATTCTATGAATAGCAGATGGTCTACTAAGTAATATGCTCACTCTCCTCTCATGCCACTCCTCCTCTTGGACCCATCTCTTCTCTCCATTTCTGTCAGTTTCTTCCGTACTTTCACTTTCTTCCTTATTTCTTATTCCCTCTTTTTTTTTTTTTTCCCTTTCTTGGTGAGGGTAATGAAGCTAAAAAATAACATCTTGTCATCCTGTTAGGGGAAATTTGGTCACAACTACTCTTCCAGATGACAAAATCATTCTTAAATGTCTGCTTCCCAATCCAAAGAAAACAGCACAATTGAAAAAATAAGAGATGCAACATTACTTACCGCTATCAACACCACCACGTTTAATTCCTGTGCTGCATTCATCACAAGGAGAACTGAAGTTTACTTACATTATACCTAACCTCAGATAGGACTATAAATAAGACTAATAACAGGACCATTTTGTGGCACTCAGGCAAACGGCTGGGCAAAACAGATGGATCTTACTTTGCGCCAGGACTCAAAAAATACAGTCTCCAACTCACTGTTGGCGATTACATATCTTGGCCCAAAGATGGACCTGGAAGTGGGACCAGTTGTCTTTGATATGAAAACTGTTCCCCTTCAAATCTGCCTCATGAGCAAATCATTAACTCTGTCTCTATGTAATGGGGTTAAGTTTGGGTAGAAGCCACTTGGAAGAAAAGTCATTGAGGAAGTGAAATGTTCTAAGGGCATATTGGGTGAGATTGGGTAGCAGAAAGTTAGGGTCAGGTCCTTAATTTTGGCACTATTGTCTACCTATTTAAGTCCTTTTTTTCTTTTTCCCCAAGTTCAACACTGTACCCTGTACCTACTTTTAAGATAGTAGATTTTCAAATTATGTGTCATCAATAAGAACAACTTGCTCCTTACATATCAGATTCTAAAATCTGTTAAAAAATTTTAGGTTACCCAGATCCATATCAGTCACTATTAAAATGAACCAGCACTGTCAAACTTCTTAATCAGGACAAAACTATGCAAAGCTTAGGCCCAGTCATCAGTGCAAATTACAAAGCCAAGAAGAATGCTTTTCTTGGCAGAGACCCTTTAGCAAAAGAGTTGTACATTTTGAACTAAAGATTCTGAATGGCTTTCTAGAGAAGCAGCAAATGCATTATATTACAGTAACCTACCCTACAAGTCACAAAGCCCCAAACAAAGCCCCTAGGCAATAAAAAACTGAGGAAGGTGGGTGGAAATTATAGATCTTAACATTGACTAGGAACAAAGGGCTACTTCTGACCACACACAGACTTTTTAAAATCCTCACATAGACAGGAGTCTTAGATATCACCAGGTCACAGAACTTCAAGGAAAGGACAACAAAATAGTCTAGTTTAGGAGGTCTATGCAAATACAGGCATTTCTGCTAATGCTCTCCCAACTACTCGGCACTGATTGTATCTTTTTTGGATTAAGGTTTATTTATCTAATTTTCTTTTTTTTTAGTTAGAGAAGTTGTGGATTACATAACCATCATGCATAAAATACAGCATTCTTATATACTATGCGTGGTGACTTGAAGCTGTATGTACCCCAGAAAATCATATTCTTAAATTTAATCTATTCCTATGGGTGTAGGTAGACCCATTGTAAGTAAGAATTCAGTAAAGGTATGACCCACCTCATTCAGGATGGGTCTTAATCCTCTTACTGAAGTCCTTTACAAAAGGAATGAACAGAGAGAGAGAGAAAAAAGTCATGGAAGCAAGCCAAAAGCAAGGAAACCTGGAAGAGAAGGGAAAGACAAGCAGTTACTGCCATGTGCCATGGCAGAGGACCCAAGGATCATTGGCAGTCTCTGGGAAGAAAGCATTGCCTTGATGATGCCTTAATTTGGACATTTTTCTCAGCCTCAAAACTGTAAGCTAATAAATTCTCATTTTTTAAAGCCAGTTCATTTCATGGTGTCTGCTTTAAGCAGCATAGAAAACTAAAACACCACCCTATTATTAACACCTTGCATTGGTGTGGAACATTTGTTACAATTGATGAAAGCACATTTTGATAACTTTACTATTAACTATAGTCCATGGTTTAAGTTTTAGAGAGTTTACTCACCTCTCTAGGATTTATCAATTCTGACAGTGCTCAGATTTACTTTTTGAGAATCAAGTCTGGCTGTGCTTAGCCTAAAGGGTAAATTTTAATACTTTAAGTATTTCTCTTAGTTTTATTTTATCTTGTTCACTTTTTAAATACTTTATTATGGAGAATTTCAAACATATACAAGGGTAGAGAGAATAGTAAAATGAACTTCCCTATATCAATGATACATAGTCAATGTTTATTTTTTTCATTTATACTTTCTCCCACTTTTCCTTCAACCATATAATTTTAAAGGCAAGCCCAGTTACCATATCATTGAATCCATAAGTGTTTTAGTATGTATCACTAAAAGATAATGACTGTTAAAACATAACTAATTATCATTATCTGATTTAAAATAGAATAGTAATTCTTTAATGGTATCCTATGTTCAATGATTGACTGAACTTTTTTTTTTAAGCAGTTGGATTAGTTTGAATAGAATCTAAACAGATCCACACATTATATTTGAATGATTCTACCCTTTTTTTTTTCCTAATTTTAACTTTTTGTTTTGGAATAATTTTAGATTTAAGAAAAGTTGTACAGATAGTACATAGTTCCCATAAATCCATCACTAGTTTCTCAAAATCTATTTTGTGGAATGTTCCTCAAGTTGGACTGGCCTAATGTTTTTTTTCATAATTAGATTGCAATTGTCAGTTATGGAGAAGAATGCAAAAGAGATGAAGATCCCTTCTCATAATATCATATCAGGGGGTACAAGATATCAACATGACTTATCACTTGTGATGTCAACCTTTCTAAATTTGGTTAAGATGGTGTCTGCCAAGTTTCTCTACACTTCTCTTATTTTTAACAAATATAATTTCATTTTTAACACCTTACTGAGGTATAATACTAAAAAGTTCACCTTTGTTAAATGTACAACTCACTGATTTTTAGTAAATTTTGAGTTATGTAACCATCTAAGTTTTAGAACATTTCCACAACTCCAAAAAGATCCTTCATACCCTTATGCAATCTCTAATCTCACCTCAGCCCTAAACAATGACTTACCTGCTTTCTGTCTCTACAAATTTGCCTTTTCTGGACATTTCATATGAATAGAATCCTACAATATATGCTGTATTGTATCTGGCTTCTGGACACTTGGGTTGCAACCATCTTTGGCAGTTGTGAATAATGCCACTATGAACATCAATTAGCAAATACCTGTTTGAGCCCTTACTTTCATTTTTTTTAGTATATATCTAGCAGTGGGATGCTGAGTCATACGGTATTTCTATATTTAACTTCCTGAGGAACCACCAATCTGTCTTCCAGGGTGGCTGCACCATTTTATATTCCCACCATCAATGAATGGGGTGTTTCTGCTTCTCCACACCCTATTTAACGTTTATTATTTTTAAAATAACAGCCATTCTCCTGGGTGTGAAGAATCTCACTGTGGTTTTCCCTAATGGTTAATGATGTTGAGTATCTTTTCATGTGCTTTTTGGACATTTGTGTTTCTTAAGAGTTATGTCTATTCAAGTCCTTTGACCATTTTTTGATTGTGTTGTCTTTCTGTTGTTGACTTGTAGGATTTCATTATAGATTCTGGAAGGTAAAAGCTTAGCAATATGTGGTTTCCAAATATTTTCCCCCATTCTATAGGTTGTTTTTTTACTTTCTTGATGAAGTCTTTTAATGCACAAAAGTTTTAAATTTTGATGAAATTCCATTTATCTCTTTTTTATTGTTGTTGTTCCTCATGCTTTTGGTGTAAGGTCTAGGAAATCATGCTTCTGCATATTTTCTACTGGAGTTTTATAGTCCTGGTTCTTATATTTAACTGTTTGATCCATTTTGAGTTGATTTTTTATATGGTGTGTGTCAGAGGACCCCTTCATTCTTTCACATATGGATACCCAGTGAAACATCTGTTGAAGACACTATTCTTTTCCAATTGAATTGACTTGGCCATAGATATGAGGGTCTATTTCTCAACTCTCAGTTTGATTTCATTGGTCTATATAGCTGTCCTTTTGACATTACCACACTGTTTTGCCCAATGCAACTTTGTAATTAGTTTTAAAATTAGGAAGTGCAAGTCTTCCAACTTTGATCTTTTTTTTAAGATATTTTTAGCTATTCAGGATCCCTTACCCTTCCAAAAAAATTTGATGATTGGCTTCCCCATTTCTGCAAAGAACGCTGTTGGAATTTTGATTGGGATTACACTTAATCTTAAAGCATTTTGGGTAAAAATGACATCTTAACAATATTTTCTCTTCCAATCCATGAACATGAAATGTGCTTCCATTTATTTAGGTCTTCTTTGATTTTTTTTAAGCAATGTTTTGCAGTTTTCTGCATATAGGTCCTTTACATACTTCATTAAATTTATTCCTAGATATCTTATTCTTTTAGTTGCAATTGTAAATGGAATTTCTTTTTAATTTCTTCCTCACTTTGTTTATTACTAATGTATAGAAACAATACTGGTTCTTGCATGTTGATTCACTACTTAGCTGAATTCACTTTTTTAGCTCTAGTAGCTTTGTTGCAGATTTTTCAGGACTTTCTATATATAGGATCATGCTGTCTGCAAATAAGGAGTTTTACTTCCTCCTTTCCAATTTGGAGGCCTTTTATGTCTTTTTCTTCCCTAATTGCTCTGGTAAGAACTTCTAGTACAAAGTTGAAAAAGTGGTGACAGTGGGCTTCTTTGTCTTGTTCCAGATCTTAGAGGGAAAGCTTTCAGTATTTCATCATTTAGTATGATGTTAGTGGTGGGTTTTTCATATAGTACCCTTTATCCTGTTGGGCAAGTTTGCTTCTATTCATAGTTTTCTAAGTATTTTTATCAAGAAAGGATGCTGGATTTTGTCAAATGTCTTTTCTGCATCAATGGAGAGGATCATGTGCTCCCCCCCCACCCCCCGCTTTGTACTGTTAATGTGGTGTATTATATTAATTGATTTTCTTATGTTGAACCACCCTTGCATACCTAGGATACATCTTACTGGATCATGGTGTATAATTCTTTTTGTCATTTGCTAGTCTTTTGTTGATGATTTTTGCATACATATTCATAAGGGACATTGGGCTATAATTTTCTTTTCTTGTGTTATCTTTATCAGACTTTGCTATGAGAGTGAAGTTTGGCCTCATAGAATAAGTTAGGTAGTGTTCCCTGCTCTCCAATTTTTTGGAAGAGTTTGAGTAGGATTGGTGTTACTTCTTCTTGGTAGAATTCACTTGAGAAGCCATATGGTCCTGGGCTTTTCACTGTTGGGACGTTTTTGATTACTGATTGTTCCACTTTGCTAATGCTACCAGAATGCAAAACACCAGAAATGGATTGGCTTTTATAAAGGGGGTTTATTTGGTTACAAAGTTATAGTCCTAAAGCCATAAAAGTGTCCAAATAAAGGCATCAACAATAGGGTACTTTCGCTGAAGGATGGCCAATGACGTCCTGAAAACCTCTGTTAGCTCGGAAGGCATGTGGCTGGCATCTGCTTGCTCCAGGTTTCTGGTTTCAAAATGGCTCTTTCCCAGGACAGTCCTCTCTAGGCATCTGGGGGTGTTCTCTTAGTTTCTCCCAGGCAAACTTTGGGCTAACAAAATTCTGCTTTCTTTGGCTGTCTCCAAAATGTCCCTCTTGGCTGCAACACCATCAGAGGTCTGCAATTCAAAACATCTCTGAGCTAAGCCAGTTAGCTTCTAGGTCTGTGACAGCATTTTTACAGGACTCTAGTGATTAAATCAGGTGTGGCCCCTGAGTGGGCAGGGCCACACCTCCATGGA
Organism: Choloepus didactylus; assembly: GCF_015220235.1. NCBI lineage: Eukaryota > Metazoa > Chordata > Mammalia > Pilosa > Megalonychidae > Choloepus > Choloepus didactylus. The sequence goes on from NC_051307.1 coordinate 80,540,002, forward strand.
AATAGTTCAATCAGAGTTATCACCTATAGTTGGGTGGGTCATATCTCCATGGAAACAATTTAATCCAAAGATTCCAACCTAATCAACCCTAATTTGTCTGCCCACACAAGATAGCATCAAAGAACATGGTGTTTTGGGGGACACAATACATTCAAACAAGACACTTTTCCCTTTTCCTTGCCTCCTGGGACTCCCATGGTGCATCTGTTGGTACAGTTCATGTTTTCACACAGGTCCATTAGACAGTGCTCAATTTGTTCTATTCTTTTTTTCTATCTGTTCTTTCAACTGCATGATTTCAATTGTCCTGTCTTCCAGTTAGTTGATTCTTTCTTCTGCCTGTTCAAATCTGCTGTTTATGCCTCTAGCGTATTTTTAACTATCATTGTGTTTTGCATTTGTGTCATGTTTCTTTTTAAACTTTCTATTTCTTCTTCTTGTTCACACATTGTCTTCTTAATCATTCTTTAGCTCTATATCAATATTTAGTTTATTTCTATCCATATTTTCTTTCAACTCTTTGAATTGTTTTAGATTTGTTGAAACTGCTCTGATTAGTTGTTCCAAAGTCTGTGTCTCCTCTAAGTTTTAATTTGTTCCCTTGACTGAGCCATGTCTTCCCGTTTCTTAGTATGGCTTGGAATTTTTTGCTCATGCTGGGCATCTGACTATTTTTGTGTGCTAACTCTGAAAGTCAGTTTCTCCATCTTGCTCAGGGTTTATTGTATACTGGCTATGTACTAAGATTCTTCTTCAATGCTTGGTCCAGCTTAGATGGAATCTTTAAAGCAGTCTGTGTTCATTCAGATTTTCTCAGGGCTTCTGGAAAGTTTCTGGTCCTTATTTCTTTAAATATTGTTTCTGCCCTTTTTTTCTCACTCTCTCCTCCTTTCCTGTTACACACATTAGTATGCTTGCTGATGTCTCACAGGTCTCTGAAGTTCTATTCATTTTATTCATTATGTTTTCTTTCTGTTCTTTAGAATGGATCATTTATATTGACTTATTTTTGAGTTCATTGAGTCATTCCTTGCCATCTAAAATCTGCTGTTGAGTCCTTCCAGTGAAATTTTTATTTTGGTTATGGTACTTTTCAACTCCATAATTTTTTATTGGTTTCTTTTTTTTTTTAAATAATTTCTGTCTCTATTTGATACTCTCTATTCAACGAGTAATTGTCATACCTCCATTTAATTACTTAACATGATTTTCTTCACATCTTTGAATGTATTTATAATAACTTCTTTTAAATCTTTGATGTTAAATCCAACAACTGCATACATTCACCCACCCACATAGAGGAAGTTTCTATCGACTGTTTTTATTTTTTTAATTGAATGTTGGTCACACTTCTGTTTCTTTGCATGTCCCATGATTTTTTCTTGAAAATTGGCATTTTATATACAATCTCTGGCTCATGATTTTTCCCTCCTAGGGACTATTCTTGTTGTTGCTATTTACTTGTCTGTTTGTTCAGTGACTTACCTGGACTAATTTTATGGAATCTTTTTCCTCCATGCTGTGCAGATGCTGATGTCTCTGCTCAGTTTTTGTAATTCCTAGTTTCATTTTTAAGCTGGGCCTCTTAGGGCTTGTCCTGTATAAGCAGAGTTTAGAGGTTGGCAGTGCACTCAAACACCTTGGGCCAGTAGTTAATACCCTTTGCTGATTGATATTTGTTGGGGAATGCAATCAAAGTTCAAGCAATTTACAAGTCTTCCTTGGCAATTACTTTCCACTGGGGACTCTCTTGTATCCTCTGTGTGTACAAGGTCTTAGTTTGGACCAGGGATATGTAGATATCTTTGACCCATTCTTGTCTTTCTTTGGGTATATGTGCAGACTTTAAGACCACCAGAAAATGTAGAAGCTATCAAGAGGCTTGCTCCTCTTCCAAATCTCCCTGTTCAATTTATGCCTAATCTGCCAGTCTGTTATTTCTCCAACCAGGATGGCAACCCCAGGCTAGCAATGATATTGACCCTTCCTGTTTGCTTGCCACTAAGAATGCACTGTTTTTGTCAACACCCAGGGCATGGGGTTTTTCCGTGTTCTGCTCTATCAAGTCAGTCCCTTTCAGCAGTGAAGTTGCTAGCTTTCATGATTTTCCCTCCCTTGTAGAGCTATTATGGTAGTGGACCTGGGGATTGGTAATAGGTGGGAGCAGCCTCTGGCTAAAACACCACAGATTCCACTTAGGCAGTTATCGCACCATAATTTTTAATGTGGCCTCTTTCATCTTCAATAGTATAGTTTTTGGTGATATGCTTATGTTCTTCTTTAAGTGAGCATAAGCAACTTATGGCATTCCTTCAGCAAATGACCACTGCCTAATTGTTTTCCTTGTAGTTCAAGAGTCAGAGGTCAAGTTATAAGTGAAAGGGGAGCTGCTTATTTCCAACTGCCATTGAATGAAAGCTTCCTTGATGGTTCTCTGTGCACAAAAAATTCTCAAATGCCTGTCCCCTAAAACTTTTGGAGGATTAAGATGTCTGACAGTCCTGAGAATCATCAGCTAAGTTGGGCCATGAAGATTGTGATGTGAGGGGTAGGGGTGTGGGTGCCAGACTTGTACCATGGGAGATTTTAAAGAGTATTGGCTTACTATGCACAGGTGAGAAGAGCTAGTCAATGAGAAAGGCCAGAATTACATTGGCTCATAATGAATTGCTAAGAAATTTGGAGCTGGATTAAGCTGGAATATACCCTTTCTAAGTAATTGTGGAAAACTGTCCTCTAGACATACTTTCATGCAAAATATTAGGTAAGAGATCTCTCTAAAGAGGTCCAAATACTTACACTTGGATCAGGTTAGTATTTACCCACTTATTCCCTCACAGTTTCCTGTACCCAAGGTATGCCTCCTTGGAAACATATTAAGGGATAAGACATTTTGGGGAGCTTAAATAACTCTTACAAATTGGAAAGTTCCCCTATAAAAATAAGGAGTGATATTCAGGTTAAAAGTGATTTTTGCATTATATGATGAGCCACAATAAAATTACCTTGAGAATGGACTCTATAAGAGCATTTAAATTACAGATTTACAAAATACTCCTACCACACAAAATGAGGAAAACATTAGTACCTATTTCTAGGAATTTTCAAAACTTTTTTTTTCTTGAAAGAGACTCAAAGGGATGGAAAAAAAATCAGGACACATGCATAGAAATTCAGAATTGTGAAATCTTAATTTTGAGTATCTTACTGATGTTTTTGGATTAACATTGTTCTAGTTTGCTAATGCTGCTGGAATGCAAAACACCAGAGATGGACTGGCTTTTATAAAAGGGGTTTATTTGGTTACACAGTTACAGTTTTAAGGCCATAAAGTATCCAAGGTAAACCCATCAACAATCGGGTACCTTCACTGGAGGATGGCCAATGGTGTATGGAAAACCTCTGTCAGCTGGGAAGGCACGTGGCTGGCATCTCCTCCAAGTTCTGATTTCAAAATGGCTTTCTCCCAGGACATTCCTCTCTAGGCTGCAGTTCATCAAAAATGTCACTCTTAGTTGCACTTGGGGTTTTTGTCCTCTCTCAGCTTCTCCGGAGCCAGAGTCTGCTTTCAATGGCTGTCTTCCAACTGTCTCTCATCTGCAGCTCCTGTGCTTTCTTCAAAGTGTCTCCCTTGGCTGTAGCTCCTCTTCAAAATGTTACTCACGGCTGCACTGAGTTCCTTCTGCCCATCAGCTCATTTATATAGCTCCACTGATCAAGGATCACCCTAAGTGGGTGGGGCCATGCCTCCATGGAAGTAGCCAATCAGAGTCATCACCCACAGATGGATGGGGCACATCTCCAAAGAAACACTCAAAGAAATCTAATCAAAACTGATAATGTCTGCCCACACAAGATTACATCAAAGATAATGGCATTTGGGGGACATAATACATTCAAACTGGCACAAACATTAAAGCTTTATATTTATCAAATGTCAGAGAAATCAAATTATTCACAAAACTTTATCTCACCAAAATGTAGTAACAATTTACCTTTAACCCAGAATATTTAACAGTAAATATTACTATTTCTATTTGAAAAATATGGACTCTAATCCATAAAATAAAACACTGAAAGATCACATAAATTGCTTAAGGACATAAGTTTGATGATGAATTTTGGGACGAACTTGTAGTATAAGGTTATAAATTAGGTGATATCCGGTCCATAATGAAGAAGAAACTTGGTTTTGTGATGAACTTATAGTATAAGGTTATAAATCAGGTGATATCTGGTCCATAATGAAGAAGAAACTTGGAGCCTCCATCTCCCATTTGTCTATATATTAAAATGGATTAAAATAAATGTTGTTAAATAGATTTCTGATCCAATGGAATGGTACGTTTCCAGCTAAACTCTAGGAGAAGTGGGTGGACAATTCTTCAGCTGTGTGTCCTTTTTAGGCTTTTCACTTTCTATAAAGAATTTCAACCCTGCCTCCAACTTGATTACTACTTCTGCTATTAATTAACAAAGAATAGCTGTATTCCAAGTGTTTTCCAGGAATACCATCTCACTGTCACCCAATAATGAAAAGCATTGCTTAGAGAAACAGTATATATGGAAAATTGCCTGGAAGATGTACAGTTCAACCATTGGAGTTTAGCACTTAGTTATATTCTAAAATCTACCTTTGAATTAGGCCAGAGTGGAGTGTTGTCCACTTGGTCCATATCTTATAGGACTGAGTATATTAAACTGTACATTAATGCAATGTTATCATTCTATAATGAGGGCTACAAAAGAAGCATTCTTATAAAATAGCCTTTATTTCACTTGAAAATGAATATTGACTATAAAATTCATAATTTAATAGTGATCCCTTTACATTCTAAAGAATATTATAAGAAGAAATTTCTTTCTAATCTTAGTATCAGCTATATATTTCTTCAAAACATATGGTTAAAGCCCAATTTGTAAATGCACATAAGTTTCTATATATGATATTTTTTATACAGGTTTAATTCTTCCCTCCTCATGTTTTCCCTTGTTTCCTGTTTATTTCCCATTTACTTCATTTATATTAGATAATTACTTTTTATAACATTATATATTCACTCACATATATCTCATATTTATATATACACACACACACATATCATATATCTATGTATCCTTTTAAAACACCTTAATTTCTCTTAGGAAATCTTAGTCTCTTTTTCCCCCTTTTTATCTACCATTTCTTCTATGAATTCATCTAAATTTAATATGTGATGCCCCAAAATTTTAGATGTGATTTCCAAATGTCAACCTAGATCTTCTAGGAGCAGGACTTGATAAACTCATCCATGCTTTTGTGGTGAATTTATTTAGTTTTCTTCAACCCTTAAAGCTATTCTTTATAGTCAAATTGGATATCTGAAGCAAAGTAACAGTTTGTATCATCAGTGTCCAAGACTAACTTAAAGCTTAGCTAAGCATCCTTTTGTTAAGTCTCTTCAAAGTGATTCAAGAGGCTTTCTGTGCCAGAATAGAAAACCTTGGGACCTATGGACCAACAATAGCTATTTTCAAATCATTAATAAAGCATGCAACATAGGGCAGTCATGGTTAACTATGCAGGCCCAGGGATGTGTTCTGTTCAACACGTCATTCTCTCTGGCTCAAACTATATCTGCTGGAACACTTGTTTCTTTTTATAATTTACACAAAGGTATCCAAAGAGGATGCCTTTTCCTAAGTTGTACTAAAGCTCCGTATAATCTAATGGAAGCCTTCTATATCATGTTTCTATAGTGTTTCTAACAAAATATAATTAATGCATTGATAGTTAGCTGACTCTTCAGCTGTTATATTACAAATATTTAGGTGAACTCCCTAGCAATGACCTCACCACATAAGGATGGATCTCCATGACTTGGACAAAAGAATGCTTTAGAAAACAAAATGTCAGCAGTAATATACACACTTCTCTTCAGGGAGACAGACTGAAACAGAATAGGAAGAAAAGGATGCTCCTAATATTGTCTGTCACCATAGATGAAAACAGTACAATCTATATCAGTTATCATATTCTCAACATCCTAAAGGCTTTTCTTCCCAAGCAGAGTTGAGAAGTGGCTGCAAAGTAATTCTATTCATATTATTATTTGCTCCTTGATTATATTGCCTTCAGTTTGGGATTTTCAAGTAATAAGAAAAGTAAAAACATAATTTCAATAAGCTTTGAGACAATGAATTATTTGAATAGTGGAATATTTTACCTTTAAATTTAGCTTGTGCCTTCTACTCTCCCAGAGAAATTTTATACAGTTAACTCTCAATTAATTTCTGCAAGTGGGCCATGCATGACACATTTTTACATTAACTTTTCCTGTCTACAAAATTAATATCTGCCCATTGCAGAAAAAAAAATGAAAAATGCAGAAAAGGAAAAGAAAAAAATTGCAAACACCAATTGTCTGATCACAGAGACAATCAATACTATGGGCACTTCAGCATTTCATTCCAATGTGATAACACTGAGTTGCCTCCTATTCCTACTATTTGGTATATATTGAAGAAATTGAAAATTTTCTATAGTAATTATTTTCCACAAAATTAATTTAGTAATTGAGTACTATTGTGTCACATAGGTCTGCTATTGATTATTCATTCATTCTTATTATCTATTGTCATTGCTTATTATTACATGAGTTTGGTTTTATCTAATCATGTCCTATTGAGATTATCTATTATTTATAGTAAAGTCTGATATTACCAGTGTTAGACTATTTTTCTGACATGGAATTTAGAAATAGCTTCACTAATCCATGGAAAATAAAATGGTAAATTTGATATTAAAATGCCAAATATTATATTCAAGGTCATAGACAAATTATTTTAGGTAACACTCTTGTTCTTTCTATTTTTACCATCTTTACTACAACATTATTCTATCAATATGGATAACTGAGAATTAGCTCTGCTTATAAAGGTAACATGGCATAAAAGCCCAAATGCATATCCTCCAAGAGTCTAATCCAATTCTAGCTAAGGAGTTATCCTCTTTCTGTGAACTATGTCATATAGAATTACATCATCTCCCATGGCTCAGATTATCTCCAATTCATAAACTGCTTTAACAAAAACCATTATGAAGTGGGTTCTGTTATATATTCATATAACTTTCTCCTCACTTTGGTTTAGCACAGAACATACAGAATACATTAATATGTGTTTCATTAAAGCAGTTGTTTTGATATAGCAACAAGCTGGGCAAATAGAGGAAACACACTACTTGTAATTTATTTACATTTTAATAAGACTTCAGACAAATGATACTTCACAGGAAGCTCAAAGTGAGGTTAGAGAGAAAAGGGGGCTAAAAACTGTCTTAGAGTTTGGAATTGGTAAATATTACTTAATCAATGGTATTGCTTCTAAATTAAGATGGGATAATAGTTCCACAGGGATGGGTATTATGGTCTGTGACAAACATTATTCAATGCAGGCATTAAATATTGAGAGAGGATATAAATTTTCAAAAACATGATAAATATTCAAAGTTATAACTTATAACATATATTGAATGCTAAAGTTTAAAATGGATAGGCCACAAAATAAAAATCTCAGCAAAGAATAAAGATGGGAACTGTCTTCCTTAACATACCAAAGCTTATTGCTAAAATTCCCTTTCAGTACAGTTGCTAACTTTGTGTTAGCATTTGGATTTCTCTTCCTTTGATGCTAATTCTTTTGTGAATGGTTCTAAAATTCAGGACAACTTCTTCAATGAAACAGGAGGTTCAGGAAGCAATGATTTTCAGTCTACAATTATAGTTGTCTACACTATTCCTATTTCCAAACCCTGAGCAGGGTTACCTTTGTGTGCAAGAAATTATCACTGGTAATATTTCACAGATTAATGTGTTTGACAGTTGTCTGTCCAGTGTAGTTTTAAAGAGAATAAAAACATCTTGCAAAAGTAAATCCAGTTTTTAAACAGCAAGCAAGGAAATAATGGTAAAGGTACAATAATAATAAGTAGAACATGAAGAGACCAGGGAGAAATAAACATACAAAAGGTAGAATATGAATTCTAACACATTTGTAAAAGATGGAACAAGAATATGACTCTGTACTTACATTAGACACTGTAAAGAGTAAACATTTCATTAAGATTTGTTGCTTTTGCATTTTCTCCTTGTTTGTATCTTATCTCTAATTAGAAAGTAAGTTCCTTGAAAGTATTGATTCATGCTTTTCTGTGCTATATAATTCATAACAACTAGCTTGATGCTAAGTAGAAAATTCTCAATAAATATTTGTTGGTTTGAAATGTGTGAAATGTGAAGAATTTGATCAAAAAGGTATAGTTTAAAAAATCAAATGTCCACTCATGCATAATATATAAAAGGACAAAACAAAAGGATTCTGAAAACTAATATTAAATTATATCACTAGATGGGGAAAACAATAGATGATGCTAAATTCCCTGAGGCAACAAAATTAATGCGAAAACCCACAACTGACAATAAATCAATGTAAATACATATTGAAATCCTTTAGATGATTCAGAAACCTCCCAGGGAAATGAAGACCCAATGATGGCATCTTGAAAGTGACTTGCCCCAATATCACATATCATTTCTGTCACACTGTACAATAAGGAATAAAGTTTGCTTAGCAATTCCAATTTCCTAATAGTATGGAATCCAAACAATTTATACTATACAGTATTCCACAGATTTTTTGAGGCATTATCAGGTTATATTCATGTTATTATTTGGGATGTGAACACTATTTCTTCAGATGTAAAAACTCATAATTTCCACTGTAAACCAGCATTTTATATTTAAACAATTTTTTAAATTCCCATTGTGACATGGTATACAATTAGATTATGCAAAGCCTTCAAAAATCCTATATATGTAAAGTTAATTTTAGTAATGCAAGGGCATTTTAATGTTGGGAAATGAATTAATATGAACTCCCTTGCTTAATGTTATCTTCCAAATTATTCAATAGCCCTTTTAAAGGAAGGGCCTATGCAACTCAATTCTAATGCCTACCATACAACTTCTGGCACGTATTAAGTTCTGAATAAATGTGTGTTGAATTTATTTGAATTGAAAAATACATCACAAGAAAAGTTTCTCCATCAATTAGATTATGCATATCTGCTTTAACTGTGAAAAACAATTAGAGACATTACCATTATTATTAAGAACAAGAAGGATGCCCCTATCACCATGATTTACTTAAACTGTTCTGGAAATTCTAGACAATGAAATAGATCATTAAACAGAAATAAGAGGAGGGAAAAATCAGCATCATTTGCAGATAATTTAATGACCTTGAAGACTCAAGAAAACTTATGCAGAATTATTAAAACTAATAAGAGAATTGAATAAAATGGCTGGATAATAAATATTATAAAGAAGAGATAGCTCTTCTGCTGAACAATTAGAAAATAGAATGTAAGCAATTAAGGACAATGACAAGAACATAGCATGCATATATCTATATATAATACAAAATTTTGGAACCAATATAAATAAAAAGATAATTTATATGTGAAATATTACATAAATAGAAACTTACTATGCTTCTATATGTGATGACTGAATATTGTAAAGATACCAATAATAATCAGTAGGTTTAATAAAATTCTGATCAAAATATCAATGGAACATTTTTCTGAACTCAAAGGAGTAAATTAAACCTAAAGATTCAGTAGATGATCATAGTCAAAGAATTTTTGAAAAGAAGAGAAATAATTTATAATAATAGTATATTATGTATATATAATGTAATAATAATAATTTATTGTGGGGCTCTAGTGGAAACAATATTGAACCAGTTAAAGAAAAAAATTGACAGTCTAGAAATAGATCCTAATATTGATTTAAAAAAAAAAAATTAGTATGCCATGAAGGTGGCATCAAAATCAGTGTGGGGAATTGTCCTGGGCCAACTGGCTAACTATTGGGAAAAAAATAAAGTAAGATGCTTATCTCATACTCTAGGTCAAAATAAATTCTAGAAGGAATAGTCAAAACTACAAAATAAAATTAAGATGTTACTAGAAAAAAAGTGGTTGACTATTGATCAGATTTCAAGATGTTAAGAAAACGAAGATAAAAACAGTGGACACAATCATAAAGAAAAAAATACAATAGAATATTTAAAATTTCTCAGATCATCGACAACAAAAAATTCAATGGCATATGGAAACTAGAAGAAACATTTTTGCAACAAATTTGACAAAAATTAGTGACTTTAACATTTCAAAAAAATCTTACAAATCAGTAAAAATGACATGAGCAAACAATTTACAAAAAAGAAAACAATGACAAACAAGCATATGAAAAACATCAAGCTCCCTATTACTCAAATCAATGCAAATTAAAACAAAATCAACCTATTTCTTGCCTGCTAAGTTGGCCAATATTTATAAAATGATACTATTCAGAGCAGGTTAGAGTGTAGTTGAAAGTACCTTCATATATAATTTGGAAGGAGTTATCAAAAGAACCTTGAGAAGTCCACATCCTCAAATCCAGAAATTAATCTTTTAAGAATCTATCCTAAAAATATAATCCAAGATGCAGATAAATATTACGATACAAGAACGATCCTCAAAGCAGTAGGAATAATGGTGGAAAATAATCTAAATGTCAAATATGGAGGAGTTGATAGAAAAAAAAAATGATGATCCATAAATAAGTCACAATATTATGCAGCTACTACAAGTGAGTAGGTTATGATTGAGAACTAATAATAAAATTAACTCTAAGTGAAGAAAGCAGAATACAGACTATATTATTCACAATTTTACTTAAAAATATAATAAACAGATAAGCAAACACATACACACTTTAGAAATACATGCAACCTTGGAAACCGGAAGAGCAAAATCTTAGTTATTCATCCCTGATAGGTAGCAATGAGCAATTTAAATTTTATTCACTATATTTCTTCTCCATTTCCATAATTCTTTCCAATGAGAATACTTTTTAATTTGAAAATGATGTTATTTTAAAGACAAAAAATGAATTTATATTTTCAGAATCCACTGAAGAGAAAGAATTAAACATACCTAAAAATCACTTTTCCTATATATGTGGGATTATTGTGCTCATTCATCTGTGAATCTCTGTGCTTTTGTGTATAAGAAACATCTATTGATATATCTGATTTTCATATATATTTTTATTTCTGAAGAACTTAATACTTTTCTTGAATTAGAAAGCACACACACACACACACACACACACACACACACAAAGAACAAGAGAGTCATTCCTAAGCACTATATGTTACCACAGTGTTCTTCCACTATTCTGATGGTCTTTCTGTTAATAACTGTTTTGGCACTAAGATAACAAATATTCACTGAAAATGTTTATTTGGCCCATTTAACCAACACCAAGGAAGTCACCCTCAACCAACTGTGACCAACACAGTGAACAATACATTTAATTTTCACATTTCTTTTGCCTGAAACACCAACCATGCCTCGTATTCTAAGAGTAACAATGGCCAGGACTCGGATTTTTCATCAGTGCTTAAAAAAGAGCTGCCAAAGTCAAGACATGCAATAACCTTCTAAGTAAGTTTGCTGGCTCCATATTGTGTTTGAAGTCACACCCCCTCCAAATGCCTGCACTCGCCATCTGCTATTCAACTGCAGAATAATGCACTCAAGTCTGGTGTTGCTTGGCATGGGCAAAGATACTCAATGTCCAACTCCATTCAGACATGTGCACCATATCAGGAACCTTATGACACAGTACTCAACATCAATGCAGCACTTTCAGGCCCCACTGCACATCGATCAAGTATGTGTGACAGTCAAGCTGATAGACAAAATCTAAGCCAACCCTAAATACCTACTGTGCATGGATCATTCCAGTGTGCCTGCAGCTTACCTTCTATTAAGATGATAGCTTTGGCTTGGTCTTCCATGCCAAAACAAGTGCATGGAGTCACTCTGGCAAGAAGAAGGGTCTATATCAATGTCAACAAACATGTTCTTCGCTGCCGACCCTACCATCTGTCCCCCTGCTTCCCATCTACCCTACTTGATATGGACCTTGATGAATGGGATTCTAATAGTCCAAGATTCTAGTTCAGCCAGGCTTTACAGATGGGGTCAACATGACTGCCCTCTGGCCAACACATAGAGTGACATGGTTGATGGGTTACCTGGAAAGTGTCTTGTTGCAAGTCTGATGTCAGAAAAAAGAAAATGAGTAAGTTTCTACTAGTTTTTGAGTTTTAAATTTATGGAAATAAGTGATGTGTTCACTGCTCAAAGTAAATGGTTTCTGTTTTAAAGTCCTTGAAAATCTTACAAATGCTAAAGGATAAATTCCATTTCAAAATTATGTATAAGGAAAATAAAATCAATAAATAAAAAATTAAACTGCGGTTGTTTTAAAATATTTACAAAATAGGTTTGAAAGAAAGACTTGAAAAATCTCAGAAATATGTACAAATAAGACTTTAGAATGTAACATCACTATAGAAATAGAACATTACATTCTGCATTAGATCCAATAGTATTAGAGAATATTATACATGCTAAATGGAAAATAATAACTTCATACCTATTTTCCAGAAGTTGTATAGCACTTACAGACTTCAAGTTTAAAGTAGTAAAATTTGATAAATATTAAGCATGCGCTACGAATGGTTTCTGGAAAATTCACATTTTTTATCTTAAAAAAAAAAGAGATGTTATATGAGATGCATCTGAAATATAATAAACCAATATTGCCTTAAGAGCAGTAAATAAAATGATTTCTTTCTGAATATGTTGGTGGACCTTTCTCAATTAGGTCATTAAAAATACACTTTAGACTGAGCCTAATGGCATATGAAACAAACAAAACATTTCAGAAATCACCAATAGTTTCAACCCAACTCAATTCAATATGATGATACAATGAAATGCCTTTGTTTCTCCTTCAAGGGAAGATAAATGTATTTCCAAAATGGTCTCCAGACTCACTAAAAATAAAACAAAACAGAAACAAAACTCTACCCCATATTCAAAATATGACATCACCTGAAACTGTAAGAAATTTTAACATGTAATAGTTAGGAGGTAAATCTTTACCACATGAATGAGATAATTAATATGAAAATATGTACAATAATGCAACATATGCAGAATTATTCAGAGCATCTATCATGGTGCTATGTACATACTAAGCATGTAGTAAATACTTGTAGAATTGACAATTATTTAACTGAAAATAGGTATTATGAGACTCGTATAAGTAGAATTCAGATCCTTTCAAGATCATGGGGAAAAGTTTCAATTAAATTATATTACTAGGTACATCAGTTGTTTTTGATGTTATGAATCAAACTGAGCTATTGTTTCTGAAGGAAAAATATTGTAGGGTACGACAGGGATTCTCTTTGGAGAACGCATAGTGGAATAAAAAGCATGATTACTTAAAATTGCTAAATATGTCCAAATTTTCTAGCATTCTTTGGTCAACTAAAGAAAATGCTATAGAAATCCTACATAAAACCCAGACTTACAATGTCCTTGCCTAATCATCTGGCTAATCTCTTTGAGTTTTCCTGAAATATGCTCCCATCCCATTTTCCATGGGAATTCTCCCACTGATTAACACAGAGAATGAGAATTTGGCCTGTGCTCTATAGGCACCATTGAAATGTGGTCACCTGAGGCATGTAGGGAGGCCATCCAGCTGGCACACCACATGTTGCCCTGGAGTAGTGTACAATGAGAGGATATTTTGGCTAAGAATACCTGGACAATCCCTACAAAAGCCCTGATTATGAAAAGGACTTCAGCATCATCATTGTCCCATGAGTGTAATATGAGCCAGGGAAACTTCTGTTTCTAAGTTATATATTTTATATATATATATAAGCACAAAAGAAAAATCAAAGAACTTCATGAAAGAAAAAAGCTAGGCCACTGATACTAAAATTTGGGTACTATGCATATCACGTGGAGAACCTTTTTAAAGAACTCCACATACTTTAAAATTGATGCTAAAGCAAGCACATTATAGACTTGAATATAAACTGCAACACAGTAAACTCTATAAAGCAAAGGATGCAAAAACCCAGCATGAAAATTTGTGTCTATATTGCAGTTGTTGGACTATATGTTTTAAACCTCAATTAAGTTCATATATTACTCATTTAAGATGTATCTGTTGATTTTATTTTATGCAACTTGTGAGAAACAAAATCCATGCATTTGAACTGTAGTGCCAAATGAAACAATTTTGTCAATTTTGAGTCTATTTTTTTCAAAACATCATACGTGATTAGAACACATAATACACTAGTATTTTTGCCAATTTTTGTTTTTAAACCAAAGCTGTTTCTGAATTACATAGGCACAAAATCAGAATTTCAAAACCAGAAAACATTTAAGGGTGAATTTTTAAATAAGCCCACTTGATTCTATGTTAAACCAACTTTCAGTAAAAGGAACATTTCTGTAAAATTCCATCGGGTAAACAGGATAGCTATGAAACACTTCTTCTAGTGAAAATGAAGCATATGCATTGTTTTCAATAAGTTTTGTTTAGAGTTTACACCCTCCTACTAAGTGATTCTGGTGATATTTGCAATAAGAGTATAAATCTTAAGAGATTTATGATGTCACCAAATGCTGAGAAACAATTACAGTTGGGTTTTACATTTGTGTTTATATGTTATTTTGCATATAGATTACAAAAACCAGTAAAGAGAAATTTTGGTACAAAACACATTCTCGTACTGAAAGACAGATTCAATCATCAATATAACCAGTTGATAGTATTTCTAAGACAGAGTTTGACAGTAAAGGGAAACAAACAAACATAATGGTTTAAACATGCCACTTCGGCCACTCAAGCTGTCATTCAGGAGGTTTTTTTGGTGTCATTAACTCAATGTCACACAAACAGGAATTGTGACGTTTCAATAAATTTTAGGTGACAACTTATCGGCACGAAAGGAAACCAATAAATATATGGAAACTTTTAATTTGTCATCATACACGTCTGCTTGAATTTACTTAAAATATTATAAATATGTGCTTAATTCACATATTTTTCCTAGAAACTCGAGTAAATAGCAATGTCCAAAGAGCAATAATTCCCAATTTACACAAGAGGAAATAGAAACACAGAGAAATAAAGAGTATTGATAAAGAATCACACTACAAATTCAGTGATATACTCAGAACAATCACTTGGAATCCTAATAAAACCATAAAAATTGCCACTTAACATTTTTCCATTAATTTATCTTTTTTACTTAATTCAAATTATTGTGCAGAAAAATTTTACTGCTATCTTAAAGAATGGATTTATTTTTTAAATTTAATTAGTTTTTGCTATATGTGATCAATAAGATTTGGCTTACCTCTTGTACTTTTCCTCAGGAACATGGGGACTTCACAGATTTTACTACCCTGATAGCAATTTAAGTCCTAAAGATGCCAGAAAATACTGAGATTGAAGTTGGCCTCTCTTCCATTTTTATTGACAGAAACCCAGAGTGCCAAAAGCCAGCACTGCTGGTTACTAATGATCATATCTAAACATTGATTCTTCTAAAACTTGTATTTTGAGACTTTCTTTATTTTAGAATTACAGGTGGAAAGTCACTTCTCTTTGATATAAACTGCATGCAATAAAGAAGGAGGCAGTCCCACACAATAAATATGTAGGGAATGGTTTCCCACCTCTGCATGCTGTAGAAAATCCCACTGAGTTAAGTAGGGTTCTACCAGGGCCACTTAAACATATTAGCTTATTATGCTCCACATTTCTTTATTGTTCTCAAAAAGCATGTGAAATATTCCAGTGTAATGTTTATGCTGGAATAGTTTTAGAGGCATTTTAGAAGTGATGTTTCTCTTATAACTCCAGAAGGTGGTTCCACTTCCTAGAAGTATTTAGTAAAACATGCAGAGACCATGTAGTCTCATTACTCAGACTGCTTACTTGCATAGCTGGAGAAAAGAGTCCTTAAATATAATAATTTAAGAGTTTCAGAATGAGCTTTAACCTCATTTTAAAGTGACAGGAATTGGAAAGCTGGCAGGCATATATATACCATACTGTTCCACTGAACAGATAGGATAAAATTCAGGGAATTGTCTATACAACAATAATATATTGATTTATATTGAATAATATCTTGGTTCAGAGTATCTATGTGAAATTAAGCAATCAACTGTTATTCAGATTCAACTGTTATTATAAAAATCAGAAAATATGATCCTTATCACTGAAATGCTGTAGAATGAAACTTACTTTCCTTCCCTCTTGGGTTATCAGATACTTTCATCTGTAAAATGAAGGAATCATACTTGTTGATTTCTATGATCCCTACCAGCTCTAATATTTGCTGGTTTTATGATTTTAAATGCCTATACTGTATTTTAAGGAATAGCCAAATAGGTAATCTGTGGGGACTTCACAGATTTTACCACCCTGAGAACAATTTAAGTCCTAAAGACCCCAGAAAATACTGAGATTCAAGTTGGCCTTGAACGAAACTATCATTAAATTATTAACTTTCCAACAAAATCCAAGTTATTGTGCCTTGAGTTGCCATAAACAACCACCTCACCTTCTGAACATCATCCATAATATAAATGAAAAATTGAATACTAAGGTCACATGTAGTTAGTTTAAGGTTAAAGACAAGACTAAAAACATAGTAATGAACTAATAAATGGAAGAATTACAAACTCCTATTCAACTAACATGTGATACGCCTTGCCAAGTGTTCATTTCTCATACAATTTTCTCAATTGAAACAACTTGGTAAAGTCCTGAAGTTTTTTGTCTTGTCTTTAGGAAACCAGATTGTAATACTAAATAATTATTTAATATTTATAGTTCTGACTTCTACTGGAGAATCCTAAGAATGTCTTGTTTTTCTTTTTAGAAATTAAACTAATTTCAGGTACTGCAGATCTGCACTTAATGAATGTCTACTAGCTTCCATTTATTGCACTTGCATTTGCTCATGCGATCCTTCCATGAATACTAGAAGTCATGACCTTGAAGTACAGAATCATAGAGCTGGTAATCAGTAATGCCAGACTATCGATCTGACTTATGGGATCCCCCACTTTTGAGGCACAGTGTTTAAAGACTAAATATGACGTATATCAAATGATTATATTTTTGTCTTCTTCCTAAAGGTAACCATAAGAGAACTTATTCTTCCTTACATGTAATTAGAGACAGAAAATAAATGAAATCGAAAAGTTCACACTTTCTTTTCACTATAAATGCCCATAGACTATTACACTTCCCAAAAAACAAATAACCAATGAAAATGAAAATATGTTTGACATCACATTGTGAGCTCTTCAATAAGTGAGTGCTTATAGTATAATAAGCACTAGAATCAGCACCAGGGACCTGTATAAAGTAGCCTCAAACTTGCCACTACCCAGTTGTATCATCTTGGGCAAGTTCCTTAACATTGAGGTGAGTTTTTGTAAAATGAGGGGGTTAAGAGCTCTAAGATCCCTTCCAATAATAGCATTCTATAGAAAGCTACCTACAAAGTCAAGTAATGATTCACCTTGCTTCATTTATTACATAACAGTTACTAATTTAAATAGGTGTTAATGCACTCACAGCTTTAACTTACGGTTCAGGACCTGCTTTATAGTTATCTCTCTAAGGCCACACTCTGATATAATAAGGTGCTATCTTTAACATTGTGGTAATGTCATTTTCATTTCTGCTCAAGATTTTAAGTGAAAATATATCTTTGAAGTAACAGATAAATTGAAAACTCAGAAGTGCATACATACTACTTTATCTTCACCTCTTCTATAATTTTTTTATCTCTACCTAAAATCTCAGCCTGCTATCCTTGGCTGAGCCAAGGCGGAGATACAAGAAAGATGGAAGGCAGGGCAGGAACATTGCAATTCAGTAGCACACTTCTCATATCTCCCACTATTTCTTCAGTTACATTAACTCCAGGAACTATTTTAACACATGACTACAGTAGAGGTAAAATAAGGCAGGTTGGCATTAAAAGTGAAAACCAAAAATCATGGAAAATTAGGTTCTTGTCTTTAAGCCTTTCTACCACGAGAGATACTTGACAAGCATACCACCTTATTTGTGATCTGAA
Source organism: Choloepus didactylus (assembly GCF_015220235.1). NCBI lineage: Eukaryota > Metazoa > Chordata > Mammalia > Pilosa > Megalonychidae > Choloepus > Choloepus didactylus. The sequence continues at coordinate 80,558,086 of NC_051307.1, forward strand.
TATTGTTTCAAGATAGAGCCAGTATTAGAAATCCAGCTTCCATATTTTGGGCAATCGAAGGTCACTTCAAAGGGAGAGCTGAGGTCAAGAACAAGACCCTTATATCTACTCCAGAAGTTTCACTAGAGGGTGCTCTTGGACTTCTATGAGCTCTCAGTTCTCATAAGGAAACCAAGTATTCCTTAGAAAACATACTCTGCTTGTCATAACTTGTACTCCATCATGGAGCCCCTATCCAATACTTCAGTATAGCTGTAAAGATATCTCAAGCAGATCTTGAGTCTGGTTCTTATTTTCCTTTGTAATTGCTTTGTTTCTACAGGTAGTGCACTTGTAGGCTCCATAAATTTAAGACTCACAAAAGTTCTTAGAGGCCTCCCAAAGTCCGCATTCTAATTAGACAACTAAAGAAGCATCCTGAGATATCAAAGTGAGATTAAATGGGGCTAACTAATGAAGCTATTTTTGGAACTACATTTTAGAAGACATGTTAATCTTGTAACAAGCTCACAATTTGACCATCTACTGGTAAGAATGTCCATTGTTGTCAAATGAATCAATATCAAGCAATTATTTTTTATATATGCATTATTCATATTTCTCACATCAAGCATTGAGCACTAAATAAGTTCTCATATAAATATTTCTTTACCCTTTATTGCATAAAACTTCTATACAGTGTTCCTGTTAGAGATGACATACAATTAAATCTTAATCTCCACTCTGTATGTTAGAAATGTTTTTGATAGCTTTACCTTGCTTGAATTTATAATAAATAGCTCATTCTAATTAACTCTAATGGTACCTACTTTCTATACGCTTCTTAAGAGAAAATGACACATGGTAATTGTTTTGTTATTATGAGATTCACTTTTTAATGTTTTATTTATTTATTTATTTATTTATTTATTATGAAACATGAGCAGCTTTTTTCTTTGTCTACACATTAAAAGTTTTGGCAATGGCAGATATTCATGCATACTGTTTTTCTTCCTAAAAATCAAGAAGTAAGATGAAGTAATGTTCCTCCTCACCTTCAGAATGAAGATTCTTCTGAATCACTCTGGCCACTGACATTTATGGTACTGGCACCATGGTGTCTTTCTCATCACACATCCTTGCTTTCTTGATAGCTTTAGCACTTTTAGGATGGACAGTATAATTCTGAAGATGATTATGTCGCTAAGGCTTCATCTGCATTTCCAATTTGGTTAAACTTGCAGTTTCATTATTTCTTAATTGAATTAAGTTTAACAGTTTTGCTTTAAAATCACCTGGAAGTTTTTGTCAAGTAAGAAACTCAATGCCTTAGTGGTAGCCCTTCACAATGCATGAATAAATCTGTTTAAAAATGTTCTTAAGTTCTCATTTGATAAACGATAAGCCAATGTCATTAAAAAATTCTGGCTTCCTTGTACATCCTAAGTGGATTGCAACTGGCATGAAAAGTTCGGAAAAAATCAGAGCTCTCGTAAAGCAGACACCTGAACTATCTTAAAGGGCCCTCTTTGAGAAGCACCATATAGTTTAGGCCTGTGCTTCTGACTCATGCTATTTCCCCATTCAGCTTGCTGAGTACAGTCACCAACATATATTCAAAGTGTACTTGAACCACATTGGTTATAAATAAGCTTAAAGCACTCTATGGAGAATTGGCAAAATTCCCATGGAGACAGTGTAAAGGGAATCAATGAAAAGATATAATTATTTTAGTCCTAGATGTAATTAATTTGTGAAAGAGGTCATTTTCTCTCACATGCTTTCAAGGTCCTCCAAACACAGGTCAATGTTTTCAGGCCAACGAGAGAAAAGACCTATTTGGTTTGAGCTTGTCCACATTCATATTCATCTCTGTATCATAGCTAAATGAAATGTTTTAGAAATCTTCACATCTGCCCAACAGGGTTCAAGCTGAGGCAGAATGGCAAGTATTGTTGATTGGGAATAAACGACCCTCTCAACTATTCATAAGTGTTCTTTCTATGGTTTCCTTTTCTAACATTTCCAGTGGAGAAAAAGAAACAAACGAGTTCCACCCTGTTTTGTAAATCAGATGCACTAAAAATGTTGAGCTAGAAGTGATGCAGGAGATCTAAGTCCAATCTACTTGTTTTAAAATAAGGACATTAAGAAACAGAAAGAATAAGTGGCACACTATCTGTAATGTGTAGACAGTACTTGGCAGGCCTTATTCAGAGCCCCAGTTCCCACACTAGTATTCTTTCTGCTGCACAACTTCCAATGCTATTTGGTTTCCCGTGAAGGAAATCTGTGTATCATGCTCTAATTTCATGTTGACTTCCATTTGAAATATGAGAAAGTAAAGGTGATATTAGGAAATTTACTTTAAGTATCAAACTCTTTAATTTAGGCAACATTTGTACAATGATCTTCCCTGTAGTCTGAAGTCAACTGATTCATATGAGCTTTGCATGTTCATTAAAACATATGTGCATAACAAAGTACAACTAATATTCTCACTGACTACAAGAACCTTGTACATTTTAGCAGTTACCCGGCCTAGGCCATCCTGAAACCAAGAGGCACCCTGTGTTTCTCTGAAACTCAGCCCAGCATGAAAACACTGCCTACCTTGTGGCAATAAGAGAACAGGGGTACTATTTGCTTTAAGGAGACTAAATAAGCCAAATTGTGAACTTATCAAAGAGATAAATTAGGGAGTATTCATATTATAAAAGGATTCACGACAGGATGCTTTTAAATCATAATCCTCTCTACTGCATTTTTTAAAAATTCAATTTTTCTGAGATACATTCACAAACCATACAATCATCCACAGTGTACAATCAATTGTTCACAGTACCATTATATAGTTGTGCATTCATCCCCACAATCAATTTTTGAAAATTTTCATTACTACACACAGAAAAAGAATAAGAATAAAAATTAAAATAAAGAAAACACCCAAACTATCCCACACCCCACATCCCTCCCTGTGATTCATTTACTTTTTGTCCCCATTTTTCTACTCATCTGTCCATACAATGGATAAAGGGAGTGGGAGCCACAAGTTTTCACAATCACATGACCACACAGTGTAACCTATATAGTTATACAATCGTCTTCAAGAATGAAGGCAACTGGGTTGCAGTTCTACAGTTTCAGGGATTCCCTTCTAAGTATTCCAATACACTAAAACCTAAAAAGGGATATCTGTATAATGCATAAGAATAACCTCCAGAATGACCTCTTGAGTCTAGTTGAAATCTCTCAGCCACTGACACTTTATTTTGTTTCATTTCTCTTTCCACTCTTGGTCCAAGATGGCTTTCTCAATCCCACAATGCCAGGGACAAGCTCATCCCTGCAAATCATGTCCCATGTTGCCAGGGATATTTAAACCCTTGGCAGTCATGTCTCATGTGGGGGGAGGGCAGTGAGTTTACCTGCCATGTTGGCTTAGAGAGAGAGGCCACAACTGAGCAACAAAACAGGTTCTCTGGGGGTGACTTTTAGGCACAATTATAAGTAGGCTTAGCCTCTCCTTTGCAGTAAAAAACTTCATAAGGGCAAGCACTAAGATTGAGTGCTCAACCTTCTAAACTGGTAGTTCCCAGTGCTAGTGAGAATATTAGTAATTCCTTAGGTAGGGAAGTTTAGTATTTCCACATTTTCCCCCAGTCGTCAAGGGGGCATTGCAAATACATTTTTATTCTCTGCCCAAATTACTCTGGGATGTATCAGGGCTTCACACTAACCTGTATAAACCAACCAGATTTCACTCTTTATTCAAAGTTCAACTTAATTATGTTGTTTGAATAAACTGATCACACCATTTAAATTATATAGTGTGCTACAAAAAACACAGATTTTGCACTGAATAAACACCTCTTCCTTTGGTCTCACACAGAAGTTGAAGTTTTAAAGCACTGTCAATATCATCCTTTATCCTTTATCCTGATTTACCTTACTCCTAACTAAGTCCACTTCATTCACATCTCTTATTGAAGTCTGATTTCTTTTTCAGCTTCTTTAACAGTTGCAGTATGGGGTAATGCTGGCATTATAACTGCCAGACTTGGGCTCTGAGTCTCAGATGTCCCATAGATACTCAAAGTTCCAGGGACCGACCAGGTTATACACAAAGAGCTCAGCATCTCAGAATTCAGAAATAGCCATTACAACTCAAGAATAGATGTACCTCCTGTAAGAACTTACAATCTAGGAACCTTTACCATAAGCCTTCCCCTGATAACCTATGCTCTCAGATTCAATTCTCAGACTTTGCAAATTATAGTTAGTCCATATTAGTGAAGTGTTATAATGTTTGTCTTTTCATTTCTGGTTTATTTCACTCAACATATTGTCGTCAATGTCCATTCACCTAGTTGCATACCTCACAACTTCTTTCCTTCTTATAGCAGCTCAATATTCCATTGTATGTATACACCACAGTTCACCATTCCATTCATCAGTTGATGTACCCTTAGGCCACCTCCATCCACTGTAAATCGTGAAGACTGCCACCATAAACCCCACTATGCAAATGTCCACTCGTATCCCTCTTTTCAGTTCTTCCAAGTATATACCCAATAAAAGGGTTGCAGGACCATATGGCAATCCCATGCTTAGCTTCCGGTGAAACCACCACCCTGCCCTCCAGATGGGCTGTACCATTCTACTTCCCCACCAATGGTGATTAGGTACATCCCTCTCTCCACATTTTCTCCAGCACTTGTATCCCTCTGTTTATTTTTAGACAGTTTTATTCATACACCATATATTTTCTCCTAAGTAAACAATCAATGGTTCCTTGTATAATCACATAGTTATGCATTCAACACCAATATCTATATGAGGACATTTCCATTTCTTTCACAAAGAAAGAGGAAGGGGCAAAAAAAAAAAAAAAAAAAAAAAAGACAAAAAGAAAAATAGAGAAAACAAAATGAAAACTAAAATACAACAAAAGAAAAAATAAAATTAAAATAAAATACATAAAAAGGTCAGACAAAAACACCAATGCCAAGAATCTCATACCCCTCCCTTATATCTCCCTCTTAGACATTTAGCTTTGGTAATTGCCTTTGTTACAACTAATGGAAGCATATTACAATGTTACTGTTAAATAGACTCTAGTTTGCATTAATCATATTTTTCTCCAATACCATCCCATTTTCAACACCTTGCAAAGTTGACATTCATTTGTTCTCCCCCATGTAAAAACATTCTTATATCTTTATATTTAATCACAATCATTGACCACTCTAGGTTTCTCCAAGTTATACCATCCCAGTCTTTATCTTCTATCATTCCTTCTGGTGTCCTACATTTCCCTAACCTTCCTCTTTCAACCATACTGACAGTAATCTTTGTTCAGTGTACTTACAAATATTGTCTTACCATCACCCATTATTGTACTATCCATTTCTGGATCTATACAATCAATCCTGTTGAATATTCTGTACTCCTTCAGCATCAAATGTGTGATCTTTACCCTCTTTCTGTCTCCTGGTATCTGCATTTCTACCCTCTTCTCCAAACCTCTTGCTCCTGTTTTTTTCTATCTGTCTGTAGCACTCCCTTTAGTATTTCTTGTAGAGGAGATCTCCTTTTCACAAACTCTCTCAGTGTCTGTTTATCTGTAAATATGTTAAACTCTCCCTCATTTTTGAAGGACAGTTTTGCCAGATATAGGATTCTTGGTTCACAGTTTTTCTCTTTCAGTATCTTGAATATATCATACCACTGCCTTCTTGCCTCCATGGTTTCTACTAAAAAATCTGCACTTAGTCTTATTGAGCTTTCCCTTGTATGTGATGGATTGCTTTTCTGTTGCTTCTTTCAGAATTCTTTTCCTTTGACATTTGACAATCTGACTAGAAGTGTCTTGGAATAGGTCTATTTGGGTCAATTCTGTTTGGGATATGCTGAGCTTCTTGGACCTTTAATATATGTCTTTCATAAGAGTTGGGAAGTTTTCATCATTTTCTCTATTATTCTTTTCTGCCACTTTTCCTTTCTCTTCTCCTTCTGGGACACCTATAAAACATATATTTGTGTGCTTCATATTGTCATTCATTTCCCTGAGCTTTTGGTCATATTTTTCCATTCTTTTCCCTATCTGTTCTTTGTATGATTTCAGATGTCCTGTCCTCTAGTTCAATAATCCTTTCTCATGCCTCAACAAATCTGCTGTTGTATGTGTCCTTGTGTTCTTTCATATCTTCTATTATGTCCTTCATTCCCATAAGTTCTGCTATTTGCTTTTTCAAGTTTTTGAATTCTTCCTTATGGTCACCCAGTGTCTTCTTTGTATCCTTCATCTCTTTTGTCACATTTTCTTTCAACTTGTTGATTTGATTTAGAAGATTTGTTTGAACATCTTTAATTAGTTGTCTTGAATCTCAGTTGAGGTGTTAGTTTGTTCCTTTGACTGGGCCATATCTTCATGTTTCCTGCTGTGGCTTGAGATTTTTTGCTGTCCAATCATCTGATTTTCTTGATTAGTGTATACTGGAGGTTGTTTTCTTTCTTTCGCCTAGGGTTTTCCTGTTGGTTTTCATTGATCTCTATATTTCTTTGTTTCTCTTGGTGGCCTGTTGTCAGATTGGCTCCGCCTACCTACTCTCCCCCCGCCAATCAGGCACCCTTCATGGCCTGCCACAGAGACAGGAGGTAGGCACGGGGCACCCCAGTAAGTTCACTGTGTGTGGTAATATAGATCTGCTGCCTTATAGTGGTGCTCTGTTTTCCACTGGTCAGCAAGATCTGGGTTTAAGAGCCCTGCTTTTTAACTCAGTCAAAACAGGGCTGGATTTCTGTGCAGGGCATGTAGATCAGCTTCTGTGGTCCTAATAAAGGGTCTGGGGCATCCTTTTTTTTTTTTTATTTTAAATCTTCATTTCATTGAGATATATTCATATACCACACAGTCATACAAAACAAATTGTACATTCGATTGTTCACAGTACCATTACATAGTTGTACATTCATCACCTAAACCAATCCCTGACACCTTCATTAGCACACACACAAAAATAACAAGAATAATAATTAAAGTGAAAAAGAGCAATTAAAGTAAAAAAGAACACTGGGTGCCTTTGTCTGTTTGTTTGTTTGTTTCCTTCCCCCATTTTTCTATTCATCCATTCATAAACTAGACAAAGGGGAGTATGGTCCTTATGGCTTTCCCAATCCCACTTTTAAAAGTGTTCCTATTTCCTCACACTTTCCAGAGTGTACAGCAGATGGCATTGTTTGGTAAATTAATCATCCTCAGAGGCTGCTTTGCCTCTGAGCATAGGCTGAATCTACACAGATGAGCTGAAACTGCAGGATTTCTATGCCCTCACTTTGCTAGCCAAAACATGGCTCAATGTAGGGCTACACCTGCGGCAGAGTACTCCCTCAGCTGACTGAGTACTCCAGCAATCCCCCAGGGCAAGGGAAGGGCCACCGGCTGCTGCTTACCTCAAGGGTGGGGAAGTTTTTTCAGACCCAGGACTAGAAATACAGTCTCTGTCCACATTTTCTCAGTCTCTTTGTCCCTCACTGACCTGGGCCTTGAAATGTCCTCCCCTGTCCCCCAGGTCTTCAAACAGTGAGGGTATTTCTCACTGCTGTGAGAGATTTTAACATGTTTCCCTGGTGGGAGGAACCTGTCTGCTGATTCTGTGAGTGAGGGGGGAGAAGAGAAGACCAGGACCAGCTGGTCTGGGATGGAAGATTCCTACCTGATATTTCTTCTTTTTCTTCAATTTGGTATCTGCAGGGTCCTTCTCCAGACTATATCCTCCTCCAGAGTTTCAAACAATTCAGAATTATCCTTTTTTTTTCATTGAATCTCTGGAGATGAGTTTTCAGTAGCTGTTTACATTGCCATGTTGATCTGCATTTTAAACTTGATTTGCAAAGCTTCCTTTATAAACACTTTGCAGAATCCAGAGTCCATGGTCCCTTATTTAAAGGCAGTGAGAGACTGGTGGGCATAAAGTCCAACCACTTATTACCTGCAAGGCCAAGCTTCCTTCTCCAGATGAGAGATTAATGATCACTGTAGTTCATTTTTGAAAAAGTAATGAATCTCTCACTCCTTAAAAATTTAATATAATCTAAGCACTTACTATGTGCCTGGCATAGTGCTAGGCATTTTACATAATGATCTCATTTACTCCTCGTCAATGCAACTCTAGGAGATTAGAACCATTATTCCAATTATAGATGAGGAAATTGGGACTCAGAGACATTAAGGTTAAGTAACTTGACTAAGTTCACATAGCTAATAAATTATGATGCCAGGAATCAAAGCCAGATCTGTCTGGAGCACTTGCCTTTACCCACCTTATAATACTGTTTCAGATGAAATTTAATTGTGTCCCTTATCTCTGACCTAACCGAGCATAGTTGTGCTCCGATGTATAATCCCAGAGCAGGAGACCTGTTACTCCAGCAACAGAGACCATTAACATAGCATCGTTACCCAAGAAAGGGAGCTCACTAAAAAGACTAACTCTGCTAATTATTGTATTACTTTACTGTCAGAATGTATCTCCTTTTAATTCCTACCCAGTGGTCCTTGCTTTGCTCAACAGTCATTGAGAACAAGTACAATCCCATTTCCCCAAAGCTATAATGTCTCTCTCATGGTTTCTTCTTTTCTAGGTAAAATTCTCCACTTCCTCCACATTTTATTTTACATAATGGGTTTTTCTGCTGTTCACATATGGTTTATTCTTTTGTGCAACTGATTCTTCTGGAAAGCAAAACCCTTACTAAAGCAATTTATAAGTAAGTGTGTAATTAACAAGTGCTTGAGAAGCTGCATAGAATAGAGGTTAAGGGCATAGGTTCTGGAACCCAGACTGCTTGGGGAAAAATCCAGGCCTTACCACTTAAGAGCTGTGTGTCTTTGGTGAATTTACTCAACCTTTCTGTGCTTTAATTTCCTCCTTCAACTATGAAATAAGGATAACAATAGGAGCCATTTCATGAGGCTATTGTGGAGATTTAAAAGAGAGAATATAAGTAAGACAATTAGGATCCTTCCAACAGGTTGCAAATGCTATATAAATTTTTGCCATTATTACTGATGCTATGGGAGTAGATATACACTGAATTGTTCAGACAAAATATGACCTATATCATCATAGGACATTGAGTTTATTGTCTAGATATAAAGAAGTCAAATTCTACCAAAAGAAGTGTTTGGCTGGAGACCAGAGATCTGCTTCTAGTCCTAGCTCTTCCACACTGAGAGATCTTGGGCTGGTCACTTTATCTATTTCATCTATTAAACAGAGGAACAGGACTATACCTCTAGCTCTAAAGTAACATGATTTCATTCTATGATTTTATGATCCTATTCCCCCAGGCTCTGCTTAAATTTCATTACTAATTATGTTTGAAGACTACCATCAAAGTAAATGGTAGTTTTTCCTGAACATTTATGTTAATCTGTTGAGATTTCAAGCAGCTTAAATTGCATTATTTTCATGAAAGAGAATAAGCCTCTTAGATTCTATAGCCAGGTCTTCTGAAAAAATGAAATACATTATAACTCCATAGAGAGGAATTTAATGCTACTTTGGAGTGATAACCTGAAGCCCTGTTCTGCCAGGTCAGTAGAATCCTGCCTTCTCTCTGCCAGAGTCTGGCCCAGTCCATTCTCTGGCCCAGTCATCTTGCTGAATTACAGAACAGCTTTTGGATAACACAAATTTGAGATTAGGATGGAATGCCAGATTGATACAGCAATCACTAAATGTTCTTTTCCACCAAAATGCATTCAGGTTGGACTGCTTCCTCCCTACCCAAATCACCTCATCCTGTGATTATATATAACTTTCAGCTAATTTTACTAAGGCTTAATGTGTCAGTGCTCCTCATGTGCCTTACTGTCCATCTCCAAGTCTAATGACAGCATGGTGACTAGTGCCAATATTAAAGAGTGTGACAAAGTACACTTTAACAAAGTAAATCCCATGAGGGGGCAAAGGGACAACCACCCCAAATTCACTACTGACAAATATCTTTGACATTTTGCAACTAAGCACAATGCATTATTCTATAAATTAAAATTATGCCATTGTATTCCTAAAAGCTATGAAACATTATCTTTCCTATTTCTAACATTCTCTATGCTCAAAGTCAATATATAAGTTTAAATGTTCTTAATTGCAGGGACCATTACAATTTCTCAAATCTTAGATACTAAATTTGTGCATTGGGTGAACTCCCCACACCCTCATAAAGATGTGATCTTCCTGATCCTATAAAAACAGAAGAATATTTTAGGCCATTATTCTGTCTGAGCAGGTAGAAGGGTGACTAGACTTATTCCAGGACATATACAATTTCAAAACAGTAATACAGTCGTTAAATAATTCTGCTTAAATGTTGTTTAACTTTCATTCTATATGTTAACACTTGCATTATAAAGAGCAGCTTGATGCCGAAGTAAAAGTAAGAATTCAAGAAAAAAGATATGAGCTCTATATTCTAGAAGATAGAAATATTAGAAAATCTAAGAAATGAAATTAGAAATTTGGGATTTCTGGTTTTATTTCTTTCATTTTCAATAAGGATTCTAAAATAATACATATCTTATGAGTATAGTCTGTCCCATATTTACTGAATTACTGAAAAAGTATTACAATATAACTTGGGTTGTCTAATATTAATACTGCTATACCAGCTTTGTTTGGGTTAATGTTTTTGCATTACAACTCTGGTTGTGTTACAGCAAAATGCTCAGCAGACAGGGAGGATTTTTATATATATTACATTACATATGTACAAAGTCATCCCTTAAAATGCAACATCACTGTCTATGAGAAACAGAATCTATATAATCATAAAAAAGGTTAAATCAACATTTTTTAGCACTTTAAGCTTCCAAACAATTTTCCTATTATTTCCTTGAATGGTAAAACAATCATATAGATGGGTATTGTTAAGCCCATTTTACAGATGATAAAATAAGGCATAGAGAGGTTAAAATGCATTAAAATTCATAAATTGTCAGACAGGTTAAAAACAACACCCTGGAATACTAAACAGCAATAAAAAGGAATGAACTATTAAAGGACACAACAGTGTGGATGAACCTTAAGGGAATTATGCTGAATGAAAAGAGCCAATCTCTCAGGTTATATATGTATCATTCCATTTATGTAATATTCTTGAAATAACATCATTATAAAGATGGAGAAGAGATTAGTGGTTGCTAGGGGTTAGGGATTAGGTAAGAGAAAAAAGGGGGAAAAATGTGTTGTCTAAAGTCAATAACTAGCATTTGGAATTCAGCCAGACTTTGAACTTAGATCATCTGTACTGGAATCTCAATGCTCTTTCTGTTATCCCTAAAGCAACCTTACTAATGTACAGATTAAACTGTACTGACATACTAAGGATAAAGGAAACCCATTATCTCTGTATAAGCTACTGAAAAAAACAATTCCATCAAACAGTTTGGTAACACCTATTGAACATTTTAAATGTCAGCTACATTCTGAAATACTTTAGATCTTGAAAAGTAAAAGAATAATAGTGCCAAACTTGGGTCCCTCCAAATTCGTAAGCCTTCTAAATCTAAAATGTATTTCTAACTCCTGATGTACAGCCCTTCAAGAAGGAAACAAAACAACACCAGAGACAAAACAACACCAGTGGTGCCTATAATGCTACAGACATACAAATCTGCCTCATTTTACAGCACCCAAGGAAGAATGGAACTCAGCTGTTATTAGAGATTATAATAAACTTTTACTGGTGAATCAGTCTGTTAGCCTCAGATTTACATTCCCATTGCCAACAAGAGTTTTTAAGTTAAACATTTTTTAGAAGTCAAAACTCAAAAAAACAACATATTATCAAGAGAATATTTTCATTGCTTTGGTGCTAAAATATCTGATTCTTTTAGATTTTGCTAAAATCTTTTCTCTTTTGTCCATCTCTTTGGTGCTAAAATATCTGATTCTTCTAGATTTTGCTAAAATCCTTTCTCTTTTGTCCATCTCTTAGCTCCTTCAATCCAAACCCTGCCTTCTCTCCACACTTGTCCTTTCCCCAAAACCTCAGAGAAGAGGGCTGCAAACCACCTAGATGCCAGGACACTCAAGCTTCTGAGATTAAACCCAAACCCACCTATGGCATGTGTCCCATTCTTTGTCTGAAGCCAGAGTCAAATTGAACCAGATATGAAGTTTTGATCATATTCAATAGCAAGCCTGGATTTTTACTATTTGTTTAAAAATGTATGATATTTGTATTAAAGAGTCTGTCTAATAAATTCTCCGAAAGAAAATAGTCTCCAAAAGAAAATAGTCTCATTATATTTTTACCTAATTTTCCCATTCCACTCTAAAGTCACAGAGAAAGGAAAATTGTTGTGGTCACTCCAAAATATTTGTTTCCACATCCAGTTAAGACCTGGTTTAGACAAAACTAAGCCGCAATTCCTAGCTTGTATTTAAGGAGAGTAGTTACTATTTACCTATAGTTGGTTATTTAGACTGTTGGGGACAACATAGTCCTTGGAGTGACACCTAAGGCTTGACACTTTGTTGGCATTGTGATAAACATGCCAGGAAGGTTTTTATAGAGCTAATTTTCTCCCACAACCATTTTATCCCCACAGAGAGTGAGCAATACTGGAAGATTCTTTTTCCTCAAAATAAGGCCTGCAGCATTGACCAGGGCATTTAAAAAGTATCTTTACAATTCTCAACTTGGTCTCTCAGGAACAGCTTTTATAGATTTAGACATTTTTTGTCATAAAGTATTCTATTTATTTCCCAGCAGCTGGTGTCAAAAAAGTTGTTGTTGTGTTTTTTTAATATTCCTTTTAAATACATAAAATCTGTTTTCATATTGTGTAAAATTAGTTTTGCCTGCTGTGATTTTGTGGCATTATGAAGTGATCATTTCTTCCCATGAATTATTTAAAGCGAGGATATCAAAACCTTACAGAACAATACAAAACACTATACAACTTAATTTTATAATATATCAGTTCATACTAGTATCGCACAATGTACAGCAGTTGCAATTTATTGACCCAGAATTAGCAGATCAAATCTATGTCCTTCAGTTTCACATATAGGAATCTGAGAGTCAATTTTACATCTTCCAGTGGGCTAGCGAATCACTACAAAATTGGCAGCACATAGATACCTAAAATTGCTAGCTATTTATATGGGGCATTGAGGCTCAATTAGCCTGCATGGCATTTAGCTTTCTAAATGATTTAATTCTTTTTTAAGACATTGACTTTGACTTTGACAGTTGTTCACCTTGTATTATAAAACTGTTGGTATGATTAGCATTTGCTGTGGAGTCCTCTGATAACCTGTCTTATAGAACAAATGCACCTATGTAACCATAATTATTCTCATCACTTATTCTCATTTTGGAGTTTGTAGGAGAAGGGAAACAATAATCCACTCAAATTCCCCAATGCAAGGTGAGGACTTATATAGCAAAGCTACCATGCACTTTTAAGGTGAGTGAGGTGGCATAAATGAATGAACAAATTAGTAATGAATAGAGCAAGTCATGATTAGAAGCTATAACAAAGTCTGAATCAATGAGAGAGCAAAGGCTATGTTATATTTGATATTTATGTTATAATAAATATATGTTATATAGTTATAATAAACTAATCAAATGCTATACTTATGTATTTTCCTAAAAGGATTTTGTATCAATCTCTTAGTATGTAAGAGAAAGTATGTCTGATTAATTCACTACATTGAAAAGAGAAAATAGTGGATTTTATTTAAGTTTTTAAACAGCTTCTGACAAAATTCCATCACAAAGATTAAAACAAAAAAACTCATGAAGAAACTAGACAGTATGGGATTTAAGGGATAGTTTTCCATAGTAAGGAATTGACTTAAAACACAGGATAGTGTTTTCTTGCTAGTACTGTATACTATAGAGTAACATAATGGGCTGAAAACAAAACTCTTGATTCCAGAAGATTCATTCCACCACCTCTACCTCTAACCAAACTGCCCTTCCCCTATCTCAGAGAAAGGGACCACCATCCATCAAGTTTATTGTGGCCAAAAAGTAGGAGCATTGGGATTTCTATTGTCTCACCCACCATATCAATTCCACCAATAAGTCCTATTAACTTAACCCCCAAAGTATATCCCAAATTCAACCATTTCTCACCATATGTGTCACTGCCAACTCAAATAATGATTCTCTCTTATCTGGTCTCTAATTAATTTTTCTACTTCCATTCTTGCCTTACAATCCATTATCTAAACAGAAGCCAGAGTGATCTTGAAATGCAGGGAAGATCAAATAATTCCCTTGCATAAACTTTGTATATGTTGCAACAAGAATAAAATTCAAATTCCAAGCCATGACCAAAATGTCCCTCCATTATCTGTTCCTGTCCATCTCTCTGATCTCATCCCCTACCAGTTTACCTTGTTTACTGTGCTTCTGCCTCTTGGCCCATTCTACCCCTCAAACAAGGTAACCCCATTCCTATTATCCCTGGCCTGCCTGTAGCCTCTGCCTGGACTCTCCTGTCCCTAGATTTCCACATGGCTGACACCTTTTTATCACTGTTAGCTCAAACATTACCACCACAAAAAGTTCTTCCTTCTGTGATCATGGTACTCAAAGAATTCCAATTCACTCTATCCTGCTTTATTTTGCTTTTAGAACTAATTACTAGTATCTCCCTGATTCATCATTTATATCTTTTGTATATATGCATATGTGTGTGTTGTATGTATGTGTGTGTGTGTATTGTCTACAATAAAGTGCAAGTTCCATGAGGGTGAGGTTCTCAATGGGCAGAATAATTCCTGGCATATAATAAATGAATTAATAAATAATGAGTCTCCCACAAATAAGTACTGGAATCTGTCCTGATTCAACATTTTTGACAATGATAAAGAAGAAAAAAATGTACTTAATAAATTCTCACTTATAGTGGTGGCATTCAAACCAGAAGAGATAACCAGTAGGAAGATTTCTTTAGGTTGTGTGAGTAAACAGAAAGTAGCAATACAGCCTTAGTGTCTTCATCTTTGAAATGTAGACAATAGTTGTAGCATGTTGTGAGAGATTCAGTGAGGCACATATATGAAATGTTTAATATAGGACCTCACACAACAAAGGCACTGAGTAAATATCAACTATTATTCTTAATGAGGACAAATTTGAGGCAATCATTTTTGGGAAAATAAGACAAGTTATGTTTTTAAAATGTGTTCTTAAGATAATGGAAAGTTATTAAATACAATTAAAAATAATTTATGAATAACTTTTTACTGTTTGTTAATGATATTAACTTATAGTCAAAAATAAAAATAAAATGTTGGAACTCATCAAGTATACTGAGAACAATTTAGAAAGGTTTTCTTATTTTTAAGTAAACTTATGACATATCTGAATGTCATAATGATGCATTTCTCATTTCTACAATCCATGAAGACCAAAACAGAAAGGGATATGAGGAGCCTGGGTATCAGAAGACTCACGTTAAGACTTGGGGTCAAAATCTCTGAAAAGTTAAGAGAAGACTGGGCCCTGAACACTGATCTGTTAAACAATGGGGTTATAGAGAGGGTGAGTACAGACTTTTTCATGAGATCCATGAATAATAATACTAGGGATCAAACTTCAAGTTCGGAGCAGTACAATTATGGTCAAAGAATGAGGTACTAATCCATATTGTAAAGTATGTCTGTCTTGAAAGGTAGTGAAGATTAAGTAAGGAGTTGGATAAATTCATAGAAAATATATCAAAACATACCATGACATACCATGACAGATATATGGATTTTGAGGTTGGCATCAGGGAGGAAAACCAGCATGTCTTTCAACGTTTTTATTGTTGTCTCCATATGCAACCAAATTGGCAGGATGGGTCTCAGATTTAATCAAGTCACTTCAAAAGCACAAACAGCATCCCTATAATATGTTGTCATAACTTTCCTATTAATGACAGGTTGACA
The DNA here is from genome assembly GCF_015220235.1 of Choloepus didactylus. Lineage (NCBI taxonomy): Eukaryota > Metazoa > Chordata > Mammalia > Pilosa > Megalonychidae > Choloepus > Choloepus didactylus. The sequence continues at coordinate 80,574,033 of NC_051307.1, forward strand.
CTCACTATTCTACTGCTGGCTCTGATGGGCATTAACAATAATCAGCCATTTGCATCTGTCTTTGTATAACTAGTGAAATTTTGGCTTTCTTCACTCTGTTACTAAATAATCCAAAGATATATCTGCAGTAGAGAAGTCTCTCAAAATAGTCCCTACAATACCCAAAACAAGAAATTAAGTTTTGTAGAGATCCAATGAAATTGAGAAGAAACAGTGTTTGAGTAAAACAGATTCAGATTTAAAGCCAGGCTTTTCTATACTAGTTTTACAGCTTTAAACAATTTACTTTCTATCTTCGGGTTTCTCATTAGTGAAATGACGGTAAGTCCTCCCTTGCTGGATCACTGTGGGATTTAGAGATATGTAAAGTACCTCACTCACTGTAGGCATTCCAACACTGTTATTCTGCTTAATATTCAATATTTGATTAACCTGTTAATAATAAATTCAATAGTGTGTCACCAATCTATAAAAGTTAGAAGCTATAGTATTCCTTGAGAATCATCAAATATTTTAGCAAGGTATTAATTAGAACAAAGGGATTTATTAATGTGGAAATTGGTTGTGTAATACCAAATGTGTCAGCAAAGCTTTATTTCAAACTGAGTATTCATGCCATTTTAAACAACCTCTTTTGTTGTCAGTGTAACCATATTCAGTCAGGTTCCTTCACTGTCTCATCCTTAATGTCCTCCCTAGTTAGTTTCTTATGGACAAATAATGAAAACTAAGACCATAATATTACTGGAAAATGCTTGCCTCTAGTTTAGGCTTAAGACAATCATATATAGAGGCAAAGATTGTGATAACAGAATTATCCTAAATGTTAGTCTAAGACAATTGACAACAGCATAATAATTGCTAGGATAAAGTCATCAAAATCATACCAACCATGGACATCTTCAGTTATCCCTAACATTAAAGCAAACAAGAAAATAAAAGTAGCTCTAAAATAATTTTCCTAGAGGAAAAATAGGAATCATGTAGTCTTTGTATTTCATATTCTGGAATAATTCCTTAAAATTAGAAAATTGAGACTCTAGTGAGTGCTAGTCACAAAACATATAACAAAAGTGAAATAAATTTTCAAGAGTCACTGTTTTTTTTACTTTTCTAGGGACAAACCAGGGAAAATGTTGCAAAAAAAAAATAAAAAAATTTTCAGGTAAATTTAATAATTATTATTTTTGGATATTAAAATATATTTATTAATTCACTCATTTATCCATTTAAACATTTATTATTAAATGCCTAGTCAGTATAAGGCACTGTGATAGGCACTAAAAATATGGCCTTGAATATGACAGAATGTACCCTATCCCAAAGGGGAAAACAATCAATAAAAATAAAGTACACACTATAATAGTACAAAGTAGAGAATTCTCATGAAGTCAGGCAAGACATCCCAGAGAAAATGAGATTCAAATTGAGAATTGTTAAATTGGTAATATTTCAGTGATGATAAGCAGAAGGGGAAAGGAGGAAGGAATGGAGAGTATTACAAAGGGAAGAACATATGCAAAGACCAGAAATGAGAGTGAGCATGGTACACTAAAAGCATGGAAAAAGTTCAGTATGATTGGCACACAGAATGCTAGGGAGAGAGCGGTAAGAGTCAGCCTAGAAAGGGAGACAGGGACCAGGTTGTAAGAACAATATTGAGGAAATCAGGAGGATGTTGTGATAATTTAGGTGAGATACAATAGCACCGTGGACTAGAGTGGTAGCTTAAAGACTTATTTAAGAGGATGATCAGAAGAACTAGGTGTCTGACTGGATGTGGGACAGTAAGGGATATGGAGAAGATAAGGACGATGTTAGGTTTCTAATGTGGGCAATTATATGACAATACTGGAGGTAAGAGTATGGGGGATAGGTAATGAGTTCAGTTTGGGACATATTGAGTATGGAGTATGGCATACTTATGGGTCATTCAAAAAAAGAGGTCTATGGATAAGTCCGACCTGGAGAGAAAGATGTCAGGGTCATCTAGATGAAGATGCTAATCAAAGTTATGGGAGTATATGAGATTGCCCAGGAGGACTGTCCAAAATGAGAAGCGAGCCTCAGAGAGAGTTTTGAGAACATAAACTTTTAACACTGCAAAAAATAAGTAAAATTGCCTTTACAGGACTCTGCAACCCCTTCATAACAAACCCTTACTTTTCTAAAGCAATTCTGCACTCATACTTACATACATTCTTGCTTTTGGTTCTCAAACGAAGGTATGGGGTAAACAGGATGGGCAGTACAATTCGTGGAAAATAAGGGAATCTGGGTTCCAGGAGGTTAGTACTGAGGTCGTTGCACACCAGTGCTAAAACTAGAAATTGGGTCTTTTTATTTCCAACTTGGTTTTCTTTTGTAACACTGGTCTACTCTTGAGGATCGGCTGCTTATAGCTTCTTCCTCTGTGTTAGCCTGGGAAATTTCCCAGGTGTCATCTCTAAAGATTTTAAGCTTTTGCATACAAATTTTATCAAAAACCTAACCATATTGAATTTCTCTAAAGACAGAAAGGCCAACCTGAGGCAAAACTATGAATTGGTAGAACTGTTTCTTAGAGTGTCCCACCTTCTCCATCTCAACCTACTCTCCTTCCCTAAAAATATTTGTTCACTCACTCAACAATTGTTTATTAAGCTAGACACTTTGTGGATATGGTCTTTATCTTCATGGAATATTCACAATACTAAGAAGGCAGACATAATAAATTAATGAACTGAGAGTCAAGAAAGACGGGGTCAAGGAGCTGGTCTGAAGATAAGGAACATTTCTAAGAATAAGTGACATGCAAACTGTAACCTAAAAGATGGTTGAAGTCAACTGTCCTGGTACTGCCATAAAGAAAAAAAGTGATCTTATCAGCTAATTAAAAAAATGGTAATAGAGACTGATAGGTTAACTGCCACCCATTTGTATTCTCAAAACAGAAATCATAGAGTTTGCAATGCTTGATCCAAAAGAATGAATGTCCTCAAATATGAAGTTCCTGAAACTGTACCACCCAAGAGATAGGGAACATTACTCATACACCTTTACTACACCATATAGGCAGACATTTAATCTGTCTCCTCCTGAATCCAGATCTGAAGGCAAGCAAAGAAGTTTAAATATATTGTCTTATTTAACCCTCATGACTCTGAGTTATAGTGTCCCATTTTACAGAGGAGAAAACGATCAGAACAATTAAGTAGTCTGCCCAAGGTTACAATCCAGTAAATGGGATAGACAGGAATTCAAACCCGTTGATAGACTCCAAAGCATCTACTTGTTCTACTCTATACCACTGCTTTATCCAAATAAATGTTATGTGCTAATGGGAAACTATCCTGGGAGGTGGGGGTGGGAGTGGGGTGTTCTTTCAACAAACAATGGATATACTCACAAAGTATGTCTTTAAAAGTTAGCTTGACTATCCTGTTTAAATTTGCTACCAGTCCACTCTCCATACATACATCTTTCATCTTTCTTTTGATGAAGTATAACTGACAAACAATAAACTGCATATATTTAAAGTGTACAATTTGATGTTTTGACATACGTATATAACATGAAGCCACTATGATAATTAAGATAATGAAGTTACTCATCACCCTTGGTCTTACAACCCTTTGTCATCTCTCTTTCCCAACATTTTCCATCCCTAGGCAACCACTGGTCTACTTTCAGTTATCATATATTGGTTTATATTTCTTAGAATTTTATAAGTGGAATCTTATAGTATGTACTTGTTTTGTCTTTCACTCAAATACGATAATGTAGAGATCCATCCATGTTGTAGCAGGTTTTAATAATTCACTCCTTTGTAATGCTGAGTAGTATTCCATTGTATGGATATACCACAATTTGTTTGTCCATTCACTTCTTGATGGGCATTTCGACCATTTACAGTTTTTAGCTATTACACATAAAGCTGCTGTGAACATCCATGTAAGAGTCTTTATACAGGAATATGCTTTCATTTCTTTTGTGTAAATACCCAGAAGTGGAACAGCTGGATCATATGGGAGATTCTAAGAATTACCTAACTATTTTCCAAAGTAGCTATACTATTTTACTTTTCCATCAGCAATGTATGAGGTCTCCAACTTCTTCCCATCCTCACTAAAACTTGGTATGGTAAGTCTTTTTAATTTCAGCAATTCTGATAGGTGTGTAGCAGAATTTTATTGTGGTGTTAATTTTCACTTCCCTAATGATTAATGATGTTGAGCATCTTTTCAAGTATTTATTTACTATCCTTGTTATCTGCACAAATCTATTGCCCATTTCTTAAAATTGGGTTGTTTATTGTTGAGTTTTGAGTGTTTTTATTTTTATTTTCTGGATACAAGTCCTTTATTAGATATATTCTTGGAAAATATTTTTTTATACTCTGTTGCTTGTTTGTACATTCTCTTAACAATGTCAAAGAGCAGAAGTTTTTAATTTTGATGAAGTCTAACTTATCAATTTATTCTTTTATGGGTCATACATAAATGGATCATGCTCTTATCATCTCCTAAATAACTTACTTATCTTTTTCACTGATTAATCCCAAGTGCCTAGAATGGTACCCAATATAGAGTTGGTATTGAATGAATACTTACTTATAAATAAATAAATAAAAATTTCCACAAGTGAAATGCAAATTATGAAAGCTTAGTTTATAGACAATATAGAAATTACTGTAGGGTTAAGTTCAAAAGCATGCACAATGTTTGTTATCTGCTCTAACATAAAGTTTAATTAATATAAGGACCCAAATTTAAAACCCTGTTGGTTAAAGAATCTGGTGCTCTTTTCCTGGAGACAATTGTTTCTCCCCCAAAATATGAATTTTAAATTCTGTAGAACTCAAATGTAAAGCAATAACTCTCCCACCTACCCCATCCTCCACCTCTACACTGATTCAAGTGCTATATGAACCCCTGTAAAGAAATCAGAGCTACTGAGTTCTGAAAACTCTAATCGTACCAATTATAAATAAGCCTTGGGATGGATTTCAACCATCAGCGTCCCCAAAACCATTATCTGCAGCTATAATCCATTATTTTTCTTTCATAATTAATTTTTCTAAGTAGGTCAGTACCATTCATTTTATTTAAGTGCTCTTCCAGCAATCCCATTTTCCCAATAACCAATGTCAACTGTAACTATATACAGATTTTCTATTAAATACACCAAAAACCTTCTTGTATTATACAAAACATTAAATTGGGCAGTGAAAGGTTTTCAATAAGTAATAAGGCAATGCACTGTTGGTCTTCAATTGTACATGTCTTGACCATAAGAAGTAAGGGTCTAGTGGAAACTATAAGCACTTTGAGGACTTTCAGGTATACGGGTACTTAAGTAGGTACTCTAAAAATACAGCTTACTATAGATTTTAGAATCTAAATTTAGGAATAATTGCCAGAGATATAGATAGATAAAGACAGTTACAGAAATACATATTATATATAGTATGAATGTAATAGTGTTATATATGCAACTACTTATACCTACTTTGTGTGTGGGGTGTGTGTTTGAAATAAAAATCAACTCACTGGAACACAGGAGACAAAATGGAGCCAAGGGTCTTCATGACACTGATGAATTTTACTACTAAGAGAACTCTTCAGGCCCTCACTCAAAGTCTATTTATTCTCCATTTAGACACAATTCTAACTTTGGATATCCACTTTTCCATCCACAACAGATTAAAGGTCAAAAACATGAGAGGAGCTTGTGGTTGATGCTAGCTGCAAATAGCCTGGCATTGGGAGAAAGGTGAGCTCTCTGATCAAGCCCATATAGGTAGTGGCTAGTGGGGGCACTGAGTCCATTGGTCAGGATGAGGCTTAGTGGAAATGGGCAAAACTGTTTAGATGAAGGGTAATCAATCTGGGCCTAGGTCCCTTGGAGTAAACCATTGAGAACTCAGTGACAAGGAGATATGGATCTAATAGGAGACTAATAATGTGTATGGACTCACTATTTTGTTACATAAATACCAGTTGCTTTTCAAATTTTTGTTTCCCTATGAATTTTACCACCAGGTATTCATAAACCATTCTACATGAATTCACTACTGCCTGAATTTTTTAAAACACTTTTGGACACTATAAATTAACCAGATTTTTCTTAAAAGAGAATGAATGAGAAGATGGGACCTTATATTTTGTGTACAAAAGAAAATGATACCACCACAAATACTGTATCCATTGCATACTGATGAGGCATGAATTCAGGGAAACTTAGGCTGAATATGGGATTACTATTCTAACTTCTGCAACCCACCCCCTTGGGCTATCAGTAGAATTCTTAATTCCAACATTTACTCTGTGAGTCTAAAAATATCCTAGTCCAAGAAACTGAATGACTTGCAAGCACATTTGCAATAAGTTTCATTTTACTCAAGAAAATAGTTTTGGGTTTCTAACAAAATATAGCTTCATCTTGGGGGATCCATAATTATAAAGGAATGTGAATACATTTTTTAAAGAAATATAACATTTACATTTGTTATGTGTGACTGTTTTTCATAGTGGTTACTTCGGGAGTCATTTACTCCTGGTTACTGTCACTACTTCAAAGCTGGGGCATTGCCTTTAGAATTAGTTCATAAGAAAATCAGTCTTTTTGCTTCAGTTTACCCATCCCATAGCACCACATATCCTTGATTACCACTACTCTGAATGTGCCTCATTTACACTGGAAAGGCTCTTCCTGGAAACTGGTATCATATGCAATTTATTCTGGGTTTTGCTGGGGGTTGGAGAGGGTTTATGGAAATTAAGAGAGTCTATTTTTGACCATTGCATCTGTGAAGCATATGAAACTTCTTTGGCCAGAGAAGCAATATAAGACTGAGATTATCAAGGGCCCTTTCCCTGGCACCAGGGAATGGAAAAAAATATCTATGACAAAAGAGAGGATTTTTAGGAACTGTTTTTCTTCTGGAGGTTGAGTGTGTGTGCGTGTCTATGTGTGCTTGTGTCTGTGTTTCTGGCTTGGCTTTTAATTGACTGCTCTTCCAGCATCTACTGCAGTCATTTGGTACCTGGAATCAGAAATCTCTGCCACTTACTTATTGTATAATAACACAAACCTCAGTGAGTTGTTTAAATACCTAGTCCAGGTTTCTATGCATTCTGTGGGCATTCAGTAAGTACTTATTGATTGACTGAATGTCTGACTCACTATTGATGTGAAAAAAACAAATACATCTTGCTACTAAAATAAAACAACCAATCCAAATACTTTTTAACTTCCCAGAAGGAAAGTGGTTAGACACAGAACCACTTTTATCTCTCTTACCCCCCACTCCCTCCAAAACAACACAAAGGAAGAGAAAGAATATGAAGAAGAGAAAACAAGCATAAAACAACCAACCAACCAACCAACCAACCAAAAAAAAAAAAAACAATTAGCCAATGCACTCTGCAAAGTCTGTAATATTATTTAGAATTACAGCATGACCATTGTTTGTGCTGTCAGAGCCCTGCATGTTTGCTAGCTCACCCAAGGTCCTGCGAGAATAATAAACTAAGCAGATTAGAGATACACTGATGCCTCCACGCTACCACCACCTCACACAACACACACACTGTTCTGAGTGTTTGAACACATGCGGGCAGGTAAACCTAGAAAATGGGCACTCCATGTTGGCAGGAGGGGAAGAGGCTGCCAACAAACAGAGCCTGTTTATTATTTAACAGTTGGTACTGCTAGAGGCCTGGCACCACTATAGAGCGCTCTCTGTTTCAGTGCAAGTCAGCATGATTATGAGAGCGTGTGAGCCAAATCGTGTTTACCATAGTCTGTGAGAACCTCAGTGCCCCCAACAGAAATGGAAATTCTTACAATAGCTCTCTTCCAAATAGAGAAAATCATTCCTGAGTTGAAGGTAAAGGGCTCCACGTCCTTAAATCTTGTCTGATAATCTGCTCAGCGTTTCTACATCTACTTGCCTTTCCCCTGCTTAAGACCTCCCTAATGACAGTTTCTAATTCTCTGCTTTTGGTTACTTGATTTAGGGACCTAAATCAACCAAACAAGGTGTGACTCACTCACCTACTAAGGTTGCTTGTGCTGTCCTGCACACTTGCCTTTCCTGCTGAAAAGCCCATGGCCCAGGATGGCTACCGCCTACTTCTTTGTCTCTTCTCTGCCAGTGTAGGCCACAGGTGGATGCCTACCTACAATTCCAGTCAGCAGGACAATGTGTTACTATCACAAGAGTGTACCTTAATGACAGAGAACCCTGCTTAGATGGTCACCCCATTAACTTCGATTTGATTATTCTGCCCCAGCGGAACATTTGGCTTCACAACCACAGATGGCATCAGCCCAACACAAAACCTGTAGAGAAAGCAGTCATGTTGTGTTCATACATTTTCAAAATATTAAATTTAACATGTAAAAATGATAAGTATCGAGATAATCTCTGGCTCCCTAGGAAAGCAATGACTATGTTTTTTAAAAAAGTAAACTAAGGTCAGAGCACATGAGACAATTATGATAACTAAGCAGCATGGATAATCTAATCATTTCCTTTGAAATTCAACATAAATCAACATTTCTTTTAAGTGTAAAGACCTTGGCTTTTCATCTTTGATATACAACCAAGGCAGCCTTTGATAATTTATGTAACTCTCTTCTATACAACTGTTTATAAATTCCAGATAAAATTGGTCTATATAAGCTAGTTTGAATCTTAATTATACATTGGATACAGTGTCTCTGTGACTATGAGTAAATCACCAAAATGCTTTCTACCAATGAGGATAAAGTCATAGCAAACTGTATGTCTTGCTCAAAATTGTATATATTAATGTTTATATTTTGTTTTCTAATTGACAGTTGATATCAATATGCTGAAATATCAAAATACTGTTTGCTTTTCCTTAATAATTTCCCAACTTGAAATGCCACTGAAAGAAAACAATATATGCTATTGTTAAGTAAAGAAATCAGTTTATATTTTTCATTTTATTGTGGTTTTCAGTGAAAGTAGTCATCCTTAGGTCATAGATTATCCACATATACATAATAAATAAAACTTTACAAAAACAAGTATGAAAAAATAGTTCTCCAGCTACGGTCATGTTAATCCCTAGTTTGATTTAATCACTACTTCTACTGATCAGAGATTCTTAATATTCAGTCCCCAAATGAAGGAACTTAATTCTGAAGTTGGGAGGCCTCTTTCAAAGCATCTTGCAAATAACAATTCATGATGAGTAGTGAGTAGCACAGCAATGGGCCTAATCATAGATTCACAAGGGTAAAGGCACTATTTTGGCCATGACCTAAATAACAACAGGGATTTTTTTCACAGTGAGTAGATTAAAGACTTGGAAGTGTGTTATTAGGAGACATTAATAACAGCTCATGCTTAATGAGTTTACTACATGCTAGGTATTGTTCAAGAGCTGTATATGTATGTACACATATAGTCCTCACAACAACCCTATTTAGTGGGTACTATAATTGCCTCCATTTTACAGGTGAGAAAACTGAGGCACAGAGAGAGTAAGAAACTTGCCGTAGGTCACACAGTAAATAAATAAAGGAGTTGAAATTTGAACTAAAGTGGTCTGGCTCCAGAGTCTAATCTTAATTACCATGTTCTGCTTTTCACAAGGATGATCATTCCACCTGAGGTTTGAATTCAGTTTGAAGATGTGTGGTCACTGGGGCTGTAGAATGTTAGAACTTAAATAATTTAGAGTTATCTAGTTCATGGCTCTATATCTTCAGCCAGGGGAGAGGATTTGGGTGGAATGTGACACAATGAAATTTGTGGCTAAGCACACTTTTCTGGGAAAAGAATATGAACCACACATCTAGACCAAATTTCTCAGTTGAGAGATTAAAAAAACAAAGTTATAAAGTAATGAATGTAAATATTGCATATGACAAGCAAATGGTAGAAGAACCAAGCCTAGAAACCAGGGTTCCTTCTCTCATACCCTCAGGCCCTAACTTCCTCAGGAGGCTGGCCTTCAAGACAAGATGTCCACTGATGCAGAAAGTAAGACAGAAAGTCTAATGTAGTCTGTTCCTGACTACACAATGCTAATGGAAAAAAGTTGAGAAAACATTTAAGAGATGAGAAAAAATAAAATTTTCTTTTTTATAAAGGTTGATTGAGACATTCATTTAGTGAATATGCACTTGCATTTATTTATTTACTTACTTAACTTATCTACTGGTAGCTAGAAAACTCCAAATTTCTTCCATTTTAATTTATGTTACAAACTTTCTACTTCTCTTGGGATCTTTTTGGTAATTTATATATATCTAGAAATCATCCATTTTGTCCAAATTTTCCAATTTAAATGTAAAGTATTAATTATAAACATTTTAATTTTTATGTATTAGTATTTGTAATTTTGTGCATTTGTGCTTTCTCATGTTTAATAAATTATGTGATATTGCTTTGTTTTATTGTTTTTGTTATTGTTCTCTTTGCAAAGAACCAATTATTTTGTTAGCATTCTCTTTTGTTGTTTTCTAATTCATTAATTACTGATTTTATTTTTATCACTTCCTTCTTTCTGTTTTGCAGGTTTGTTCATTGTTTTTTTAACTAACTTCCTGAGATGAAACCTAAATTCTTTATAATTATTTTTCCTTCCTGTAATATTAATGTGCCTAGCTATTGATTTTCCTCTGAACACTGCTTTGTTCATATACCTATGTGATTATTTTCTGTAAATTATGCACTGTCTTCTTAATTCAAAAAGAGATTTTAAAACTTTAAATTTTACAGGTAGACGTGCTTTTAATTTTTTTCTATACAAGTTATTAATCTCTAACTCATCATATTATGATAGAATATGGCCCAAATTTTCACAAATTCCCTTTGGGTGTCACATAAACCCATTATTTGTTTCTTATTTAATCCATTAATATGTTTAATTGTATTCACAGTCTTTCTAATAATAATCCATCCTTTTTTTTGTTTCAATACATGACTTTGTCCTTAACTTATTGCTATCACGTGTGCTTGATCTTAGCTCTGTCATTTTATTTTATGTTATTTTTTAAACTGTTTCCTTTCTTTGCTAATGATTTGCTTTGTTTGTTATTGTGAATTTTCTTTCTAATAGTTTGGAAGTTTTACCATCTATTTCTAGTTCTGTTATTGCATTGTTTCTCAAACCTGGGAGTTATGTTAAAAATATAGATTCCAAGTCTTATCCCTCTGAACCAAAAGTTCAGATTTTATAGATCTGGGTTGTGGTACACGATGCATGTTTTGTTTTATTTTTTATTGCAGAAGTTGTGGGTTTAAAGAAAAATCATGCATAAAATACAGGATTCGCATATACCACCCTATTATTAGCACTTTGCATTGGTGTGGAACATTTGTTACAATTGATAGCACATTTTTATAATTGTACTTTTACCTATAGTCCATGAGGATACGCATTTTTAAAAAGCTCTCTGTGATATTCATTCTGATGGTCTGATGATCACACCTCGAGTACACCGTTCTAATGGTTAACTTTATACATTTTAATAAGAGAAAAAGTTCTTTTTCTTGATTTGATGCATTTAGAATACATTTTTGGATTTTCTACAATGAAAATTGATGGACCTACTCAACCTTCACTTCCTTTTGCCCTTCCTCTTTACCACCTGACTTTGGTTAGATTATTACTTTTAATTATTCTGTGGTTTATCTTTATACCTTTAAATAACATACCTACACCTCTATTACTTATTTTGCGAGTTTTAAATAGTAGTGATGCCTCATTCTCTGCTATGAAACATAAGTAAATCAATGAACACTTGCCTCCTCCTACCTCCTGTTACTTTTCAAATCTCTTAGGTTCTATGTCAGGTTATTACTTCCGTATCATCAAGGTTTTTAACATTTACATTCTAATATGTGACATACTCCCAACCCCACTCTTGTGTTTAGTCATAAGGCTATTTTTAATTGATTTGAGGCTCACTAACACTCATTTATTATGGATTTCCCTCAATCTCTTGGTAGCTTAGATTTATCATTAAACGTTTTGTTTGTTTACAAGAAGAGTTTATGGTGCTATAGTCTCTTTGAGTTCTTAAATTTTAAAAAATCTGAGGCAAATCAATCACTCCCCCTTTTAGTTGTTTTTTTTTTTTTTTTTTTTTTTCCCCGTATGCTGACAGACTTTTTTCTCCTGTCTTGAAGTTCTATAACCTCATCAGAAGAGGCCTCTGTGTTGATTGTTCAGAACCATGTTTTTCTCAGGATATAGAAAAGTTGTATTCTATTACACATTTAAATGTTTTTTTCCCTTTTTCTCTTTTCTTTTCCTTCATAAATATCAATTGTTCTTATTTTGTATTTGTCTTGCCTTTCAATTCCATAGCATAAAAATGTATTTATTCAATTTTTAATAGATAACACATTTACATGATTCTAAATTGCAAAAGTATGATACGATATACAGAGAAAAGTCTTCCTTTCATCTGGTTTCCATCTACCCAGTTCTTACACCATCCTATGACAGGTAACCCCTGCTTTTAGATTGTTTGCTTCTGAAAAAATATTTGCCAGTAAAAATAAATATATATTCTTCTCTATTTGTATATATTTATAGTAAACATACTCTTCTACACCTTGAGGTTTTCATTGAATATATATATATCCTACATGGATATCTCATAATTGATTTCTCTGAAGTCCTACTGAAGAACCATGATGTGGCAAATAATTGTATACATACGTTATTTTACTTGTGTGGTATAAATTCTTAAAAGAGAACTGATAGATCAAATAGTTTTTGTACTTATTTTGGTAGAAATTACAGAATTGATCTCCATTTGGAGTTGTGATTTTTAGCGTACTGATAGATGCAAATAACATCTTGGTGTAGTCTTAATTTGCATTTCTCTTATATGCACATTTTAATATTTATTTCTCTTATGTATACGTTGAATAGCTGTTAATATATTTAAGAGACATTTGAATGTTTTGTGCACATTTTCTGATTGAGTTGTCGGTCTTTTTTCTTAGCGACTTATGGGTCCTCTTATTTATTAGGAACTAAGGTTTCTGTCTGAGAGATATAAGTTGCTAATCATAAATATTACTTTAATAATTTTTAAACTCTTTTTAAAACTGTTATTTTGTTTGATTTTCTCATCCAGTATTCTGAGATTATTGTTATAAGTCCCCCACTCACCTCCCCCCCCATTTTTTACTTTTAATATGGTTTTTAGTCCCGTAATAGTTTTATTTCCTTCTTGTTTTCTTTCCTACTCACTCACGGTCCATTTTAGTTCTTCTTTTGTTGTCTAATAATCTTTTGATCTTGTATTTGTGAACTTTGACCTCTTGTTTTAAAAAGGCCACAATTTCTTCTATTTCTTTGCTACAATGGAAAAGATATACTATTTTCAGGTATAATTCTTCTTCTGGTATATATCTTGATCTGCCATTCCTTATGTTGCTTTTGTTTTATAATTATATAAGCATGGGTCCAATGCTAGTTCCTTTCTGATTATTTCTAATTTTTGAATGAGTTAATTCTATCCGCTGTTACCTAAAGAAAAGAAACTGGGGAAATGAATTTGGGCATTAGGGAGTTTCATTTGGTGCCATATTTGCTGGTATACTATACCCTATGTCACCAACTCAACTGCGCATATTGCTCAAGAGATATGTCTCTGCTCAGTGTTCTCAGTGTCATGTTTTCCTTACTAGGGCTAAGTGGGAATTTTAAAGGATTTGCATGAAATGCTTTATGTTACACATTTTATAGGTCATGATCTAATGTTCCTCATTTCTCTTCCTCTGAACATGCTCAACAATGGCAAAAGCTGGTTGCTGTTTATCATTCCATATTGCTATTTTCTCATCCTAGTTCTGTCAATGTAGCAGGCGGATGTCATTTTTTAATTACTGCCAACTCCTCTGTTACTTCTGTTATAGCAGAGGGCTCAGGGAACCTTCCACAGACCACATATGGCCTCAAACTTTCCTGTTCCACCTAAATAACTATAGCTGTGTCCCTTAGAGACACTCCACCTACTTTTGTAGGTTCAATATCCCTCAAGGACATTTCACCTACTTTTGCAGGTTTTAAGTACCTATATGTTTAACATCTTCCCTTGATTTGGTCTAAATTTCACAGTATTCCATGATTTATGATTTGTGCTTGCCTTCAAAAGGAAGAAGGTTTTTATGTGTCTCAGTTTTATTTATTTGGTGCAAGAAGATGTGGGGTAGAATTGCATTTACTTTTTCATCTATATCCTCTTAATTGGCAAAAGAAGAAACTCAACTATTAGCCCCTTTCCAATCTTCCCCTCAATTAAGTGCTCAGTTCCCAAACCTGGACTAAATTCTTTGTAAAAGTTGTCAACTAAGGTGTTCATATTGGTTGACCACTGCATATTTCCCTTCATAAAGATATCTGCATTTAAATAGGGGATTTAAAACCCTAGACTGAACCCTAGATAGAACTATGAAATGAAACTGTGATTGTGGAATGACAATATGGTAGATGTGGGAAAGAAGTTAGAGGACCCCAATTAATACCTGCAAAATTACCCCATGTGGATAAGTAATAAAGTTATGCTTGAGTTGCTTTAACTCTAGAAGTAGGTACTACAGTATCTCATTTTTTTTTTCTGTAATGAAAGGAGAATGAAGCATTCTGTGTGAGTAAATTTTCTAGCTAACTGCCTAAAGAATTTTATTTTAAGCATCAAGTGGAAATTTTTATAATGACTTCTGATTTTCTAAAACAAGACGTGATTTGATATAGTAAAACTACATTGGAGTGACACATTCTGGATTCTTAAGCTCTTTTAGCAAATCATTTAATCTCCTCAAGCCTCAGTTCTCCCATCTGTAAAATGGGAATGGCAATATTTCTTTTCCTACATTATAGGTTTTCTATGAGCGGCAAATAATAATAAAAAAAAATGTCAAAAAGGTTTGTAACTAATAAACTACCAGAAAAGAATAAGGGTCTCTATAATATAAGATGATCCAGACAGAATAAGTTATTGTAATACTCTCAAAGACAATAGAGATATACAGGGAAGTTTATCCTATAAAATATGACATGCTTTCTTGGTTCTTTTGTGTGGCTTTTCTAGTCGTTCAGTCAAGCTCTGAACTCATTGCTCTCAGTGAGTAGGCCTCTAGGAATAGCATTCACTATCTTTCTGCCTCCTCTTCCCCAGTAATCTGGATAACTCTTATTCTGTTTGTTTGCTGTTTTTCTGTTTTTGTGGGGTTTTTGTTTTGCTTTAAATCTATCATGAAATATTGCACAGAGAAATGAAAAGAGAAAGCAGCTTTGGAGTCAGACCTATCTGGTTTGCAACCTGGATCTCTGTTCTTAAGCTCATCATTTAATATCCCTGAATTTGTTTCCTCATCTGTAAAATGAATTGTATGAGAACTGTTATGAGAAATAAATTAGGTCAGATGTACGTAAAATCTGGTACATAGTATGGGCTCAATAAATGGATTTTAAAGTCAGAGAAACCCTAAAGAGCTATTTAATATGCAAAGTTCTTAGATTTCATCAGATCTTGTTTGCCTTCTTAAAAGCATATTTTTCTTATTTATTCATTTTCGTATTATTCATACTTAACAAATGAAATTTGCTGTACCATGATCAATAGCTTTTCTAGTCAATGAACCATTACACTCTTTTCTAAATGCCACAACAGAATCTAGTTTTCCTTAAAACCTATTTTCCTTGATGTCCTTGACTAATCTTATATTTTCAACAGTTTCTTCTTTACAATTAACTTCTTTTTCTCGTAATTTTTTTTTCTCTTAATAAAAGAATATATCCTTATCTTAAGCCTTCAGGAGAGATCATATTTTCTTTATTCATATTGAACTGGAAGTTCTGTTAAAACCATACCACTATTAAGTAACAACTATGTATGAGAATGTTATGGATTCAACAGAATTTATCCACTCTGCCTGAGATCATTGTAGAAGATAACAGCTTACTATCATACAGCATTATATAATCCTTTATAATTTTACAAACATTTCATAATCATTTAATGGAGGTCTCCAAAATATAATTATAGATTGATATTGTTTTTGCTGTAGGAAAGAAGGACACAAAAACAGAATGATGAAAACATGGCAGCTATCACATTCCACATAAAGAGGAAAAACAGGATCAGCACTCATGGTTTCTTATTGTCTGATCTGCTAAAATCCCTTTGAACAAGAGTCATTCTAGCTTCAGAGAAAGAAACAAATCTATCCATTCCCAAGCATCTTTATTTGGAAAAGGTCTGTTCAGTTTTAAAGAGTTGATTCTCTTTCATATCAAAATAAATAAAAAGCAAATCCCAGGGGTCCCTGGGACTTGGTGGTGGTCAGGGATGGGCAGAAAAACTGGAGGCTAGGGCCAGAGAGCAAGAAGGAAGTAAAGGAGATAAATTGGTGGTCAGTGAGTTCTCATCCATCATTACACAGAAGAAGTATTTAAAAAGGAAGACCACTATCCTCCTTCATCTGAGAAGCTTCCTCCAGAACACTGTAGGAGAGGCAGATATACTGCTGAGCCTTCATTTGGGGAGCAGCAGGAGAAGGCAGTATCTCCTTAGCCAAATGAACCCATTCCTGACAGCTGTGTTTGTGCCACCAGGCCCGGTAGAAAATTATCCCTAAAATGACTAATGTTCAGCCAGTCAAAAAACTCTGCTTCAAAGGGAAAACAACATGGAGAGAGTAAATAACATACCCAACTTGAT
This sequence comes from Choloepus didactylus, assembly GCF_015220235.1. Taxonomy (NCBI): domain Eukaryota; kingdom Metazoa; phylum Chordata; class Mammalia; order Pilosa; family Megalonychidae; genus Choloepus; species Choloepus didactylus. The sequence goes on from NC_051307.1 coordinate 80,590,743, forward strand.
GTGATCTTCCTAGAATTTTTGTAGGAAGCATTAGGGTATAGAGTGAAAAACATCCTGAGCTGGGATTCAGGATTTCTTATTTTAGTCTCAGTATTTTCACTACTAGCTGTGTGACCTTAGCAGAGTGGCTTAACCTCTCTAGACCTTCAATACTTCATAATGAAAATGAGGGGGTGGGTTACTAAGTGATTTCTAAGAGCCCTTCTAGAGATAAATTTCCCCAATCTATGATAATACAGTAATAATAAACATCTGATGGGGCGTTACCACCCACAAATGATTTCCACATACATTATCTAATTGATCCTCAAGCCAGTTCTGAGGTAGTATTATGCCCATTTTTAGAGGAGAGATTCAGAAACCACAAAATGGCAGAGTTGGCACTGAACAGATGTCCCCAAGAGGAAAATACCCCTTCAGTAAAAGAAGCAGCTGATGCTAACAAGGATAAGTAGCTGCAGATAATTTAGGCTTTGAGCTGTTGTAGGGGTGCAACAGAATTTCTGGATGCTGCACTGGGGTAATGATAATCTACCATGTGGAATGTTATCTGATGATGTATTTATCAAAAAAAAAAAAACTAATAAAAAGAAAATTAAAAAAAGATACAATAATTGTTACTGCACTACACCCTAATGAATTATTGTGTTCAAGGTTCCTACAAAAAAAAAAAGTAATATTATACTCGGCTTATGTTTTAATTGATTTATTAATATTTTATCACAGGAATGTAATTTAAGCTCCTCATGATTTAGATCTCATAAACCTTTAGCATTTTGCAAATTCAAATTCCAATTTAAAGCCAGGGCGAGCAATTAACTTTTCTATCATCTTGTCAGGGGAGAAGGTTCATGTTTAATTTGAGACAAAGTGACAGAAATATATATACACTGTATGTACTACTCCAATTTAATTTATGAGTCAGCACCAACCACCTTCAAAATGTAGATTTAATAGAAGGGGAGGAAGAAAAGGCCGCGCTGTCATGATAGGGCTGTGATATCTGCCCTGATTTTCTTATATATCATATATATAAAAAATCCCTGGTTTGTTGAGATACCAGGCTAGATTGACCACAGGCCTATTTTCAGTTCTTTTGTTTTAAATTCCATTTACTAATTTGTTTCTCATATATCACACAATCTCTGGATATCATAGGAGCACCCACCCCTACTTCAACCTCCACTGGTATCCCTTCCTCCATTCTCAGTTTTATGCAGAGCTGCCTCTCCGATATTCACCCCAAATCCAGACATGTAAAATACACTATGGTAAATATTGCATTGAGGTTATTTCTTCCCTTTTCTCATTTTCCAGCCCCATCTTTCAGGTGCTGTCTACCTAAAACAAACAAACAAACAAAACAACTCTCCACAACTTTCTATTTTAATTTACCAGATACACATGGCAAGATAAAACATTAGCACTTCCCAGTGTTCCTTCAAAAATATTTAAGGACAGGATAAGAAGAAATGAGCTAAAACCACAGAAGGTAGTCAGGTGAGCTAAAGGGAAGTACCTCCCCTTGGTGGTCATTAAACACTGGAGCAGGGCTGTACAGAGAGGTTAAGGAATTCTCCCTAGCTCTGTTACCCTATAATTCACCAAAGGCACACAATACTCTATGCTGATGAGATGAGTTACATGACATCTCCTCCCTGGTTCAATCAAAGGAAAGCAATTTACATCTCAAACCATTTCTCTCATCAGTGGGACATTAAAAACTACAGAACAGAGACACAGCAAATGTGCTTATTTATACAGCATAAACTTAGTTGCCACCGTTCTTTATTATTTTCTCTCACTCCCTCCTCCTTTGTAGGGTGGCCATTTTGAATAGGAAGTTTGCAATTTAAAGTGAGAAAAAGACAGAACTAAGGACAGTTCAGGAACAAAATTTACTAAAGGTGTCTCATAAAGGTGACAGTTACTGTCCCTTGTGGTACTAAGTCAATCCCTTTGTTCCATTTAAAAATATGTCTGATTCTCTTTCCAGGCCATAGAAGGGAATTAGGTAACAACTGATGGAAAATTCTGGAAGGCAGCCTAACAAATTTTTGTTCACTTTCCAGACATACAATGCTGTGCTACATAACTGAATTTGTTAAAGAAAGGCTGTGCTGAATTAGTCTGAAGTCTTCATTCATAAAATAAACTTATTTTACTAATAGTCTTTATTAATCTCAGTTTAGTTGTATCAAGCATTTTACAGTCGTACCCGATGGTGAAAATGGCCAAAAATGCCTTTACTGCACCTGTTAAATGCAGTTATATCCCTAAAAACTATTGCAGGGAAGAGGGAAAAACTCCCACAGATATGGCTTTTAGGCAGAATATGGGATTATGGCAGAGGGGTTTAAATACGTGAGGCAAAAATGGTAATCATATTCATCAAGTACACAAAGAAGTAAAAACAAGAAGCTCTAGATAATTCCTTTTAGTGGACTCACAAAATAACAATAACAGCTTGATGAAGATAACATGATTGTCAAAAGCTTGTCCATTTTACATTTTCTCTTTACACAGTGCAATAAAAAGGGAGCACCTGCAGCTTCTACTTGTGCTTTTTTCCTGATGTTAAAAGAAATCATGGGACATCATATTCACTTTAGGAGTGCCTAGTCTAATCTCCAGTGCATATTCCCTACCATAAACTTAAATTTGAGCCCTCTAGGAATACCTGTGCAGTGCAATGCAGAAGGGTTCTGCAGCACACAAAGTACAACCTGAGCTTCATACCCATTTTCTTTCACTTGAACACCTCAGCACTTTTATCACTTTGGACATTCAGGTAAAACAGACTTTTCTGTAATGAGCCTTTCAGACAAATTACACCAAAATGTCTTGAAATGTCCATTATTTGGCGGCATCTACTTTGCTGACAGATGCCAGCCCACTGCAGCATCGTTGTTGTGTCCTAATATTTATCTAAAAAAATACTATTAACTGCACATCATGGGTATTTGAAGTACATAAGAAAGCCATAAACTTAATTACTTTGGAGGGCTGGTGTGATCTCACATGAAATTTGAGTTACCATTATTAAAACTAGAAATTGCATTTATTTAATGTTTCTTACAGTAAACCAGTCAATTTGAAACTTTCAAGGTTGTATAATGACTAAAAACATAGTCTTTTAAAAAACAGAAAATGTCTGAATAGAAGCATTTCATATGCCAAGAAAAACATTTCCCCTTCCTTTCTTTCTAACCCTCTCCTCTCCTTTCTTTCTCCTTCCCACCCTCTTTCTTTCTCCTCCCTTCCCTTCTTTCTTCCTTCCTTCTTTCCTATCTTCCTTCCTTCCTATCTTCCTTCCTTCTTCCCTTCCCTTCCCTTCCCTTCCCATCCCTTCCCATCATTTCTCTTCAATTTCCTTACTCTTTCTTTTCTTTCTTTTTCTTTTCTTTATTGGGGGAAGGGGAGGTAGTAAAATTTGGGTAAGGAGATGATATTTTTGTTTTGTTCTAAAACTCAAAGGGCTGATGTAAGGAGAAAATTTAGATGATTTCTTATGATATGTTTTTTTCTTTCCTAGAGTCTAGATAAATCCTTCAGGGAGCAAGCTATTTCCAAACATTCCTGTAATAGCCTCCAGTATTCTACACTGCAGTGTGTGACTTGCCCTAAGCAAAGGCAGTATTTTCTAAAAGACTGAAAAAGCTAGTGAATAACTGTTTTCTCAATTACTTTTTGTATAGGCACATAGCAAATGACAGTGGGATATCTGCCTAAATAAAACAAGGGTTCAAATTTCACTTTATACAACATAATTGTCACTAATAGACACCATCTCTCCTGCTGTTTTACATATCTAGATTCAATTCAGAGCCTTAAACAATCTTTTACAGACAAAACAGGGTAAGGGACTACCCATCTTTCATGGTCCAAAGAAGATATCAGAGAGTAATTTTGTTTGTGCTTATCAAAATGAACATCCCATATAAAAAAATTCTGAGCTTATGAACAAAATTAGGATGTGATTATGTGTTTTACAAAATGATTTACTATAGGCCTTTTCCAAGGAGAGAGCAACCCCAAGGATGTAATAAAATGTGATGTAATATTTTATATATTCATAAATCTTTTCAAGAAAGATTGCCATACAATAAGTGCCAGCATTATCAGAACAATCACAGATTACCATAGGCAGAAGCATTACCACAGACACCGCTCAGACTCAGCACGTCTAACTAGATCAGTTAAACGCACGGGTAGGAGGTACCTACCTGGTGACTGTGAGGGCAGAGGCTTTCTAAGTGGAAGAAACTAAAAATGAAGTGCTGTGCTTTCATCTTTCTTCCTGCCCTCACAGTTGCCCTGCATCTCGCTGGTGTGCTTCAACCGTCTTGTGGCATGCCCCCTCAAAGCACTTCCTGAGGAATAAACTTCAGGTCTTATCGGAATAGATCTAGTCCTGTGTCACTTGACTGAAGGCATTTATTCCTTTTATGGTTTTACTAAAACACAAGTATCATGAAAACTTTCTAAAATCTGAGATTGGAAATCACTTGGAACTGGAGTACCTTGCTACTTTGCTCCAAGCCAAACAAAAGCTCAGGAGGAGAGGCAAAGAGAACAGAAATCAGAACTCTGGAAACCATTTTACTGGTGCTGCCACCTGTCACTTATGTAAGAAAATGCCAATCACCCATCTGTCCAGATTGGTGAATCATAAGGTCTTAAATGCCATTTTCTCACCACAAAATAGTGATTCCCCAGCAATTTTTTATATCACATAGCAATGAGGTGACATGATCTTTATTTGTTTTTCCTTTAGACACACATAGAAAACATTTTCCTTAATGTGGCATACAACTTTAAAAATACAAACACCAAATCACTGAAGTATTTTATTTTGGTAGTGAAAAAATGTCTATCATAATTTTAGTGGAAATAATAGTTCTGTACATTTCTCTTAGCAATTTTCAACCTCATGTTTCTAAGCACTGTGCAAACATTAATTTACCAAGTTCTGCTGTGTTCTCTCTGAGCATGAAAATATTATCATGTTTTCATTATTTTTAGGTCAGAATCACTGGAAGAACCCATGACTTGCCAAGGCCACATAGCAAGGAATTCAACAAAATAAAATAAAAGTAGCAAGAGCCTTCCTTTTTGAAAGCTGGGTGCCCAAGGAAGTCTAATGAAATTAGTTAAGAATATACCTAAAATAGTACCTGGATTTTCTTACTTGGTGTTTGCATTCAGATTTTGTTTGGGGAAGTGAAATAAGTTGATAGCTCAGCTTAAAGGATAAGGGCTCTGAATAATCATCCCTGAAATAATAGGCTCAATCTTTAAGAATAGTAGTGAGCATTTATGGAGCAGGCACTATGTGCCAGGCACTATTCTAAGAGCTAGAATTCATGTGTCCATGTGAACAGGGGCATGCTATCTTGTTCACCACTGTATTCCCAGAGCCTAGATTGGTACCTGGCCCATGGTGGGTGCTGAACTAGTATATGTTCTAATAAATAAATGAATAAGAGAAACATTCTTAGTTCCAAATGACTAAACTATCTGAATTCTGAAATTTGTACCTATTAGTAGAAATAGGGGACAGCCCATATAAACATTTGCTCTTGGAAGTAGAAGAGATAGAAGAGAATTGATTTGATCCAGAGTGTAACTAAACTTAGGATAACAGTGATCTTCTTTACAATAGAATTCATTGATTCAACAAATATTTATTTAGTACATACTACGTGCCAAATATTGTGAGATGAACTAGGACTATAGACAAGGACCTTGTTGTGGAGCTTAATTATTCATGTTTGTGGTCTGAGAGGAGGGAGGCTTTGTATATAATTCCGTTACAAGGCAAGATTTTATATACACCAGTCTTTTTTCACTTGCTTGTTTGTTTTTACCATTTCACTATTCTGACTTACTAATACTTCAAAAACTCCATCTCCTTTTGAGTATTTACAAGGAAATTATAGCAAAATGTAGGTATACTGATTAATTACAACATATATCTATAAAATGGAGTATATATTTTACAGGTACCTAGACAATCTGATCAATGTCTGAGAGATTAATTAAGTCATCAGGTTGAATTCTGAAAGGTCTGAGTTATCTAATTTAGTTATCCATATTGCCAATTCTCAACTTCATCTATATATACAAACTCTAGAGCTTCATTTGAGCTTTCTGGAATTGGAATCTAGATACAACTCTTGGATACATTCAAGAATGATGCCATTTCAATGCCATTTCAAGTAGAAAGAAATAAAGAGGTGTACAAAATAGTATGAGACAAAAAGGCCTTACAAATTCCCTATCATATATGAGCTAATTAGAACAGTTATTCTACAAAGGTTGACAACCTCATCTGTGTTTACCATGTGGGACTGTAACATGTGCTACCTCTGTCTACTACAAACTCTCTCAAAACACAACTGACCAAAGCATAGTTTGTTCAGCAGAATGAATTTCTGAATTTATTTCACTCACATAATCCACTTCAGATGTTTAATTCTTCAAAAGGAATCTCAGTTCTTTTGGTTTCACTTTTAGGACATGAAATAAAGCTTTACAAATATTTCTGCTTGAAAAGTGATTCTTCAAATATGCTATAGAAACTTCTCTCCATAGGAAACCCAAGGAGGTCAAGGGAACCTAAGTTTTATGTTTCACCATTGCTAGTAGTTCACTTAAGTTTTTTCCTCATCTAAAAATGAAGCCGAAATATATCTTTAAGCTGAGAGGCAAGCAAAGCTAGGAAACATTCTAAATACTTTTTGTCAAAGAAAGAAAAGAAAAATATGAATTCACATATTTGTATTTCTTCGCATGGTAATTAAGAACTAGATATTGGTGACAGATCTGCTTTCATCTACTGGCTCTGTGCACTTGTAAAACTGAAATTTGATATCTAAAATCACTATTATATTCAGTATACTCAACATTCCTTTTCTGTTTACACACATTCATGTCAATGATACAACTGCCCCAGGCATCTCACCACCAATCTCCATGTACATGTCCATTAACATTGTCTCTATCAAATTCAATCCAATAAAATTACATGGAGTTAAAACAGTCTGCTTGAACTTCTGTACTTCGCATTTCTTATTGTATTGTGCCTCATATCATTTCTTATTTATTTAATCCAGGCATAAAAGTTTCCAGACTCAATTACATTTTTCCTCTTGGTTTCCTATCCCTTAATTTTTTTTTTTACTTTGAATAATGTTGTTCATGTCAATTGTCTATAAAAGAGAAGTAATCTTTGTAATTCTATGAACATAAAAAGGGTATAATAAAGTAACTGTAAAGCAGAAAGAACATTTTCATCTGATGTCAACCATAACATTTTCATCTGATTCCAAAAGTTTTCATATAATAATATCCACAGAAAGTGTCCACTTTAAGAAGACTCCAAATTGCAGGAGGCAGGTGGATGGTAGGTAACTCAGGGAGGAAGTCAGTAGGGAAGACAAGTTTCTAGTTATGCCTTCAGGAGTTAAATTTAAAAAGGAATTGAAGAGTTATACAAACGTGTTAAGAATGATATATATATACATTATATATATTACATATATATTACATTATATATATATTACCTATATATATGCAATTTGCTTATAAGTTCTCCTATCACTTTCATGCAAGAGGATTAACCCTAACCCTTCTCCCTTTTGTTTCCACACTCCCTTCAACCTGCATATGGATTTCATTTTTCCCCTTCAAAGCTGCCATTAATACTAATTTTAATCTGATTTCATGTGTATAAAAACAGTTTTTGGGGGAATGGTAATACACACAATATGATTTTCTCTGGAGTTCTCTTCCCATAAGCAACAGGCCAGATGACAACCACCTCTCATTAATCTCTTGAAAAAATATCAGTAAGTTTCTTATGTCCTTCATACAGGATAGCCATTTATCAATATGCTGAAAGACCCCACACACAGCAAACTGTACCATGTGGCATTTCATACTTCCTCACAGAAGGAATCAGAACTGAGTCAACACTTTTAGGGCTTCTTCCCCCAACTATTCATTTCCATGGTGCCCATTTCCATGGTGCTTAGACCTTTAAACAAACACATTTGTCTAAAAGCAAGTACATCTGTAGGAAGAACAGCTCTCCAGGGCTCTTGCCTTTTCAGCTGACTTTAGTTGAATGATGAGAAGTTAGATACAACATTCTGAAATTCTGAGTCTTCTTGTCTTATGCACTAGAGATGAAAATATTTGGTCCTAGATGCTAGAGCTTATATCACTTCTATTAAATGGGCAACACCAAGTCACAGAGGCCTAGGATTCTTATATACAATGGACTCCTCCTTGACTTCCTTCCACCTCCTATCCATTGGTTTCAACTTCATTTTGAGGATACATACAATACTCTGAATAAAAACCAATGTTTTCATTCTCTCTCTCAAAAAGTTTCCTTAAGAAACTTATTTTAAAGCCAGGCTATCTGTAACATTAAGAATATGTTAATGTTCTTTCTTTCAACACTTCCCTAGATTTCATAAATCTTAATTTCCAAATCCCAGTACAAACCAGTATAATCTGAATGCAATACAAGAAGACTCTCCTTTATAGTCTTCCTGTGCCTAAAATTTCATCATTTAAAGTTTATGGGTGTACTGGTTTGGATGTATTATGGCCCCCAAAATGCCATTATCTTTGATGCAGTCTTGTGGAGGCAGACATATTAGTGTTGATTAGATTGGAATCCTTTGATCAAGTGTTTCCTTGGAGATGTGACTCAATCAACTGTCAACGAAACATTTGATTGGATAATTTGCATGGAGGTGTTACCCTGCCAATTCAGGGTAGGTGTTAATTGGTTACTGGAGTTGTATAAAGGCTCAGACAGAAGGAGCTCACTGCTAGCTGCAGCTGAGAGACACATTTTGAAGATGGCCATTGGAAGCTGACACAGACATTTTGGAGAATGCCATTTTGAAACACAACCTGGGAGCAAGCAGATGCCAGCCACGTGCCTTCCCAGGAAAAAGAGGTTTTCGGACACCATCCTTCAGTGAAGCAGCATTAGCAAACCAGAACAATGGGTAAAGGCAGAATCCCTAAAAACTTTTGATTCTATATTGCTCTAGGAAGGTCACTATTTTATCACTGTTTTATAGATGATGAAACTAAAGTACAGAAAAGTTAAAATAATTTGCTTAATACAGCTTGGTAAGTGAGAAAGCCAGGATTTAAACCCATGATATCTAATACCACAGCCTTAACCAGTACATTATACTCCTTCCCTATAGTAGAGATTAATAGAGAGAAGTAAAATAAATGCATGAATTTTGGAGTCAGGCAACTGTAACTCAAATTCCAACTTCACAACTTATAGGCTTTGTAATCTTGGGAAAGGATTTTAACCTCCACGAACCTTTATTTACTTCCATGTAAAAATGACAGCTAACATTCATTGAGTATTAAGATATATTCTAGTCATCAGTACTAAGTGTTTTATATACATCATTTCAGTTAATTCTCACAATAACTCAATAAGGTAGGTAGTGCTATGATCCCTAATTTAGAGATGAGGAAACTGAAGTTAAGCAACTTAAGTATTTTTATACAGTAAGCAACAGAGTCAGAATTTGAATAAGGGAAATCTCCAGAAACCATACTCTTAATCATTAAATTTGGTGATAATAAACAATATTATCTATCTCATGGAGTTTGGGGTCGTGATTTTTCAGGATTAATTTAGGCTATGCATGAAGGTACGCAGTGCCTGCCATATAGAAATGGGCAATTATTTTTTTTTAAATTGCTTTTCCAAAGAAAGCCAACAGAAAAGGAATTACAAGATGGCAAAGCTTCCTCCAATAATAAGAATAAGGATAGATCCTGGGAAGGAGCATGATAGTCTGAGGGTTCTGGGTTTTTCAGGGAAGGGGAGAAAAAAGGGGGAAAATAATCTGCAGCTAGGTCAGATGACTAGCTTCGTTATGTGAAATAGAAGAGAAACTACTGTAATCTGGATATCAAGAATAAAAGGTACTCAAGTACTTCTCTACACTGACCAGGAGTGGAATTTGGTTACTTACCATGATGTCAAAACTTTTTGGAAATACAGATGTGGCCTTCCCCTCTGAGAGGTAAGAGGTTACAGGAAAGTGAAGGAATTAACAGCAAAGGGCAGGTTTAATTCCTGACTTACTGTGCACTAATTCAACAAATACAACTCCTACATATTTACTTTGTTCTCAGCTTTAACTATGGGCTATAAAAAGATTTCTCTAGATAAATAGGTTATGGACCTGAGGTTTTTAGCTAAAAACCATTCTGGAGATGGAAAATTCAAGTTTCCTGATACATGAGAGTTACATCAATATCCTTGGAATACTGATTCAATTATCCCAGCTTCTCACTCACATACACCTCTCTCTGCCAAATCTCCTCCTAGTATCATTATTTAGTGGGCCAGATCATAACTTAAAGTTCACAAAGGAAGAAAATAAGTGAGCTTTATTCTAAGGCTTGGTGGACATATATTTTTTCCCATTGTCTAAGCTAAATAAAACAAGGAAGCTGCAACAGCCAGGAAAGGAAGGAAAAAGAAATTTGATTTTTAAAGAAAATAAAAAATAAAAGCACTTCATGCAATTCCAGTGTATGGTATCTACACTGATTTTTCTCAGAGAAAAGCACTTATTGTTGCCAAAGTCACCAGTCACCACAGCTGACACATGTTTCAAAATCAGAGCATTCGACAACTGAAAACTATCTGCTTCTTCCCCAAGCAGATGAAAATCCAGGCACTCCTCAAATAAAACCAATGCCATTTTTCTTTACTTCACCTGCCTTCATGTCTCCTGAGGATTCTTTTTGTCTTATAAAATGGGAAGCTCATGGAGCAAACCTGTTTCACCCAAAGCATCAAAACCAATACAATGAATTTTTAAATTCTTCTGGTACATTCACTGATGAACCTCACTGCAACCCACATGTTGCTGCTGCTGCTTATACATTATAATTATAATGTTACATTAAAATTATACTAAGGTCTGAAAAGTTCTTTCAACAGAAAAATAAGTCCTGCTAAAGAATGCCTTGAAACATGCAAAGGAATGCAAATATCAACACTCTACCATACACAGTTGCATGATCAATGAAAGAAGACAGTCAAAACACTTTTTAATACACAAATTGTCATCTTGCATTAGCTTATACCAATATAATTCTTCCAAGTATCTTTTCATAATACAATATGTATATATCAGTTTGCTTATTTTTCACTCTTATTATGGCAACTCATTATGAAGACATTGTACAGGTGGGGGAGGGAACCAGGGAAGGGGGAGAGGCCACAATTAATCAATTTAACAATTACTTTTGGAGAAAAGCTTCATACAAGAAAGTTTGTTCCAATGAAATATCTATAATATATCATGGATTTATTCATTTCCCTTCAGTACGAAGTTGAGCTGCTTCTGAGAAGCTATTGGCACTCCCCCATTTTTCCTAGAGACATTCATGCTCTAAAAAACTCAAACGATCTTAACTTAGGTATTTACTGAAGATACATCAATGTCAAAGAAATGATGGACTTATATATTTTTCCAATTTCTACTCTTTGCCATGTAACATAAATGCATGAGTAACAGAAAAAGATCATCTCCAAAAGCTCTTCAGAAGCTAGCTCAAATCTTGATCCAATTTAGTCTACTCAACCCAAAGTTTTGCTGTGTATCTTCAACATCTATGGTGTTTTTTTTTCATTCAGAATATTAAGATAGTCCTTTACATGGCCTCCCTTCCTCATTTTTCCTTGATTACTAAGTCAAGTCCAAACTTTTCAACCAGTTTTCATTTTCATCATTATCTTCTTACTTCAACTTTATTTTGACACTTTTGACCTTCAGATGAATGGCTTCTTATTCTCCTCAGTTTCCTTATATAAATGGGGATAATAACTCATAGGTTTGCTGTAACTTTAATTTAGATAATGTACATAAGGAATTTAGTCATGTGATCTTCATACAATATGGCTGCATTGAATCTTAATTTTTTGTACTTATACTCTGTATTTCAGTTATAGGATCATAGTACGTGTCTTCCCAAATTCTTATTATGTAAACAGATTAAATATAGTTCTCAGTTTTCTAAATATTCTTATCAAACAATCAAAGGAGGATGAATGTTAAGGTGTTGAGCTGTGCTTTCATTGGCAAATATCTCTTTGTTACAGAATATAAGATAAACCTCTAAGAACTGAAAGTCTGATTTGATTCCTACCCAAAGAGTGTGGATACCAGAAACATTAAAAGGGACTTCTAAAGGCTTCAGTAAACAACCTAAGTAAGTGATAAAGGAGTAGGGATAAGGAGCAGAACAATTTCTCCACAGTCTCAAGAGACTAAAGCCTCCATCTTTCCCTATACATTACACAAAGCTAAAGAGAATTAAAACATAACTCTGCTACTATATACCTAAGTGTTTTGTTGCATGTATGTTTTCTTACATTGTGGGAGAATTTGTAGCCATAATAAATTTTGCTATACAGAGACATTTTATAGATTTAGAATGTTTGATTGCTATTGGAGGTTTACTCCAGCAATAGTATATGAAGTACTGTTAAATATCATCAGAAAAAATTCATCTGAAATTAAAGATGTTTCCTCATAAGTGAAAGCATGAAGCCAAATTTCAAGGGCTTCCATCTTAATAACAAATGCTTCCATTTATATTTTCATTTAAAAACAAAGCTATATACTTTTCTCACAGTAAACTACATGTATGAAATTCCATTAGTGTTATTACTAATATTTATTCTTGATAGCCATAGCTTTTCTAATCTTAGTGTAGCCATATGTTTACTACTACATAGTCCACTGGGAATTAGTTTTTAAAAAACAATAAAATAAGCATAGGTTTACGAAAAATGCATTCCTTTTTTTAATGCCAAAAGTAAAAATAAAAGCAAGTTTCACAAATGGATCTTTGATGATGTATGAAATTCACCTGTGGTAGATTACATCATATACCCCAATTTGACATATTCCTAATTTTAGTCTGCATTCCTGTGAGTGTGAACCCACTATACATAAAATCTCTTGAAGATGTTATTTTAGTTAAAGTGTGGCACAACTGAATGAGGGTAGGCCTTAATCTGGATTATTGGAGCCCTTTATAAGCAGATGAAATTCAAGCATAAAGAGAAAGCCAAGGAGAAGAGCCAGAAGCTGCAAGTCAAGGGAAACAGGAAGGGAAAGGAGAAGACATCACCATGTGATTGACACTAGGCAAGGAGACAAGCTAAGGAACCCCAAAGATTGCCTGCAGCCAGCACCAGAACATTATAGTCTCTGGGGAGAAAGCATTACCTTGCTGATGACTTGATTTTGGACTTCTCCTAGCCTCAAAACAGTGAGCCAATAAATTCCCATTGTTTAAGTCAACCCATTGTGTAATATTCCTCACAGTAGTCTCGTAAACTAAGATACCACCTTATTTAAAACAAAACAAAACAAAACACATTTTAATCAGGAAGTCCTCACACAGTCCTTAAAATTCCAACACTGTGGTGGTTCTAAGTTCCCAGACACATCAGTTGACGCACCTCCACATATGTCACTGGTGACTGGTCAATCTTATAGAAAGTAATTTCATGACCCTAGAGTTACCCAGGTTGAACTTTAATTCCTGAATTCCATCACTGGCTAAAATTGTTTTATTGGATAATGTTTTATGTGCTAAACATCCCTTATAAGAATCTTGATTAATAGGCTATATATTCTTCTGAAGATTGTTCCAGAACATAATAATGCCTGAAAAGTGAGGTCTTTTCTCTCACCTAAGTGCAAATTTGTCACAGTTAATGTGAACTGCTCTGTTGATCTGATCCCTAACAAATAAAAACACATAAATTAAGATCAGCATGTAGGTGAAATATACTAGAAATCAGGGATATAATGAGGGAATTATCATCTGGTAGGCATCATATACTTAACTCTATTTGTAGAGTGTTAAACTTCACATAAAGAAAAACTAATAAATGGAACATAAATTATATAAGAAGTCTACAGATGATGAAACCCTGGAACAATTCTGAGCCTCACTTCTTCTCTATGTTGTGTTGGTGATGGTGGTGAGAATGGGGGAACAAATTTCACCTAGGTTATGCCTAGTTTTGATTCAAAAAAATAGTCACTCAACATACTAGAAAATGATTCTAATTTTCATTCAGTTTCTCAAGAAAATGCCCAAAAAAGAGCTAGAAAGAAGAATCCCTTTTCTCTGTCCTAGCCATTTTACTCTCCATATGGAAAGCAACTTTACCTCATTATCTCTGTACCCTTACTTTCACCCCCCAGCAAAACCTTTCTCCATCTCATCCATCCCTCACAGGATTTTTCATTCTTCCCTGTTTATTTTTTCCTTCCATTTCTATTCTTTCCCTCTCACTCAAGAAATTTGGTACTTTATGATGTAAATACCCCATGATTACTTTCCCAGTTCTGTTTCCCATTGCCCTGATTTTGCATTACAAAAATCCCAATACCTAGTTGGCTTGAACACAATTCTCCTTAGAAGGAAGAAGGAGAGAGAACTAAGAATTCTCTTCTGTGGTGGGAGAAAGCGGGAAGGCTATCAACACTCACATGAAGATATTTTTGTACCTACCACATGCATGCTAACCTCAAAGCTTTTCAAACTACCAGCCAGTGCCCAGTTCTTCTCTCCCCTGCCTTGTCTCCTCTCCCATCTCATTTTTTGATTAGTTACCAGACACAGGAGTAAAACTTCAACACACTGGATAGAGAGATAAGGGGATTCTCTGGTCCTTTTTTTTTTTCCAGATTTATGTCTTTTCCCCTAAAAACAGATCTCTGCTAAACCCATCTTTCAGCCACAGTTTGAGCCATAACCCCACTTTTACTTTTAGAGGTAACTTTCACCTTCTTCTGGGCCAAACAATATCGTTTTTAATCATCTCCCTTCTCTTCCCTAATATCCCACTGCTAGCTCAAGCCAAATGTGCTACCAGTAAAAAAATCTATCTTTCTCATTAAAAAAGGCAAATTATTATCATTATTCTGGGATCCAAAGCATCCAAATAAGAGCCCCCCTTAATTATAATAAAAGTACTTAAACACCTAAGTTTAAATGAGAGGTAGTGGGTAATATTAGAGAATATATGGTTCAGGAAGATGAAGTGAATTGCCTAAGGTAATAAAGCAAGTGTGGAGCAGAGCTAGGACTTAGATCTGCATCTTTTTTTATGATATGACCGCTTAGTGTGTCCTGTATTCATTGTTTACTAATTTCTTTCTTTACAAGTAAAGTTAATGCCCATATTCTTATAATGCAATGCCCTTTTTACCACAAATACATACTTACATCTGAAAGCTAGGATCATTACATAAGACTCTAAAGATTTCATAGAGCCTTCTTAATATGCTCCCAATCTACCTTTCTATAGTCTTGCTTTCTGTAACCCAGATCCCTTGCCATCTAGCTACCAATCCGCTTTATGTATGCATGAGTTTCTTCATGCTTTTCTGTCTGCATAGAACTCATTTTCTCTTCCCTCTTTCCAGCAAGAAAAAAAAAGTTGTTAAGTACCCTTTTTTTTTAAAGGCCAAACTCAATCATTATTTGTTCCAGGAAGATTTCCCGATATCTGTTCCATGAATCTTTCCCAACTCTCCACTTCTACCACATTTTATCCACTAGTACATAATATATCCTGTTGCTTTACAATTATTGTCCCTTGCTAGACTGTGGATGTCTTATTGGTAGAGCCCATGCTAGATGTTGGGAATACAGGGATTAAAGATACTACCCTTGCTCTCAAGAATTTCCCAGTACAGTCATGAAGTCAGAAACGTGACTATAGTATAGCTCTGAAGGAGACAGCATATGTTTGTTTAAATGACTTGAATTCTAATTGTACACTTTGATAATCAAGGTTATGTTACATATGGTGAATATAAGTAATAAAAATTGAGTCAGAATCAGTAGAAAAGTTGTCAAAATACATAAGAAAGGGAACAAGAAGACATAAACTGCAAAGATGTAATAGGAAGTCTTTAAGTAAAGAAGAATATTGAGTTTAATTGAAGTACAGGCTCAATACTGGAAAAGCAGCTTGGGGAAACAAAATAGAATCAGTTCAAGACACTTGTGGTAGCAAGAGCCAGGAAGGCTACAGTTGCCAGAAATGAAAAAGGGATTGACTATGGAGCAAAGCTAGGCTACAGTCTGCCACTAGGCATTGAGCTCAGTGATTTATGTGGTTTATTTCAATGGATAGTCATAGCTACCCCATCAGGTAGGAATTTATGAGGAAATAGAGGCTCAGAGTAGTTAAATGACTTGCTCAGCTAGTAACTGGAAGAGCCAAGATTCAAACCCAGAAGTGATTCCAAAGTCCACCTTTTTTATTCCCTTTGTCCAGAGAATTAGCCAGTAATTACACATTTCCTCAAAGATCAAGGTCTACAAAGAGGCTTGGTATGATCCTAAGGCTCCTCATAAAGAGTAAATTCACTTTGTATTCTAATCAGTTTATAGACTCTAACACAGTGTATTTGAGATGGAGGTATCTTCAAAACCTTCTAGTCTACCCTCTTATTTGGCAAATATTGAAGGTATTGAGAACCACTAGTTGAATCACATAGATCACTGAGGAAAGAAGTTCTGAGGGGAAATAAAATATGAAAGTTTTGTTTTTAAGGCTGAAGATCATGAGAAAAATACCATCCCATTCTGTGTGGGTAAGCTCCATGATGCTAGCCACTTTGTCTCCTTTTTGTCCAATTCATCCCCATTATCTAGAACACTATTGTGCCAATTTGGATGTATTATGGCCCCCAAAATGCCATTATCTTTGATGCAATCTTGTGGAGGCAGACTTATTACGGTTGATTAGAATGGAATCCTTTGATTGAGTGTTTCTTTGGAGATGTGACTCAATCAACTGTGAGTGAAACATTTGATTGGATAATTTCCATGGAAGTGTTACCCCACCCATTTAGGGCAGATCTGAGTTAAATCACTGGAGCCATATAAATGAGCTGACAAACAGAAAGAGCTCAGAGCAGCTGTGAGTGACATCCTGGAGAACAACTTAGAGACAGTTTGAAGACAGCTGTTGAAAGCAGACTTTTGCTCTGGAGAAGCTAAGAGAGGACAAATGCCCCAAGAGCGACATTTTGAAGGATGCACAGGAACTGAGAGAGGAGCTGGAACTCAACCTGGGATCAGCAGATGCCAGCCATGTGCCTTTCCAGCTTACAGAGGTTTTCCTGGACACCACTGGCCTTCCTTCGATGAAGGTATATTGTTGACGCCATAGCTTGGACACTTTTATGGCCTTCAGACTGTAACTCTGTAACCAAATAAACCCCCTTTATAAAAGCCAATCCATTTCTGGTATTTTGCATAATGGGCAACATTAGCAAACCAGAACTACATAGCTCAGTTACTAGCACATATCAGGCACTTTACAAAACCAGGAGCACCAATAATATTTGTTGAATGAAGGGATGAATGAGTGTGTGTGTGTGATGTGGGTCCCAGTGTGTAATTAATTAGGAAATTGGCCATATTAGATATTACTAAATTCATTTTTATGTGTCATTTGGATCTCATCATTTTCTGCTCAAAATTTCCTATGGGATTTTAAATGCCTCTTATATCAAGGTCTTTGTTTTCAAATGCCTTCATCAGGAATCAAGAGTTTAGTATATCAACAATGAAAGAAATTTGCAAGATGTTCTTTGTTTAGAATTATTAAGATCCTTTTTAAACTTATCAAAAAATAACTTAAAAGATTTTGATAAATAAGTAGCAATATGAACATTTCATCTTTATCTTATTTTGAGGGCTTGGGGAACATGGAAGCAATGTTTCATTTCTAACACCATATTCCCATGAAGCTGAGCAGAAGGACTGCTTATAACAGATTTTTTCAGCCAAATTCCCAAAAGACCCCTAACAGTCTTTCTCAATTTGTGGGCACTGTCCTCCAACCATCTATTCTTTTCCAGACTCTCTTTGGAAACCAAAGATTTATGTCATTCTCTTCATATTTTAAAATGAAATCGGTCCCGGTTAAAGAAAAAATGAAAACTGAAGTCTGTCTTTAAGTACCAATGCTATCTGGACAAAAACCTAATTAATATGCTCTTTTCTGGAGACACCACCAATGACTTTGCTCCTATAGCATTTTGACCATTATTTGGACATTTCCAGAAATCAAGTTCAATCAAGGCATGGGCTTAAAAATAGAAGGTAAATAAATACTCTCTGTCAGGTTAATAAAGGAGAAACAGACCCTAGCTTTTATAAATGACTTAAAAATCTCTTGCTCATTTTCCAGAATAAAGAAAAAGTCATATTGATTGAAAATACTTTTTTAAAAAGTAAATATTTACTTAGTAATCCTAAAGGGCCTTCTGACCTTTAAATATATTCAAACAAGTAGGTATCTCAGCATAACCCTGATAGGTTATCAAACCAGAGAACAGAGCAGGAGAACTGAGTAAAAAGGGCTTTCCTAGGGGAGGTCCATGGTCACTGTTGTATAAAAGCAGATGAACATATTGCTATAAACTTATCTTCATAAGAAGTTACCCAGCTTAATAAGCATGGACCTTCAAGTTAATATTAAAATTCACTTTGAGTTCAGCAGCAACAAAGTTGATCCAACTAGGAGCTATTACATAAAACCCTTATTGGCCTATTAGTCATGACCACTCTCAACAGAGACCATTGCTAGCACCAAGAAGCTCTCAATTCACCTCAGGAAATATCCCACACAGACAACTATCCCAATAACAATACAGTAGTGAGACAGTCCTGTTTATTTTATCAGAATGGCACTCCCTTAATTTTTCAATTCTCTTTATTGATGTCCTCTTTCATGTATAGGTCTATTAGATTCCACTTCCTCTAATGTCCTCACAGGAATTGGTGCTTGCCAACTACAATAAGTTGTTTTGACAACTTGTCTAAGCTATACAATACTCTGTTTCTTTCCCTTTGCAGTCTTTTTGGCTTCAAATAAGTGCCTTCAAAATACAGCAGAGTCTATCCAACCAAACTATGCAATATTGGGAAAAAGCTTTCTATGTGCAAGCACTGTCCTGCCAAAACCACAATCCTTAGTGTGCTCAGAGTTCTTTTTCCTTTCCTCTTTATTTTTATGGTGTTGTAAATCCCCCTTCCTATCGTGTCTACTCCTATCTTAATAAGGAATGACTGCCGTGACTACCCCCATCTAGCTATGCCATTCACCGCCAGCACCTCTGCTCTCCTCGTGTGCTTCAAGAAGAACTGATTAGCACTTTGCATAATTAACCTGATTAGCACTGTGCATAATCAAACTGATTAGCACTTTGCATAATTAAAAGAAATAATAATAATAACAATAATAAGCACTAAGTAATATCAAAAGCTGTTAGTCCCACAGCCCTTTGGTTACCTCCAAGATTAGTTCAGTGTGGCATATTTTGCACCTTCAAGTTGAAGTTTTTTCTTTAACTTGGAAGTCAAGGAAATGTTTAAAATGTTTTAAATCCATAGACCCATTATGGATTTTCGTATCCATATTAATTGCTAAATAATCAATTTCTATCCCATGCATGTATCTCTCAGTTTTAGTCTCACATATTTTACCCATGCTAAAATGGAGAAAATGGGGAAATAAAGCCAAATAAATAAGAAATATTTGGAATAAAGTTAGGAAGCAAGATGAATGTGGCTTCTATAGCCATAAAATTCTCCCTTGCTTCTGGGTTATAATGAGAAATGCGGAAAGAACTGGACAACCTGTCAGGAAAACTTGGCTCTGACATTTTACTATGTAACCTTGGCTAATTCATTTAACCCCTCAGAACCTCAGTTCCCTCACCTATAAAACGGAAATAACACCAGTTCTGCTAACTCAAGGGTTATTGTGAAAATAAAATAATAATTTATGAAGGTGGTTTGTAAACTGTAAAGCACTGTATATACATGAAGTATACCATTCTGAGTTCCTAAAACCTGTTATTCCTTAAATTTTATTTCACACATGGACAACTTTACACATTGAGTAATTTAAAAATTTATATTTGTAATGCCTTACAGTTAAAAAGTTATAAAGTCCTTTTGTATACTTTATCCTATTTCCTATTCAATGGTTGAATGTGATTATAAATTTGACTTGAAGTTATAATTTAACTTTAGTAATTATTGTATCCATCACAGACCTCATTTGTGTTTCCACAGAGGTTAAAATCAAGCTATTGCTGGAAATTCATAAAAGAGTAGGAGACAATCTAATACATTTCTATTAAGCTGGGACTGTAACATAGAGAATTATGCAGCTCTACGTTTCCACCCCAACACAGAAAACCATCTGCTCACCATCTTCAAGGCTTAGTTCAATTCTACTTTCCTCTAAGAAACCATCTCAGATAGCCCTCAGTCAGAATTTCTATTTTCCTCTCTCAAGCTCCTTTAATATTTTATCTGAAACTATATGTTGCACAGTTTATATGTATTTAGTATTTTGTAAGCATTTTATACAGTTTTATATGTATTTAGTATTTGTATGTCTGATTCCTCTTAGACTAAGAGCTCCTAAAGAGAAACTACTATGCCTCATCTTTGCCTCCCATAATAGCTGCCACAATGAGTGATGTATATGGTGGTTTCAGCACATTTGGTACAGTGGACCTGATGAAAGTGAGTAGCATTTTTGTTTTCTGGTATGCACTTACTGCGAAACTGCTATATGCAAGTCTGAGTAATTGCTCTACTGACTAAATGCTGGAGGGTACAAAGGTGTTTGACTTTATTGACCATTAAAGTGTTCATGTATGTGAAATTGTTCCATTTATTTATGTAATCAATCATTCACTGATTTAAAAAATGAGTTCCTAGTAAGTGCCAAGCATTGTGCTGAACACTGAATATAACATTGACTAAGTTCAAAAGCAACAGTTGATTTCTCTCAAGAAGCTTATAGGAGCTTAGTATCCTTTAACAGGTTAGAGTGGAGCAGTGTGGAAGGGGATGCTTAAAGTAACAAAGATGATTTGAGACAAGTGCAAGGTATCCACCATCTATCAATCTAAAGGAAAGGAACCCAAACAAGTTCCTAGGTTTCTGGACCAATCATCCCTTTTACAAATCATTTAATTCAAGATGAAAAACGCTGCTGTGAAGATTATTCAAGTCCAAATGTTCCTGGTGAAGGTGCTTCCAGTAATTCTGGGAAAGAAGCCAAACTTCTAGTTTTATATGTAAATATTTTTAAAACACACACATATATATAAGCACAAAGGAAAGGTCAGGAAGATGTAAGTCTTTTAAAATCTATTTTAATAATTTTTTCTATAACTGCCCACAAAAGTTTGGGCTTTTTTGTAGCCTTACATTTTCTTTTACACAATACACCTGCTTTTTTTCCTAAACTAAATATTTCTTCCATCTAATGACTCTCTTTATTAGACAGCATCTAATTTGCATACATTTACATACAATTTAAATGCTAGCTTGTGAGAACAAAGACATGGCTCTGTATTGTACTGAAGGACAATACTCATAAAGGAAGGTATAAAACCAACCAGCTTGGTGACTGTGTAAGCTCTTTGTTTAAGATATATCAGACTCTTTTTTTTTTTTTTTGGTAACCAGTTAAAAGGGGCAAAAATTATTTCATCAAACAATGAAAGAAACATACAGTACTACTTCGTTTAACTGCCCATTTCCGTACTATCCTTCCCAGCATAGTTATGACATTGCAGGGATCCAGTTCCCTGAATCTACTACAATTTCCTTTATTAGATATGATGGATTTGATCTTTTCACATATTTTTGTTTCATGTCTTATGCCTAAAACAACCGGGGATTCCACTGTGATAAAGCACCATTCCAAAAGTATTTGTGCTGCTACCAGTCTTGTTCCCAAACATACAGGGTAGAATATGGCATAATGTTTTCCAGTGAACAGTGCAAACCCTTACCTTTAGCAAGTCAATA
This sequence comes from Choloepus didactylus, assembly GCF_015220235.1. Taxonomy (NCBI): domain Eukaryota; kingdom Metazoa; phylum Chordata; class Mammalia; order Pilosa; family Megalonychidae; genus Choloepus; species Choloepus didactylus. The sequence goes on from NC_051307.1 coordinate 80,612,706, forward strand.
GATTTTACTGAGACTTCCATATCTTTCTCATATAAACCAGATTTCAAAAGAGAAATGGCTTTCAATGTCCATGGGGGAATAAATGGGAAAGAAATACTTGAACATAGGGAAGGTGTATATGGTAAAAAAAAAGTTAGAGGTAAAAAGAGTACTTGAGTCAACTATTTCTCCATTCAGCACTGCTATTCCTTTGTAAGTCTCAAAACCTGCAAGGCTCTTGGGGAATACAAAAAAAGAATTGAAAACCAGGGATCCTTGACTCTCTTTTCAAAGTACATTTACATACTCTGTGACATAGGGTGAGTCACTCTGACTCTTCTCTCTACCTCTCATCCTTGACACGTGGAGAGAGAGATTATGGAAAGCAATCTTAAGGAGTCTGTTCAGTGTTTTGTAAATATTAACTATTGAAAACACACAAAATAAGTAATAAAGCTGCAGTCACCACCAACTGAAAATAAACACTAGAGGGATTCAAGTTTCTGAAATACTTGTGTAAAATATCACTAAAAATGAAATATGGTATATAAAAATGCTTCAAAATTATAACAAGTGATACAAATGGAAGGCAGGATACTAGGGCAAATTGTTAGAAAAACATAAAGCTACATATGAATTGGCACCACAGGCTCAGAGGAAATATCATCCATGTCTGGGTAATGAATTTCCTAGGAAATATATTTAATATCATTAATTTGGCCTGTTTAATGCATCTTATAATGCAAATTTACAATTTTAATGACCAAAGTAGGTGTGAACTTGTCAGTGATAAGTGAAGAAATTCTACCACTCTGTGGGGTTGCAGAATGCCCATGTGATTTGGAACATTCAGCAGCCAAACAGATTGCACAATCTCTTTTGGCGATTACGAAGCATGTCTGATTTTCCACCTGGTGAGAAGCTTGAGCTAGAGACTTGTATTAGTGCTGGAGTGCTGGCATAGACCAATTCTGCCAACTTCTTAACCCATAAGCAATTATAAATAATGATCAAAAATACCCTTAAAAGAAATGATTAGTCACTGTACTAAAGCTATAATCTTAGTCACTAGAATGTGTAGCCAAAAAGTTGTTGACCCTCTGAAAAACATGAAACCTGCTCCCTACCCCCAAATCCTTTGCTCCACAAGGGAATGAGACAATCACCTCATGAGTGCTATAGTCTCTGTTCTTTCAGAGACTGTCAGTAAGTAAAGTTTTAAATGAAATTTCTGTTTATAAGGCTTATTAGATCACTCTTGTTAATACAGGTTTGAAACAGTACTTGTTTTCATGTCAGAATATTCTCTGTTGGTATCCGGCAACAGACCTATTTTCTATATATTAAATTCTGCCTTGTTTCTTCGTAAGCACCTCTTAATCCTAACTCAGCCACCATCACCTGTGCTGGAGGTGGTTGAGCTCCACCTCCCTAAAGCATGTTACCACGGTGACAAAGTAGTGACCTAATTTACACACACCTGCTGGGTTAATTGGGCCAAAACGAAAGATGATATATATACTCAAAATCCAAAACTGATTTTTCTCTCAAAATTAAATATTTGATTTTTTTTAAATTAGCAGTTTCTAAAACTAAGTAACATACTCCAGGTGTGCATTTGCCTTGAATATACCCTGAAAGGTTCGTGACACTTGAGGAGCAAAATATATTGAGTGATGAATATAAATCTTTTATGTATTTTCTGGGTGCACTGATTAGTATGAGTAAGTGGTCTCAATCACTGAATATGTGGGTGTACCTGAAGGGTCAGGCCACTGCCTCAGAGCAAACAGGAACATTTCAACTGAGTCAAGTTAGCAAGCAGAGTGGGCCACCTCTGAAAATGCGAGTTCATCTTGGAGAAAGCTGCTCTTCGTAGCCTGTGGCAGCCTGCAACATCCCTTAGACAAAACATCATTTACCTCTGCTCGACCTCTTCCACCTCTTTGTACTCTTTCTTCCCAGACCACTGGGAGCTCTTCTTTGAGCTCTGTAAAGTTATATACCAAGATCTGATAAGGAATGAGCAAACAGACATTTTTGGTTTGCTAGTTGCAAAACAGCAACTAGCAAAATAGCAACATGTAAATGGGATAACATAATGCTCCAAAAGCCTAAGAAATACATCTATCTTAGACTCAATACTTCTATTTATAGTAATTTATCCCAAGGACATAGAGCAGGATGTTTACAAAAAGTTTTGTGAAATTATATTATTACAGGTAATAGAGAAAAAATGGAAGCAACTTACATGTCCAAGAATAATAGATTAACTAGGCAAATTATAATGCATCCTGGAATACATGCTACGTAATTGATAAAATTCATGCCACAGAAAAACTGTTTAATAGAAAAAAATATTCGTAATATATTGCTAGTTTGAAAGGCAGAATCCACAACCATATACTGAGTATAATCCTATGTTTTTGTATGCACACATACATACACACATCAAAATATTAATAATGGCTTTTGTTTTTCTAAGTGGTAGTAGTAATATCAACGGTGAGTTTGTTCTCTTTTTTCTGCCTTTTGTGTTTTGTTTTACATTGACGGTATATTACTTTTATAGTAGAAAAATGAATATTATATTAAAATTAAATGAAGAATAGGAAAAGAATTAAATTACATTTCCTGATCCTTCTCCCCCACTTAGATTACATGTTCTACCTATTCTTACTTTTTCCTTTGCCATTTAGTCATAAATATAACAGAAGTAAAACTGAATAATGTTTTTTCACTGCTAAATATTCAACTTTTCCGAATGAATGGATTCTTTACTTATTTACCAATCTTACAAAGACGTCAGCCATCAGAACCTTTAGAAAGAGCCTCCAAGCTGCTTTTTAAGTTCAGAAAAACCATCCAAAGTAATTGCTTTAGTAATGGTGACTACTTGAAGTGAACTTTTCAAGGTACAAAGTGCATTTATTTATCACCTGGCTATTGTGTCCTGCTTAAATTATAACTTTCACTCTTTTTTTCATCTGTACAGTTAGAGAGTCTTACTGTAAGTAAATGCTTCTCTTAAGTAAAATTAACCTTACCATATGAACTGGATTCCTGTTAAAAGTATCTCGCTACAGGTTTGATTTATCCTATGATGCTTTCCCTGATTTAATCATTGTTCAGAGTATCAAAATATAATAATTTATTCTCATAAGTAAGAAAGTTTCTTGGGATTTGTCTATGTCACAAACAATAGATATCAGTGATTGATAAAGAAAAACATGTCAATTTTGACATTTCAGTTCTCAATACTTTTTTTTTTTTTACCTTAGTGCTGATCTCTGCCTTCCTAAGGAGTTCTTGAAAAAAACAAAATGGTTCATTCATTTCAAGTGATAACATAAAATTGTTCATTTTCATTACCAAGAAAAAGTTGAGAAATTTTAAAGAACATATAATGCAAAAATAAATTCTAGTTGAATCAAACAAATAAATATTAAAAGTGATTAAATCATAAAGATGCCAAAAGAAAATATGGGTAAATTTTACATGAGTTTTTCTAAGCAATACAGGAAATAATTACTAAATGCAACTATTTGAAAAAAGACCAAAATAAAAAGTCTAAAAGCAAATTTAAAAAATGAGAAAATTTTCTAACATGTTATAGGAAAAGTGTTACTTTCTATAATATATGAAGGTAATAATCAATAAAATATTTCTTAAAAATCTAAATATAAAAATGGAAAAGTATTTAGTCAAGTCACAGAAAAAGGAAATGCAAATGGTCATATTTAAAGAAATATAAATCAAAATAATGAGGTAATAGCATTTTCATTTATCAGATCAGAAAAATATTTTTAAAAGTTGTTCAAACCTGGTGTTAGTCAAGGCATGGAAAAGCAGGAATTCTCATATACTGTTTTGGGAAGTATATCTCACAACAATGTTTTTGAAGGGCAATTTTAATAGCTACCAAAAGTTTAATTATCCAAACACATCTAGGAAATTATACCATGAGTATCTTAAAACAAGTACAAAGATATATTTATAAGGCCATTTATTGCAATTTTGCTTGAATAGCAAAGAAATTGAAAACAATCAAATGTCTGTCAATTCGGCAATAGTTAAATAAATTTTGTTACCTCCATAAAATGGAGATATTAGACAGCTGTTAAAAAGAAGGAGGTAGATCTGTATCTGCTAAATATGTTATGGAAAAATCTCTAAGACATAGATTAAGAAAACAAACTTGAACAGTAGGATTCAATCTTTTTTTTTTTTTTAATGAAGGTATTTAGATATATTTTCCTATGTGAAGATACTTGAACATGTTTATCTCTGGTGAACAGAACTACAAGCAGATAAAGACACTTGACACTTTGTATCCTTCTGTATCATTTCAATTTAAAAAATTTCTAACCAGGCAAAACTTTTAAATAATAAAAACAACAAAAAATTGTTCAGTGTAGTGGTAAATGGTAAAAAAAAAAAAAAAAGTATACTATATGGAAGTAAAGAGTACTGCAATATTCAGTTCCTTATTCTACACTTGTCTAGATCAACAGTAAATCATTGAACCTCATCAGACTTCAATATCTTCACCTCTAACTAAATTACCTAAAAGACAATCATTGAAATACCTTAAGGCTCTAACATTATATGCTTATTTGTATTAAGAACCCAATATAGAATGGTAGAAAAAAAATGTTTAAGATTTAATATCTATTTTGAGTATCTATAGCTGCTAAAGTTAACAAATCTCTATATAATATTTTATAGATAGACAGTAGTCATCGCTTTGTAACAGTAGCAAACAATGTACATGCTGAAAACTTTGGCAAGCTCAATAAACTGAGGATTATCTCACTGCACCAATAGTGCTTCTGGGTCTTCACAGTTTAGCTCTGTGAAGTTGTTGAAACATGCCAAACAGGACTGTCACAAATGTATTTCTTATACATGTCAAAGACAGATTATAGCCACGTCCCAGGTGTTTTTCTTGAATCTATCCCTGATAAATGATCTCATATACAAACTGAGAACAACAAAATGTATATATTTATATGCACTGTATATATATATATATATATACACTGTAAATACAAATGTATGTGTGTATATATATATGTATATACTGTATATATTGCCACGAGCACTCTTAAAAGGTTTCTGATTTCTATAACCTTATAGTGTCATGCTTACAAATTATAACAATTACTTGTATCCTGTTTTTAATTTGTGGAATTTGAGACTTCAGGATGGTGATGGATTTCTTCCTTTGTGATTTAATATTCTTGTGACTTGGTAGTTTTTTTGAATATATGTATAAAGCAAAATCTCCCAGTCATGCTTTGGACGAAAATTTTTATGGTCCCCTAAGTTACATAGTGGAAGTTGTGTCCACTGTGCATTTCTGAGAATGCAGGTAGTTCTTTTCTCCATTTCTGGTTTCACTACTGTGATAACAGAAAAATGGGAATTTCCTTGGTAAGATTCAATTGTATAATTTTTCTCACGGTTATTAATCATAACATAGCTTAAAAATTGGGGTGAAGTAAAGCATCAAAATTATATTGAGATTTTTATTTTCTCTAGTCAATAATATTTTAAACTCCTGTCTACAAACCTAACCATTTCTGAAACTGTTATTTGACTCTGTTTTTCAAATGTTCATAGTAGATTGTCTACTTCTGTATGCATATTTTCATATATTATCAGCCTGGGTCATGATAATACTGGCATCTGTTACAGCATCAAGCATTGGGAAAATAATGTCGTGAGTGCAATGTTGATTAGACACATTACACTCAGGAAAATTCAATCAAATCTCATCATTTTCAATAATTTACCACCACACATGCTTATCTAGTTATGGATAAACAATTTAATTTTGAATGAAGCATTTGGAGGAATTTCTGTTTCAGGATGAAAGCAGAGATGAGAAGAACAGATTTGCTGTGCCCAACTCAAATGGGAAGATAGCTACATACTCCTAAAAATTTCTGTTAAATCTTGGGCTACTGTGAGACTAATAATAAAAAAAATAATCTAAATATTAAGAATACTCACTTTGAGTTTCCATTTTCAGCCTTGGCATACAGAAAAAGAGGAAAAGGGATGGTTACTCCTAGAAAAGATGATTTACCAAAGGGATAGATGATAGTTCAAGAATCACTGTTGCTCCTCTACCAATCCCTTGGTACCAGAATGGCAAGAGAAAACTAAGGGTGGCAATGAATGTAGTCCCTCTCTTTGCAGTCAAACTTAATTTGGTTTCAAAAATAATGAGTTTGTAAAATGTTAAGGAGACACAGCTCAGCATCTTTAATCCATTCCTGAATGCTTATTATTGCCACGGTTACTATCAGTATAAAGAGGTGTATCAACTGGTTGCTTCCAAAGTGGAGACCCCAATTGTACATTTTTAATAGCTAACACACAAAACACCCATCCCCTTGCCCCTCCTATCTAATACATACAACCTCTGGAGGCAAAACCCTAACAAATACTTTAAGAATCTAGAGAGAAAATTACTTATACTCAAAATCCTCCCTTGACTGGGTCCTTACACTATTCAGGTCTTAGTTCAAGCTTATTTCCTCAGAAAGGCCACCAATGAGCCCACCTCCTATGCCCACTCTCTATCCTATTTTTTCTGTTGCACTTCCTGAATAGTGCCTACCATTTTCTAAGTGTATCTTTTGATGTATTTGTTAATTTGTTTATTGTGTTTCTCTATCCATCCTACCCCCAGCCCCCAATGTTAGTTCCATGAGATACAGGATGTTGGTCTTCTTTTTTCAGAGCTCTATCTCCAGTGCCTATAAGTAGGCCTGACTTGTAATAGTTCACCCATGGTGGAGGAGATCCATACCAGAAAGAAATCTGCAATTTAGCAAAAGAATACTTTCTTCTCTTGGGTTCTTACAGCAACAGAAATAAGATAAACTAGAATAGGGTAATTCAAATAATGTGTTTTGGGTGCAAATCATAGTTTTGTAAATCAAAATCACATTTTCACATTTAACTATATATTAACTATTTCAGAGGTAATTTAATTTTCATTTTCATTTCTATTTCATATTTATTTGGCAGGGCAGAGAAATCAAATGCTAACTTCTAAATAGTTCTGTTCTGAGTATGAAATCGTTATCCAGAACAGAAGTACACCAGAAAAGCGGCAAGTTAAAGGAATTGTTAGTAGATAAGATATGTTATAATGCACATAATCACCCTACTAATTATCTACTTTAAAAATTCAAACTGTTGGTTTATCAATAATACCCAAGAATACTCAACTATCCTTAAAAATTAGGCCTGTAAAATCCTACAATCATGAGGTAAAAAGGATCCACAAATTCTTCCAATTCTATTGCAATTCTTTCAGGAAATGTTTTACTATAATCTCTGCTCCCTCCTCATTACCTCTCCCCACCAATAAATCTGTTCCTTTCTTAGAGGAAAAGAGTAACATCTCCTAGAAACTGAGAATCAACTTGGGCGAAGTAGAAAGACTATGCTTTTTTGAGCTGGACAGAGCTATCTCAGCCTTTTACTGCCTACAGTGATCTTAGAAATTACTTAACTTCTCTGAGCTCAGCATTGCTTTTTCAATCTGATCCTAGATACTCAAGATTTCCAGTAATCACTGAATAGAAGTGAATTTGTAGATATAGTCAGCTTCATAGTTCTCTGATAAAGACCTTACCGATGCTAAATATAGAGATTAGATTACCTCATGATTTCAACATGCAATCATCTAGCACAATGCTTTTTTCACTTCAAATTGCAGGTGCATACTTAGCTTACAGTATCTGGATACTGTGATGAAAAAATTTTCCATAACGCATGATTTAGGTCATGAGTAAAATTATTTGAAAATATTGTGGACTATGAAAGTATATTTGGCATATCAATACACATGGATTCACAGAAAAGCTGGAGGCAACTGAGGTCAGTTTTTAATTTTGTGCTGTATCTGCAGAGTGAATGCAACACTGTTGGTTATCTGTTCTGCACCTCAAGTTCACCATCTATAATGAAAAGAAATTTCAGTAGTTTAAAAAGGGATGAAAGAGAATGACTCATAATTCAATTAAATTCATAAAAAGCACCGAAGTACTAAGGCAACATGTATTCTATAAATGTGAACAGAATAAACTTTGTCAACTACAGAAGGGAGAAAGGATGGATGTGTTAGTATTTAAATATCCTTCTAACATATTTACTACAGAAGAATAAAGTTATTCTTCCTGTAGTCTATACTTCTAAAAGAGTGGAAGAGGTTACAGCAGTTTCATTTGTGTAAATGGTAACCTCAAAATCCCCATTTAGTGGAAGGACACAAGGACAAAGAGAGCCCATGAGCAAACTTACTGGGAGGTTGTAGTGGTGGTTGCTAGTAGTAGTAGTAAGTCAATCCAAAAGGACTCAACTGTCCTCAACTTGGAATTGTTCCCACTTAAAGCCAATAGTGCAATGCCATACAAATTCTCCTCTAATCCCATCCTTTCAAGAAAGCCAGAAACTGGTCTGAGACTGCTATTGGTCATTTTTTTTTTAAGGAAATGAATAGACACATATTTTTAAAAATCCAAAGGGCCATCTTGAAGTGAATAATTAATTAATATTTTTATGGTATTTGGTCAATAGCAAAGGTATATTTGAAATCATTTAATCAGACCTAATTCAAATCAGTTATCAAAATAAAAAATTATGATCAATAAAAATTATTTATTTAGAACTGGATTCTGGAAATAAATATACCTTTTATAATCAATGGAAATTAAAATCTGATATCAAAAAATGAATGTACTTGGGAAAAAAGCATAATATTTTCTTTTAACCTAGGTATATTCTATCCTGCCACTGGCAAAGATTCTAATAAGTATTCACTGCTTTGCCTGAGGCATCACACTAGCACTGCCAAAGATTTTGTTTGAACTATCTACTGATATAAAACACTGGCCATTTCTTAAGTAATGCTGAAATTACCTCTCCTATTTACTGCATAAATTTAAGGGATTAAAAAAAAAATCAATATTTTAATTTAATTTTCAGCTTATGTCTTTTTTTTTTCCTGCACAAATCCCCAAGCAGCCACACTTACTTAAATCTCAACATTCAGATTACCCTAACTCATTTTTTTTTTTTTTATCTTTAAAAAGTAAGTCAGGACCTATTTTACAATCCTGTCTTAGTGTTCTTAACAAAAAATGTGAATAGTAAATATTGTGAAAAGTTCAGAATCTTTCAAGAAAATATATCTTGAGAGAAATATATTCACACATTTTTACCCTAAATATACAAAAATGCATATATTTAGAAAATCAGAAAATATTATCATACATCCCCTTAAAGACTCTCAAAAGCAAAGGATGATACACATATTATTTTATAAACCATTATATGTTCAAAGCAGGAAAGAATAAAGGAATTATCCTTCTAGGAAATTGCAAATATCAATTGTTGTTTTTGTTTTGTTTTGTTTTTAACTGAAGAGGTATGTGGGAATCTGTGACTATTAGTAAATTAAATTGTCCTGTACTCCATAAATTTTATTTAGTCAACCTTCTGATCAAGTCACCAAACTCATATAAAGGCAGGAAAAAATGGTTCTTACAACTCAGAGAATTTATTTATGTTTGAATTATTTCTGAGTCTCCTAATACACTATAAGCTCAGTAAGACATGAATATAGACAATAACATATTTATACAATCAAATGGAAAGTGAATACAGTTTTTTCAATAATTTTTAAAGAGTACAATTATCTGACCTATTTAGACAATTGTGGTGAAGCAGCTTAAATTATTTAGAAAATGTCTCAGTGCTCCCATTACAGTTACAGTCTGAAAACATGAGAACGTTTGGTGAAAACAGCTTTTTTTAACACTCTCTTCTAAGATTGTTTTGGAAAATCTCAGTTACCTTCAGATTTCTTGAGTTCAGGATTAAAAACAACCATCACAATAAAACAAACAAGCAAAAAAAAAAAAAAAAAAAAGAGGACATTTTAATATACCAAGAGCTGGCATCACAATCAAAAATTTTTAGTGCTGAAGATAGGACAGCTTCAGCCACAGAATAAAATCTATGATTGGTTTTTTGAGCAAAAAACTGCTGGAATTTTTGACAGAAGGAACCATTATGCTCTGCAATGCAAATGACACAAATAGTAAGTTCTGAACATGACTTGCTGTCACATCCTCACCCACCCACATAACAGTGCCTTCCTAAACAAACTCTTCGGTAGTGTGGTGGGAAGAACTCAGGATATGAAATAGAAGACATGAGATTAAGGCTATACCTTGCTATACTTTCTAACTATGTGACCATAGGTAAATAGCTTAATCTAATTCCCACCTTAACATGACTGTTGATGTAAGAGTCACATAAGATATTAGACTTGAAACTGCTTTATGAAATAATGAACTACTTCATAGTTATTATTATCAGCAAATACAGTAAATGATTTCATTAGAAATCTCCACAATAACTTCAAGAAATTCTTGAGGGATGGAATTCTTTGAGACTGGCTAAATCCAGGACCTGACTGAAGTGGGCAATTCAATACTCAAAATAAATTTTTTTATGTTATAAATCATATGCTATAAATTAATAAGCATTTCTACAATATGATGATTGAAATAAAATATTAAAGTTTTAAAACTAACAAATTAAATCTGTTATTTTTTTTAAATTAAAAATTTCCAAAAATTTTCCACAGATTTTTGTTATGAGAGATTAACAGGTGAAAAAGAGTTGAGGGTAGGAATAAACAGCTCGACCTCAGTCTCACTATGGTGACATCACAGTAACTCAAACCCTAGTGTAATTTTGGTCTAAATGCATGCTTGTCCCTGGAGTTCTATGACAAAGAAGATAGTTCAACATACTACACAATATGTTATTTTTGATAATGCAAATCAATGTTGATGATGGTTTTAACATAGAGGTCAGGTTGTTGCCAAACATGCCACGAAGGCTAAGACTGATGTGTATAAAAGAGAGATTATTTGAGATATGGAAAAACAATAATGGTAACACTTCTTCCACAGAAGCCTCCAGAATTTTCGGCAGAAAAGGGGGCATTTGGCTTATCTCTAACAGTGGGGCCTTTCTAGCAATAGTCTTGAATCTTATCCGTGCTCTTCTAAAGTGTAAGTATACAGCATCCTCCTTTCCATGGCTGCCACATTGAGCTAATTTGAGTGGTTATGGTTAGCAAATGTATCTCTCTATTTCTCTCCCCTCACCCACTCTCCCTCTCTCTTAATTTTCCTACCTGTGAAGATGCAGGAAACAAAAAGTTCAACAAATTTATTAAGAGTTAAGGATTAATTACATGCTTAGATACAAGCAGAGCAAAATTTTAAATGATACAGAATAACACATAAAGACACTCTCAAGATAACTATTACTAAAGTCTACTTTCTTCACCTTAAATCCTTTTTGGAAAAGATTGGGAAATAAATACAAATTCTCTTATCACAACCAAAAGTTAATGAATGAATGAGTAAAACACAAAAATGCAATGTTTAAAATGGATGAGTATAAAACAATTAATTTAAATATACAAATTATTAACATGAAACAGTTATATTACAAATGAGAGAGATTTGTAATTGAGGAGCAAATGACTCAATGGTAAATATTTGCAACGACTAAGCTAAGGAGTGTTTTTTGAATTCTTGCTTATTTTTAGATAAACATGATGTTCTCTTCAAAGTGCGCATATAAACCTGTAATTGCTAGAGCAAATTAAAAATTTATAGATATGAATGGTTAGGACTAAGTAAATCAGAACACAGAGTAAAAGATGATATTTTCTGTATTTTAAAACTTCAGCTTCTGTGTGAGACCAAAGGAAGAAATGTTTATTTTGTCCAAAATTTAAATTTTCTGTAGCACACTATCTAATTTAACTTGTCTGGTCAGTTTATTTAAACAACCTAATTACATGGAAGCTACAATAGAGAATGATATCTTGTTATTCTGTTCAAGTTATCATAATACCCTGATACATTCCAGAGTATTTTGAGCAGAAAATAAAAAAAAAAGTATTTGCAGAATCCCTTGAGGACTGGAGAAAAAATGTGGAACTATTAAACTTCCCTACCCGGGGAATTCCTGATATTCTCTCACGCATTAGGGATTCAAATTTAATAAATCAAGCCCTTGATCTTGAGGCTAGCCCTTATGAAACTTATTTCTGTAATGGCGAAGCTAAGCCTACTTATAATTATACCTAAGAGTCACCCCAGAGAACCTCTTTTGTTGCTCAGATATGGCCTCTCTCTGTAAGCCAAACTCTGCAAATAAACTTACTACCCTCTCCCTTATGTGGGGCATGACTCCCAGGGGTGTAAGTCTCCCTGGTAACATGGGACATGACTCCTAGGGAAGAACTTGGCCCTGGCATCATGGGATTGACAATGCCTTCTTGACCAAAAGGGGGAAGAGAAATGAAACAAAGTAAAGTTTCAGTGGCTAAGAGATTCCAAGTAGAGTTGAGAGGTCATTTGGAGGTTACTCTTATTCAAGCTTCAGCCAGATAGTGCTAATTGCCACAGTATGCCAAGCCCCAACCAACAGTATTCCTAAAAACCCTAAAGAATACCCTGGACTCTATTTAAGACTCTATAAAAGTTTTACCTATTAAGTTTATTTTTTCAGAAATGTAAAGCCTCCAGATGGCTTCTCTGCCAGATAAGCCCTGAAACCCAGAGGTACCAGTCTCTCCAAGAATATCAACTAGTTTCATTCTTCTACCCCATAATGTTGACACCCGTTTTCAGGACAAAGAAGTTAGAATGGTCATTGCCCAGGTATCTCTAAGATTGAGAGAATGATCAAATGAGAGGGAGGAGTTGTAAGTGAGAAGTTAGGATTCAACAAAGATTATGACTACTGACTCATTATATGGATATATATATATTTTTAAGTTTCTCAAGTATTGGAATAACCAGAAGGAAATACTTGAAATCATTGAACTGTAATCCAGTAGCCTTGATCTTTGATAATGACTGTATAACTATATAGCTTTCATCTTATGATTGTGTGATCGTAAAAATCTTGTGATTGACTCCCCCTTTATCCAGTATATAGGTAAATGAGTAATAAAATAAAGATAGGCATGAAAAAAAATAATAGGTTGGGAATGTGGAGAAAAAATACCCCTACATAAACTATGGACAATAGTTAATAATAAAATTTTAATAATCTTTCATCAATTGTAACAAAGTTAATTTATGTTAAAAACAAAGAATTACAAAAAGTACTATGATCAATCGCAATAAATTTTCCTCACCATGCAAGTGTTGGTGGTAGGGAGGTGTACGGGAATCCTGTATTTTATGCATGATTGCTCTGTAAACCCACAACTTCTTTATTAAAAAATTAAAAAAATAAAAAGTTGTAGAGAAAGAAGAGCTATATAGACCACGTTAAACATTTTATTACATGCTTTCAGAGTAGAAATATGATGATAGTAGTGAAGACAATGATGGTGATAAAGGAGAAGAAGAAGAAGAGCTAATTCATCATTTCAAATTGCTTTGGTAAACTGACAACTCTAACTGACAGATGAGGAAATGGAGCCTAGCAGCACATGAGGGGGTGCCCAATATCTCATAGCCAGTAAGTAATAGTGCAGAATGTTAATCCAGATCTTGTTTCCAAACCCCATGATCTTTCCACTAATATATTGCCTCTTTATTCCACAAAACCAGGTATATGTAGTAAAATGTGCCATATGGTTAAAGTAGAAATTACTAAAGCCAGTATTGAGAGTGCTATAGTATTTATAAAAATTTAAAAAATCTTTTCTAAAATGATTGCTGTTAGTAAATTTCTGAAAGGCAAAAACCTTCTTTGAATCCCCCTAATTCTTAACACAGAAACTTGGCAGTGAGAAATTGCTTCCAAAACTGTCAGGTGAATTGTGTACTATGAAGGAAAGAAGAAACTATAGTAAAACACAGGAAAACTAAGTCATATGGAAGGAGTCAGTGAAGGCCTTTCTGAGGAGGTACTGTCTAATAAATAAGAATATAATACTTCACTGCAGAAGAGCAACAGATAGCCATTCATTTGTTTACAACTGAAGTCTATTCATCATCCTTGACCATGTCAAACAATTCCAAATTCATTCATTCAGTCCACTCTCCAGCTTGGGAATGTTGTACTTTCTCCTTTCTAGTTACTTAAGTCTCATGTTTCATGTTCTTTTCAAGGACCAGCTCAAGTTCCCCCACTTTCTAGCAACTTCCTGGATCATAGAAGCTGTGAGGTCTCTGTCTCTGTAGAATATCTTTAGCACTTACTGACTTTTCAGCAATGGCAAATGGGTTACATCTTACATGCCTATTCCCCTCAATTTGTAGTGGTTGTTCATAACGTTGTCTTCAGGAGGATTTGGAGGCCAAGTTTTGGCTTTGTGGCAAAAAGAACTATCATGGACTATTAATGTCATTCATGGGCAGTGAATGAAACTGCCTTATTTATTTACTTTAATAGTATTCATTTGACACTGAATCTAGGTGTAGAGCATGCATTTGACAGTCAAAGTACCTTATTTTGTTATTTTTTAAGAAAATTTCTATCATGTCTCTACATGAATACTACAAGATTCTTGTAATCAAGGGTCATGTATAATTCTGAATGGCCATACCATCTAGCCATGCTTTGCAAATAATAGGTATCTACTGATGATAATAGAATAACCTTTTTAGAATTTGTGCTTATTATTATTATTATTTATAAATTTCACTTATCTCTTAGTTTCTCTCAAAACATTATCAATGCTAAACCCATTTTAGAGGAACTGTATAACATAAACTATAAAATTTAGGTAAACATATCCTCTTTACAATCATCAGATTGACTTAAACAAGGAAACTGATAATACTTAAGGATTAAATATATGCCTTCAACCAAATAATATAATGGAACAAAGAAGATAAGGTAAACAGAAGTTTAAAAATGGATTTAAACCTTTTTCAAAAAATTCAAATCCTTATCTTTTTAATATATCTTACATATTTACTATGTCCTAGAAATTTTATCCCTTGTTTAGTAGACAGCATTTCTTTGCACCTAAGTGTTGAAGAAATCCATGTCAATTAGTTTAGAGCTCACATTAGAGAAATAGTCCCATTTTTACATCTCCTCCCTGGTAAGGAAGTGCATTTATCATATTCCATAACAGCTCACAGTTTGTTTTACATTAACTGCTCAAAGTCTGTGCCAGTAAAACTGTGCTGGAACAGCAAATGAATTTGGTGCATTTATTTATATGATTCTGCATACCACAGACTACCCAGTCCTCTAATGATAAGAGAGCCCCAAAGCCACCTGATCACCATTATACACCCTTATTTTTTGGACTACCATGGTCAGTACTGTCAGGATTTAAATGCAAAGAAGAAAGAGAAGGAAAAGTATACTTGAGATCTAATCACAAAAAAGAGTTTTATTAATTCAGGCACCAGTGATGATGTGGCTAGGTTGGAAGGGGAATGAGATATAGGATATGGAGTGCTTTATCTGCTCCAAGACCAATGCTGGTTTTGGCACTTTTCTTACTCTAGTGAGTGGCAAAAAAAACAAGCAGGTGCTAGCAATCTGAGCGACCACATGCCAGCTACAGCTGCTTCAAACTGATTCAATTACATCTGCCTGAATAGTCCCAGGACATCAAACCAGCTGAAGAGATCCATAGGTTTTAAGGATACCGAGTCCATCCTGTTGTACAACTGTCCTTGAGATAATCACCTGCAAATCCACAGGTTTTGAAATAAGTGATCATTCTATCTCCAGGCATAGAAGAAAAGGCAAATAAAATGTGATTTTTATTTACTTTGAAATTAAAAATTGGTTGGAGAGAGCACAAAAGGCCCTTTTGAATTTTCATGTTTAAAATCTGACAATAGCTGAAGTCTTAACAATACCTTGAAACAGCCTGATTTTGTGAGAACATTTCCCAAATCATTGGGTACAGCACATTTGCAGAACATGCTCTTGGGATCCGGACTTCGCTCCAAACCTTGTTTGTACAAAAAGGGGCCAAGCAGCTGGGAAATTCTGGAGTGGAGTGTGTCCTCATTAGTTCCCATCTGCCACCAGAACTCAGCTCATGGCAAGTTTGGCTAAGTCCTGGTGTACTCAGGTCCAAATGTGGGTCAGTTTTAATTACACTGTACAGAATTCAGTGTGCAGTTTTTAAATCCTTATTATATAGCACAGAGGAATGGGAAGCTCTCCAACTAATCAATGATTTAAAAGTATATATAAAATTATTAAGCCAGGCTAGACAGGTGGGGAAAAAAATCTTATAGATGAGAACAAGGGTTAAGAGAATTATTAATGAAATTGGGTCATGAGCAAGTTCTGCTTTAAAATTTCAAAGTGAGAAACAAACTTTTTTCATTTGATATATGGGAAATTATATAAAGTATACACAATGTCCCTTGCTCTTTACTATGGATGAGTAGCAGTAAGACTGTGGCCAGTTTATAGTAAACACCTACAAGAGAACTTGCTTTCACATAAACAGAGATATTCACTGTTCTGTCATTCTTCATACCCCCAATCCTTTCAATATTTGTCATTCATGGCAGGGATTGTCAAAAGAGGGAAAAATATCACAAGCTACCTATTAAAGAGCTCATGTGCTTAGTAGCAGACCCTGGGCATGACTTGGCTCTCAATGCCATCCATACAACTGGGGCCTGAATCAATCCATGCAGTCTATGTCCAGAATCCATCCTGTCCAAAATCTTTATCAGGTGCAGGAGAGCTAAAACACTAAGCCTTCCAAGACAACTGTCAGCAAAAATTCAGGAGTGAGGATGTAGGCAATCTAATGAATAGGCATTTGTGCAATGGCATAGTGCACATTTTTGAGGGATATAGTATCCCTTGATACAAGTTCTAATCACAAAGAAAAAACTTAAGTTCTCAAATATTTTGGGGGCTTGTGACAGAATCGTTATAGAGTTTATCCACTGATACGGCAGTGTGGAATTCTGGATCTGAGTACCAGCATTAACACTTGCAAGCTATATGATCTAGGACAAATTGCTTATCTTCTCTGAAATTCAGTTTTCTCATCTGTAAAATGGGGCACATAATGTCTACCTAATAGAGTTGTACGGATTATGACTATTATATACATAAAACATCTGGAATATGGAAGGCACTCAATAAACATTAGTTATTATTAACCCAACAAATTAAAAATTCCATTTATCATCAATTTTACCTTGATTCATCGTGGTCAAAACTGTCTTAACTCTGTGGAACAGTGGTTTATTCCATATATTATCTAGTGCTTTTCCCCTGACCTCTTTTCTGATTGCTGTTCAAAAAGATACTGCTGCAATGTAAACAGCCTGGCTGAAGAAAACGGTTTACTATCATTAAAATCATCTAGCTTTTATTAAAGGTAATTAAGAGAAATTCACATATACAAATTCACAAATTCACTTTTCTACTTTTGAGGAAGTTTGCATAAGAGGGTATTAGGATATTTTACCACACTAATTTTCTTCTCAGTTTAAAAGCAAAAAGGAAAGCCTTATATAGCAATCTACTCAGTGAAAACCATGCCCACTAAACCTGAGGTTGCTTAATTGTTACCACCTTACCAACAGAATCACCTTTAATTTTCTAGGATGCATAAAAGAGTACATGGCTTAACTGGTGAATAGGGGATCTTCATAGTTTTCAGGAGTTTGGTTTTAAGGGTATCTGACTTTCAAATGAGTGGTGACAGTTGTCTGGGATTGTATCCATAGCAACTTCCATTGCAAAACACACTTCCATAATCAACAGATTCTGAAGGTGATGTGATTATCCCAGTTTTAAGTTTTCCTTTAAGCAGCCCCACCCTTTCATGGAAATATAGCATGCATAGTTAGAAATTGAGTCTAACCATGCTGAACTAGATACTCTACAGTTATCATCAGAGGCAAGATAAACTTTGCCAAAATCCCACACTTATTCTGATTCTTCATATTGCCCATCATAACAACTTTTGTATTTTAACAAAAGGAAAACAAAAACATATTTAAGGAATACTAGTGGCTGTTGTGCACAAAATATTGTGTATACCTAATCTACCTTAATCCTCACATCTACCATTTAAAAGGTAGGTGCTTTTACCATCATATCATAGATGAGAAAATTTGAGATTTAGTAAGGTAAGGCAACCTTGATCAGGTCACATAGCTACTGAATTGCGGAACTGGGATTTCAGTTCAGTTCAGTAGGACTCCAAAGCTCCTAAATTCAAACTCAAGTGAGAGATTTAGAATCCAGATATGCTAAAAGCATCACTGGCTTCCAAAAAATTTGATTTATTTAATGTATTCACAGATTCCTTTAAAACATCTGTGGACACATAAATAGTAGATGTCTTGCTAAGCCTAACTCAGTTTAGTCTCCTTATGAAGAAATCATGCTATTTACAAACACAAAATGAAAGGCTTCAATCAATTTAGATGAACTCAAACCCATTGTAAGAATACCTGAAGATCCTTTAGATTCAGTATACTGATACCCTGTCTTTTGGTTAGTATTTCAGCAATTTGACATAATCCTTTTACTAAATGGATTGTAAATGATAATAATCATTTGGTGCAATCAACTCTCCAATCACTAGTAGAACATTTTTTTTTAATTGTACTATTTTTCAACATGAGATTTCTCCCCCTAGATCAAGAGTCAAGTGTTCTGGATTCAAATTCAGCATCTCTTCCTACTGGACTGTGTAACACTGGCAAGCACCTGAACCTTTCTGAACTTACTTTCTCATCACGGGTAAAACAAAGATGTTAGATAGATGATCATTAATAACTCTTCAAGTTTAACACTATGATTTTTAGAAACTCTTCTAAAGCTTTTGATAAACTAGATAGCTTTTAACAATGTCCAGTCCAGGATCCTTTCCTACCAGAAAATTAGATGGTCTCTCTTCAGAGTCTAAATTGTAGTTGTGGTAAGGTGGTGGTAGTGATGGTGAATGGGGCAATGGTGAAACAGCTAAGACCACTGAGGGCTTACTATGTGCCAGCCACTGGCTTGAGAATTTTACATGTATTGCTTTATCTAGCTCTTATTGCACAGCACTACAGGAAGTAGATACTATTACTTTTTCCAGATTTGCTGATGAGGAAACAAGGACACAATGACTTAGACACCTTGCCTGAGTTCATATTACTCATAAGCAGTAAAGTAAAAAACAGCTCTGTTGATATACCTTTGTATCTCCTGCTAGTTTATGTCCTCTTTGAGGGCAAGAACTTTGTTTTTATTCATCTAGCCTAGGACTGTCTGTCAAAGAGAAGGCATTCATTTACCGTGTGGAATATAAGGAAGGAAGGAAATGAGGAAGGAAGGGAATAAAGAAAGAAATTACATTTAGAGCATTCTGTTTTCTCAGTAAATGCTGGCTTTCTTCCTTTAGCCAGAAATCTCAAGGAAACTTACAATTATACCCAGGAGTCTAGGGTTTGGTGATTTCTTCTTTCTAGGAATTCCATATCATAATTCTTAGTACAGGCTACTGATGCTGCTGCTAATATCTCACTTAGTGATTAATATTCCAGCTAACACACATCCTTGGCTCATCTCTTAAGTTCTAATGCTGAGACTGAGACTAGGAGAGGAACCCACTTTAATCTACCACACCAAGGTTTGGAGAAAAAAATACCTCTAACCCACCGGTGTAAGCTAAGGTGAAGGTAAAACTGTTCCTGAAGGAAAGGTATTTCCAAGCCTAAAAGTACGCATGAATGTCATCAACCACTGGTACTAAAATATGAGAAGTCTAAACAAGACTCTTTGATGAAATAGATATTGGCTCAATATATAGCCTGTGCCAGTCTCATGGGACAGCCTCCTACACCATGAAAAATGGAAACTTAAAGGGGCCTCTCTAAAACAGGTCTTAACCACCCCAATTTGACTTTATGTCTGTTTGGCTTTACCTCTATTTACAGTTAGAATTTAGTGAATAATATAAACTATAAATATGTATACAGTAAACACAGGCCCCATTACTTCTGCTTAGCAAAACACCATTTTTTTAACATGACCTGATCTTACCTGACCAGAAGAAAGTCAACACCCAATTTTATTTCTGTTTTCAGTGAATAAAGGTAGGAAAAGCAAGTGCTGAGGAAATCTAAGGCATTATTATAGAACACAGATCTGTTTATTCTTATGCTGCAAAGTATGTCCAAAGTGACAAGTAACTTGGCCATTTAATGCCTCAGCTTTGTGTATAAAATAGGGATAATACAATGATTTTTCTCACAGGTAACAAAAAATGAATATAAAGCATATTGAAAATAGTGCTACGCAAATTCTTGATGATAACAATGAGATAGGATCACCTCTTACATGTTAATTTCTCTTATTAAGGACAGGACTTACTGACAGTCTCATGTCTGTCTATTCAGTAGCATGAGAGCTAAAGTAAGTCCATCAAGACTCATCCTAAACGTATAAGTAAAAGGTTTCTGGGACTTTCTATCTGTCTATTTCCAGTACAACTTTAGAAACATTTCATTCATATATGCATTCATTCAGCATTTATTGGCCACCTGCTATGTACAAGGCATGGTATTAAGGGTTTGTGGACAATTCTCTACTCAATCTTTGTATCTATGTTTCCTACTCCTATAGAGCTTAAACTCATGTTATAAAGACTTTTTAAAAAAAAATTCCAAATGAGTCAATAAAGGAAAAAATATACCAGCTCTAAGACTTGAGCTTTATGTTACTAAACACTGATGGGAATTCCTTCGTGTTTAAAATATATATATATATATATATATATAAAGATTATAACAATCATTTGATAAGTTCTCAATATCTAGAATTTGTGAATACCAAATAAATTGTTTAATTAAAAAAATTTTTGCAGCTTTTTGGATAGCATTTATAGAGCCTACCCCAACTACTGTAAGAAACAGTCTCTAGTAGCTTTTCCATATTAAAAATACAGATATTTGTCAAAAAAATATAGAGAGCTATCAATCATAAATCTTAATATCTTTACAGGTAACAGGGGGCAACACCCTGTTACCCAGTGATTAGGATTTGATGAAATTGAAAGATAGTATCCCAGCCTTAAAATCTACATCTGGATTTTAGCCCCTCTTCTAGTCTTACTACTTAATTTTCACTCAAATGCAACAAAGACACATGCAAAAATCAAGAAATCATCTTACAATATATTCTTAAAATTTCTGAATATGCCCCATGTGTCCACTAATAGCCAAATGCTTTCAAATCTGTTCAGCTAAATGGATCAATAACTACATCCAGCTTCACAAACTGGGTTTGCCAACATGGTGAAATTGAGCCAAACACAAAGTGCCTCTCCCACGACAAAAATTATCAACCCAGTTATCTGGAGAGATCCGTTCTTCCCAGCTAACCTTTGGAGAAGTTACCATAAACACTGTTTAGGGCAGTCAACAGCTACTTATAAAATATTTGAGACACAGAATAAAGGATTTGAGGAAAATATTTGGGAGCTAAAACTAGTGAGTTTTATAATAAACCAATGTAATAGTTCAAAGTCTACATCAAGTAGGAACCTTTCAAACTCAGAGTACACAAAATACATAACAGCACAAGCAAACTGCTAACAAGCTTCTCTGTGTGCTCACTAATATGACACAGCTGCAAGCAACAATTCAGCAGGTGCAACCAAGCTTTTAAGAATTCCTGCCTGCTGCCCAGGAACCACACCACCTCACATTTGAGATTTTAAACAGGTGCAAACATTTTTTCCCATTCCTCCGGTGCTTGAAAACAGTACAGCAGACAGTACATCTGCAAGCACTCCTTACCTAAAGCAACCACCACAGAAAATAAACTCAAAAGCAGTAAAAATGTTTAGAAATAAAACAACAATGTCAAAAACTGTGGTTTTGCAATAGTTTGACCTCACATCAGCAGTTGCCCCAATTTCTATAAAACACTTTCTAATGTCTTCCTCAGAAGAATGTTTTGTAATTAAAATTATTCTGCTTTATCAAATCTTAGAAATGTTTATTTGACTCTTACAATAGAGTGAAATGCAATGTATATATAAAATGTACTATCCTTTGAAGATGTCAATATTTATAAGTACTCAAAAATTAACATTTTCACATTATTAAATCTGTAAGCAATTTTAAAGCACAAAAATGTAATAACTTGTCAATTAATATATAGATTTACATAGTTACAGGTAATTCATATACATACCTGAACAGCTACACAGCATAGACAGACTTGCAATTTATCAGGCACTCTGAAATGCAAAATTAAAGTATAAGTAAAAATTAATTTTCTGAGTTGAAACCAGTATTTATGTTGAACATTATTAATATTAAACTGGTGAAAAGAGCGGAAAAGTAGGAAAGACTTCAGGGCTTAAATAGATGAATTATTTTATATCTATATTTTCACCATAGGATATTTCAGATCACCCTAAATTCACGTGTACGCACACACACAATCTGTTAGCAGTGTTATCAGAATCAAGTACTGGTAAGGGACTAAGACTCACCACAGTCTCTGAAACGCAAATGCTTTCACTAGAAGAAGAGGCAAACACTTAAAAATGATTTTTTTTTTTTTTTTTGGTATTCCTCCAAGACTACTGCCTTCCTAATACAGATATGACTGCTACTCTCTAAAATGAAACCACTCAGATTCATCTGTACTCAGGATAGAATATTGGTAAGGATGAAAGGTGCTTTTGTAGAGCAGTCCACAAAAAATGCATAAATAAATAAAAGTAAATTTTGAATGTTCATTAACTTTAAGTTACACCAGCAACTAGAAAAACAGATTGATCTGCTGCAATAGGGAATGCTACAGCTACACAAGATATAATGGATAATGCCTCAACCCAGCACACTTCGAGAAAACTGTCAGTGAAGTAGATGTCATTTTATCAGCTTAAACAAAAATATGCAGGTTTTACAAGTAGACTTGAAAAATATTAGGATGTAGGTGGAAAACTGTACTGCAGTATGTGCCTTCTAAACTACTATGACCCTTAAAAATATTTCATAATCCTTTCTGAAAATGTTTATTTTGTATACTTCTGAGCATAGTTGATGACAGCAACATATTCAGTAGGTCTACTTGACAATACAAAGTATGTACAGATAATAATCTATTTTGATGATGGCTCAATGAAATAGGGACTAAGACTAGCAATTTATCAGGCACTCTGAAATGCAAAATAAAACGCATACAGTTCTACTGAGGGTGTGAATGCTAAATATTTTCTGGAAAGCTATTTGATAATATGTATCAAGTGCTTAAGAAAGTCCAAACAATTTTTTTACACAGTAATTTTAGTTCTAGGAATCTATCTTACATAACTGAAAACCAAAAAAGATTTTTATAAAATCTATGATAGTGAAAAGCAGAAATGACCTTAAATGTCCAACAGTAGAAAAATAAATAAAGCATAATATATCCATATGAAAGAATATTTTGCAATAATTCACAGTGTAACTTAAAAGAATATTTTAAATTTCATGACAAAGTACATATATTAAATGTTACAGAACCAGGTAGGTACAAATTGAATGGACAGTATGAAATTACATAGATGAGGAAAAAGAAAACAGAAAGACCACATAAAAATATTAAGTGGTTATAGCTGGATGATTAAATTATGCATGATGTTAATTGTTTTCTTCTTACTTTCATTTACACATAGTTCTTTACACTAAACATATTACTTACATAATAAGAAAAATATTAGTAGGCAGGGTAGAGGTTAAAGAAAAAAGTTTAAAATGCCATATGGAAATCATAAATCTAAACTTCCTAAGAGAAATAAATTAATTCAGTCACATGTAAAAGCCACTAAGCTTTTATCTACAGTAAGAAACAATACTCACAGCTTCCTCATGGGGTATATCCAGGATCTCTTTTATTCCACTGCTTTGGAGTCTACACCAGTAATTAAATAACACATTTTTAATATCTTAGTGAGAATTCTTTAATTATGCAGTGTGAAGCAATGGCAAAAACAATTTAAGGTGATAAATCTGTTTCACCTGGTACAGACTAACTTATTCACTAAATCAGCAACATTTAGTGAGCATCTATTATACCCAAGGTGCTGTGTTTGGCATTGTGAGATGATAAAAGATACGTTAGTATATGTCTTACCCTCATAGCGCTAACAACTTAAAATAGCCAAAAATGTGTATAAACAGCTGACATAAAGAAGTAAACACAATACAGTTCAAGGCATTTGTGACATATCTGGTACACTTTAAAGCAAGAAAACATATATCAAGTTTATTCTTTTATAGATATAGATATTGAACAAAAACTGACATGCTTCCATCTAAGATCCAGTCAAGGCAATATAAATAACAAAATTATGAGTACTAATGTGTATTACTTGTAAAATGATTAGTAAATAACTTTACTTTGGGAATTTAATTATTTTTCCTTATGTGATCTACTTTTTGTTAATAGAGTGTTATATAATAGGAGATCAGGTATGAAGGACTATTCATCCAATCTAGGATGCTGGATGTATAACATTGTATCAGGTTGCATAAGGCCATGTAAAGCATATGCAGAATTATTAACAAGATACAGTTTTTAATTGGCAACCAAAATAAATGAGTTACTTGTTAATCTTGCTTAAAGACACTGTTACGAAAGAACAGTATTACATTTTACAAGTAATACACATTAGTACTCATAATTTTGTTATTTATATTGCCTTGACTGGATCTTAGATGGAAGCAGGGAAAGAAAAGGAGATAGGGTGTGGATGTTCAAATTCTGACAAAGGTTGGGGTGAGAGGCAGCAAACCATTTTTACAATGCAGATAAAATGACACAGCATTCTCTCAACAGCAGTTCAGTTTCCCTTGTGGCCTGGAACCATAATTGGCATTTGCCCCTCTGAAGCCAGTGCCACACGTGGTTCTGAAGTTTGGGTAAATGAGGTCAGCCTGTGTGAAGTAGTGCCAAGCACCAAGAGAAGCTATTTGTGTGATCAATCATCCGTAGATCCAGGGCTCATAGAATTCTTGGGAGCAGTAGAATTCCACACATGAAGTAAAATGATGGTTAAGTGCTTTGATTTTGCTTTTGCTTTCAGAAAAACCTGGAATTGAACTCCAGCTCCTCTCTTCAATTCTGTGATCTTGAGCAAGTTACAGTTTTCTTGTCTGTAAAACGGTGTTCATGTTATCTACCCTACTGGATTGTTTGTGTGGATTGTATGTTACAAAGGAAGTAGCACAGCACCCACCACAAACCAAGCATTTATGAGAAAGTGAGAGGAAGTTTGTCTCTTTAAGCTAAGCATCACTTCTCTGATGTAAGGAATAAGGGGATAAAGTTGACTTGCTCAAGACATCACCCAATAGACCAGCAGCTCAATAAAGAGTCAGTCTTATGTGGAAGCTCACAGAACAACTCTGAATCAGGAGCTCTGTAACAATATTAATAGACACTATAAGCAATCATAACCAGTATTTTTAATCACCATTGCTATCACTGAAGAGGAAAGCAGTAGACTCAAAACAGTAAGTGCAGCAACACTGTCCAACTTTTCTCAGTGAAAAATGAAGGCTCATTTTCCACATAGAACAATCAGGAAATGAAAAATAGGTACAAAATGAATGTAATTACTCAACTGGAAACTGCCCATGGAATGGAGTGGTGAGCTTCTTAAAAATCACATGTAGTCTAAAGAGATCCCACAAAATACCTGAGCTCACATATAATGTAATGTTTGCAAAATAAGTCAAAAACATTGCAGTCAGTTTTTCTCTCAGGGCTTGGAAGAAGTGGATGAATAATGATGTTGTTCTAGTCCTTATCTGTGGGGTTTTTTGGTTTGTTTTTTGTTTTTCCTTGGGAGTTTAGAACAGACCAAAAGTTTTTCAACGGTGCCTTTAGATTGTCGTGGAGACTAAATCAATCCCAGATTTGGTTGGGTCATATGAAGGTAAAGTTACTGTCAGCACCATTCCAGATGGGGTTATACTATAGAGAGTTTATTTATATTGTTGTTTAAGTTCTGTTTATTTCCAGGTTGGCAAATTTGTGTTCTCCAACTGGAATTCAACAGGTCCTACTCTATGCTGTGGAATGCAAGAAAGTTTCTCTCTCCCTACTGGTTGGGTCTGACTGGGATGGAAGGGAAAGGTACTTAACTGTGCCTCTCAAGCCATGGTAAATCTAATACGTAATACAATTAGCACACTGAAAAGGACCTCACCTGGGTTCTGTGGGGCAGTGGCTCTATAAAAAACGTTCTGAACCTAAGTTTAGATTAAAAAATTATTTCCTCCAAGGCTGAGCAAGCATCCTCATGACTATTTTAAGGACTTTACATTTTAAATTTAACCTATTTTGAGAAAAGACACTACGTGATCCAAAATTCTTTTATTTATTTTACTCAATGTGTTATTAGTTCTTCTGGACCCACTATGAAGTTGTGTGTCCTATCATTATTCTTATATTGTTATTATAAAATGTAGACCTTAATCACTGGTAAATACAATTTTATTTATTTTAAATTGAGGTGTCCTACATCTGGGGTTTATTTGAACAGAAAGTCCTATGAAGAGTAAGAGGAATTATAATTTTAAAAGTGTACTTGAAAAACTTAATTATGCTTTTTTTTTAAATTGCTGAGCAAGATTTAGACTTCACACTTAAAAAACTATCAACTTATCAGAAAGAGAAAGTAGAAGAAGCAACAGTTATCTATATATCTACTCCTTGAAGGGGAAATAGATAAAGGGTAATTAGGAAGGAAAAGGAAATCATACGATAAATGCCCATTAAGCCAAGGGCACAGCTGGTCTGTCTAGACCTTAGGTCAGAACAGCCATAACAGAGCTACAAAAGGCAAGAATAACTAAGCTAAGGAAAAAAATCAAACTCGGCTTGAATTTTCTGGTATTAAGAGCTACCACTTAAAATGAAACAATTCTATATCATTTTTATGGGTAAACATGATGAATATGAATTATCAAGAAACCTGATCTATAATATACCAACTAATGATATACTAATTGATAATAAATATATTTGTCCTGGAGTCAACATCACAGTGTATTAAGGAGAAAAGATTTTATTTTTTCCATAGGTGATTTTATTTAAACTTGACTTCTTAAGTGAAAGTTTTAGACCTAGTCAAAAAAAAGAGAACAAAACTAGAATTTAGATAAACATTAATAAATATATTTTCAACTCTCAACTTGCAATTATGATTATGAAAGGGAAAATTTATTCTTACAGAATACAAAAATTCTACTGTCCTGTTCCTACATATCATTAGGATTTTAGCTTAGATATTACCTCCTCCAGAATTTGACTCCCCATGCTTATTAATTTTGTCATAATATTCATTACATGTACTGTAATGGTCTTCCACGTAAGACTAAACTTTAGGACGGGTTTTCTAGTCCTTAACACCATGCTTCATGCATAGCAGGTATGCCTTAAATATTGGTTAAATGGATATTGAATGAATAGTGTTACCATATATTCCTGATGATTAAGAAAGTCCATACTGCTTAAAAACTTAGGGAATCACATTCCTAAACAAATTCTTTTTCAACCTTTTCAGGATTAATCTTGCAACTTCTTTTCATTTTCCCTCCTACTTTTCCTCTTAATTATTACAAAACAAACTGATGAAAATCTGGGTCTCAAATTTTACTCCAGCTTACAAAGCCTGATGGTTTGGCCCCGGGGTGGGCAGAGGTGAGCAATCAAATCCCACTCATTAACAGACACAGTGTGGTGGAAGCAGCGACAAAGAGCCCTACAGTTCCAAATCAATTTTGTCATTCTACTACTTTCTTAGAGAGGCTCCTTCTCTGAGAAAGATCTCTCAGAGAAGTGTTTTCTGAAACAGATCTCTCCACTCTTTTATTTTTTGTGGCATTTATAACACTTTGAGTTATTTGTGTGACTACTGGTTTATGTGTTTTTCTCTCTGTTCCTTTCTAGACGGTGCACTACTACTTAAAGATGTCTATCTTTGGTCAGTACTCTATACTTGGGGTCTAGTTTAGTGCCTGAAACACAATAAGCACTCAATAAATATTTGTCAAATGTATAAATATGAGGTTTGGAGCAGCATCTTTCAATCAAAAGAAGTTGTAAAACAGGTGAGTATACCATTGTTTTCTTTTCATTTCAACTCTACCACATGGAGGCCTCAATGCTGTAGGTAATCTTTTATTGTAAGTTCCATTCAACCAATGGCAAGTCAGGAAAAGCAATTCTAGTTAGGTTGGAGGTAGGGTATCTAAGGGAAACAATGGAATCATAATTAAAACAGCAACAACTTCAAATCAGAAGTTTTGGGTTTGAATTCTAACTTACTAGGTATATATATCCTAGGGGAATTAACAACCTCCATAATACTCAGTTTCATCATATTTAAAATGGAAGGATTTTTATCTAACATACAGGGCATTTTTGGCAATTGAATGAGATTATATATACAAAAGCAGCTGCTTGCATAATTCATGGCATTTAGGAGGATGGGCTCACAATAAATTAGTCCCTTTACACCGGCCAGCCAGTTTCTACAGAAAGATAGATTTGACTAAATGTCCCAGGATCACAATTTTACATAGGGAAATAAGGAAGAAACAAGGGCTTGGAGGCAGAAAAATAGTAAGTAGGTGTTAGGGACAATAAATTAGAAAGTGTAAGACAGCATAGTGGGAATATCACAGCAGTTAGAAATGGAAAACTATTTTAACATGATAGAATAATTGCCAAGAAATCTATTAGCTTTTCCCTTAGGTGACACAGGCTTTCCCTCATATAAATAAAATAATTGATGCTATTATAGTTAGGAGAAGAATCAAATGAAACATACATTAAACACATATTAGAGACTTAACATTCTTCACATGATTTCACATGCTGGACTCTCAGTCTGTGAAAATATAGCCAAGAACTTTATTATTGACTATGATAAAGTAACTGCTTATCATCCTTCTCTATGTATACCTGCAGAGTTATAAAAGGAAAAGGTGCACTTGCTCTTTGGGTACAATCACAAGACAGCAGAACATAGAGTTACGCGTTTTTTTCTTTTTTCATTTTGTGCTAATCAGACAGTGGCTACCAACACTGGAAGAAAAATTTGATACTATGAAAACTTTATTGGAAATTCTTTTTTTCACACTTATTTGCTTTCAGTTTTCTCACTAATGCAATCAAACTTATGGCAGCTACCTCAAAACTATTTTTGGTCTAAATCATTATCTTTCTAGGCTGTGTGTTTGTATGTATGTATACTTTGGTCCATTCACAGATAAAGACAGGATAAGAAGTCTCAGATGCATTGCATACCAAAATAATGATCATGCTGCCACACTTTTCCTCACGGAATGCCTACCTAGTACCAATAAGTTCATCAAAAGAGTTCATTTCGATTCATACATGGCCTTCATTCACACGGGATGATACACCACATTTTTTAGTAGTCTGTTTCCTATAAGACTATATTCTCCATGAGGCTGAAACCTTCTCTATTTTTCTTTCCTTTGCATCATCACTACTTAGTTCAGGGCCAGGCACACAATAAGCCACTGAATATTTACTTTATTTATTTGACAAATATTTATCAAATACTTACTTATGCTAGTCATTATTCCAGGTAGTGGAGATATATGAGTGAACAAAATAGATGAAAATCTCTGCTCACATGGACATTACATTCTTGTGTGGAAGAATAACAGTAAGCAAGAAAAATAAGTTAAATATTTAGAATGATAGACAATGGTACATGATAAGGAGTGAAAGCAGGGAGGGGGGAGAGTAAATGTTAGAATGGTGGAGCTGGGACTGAAATTTCAGATAGGGTGGTCAAGGAAGACATCAATGAAAAGTAAAGACCTTAAATAAATGAGGGAACATGTCAGAAGTTAACCTAGGAGAAAATGTATTCATGTCAAAGGGATAAGAAGTACAAACTCCCCCGAGCAGGAGTATACCCTTCTGATTCCTGTAAAATGGTCAGCTAGATTCACAGAGAAATGTCCCTGTTAAAACATAGAAATGCTAGAATACAAGGAGAACACATGCATGCACACGCAACTGTTAAAATATCTGATCTCACAGGAAAGAAATCAGAATTCCAAAAAGATAGAAACAGAGAGGGAAGGTAGAGCCAGGGTATTTGACATGAGTATGATGCTACTGCAACACTCTAGGATAATTATCCAACTCAATAATAACCAATGAAGCTTAGAAGCATAAACCTAGTTTTCAATAACTGCAATTGCAGAGAATGGCAACCTAATAATATAGAGAGAGGACCTGGAAGAAGTGAATCCTCTCAGCAGGATGCCTTCAACAACTGAAGCCACATGGGAGTCTCACTGAAAAAGCAAACTCCAGGGAAGAAGAGCTTGCATATCAAAAATATCAAACACTTGAGGAAAGGGTCTTCCACAAATGAGAGTAGGCAGATGTAAAAAAGCTTTAAAATCAAATGAGTGTTAGTTGAAGACAGAATAGAATACAGTCTTGTGAACTGAAGTAGCAGAGTGTTAATCTCAGACATTAGTGACATGTTTAACATTATAAGTGTTTAAAATGATAAATTAAAAAGGAAGAGACAAAAATAAGGAGAGAACAAGAAACTATGAAATAGCTTGATTAAAAAACAAACTAATGGAAATGTAATTGTCATTAAAATTAATGTCTGAAATCAGGATACATCACATTAGATGTAATAGAAGGAAGAATTACTAAACTGAAAGATAATTCTAAGCGATTTACTCAGAATAAAAAGAGAAAGATGGTGTGATGGTTTGAATGTATTACGTCCCCCCAAATGCCATTATCTTTGATGTAATCTTCTGTGGACAGATGTATCACTATTGAACACACTGTAATTCTTTGAGTGTTTCCATGGAGATGCACCCCATCCAACTGTGGGTGATGATGCTGATTGGATAATTTCCATGGAGGTGTTACCCCATCCATTCAGGATGGGTCTAAATTAAGTCACTGGAGCCATATAAATGAACTCACAAACAGAAGGAACTCAGTGCAGCTGAGAGTGACATTTTGAAGAGGAGCTACAGCCAAGAGGGACACTTTGAGGAATGCACAGAAGCTGAGAGAGTAGCTGCAGATGAGAGACAGTTTGAAGGTGGATATTGAAGGCAGACTCTTGCTCCCGAGAAGCTAAGAAAGGACAAACACCCCAAGAGCAGCTAAGAGTGACATTTTTGAGGAACTGCAGCCTAGAGAGGAACATCCTGGGAAAAAGCCATTTTGAAACCAGAACTTTGGAGTAGACGCCAGCCATGTGCCTTCCCAGCTAACAGAGGTTTTCTGGACACCATTGGCCATCCTCCAGCGAAGGTAACAGATTTTGGTACTGGAAGTGGGGTGCTGGTGCTGCTGAGTTTGCAAATACCAAACATGTTGGAATGGCTTTTTAAATGGATAAAGGGAAGATTCTGGAAGAACTGTGAGGAGCTTGATAGAAAATGCCTAAATTGCTTTGAAGAGACTGTTTTTGGAAATATGGACTCTAAAGATACTTCTGATGAGGACTTGAGCAGAAATGATGAATGTGTTGTTGCAAACTGGAAGGCAGGCGATCCTTGTTTTAAAGGGGCAGAGAATTTGGCAAAATTGTATCCTATTGCTGGATGGAAGGCAGAATTTGAAAGCGACGATCTGGAATATTTAGCTAATGAGATCTCCAAGAAAAATATAGAAGAAGTAGCCTGGCTTTTACTTGCAGCTTATATTAAAATGCGTGAGGACAGAGATAAACTGAGAAATGAAGTCTTAGTTTCAAAGAAACCAGAAATTGATGGCCTCAAAAACTCTGGGCTTCCAGGGGATGAAACCCCAGAAGCTACAACCCAATGTGAGGATGTAACCAAACATGGAACCCAGCTGCCATTTCAGTAGAAGCCAAGATTGGAGAAGGAGTTAAGCAGAAAGGATTTGTGGAAAGTCCTATTGTCTGATGGCTTTGACCCCTGTGTGCTTCATGCAGAGCCAACAGAATTTTTGCAAGATCTTTATAGATGGAGCCACTGCTGGTCTGGATTGGAGGAGACAGATAAGGAACAAATTGAAGAAAAGATTTCTTCAAAGACAGAGCCATGGAGGTTGAGGTGTGGAGTCAAGAGGTCTTGGGCTGGGAGAGTGGAGTGGCCCACACCAT
This sequence comes from Choloepus didactylus, assembly GCF_015220235.1. Taxonomy (NCBI): domain Eukaryota; kingdom Metazoa; phylum Chordata; class Mammalia; order Pilosa; family Megalonychidae; genus Choloepus; species Choloepus didactylus. The sequence goes on from NC_051307.1 coordinate 80,644,867, forward strand.
GGAAAGGGTGAGTTTGCCCCAGAGGTCAAGGGTGGGCCTTCCACCTCGATGCTCAAGAAATGTTCTGCCACCCCAAGCCCCAAAGAGGGTGGAGCACATTCCCAGGGAATTGGGGAGAACCTGGCTGCCACCACACTGTCCTGAAGGGGTTGAGCATGTGCCCCAGAGATGGAAGGGAATCAGGTGCTGCACCGATATTTGAGGAGGGTGGGGCCGAGAAGGTGGTCTCCCCAATGTGTGGATATGTTGGAACACTCACCCAAGCGTATGGAGAGGAAAGGGCTGCTGCAAAGGCCCTTAGGATGTGTTAGACTCCCGCTCTCTCAAGCCCCAAGGATGCAATGTCTTTCTGTGAATGACTCTCAGACTTTGAAACCTAATGGAGTTTGCCCTGCGGGTTTTAGGAACTGTTTTGGTCCTGTTAACCCTGTTTTCCTTACTGTTTCTTCTATGGCAATGGGATCTTGTACTTAACTATTGTTACTTAAATGATTTAAGTTTCTGTGATACTGTTGTGGGATGAATGTATTTTGTATCTGGAAAGATAATGTCATTTTGGAGTCCAGGGGGTGGAATGTGCTGGTTTGAATGTATTATGTCCCCTGAAATGCCATTATCTTTGATGTAATCTTGTGTGGGCAGATGTATCAGTGTTGATTAGATAGTAATTCTTTGAGGGTTTCCATGGAGATGTGCCCCATCCAACTGTGGGTGATGACTCTGATTAGATAATTTCCATGGAGGTGTTACCCCACCCATTCAGGGTGGGTCTAAATTAAATCACTGGAGCCATATTAATGAGATGACAAACAGAAGGAACTCAGTGCAGCTGTGAGTGACATTTTGAAGAGCAAGTGACAGTGACATTTTGAAGAGGCGCTACAGCCAAGAGGCACACTTTAAAGAACACACAGGAGCTGAGAAGAGGAGGGACAGATAAGAGAGTTTGAAGATGGCCATTGAATGCAGACTTTTTTGCTCCAGAGAAGCTAAGAGTGACATTCTTGAGGAACTGCAGCCTAGAGAGGAATGTCCTGGGAGAAAGCCATTTTGAAACCAGAACTTTGGAGTAGACGCCAGCCACGTGCCTTCCCAGCTAACAGAGGTTTTCCAGACACCATTGGCCATCCTCCAGCGAAGGTACCCGATTGTTGATGACTTACCTTGCACACTTTATGGCCTTAAGACTATAACTGTGTAACCAAATAAATCCCCTTTTATAAAAGCCAATCCATTTCTGGTGTTTTGCATTCTGGCAGCATTAGCAAACTAGAACTGATGGGAAATATGAAAAAGATAATTAAGAGACATGGAAGATAGACTAAAAAGATCTAATATAAGTCTAATAGGCATTTGGTAATGAGAAAATAGAGACAAAGGAAAAGGTAGTATTTGAAGTGATAATGGATACTTTCCAGGATTAATAAAAGACATGAAACCTAAGAGTATAAAGCACAAGTCTCAAGAATAATAAATACAAATAAATCCAAACCTAGAAACACAATAATAAAACCTAGAATATTGTATAAGTCAGGGACTAGTACAGGAAACAAAAACCACTCAGAGTATCCAAAATAAGGCAATGTAAAGCATGTTAGAAGAGGCTGCTAAGCCAACCAAGAATCGTGACACAACCCAAAGATTAGCAATAGCAAGGGACAAAAGGACAAAATAGGGACTCCTGATGGATCAGTTCAGCAGGAACTGGGCCCAATGAAGAAGTGGAGCAGTTGTTGGAATGTCATCCAATGCATAAAATACTCAGAGAAACACTCATTTCTTCCTTCCTCCTTTTCTCTAAGCAACCACCAACCAGAAAAAAAACTGACTTGGAAGACTAGTGAATTCAGCTTGCAATAGTCAGCCCACTTGAAAGACAACCAAGCAGAAGAAAAGGGAAGAATAAATCTGAGAGCCAATCAGTCTAGGACCTTGTCAAACACCAAAGACAAACAGGAAAGACAGACTATCTTGAGGAAAATCAACTAAATAGATAGCTGACTTCTCAACAGCAACAATGAGAATTCAGAAAGCAAGAGAATAATGTCTTCAAAGTGCTGAAGGAAAGTAAACATATATTCAACTGCTCCCTCTGTAAAAAGTAAGAATAAAAAGCATTTTCAGTTGGAGACAGTTTACTGATCACTCACTGTTCCTCATTAAAAGAAAATAAAGGGTATAAATTAGTGATATGTAAATTTAACCTAGAATAAATGTTTGGATGAAAAAACAAATGGGTAACAAGACATTAGCAGTATCCTGCTGGTAAATGTTTAACATTTAAGTCTTCAAAGACAAACAAACAAATGCCCAGATTTTTAGTATTTACCAATTTCAGTGGTATAGATAGTCCCACCATAGCCAGTGTTAAGTTACGAACATGACATCACTGAATGCAGAGCTGGAAAAAGATACACACAATTAGCTCTTGCCAGTCATCCTGAGCTAACTCCAGCATACCACTGGACAATGGTAATCATATAGGGAATCAAATAAATTTTGATTATAAAAATAAATGACAATTATTAAATGGAATATAAAAACAAGTTGGACATAAAACATATAAGATAGGGAAAGGGGAGATTAGAATAAAGTATTTTAAAGTTTTTATATTGTTTGAAAGGAAGATAGAGATACTAACACTGTCATAAAAAGTATTATTAAAAACTTAAAGGTAATCACTACCAGTTGGAAAATAAAACTAAAACATATAATTTTCAAACTAATAAAGGAACAAAAGGGACATAATAAAATTCAAACAATGTAACAGGAAATAGCAAAGGAAAAAAATTAAAGAAAAAGTGTAGTAAACAGAAGGAACAAAACAGGATTAATTAAATATATAAATAATCATAATGAATATATACCAATTAAATTTCTGGTAAAAAGTGAAAAACAGTTTGAATTTTAAGTAGTTCCATGACATGCTGTTTATAAGAGAAAAAATAAAATATAATGAAATAGAATGCTTGAAAGTACAGCAACAATAAAAACTGAAGTAGCCATATTAATGTCCAATAAATTAGACTTTTAGTAAAAAAGAAATTAAGGAATAAAGATGATCATTAAATAATGAAAAAGAAACAATTTATCAACAAAATATAAGAATACTGCCCATATAAACATCTAACAACATCGATATAAAATACAAAAAACATTAATAAACAAATCCCCAATCATAATGGAAGATTTTAACATAATTTTATCATTAATCACTAGAGTAAGGAGGGAAAAAATTAGTAATGATAATATAACAAGGCAGATCTAATTAACAAATATAAAGTACTGCATCTAATAATTATAAGATACACCTTCCTTCCAAGAATCCATGAAAACTTTACAAAACTGATGCTAGATCAGGCTACAAAGTAAAACTCAACACATACTAAAGAAGTAAAATCATTATATCATCTCTTCTAATCACAATCCAATTAAGTCTTTAAGATCAAAAAGATTTCTCTTCACTCCACCCCCAGAAAACCCTACAACATTTGGAATTTTAAAAAGATTACAACAATATAAATCATGAGTCAAAGACTAATGAAAACTTGAAAATCAGCAAATACATCGAAGTGAATGACAATGGACACAAATCATATCAAAACTTATGGAATGCTCCTAAAGTAGGGAGAAACTCATTGCTTTAAATCATTTATTAAAAAGAAAAAAAAAAAAAAGGCTGAAAATTATCAAAAGTTTGAAAAAGTAAAGCATAGTAAAACCAAAAAATGTAGATAGAAGAAAATAACAAAATAATAGCAGAACAGGTGAAATGAAAAACAAATAAAGACAATTAACAAATCAAAAATTCCTTCTTTGAAAAGACATAAAATAGACAAATCTCAGGGAAGTTTTATCATAAAAAAGAGAAGTATAAATAAACAGCATTAAAAATAAAAAGGCAAAATTTAGTTAGAAATTTAAAATTACTATAATAGAAAAGAAAAATCTAGCTAGAAATTTAAAATTATTACTGAATAATATGAACAACTTTATGCTATTCATGAACTAAATAATCAAGTTATTTTAAGCTTAGATGAAATGGACAATTTTGTAGAAAAATATAACTGGCTTGAGAAGCTCTAAACTATGATAATTAAGACCAAAATAATTAAGGACATTATGTAAGTAATTAGAAATCTATACACATACACACAAAATTGCCAGGTCCAAATACTTCTTTTAAAAATTAAAATTAAAATTAAATTTAAAGGTAAAATTTAACAAACCTTCAAAAGCCAGCAAAAGTCTATGTTATAAAAATTATATGATAGAAAATACTTCAACTCATTTTATGAGATTAAACTTGATATAAAAAAGAGTTAAAGGCATTCTGAGAAAGAAAAATTATTTGTAATAATGAGGATCAAGAAGTACAACCTAGTAAAATAATTCAGAGGAAAAAAAAGTATCAGCTATTATTTATTTATTTAACTCTTACTAACTGTTTTGCTAAGAGTTTTGCATATGTTGTTTAACTTAATCTATACATCAGCCAGTGAAGGTAGTTTTTATCTTCAGTTTTATAACTATTTCATAAATGAAGAAAGTGATGCTCAGAGAAGATAAGAAACCTACTCAAGTCACAGAGTTAATAAATGGCAGAGCTGGACAGAGGAGACTTTAAAGCCCATGTACTTAAATACTATCCCCTAGTGATTCCTCGTCTTTTTAATAAGTATTTTCAAATATGATATATATTTTAGTCTTTCCATTACACTAAATCTAATTTTGAGTGCAGAATCATTTCAGCAGTTTTACTATGATCTTCCTGGGCATTGTTTTCTTCAAATTTATTGTATTTGGAATTCTCGTAACTTCTTAAATATACAGAAAGATGTATAGAGTTATGTCTTTTACAAAACTTGGGAAGCTTTTGGCCTTTATTCTTCAAATAGTTAAATATCTTTATCTGTCCCAGTGTTTTTCTTTAATTACCTATAGACTAGAGTTTTTAAAATTATCCATCAGTTTACAGAGGTTCTGCTTAATTTTTTCCATTCATTTTTCTCACTCCTCTTACTGGATAATTTCTATTGATCTATCTTCAAGTTCACTGACTGTTCTTTCTGCCATCTCCATTATACTATTAAGTCTATCCAATAAGGTTTTTATTTCAGATAATGTGTTTTTCTTTTCTAAGATTTCCATTTGGTTCTTTTTACATTTTTTATTTTTCTGCTGAAATTTCCCCTTTTTATTCATTTCAAGCATATTTTCTTATACCTCACTGAACATAGTTTTAATAGCTGCTTTAAGGTTCTTGCTTGATAATTCCAACATCTAGGTCATTTCAGGGTTGGCATCTGTTGATTTGCCTTTTCCTTGAGAAAGGGTCATATTTTACTGGTTTCTTGCATTTCAAATGATTTTGAGTTTTATCCTAGACCTTGTTGATGTTAATTGTGGAGATTCTGCATTTTGTTATGCTGCGCCAAAGAGTGTTAACATTTTTGTTTTAGCAGGCCATTAACTTGGCTACTTTCAATTGCCGACTCTGTCCAATAATATCTAAGTTTAGACAGATTTCAGTTTGTCCTGTGCATGTGTGGTTGAGGGCTCAGCCAAGACTTAGGCAGAGTCTATACAGAACCTGAGGTTCCCCATCTCTGTCTCTTTTCTTGTATTATCTCCTCACTCTCTGGCATCCCTGCTTCTCCCCAGGTTCCTCCAGCCCAAAAGCAGTGGACTTTATCTTGGAGTTTAGTTACCCCATGTACCTACCTCAACTGCATATACCCACAGGGAAAGACAAGAAAAAACATGAAACTCACCCCATGCTAGTTGCTCCATCTAAGTTTCGATCCTATTCTAAAATTTTCCTACTACTGTTCATTCTCCAGAACTATCAGATGGTTGTATGCTTGGGTTTGGTTTTTGTTTGTTAGTTTTTCGCTTTTGCTTTTGTTTTTGACCAGAATTGATAGTTATTTGCAGGTGGATTTTTTGGTTAGAAGTTTATCTCTCCATATCAGAAGCAAAACGTCTGTATTATCATTAACTCTGGGTACAGAAGACTCTAAGGAAATACCAAGGAGTACAATAAAAATTGGAGGAAATGTGGGTGAAAGTAAAATATAGAAACATGAAACCTGCTTTTGGAGAGGTCTGGATGAATAGCACATGAAAAAAGAGGCAAAGAAGTGAGTAATAAATTTAATGAAATATATGCCAACAAATGGGTGAGAATATATGCTAAATTTATAAATACCAAATTCGCAAAGGTTTTGAAAATGGAAAAAAACTTGCAGTCAAATGTTTCAAGACAAAAGCTCTTTATCAGATCCCAGAACTGGAGTAGGAAAAATAAATAAATAACAGAATCTCTGTCCAAAGATTTTGCCAAGATTTACAGTAACCCATAATACATCTCAAAGCTTAAGAAACTAATTTAAGAACTGGCAATGATTAAGTTCCCAAACAGATAATATTTTCCAAATTAAAAACAAGCATAGACTCAAATGTAAAAAAAAAAAAAAAAAACTGAAGCTAAAGCATATTTTCTTTGTAGATGGAAATGGAGCCCATATCTCTATTATCACAAGATCTGTTTTCAGACTTGATGCATTAGGACATTGATGCATTAATACATGCTAACTCCAAACAGTAAGAAAAAAATATCTTACTTAAAACTCAGCAAAATCTAATTTCTGCAAGATATTCATCATTTTAAATAATTTCATTATATTCTTTTCTCTTTTGGTGTGGCTCTGGTTCCAATTTTATTATGTTATAGTGAAAAACACCCCTGGCTATCAGTCAGAAGATATGGTTCCACCATTAAGTAACTGTGGGACCTTGGACAAGTCTCTTCACCATGCAGGCTTCAGTTTACTCATTTGTGAAACGTGAGGGCTAAACAAATGGTTTCCACTTTCCAATGGTAGCAGTCTATGACTAAATAGCTTTAAATCTGGATTCTTCCATGTTTGAGACAAGATTGTATGATTCCTACATAACAGATCTGACAAATTCTTCAGCACTCAGGCCCATAAAAAATATTCTAGGAATGAAAGATTAAGCTTTCCAGAAAAATACACACACACAAAACAAATCTGCAGGCTCCGACAATCTCAAGCAAATCATCAATTGACATCTCAGATTGTCTTACCTACAGAGATAAGAAGCTTGTTTACATCAGTGAGTGAGAGAATTTTGTGACTAGTGTGTTAAAAATAATTTTAAATTTGATGATTAAGCAATGGGGCATATGTTGTGAATTTCAAGAAAATGATTCAGCAATATTATTTAAGATTCTGAAAGTCTCACATCTATCTTCTTTTTTTTTTTTTAATCTTCATTTTATTGAGATATATTCACATACCACGCAGTCATACAAAACAAATCGTACTTTCGATTGTTTACAGTACCATTACATAGTTGTACATTCATCACCTAAATCAATCCCTGACACCTTCATTAGCACACACACAAAAATAACAAGAATAATAATTAGAGTGAAAAAGAGCAATTGAAGTAAAAAAGAACACTGGGTACCTTTGTCTGTTTGTTTCCTTCCCCTATTTTTCTACTCATCCATCCATAAACTAGACAAAGTGGAGTGTGGTCCTTATGGCTTTCCCAATCCCATTGTCACCCCTCATAAGCTACATTTTTATACAACTGTCTTCGAGATTCATGGGTTCTGGGTTGTAGTTTGATAGTTTCAGGTATCCACCACCAGCTAACCCAATTCTTTAGAACCTAAAAAGGGTTGTCTAAAGTGTGCATAAGAGTGCCCACCAGAGTGACCTCTCAGCTCCTTTTGGAATCTCTCTGCCACTGAAGCTTATTTCATTTCCTTTCCCATCCCCCTTTTGGTCAAGAAGATGTTCTCCGTCCCACGATGCCAGGTCTACATTCCTCCCCGGGAGTCATATTCCACGTTGCCAGGGAGATTCACTCCCCTGGGTGTCTGATCCCACGTAGGGGGGAGGGCAGTGATTTCACCTTTCAAGTTGGCTTAGCTAGAGAGACAGGGCCACATCTGAGCAACAAAGAGGCATTCGGGAGGAGGCTCTTAGGCACAACCATAGGGAGGCCTAGCCTCTCCTTTGCAGCAACCGTCTTCCCAAGGGTAAAACCTGTGGTAGAGGGCTCAACCCATCAAACCACCAGTCCCCTATGTCTGTGGTCATGTTAGCAACCATGGAGGTGGGGTAGGCGAATACCCCTGCATTCTCCACAGGCTCCTCAAGGGGGCACTACATTTTTTTTTTCCTTGTTTTTCTTTCTTTTTTTTTTTTTTTAACTTTCCCTTCTTTTTTAAATCAACTGTATGAAAAAACAGTTAAAAAGAAAACAAACATACAATAAAAGAACATTTCAAAGAGACCATAACAAGGGAGTAAGAAAAAGACAACTAACCTAAGATAACTGCTTAACTTCCAACATGTTCCTACTTTACCCCAAGAAACTTACCTAATATAGCAACATTTCTGTGAACTTGCTCCTACTATACCCATCAGAAATTAACAGACCATAGTCATTCCTGGGCATCCCCAGAACGTTAAATAGCTTATCTGTTCTTCTTGGATTATTGTTCCCCCTTCCTTAATTGCTCTCTATTGCTAGATCCCCTACATTCTACATTATAAGCCATTTGTTTTACATTTTTCAAAGTTCACATTAGTGGTAGCATATAATATTTCTCTTTTTGTGCCTGGCTTATTTCGCTCAGCATTATGTCTTCAAGGTTCATCCATGTTGTCATATGTTTCACGAGATCGTTCCTTCTTACTGCCGCGTAGTAGTCCATCGTGTGTATATACCACATTTTACTTATCCACTCATCTGTTGAAGGACATTTGGGTTGTTTCCATCTCTTGGCAATTGTGAATAATGCTGCTATGAACATTGGCATGCAGATATCTGTTCGTGTCACTGCTTTCCGATCTTCCGGGTATATACCGAGAAGTGCAATCGCTGGATCGAATGGTAACTCCATATCTAGTTTTCTAAGGAACTGCCAGACTGACTTCCAGAGTGGCTGAACCATTATACAGTCCCACCAACAATGAATAAGAGTTCCAATTTCTCCACATCCCCTCCAGCATTTGTAGTTTCCTGTTTGTTTAATGGCAGCCATTCTAACCGGTGTTAGATGGTATCTCATTGTGGTCTTAATTTGCATCTCTCTAATAGCTAGTGAAGCTGAACATTTTTTCATGTGTTTCTTGGCCATTTGTATTTCCTCTTCAGAAAACTGTCTTTTCATATCTTTTGCCCATATTATAATTGGGCAGACTGTACTATTGTCATTGAGTTGTAGGATTTCTTTATATATGCAAGATATCAGTCTTTTGTCAGATACATGGTTTCCAAAAATTTTTTCCCATTGAGTTGGCTGCCTCTTTAACTTTTTGAGAAATTCCTTTGAGGTGCAGAAACTTCTAAGCTTGAGGAGTTCCCATTTATCTATTTTCTCTTTTGTTCCTTGTGCTTTGGGTGTAAAGTCTAGGAAGTGGCCGCCTAATACAAGGTCTTGAAGATGTTTTCCTACATTATCTTCTAGGAGTTTTATGATACTTTCTTTCATATTGAGATCTTTGGTCCATTTTGAGTTAATTTTTGTGTAGGGGGTGAGGTAGGGGTCCTCTTTCATTCTTTTGGATATGGATATCCAACTCTCCCAGCCCCATTTGTTGAAAAGACCATTATGACTCAGTTCAGTGACTTTGGGGGCCTTATCAAAGATCAGTCGGCCATAGATCTGAGGGTCTATCTCCGAATTCTCAATTCGATTCCATTGATCTATATGTCTATCTTTGTGCCAGTACCATGCTGTTTTGGCAACTGTGGCTTTATAATAAGCTTCAAAGTCAGGGAGTGTAAGTCCTCCCACTTCGTTTTTCTTTTTTAGAGTGTCTTTAGCAATTCGAGGCATCTTCCCTTTCCAAATAAATTTGATAACTAGCTTTTCCAAGTCTGCAAAGTAGGTTGTTGGAATTTTGATTGGGATTGCATTGAATCTGTAGATGAGTTTGGGTAGAATTGATATCTTAATGACATTTAGTCTTCCTATCCATGTACATGGAATATTTTTCCAGCTTTTAAGGTCCCCTTCTATTTCTTTTAGTAGAGTTTTGTAGTTTTCTTTGTATAGGTCTTTTACATCTTTGGTTAAGTTTATTCCTAGGTATTTGATTTTTTTAGTTGCTATTGAAAATGGTATCTTTTTCTTGAGTGTCTCTTCAGTTTGTTCATTTCCAGCATATAGAAACATTACTGACTTATGTGCATTAACCTTGTATCCCGCTACTTTGCTAAATTTGTTTATTAGCTCTAGTAGCTGTATCGTCGATTTCTCAGGGTTTTCTAGACATAAGATCATATCATCTGCAAACAATGACAGTTTTACTTCCTCTTTTCCAATTTGGATGCCTTTTATTTCTTTGTCTTGCCGGATTTCCCTGGCTAGCACTTCCAGCACAATGTTGAATAACAGTGGTGACAGCGGGCATCCTTGTCTTGTTCCTGATCTTAGAGGGAAGGCTTTCAGTCTCTCACCATTGAGTACTATGCTGGCTGTGGGTTTTTCATATATGCTCTTTATCATGTTGAGGAAGTTTCCTTCAATTCCTACCTTTTGAAGTGTTTTTATTCAAAAATGGATGTTGGATTTTGTCAAATGCTTTTTCAGCATCTATTGAGATGATCAATTGATTTTTCCCTTTTGACTTGTTAATGTGTTGTAATACATTGATTGATTTTCTTATGTTGAACCATCCTTGCATGCCTGGAGTGAACCCCACTTGGTCATGGTGTATGATTTTTTTAATGTGTCTTTGGATTCGATTTGCAAGTATTTTGTTGAGGATTTTTGCATCTATATTCATTAGGGAGATTGGCCGGTAGTTTTCCTTTATTGTAGCATCTTTGCCTGGTTTTGGTATTAGATTGATGTTAGCTTCATAAAACGAGTTAGGTAGTGTTCCCTTTTCTTCAATGTTTTGAAAGAGTTTGAGTAAGATTGGTGTCAGTTCTTTCTGGAAAGTTTGGTAGAATTCCCCTGTGAAGCCATCTGGCCCTGGGCATTTATTTGTGGGAAGATTTTTGATGACTGATTGGATCTCTTTGCTTGTGATGGGTTGGTTGAGGTCTTCTATTTCTTCTCTGGTCAGTCTAGGTTGTTCATATGTTTCCAGGAAATTGTCCATTTCCTCTACATTATCCAGTTTGTTGCCATACAGTTGTTCATAGTATCCTCTTATAATTTTTTTAATTTCTTCAGGATCTGCAGTTATGTCACCTTTTTCATTCATTATTTTGTTTATATGGGTCTTCTCTCTTTTTGATTTTGTCAGTCTAGCTTGGGGCTTGTCAATCTTGTTGATCTTCTCAAAGAACCAACTTTTGGTGATATTTATCCTCTCTATTGTTTTTTTGTTCTCTGTGTCATTTATTTCTGCTTTAATCCTTGTTATTTCTTTTCTTCTCCTTGGTTTAGGATTGGTTTGCTGTTCATTTTCTATCTTCTTCAGTTGATCCATTAATTCTTTGATTTTGGCTCTTTCTTCCTTTTTAATATATGTATTTAGTGGTATAAATTTCCCCCTTAGCACTGCTTCTGCTGCATCCCATAGGTTTTGGTATGTTGTGTTCTCATTTTCATTCATCTCTATCTATTTAGCAATTTCTCTTGCTATTTCTTCTTTAACCCACTGATTGTTTAGGAGTGTGTTGTTTAACCTCCAGGTATTTGTGAATTTTCTAAGTCTCTGATGGTTATTGGCTTCTAATTGTATTCCATTGTGGTCAGAGAATGTGCTTTGAATAATTTCAATCTTTTTAAATTTATTGAGGCTTGTTTTATGTCCCAGCATATGATCTATTCTGGAGAAAGTTCCATGAGCACTAGAAAAGTATGTGTATCCTGGTGATTTGGGATGTAATGACCTGTATATGTCTGTTAAATCTAATTCATTTATCAGATTGTTTAGGTTTTCAATTTCCTTATTGGTCTTCTGTCCGGTTGATCTATCTATAGGAGAGAGTGATGTGTTGAAGTCTTCCACAATGATTGTGGAAACATCAATTGCTTCCTTTAGTTTTGCCAGTGTTTCTCTCATGTATTTTGCGGCACCTTGATTGGGTGCATAGACATTTACGATTGTTATTTCTTCTTGCTGAATTGCCCCTTTTATTAGTATGTAGTGGCCTTCTTTGTCTCTCAAAACATCCCTGCATTTGAAGTCTATTTTATCTGAGATTAATATTGCTACACCTGCTTTCTTTTGGCTTTCTTTCAGTTTCTTTGTGTCCCTGTGTCTAAGATGAGTCTCTTGTATGCAACATATTGATGGTTCATTTTTTTTGATCCATTCTGCGAATCTATATCTTTTAATTGGGGAGTTTAATCCATTTACATTCAACGTTATAACCGTGAAGGCATTTCTTGAATCAGCCATCTTATCCTTTGGTTTATGTTTGTCATATTTTTCCCCTCTCTCTATTAATATCCTTTATTGTACCCATACCGAATCTCTTTAGTACTGAACCTTTCTCCAAGTCTCTCTGTCCTTTCTTTGTTTCTCTGTCTGTAGGGCTCCCTTGAGTATCTCCAGTAGGGCAGGTCTCTTGTTAGCAAATTCTCTCAGCATTTGTTTGTCTGTGAAAAATTTAAGCTCTCCCTCAAATTTGAAGGAGAGCTTTGCTGGATAAAGTATTCTTGGCTGGAAATTTTTCTCACTCAGAATTTTAAATATATTGTGCCACTGCCTTCTCGCCTCCATGGTGGCTGCTGAGTAGTCACTACTTAGTCTTATGCTGTTTCCTTTGTATGTGGTGAATTGCTTTTCTCTTGCTGCTATCAGAACTTGCTCCTTCTCTTCTGTGTTTGACAGTGTGATCAGTATATGTCTCGGAGTGGGTTTACTTGGATTTATTCTATTTGGGGTTCGCTGCGCATTTATGATTTGTGTATTTATGTTGTTTAGAAGATTTGGGAAGTTTTCCACAACAATTTCTTTGAATACTCTTCCTAGACCTTTACCCTTTTCTTCCCCTTCTGGGATACCAATGAGTCTTATATTTGGACGTTTCATATTATCTATCATATCCCTGAGGTCCATTTCGATTTTTTCAATTTTTTCCCCATTCTTTCTTTTATGCTTTCATTTTCCAATCTGTCATCTTCCAGGTCACTGATTCGTTGTTGAACTTCCTCTAGTCTTGTTCTATGAGTGTCCAGAATCTTTTTAATTTGGTCAACAGTTTCTTTAATTTCCATAAGATCATCCATTTTTTTATTTAGTCTTGCAATGTCTTCTTTATGCTCTTCTAGGGTCTTCTTGATATCCTTTATATCCCGTACTATGGTCTCATTGTTCATCTTTAGTTCTTTGAGTAGCTGCTCTAGGTGCTGTGTCTCTTCTGGTCTTTTGATTTCGGTGCTTGGGCTTGGGTTATCCATATCGTCCAGTTTTTTTATATGCTTTATAATTTTCTGTTGTTTTTGGCCTCTTGGCATTTGCTGAACTTCATAGGGTTCTTTTAGGATTTGTAGACCAATTGAAGTCCTTATCTCTAATTTATCAGATCTACAGCTTTGTGGAGTACACTTTCTCTAACTAACCAGCAGGTGGCGTCCACGAGCCACCTGTTCTCCACAAGCCAGTTCTCCCCTGCTTAGCCTTTTTGGTGAGTGGGGGAGTGTGTCTTGTGTGGTCCAATTGGTGTACCAAGCTTGCGTGTGTAGTTGGTGTTGCCTGCCCTGTATATGGGGCTTGTTTCTGGGCATTCAGGGAGAGGGGGTGGCTCTAACAATCAAATCTCCCTGGTGATCCTAGAGTTTTAAAGCTGCTGCAATAGTCTAATCCTTCAGTTCAGTCCTGCCACAGTTTGTCTCTGCCACTGACCCACAAGTCCTTGGTATTGGCGTATGGCTCCTGAGACTTGCAATTGGGCCCCTCTTCCAGGCTGTGCACCCCCTGGTCCTCTGTTGAGGGATGACTGTGCTATATCACAGGTGAGTGCCGTCCCCCCAGGGTGGTTCTGGGCTGCTGGGCTGTGTAGGGAGGCTCCCAGTCTGGTGAAATGATGGCTGAATGGGGCTTTGTTAATTCACACTGCTCCACCTTCCCAACTCTGGGACAATCAGCTGAGGTTGCAGGGAAGGCTAATGTCCATGCCCAGTTTTGTGGTGTGTGCCTGTTATTTGAAGCACTTCCATCACACTGGGTTGTCTGGGGCAGTTCTGGGCTATGGGGCTGGCGATGGGCAGGAGTGTTGCCTGTCCACCAGGATGATGGCTGTGAGCGGACACCCCCGTTTTCTTGGGAAGTTGTGGTGTTTAGTGAATTTTCTCAGCCACTGGATTATTGCGTTTTGTCTCAGAGCTCTCCTAGTTCTGCTCTTGACTTGACCTGCCCAAATTGCAGGTCTTTGAAGCTTTCTGTATTGGGCTTCTTAGAGTAATTGTTTTAGAAAAAGAAAAAAGGATTAAAAAAATAATAATAAATAAAAAAATTTAAAAAAAAGGGCCCTCCTCAGAGATCTAATGGGTTATTGAAATGCTAAGAGACAAAGCAACCAGGGCCATTAAGGAAAGGTCCACAGGGCAGAGAGATCAGCTTTTCTTCGGGATTTGCATATGCGCCTCAGGGCCTGAGCTTGGGCCTGAGCTCTGCCCTTCCCCTTTCTATGTTCACCAGAACTCCAAAAATCCTCCGCTTTTATTTTGGAGTTTTTTGTGTTGTTTTTTCTATGCCTGTCTCCTCTCTGCTGGGCTGGCTGCTCTCAGATACTCTGGTGTCTGGTCTCCGTCTATCTATGGTTGGAGTTTGGATCAGCAGAATGAGTTTCCGATAAGGGTTGCCACTGCAGTTCTCCCTTCTCCTTCCCGGAGCTGACAGCCCCTCCTCCCACGGGACTGAGCCTGGCAGGGAGGGGCCGCGGGTCCCCTGGCCGCAAATACTTACAGATTTCGCTGATCTCAGCAGTTCCACGTTTTCATGAGTGTTGTATGAAGTATGCCCAAAGTCAGATTGCTCTGTGGTGTCCAGTCCACGCAGTTCCTGGCTTTCTACCTACTTTCCTGGAGGAGTAACTAAAACGTACAGCTCACCAGTCTGCCATCTTGCCCCGCCTCTCTCACATCTATCTTCTTACAAATGCTCTTTCCAAGTGCTTGGAATTACATTCATCCAAATAATTTAATAAACATTTATTAAGCACCTGGTTGGTACAAGATGCTATACCACCCACTATGAAACACATAAATACAAGAAATAATTTTGTTTCTGCCTTTAGGGAGTATATGATCTACTAGAAGCAGTAAGAGATACATACAGAATTATAATGATACACATTAGGAAGAGGTAAGTACTATGAAAGAGGCATAGAGACAGCCCTGTGTCTCAGGCTTTACTCCCTGCTGGTAACTAAGCACACTTTAGGGTGTGGCCAACCACAAAAATGCAGAAATTATGTGGAAATTAATAATTTCTATCAGTTTACAAATTCTGGCAGGTTAAATTAAACCTGAAGATGAGGCCAAAGCTACCTTCAACTTCCTGTTTACAACTGTTTATCCCTTAAATGGCTAGTTATAAAGCTTATGTGTACAACTGAGCTGCACCTTTATGCATTTTATGTGAGTGTAAAATATTTGGAATCAGATTATCACCAGTCTTCTCTTTGTTTTGACAAGACAGTAAGAATGAATTCATCTATAATCATAATAATGACAAGAATAATAATTTTAACTCTTTCCTTTGAAATGAAAAGACAAATACTTTATCCAAGAGCCCCCAGGTTTACTTTACAATTCACAAAAATCTACAAACATAAACTACATAGGAAAAGTTTCCCTTATTCTCACTTGAATGTAACTTTAGTCTTTTGAATATCGATTTTAACAAAATAAGAGTGCAACAGAGTTAAGATCAAACATGTCTTGCCAAAATCTGTATGAATGCCACTTAATACGAAATCTCCTTGTCTTCCATTTAAGCTAAAAACATTTCCTCATATTTGACTCTTAACACTAAGTTACAGTTTCCCTACTCACTGCCTAGCAGTAAACAAGAACTATTGTAGACACAGTGACCACCTGGGAGGTGCTCCTTCATAAACAGGCTACAACAGTAGAAAGAGAAGTTATGTTATACTTTGCCTATGAATCTTGGTTCATAGGGAGAAGGGAGAATGGAAGAAGGGGAACTGACATTCACTTCTATCCTATTTTGTCCTATCCGCTTGACAAATGTTTCATCATTTAATCTCACTACAGTCCCATGAGGTAATAACACCATGCAATGAGGAATGAGGATCAAAGAGACCAAGTTACTTTTCTGATGTCACGTATCACCATGACTTGATCCTAATTGACTCCAAAGCGTCTGTTCTTTCCCATGTCTTTTTTGTTGTGGTTGTTCAAATTCCAGTTTTAAAAAGTAGCATACTGCCTCAGGATTGCAGCTCTGTTAGGCAAAGATATGAAAAGACAGTTCTCTGAAGAGAAAATACAAATGGCCAAAAAACATGTGAAAAATGTTCAGCTTCACTTGCTATTAGACAGAAGCAAATTAAGACCACAATGCGATATCATCTCACACCAATTAGATTGGCTGCCATTAAACAAACAGGAAACTACAAATGCTGGAGAGGATGTGGATATACTGTAACTCTTATTCATTGTTGGTGGGACTGTATAATGGTTCAGCCACTCTGGAAGTCAGTCTGGCAGCTCCTTAGAAAACTAGATATAGAGTTAGCCTTTGATCCAGCGATTGCACTTCTTGGTATATACCTGGAAGATCTGAAAGCAGTGACGCGAACAGATATCTGCACGCCAATGTTCATAGCAGCAATATTCACAATTGCCAAGAGATGGAAACAACCCAAATGTCCTTCAACATATGAGCAGATAAACAAAATGTGGTATATACACACGATGGAATACTATGAGGCAGTAAGAAGGAATGATGTTGTGAAACACATGACAACATGGATGAACCCTGAAGACACAATGCTGAGCGAAATAAGCTAGGCACAAAAATAGAAATATTGAATGTTACCACTAATGGAACACTGTGAAAATGTAAAATAAATGGTTTATATTGTAGAATGTAGGGGACCTAGCGATAGACAGCAAATAGTGAAGGGGAAACAATAATAAGAACAGATAAGTTATGGAGGGTAAACTTAATGTTCTGGGAATGCTCAGGATCGACTATGGTTTGTTAATTTCCAGGGGGTATGGCAGGAACAAGTTTTCAGAAATGTAGTTATTTCAGGTTATTTGTTTTTCTTATTCCTTTGCTGGGGTATAGTCTGTTTATCTTCTTGGGGTAGGGTAGGAACATGTTGGAAGCAATGTAGTTATTTTAGGTTGTTTTTCTTATTCCTTTGATTTGGTTTTGTTTGAAATGTTTTTTTATTGTTTTTTTTTTATTTTTTGAAAAAGTTAAAAAAAAAATGAATGAGTGTGGAAAAAAAAGTAAATGAACAATGGGGGGAGGAGAGGATTGGAATATTTTGGATGTTCTTTTTTATTCTAATTTTTATTTTATTTTCTGGAGTAATGAAAATGTTCAAATATTGATTGTGGTGATCAATGCACAACTATGAACAACTATACACTTTGAAGGATTGTATATTACATGAATATATCTCAATAAAATTGCATTAAAAAAGAGTCCTGACAGCTCCCTCTTCTTTTCTTTAATTCAGTTGTATTGAGATATATTCACATATCATACAGTCATCCATGGTGTACAATCAACTGTTCACAGTACCATCATATAGTTGTGCATTCATCACCCCAATCTATTTTGGAACATTTTGCTTATACCAGAAAAAGTAAAAATAAGAATAAAAAATAAAAGTATAAAAGAACACCCAAATCATTCCCCCCACCCTGTTTTTCATTTAATTTTTGTCCCTGTTTTTCCACTCATCCATCCATACACTGGATAAAGGGAGTGTGATCCAGAAGGCTTTCACAATCACACTGTCACCCCTTGTAAGCTACATTGTTACACAATCATCTTCAAGAGTCAAGGCTACTGGGTTGGAGTTTGATAGTTTCAGGTATTTACTTCTAGCTATTCCAATACCTTAAAACCTAAAAAGGGTTATCTATATAGTGCATAAAAGTCCCCACCAGAGTGACCTCTTGACCCCATTTGGAATCTTTCAGCCACTGAAACTTTATTTTATTTCATTTTGCATATCCCTTTTGGTCAAGAAGATGTTCTCAATCCCATGATGTTGTGTCCAGATTCATCCTTGGGAGTCATCTCCTGTGTTGCCAGGGAGATTTACACCCCTGGGAGTCAGGTCCCACATAGGGGAGGGGGCAGTAAGTTCACTTGCCATGTTGGGTTAGCTAGAGAGAGAGAGAGCCACATCTGAGCAACAAAGAGGTACTCAGGGGGAGACTCCTAGGCACAATTATAAGCAGTTTTAGCCTCTGCTTTGCAGTAACAAGTTCCATAATGGCAAGCACCAAGATAGAGGGCTTGGTATACCAAACCACCAGTCCTCAGTGTTTGTGAGAACATTAGCAACAATCCAGGTGAGGAAGTCCACCAGTTCTGCATTTTCCCCCGGCTCCTCAGGGGGAAAATGCAGGGCCATATGTATTTCTATTCTCTGACCAAATTACTTTGGGATGTGTTGCTATTTCACACTAACGTATACAAACCTACCAAATCTCACTTCCTATTCAAAGTTCCATGTAATTATGGTATTTAAACATACTGTATGAGTTAAATTGTTTAGGAAATATAGATACTGCACCAAATAAACATCTCTTCCCTTGGTCTCACAGGGAAGTTGAAGTTTAAAAACACAGTCAGTATAATCATTTACACTTTGGCCTGATTTGCCCTAGTCCTAACTAAATCTGCTTCATTCATGCTCTAATTGAAGTATGGACTCTTTTTCAGCTTTTTTAACAGTTGCTGTATGTGCTAATACTGACATTCATATCTGGCAGCCCCTCTTTTGCTTTCTTGGAAGGTAGCCACCATTGAAAGAAATTCTGGCTAGATTATTGAATGATGAGAAACAATGTGGAGAGAGAGAGAAACCCAGACAACCTCCAGCCATTCCACCCATCCCACTGAGATGTCAGCCATGTAAGTGAAGCACATGCATACATTCCTGCCACTGACAAGCTCCGAGACAAGTGCAGCTCACATGAGTGACACCAGCTATTACCAGGTAGTGAAGAAGTACCCAGCTAAGACCAGCCAATAGGATCATGAGAAATAAACAGCAGTTGTTTTAAGTCACTAAATTTTGGGCTGCTTTGTTACATAGCCATAGACAAATAAAACCGGGAGGAAGCCAATTCAGGGTGCATTTATTAAGCAAGTTACTGCTATGGTAAACTGGAGCTCAATCCTACCAGGGTCCTCCAGAAAAGAGTGTAGAACACACCTCACAGTTAACCCATATGAAGGGCAAGGATGCTCGGGTATTTAAGCATTAACTTATTTTTTAGTGGTCATTTGCTTAGGGCTTCTTCTAGTGACACTAACTCTGGCATTTCAAGCCTGACCCATCCCCAAATTTATGCTTATCCTTGTCACAGCACTTCACTCTTATTGAAGTTGCTCGTTCTCTTTTCTGGATTTCACCTTTACCCTACCAATTGAATGAAAGTTCCTCCAAAACAAGTACTTACAGTATAATTTTTGAACCTCAATTCTTGTGCCTAGAACACAATAGGGGCTTAAATATTTATTGAATAAGTAAATGAGTGGGGTTATTCCCCTCTTCTCATCATTCCAGAGCAATCTAAGTGATAGCTGAATGTAGGAAATAAGTGTACTGTGGCCTTTCATCTTTCCATCCTTCTTTTTCTTTTAGTCTTCTGTGAAGTAGTACACAAGTCATGTTAAAATGAGACCTTTTTCAATTTGCATACAGTTTAGTAACAAAATAATAGAGCAAAATGCACTCTTCTAGAAGTTCAGGAATCCGTTTCTAATTTGCAACTTTTTATTTTGTTTAATGCTATGATAAAACAGGCAAGTACACTGGTTTTAAAATGGAGTTAGTATTTCGCATCACCAAAAACCAGATTTTCTTAACTTTTAACAGTACTTTCATAAGCAAAAATGCATGACCATATATTCATAGTGGGCTTTTTAAAGAAAATGCTTCCAGAAATGTAAATAACCTCTATTTTTTGTGGTTAGATTGATTGGCCTGTCAGCATTAGTTTGAACCAGGATGGTTTTGACTTTCATCAAAGAATTAGCCACCAACTTTAAAAGTTATAAAAAAAAATCAATTTGGACTTTCGGTCACTTCAGTTCCCTATTACTCCGTCCTTGAGTCTTTCTTTAAAACAAAGGCCAGACTCTCTGGGAAAGGATTTGGAAGAAAGAATACATACATCTTTGCCTCCTTCCTACCATGTCCTTAGCAGCTGGAGAATGTGGGACATTTAAGTCTTTAAGATAAAATAAATCCACTGCTTTAGCATGCCTAAAAATGGCTTTAGAGTCACTCCTACCTTTCCCTTTTCCCTATTACGCCTTGAATCACTCTCCTTGCCTTTTGGAAGAGGTGAGGGAGGTGGTGGATGTTAAAGGCTGGTCTTCAGGGAGATAAGGACATTGAAATTCCATTCCAATTATTTTTTTATTTCCTGCCAATTGAACCCAGAGTACATGTTATATTATGAAGTCTTTGTGTTCTTCACTAAAAACATCCTTCTAATTAAGATGAAAATTTAGGCTAGAGAAAAAAAAAAAAAAAAAAAAAAAAAACAAAAGAGGGAGGAAATCAGATTAACCTTCTGAAAAGCATTGTTTTTTATGAAATTTGGTAAAACATAGGAATACACATGTTTTCTTGGTCTGTGGATACCTAGGACATAATTCAGTTTGTCATTCCCTGTTCCCAGATCAGCTCACTCTTTTTCAGCTCTGTCACCAGTCTGGCATATAATTATTTCTTTAGCTCCTGTGCTATTTGGTTTTGAGCACCTCTTACCCCCAAGGCCTCATAGCTCTAAGGGCTTGTTGAATTTAAACAAGCACATTTAAATCTTTGTCTTTAAATGAAAAAAATAAAAGTCCTAAAACCTAACAGAGTACTATTCTACCCATCTACACACTAAATGGGGCATCCTCTAATAGTATACCAGATCATAATGAGCATCTATCCATCCTCAAAATCAGAGAAAGGAGGACGCATTCTGGAAGTAAATTTACAATAAAACGGTTTTATGCTTGATTAGCTGTGTGTGTTTGGGGACACAGAGATTGGGACATGCATAATTTAACTACCTAACAAGTGTCAGATGATCAGGGACACCTTGGAAAAAAAGGAGAGGAAAATAGAAAAAGGAGGGAAAACAAAGAAAAAAAGTAATAGTAAAAAAAAAGTAAAAGTGACAACTATGGAAAATATCACAACTAAGGGAAGAAATTTTAAGCCTTACCTCTCACCAAATAAACTCTGCACACTCACACACATTCTCTCTCTCTCTCTCTCTCATTCTCTCTCTCTCTCTCTTTCTCTCTCAGACCCACACAATTTCATTACAGAAATGTTAAACTATATGCCTTTTCTAGAAGACAGACAAGAGACCTGGATTCTATTTCTGCTGGTTTGCTATTTCAGACAATTCATAAATAGTATCTATGACCTCAGTTTAGCCTTGAGTAAATGAGTGATCATGGTATTTGTTCCGCTTTCTTAATTTACCCCAAATACTGGTAGATAAAGGAGAACCTCACACAAATACACTATCAAAAAAATGCCACACAAAAATATAAGTATTGTAATTACAAATATTAATTCTAAGCAATGTTTCTTAGTGAAAAATGAATACATTTTAATAGATCTTAAAGGGAAAATAAGCTATATTCAATCTCACCAGTGATGAAAGAAATGAAAACTTAAAAACTGGCATATGATTCTTTCACTTATCAAATAATTTAATTTTAAAAGAAGAAAAATAAAAATCCAGTGCTAAAAAGGTGTACTACAATGGAAGTGTAAATTGGTACAAACTTTTTGAAGGCAAACAGGGCAGTAAGTAACAAGACCCTTGAGAACAATTATATGCTGTGTCTGTTTGGGCCCTCTGGGGCCAAGATGAATTGAATGTGCAAGATATTTATTGCAGGAAGAACCTATGAATGATAAAGGGAGGGATATAGGCAGGGAGAGTGTTCAGACCATGATACAAGTCTGACATTTATGAAAGGAGAGAGGGAAAGAAGGATTGGGTAAGAAGAGCCTCACATGCAGAGCAGTTCTGAGAACATCTCAGGCAGGTTGAGGGGTAATCCCTGAATCAAAGTTGTCCATTGTAGGCATCCCGGGAATGGGAAGAATATCCCTGTCCTAGTACTCCTGACACTGTAACCGAGAAGTTAAGATGTAGGGGATGATTATGATTACTGAATCATTATATAGGTATTTCTTTTCACTTTCCAGTATATTAGAATAGACAGAGGGAAATACTTGAAATCTCTGAACTATAATCCAGCTGCTCTGATCCTTGATAAGACAGCCTTTATCTTCTGATTGTAAAAACTTGTGACTGACTTTCACTTGTACCTCTTACCCTATTTTTCAACTTCAGAGTCTTATGCTCACTAAAGACAGCCCCTAATGTTTATTAATGAAGGGCCTTGAGTCAGCCCAGAACTAACCCACCCCAATTCCAAAACTATCTTGCTAGATGGAACTGGATCTAAACAAAATTGACCTGCCTGATACGCACAGTAGCTTAAACTTTAACCTATAAGTGACCTATATAATACTAAAAATCATGCCCATCACCACACTAACGCTGCCATTTTCTTACATATGTTCTGTGACTAAGCATGTAATCAATCTGCGCATGCTCAATAAGTAGATCATCTCTAATCTTGTCATCTCAAGCCACTGTGTTCATTATTCTAAAATCTGCCCATCTTTTAATACTATAAAACTATCAGGCTTACTGGAGTTTGGAGGACAGATTTTTAGGCCAATAGGCAATCTGATCACCTGCTTTGCACCTAGCAATACACTTTTTCTCTGTTTGAAACGCCAGTGTCTCAGAAGTTGGTCATTTGGGCACATCCGGCAGAGAGCCCACCGCTTTTGATTGGTATTCACATCCACAGTCATTGGCTGAGAGCAGCCTGGGAGAAGCATGGCTTCAGTGGAAATGCCTTGGTGGATCCAAAGGTGTGGCAGCTGACGGCTTTCAATCATCAAGGTTCTCCAGAGAAATTTCTCCTAAAAGGAGATCTGAGTAGGTTACCTCCAAGGTCAGCACAAATGGCTTGATTCCAAATCTAGTTACCTATCCTAAGTAAGTAATTCTAAATACTAACTAATAATAATAATAAATTGATACAGAAATAAGCTCATCACAGTGTTATTTAAAATAGCTAAAAGCTGGAAACAACCCAAATGTCCAAGCAAAAAGATTGGTTAACTATGGATATATCTACTCAACAGAATATGCTGTATCTAATTAAATGGAAAAGTACATGTAACATATTTCAAGTAAAATTAAAAATTAAGGCAATGTAGTTTAACCAGCAAGAGCAAAACTTTTGAAAACATATATTTTTTGAGAGAGTAAACCAATATGATAATCAAAAGATTTTCTTTTCTCATGATTTTTTGAATTTTCCAAATGTTCTTTAATAAAGTGTGTAACTTTTATTTGAGGGAATGAAGTATTCAAAATGAAAACAAACAACCAAACAAAATATTTTAAGTGATTTAGAATGGAAAGTAAGTAAGCGAAACATGAAAATGAAACAGAGAAAAAATATGGTCTTTAAGATTCCTGGGACAACATATATTCAACATGAATGGTTCATGGATTCAACATACCATTAAACAACATCAAAAACAGGGATGGGAAAGGGATTTTTATTTTAATCATGGACTAGGATCTTTGAATGAAAACTGATATTTCACATTATCCTCTATGACTATTTAGTGTAGATGTTCTACCGTCATTATAAGGAGTGTCTTCTGCATATGTATGTGTATATTCCTTAGTGCAATCATTTTTCAACAGAAAGTCAAACGATGTTTTGAGTCACTATATGCCAGAAATTGTGTAAATAAATCAAAGTTTACAGCGTCACATGACTAAGTTTATGTGTTAGGGCTTATTCCAGTTTGCTGCTGCTGCCATTATGCAAAATACCAGAAATGGATTGGCTTTTATAAAGGGGGTTTATTTGGTTACAAAGTTACAGTCCTAACACCATAAAACTGTCCAAACTAAGGCATCAACAATAGGATACTTTCACTGAAGAATGGCCAACGGCATCTAGAAAACCTCTGTCAACTGGGAAGGCATGTGGCTGGCATCTGCTGATTCTTTGCTCCAGGGTTCTCATTTCAAAATGGCTTTATCCAAAATGTCTCTGGGTTTCTCTTAGCTCAGCACCTCTAAACATCTTTCTGTCTGCATTTCTAAGAATCTCTAAGCATCAGCAAGAATCTCTTGGGCATTTTTTTCCTCTCTTAGCTTCTCTAGAGCAAACTCTGGGCTAGCATCTTAAAGCATCAGCAAGCAACTCTGTCAGCTTCCAAGCATCTAAAGTCTGTGTGTCCTAACTTAGCATATCCTGGGGCATTTTATTCCCTCTGCTCTCTGTGACAGCTCCCTTTAAAGGACTCCGGTAAACTAATCAAGACCTATCCTGAATGGGTGGGGTCAAATCTCCATGGAAACATCAAATCAAAATGTCACACCCTAATAAAAAAGATTAATTAATCTGCCCCCACAAGGCTGCATTAAAGTTCTGGCTTTTTCTGAGGGACATAATATATATAAACTGGCACAGGGCTGTATTCTAAAATTGTTTATAGGAAGTGCATATTTCAGGCCGATATGTCCCATGCTGTAAGGATACTTGTCCACTCTCCATTTCTACCTCCAGCTCTCTAATTTTCTGTCTCTCTTGGAAACAAAGGGTTTGGGAATTGGTGAGGCCTCAAAAGACAACTCCCAATCTAAGTCACATGGTAAGCCTTTAGTTAGTCCTCTCACTCCTGTGTCATGAGCCTGCCTTTCTACTCATCAAGCTACACCTGTCTGGAACTTCCACTCATGGATGGATCCTGCTAAGATGAGAGCAGGAGGCCCAGGGCCCAAGACATATTTCATCCGACTGCAGCATAATGGGGACTTCCGTTCTAAATCTCTCTCTCTTCATGCTAAAATTCCTGCTGCTTCTCTATACTCACAGTGTAGACCTGTGATTTTATGTTCATGGGTGAATCTGATTAGAGACAGTTTATGTTTGTAGTGGCCATGTTGAGAAATTTTATAAAAACAAAATTGGGCACTTGAGGGGTGCTTAAAAAAAAGCTGGGGAGTGAACAGCAAGATGGCAGAGTGGTGAGGTGTAGGTAGAAAGCAAGGAGCTGCATGTACTGCATGTACTGGACACAGCAGAGCAATGTGACTCCAGGCATACTTCATACAACACTCACGAATGTGTGGAACAGATGAGATCAGCAAAATCTGTAAGTTCTCGTGGCCAGGGGACCTGTGCCCCTCCCTGCCAGGCACAGTCCCATGGGAACAGGGGCTGTCAGTGCTGGGAACCAGGAGGGAGAACTACAGTTGCAGCTCTGATTGAAAACTCAGACTGCTGATCAAAATCTCCAAACATAGATAGACTGAGACCACAAACCAGAGAATCTGGAAGCAGTCAGCCTGGTGGAGAGGAAACAGGACTAGCAAAAACAGCAAACAAATCCCAAAATGAAAACAGAGACTTTTTGGAGCTCAGGTGAACATAATACAGAGAAGGGCAGGGCTCAAACAGAATCAGGCACATATGCAAATCCAGAGGGCGAGGCCCCTTGTCTGAAGAGCTGGTTTCTCTGCTTTCTTGATTGTTCCTTAATGGCCCTAAACTCCTCATCTCTTAGCATTTCAACAGCCCATTAGATCTGTAAGGAGGGCAGAAAGCCTCAAAGACTTGCAATTTGGGCCCAGGCAAGAACAGAGCTAAGATAGCTCTGAGAGACAAAGCAATAAGTCTAGTGGCTGAGAAAATTCACTAAACACCATAATTTCCCAAGAAAAGGGTGGCGTCCCCTTACAGCCATCTTCCAGGTGGGCTGGGAACACTCCTGCCTGATGCTAGCGCCACAGCCCAGAGCTGCTCCAAACAATCCAATGTGACGGGAAGTGTTTCCAGCAACACGTGCAAACGACACAATATCAGGCAGGGACAATAGCATTTTGTGCACCCACAGATAATTGTCCCAGAGTTGGGAAGGCAGAGCTGTGTGAAAAGGGGGAAATTAACACACCCCATTCAGCCATCCTTTCAGCAGGCTGGAAACACCCCTACATGGCCCTGTGACCCAGAACTTCCCTTAGGGGATGGGGCTCACCTGTGATGTAGCACAGTCTTCCCTCAGCAGAGGACCTAGGAGGACATGGCTTGGAAAAGGGACACACTCACAAATCCCAGGGACCATAAGCCAATACCAAGGACTTCTGGGTCAGCAGGACAGACAAACTGTGGCAAGACTGAAATGAAGGATTAGATTAATGCAACAGCTTTAAATCTAAAGGAACACCTGGGAGATTTGATTGTTAAAGCTGCCCTCCCTCCCTAACAGTTCAGACACATGCCCCACATTAAGGGCAGGCAGCACCAACTACACATGCAAACTTGGTGCACCAATTGGACCCCACAAGACTCAGACCCCCACTCACAACAAAGATAAAGTTGAGGAGAACTGGCTTGAGGAGAACAGGTGGCTCACAGATGCCACTTGCTGGTTAGATAAAGTGTACTCCACCAAGCTGTAGATCTGACAAATTAGAGATAAGTGTTTGAATCAGTCTACATATCCTAAAAGAACACTATCAAGTTAAGCAAATGCCAAGAGGCCAAAAACAACACAAAATTTTAAAGCATATGAAAAAACCAGACAATATGGATAACCCAAACCCAAATACCCAAATCAAAAGATCAGAGGAGATACAGTACTTGGAGCAATTAATCAAAGAACTAAAAACAAAAAATGAGAGCATGGCACAGGATATAAAGGACATGAAGAAGAACCTAGAAGAGCATAAAGAAGAAATTGCAAGAGTAAATAAAAAAAATAGACAATCTTATGGAAATAAAAGAAACTGTTGACCAAATTAAAAAGATTCTAGATACTCATAATACAAGACTAGAAGAAGCTGAACAGTGAAATCAGTGACCTTGAAGATGACAGAATGAAAATGAAAGAACAAAATAAAGAATGGGGAAAAAAAATCGAAATGGACCTCAGGGATATGATAGATCAAATAAAATGTCCAAATATAAGAGTCATTGGTATTTGAGAAGGGGAAGACATGGGTAAAGATCTAGGAAGGGTATTCAAAGAAATTCTTGGAGAAAACTTCCCAAACCGTATAAACAACATAAATACACAAATCATAAATGTCCAGCGAACTCCAAATAGAATAAATCCAAATAAACCCACTCCGAGACATATTCTGATCAGATTGTCAAATACTGGAGAGAAGGAGCAAGTTGTGAAAGCAGCAAGAGAAAAGCAATTCACCACTTACAAAGAAAACGGGTTAAGAATAAGTAGTGACTACTCAGCGGCCACCATGGAGGCGAGAAGGCAGTGGCATGACATATTTAAAATTCTGAGCAAGAAAAATTGCCAAACAAGAATTCTTTATCCAGCAAAACTCTCCTTCAAATTTCAGGGAGAGCTTAAATTTTTCACAGGCGAACAAATGCTGAGAGAATTTTCTAACAAGAGACCTGCCCTACTTGAGATACTAAAGGAGCCCTACTGACAGAGAAAAAAAGAAAGAAGAGAGATATGGAGAAAGGTTTAGTACTAAAGAGATTCAGTATGGGTGTGTTAAAGGACATTAAGAGAGAGAGGGAAAAATGTATTTGACAAACATAAACCAAAGGATAGGATGGCTGATTCAAGAAATGACTTCACAGTAATAATGTTGATTATAAATGGATTAAACTCCACAATTAAAAGATATAGATTGGCAGAATGGATAAAAAAAATATGAACCATCAATATGTTGCATACAAGAGACTCATCTTCAACACAGGGACAGAAAGAAATTGAAAGTGAAAGGATGGAAAAAAATATTTCATGCAAGCTACACCCAAAAGAAAGCAGGAGTAGCAATATTAATCTCAGGTAAAATAGACTTTAAATGCAAGGATGTTATGAGAGAAAGAGAAGGCCACTACATACTAATAAAAGGGGCAATTCAACAAGAAGAAATAACAATCATACATGTTTATGCACCCAATCAAGGTGCCACAAAATACATGAGACAAACACTGGCAAAACTAAAGGAAGCAATTGATGTTTCCACAATAATTGTGGGAGATTTCAACACATCACTCTCTCCTATACATAGATCAACCAGACAGAAGACCAGTAAGGAAACTGAAAACCTAAACAATCTGATAAATGAGTTGGATTTAACAGACATACATAGAACATTACATCCCAAATCACCAGGATACACATTCTTCTCTAAAGCTCACGGAACTTTCTCCAGAATAGATTATATGCTGAGACATAAAACAAGCCTTAATAAATTAAAAAAAAATGAAATTATTCAAAGCACTTTCTCTGACCACAGTGGAATACAATTAGAAGTCAGTAACCATCAGAGATTTAGAAAATTCACAAATACCTAGAGGTTAAACAACATATTCTGAAGCAATCAGTGGGTAAAAGAAGAAATAGCAAGAGAAATTGCTAAATATAGAGAGATGGATGAAAACAAGAACACAACTTATCAAAACCTATGGGATGCAGCAGAAGCAGCAGCAATGAGGGAGAAATTTACAGCACTAAATGCGTACATCAAAAAGGAAGGAAAAGCTAAAATCAAAAAGCTAATGGAGAAACTGAGGAAGCTAGAAAATGAACAGCAAATCAATCTTAAACCAAGTAGAAGAAAACAAATCACAAGGATTAAAGCAGAAATAAATGACATAGAGAATAATAAAACAATAGAGAGAGAGTAAATAACACCAAATTTGGTTCTTTGAGAAGGTCAACAAGATTGACAAGCACCTGGCTAGACTGACAAAATCAAAAAGAGAGAAGACCCAAACAAACAAAATAATGAATGAGAAAGGTGACATTACTGTGGACCCCAAAGAAATTTAAAAACTTATAAGAGGATACTATGAACAACTGTATGCCAACAAACTGGATAATGTAGAGGAAATGGACAATTTCCTAGAAACATATGAACAACCTAGACTGACCAGAGAAGAAACAGAAGACCTCAATCAACCAATCACAAGCAAAGAGATCCAATCAGTCATCAAAAAACTTCCGACAAATAAATGCCCAGGGCCAGATGGCTTCACAGGAGAATTCTACCAAACATTCCAAAAAGAACTGACGCCAGTCTTACTTAAACTCTTTCAAAACATCGAAGAAAATGGAACTCTACCTGATACATTTTATAAAGCTAACATCAATCTAGTACCAAAACCAGGCAAAGATGCCACAAAAAAAGGAAAACTACAGGCCAGTCTCCCTAATGAATATAGACGCAAAAATTCTCAACAAAATACTTGCAAATCGAGTCCAAGGAAAGATTAAAAAATATCATTCACCATGACCAAGCAGGGTTCATTCCAGGCATGCAAGGATGGTTCAACATAAGAAAATCAATCAATGTATTACAGCACATTAACAAATCAAAACAGATAAATCAAACGATCGTCTCAATAGATGCTGAAAAAGCATTCGACAAAATCCAACATCCCTTCTTGATAAAAACACTTCAAAAGGCAAGAATTGAAGGAAACTTCCTCAATATGATAAAGAGCATTCATGAAAAACCCACAGCCAGCATAGTATTAAATGGTGAGAGACTGAAAGCCTTCCCTCTAATATCAGGAACGAGACAAGGAGGTCCGCTGTAACCACTGTTATTCAACATTGTGCTAGAAGTGCTAGCCAGTGCAATCCAGCAAGACAAAGAAATAAAAGGCATCCAAATTGGAAAGGAAGAAATAAAACTGTCATTATTTGCAGATGATATGATCTTATATCTGGAAAACCTTGAGAAATAGACGATACAGCTACTAGAGCTAATAAACAAATTTAGCAAAGTAGCAGGATACAAGATTAATGCACATAAGTTAGTAATGTTTCCACATGCTAGAAATGAACAAAGTGAAGAGACACTCAAGAAAAAGATACCATTTTCAATAGCAACTAAAAAAATCAAGTACCTAGGAATAACCTTAACCAAAGATGTAAAAGACCTACATCAACTCTACTAAAAGAAATAGAAGGGGACTTTAAAAGATGGAAACATATTTCATGTTCATGGATAGGAAGGATAAATGTCATTAAGATGTCAATTCTACCCAAACTCATCTACAGATTTAAAGCAATTCCAATCAAAATTCCAAAAACCTACTTTGCAGACTTGGAAAAGCTAGTTATCAAATTTATTTGGAAAGAGAAGATGCCTTGAATTGCTAAAAACACTAAGAAAAAAAAACAAACAAACAAAAAACAAAATGGGAGGACTTATACTCCTTGACTTTGAAGCTTATTATAAAGCCACAGTAGTCAAAATAGGATGGTACTAGCACAAAGATAGACATACTGATCAATGGAATCAAACTGATAATTCGGAGACAGACCCCCAGATCTACAGCTGACTGATCTTTGATAAGGCCCCCAAAGCCACTGAACTGGGACATAACAGTCTTTACACAAAAGTGGCTTGGAGAGTTGGATATCCATATCCAAAAGAATGAAAGAGGACCCCTACCTCACACCCTACACAAAAATTAACTCAAAGTGGATCAAAGACCTCAATATGAAAGACAGTACCATAAAACTCCTAGAAGATAATGTAGGAAAACATCTTCAAGACCTTGTATTAGGCAGCCACTTCCTAGACCTTACATCCAAAGCACAAGCAACAAAGGAAAAAATAGGTAAATGGGAACTCCTCAAGCTTAGAAGTTTCTGTACCTCAAAGGAATTTGTCAAAAAGGTGAAGAGGCAGCCAACTCAATGGGAAAAAATTTTTGGAAACCACGTATCTGACAAAAGACTGATATCCTGCATATATAAAGAAATCCTACAACTCAATGACAGTTGTACAGACAGCCCAATTATAAAATGGGTAAAAGATATGAAAAGACAGTGCTCTGAAGAGGAAATGCAAATGGCCAAGAAACACATGAAAAAAAATGTTCAGCTTCACTAGCTACTAGAGAAATGCAAATTAAGACCACAATGAGCTACCATCTCACATCAATTAGAATGGCTGCCATTAAACAAACAAGAAACTACAAATGCTGGAAAAGATGTGGAGAAATTGGAATTCTTATTCACTGTTGGTTGGACTGTTCAATGGTTCAGCCACTCTGGAAGTCAGTCTGGCAGTTCCTTAGAAAACAAGATATAGAGTTACCCTTTGATCCAGCAATGGCACTTCTTGGTAAGATTTGAAAGCAGTGATGCAAACAGTTATCTGAATGCCAAGGTTCAGAGCAGCATTATTCACAGTTGCCAGGAGATGGAAACAACCCAAATGTCCTTCAACAGATGAGTGGATAAATAAAATGTGGTATATACACACGATGGAATACCACGCGGCAGCAAGAAGGAACAATGTCTTGAAACATATGACAACATGGATGAACCTTGAAGACATAATGCCGAGTGAAATTAGCCAGGCACAAAAAGAGAAATATTATATGTTACCACTAATGTGAACATTGAAAAATCTAAAACAAATGGTTTATAATGTAGAATGTAGGGGAACTAGCGATAGAGAGCAATTAATGGAGGGGGAACAATACCCAATAAGGACAGATAAGCTCAACCCAGAACCCATGAATCTTGAAGATGATTGTATAAAAATGCAGCTTATGAGGGGTGACAATGTGATCAGGAAAGCCATATGGACCACACTCTCCTTTGTTTAGTTTATGGATGGATGAGTAGAAAAATGGGAGAAGGAAAAACCAAAACAAAACAAGCTACCCAGTGTTCTTTTTTACTTTAATGGCTCTCTTTCACTTTATTTTTTATCTGATTATTTTCGTGTGTGTGGTAATGAAAATGTCAAAAATTAATTTTTGTGATGAATGCACAACTATATAATGGGACTGTAAACAACTGAATGTACAGTTTGTTTTTGTATGACTGCATGGTATGATGGTATGTGAATATATCCCAATAAAATGAGTAAAAAAAGAAAAAGAACAGATAAGCTATCATTGGTAAATTTAATGTTCTGGGAATGCTGAGGAATGACTACGGTTTGTTAATTTCTGGTGGGTATGCTAGGAACAAGTTCACAGAAATGTTGCTATATTAGGTTATTTTCTTGGGGTAGAGTAGGAACATGTTGGAAGTAAAACAGTTATTTTAAGTTAGTTGTTTTTTTCTTAGTCTCTTGTTATGGTTTGTTAGAAATTATTTTTATTGTATGCTTGTTTTTTTAATTTTTTTGATATAGTTAATAGTTAATTTTAAAAAAAAGAGTTAATTTTTTAAAAAATGAAAAAAAATATGCAGAGTGCCCCTGAGGAGCCCGGGGAGAATGCAGTGGTGTTGGGCTTCCCCACTTCGATTGTTGCTGGTATGCTCACAGACATAGGGGACTGGTGGTTTGATGGGCTGAGCCCTCTACCACGGGACTTGCCCTTGGGAAGACTGTTGCTGCAAAGGAGAGGCTAGGCCTGCCTAAAATTGTGCTTAAGAGGCTCCTCCTGAATGCCTCTTTGTTGCTCAGATGTGGCCCTCTCTCTCTAGCTAAGGCAACTTGGCAGGTGAAATCACTGCTCTCCCCACTACGTGGGATCTGAGACCCAGCGGTGTAAATCACCCTGGCAATATGGAATATGACTCCCAGGGAGGAATATAGACCCGGCATCGTGGGATGGAGAACATCTTCTTGACCAAAAGGGGGATGTGAAATGAAATGAAACAAGCTTTAGTGGCAGAGAGATTCCGAAAGGAGCTGAGAGGTCGCTCTGGTGGGCACTCTTACACACAATATAGATAACCCTTTTTAGGTTCTAATGAATTGGAATAGCTAGCAGTAAATCTGAAACTATCAAACTACAACCCAGAATCCTTGAATCTTGAAGACAATTGTATAAACATGAAGCTTATGAGGGGTGACAATGTGATTGGGAAAGCCATATGGACCACACTCCCCTTTGTTCAGTGTACGGATGGATGAGTAGAAAAATGGGCGCAAAAAAAAAAAAAAGGGCACTGAGTGTTCTTTTTTATTTTAATTGTTCTTTTTCACTTTAATTTTTATTCTTATTATTTTTGTGTGTGTGGTAATGCAAATGTTCAAAAAGTAATTTTGGTGATGAACACACAACTATATAATGGTACTGTAAACGATTGTATGCTTTGTATGACTGCACGTTACATATGGTTTTTTAATATATCTCAATAAAATTGAATTAAAAGGAAAAGCTGGGGGCAGGGGGAGGGTATCTGAGATTAGTACTTGGAGGCTGCTAGAGGACCATCTGGCTTCACAGTAGCTTCACTTAAAAGTTCATTAGAAAAAGAAAATGCCAATAACAGAACAAAGGGGAACAACCTCTCAACCAAATCTATGGCTCCCCATCTCTTCTGGTACCCAGCTTATCCCCCACAGCTGTCCTAAGGGATTACTCTTGACCCACTGAGGGAAAATGACCTCACCCAGACTCCTTTAAACATTTAACCTTCTATGGAATTGGGTTGCCTGCTAGAGTAGAATGTAAATCTTGCATCTGAACTGAATTAAGAGCTATAACAAAAGATTTCCCCAACTAAGACCAGCAAATACTTATAGAAGAACTTAGAATTCTTTAGGGTGCATGTAATCCAGGGCTACCTGACCTATATTAGCTTGTATACATGTTGGTCAAAGCCTCAGATGCTAAATCCTGGATGGCAAAAGCTGGTTGGACTGAACCAGAAAGGGACGGACAAGATTCCTCAACCCACAATCAATCTAAGAGTCATATAATAGGCCTGAGAAATAGGGGATAGTCTCTGTAAGATTATATGTAAGGGAAAAGAAAATCTTAAGTCTCCTCCACAAATTACATGGGAAAGCTTTAACCCTCATAATAAATAAATAACCTCAACTTGTCCCATCTGCTAAGAACAAAAATTTGGTAAAAATATAACAGTAGAGCAAGGAGAGAAAGCCAGTGCTTTTATATAACTGGTGAGTTTTGTATTTTTGTGTTTCTGTGTTTTTGTCTGACTCATGGCTAAAAGCTTGTTAATTGAAGCTAACTAAGCTCTCTATGTCTGTGTTTGATGTATATTTTCCTATTTCTGGATGGTAAAACCAAACAGACACATAAAAATCCTTTTAAAAAGCTCTATTCAAATTGCTTAAATATAAAAAAGTACTTATACATAAATTAATAATCCTAGAGTCCCATAAATTAAGGAAACTAAAAATTCAAGTGCACATAATCTAGGTAAGCCTATAGCAAACAGGAGTAGTTTAATATTGTTAAATAAAAACAGCTGTGTCTTCTGAGTTACCAATGTTAAGTACACTACAAGTATACAATTTCATTCACCTTGGGTATGTTCTTCCTAAATTTATATAGATTTACTGATCAAATATGCTAACACAATATCTACTAGATGTTTAAAATGAAGAGAAGTGTAAATTTATGTGGAACTAAATTGAGTTATTACTTTGACAAACTTCGAGTTATTGTGCTCTTGAAGGATGTTGCAGACAACTTCCAAGATCTTTTGGGGAACTTTAGAATGTAATGTATGCAAGATGCATTTTTGTTAGGGAAAAAGAGTAATTTTTTTCTAGGGTAATTGGGTGTTGCAGAATGAGAAACAGGAAAGTGTAGGACAAAGCCTAAACAGATATAGAAAGTTGTAAAAGGTTTGTGGAAATGAATTTTATTTCTCATGGTCAATGCTAAGATTTGATAGACTAATTCATAAGACTTTTTTTAAAGAGCTTTCATACCAAACGGTGTATTCATGCAAAACTGGGATTTGGTTTTCCTCTGTGAAAATGATGAAATTTTCTTGGATTATTGGCCTGCTCTTAGTGAAAGGTTATAAAAGGATTTTCTTAACCATCCAAGAAATGTGCTGACAAGACAAAGATTCCATGTCATATCAGATATTTATATTGACTTGAAGATGACATCAGCCAAATCACTTAATGTGCAGACTCACTGAATGTAGTTGTGAAGGACAGGGAGGCTTTATTTATACCAGCAGAGGATAGGAGATGTGTTATGTCCCAAATCTGCCTCCTTGTAGTGATTTTTCTTGTGGCTTTTATACTTTTGACTTTTGCCTTCTCAAATCAAACCCTAAAGGATATATATATATATATATATATATATATATATATATATATATATATTTCCAATGGCTTGGGAATTTTACAGAGGATCCCTGAAAAATCATAAAGGATTTGTTCTTACATCTTATAAAAAGAGAGGTGCTAGAAATAGTTAGGTTCATTTGATATGCTGTGAGTTGGATGGGAAGAGTTGCCAAATTAAAAGGGATTTTCTAATCTTCTGTTGGTAAATTTGTATGGGTAAAATGTTATTCATATAAATATTTAGAGATTATATAAAATTCCTAAACATTTAACAATGTTCTTATTGTCCATGACATGTCCTGATACTGGCCTGCATGCTATTAGACAACAGTATAATGTTATTGGTCATAATTTTAGTTATTCTTAAAAAAAAATGCTACGTACCATAAAAAAAACACAAATTTCCCTATCAGTTACATTGTTTTACTCTGATGATTCCCTGAAACTGCTTAAGGTGAGCTACAGGTCAAAGCTTCATCCTCAGAAAAGGAAAAAAAAAAGGAGTGGGTGGTTGTATTAGTTAGGGTTTTCTAGGGAAACAGAACCAGCAGGAGCTATCTGTAAATATAAGATTTTATAAATGTCTCATGCAACTGTGAGGATGCGTGAGACCAAATTCTGTAGGGCAGGATGAATGAGTCCAAATTCCACAGAGCAGACAGTGAACTGGCAACTACAATGAAGGCTGGTTCAATGAACTCCTCAGGAAACTATTTGCTGGCTAGCCAAATAAGAAGTGAAAGGTCTTCTCTGCCTCTCCCTTAAAAGTCTTCAACTGATTGGGTTAAATCCAGTTATTTGAATCCAGCTATTTGTCTTGCAGAAGACATGCCCTTTGTTGATGTAATTGGTCACAGGTGCAGTCAATTGACTGATGATTTAATAAACCAGAAGGCTGGTTTATTAACCAACTACAAATGTCCTTGCAGTAATGGTTAGGCCAGTGCTTGCTTGACCAGACATCTGGGAACCATCACCTGGCCAAGTTGACAAATGAACCTAACCATCACAGGGGTGGTAGTTTAAACGAGAAGCAAGGCAAGTACATAAATTATTTTCTGCCTGTCAATTAACATAACCCTTGTAAAACAGTAAAAGTGGAACATGGTCAAATTCCTCAACCATCAGGACCCTTTTGGATGTCTTCAAATGGACTTTATACAGCTACCCCCTTTTATGGTGATAGGAATAAATCCTTGTTATTGTATGTCTATTATCTGGATGGATAGAGGCTTTTCCTTATCACAAGGCTACTGCCCTAGCAGTAGCTAATAAAGTTTTAGACTTCATTTTCCCCATATGAAGTATTCTTGCTATTCTCTCAAATGATAGAAGCTTCCAGTTTACTGGA
Organism: Choloepus didactylus; assembly: GCF_015220235.1. NCBI lineage: Eukaryota > Metazoa > Chordata > Mammalia > Pilosa > Megalonychidae > Choloepus > Choloepus didactylus. The sequence continues at coordinate 80,681,559 of NC_051307.1, forward strand.
ACTGTAATCAAGGGACTTTGTGAGATCTTACCCAAGATCTTACCCATCAACCAAAAGCTTCACTGTTCTTACCGACCTCAACTGTCAGGAAAAGTAGAAAGAACAAATGGTATCTTATTTTTAATTCAATTTTATTGAGACATAGTCACATACCATATAATCATCCATAGTGTACAATCAATTGTTCACAGTACTATTATATACCTGTGCATTCATCACAATCATTTTTTTTTAACTTTTTCATTACCACACACAAAAAGAATATGAATAAATGTTAAAGTTAAAAAGAAAACCCAAAACATCCCATACCCCAACTTTCCCTATTATTCATTTACTTTTTGTCCTCATTTTTCTATTCATCTGTCCATACACTGTATAAAGGGAGTGGGAGCCACAAAGTTTTCACAATCACATGGTCACAAAGTATAAGCTATATAGTTATACAATCATCTTCAAGAATAAAGGCTAATGGGATATAGTTCAACAGTTTCAGCTATTTCCTTGTAGCTATTCCAATACACTAACAACTAAAAAGGGATATCTATAGAATGCAAAAGATTAACCACCAGAATGACCTCTCGACTCTCTTTGAGATCTCTCAGCCACTGAAACTTTATTTTGTTTCCTTTCTCTTCCCCCTTTTGGTCCAAGAAGTCTTTCTCAATACCATGATGCCAGGCCCAAGCTCATCCCTGCAAGTCATGTCTAATGTTGCCAGGGAGATTCACATCTCTGGGAGTCATGTCCCACTTAGGGGGAGGGCAGTGAGTTTACCTGCAGATCTGGCGCAGAGAGAGAGGCCATATCTGAGCAACAAAGGAGGTTCTCTGGGGGTGATTTTAAGCACAATTTTAAGTTTAGCCTCTTCTTTGCAGTAACAAACTTCGTAAGGACAAGCCCCAAAATCAACGTCTTGGCCTTCTAAAATGGTAGCCCCCAATGTTTGTGAGAATATCATTAATTCCCCAGGTGGGGAAATTTAATATTTCCACATTTTCCCCCAGTCCATCAATGGGCCCCTGCAAATACATCTTTATTCTCTGCGCAAATTACACTGGGATGTACTGGGGCTTCACACTACAAACCAACCAGATTTTGATCCCTATTCAACAATCCATGTAATTATGTTCTTTGAATAAACTAAACATACAAGTTAAATTATATACTGTTACAAAGCAATATAGATGTTGCACACAGAAGTTGAAGTTTTAAAAACTCCTTCAATATTGCCCTTTACTCTTTAGTCTAATTTATCGTAGTCCTAACCAAGTCCATTTTGTTCATATCTCTAATTGAAGTCTGATCTCTTTTTTCAGACTCCCTAACATTTGCTGTACGGAATAATGCTGACATTCATAGCTGCCGACTCTGGCTCTGAATCTCAAGTGTCACACAGATAACCAAAGTTCCAGGCACCGACTAGATTATACATAAAGAGCTCAGCATCTCAGAATTTAGAAATAAATCATTACAACTCAGAAACAGACATAACTGCTATAAGAGCTTACAATCTAGGAACCTTTACAATAAGCCTTCCCCTGGTAACCTATGCGCTCAGACTTAATTCTCAGAGCTTGCGCATTAAAGTTAGCCCATACTGGCGAGGCACTATAATATTTTTCTTTTCATTTCTGGTTTATTTCACTCAACATACTTTCCTCAATGTCCATTCACCTCACAACTTCACTCCTTCTTGTAGCAGCTCAATATTCCATTGTATGTATATACCATAGTCTGCCACTCCATTCATCAGTCGGTGTACCCTTAGGCCACCTCCACCACTGCAAATTGTAAATACTGACACCATGAACCCCACTGTGCAAATGTCCTTTCATGTCCCTCTTTTCAGTTCTTCCAGGAATATACCCAATAACCAAGTTTCAGGACCATATGGCAACCCCATGCTTGTCTTCCTGTGGTACCACCAAACTGGCTTCCAGTTGAGATGCACTATTCTACTTCCCCACCAATAGTGCTTAGGGACATCCCATTCTCCACATTTTCTCCAGCATCATATCCCTCTCTTTATTTTTTAGACGGTTTTATTCACACACAATACATTCCATCCTAAGTAAACAATCAATGGTCCTCTGTATAATCACATAGTTATGCATTCACAAACACTATCTATATAAGGACATTTCCATTTCTTCCACAAAGAAAGAGGAAGAGGCAAAAAAAGTAAAAAGAAAAAGAAAAAGAAAAAGAAAGAAAAAAATGACAACTAAGAAACAACAAAAGAAAAAATAAAATTAAAATAAAAAAGTCAGAAAACAACACCAATGCCACGAATCCCATACCTCTCCCCTTCAGACCCTTCTTACAGACATTTAGCTTTGGTATATTGCCTTTGTTACAATTAATAGAAGGATATTACAATGTTATTGTTGAGTATAGACTATTTTGCATTGACTGTATTTTTCCCCAATACCACCCCATTTCTAACACCTTGCAAAGTTGATATTCATTTGTTCTCCCTCATGTAAAAACATATTTGTACATTTATTTACAATCATTGGCCACTCTAGGTTTCACTAAGTTATACAGTCCCAGTCTTTATCTTCTGTCTTTCTTTCTGGTGTCCTACATGCACCTAACCTTCCTTTTTCAACCGTAATAACAGTCTTTATTCAGTGTACTTACATTATTGTGCTGCCATCACCCAATATTGTGCTCCAAACCTCTCTCTCCCATCTTTTCCTATCTGCTTATAATATTTCCTGTAGATCAACTATCTTGTTCACAAAAGTCTCTTAATGTCTGTTTGTCTGAGAATATTTTAAACTCTCCCTCATTTTTGAAGGACAGTTTTGCCAGATATAGAATTCTTGGGTGGCAGTTTTTTCTCCTTCTGTATCTTAAATATGTCATACCACTGCCTTCTAACCTCCATGGTTTCTACTGAGAAATTCGCATATAGTCTTATCGAGCTTCCTTTGTATGTGATGGATCACTTTTCTCTTGCTGCTTTCAGAATTCTCTCTTTGTCTTTGATAATCTGATTAATAAGTGTCTCGGCATAGGTCTAGTCTATTCAGATCTATTCTGTTTGGAGTACACTGTGCTTCTTGGATCTGTAATTTTATGACTTTCATAAGAGATGGGAAGTTTTCAGTTATTGTTTCCTCCACTATTGTTTCTGCTCCTTTTCTCATCTCTTCTCCTTCTGGGATACCTATTACATGTATATACATGTGCTTCATGCTGTCATTCAGTTACCTGAGACACTGCTCATATTTTTCCATTATTTTCCCTATCTGTTCTTTTGTGTGTAGGATTTCAGATGTCATGTCCTGCAGTTCATGAATCTCTTCTTCCTCTTCAAATCTTCTGTTGCGTTTCTCCATTGTTTTTTTCACCTCTTGTATTGTGCCTTTCATTCCCATAAGGTCTACCAATTGTTTTTTTCAAACTTTCAAGTTCTTCCTTACGTTCACCCAATGTCTTCTTCATATCCTTCATCTCCTTTGCCATATCTTCCCTCAACTTGTTGAATTGATTTTTGGATTGATTTACAAGATCTGTTGGATTAATGATTAGTTGTTTCAATTTTTTATCTAAGTTGAAGTGTAGGTTTGTTCCTTTGACTGGGCCAGATCTTCATTTTTCCTAATGTGACTCATAATTTTTTGTTGTCTAGGCATCTGGTTTCCTTGATTACCTCAATCAGATCTTCCCAGACCAGAGGGGCCCAGGTCTCAAGAGGAATATGTAGTCAGTATCAAATTTCCCTGGGAAGCAGGTTGTCAAACTTTCCTGTGAGGCCCCTAGACTTGGTGTTTTTTCTATCCTGTCCAGCAGGTGGCACTTCTCAGCCCACAGCTCCTCACTGGTGTAAAGAGGTGGTCCCTTTAATTCTCAGTGGACCCTGTCCTGGACAGGGGCTGATGATGTTAGAAGCCAAGCTTAAATTGTTTCTTTCCTCCCCCCCACCCCACCCCCAGGCCCTGGGGTCTGAATTCTTGGAGGGAGGGCAGCCACATGAACTGGGCTCCACCCCCCTTTTCTTAGGGAAGAGACATCCTTTAGGGAGTTATCCTCTATACTTGAATTCCTCCTTTGTCTCTACTCTGTTAACTCCACCCTTGCCTGGGTCAGCACTGACATTGAGAATGCCTGAGGCTTTCTCTATTGAGCTGCTTAGAATGAGAGAGGAAAAAAAGGAAAAAGAGCAAAAGCTCCTTTTCAGAGCCAGTCCTCAGCCCCCCATTTTTGCCAGTTGACTGGTGTTGGTACCCAGTTTTCTGGGCCCCTTTTCTTGGGACACAGCTGTTTTCCAGTGTTCTGAGCTCAGTCATCTCCAAAAGCCTCTGTTTTTATTTATTTATGTATTTTTTTTCCATCAGCCCTGCCTCCTCTCTGCCAGGTTTAATTAAAACTACAACTGGAGCTTGGTTGAGTTATTTTCCCATACTCCAGGTAACCAACTTCTTTTTTCTAGAGGGAAGTATTTCAGCTCACCCTGATGTGCCAGTGGGTGAGGGGTGCCTGGCGCAGTTTGGGGAGCTTTACTTACAGTTCTTATGCTGTGATCTCAGCCATTCTGCCCATTCCAGGCTGGTGTACAAGGCATGTCCAGTCATGGATATCCCCCAACAGTTGTTACAGACTATATAGTAGCAGTTCCTGGCTATTTACTAGTTGCTCTAGAGGACTAACTAAATTCCACACCTCCCTATGCCACCATCTTGCCCCCCAAATGGTATCTTAAAGCTTAAATTATCTAAATTATTTGAATCCCTCTTTCTTGACCTTGGCCTAAGGTTCTTGCCTTAGTTTTGATGGCCATAATAACTAGCCCATCAGGAAAACACAAGCTAACCCCCTTTGAAATCATAATGGGAATACCTAGGAGTTTTATTATTTCTCCTATTTTGTTGGACTCCAACCAATTACAATATAAAATTGCTATTGTTAAGGGACTAATCACATAAAGCCAGAAATGCAAATCAAAACTACAATAAGATACCACTTGCATTCACTAGATGGCTTTTATTAACAACCCTAAAAGTGGTTTGCCATCACTAGAACCCTGAAGCTGCTTTCATTCTGACTTCCTTTGCTGTAGCAAAGCTTTGGTGTCCCAGATAAAAAGACTCTGATTCGTCTTTCAAAATGCAATGCACTTTATCACCTTTTCAGACTCTCTTCAGTAGCACAAGAGCAACAAAGTCTGATTACAATTTTATTAATTCAAATAAAGAAAGAAAAGAGGATATTATCCATTAATTTCTGACTTTCTTTGGACCATGAAAACTATCTTGAGTTGTGATATAGTCTCCCAAACACTCTTAGGATAGAACTCTATTTATACACTGTGCCAGTTTGAATGTATTATATCCCCCAAAACACCATTATCTTTGATGCAATCTTGTGTGGGCAGACATATTGGTGTTGATTAGATTGTAATTCTTTGATTGAGTGTTTCCATGGAGATGCGACCTACCCAACTGTACGTGATAACTCTGATTACATAATTTTCATGGAGGTGTGGCCCTGCCCATTCAGCGTGGGCCTTGATTCATTTACTTGAGCACTATATAAGGTCAGACAGGAGTGAGCTTGACACAGCCAAGAAGGACACTTTGAAGAACGCAAGGAGCTGAGAGAGGAACTGCAGCTTACAGAGATACTTTGGAGATGGCCTTTTAAAGCAGACTTTCACTCCAGAGAAGCTAAGAGAGGACAAACACCCTAAGAAGAACTGAGAGTGACATTTTGGAGAGAAGCTGAAGCCTAGAAGGAACATCCTGGGAGAAAGCCATTTTGTAACCAGAACTCCAGAGCAGAAGCCAGCCACGTGCCTTCCCAGCTAGCAGAGGTTTTCTGGACACCATTGGTCACCCTCCAGTGAAGGTACCCGATTGTTGATGCATTACCTTGGACATCTTACGGCCTCAAGACTGTAACTGTGTAACCAAATAAACCCTATTTTATAAAAGCCAATCCATTTCTGGTATTTTGCAAAAAGGCAGCATTAGCAAACTGGAACACATGCCAGTACTGGTTTCATAGATTGAAGTCATAATCACTAATTGAATAAATGTATTTTCCAATCTATTTGAATGACATCTGTTATTATTCAGCTTATGCATATTTCTTTTCTCTTTTATTACCCAATAATAAATGATCTTTGATCTTTAAGTAATTATTTAATAATTACATGAATTAAAATAATGAACATCCTTTTAAAGGAGTTAATATTACTATGTTTATGCTACAAAATTGACCTTGGGTGAATAGCCCACCATCACCTGAATTTCATAATGGTTCAAGGATAAACTGTTTCCCCTTTGTAATTCAGTAAGTTTGCTCCAAAGGAGCCTACTGCTTCTCCACTCAGCAATGAGTAAAATGCCATTCAAGGACCTTAGGGTACCTATTCTTAATAAGATAAAATCCTGCCCCAGTTTGCTAAATTCACTGAATTTATAATTCACTCTTACTAAGCAAGGAATTAATTCAAGCTTGTTGCTGGATTGATCTCCTAAATTCACAGAGCAAATCTGGTGCCCATTTTAAAAAGATGAGTCAAATAACAACAACAACAAAAAAAAAACAAAATACAAAGGAGGCTAATAAGTTACAAATAGGAGGGCAGACTTAAGGCAAACTAGAAAAAGTTGTAATAAATTGTTTTTATGCCAGAAGCTATCATCGACTATAGTCAGGGCTATAGTCAGTAGGGCTATAGTCAGCAGCTATCATCCACACCAACGATACGAGGAAGATACTAATAATCTCTTCGATTTGCATGAGAGTTTTTACTATCGGAAAACACTTCCAAATACATAATTAGGCAAATGCCTTACAATGTTTCATTTTATGAAAGAGGAAATCAGAGTCCAGAGAACATAAGAGACTTGCATGAGAGTAACAAGTACTGGAAGTAGAATATTGGTTGCCAGATTCATATTTCAGGGTTTTAAAAAATGCTTAAAAATCAAAAGAATCCATAATTTGAAGTATTGTTATAAATTTTGTACAAAACATTTAGAACATTAAATTTCTATCAATCACAGCAGTTTAAGATAGACAATTGGTAATCAGGCAAGTGATAAACAATTTAAAAGTTGGAAGTAAGGGTGTGTCACTAATTAGCAGGGTAAAAGGCAAGGCAAGTGAAAAGATATCTAAGAACACTACAGACTATGCCCCTGGAATAAAAAACTGGTACTTGTCTTAGTTTGCTAGCACAGCTATAACAAAGTGCCACAAACTGGATAGCTTAAAACAATAGAAATTTATTTTCTCACAGTTCTGGGGGCTAGATGTCTGAAACCGATAGAGGAGAATCCTTCGTTGCCTCTTCCTAGCCTCTGGTGGAATGCCAGCAATCCTTAGGCTTTAATCTCTGCCTCAGTCTTCACATGACATTCTCCCTCATCCTGTCAATTTCTAAATCTCTAAATCTCGCTTCTGTATAAGGATACCAGTAGAATTGGATTAGGACTACCCTAATGCAACTTGGCCTCATCTTAACTAATAACAACTTCAAAGACCCTGTTTCCAAATAAGGTCATATTCAGAGAACCAATCAGTTAGGACTTGAACATGTCTTTTGGGGGGACGCAATTCAATACATAACAGTACCTTTTCTTAGATTTTGTTTTTTTGTTTCAGAAAGTACTTAACTTTTGAGATATCATCACTAAAAAATACAATGGATTGTGAATAACAATAAATAAATCTCTATATTGTCTAGATATGCCCATTCAAGGTAACACTGTTCAACTTCCACTAAAACATTTCCAGTACTGGATCTCCTATGACAAATACTAATATTTATCTGCAGATGCTAGTTTAATATTGTATGAATGTAATGCTACAGATGCTGATTTTATATTATAAGAAGATCGCATTTACATGGTTCACTACATTTTCAGGGAGCTGAGAAAAAATTGGGGAAAAAATCAGCAAATGAAACTAATTTTGAAAACCATTAATACCCCATTTACAAAACTACTTTCTATGCCTCATACTTCACTATCATCACCACAAGATACATATGAATCAGGATGTTTAAATAACACTGACTTCCCTTTATAAACTCCCTTAACCACCGTTGAAGGAACCTGGCACCAGTTTATGACACATTAAAACATTAATCATAGTTTAGTATACACACTGGAGAAGGATATTATAGCCTACTAAAACTATCACTATTATTTGGATTCTCAAAATGCAAGCAATTACCTAAATTAGAAGATTTCCTTTGCACCTGGGATAACCAACTTTCTTTTAGAAAATAACAATGTTATTTTTGGTGACTTTCTGATTTCAGAACAGTATAGCTTTCTCGAAGGAGATGAATGTAACGATTCAAATGGAGATTGATCAATTTGTACAAGCCAAATAAGTTTTAGTAACAAACTCTTTTTGTACTTTTAAATACTGAGAGGAATAATATTTAGATCCAAAAATATGTAAGGAACTCATATAGAGAGGAGTATAAAATACCATTAGAAGGAAATGTATGTCTTCAGAAATTACTGTGTAAAGAAATATGATAGTTAATCCCCCCCCATCTCATTAGTCGAATTAGCATTATAACAGGATCTCTACTTCTTCTATGATGGAGTCACTTTGTATCAAAACACCCCTCCTGCTGAGAAAAGCTATAAATTTTGAATAAAAATAAAATTAAAAAAAAAAAACCTTTTCGAAGGCACCAGAAACCAAGTAAAGTGATTTCAACTTAAAACTCAAAATCCTGAAAAGAAGGGGAAAACATTGAAATAAGCCCTATGTTGTCTACCAGTTTTCCCCTCAAGGCATGTGCTGACTCTTTCAAGTAACATAGGGCTGAGAGACTGAGCATGCAGCTCCAAATCAGAGTATTAAGCAGTCTTGTGGGGATAGGAAGACAAAAATTGGAGTTCAGTACTGCCAAGACAGCCAAGACAAGAAAAGCTCAGGTCTTGAAGAGAAAGAAAATGCAATGAACTGAGGCCTATATTCTTTTTCACTTTGAAGTCTTGAGGCATTCACAAATTCCCTTTCATGGGCTGGGAAGTCCAAAAAACAAACAAGCAGAAAACATAAATCTGGATACTGCAAAATTAAGTGGAATGTTCAGCAATTTTATGGTACTGAGTAGGCAAAAACTGAAGTTTAGGAGCCACTGAGGAAAAGTGACTGTGGTGGTTTGGCACTGTATGTATCTAGAAAATCATATTCTTAAAATTAATCCATCCCTGTGAGTGTGGACCTATTGTAAATAGGACCTATTGATGAGGCTACTTCAGTTAAGATATGACCCACCTAATTTACAATGGGTCTTAAATTTCTTACTGGAGCCCTTAATAAACAGAATGGATACAAAGAGAGAAAAAAGAAAGACACAGAAGCAAGAAACTGAAAGCTATGAAACCTGGAACAGAAAGGAGAGACAAGCAGATGTACCTTGTGACTTGTCATGTGGATTGCTGGCAGCTGGCTTTGGGTAAGAAAGCATTGCCATAATGATGCCTTGATTTGGACATTTTTCTCAGCTTCAAAATGGTAAGCTAATAAATTCCCATTGTTTAAAGCCAACCTATTTCATGGAATCCTATATTTTATGCATGATTTTTCAATAAATCTTAACTTCTCTAATTAAAAAAAAAAATGTGCCTGTTTTTATGCTTACTCAGGTCAAGGGCTTGGTCATCTGGTGACCCAAAGCAGAGAAGGAATTATACAGAATGAATAAATCCCCCAAAATGCAACCTGCAGAAGGCATTTATGGAGTATTCAGCAAGTGCCCACTGACTTTCATTGGGAATTCATTGAGTCAAGGATCCCTCTGGTTAATACAGAATTACACTCTGAAGTAAGCAGGAAGGGGCTTCAACCTGAACATATTAAGCTTAAGCTCCCTTTCAACAAGGAGAGCAGCCAGAGTTTCTTCAAGTAGACAGTGCAACTTCAAGATTAGCTTCAAGGGAACACCTTTAATATGAAGATAAAATAAAAATATTTTCAGGAAAACAAAACTTAAGAACATTTTTCACCATCAGTCTCACTATGAGGAATACTAAAGGGCATCTTTCAGATGGAAGGTAAAATTATCCAAAGACAGTCATATGGAAATGCAGGAAGAAAAGTATACCATAAAATGTTAAAATGTGGATAAATCTAAAACTATATATTAAAACAATAACAATTATTTCTTACAGGAATTAAAGGACTTGAAGGATTATGATACAGGACAACAGTACCACCAAAGGTAAAAGAGGGGTTAATGGACTTACAATACTAAAGTTCTTATCCTTGCTAAGTCATAAAAGTTGCCATTTATTGTAGATTGTATTAGGATAACTACTAAAAGAATATAAAAATATATAGCTACCAAGCTAAAAGAGAGGGAAATGAAATAACAAACAAGTCAAGAAAGGAAAAATAGGAGGTGACAGAAAGATGGTGTAGTAAAACACCCCTGACAATGGCCCCTCCTTAAAAAGAGCATAAACTGGATATAATCAGAATTGACTGTCCCAGAACTCTGGAAAGTGATTACAAATTGACAACTCAGTAGATATTGAATCAGAAAAAGAAAGCTAAAAACTGTAGAAAAGGTCTGGGAATTGTCCAGGTTCCTACCCTGCTCTTGAGACATAGCAGATCATGTGACCCACAGTGTCTTGGCAGTTTGGTGGCCCATGTGGATTCCAAGTGTGGATCCCTGGTGCTTGATTATTAACTTGGGTGTTTTTGTACATTAGCTCCGACATACTTCTGGGAAGACTAACTCAAAGCATGTGTCTGGGTCACCTAACACAGAATTTACCTGGGGTAGAAAAGTAGTGTAGAAAGGGGAAGTGAAGCTGTGGAGCAGAGCCAAGCTGACAACAGCACCCTGGGGCAAAAGATTCTGAATGAGTAAAATACCACAGTTTGGGGCCTTAGGAAGAGAAGCTAGGGGGAGGAAATCCTATTTTGGGAGGAGAAAACAGTCACACTACAATACATTCCCAGGGTGAGACATAGTGCTCAGAAAAATCTGAATATACAAATATTCAAATGTCCATACTTCAACAAAGGATCACAAGGCATATAAAGAAACAGGAAATGATGGCCCATTCAAAGGAACAAAATAAAACAACAGAGGAAGCCCACACATTGGGATACCTAATCAAAGATGTTAAATCAATTATCCTAAATAAGTTTAATCAACTAAACGAAAACATGGACATGGAACTAAAAGACATCAGGAAAATGATGCATGCACAAAAGGAGGAATTAGAAATTTTAAGAAGGAACCAAACAGAAATTATGGACATGAGAAGCAAAATAAAGATAATAAAAAATAGGCTAGCAGATAAAAGAGCAGATTTAAACAGGCAGAAGAAAGAATCAGTGAACTTGAAGACAGGATAATTAAAATTATGCAGTCTCAAGAGCAGAAAGAAAAAAGAATGGAAAAAAGTGAACAACCTAAGGGACCTGTGGGGCAACATGAAGAGTACCAACATACACATTATGGGAGTCCTGGAAGGAGAAGAGAAAGAGAAAAGGGCAGAAAGAATCTTTGAAGAAATGATGGCCAAAAGCTTCCCAAATTTGATGAAAGACATGAATATACATATTCAAAAACTCCAACCTGGATTAACTCAAAAAGATCCACACTGAGATACATCATAATTGCTGAAGGCCAAGGACAAAGAGATAAACCTAAGAACAAAGAGAAGTGCCTCATCATGCACAACAGATCTTTAGTAACATTACTTGCCAATTTCTCATCAGAAACCATGGAGATGAGAAGGCAGTGGGATGACATATTTGGAAAGCTGAAAGATAAAAATTGCCAGCCAACAATTCTATATTCTGCAAAACCATCCTTCAAAGTGATGGAGAGATTAAGACATTCCCACATAAACAAAAGCTGAGGGTGTTTGTCACCACTAGATATGCCTGACAAGAACTGCTAAAGGACATTCTTCAAGCTGGAAGGAAAGTACACTAGACAGTAGCTAAAAGCCATATGAAGAAATAAAGATCTCCAGTAAAGATAACTCCATGTTTATTATTGTATTCTTGGTATATAACTCTGCTTTTCATTTCTTACATGATCTAAAATATAATACATAAAAATCATATTTTATGTTATTGGACAAATATGAAGAGGTAATTTGTGACAAGAACAACATAAAGGGGGGCCTAGAGGGATAAAGGAGTAGAGAACGTGTATGCTAGTGAAGTTAAGTTGGTAACAATTCAAACTAGTTTGTTATATATTTAGGATGTGAAATATAAACCACAAAGAAAAATATGAAAAGTATACAGAAAAGGAAATGAGAACTGTATCAAACAGTTTCACTATAAAGAGATCCACTATACACAAAAGAGGCAACAATGAAGGAAATGAGGGACCAAAAGTATGAGACATAAAAGACACAAATGACAAAAAAGCTGAAGTAAATCCTGCCTTTCAGTAATTATTATGAATGTAAATGGATTAAACTCCCCAAATGATAAAAGATTGGCAGAATGGATTAAAAAAAAAAAAAGCACCTTTCAAGTATATGTTGTTTAAAAAATACCTCAACCCAAAGACCAAATAAGTTGAAAATGAAAGGAGGAAAAAATGTTGCAGACAAATAATAACCAGAAGTGGGCTGGGATGGCTTTACTAATATTGCACTTTCCTACAGATGTGTGGAGTAAGCTGTGGTGTAGTTTTAAATACTGGACAAAACAGACTTTAAGTAAAAATCTGTTATAAGAGACAAAGGAGGACATTATTTATTAATATAAGAGCCAAACTAACAAGGATATAGAACAATTATAAACATATAATGCACCAAATACATGAAGCAAACACTGATATATTGAAAGACCAGACAGTTCTACAAGAATAGTTGAAGATTTTAATACACCACTTTCAAAAATGAATAAAATATTTAGGCAGTAGATTAATAAGGAAAGAGAGGACTTGAATAATACTATAAATGAACTAGACCTAACAGACATATATAGAACACTCCACCCAAGAACAGCAGAACACAAATTCTTTTCAAGTGCAACTGGATCATTCTAAAGGACAATTCATATGTTAGGCCACAAACAAGTCTCGATAAGTTAAAAAAGTTTGAAATCATACAAATATCTTATCTAAACACAATGTAATGGAGCTAAAAATCATCAACAGAAGGAAAACTGAAAATTTCACAAATACGTGGAAATTAAACAACACAATCTTAAATAAACAATGATTCAAAAAAGAAATCACAAGGGAAATCAGAAATTTCATAGAGTTGAATGAAAATGAAAATTACAACATACCAAAATTTATGAGATGCAGCAAATGCAGTAACAAGAGGGAATTCTATAGCTGTATATGTGAACATTAAATAAGAAGAAAGATCTCAATTCAATAGCATAACTTCACTTCTTGAGGAACTAGAAAAAGAAAAGAAAACTACACCTAAAGTTAATAGAAGGAAAGAAATAATAAATATTAGAGTACAGATAAATGAAATGCAAGAAAAACAATCGAGAGAATAAATGAAACCAAAAGTCTGTTCTTTGAAAAGATCAATAAAATTGCAAAACTTTAGCTAGAGTAACAGAGAAAAAAAAAGAGAGAGGTTTCAAATAATTAAAATCAGAGTAAAAGTGGGGACATTACTATTGATCTTGCAGAAATTAAAAGAATTATAAGAAAATACCAGAACAACTGTCCACCAACAAGTCAGATAATCTAGAGGAAATGGACAAATGCCTAGAAACACACAACTTACCTAAGCTGACTCAAGAAAAAATAGTTAATCTCAATAGAACTATAAGGAGAACTTGTAAAGAGAAGGGTCCAAAGAGAAGAAAAGTTCAGGACCATATGGCTTCACTGCTGAATTCTAGCAAACATTCAAGAAATTAATAGAAATCCTTCTTAAACTCTTCCAAAAAAAACTGAAGAGAAGGAAAGTCTTCCTAACCTCTTCTATGAGGCCAGCATCATTCTAACAACAAAGCCAGATAAAGACACCAGAAAAAAAGAAAACTGCAGATCAATTTCCCTTATAAATATAGATACAACCCACCCCCCAATATTAGAAATTTTAATCAAATATTCAAAGTATTATTAGCCTTACCAAGTGGGATTTATCCCAGGAACACAAGGATAGTTCAACACAAGACAATCAATTAATGTAATACACTCCATAAGTAGAATGATAGTGGGTCTTAATCCAATATGGCTGAAATCCCTATAAGCAAAGGAAGTTGGACACAGCAAAAGAAGCCATGGGGAGCAGCCTGAAGCTGGAAATCAGTGGAACCTGGAACAGAAAGGATAAGACGCTGCCATGTGCATTGCCATGTGACAGAAAAGTGAAGGACCACAGACTGCAGGCAGCGAGCCCCGGAAAATGACAGTCTTCAGGAAGAAACCATTATCCTGCTGATGCCTTGATTTTGGACTTTTATCCTCAAAACCATGAGCAAATAAGTTACTGTTGTTTAAGCCAACCCACTGTATGGTTTTCATTTTACCAGCTAGGAAACTAAAATACCACTTTATACCCACTAGAATGCCGATTATTAAAAAAACAAACAATAAACAGAAAATAACTGTTAGGATGCAGGGAAAGTAAAACTGTTGTACATTGTTGTTGGGATTGTAAAGTGGCGCAGTCACTATGAAAATCAGTTTGGCGGTTCCTCAGAAAGTTGAACATAGAATTACCACATATTGTGGCAATCCCACTTCTAAGTATACATCCCAAAGAATTTAAAGCAGGGGCTCAAAATAGATATTTGTATTCTAATGTTCATAGAAGCATTATTCATAATAGCCAAATGGCAGAAGCAACTCAAGTGTTTATCAACAGATGAATGGGCAAATAATATTTGGTATATACATACAATAGATTATTATTCAGCTGTAATAAGGAATGAAATTTTGATACATGTCACAACATGGATGAACCTTGAAGACATCATGTTGAGTGAAATAAGCCAGGCACAAAAGAACAAGTATTGTAGGATGTGAGTTATATGAAATACCTAAGATAAGAAATTCATAGAGACATAGATTATAAGTTGCCATGGGCTGGGGAAAGGGGAGATGAGGAGTAATGGTTTTGATGAGTACAGAGTTTCTGTTTGAGCTGATAAACTAGTTTGGATAACGGATATTGGTAATGGTAGCCCAATACTGTGAAACACATTATTTTCAGGTTCACATGGAACATTTACCAAATGACCCATAAATGGGCTCATAAAGCAAGTCTCAACAAATTTCAAAATATTTAAACTATATAGAGTATACTCTCTGACCATAGTTGAATTAAACTAGAAATCAATAACAAAATGTCCGTCATAAAATACCTTGAATATTGTGAAATTAAGCAATTGATAAAATCAAGAAAGCCAAAAGTTGTTTTTGTTGGAAGGACAAATGAAAGTAACAAACCTCTAGAAATTCAGACTTAAAACCAAAAAGAAAAAGCACAAATAGCCTTAATAGGATGGGAAAATGGGGCATTCCTACAGATAATAAAAACATTACAAAATAATAAGAGGGTATGATGAACAATTTCATATATTTATGTGTGTGTGTGTGTGTGTGTGTGTGTATTCCCTGCTAGTTCTGTTTCTCTGGAGAACCCTAATACACACAGGAATAATATCTAGCAATGAAAATAAAGAAATTTCAACTATACATGGGGCATCACAACATGGATGAATCTCACAAATGTAATGTTAAGCTAAAGAAGAGAGATACAAAGTAATACATACCATATGATTCCCTTTCTATATTGTTAATAAAAAAACAGTCAAAACTAATTTATTCTATTAAAAGTCATGATAGTTGATAACACTGGAGAGTAGGGACTGGAAGGAGGCATGAATGGCTTCTGTGGTCTATTGTTTTTATTCCTGTTGTGGGTTCTATTTATACGGGTATGCTCATTTTCTGAAAATTCATCTAGTTATACACTTACAATTACTGTACTTTTCTATATGTACATTTTATTGCACTAAAAACTTTAATTAAAAATTGGCTTAAAAATAGCTACAGTCCCAAGAAAGTGGGGAAAACTCCTGTTGCTTTTATTTTTCTCTTTACCCTCCTGGTTCTTGGCCTTGAACATGGGCACATTTGCAGAAGTGTGTATTTGAGTAAGGTAAAGTCCTAGCTGGAGGGAGGATCACAAAGGGGAGGTCTGGGGAAACAAAAATTACAGGTGACATCATGGAGAGAGAAGAGCTCAGGAAAGTAAACCCATAAAGTTGTTATGAAATCTTGGACCTTCCCTGAGCTGCAAACGCATGGATTTTATTTTAATCAGTATAAAAAAGACATTGAGAACCAAACTAGCATCCAGACCAATACCTAGGTCCAAGAGTGGTCACTGGGTGGTGCCTGCACAGGACAGTTCTGAATAGCACTGGAAAACAAAACTGATGTTAAAGCCACAGAATGTGGTTTGTAACATGTAGTCTAAACCTAATCAAGTCAATTGCCTGCTAAAACAAAAATAAGAACATTTAAACAAGACTCAGAATCTCATAACCTAATACTAAAAATGTAATCCAAAATTACTAGATATATAAAGACCCATGACCATCTCAGCTCATGGGAAATGACAATCAACAAATCAACAAATGCAAACACTGAAATGACACAGAGGTTAGAATTATCTGACCCAGACTTTAAAGTAACTATTATAAAAATGATCCAACAAGCAATCAAGATGAGTCCTGAAACAGAAAAATAAAACAACAGGGAATAAAACCTGCACTGGATGGACTCAATAACAAAATGAAGATGACACAGAAAACAGTCAATACACTTCAAGGTAGATCAATTGAAATTACTGAACTTTACAACAGAATAAAACTGAAAACAATAAAAAGAGACTGGGTTACCTATGGCACAATAACAAGAGTTCCAGCACTCATGGGATAAGAGCAGTAGAAGGAGAAGAGAAAGATTTCAGTGCTGAAAAAAATATTTGAGTAAATAATGCTGAAAATTTCCAAATTTATTGAAAGATATACATGCACAGATTCAAGAAGTACAACAAATCACAAAAATAAATCCAAAGAAATCAATGCTCAAGTACATCAAAATCCAACTGTTGTAACCTAAAGACTAGGAAAAATATTTGAAAGCATTCTGGGAAATCACGCATTCCTTTATAGGGGAACAAAAATTCAAATGACTGCAAATTTCTTATCAGAAACCATACAGGCCAGAATGAAGTGACATATGATTTTTAAAAGAATGAGAGAAAAAACTATTAACACAGAATTTTATAACCAGTGACAATATTTTTACAGAATGAAGTGCAATAAAGTTATTGTCAGGTGAAGGAGAACTAAGAAAATTTGTTTCCAGGAGATCTGCTTTAAAAGAATTGCTAAACAAAGTTCCTCAGACAGAAAGTAAATGACACCAGAAGGTAACTTGTAACATCAGGAAAGAAGGAAAAGCAACAGAAATGGTAAACATACGAATAAACATAATAAACTATTCTTCTCCTCTTGAGTTCTTTAAAATATGTTTGACAGTTGAAAGCAGAAATTATCACATGCTTTAATGGGGTATCCAATGCATGTAGATGAAATATATACAAAAACTGTAACACAGAATGGGCAGAGTAAAAGGTCTTACATAGTGGTAGGGTTTCTACATTCTACATGAAGTGATAAAATATCGATTCTAAGAATACTATTAAAAGTTGTCTGTATATCGTAAATCTTAGAGTGATCACTAAAACAATTCTAAAATGCACAGTATTAAAAAAACACAATAGACAATCAGAATTCTAAAAAATGTTCAAATAACCCAAAAACAGGGGAAACAGAGAAATGAAAAACAGAGGTAACAATCAGGAAACAAAAATAAAATGGTAGACCCAAATCCAAATATATCAATAATTTAATTAAATGTAAATGATCTAAACACACCAATTAAAGATAGCAAGTATCAGAATGTGTAAAAAAACTTGACCCACTATATGCTGTTTAAAAGAAACTAACTTCGAATACAATGATATGCAAACTCTGATCAAAATAAAACTGAAATGGCTATATTAATATTAGAAAAGTAGGTATTTCTACTCTAAAGTAGATTTCAAAGCAAAGAAAATTACCAAGGATAAAGAGAGAAATTAAATAATGATAAAAGATTAATTCAACAAGAAGCCATAACAATCTGAAATGTGTATGCACCCAACAACAGAGCTTCAAAATACATAAAGCAAAAACTGACACAACTGAAAGGAAAATAATGGACAAATCCACAATTACCATTGGAGACTTCAATACACCTCTCTCAGTAATAAATAGAACCAGTAGCTAGAAAACCATTATGGCTAATAGAAGAACTGAAAATTAGAAAAGAAAAGGCATATTATCATTAAAGAAAACAAGTGTTCATTTTAACAGATCATGTTTTATACAGAAATTTTAGAACAACATACATATAGTTAGTAGTCTTTTCATATAAACAAATACAGAATGGATATTAGTAAAAGTTAATGACTGAGAGATAAAACCCACAACAGCACAGGCATAAAGCTGAGGAAAAGAGGAGGTCACACCTTTTCAAGATGTAAATTGAAAATGAAGCTTTGCAGAAATGAAGTTCTGCTGATCTAACTGTGAAAGTGCAAATAGTTTATCATACTTTTAGGAAACAGGCTTGCTACTTTGTTTAAACATTTGTATGACATAAATACTTTTGACTGCAATGAAATTGAATATTTGTTCAAATATTTGTTTTAAAAATTCATTTATCAATACTTTTGAATTCCATATAAAATTGTAAGTGACCTTTGCTTAGGAAAATAATCTAAAATCAGAAACTAGGCATTTCATTAATGTGAAAGGATTTAAAAAACAGGAAATCAGTATGTTCTCACAAAATCAATAAGGTGGTAGCTATAAAAGTATAATTTTCCATGTATTCATATGTTAAAAAATCAGTGAGGCTGAAATAAATGTAACATTTTCTTCCTGTTTCTATTTTAACTACATGTGCATGCACACACAATACACACTCAAAATTCCAGAAAGCCATATATGCTAAAATGAAAATAAACAGGGTGTTGTAACATGGATTAAGAAGGTTCTGCCTTAGATAGGATGATCTGAAAAAGCTGCTTTGGGTAGGTATCATTTAAGCTGAGATGACACAGTCAAGAAGAAGTCAGCCAAGCAAAGTGTGAGTCAAGTAGTGTAAGTGCCAACATGCTTTAGTGAGAAAACCGAGAGAAAGCCAAAGGTCGAACTGTCACTGGTCTCTTTCCAAAGGGATCTGTGGCACCTCAAGTCCACTCAGTAGCAGAGGCCAATCACCCCCTGGGGAAATAGCAGAAGAACAGAAAGCTTCAGAGGATCCTGGTTAAAGCAACATCTTATGAAGCTAGTCAGATCCTACTTTGCCTTGTAGATATTAGGGAAAAAGGGAAGCAGGTTCCTTCACCTGAAGCCTCCACTGCTGCTGACAAAAGATTCTGTACTCACAGCAGAGCTAATAGTTATTTCAAAGGAAATCACTTTTACCACGGCTGACAAAGCTGGTAGGTCATCAGTGAACAGCACTACTGCCTCTATGGTTACCTGGAAGTTGGAGATCAACAGTCAGCCCCTCAACAGCCCAGGATAAGCAGCACAATTAGTCTTCCCATAATGAATGAATGAATTCTGAAAACTCCAGCTCCAGAGGCCCCTGGACAAGATCCTAAATGCCAGTAGCTACAGAAAAGATAGCTGTGCCTCCTACTGTCTACTTGGACACACAAACTAAAAGTCAGACTTATCTACCCATGTACTAAGTGGTTGAAAAACAATATAAACAAGATATGATGGACACCTGAGTTCTGTTCCCAGTGCTCAGACAGAATCTTTTCTTTTCTCTCTATATTGCTTCCCTTCATTCCTATCCCTTCAATTAAATTCACTTGTTAGTTGTACTATTGAACTTTGTCCTTGTCTTCCGATTTGGCTTCCCTGACTTAATGCCAATTACTCACTAAGGACTTTAGCAACAATAACAACAAAAATCACTGTTTTTTTTTCATGTTGCCCAACTCAAATGCAATGATTCCCCATCATTTTAATTCTTGTACTCAATCCTGAAATCATCCACATAGATGTGTTCCAGACAAGGCTTTTCTCACTAAAAGGAAAGGTTAGGGCACTGATAGGTCACCCTATTCAAATAAACGCTGGCTGAAAAAGAGGAAAGGGAAAGGCAACTGCCACTCTGTCAACTCTTGAGCATTGGCTTTCTAGGAAATCTGTTCTTGTAAGTAAAGTTGAAAAAAAAAAATTGGATGAAGTGGGGAGACTGCATTTTATTTTCTTTGTAAAGAAATAGGCCCATTTCCACAGATGAACAATATGAGTGAAAAATAACTGGGATTGGTTCTAGTAAAAGCAACCCAGAAAAAGTAAATTTTTGCAACACACTAGGTCTAATGATTGTCTAAATCCATTTTAAAGTTTGGTGCCAAATAGTGTTGGTTTTACTTTATACATGGATTCAAAAATGGATCAGGAAGATGATCGGAAAATGCCCATGTTCAGCTCACATGTGTGACTAAACACTGTTCTGAATGTCTTCTCATAACTTAGATTTTAAAAGATGAGGGTAGGTATTCTGGAACGCCAAATAATGGTCCTCAACTAGGAAGATATTCCAAAATCACTAGGGAAGCTTTTGTCAAATTAACCTTTCCCTCCCTCAGCAGAGAAACAGGGACTTGATTTAATTGATACAATCACTTCTGTTGAAGTAGGTGAATGACATAAAGAAAATTAAGGTATAATGGTAATCTTGACATCAGGAACTATGTCCCTTAAAAACATTCTGTCAAGCCAATATTCTGACAGTATTCTGAAAAGCCAAGAGTTTAGGCTTGCTTTATACAACCCTGATAAATTAATTGAGTACTGCACTAAAACAGGCAGGCTACTGGACTCACATTTTCCTCAACCAACAACATGCTAGGGAGAGGCCCAATATGCCAAGCCACCATACCACAGCTTAGGGATGACACTTTGACAGAAAGGGCAGGATGTTTCAATCTCATTTCAGAAAACCCTGTTAATTTTGACATAACAATACATAGTTCCTAATAGATCCAAACATCATGAGTGAGCTAGGATAGTGTTTTCTGTTTCTCTTCTTTCATTGTCACAGCAACAGAGGGCAGGTGACAGTCAGTCTTCATAGCTGGCCCTCTAGCATAGGGGCCCAGGACTCTACCCAAAAGTTGCACCATTGTCGCACTTGGAAATGCTGGGCTCTGCTGGAGTAAAAGGAAACCAAGCCATAACAGCGGCAACTCTTCAGTTATTTTCTCTTTTATCCTGTTCTCTCCAGGAAATTTGAAGAGCCTTAATACAGTGTTTTACAAACTTCAAGTCATACCTTTAGTGGTCTTGAAATTAAGGTAGTGGGTTGCAGACTTTAAAAGATAATAAAAGGAAAGAAGACAATAGGATAGGATCAGATAGGATATAATGGGATAGACTAGAATATATTTGTGTGCATCACACAAAGGAAAGGTAAATATTACCTTGTGTAATTTTTGTTTCAATTATACATGTCTGTATGTACTTACTGGGTCATGATTTAAATGCATTTCTTTCTGTGGGTTACTAAGAAAATGTTTGAAAGCCACTGCCATAAAGGATACCTATGTGATAGCCCTAATAGCTTTTCTCTACAAGAATGCTATTGGCTTTGGGGGCTGGTCAAGTCTCCTTTCTAGCTAATCACCCCATGCACTGCAGAACCTAAAATCATCTCTTTTCCTTACCCCACTAAATTCCAGCAGTGCTTTCTGGTCACTGTGACAACCACACATTTTGAAATCCTACTGGGGAGGTGGTATCACCCTCTATAGAGAAATACTAATCCACAGACAAAAGGGTGTAGCTCAACTCACACCTGACGAAAAGCAGGTGTTGAAATGGAGGTCAGTTTTAGGTCTTTATCTGAATAAAGATAAGAATGAGCACTGCCATACGTAATCTGAAAATTGAGGCCTCCTTTCCCAGCACTCATCAATCTGATACTAAATTCATTAGCAAAATGAAATGAAAAAAACACAGGAGACATTGCTATTAAAAGAGAGTTCCATGCATATCACTCCCCAAACAATGTACTAAAGGTGGACACATTCCTATTTGAAAGCCTCCACGTAAATATCTGTGCTTTAGATCACAGAATTTCAGGGGTGATTGTTTCCTTAAAGCTGCAAAAATACTTTGCAAAGCTTGCTTTTCAAGGCAAAACTGTAGGAATATTCACAATCAACTTGGGTTGATTATTTACTCTTTGATGGGTCCTCTATTTTACAGACAAGATTCAGTAAGTAGAAACCACAGTTTCTGGTCTAAAGAATTTATTTTGTAATATTTTTAGAGTCCAGAGAATTCTTAGTTCCAGTGTGACAGTGATAAATAACTCATAATGCTTCATCTGCCATCCTGCTCCACAGAATCTAGGAGTGGTATGATATATAAAAATTTTTAAATGAATATAAAATTAGCTGGTTGCTTCCTATTGGAGTGCAACATTTACACTTATACTTGAATGGGGGAATATTTCTTATTCAGAGAAGAATACAGTCTTATCTTATAGAATTTAAGAACTTAGTTATCTTTCTCAAGTTTCAAATAATAGAAATTTTGATGCTATTAAGAGAACTTGCCTGGATTTATAAATTACTCAGAAATGATAATATTGCACTTAAGTTTTTCAAAGATCAACTCCCCAATTTCTGAACAGCTTGGTGTATTAGTAAGGGTTCTCTAGAGAAACAGAACTGACAAAAGAGATCTGTAAATATTATGATTTTTTTTTAAAATTGTCTCACATGATTATGGGGATGCACAAGTCCAAATTTTGTGGGGCAGGCTGCAAGCTGGGACCTCCGATGAAGGTTTTTGATGGATTCTCCAGGATAAGCTGACTGGCTAAAGTAGAGATGGAAATTCTCTCTTCTGCCTCCTGAAATAATCTTCTCCATTCAAAGCCTTGAACTGATTGGATGAGAAGTCTCTCATTGTTGAGAGTAGTCTCCTCAGTTGATTATAGATGTAATCAGCCACAGATATAATTTCCTTACTGATGATTTAAGTCCATGAAATGTCCCCACAGTAACAATCAGTCCAGTGCTTGCTTAACCAAACACCTGGACACCATCTCCTGGCTAAGCTGAGACATGAACCTAACCATCATACTTGAGACCAAACTAATTATGTGTAATCAGGTATTTCAGGACACCAAAACCAAAAATTCAAAAACGCTCTGAATTCCTAAGCCATGTTCCTTTTGAAACCTCAAGGGGAACTATCTCTCATTGCCTCCAACCTGCACTAAAGAACAACCAGCCAGAGATGGACAAACAAATCTTAAGAGTATTTTAAACAGAAAATCACACAGGTTGCTCAAGTTTTACCTTCAAACACATTTTTGGGTTAAGGGTCTGTCAAGAAACAAACAAACAAAAAGGAACAGGAACAGAGAGAGAAGTGGAGATGGAGAATATCAACTGTAATGATAAATGATAAAGTAAACAAACAAATAAGAGAGAATGGACCACTTAGTTTTTAATGGAAAGACTGGTCAAATGAGAAAAGGACAGGCCACATAGTGGAAGATGGGGACAGGGAGGGGTGATCCAGATACACTGGGTATTATGTGTGTTCAATAAAAGTTATACAAAGAAACAATGAAAACCCATTAGTGTTGGGTGAGACAAATACATACATGCATACATACATACATATGTACATACATACAGAAAAAAATGAAGCTCAATTTGCAAAGGACTCTAAAACCAACACCAAATGTGTAGGGTTGTGGGTTGCTTTTTGTTGTTTTGTTTTTGTTTTTGTTTTTGTTTATAAGTTAAAGGGGATAATAGGCTAGCAATCCAATAGGGAAATTCAAAAACTATTTTACTAAATTAAAAAGGAAAAACAATACATGTACACATGCACACTACATACTAGGAAGTCATGGGGTAAATTCCCATGCCCCAATATATTTTAAAACACACAAATTGCAGTAGTTTTAGATTCAAAATGACAAATACAAAGGTCATTCTAAACTTAATTAATAAACTAGATACAAATTAATCAAACTGTGGCCAGAATATTTAACTAACCTGTCCTTACAACTGGCCATTTTGATAGAGTACTGAAAGACTGGCAGTGTGACCCAATCACAAAAAAGGGTTTACAAGCAGCCTGGACAACCAAAGGCAAACAATGAGAATCTGTACAAAAGGGTAACATTTCCAAAAAGCTTAAGCCCCAACTGGTGAATTGAGTCTATCAACATGGGCTTCTTGTGGGGTTAAATAAGGATCAATAAATGGAGTAACTAGGTGTTCAAAAGCTTTTGATAAAGTTTCACAGCACAAACTGTTCAAACAAATTTTGAATCAACATGGAATTAGGAACATGAATTTCCACAAGCATGGAACTATCTTAGATACAGGGAGCAAAGTATGAAGTATAAGTGGAAAACACCAGTAAATCCTTTTATAAATTTTGACTATGGAGTACAAAGTGTCATCTGCACATCTTTTAGATTTCACTATCCTCTTCAAGTAATAAAATGTCAAACAATAGAGTCACAGGCTCCTAAACAGCTGGATGGCTCCCCATATATGATAAATTAAGAAACTGAGACTCAAAGAGGATTAATAATTGCCCAAGGTTAGAGTATACAAACAGCAGGAAGATTTAATAAGATGTCCAAACTGTACCAAAAGGTACCATATGAGTTCCCCTGGAGGAAAATGTTGGATATTATGTATCACCAAGTGGTAAAGAATACAAGACTATGTTACTAAACATAACCTTTGAATTCAGCAAAAAAAAAAAGACCTTCAAAGAATTATAGTACATTCCCTGAAAACGTCTCAATGTGTTGGGCCTACAAAGATATCCCAAATGTTGGGCATCACCATAAGTGCTTTGGAACCAGTCTTGAGGATCTCCAATATTTAATTGCTGGATATACAGAATATGCCTGTAAAGGAAATAGTGAAGGAATGTCAAGTGACATAGGAGGAAAATCAAGAAAGCATGATGCCACAGAAAATAAGGAAAAAGCGCATTCAAAAAGGATGCAGTGGTCAGCAAGGCCCAATAAGCAAGGCCCAGTAAGGCTCACTGAAACCGCAATGAGAACTATTTTGGTGAAGCGATGGAGGCCTCATAAGCCAGACAAGCATAGATGATGAATGGATTTATGAGGAAACGGAAACAGAGAATACAGACATCTCTGTGGAAAAGTTTGATTGTAAAAGGGAAAAAAAGAGAAGGCAATAGCTAGAAGGGTATATACTATCAAGAAGGTTTTGCTTCATTTGTTTTTTTTTTAATTTTATTTTGGAATAAATTCAAAGTTATAGGAACAGTTGCAAAAACAATACAAACCCCATACACAGAACTCCAGCATACCCTGACCCCCCCCGATACCCCGATCTACCAACTTTAACATCCTGTCACACCACCATTTCCTTCTTTCCCTCCCTCCCTCCATCCCTATCACCCATTATCTATTGCTCTGTTTTCTGAATATATGAGAGCGAGCTGCACACATCCTTGAACAAACACTATAATTCACATATTCAATTCCCATGAACAAGAACATTCTTTTATGCCATCCCATGAAGTGCAGCTAAGAAGTTCAAGAAAATCAACACTGATACAAAGCTTACATTCTATATTTCCTGTTTTTTTCTTTCTTATGTCTCAACTGTGCCCCTTTGAGCCTCCTGTCCTCCATCTTCAGATCCCATCCAGGATCATCCTTGGCATTCAACTGTCACCTATTTAGACTGTCTTTTTTTTTTTTTTTTCAATTGCGGAAACATATATACAGCCTAAATCTTCCCATTCCACCCCCTCCCTAGCATTCCATTAGTGGGATTAATCAAATTTAGAATGTTGTAATGCTATCACCTTCCCACCTTCTATTACTAGAAATTTCCCTTCACCTCAAACAGCAACCCTACACTCATTTCTTAACTCCCCATTGCCCCTTCCCCCACTTCTCATAACCCATACTCTACTTTTCATCTCTATGGTCATATTCTCTGATAATTTCTTTGTGTTTACTGTGGGGCTTAAAATTAACATCTTAAATCCATAACAATCTTGTTTTTCTTTGATACCAACTTAACTTCAATAGGACATGTAAACTCCTCCATTCCCTCACCTTTATATAGTTCTTGTCAAAAATTACATATTTACACTGAGTCCAAAACCACTGATTTGTCATTAGAGTTTGTGTATTTTATATCATGTAGGAAGTAAATAGTGGAGTTACAAATCAAAAATTATTGACTTCTATTTGTATTCCATTGTGGTCAGAGAATATGCTTTGAATATATTCAACTGTTTTTGTTTTTTTTTTTTTTTAATTTACTGAGGCTTGTTTTATGTCCCAGCATATGGTCTATTCTGGAGAAAGATCCATGATCACTAGAGAAAAATGTGTTCTGGTGATTTGGGATGTAAGGTTCTATATATGCCTGTTAAAATTCTCTATATCTTTCTCTCCTTTCTTTGTTTCTCTGTCGGTAGGGCTCCCTTTAGTATCTGAAGTGGGGCAGGTCTTTTATTGACAAACTCTCTCAGCATTTGTTTGCCTGTGAAAAATTTAAGCTCTCCCTCAAATTTGAAGGAGAGTTTTGCTGGATAAAGTACTGTTGGTTGGAAATTTTTCTCTCTCAGAATTTTAAATATGTCATGCCACTGCCTTCTTGCCTCCATGGTGGCCGCTGAGTAGTCACTACTTAGTCTTATGTTGTTTGCTTTGTATGTGGTGAATTGCTTTTCTCTTGCTGCTTTCAGAACTTGCTCCTTCTCTTCAGTATTTGACAGTCTGATCAGAATATGTCTTGGAGTTTATCTGGATTTATTCTATTTGGAGTACGCTGGGCATTTATGCTTTGTGTATTTACATTGTGTAGAAGGTTTGGGAAGTTTTGCCCAACAATTTCTTTGAATACTCTTTCTAGACTTTTACCCTTCTCTTCCCCTTCTGGGACACCAATGAGTCTTAAATTTGGATGTTTTATTTTATCTGTCATATCTCTGAGATCCATTTCAATTTTTTTGATTTTTTTCTCCATTCTTTCCTTTTTCTTTCATTTTCTGTTCCGTGGTCCTCTAGGACACTGAGTCATTGTTCCACTTCCTCTAATCTTGTATTATGAGTATCCAGAGTCTTTTTAATTTGGCCAACAGTTTCTTTTATTTCCATAAGATCTTCTATTTTTTTATTTACTCTTGCAATTTCTTCTTTATGCTCTTCTAGGGTCTTCTTGATGGCCTTTACATCCTGTGCCATGTTCTTCTTCATGTCCTTTATATCCTGTGCCATGCTCTCATTCTCTGATTGTAGTCCTTTGATTAATTGTGCCAAGTACTGTGTCTCTTCTGATATTTTGATTTGGGTGTTTGGGATTGGGTTCTCCATATCGTCTGGTTTTATCATACGCTTTAAGATTTTCTGTTGTTTTTGGCCTCTTGGCATTTGCTTTGCTTGATAAGGTTCTTTCAAGTTGTAAAAAATACAACTTGTGGGGCGTGTGTCTGGGTGGTTAGGGAGGCAGCGCAGCTTTAATAATCAAACCTCCCAGGTGTTCCTGGAGATTCAAAGCTGTTGCAAGAGTCTAAGCCTTCATTTCAGTTTTGCCCCAGATTTTCTCTGCCACTGACACACAAGTCCCTGGCATTGATGTAGCATCCCTGGGTTTTCCGAGTGCCCCACCCCATCTCAGCTGTGATCTTTCAGGACCTCTGCTGAGGGAAGGCTGTGCTATGTCACAAGTGCGCACCATCCCTCAAGGGAAACCCCAGGCCGCCAGGCCGTGCAGGGGCGCTCCCAGCCTGATGCAAAGATGGCTGAAAGGGGCATCTCATCTACCCCCCCTTTTTGCACAGCTCCACCTTCCCAGCTCCGGGACAACTAGCTGTGCATGCACCCAAGGCCACTGTCCATGGCTGATATTGTGGCGTGTGCAAGGTTTTATTTGTTTTTAAACAGGAGAAGGAGGGACCAGATAGGAGTGGAAAGATTGGCAATAGATGAAGATGACTCAGTCCTTGTAAGATACCTGCATTTTCCATCCGTATGAATGACACTAAAACTCACCAAAGCCAGGAAGCTGAGTTATTCGTGACTTTCCTAACATCCTCCATTTTATTTGGTTATTACATAATGTAGAGCATATTTCTAACTTTTGAATTTCATCTTACATTCATTCTCCAATGACATATCAACAGTGGTAGGAGAAAACCAAATCTCCAAATCTCCTTAGCATAGGATTTATGGCCTTTTATAGCCTAGCCAACATTACCTATCCAACCTTACTTCTTATTTCTGCACTAATCTGCAGCCATTTCTGAATAAGCCATGCTTACTTATTATTCTGGGCCTTTGTGCATGCTGTTCTGTTTTCCTAGAATGTTCTTCCACAATGCAACCACCTCCCCATCCCCCTTCACCTATCAAACTCCTACCCATCTTCAAATCTCCAATTCAAACATTATCTTCTCTTATGAATCCTTTCTTGATTTCCTAAGTAGAATTCCTGTTCCATAGAAACTTTTTAAGGTCTCTCTTAAAATATAATACTCAGAGAATTCAACTATGTTTGAGACTCCAGCAGTCCAGAGGTCTCTCAAGAGACCTCTATGCTTGACACAGAGTAAGCACTAATGAATTTCAAGTGAATGAAAGGACAGATTTGTTACTAAAGGCGTGATACAAACTGGAAGTAACTAGCTTTAGACTAGGTCACAGGTGAGATATACATAATTGGCTACTAGGAGAAACTAGTGATTTGTGGGTCAAAGGTAAAATTATTTTCCCGAAATTTTATGTATCAGGAAATTAAGAAGAATCCCATTATGATGTAAGAAAGTTCACTCAATTATCTTTCCATCTGATGACTCCTCACTGACCTTTGTTGTCCATATTAACCAGAATCATCCCCAAAAAATGCACTGAATACCTGTAATATCCAAAGCACTAAAGAGAATACAAAGTTAGAAATGACATATTCCCTGTCCCCACAGTTCATAATCTGGTATGGGAGTTAAGATATGTGGAAATACATATTTCTTTGAACAACCACCAATTGCTATTTGAGTGACCAGTGGTATAAGTAGTAGCACACAGGATTTATGGAGTGACCCTGTATTAAATAAATGGTTTGATTAACGCCCCTAAAGTGAGACATTTCATCATGGGTCCAAAGCCAAAGCATCTCCTAACTCCAGGCCAGGATGTTTTCTCCAATTTTAAATAGGTTTAAAGTATCCACCCATCCCCCACCACTTGGAGAGAGGATAATGGCCAAAAATAAAATCAATTAGCCTATTTTCTAGTATCTGATAAAAATGTATAAAAGTCATTAAAATTCAAAAACAAACAAACGGAGGCAGGGCAAGATGGCGGACTGGTGAGCTCTATGTTTTAGTTACTCCTCCAGGAAAGTAGGTAGAAAGCCAGGAACTGCGTGGACTGGACACCACAGAGCAATCTGACTTTGGGCATACTTCATACAACACTCATGAAAATGTGGAACTGCTGAGATCAGCGAAATCTGTAAGTTTTTGTGGCCAGGGGCCCCGCACCCCTCCCTGCCAGGCTCAGTCCCGTGGGAGGAGGGGCAGTCAGCTCCGGGAAGGAGAAGGGAGAACTGCAGTGGCAGCCCTTATAAGAAATTCATTCTACTGATCCAAACAACCATATATAGACTGTGACCAGACACCAGAGAATCTGAGAGCAGCCAGCTCAGCAGAGAGGAGACAGGCATAGAAAAAAAAAATACGAAAAACTCCAAAATAAAAGCGGAGGATTTTTGGAGTTCTGGTGAACATAGAAAGGGGAAGGGCAGAGCTCAGGCCCTGAGGCTCATATGCAAATCCTGAAGAAAAGCTGATCTCTCTGCCCTGTGGACCTTTCCTTAATGGCCCTAATTGCTTTGTCTCTTAGCATTTCAATAACCCATTAGATCTCTGAGAAGGGCCTTTTTTTTACTCCTTTTCTCTTTTTCTAAAACAATTACTCTAAGAAGCCCAATACAGAAAGCTTCAAAAACTTGCAATTTGGGCAGGTCAAGACAAGAGCAGAACTAAGAGAGCTCTGAGACAAAAGGCAATAATCCAGTGGCTGAGAAAATTCACTAAACACCACAACTTCCCAAGAAAAGGGGGGTGTCTGTTCACAGCCATCATCCTGGTGGACAGGAAACACTCCTGCCCATCGCCAGCCCCATAGCCCAGAGCTGCCCCACACAACCCAGTGTGATGGAAGTGCTTCAAATAACAGGCACACACCACAAAACTGAGTGTGGACATTAGCCTTCCCTGCAACCTCAGTTGATTGTCCCAGAGTTGGGAAGGTGGAGCAGTGTGAATTAACAAAGCCCAATTCAGCCATCATTTCACCAGACTGGGAGCCTCCCTACACAGCCCAGCAGCCCAGAACCACCCTGGGGGGATGGCACTCACCTGTGACATAGCACAGTCATCCCTCAACAGAGGACCAGGGGGTGCATAGCCTGGAAGAGGGGCCCAATTGCAAGTCTCAGGAGCCATACGCCAATACCAAGGACTTGTGGGTCAGTGGCAGAGACAAACTGTGGCAGGACTGAACTGAAGGATTAGACTATTGCAGCAGCTTTAAAACTCTAGGATCACCAGGGAGATTTGATTGTTAGAGCCACCCCCTCTCCCTGAATGCCCAGAAACAAGCCCCATATACAGGGCAGGCAACACCAACTACACACGCAAGCTTGGTACACCAATTGGACCACACAAGACACACTCCCCCACTCACCAAAAAGGCTAAGCAGGGGAGAACTGGCTTGTGGAGAACAGGTGGCTCGTGGACGCCACCTGCTGGTTAGTTAGAGAAAGTGTACTCCACGAAGCTGTAGATCTGATAAATTAGAGATAAGGACTTCAATTGGTCTACAAATCCTAAAAGAACCCTATGAAGTTCAGCAAATGCCAAGAGGCCAAAAACAACAGAAAATTATAAAGCATATGAAAAAACCGGACGATATGGATAACCCAAGCCCAAGCACCGAAATCAAAAGATCAGAAGAGACACAGCACCTAGAGCAGCTACTCAAAGAACTAAAGATGAACAATGAGACCATAGTACGGGATATAAAGGATATCAAGAAGACCCTAGAAGAGCATAAAGAAGACATTGCAAGACTAAATAAAAAAATGGATGATCTTATGGAAATTAAAGAAACTGTTGACCAAATTAAAAAGATTCTGGACACTCATAGTACAAGAATAGAGGAAGTTGAACAACGAATCAGTGACCTGGAAGATGACAGATTGGAAAATGAAAGCATAAAAGAAAGAATGGGGAAAAAAATTGAAAAAATCGAAATGGACCTCAGGGATATGATAGATAATATGAAACGTCCGAATATAAGACTCATTGGTGTTCCAGAAGGGGAAGAAAAGGGTAAAGGTCTAGGAAGAGTATTCAAAGAAATTGTTGGGAAAAACTTCCCAAATCTTCAAAACAACATAAATACACAAATCATAAATGCTCAGCGAACTCCAAATAGAATAAATCCAAATAAACCCACTCCGAGACATATTCTGATCACACTGTCAAACACAGAAGAGAAAGAGCAAGTTCTGAAAGCAGCAAGAGAAAAGCAATTCACCACATACTAAGGAAACAGCATAAGACTAAGTAGTGACTACTCAACAGCCACCATGGAGGCAAGAAGGCAGTGGCACGATATATTTAAAATTCTGAGTGAGAAAAATTTCCAACCAAGAATACTTTATCCAGCAAAGCTCTCCTTCAAATTTGAGGGAGAGCTTAAATTTTTCACAGACAAACAAATGCTGAGAGAATCTGCTAACAAGAGACCTGCCCTACTGGAGATACTCAAGGGAGCCCTACAGACAGAGAAACAAAGAAAGGACAGAGAGACTTGGAGAAAGGTTCAGTACTAAAGAGAATCGGTATGGGTACAATAAAGGATATTAATAGAGAGAGGGGAAAAATATGACAAACATAAACCAAAGGATAAGATGGCTGATTTAAGAAATGCCTTCACGGTTATAACGTTGAATGTAAATGGATTAAACTCCCCAATTAAAAGATATAGATTCGCAGAATGGATCAAAAAAAAATGAACCATCAATAGGTTGCATACAAGAGACTCATCTTAGACACAGGGACACAAAGAAACTGAAAGTGAAAGGATGGAAAAAAATATTTCATGCAAGCTACAGCCAAAAGAAAGCAGGTGTAGCAATATTAATCTCAGATAAAATAGACTTCAAATGCAGGGATGTTTTGAGAGACAAAGAAGGCCACTACATACTAATAAAAGGGGCAATTCAACAAGAAGAAATAACAATCATAAATGTCTATGCACCCAATCAAGGTGCCACAAAATACATGAGAGAAACACTGGCAAAACTAAAGGAAGCAATTGATGTTTCCACAATAATTGTGGGAGACTTCAACACATCACTCTCTACTATAGATAGATCAACCAGACAGAAGACTAATAAGGAAATTGAAAACCTAAACAATCTGATAAATGAATTAGATTTAACAGACATATACAGGACATTACATCCCAAATCACCAGGATATACATACTTTTCTAGTGCTCATGGAACTTTCTCCAGAATAGATCATATGCTGGGACATAAAACAAGCCTCAATAAATTTAAAAAGTTTGAAATTATTCAAAGCACATTCTCTGACCATAATGGAATACAATTAGAAGTCAATAACCATCAGAGACTTAGAAAATTCACAAATACCTGGAGGTTAAACAACACACTCCTAAACAATCAGTGGGTTAACGAAGAAATAGCAAGAGAAATTGCTAAATTTATAGAGACGAATGAAAATGAGAACACAACATACCAAAACCTATGGGATGCAGCACAAGCAGTGCTAAGGGGGAAATTTATAGCACTAAACGCATATAT
Organism: Choloepus didactylus; assembly: GCF_015220235.1. Classification (NCBI taxonomy): domain Eukaryota; kingdom Metazoa; phylum Chordata; class Mammalia; order Pilosa; family Megalonychidae; genus Choloepus; species Choloepus didactylus. The sequence goes on from NC_051307.1 coordinate 80,714,535, forward strand.
TAAAAAGGAAGAAAGAGCCAAAATCAAAGAATTAATGGATAAACTGAAGAAGCTAGAAAATGAACAGCAAACCAATCCTAAACCAAGTAGAAGAAAAGAAATAACAAGGATTAAAGCAGAAATAAATGACACAGAGAACAAAAAAACAATAGAGAGGATAAATATCACCAAAAGTTGGTTCTTTGAGAAGATCAACAAGATTGACAAGGCCCTAGCTAGACTGACAAAATCAAAAAGAGAGAAGACCCATATAAACAAAATAATGAATGAAAAAGGTGACATAACTGCAGATCCTGAAGAAATTAAAAAAATTATAAGAGGATACTATGAACAACTGTATGGCAACAAACTGGATAATGTAGAGGAAATGGACAATTTCCTGGAAACATATGAACAACCTAGACTTACCAGAGAAGAAACAGAAGACCTCAACCAACCCATCACAAGCAAAGAGATCCAATCAGTCATCAAAAATCTTCCCACAAATAAATGCCCAGGGCCAGATGGCTTCACAGGGGAATTCTACCAAACTTTCCAGAAAGAACTGACACCAATCTTACTCAAACTCTTTCAAAACATTGAAGAAAATGGAACACTACCTAACTCATTTTAGGAAGCTAACATCAATCTAATACCAAAACCAGGCAAAGATGCTACAAAAAAGGAAAACTACCGGCCAATCTCCCTAATGAATATAGATGCAAAAATCCTCAACAAAATACTTGCAAATCGAATCCAAAGACACATTAAAAAAATCATACACCATGACCAAGTGGGGTTCATTCCAGGCATGCAAGGATGGTTCAACATAAGAAAATCAATCAATGTATTACAGCACATTAACAAGTCAAAAGGGAAAAATCAGTTGATCATCTCAATAGATGCTGAAAAGGCATTTGACAAAACCCAACATCCGTTTTTGATAAAAACACTTCAAAAGGTAGGAATTGAAGGAAACTTCCTCAACATGATAAAGAGCATATATGAAAAACCCACAGCCAGCATAGTACTCAATGGTGAGAGACTGAAAGCCTTCCCTCTAAGATCAGGAACAAGACAAGGATGCCCGCTGTCACCACTGTTATTCAACATTGTGCTGGAAGTGCTAGCCAGGGCAATCCGGCAAGACAAAGAAATAAAAGGCATCCAAATTGGAAAAGAAGAAGTAAAACTGTCATTGTTTGAAGATGATATGATCTTATATCTAGAAAACCCTGAGAAATCAACGATACAGCTACTAGAGCTAATAAACAAATTTAGCAAAGTAGCGGGATACAAGATTAATGCACATAAGTCAGTAATGTTTCTATATGCTAGAAATGAACAAACTGAAGAGACACTCAAGAAAAAGATACCGTTTTCAATAGCAACTAAAAAAATCAAGTACCTAGGAATCAACTTAACCAAAGATGTAAAAGACCTATACAAAGAAAACTACATAACTCTACTAAAAGTAATAGAAGGGGACCTTAAAAGATGGAAAAATATTCCATGTTCATGGATAGGAAGACTAAATGTCATTAAGATGTCAATTCTACCCAAACTCATCTACAGATTCAATGCAATCCCAATCAAAATTCCAACAACCTACTTTGCAGACTTGGAAAAGCTAGTTATCAAATTTATTTGGAAAGGGAAGATGCCTCGAATTGCTAAAGACACTCTAAAAAAGAAAAACGAAGTGGGAGGACTTACACTCCCTGACTTTGAAGCTTATTATAAAGCCACAGTTGCCAAAACAGCATGGTACTGGCACAAAGATAGACATATAGATCACTGGAATCGAATTGAGAATTCAGAGATAGACCCTCAGATCTATGGCCGACTGATCTTTGATAAGGCCTCCAAAGTCACTGAACTGAGTCATAATGGTCTTTTCAACAAATGGGGCTGGGAGAGTTGGATATCCATATCCAAAAGAATGAAAGAGGACCCCTACCTCACCCCCTACAAAAAAATTAACTCAAAAGAGACCAAAGATCTCAATATAAAAAAAAGTACCATAAAACTCCTAGAAGATAATGTAGGAAAACATCTTCAAGACCTTGTATTAGGCGGCCACTTCCTAGACTTTACACCCAAAGCACAAGCAACAAAAGAGAAAATAGATAAATGGGAACTCCTCAAGCTTAGAAGTTTCTGCACCTCAAAGGAATTTCTCAAAAAGGTAAAGAGGCAGCCAACTCAATGGGAAAAAAATTTTGGAAACCATGTATCTGACAAAAGACTGATATCTTGCATATATAAAGAAATCCTACAACTCAATGACAATAGTACAGACAGCCCAATTATAAAATGGGCAAAGGACATGAAAAGACAGTTCTCTGAAGAGGAAATACAAATGGCCAAGAAACACATGAAAAAATGTTCAGCTTCACTAGCTATTAGAGAGATGCAAATTAAGACCACAATGAGATACCATCTAACACCGATTAGAATGGCTGCCATTAAACAAACAGGAAACTACAAATGCTGGAGGGGATGTGGAGAAATTGGAACTCTTATTCATTGTTGGTGGGACTGTATAATGGTTCAGCCACTCTGGAAGTCAGTCTGGCAGTTCCTTAGAAAACTAGATATAGAGTTACCATTCGATCCAGCGATTGCACTTCTCGGTATATACCTGGAAGGTCGGAAAGCAGTGACACGAACAGATATCTGCACGCCAATGTTCATAGCAGCATTATTCACAATTGCCAAGAGATGGAAACAACCCAAATGTCCTTCAACAGATGAGTGGATAAATAAAATGTGGTATATACACACGATGGAATACTACGCGGCAGTAAGAAGGAACGATCTCGTGAAACATATGACAACATGGATGAACCTTGAAGACATAATGCTGAGTGAAATAAGCCAGGCACAAAAAGAGAAATATTATATGCTACCACTAATGTGAACTTTGAAAAATGTAAAACACATGGTTTATAATGTAGAATGTAGGGGAACTAGCAATAGAGAGCAATTAAGGAAGGGGGAACAATAATCCAAGAAGAACAGATAAGCTATTTAACGTTCTGGGGATGCCCAGGAATGACTATGGTCTGTTAATTTCTGATGGATATAGTAGGAACAAGTTCACAGAAATGTTGCTATATTAGGTAACTTTCTTGGGGTAAAGTAGGAACATGTTGGAAGTTAAGCAGTTATCTTAAGTTAGTTGTCTTTTTCTTATTCCCTTGATATGGTCTCTTTGAAATGTTCTTTTATTGTATGTTTGTTTTCTTTTTAACTTTTTTTTTCATACAGTTGATTTAAAAAAGAAGGGAAAGTTAAAAAAAAAAAAAAAGAAAAACAAGGAAAAAAAGATGTAGTGCCCCCTTGAGGAGCCTGTGGAGAATGCAGGGGTGTTTGCCTGCGCCACCTCGATGGTTGCTGGCATGACCACAGATATAGGGGACTGGTGGTTTGATGGGTTGAGCCCTCTACCATGGGTTTTACCCTTGGGAAGACGGTTGCTGCAGAGGAGAGGCTAGGCCTCCCTATAATTGTGCCTAAGAGCCTCCTCCCGAATGCCTCTTTGTTGCTCAGATGTGGCCCTCTCTCTCTGGCTAAGCCAACTTGAAAGGTGAAATCACTGCCCTCCCCCCTACGTGGGATCAGACACCCAGGGGAGTGAATCTCCCTGGCAACGTGGAATATGACTCCCGGGGAGGAATGTAGACCTGGCATCGTGGGACGGAGAACTTCTTCTTGACCAAAATGGGGATGTGAAAGGAAATGAAATAATCTTCAGTAGCAGAGAGATTCCAAAAGGAGCTGAGAGGTCACTTTGGTGGGCACTCTTATGCACACTTTAGACAACCCTTTTTAGGTTCTAAAGAATTGGGTTAGTTGGTGGTGGATACCTGAAACTATCAAACTACAACCCAGAACCCATGAATCTTGAAGACAGTTGTATAAATATGTAGCTTATGAGGGGTGACAATGGGATTGGGAAAGCCATAAGGACCACACTCCACTTTGTCTAGTTTATGGATGGATGAGTAGAAAAATAGGGGAAGGAAACAAACAGACAAAGGTACCCAGTGTTCTTTTTTACTTCAATTGCTCTTTTTCACTCTAATTATTATTCTTGTTATTTTTGTGTGTGTGCTAATGAAGGTGTCAGGGATTGATTTAGGTGATGAATGTACAACTATGTAATGGTACTGTGAACAATCGAAAGTGCGATTTGTTTTGTATGACTGCGTGGTATGTGAATATATCTCAATAAAATGATGATAAAAAAAAGCTAAGCAAAAAAAAAATAAAAAAAATAAAGGTGATGATGGAAGTGATTATGAAGAAATAAATACTACATTTGTACTAAAAAAAAAACAAACAAGCAAATAATCAAATAATTTTTAAAAGGGTTCAGTGTAAGTTATTTCAAGGTACAAAACAGTTTTGTCCTTTCCTATTGCTATGCAGGCTAGATGGGTGATCAGGAGTTTACCAATTTTTCATGGCTCATTCAGAAAACTTGGCAGCATTTATTTTTCCTGAGGGCTTATATGTTATTTTGTTTTTCCACTGAACCCCAAGACTGTCTGTTAACATAAAATTTAGTGAGAAGTGATGGGGTGGAGGAAAATTCTGCAATTATAAAATCTCCATTGACACTATAAAAGACTAAAAGAGGCCAAATTTTCAACAGGTCAAACTATTTTCTAGTTTTTTTTTGTTTGTTTTTGTTTTTGTTTTTGTTTTGCTTTGTTTTTTGCTCTAGACAAGAGTCTATATAAATAATTGTCAACTGGGCTGGAGGTCATTTGAAAGACCCCCAAAGGTGGTAACTTGATCTTTCCTTTCTTCACTTTGAGAATCACTATGCTATCTACTCAGGCAGCTGATGTGTTTCAGCTGTAATGACTCACCTATTTTCCTTTCAACAGTATTATTTTACTTCTTTGGACTTAAAACTTTATCCCAAGATGCAGATAAAAGAAAAAATACATGAAAACTGGTCAGTCCCCAAAGTATAGGTCCAGTAGTTTTAAGAGAAGAGTCAATATTACCCATAATCACACTTTTTCATCATAATTCCCTGTCAGGTCCATCATAAGCTTGGTAAGAGGTCCCCAAAGAACTTACTTAGAGCTGTCCTCCTAAAGGAGACCTCTTTTGTGCTACAGCTGTAAATCTTGCAAGACTTCTACAGTTTGGTTTAATAAGAGATTTTCCAGAAGTCTAAAAATTATTATGCATCTTTTAAAAATTAAGAGTCAAACAGCTTTGTAAACCAAGAGAAAAACAATTATCCTAAGAGATGTCTTATGAGGTCATTGTTTCACGTGATAAAAGAAGTTGATTGGGAGGATGAGCCTAGATTAGAAAGAAGTCCTGGATCATTCTAATTGTTCTAATAGATGAATCTTCTTCAAGGAAAAAAGTGGGATCCATTTCTGTTTTTAAAAATCCAGAGTGTCTGTAATAGTGCAACTGATGACAACCTTCCTGTTATTCTCACTTAAGAGGAAACCCTATAATAAGAGCTTCCTAAAATGTCAAATAATACTTGTCTCATAACAGGGCTTCTTTGTTCATTCACCATGTCTCTTTTGATATGCACAGATAATAAAAGTTCATGTAAAACTAAGGTAATATAGAACAGAAGCCAACACGAATTCAGTATAAATATGTCTGATTAATAAGAGTGCCATTGTTATGGTTATTTCGTAATGTCACGATTGTTATAAGAACAGAGGATAGAAGTACTCTTACTCTCACTGTTTTTGTTCATCTTCTGTCATTTAACCAGTTTGAGAATTTTTGTTCAATGGGGGAAATGAAGGATAGATTTTTGTCCATTAATTATTTCTACTGCATTAATTCATTTCAGATGCTGTGAAAGTAGCTTTAAATTCAGAAAAAGAAAATAGGGATTTTATTATAAAATTAAACCCTACATGCACTAAAATAAATGAATACTTGCTCCAGACTTAATTTCTAGGCTTCCTTTTCCATATGCACAACTACCATATTACTCTGATATATATACACACCTAAAAGATAAAATTTAGCATGGCAGCACTAAGACTTGGATAGGATCCTGGCAGTAATTTAATACTGCAACCTCAGGCAAGATTATATGTGGGATTTCAGTTCCGAAAATTAGAAACCATTCCTGATGAATTTAAAAGTCCAGAAGTAAGTATATGGTCCATTATTGGAAAGGAAACAGAAAACCAGGAATAGGCAATAACATATACATTCACCTCAAACAGATAGCCTGAAGGATTATGAAAAAAATTCTAAGACTAAAAGACAAGTTTGTATTGTCATTACTTTGCTTTTCTCTTTAAATTCTTATGTCCTGGATCCTGGACTCCCCCCTTGGGGCAGTAGTATTATATAAAAACTTACAGTTGATCTTAAATTTAGCTGGCATTTTTATATCCCTCACAACATACTCTTTAGATTGCACCCAAGAAGGAGATTATTAAATAGTAGCAGGAGACCAGTAACCACAACATTGTGACTGAACAAAAACAACAATGTGCGTTCTTGCTGAGAAATCAAACATTTATAAAATCATTTAATCCATTTCATAAATAAAGAGCTGTTAATGATTGAATAAAAGGAAAGAAATTTTATTTCTCCAAAGTTCCCTCATTCTCTCTTCAAACTTCACATTAGTTTAGGCAAGCACATGAAAAAGAGTATACTGGTAAACTGGAGTCTCCTGTGAAGCAGGTTCTGTCAGTCAGAAGGCAAAGGTACACTTCTCTGATTATTTTAGCCTATTTTTTATTTAGTAGTAATTAGCAAGAGTTCCATTTTGCTAGGTCTGGCACCACTCACAGCTCACTTTTTTTTTTTTTTTTTTTTTTTTTTAATTTAGACTTCTCTTTTTCTACAATGAATTTAAATATTTTCAGTCTTTCAATCCTTCCTATGTTTTATTTATGAATATAGCCCTTCTTGAAGGTAACTTTAATGTGAAAGAGATAGTAATTAATGTCCCAATCTGCTAGGTTAATCCCTTTCCACACTCTCTACAGAGAAGTTTAAGTTAAGTAACAGTTTACAGTCAATATTAGGTTTAATTATGCTTAATGAGAGTTAGTGTCTCTGTTTACTAACCGCATTAAGGTGTGTGGATACTAGCTGAGTTTTCCCTTGGCCTCATTCTTATGTGCTAATAGTGCCACTGTGTACTGTATACTCAGTGCTTAAATGTATAAAGCTGCTCCTGAAGAACAAAGCAAAGTAAGGCACCTGTTTCAGTTAAGACACCATTAAACAAATGCAGCTTTATCACACTGCATCTTTCTTCAGGAAGAGAGATATCATTTTATAATGCTTTCCAAATCAGATCCATTTGAGAGGCTAATTATTGCCTAAATTCTGGTGCTGGGTAAGTGTATACATTTAGAAAGCTGCTTCAAACTAAATACAATCATTAATAGTGGTTAGTATAAAATTACAGAGTATTAAACTCTTACTGGGACTTTCTGTATTAATCCTTCAATTTCATCAATTCAAGTATAGAGTTCTACAACTTTGACCAGTCACGGGTTTAGTTCTTTTTTAGCCTAAATAAATGTCTTTTGTCTTAAAATTGAATTTAACTTGATTGTTGAGATTGTGACTATAGCTATAAAAATAAGCACCACAATCAATACCCAGACCTAAAAAAAATCAGGTAGTAAGCCAAGGAAAATTTAGTACTCTTATTTTTCAAGAACCCCTTTTTTGCCATGATTTTTGTTGTGGATAAATTCTGAGATAAAACGATAGTTTCTCTAAGTCTCTTTTAAATCTCCAGACTAATAGGTTTAACAGGAGAAGAATACAATCTAAACTATATACTTGATCAGAAAAAGACTTTTTTAATGCTTAGATCATGCTTTAAGAAAACACCTAGATCTGCCCCATATGATGAAATATTTGCCTCATTTTGGAACATCAATTTCTCCTTCCTGACAGCACAATGATTTTCTTTCGGGAAGTCACATCTTTCCCTTCATGTATAGTCTTGATGAGATGGTAACTACAGATATAAAAGTAAACATGGGAAAATTGGGTGGATAAAAACAGTGACCAGAAAAAAAAAAGAAGGAAGAAGCACATGGGGTGAAGAGAAGACAATATAGTAAATTTATCCAAAAAACGGAAATCATTAAAAAGAAATGCTTCAAAGTTTTGAAACTGGTGACATTGCTCAAGTTTAAACAGCTAGCTATCAATTATTGATCACTTTCTGTGTGCTAGACATCGAATTCAAGAATTTATTAATCTCTCCAATCCTAACTGGAGATAGGTGTTTATTTTCCCATTTCTTTTATCAGGAGAATCAGACTCTCAGAAGTATCTGCCACAACTCATAGGTAGTTGAGCCAAAAGTTAAACTCAGCTCTAACTCGAAACTTTATGCTATTTCCAGTATAGGATTTACAATACAAACAAGTTGAAGAAATGAAATAAAGGCATTCCAAAATTATGCCAGTCTGTTAATGAAAGTTATCAGTTGAAGCTCTAGAATTAACTAAGGTAGTAATATGATTCTGAAACTAAAATAGAGCTTTTTCTATAAAGGTAAATGTTTTTTTAAAAAGCTTACAAATATACTCAAACATATAAGGGAAATATTTTTTATAGGGAAAAAAATTTAGGAGAAATACTATCCATCCTACAATAGAAAAGTCATTTTCCTTGAATTCTTTCTTCTCAATGCTTTTGCCTAAATTATTAACTTTTTGTTAAGAAATACATCATGCAAATTTCAGCCTAGAGAATAATTTCAACAAGATCAAGTTAATCATTTCTAAAATACCTGAAATACAAAAAGGTGATTATGTACCTTTAAAAAAAATTCAAATTGTTTTTAAGTATTCATCTCTCAATAATATTTCATAATTAATTTTGTGAACTTGGCACCGAAGAATACAGTTTAGTACAAAATGAGGAAACCTGCTTTAGAAGTGAAGAAATCATCTAAATAGTACTAAATTTTTCTTAAATAGCAACACAAAACTATGTACTCTGAACTATTTTCAGTATATGTAAATCTTCCTTTTTATCCAATAAAAAACACACTAAATTTCCCCATTTCAAATACTGATGATATCAGCAAAGTGTTCCCACATCTGGATTTCTTTCTGCACTTACCTAAACTGATCATACTGCTATGTACTTTCCATCTCAGTACCTTGAGGTACATATATATATATATATATATATATATATATATACACACATTTGCAAAAACCATGTAAGCAACTTAAATTCTCCACATTGACCTGGGCATTCATAAACACCTACTCCCGTATCCCTTGCTCTAGGAAAAGGAAAGGGAAAAAGCTTAGGTTCAAATGGTAATAAAGACTCTCTCACCCTGATAAACATATTTAAAAAGCTGGTCTCATCCTGATACTGGTATGGACCTAGTGTTAATGCATGGGTTATTACATAAAAATCCCTGTAGGTTGATTTTACAAATTTAATGTACCACTATAAATATACATTGATTATAAATAATATGCATATGTATGCCAGCTGTTTATTATATTTGAATGCACATAATATATACATGCATGCATTTACATTACAGCATTCATTCTTGAAAGTTAAAAGGAAAATACTTAAACTATTTTCATAACATGAATTCTAACAGAAATAATATGTCCTTTAAAAACTATAATTAATGGCTGCTGTGTCGAACCATAAACCAAAGGGGCAAATCTTATAATTCAGTTTGAGAGGTCATAGCTCAAATTATAACTTTAAAAACCTGATTATCTGTGATTAATTTGACAAATTCATCTATTATACACTGTATGCATACAAAATCTTTTTGTGAGTAAAGAATGTGTCCAAGTGGATAGCTGATGGAGGAAATGGTCTTTTTACTGAACAAGCATAATGACTTGGAATGCTTTTGAATGAGCATGCAAGGCTGGAAGGCCAAACAGTACACATATCCAAAAGGGAGCATAATGAACAATCTGATCAGAAGACAAAACTGATCCACACACATGTCCAATGAAAGGAAGGAAAAAATATACATTTCTATCACCTGCTCTTTCTTCACCATTACTGCAACCCAATTCACAGATAACTTCTGAAATATTAACAAATAATCTTTAAAAGAAAAATTATTTTATATAATTTAAAAGTTACTAGAAACTCCCCAAATTTTTCAAACTGTTACTTGAGAATATTTATGGAGATCATTTATTTATTATATATAGTAAGCCAGGTTTACAAATTATCTTTTTTATGACTCAGCTTGAAAACAAATGTTACTTCACCTATCTTTATCCCAAAGCTACCCTACCCCTTTTATGGCACAATCTGAAATAATTTGGCCTCCGCAATTTTTTAATCTAGAAGTAATCCACTGTTAAGACAGGCCATTGAAAATAATTACTCCAGTATAGACTAAATTCCCTAAACCCATGCCAGAATTGAGATGGCCAGCAAAATAGATAATTTAACTGTATAAGCATGTTTCTAGTATTTATTTGTGTGTTTATTTGTTTAATATCTAGCCTGTTTATTAGGCTATAACCTTCACAAGGGCAAGGGTGATATTCTTTTGCTCAACAGTTATACCTAACATCTAGGAAGTTCCCAGCTCAAAGCAAGCATTCAGTAAATATTTGTTGGAGGATAGAAAGAAAGGAAGAGAAGGAAGGAGGAAGACCTAGGGTTAACTAATCTTGTCATTCACTCCTCTAGCATTATTTGTATGATTGTGAGAAGAAAGGCTGAAAAAATGTCAACTCTATTTTATCAATTTATCCTAGAAACCAAAAGATCAAAACAGCTTTGAAAATACATAGTTACAAGATAAATTAAAATAGATGAAAAATAACAAAGATGGAAACTAGATTCAGAAATAAGATGCTTATATATGAATGTATGCAAAGACAAATCATAGGAAAGTGAAAGAATTTGTTTTCTTAATTTCTTTATTTAAATTAGTCTTATTATAACTGTTATCACAATACTTTTATTAGAGCAAAACACTAAGTGACTATATTTACTAGTACCTCAGCTTGCTACGTACAGTGACAAACACTACATAGCTGGGAGAGGCAAGGTTCCTTATATCATGAGGCACACACTCTCCTGAAGGAGACAAATATTCAATTATAATAAAGTATAATTGTATTGTAATAGTAAAAGCATACGTTGTTGTGGGAAAACAATGCAGGAGTCTTCTCTTGACAGGCAAAAATGTTTCCATGCTAAATGCTTTACTTTCATTCCATTATGTCCTGTTATAAGAGAGCTTCCTGACACATGTGAACACTGTTGGCTCTTGAATCACAGTGAAATATATGCTCTCAAATGTTATAGCACAAATGAGATCTGCACATGTAAATCTCTGTATCATGAGAAAATGAATTTGAAAACTATTCCTTTTTTCCTAAGTGAAAGCTTAACTGTGACTCCACTGAGCCTAGTAATGTATTTCTGTCATTCCGTTGGGCAAGCCCACACATACTGGGCTCTTGATAGGTCCTGGGCTGGACCATCTGGCCCTTTATTTACTTAATTCCTTTTTAATACTGACAAGTGTATTAGTAACACTTCCCTGATCACTGGCAAATATAGAGCTATCACACAACTAAGATTTTCCCTAATTTTGAAAGTCACTAATTAGTTGTGGGTTGAGTTGGGGGTATTACAAAGATATGCTGAGCAGTACTACAATAAGTGATCTAATTCTAAAAAAGAAAGCATGTTAATCTGTTTCACATTTCATTAGAGGAATAAAAAACATCTTGTCATCACTAAAAGATACAGAAAGAGACCTGGATATGTTAGAGAATGGTAGATAGGGAGGAGTGTTTAAGGCAAGAAACACAAATCCCTAACACTTCTTAGATAATGTTTGTGCTTTTTTGTTTTCATTTGATTATTTTACAGACCAGTGTGTTTCATAGGCATGGTTTATTCAATTAATAAATAAAAGTTTCCGAAGAAAACAAATAAGGCAAATGAATCCCATTCAAAGGCACTGATCATTCTACCAGTGTTTAAGTTATATATTAGGCAATTTTGCAAGCTGCATTATCTTTTCAAGTAAATAAAGTTTTATTTAATTAAGCATGCAGAATAAAAAATACTGTAGACTTAAGGGAGAGAAAGCAGTTTCTAAAGGTTATTAAAAGTCATTCAGAGAGAAGATATAGTCTAATTATAAGTTATTGACACTGGGAAGTTACATATTTTAAGCCTATTAGAAAACATTCATATTTAGTATTTTTCTGTTGGAAGGGAGCTAGTCTAACACTTTAATTTTCTTTAAGATTTACATTCTTCAAAGAACATCAGTTGATTGTTGTGTGTGTATTAATTCATGCATCAAGTTGAAAATATCATAACTCAACTCCCTGGAACAAAAAATTCTAACTGTGTAAGGTTGATTTGGTTCTACTCATTTCTTGGATCAAAAATAATAATCATAATAAAAATGTAACACCAAGGAGAGGCATTGGGTTTCAGTCTTTCTCTTCTGTTCATAGACATTTTGGGAAAATAATATCATTATCTTACAATATTTACCCAAATAACTAGAATATAAACTAAAAATGTATAAAAACTGTGGATTATGAAATACGTATTAGTATTTCTTTAACCAAAACTTGTAATTTATGAATAAAAATTAACTGGTTCATACACAGAAGTAAATTGCCAAAATGATGAAGAATACAATCAACAAGAAAAATGCACACTAATAAGTAATTTAAGAACTGTCAAAGAATTAGGGCACGTGTTATCTAAAGGAATATGACAAAAAAGAATGGATGATTTTTCACACAAATAAATGCAGGTATAGGAACATAATAGGAGCTTTGTGTTACCATGGAACTTAAACTCGTCTGGGCAGAGATCAGCTAAGAAGGAACAGAGACAGTAATAATGCAATGATTAACTAGCTGACAAAGCTACTATTCATAGCAGGTATGTAAGCAGTCAGGGCAGGCCAATGTTGGTGGCCTCTCCCCAGTACAGACTGAAGGCCTGGAACCCGGCAAGACACAAAAGCAATAAAAACCCAGAACCAGCTAAGGGAAGATTTAACATAATCCATCTCCAATTTTAACCATTACTAGAAGAAATCTCCATAGAAAACTATATCTTCTTGGGATTGGCATATATTGTGTTTATAGGATGTTGACCAACACTTTTCTACTTATGTTACTATGCATAGCAACATGCTTGAAACACCACTCTGGAAATTCCCAGAAAAAATTGACTTTGATATTAGTTGGCAAAAATTTCTGTTGATAGGTATGACTGTCATTTCATTACTTGAACATATGGTCAAAGTGAGCTCATTTCACTGACAGTAGAGTATGTGGGTCTCTTTTATCCCTGAACAACCAAACAAAGCAAAAGCATAATATAGAAGAAGTCATTGCGCCATCTTTCATTTGTTTGGTAGTTGTATCTGTGAAACATGAAAACAAAAGACCTAAACAGGCCATAATCCTACATAGTACCATTTCCACATACCATTTAGTTAAATACTGAAATATTCATATTCAAAAGTCATCCTGATATTTGTGAATTTGGAAAAAATATGTCTAATAATTTTTATCTTTCAATTCCCTAATCGCCAGTAAAGGGAGAAAAATAAAATAGTCATATTCCTCATTCTTCAGCTTTTTGAGCTAACCAACAGTTTACAATTCAAAAGCAAGTTACAACTCTTTATTTATATTCAGGCCTTTTAATGAGATATTAGGAAAAATATATTTTACAGAAATCAAATTCACATCTTAAAATCTCTTTCTCATTGAAAGGCTGTGTGGTCTCTGTGTATACATTACTTTTACTGAATAATTTTTAAATATAAAATTGAAATATTCATAACTAAACAGAGTAATAGTCTAACAGATATCCTATCACCAATTACTAAATTTTTTATCATAAGGTCTTTTAAAACATACACACACACACACACACACACACACACACACACAGAGCTAATCTAATTCTTAGTATGGTAACTTCATTTCCATTTCCAACTTAAAATATACTTTACCTTGATTTTGTGAAATAAAAATAAATAATATAGGATAAGGAAGAGAGGTAAAAATTAAAAATATATTTCTATCTCTAATAGAAATAAAAAAATTGCAACAAATTGCTGAAAATTATATTGCTAAAAGGCATCTACACATATCGCTGTGAAAACTTAGTTGCAAGGAGAATTGGGGCTACCTACCTTCAGAAAGAGCAGATGAAGTATGAGGTTTAAGAGTACATCTTTAGTATTTTTGTACCTTAAAATATTGCTGAGTATTAATTTTTCATCAAGTTGTCATTTTCTCTGACATTTGGTTTTATTAATCAAGGCATTTATCATTAATTTGTAGAAAATATCATAATTAAGCCAAATATAATAAAATCCTTAAAAGGTTAAAATTAGAAAGCAGGTGAATTAGAACTTTGACATTACCCTGTTGACATACAGGAGTTTTTTTGGAAGTGTGGGAATCAAGTTTTTACAGTAAGTTTGGTGCCTCATCTTGGGACTGGCTGGTTTTTAAAAATGTTATAAAGATTTGATTTAAAGCTCCCTGACAGTTTGACATTCAGGTGAAAGTACTGCTGCTGCTGCATTTGGAATAATTTGCATATCCCACTGCTAAACGGAATGTTTGAGGTGTGGCTCTGGTGTAAAGAAATTTAAAAACAAGCTATCACACATGCTTAAGTGTATGTATTCACAAAACTGATGGTAGGATCGCACCATCCCATCCCTCTCCAATGTAATCTATGATTTACTCTTCTATAATAAATTATCCTACCATATTATTCTCACTGGAAGATCTAACCGTGCATGTAAGAAGCAAGTAATTACAGCCCCCTCTTCTCTAAGAAGCCTTCTTCAATTCCTATGAGCTCTTTATACAGAATGCAACAACACAAGTCAATTGTAACCTTTTTGCCTGAAACTCTGGACTTCTGATTATCAGTAGCCATTAAATCTCATATGAAGGATTTTGCTGTCCCCACAAAATATATATTTCTTTTTTTTACAATTAGTTGTAAAGGGTAGGGAGAAATAGGTACCAATTTCTGGGTTTTGAGCCAACATGATGTCTGTGTAAGAAAAGCAGAAGGTATAAAATCAAGAGTCCCAAACTGATGGGGGTGTGGGCGGGGAGAATACAACACACTACCATATAGAAGAAAGAAAGGGTATAGAAGCAACCAACTAGATTGAGATATTGTGAGATGACATAAGGTTTCTTCATTTTTATTTAAAATTTCAGATTACTTGTAGACAGATATAGAAAACAGATATTTAATGTGTTAAAGGATAATTAAGGAAAGATCTGAAGTAGTAAACCCAAGGCCTTAAATATTATGAAACATTTCAAGAAGATAAAACCCATTCAATAAAATATCAATGGACATTACCTTCAGCCTTCAGGCTTTCAAAGGGCAACTCTTAACAGTTCTGTTTGTGTGCCTATAAAAAAATACTTAAAATTAGAAATTTGCCAAGGAAACAGTTTACATTTCCATAATATATTTATGACTAGCCATGAGAATTAGGTAGGTGAGTTTGCTTATGTCAACTAATATCTAGAGTTTTAAAAAGAAAAAATGAAGTCTAACATATGCAGATTCAGATATATACCTATAGTACAAGTACTCAATAAAATGTGGCACAAATATATAATCTAAACCACTGTTTGTATGTTTATGAGATGGATGGGGAACAAGGGATTTATTATAGTATTACTAAAAGCTGTCTTCATTTACACGAATAAAGATTTTTACACTTTCTTTTTATAATTTAAACTAATTTAAAATACCTTTTTTATCCCATTTATTGATTTATGTTTATTCTTATTTAACAAATATTTCTCAAAGGTCTACCATGAAGCACCAGTGAGTTAAGAAGTATACAAAGATAAGACTCAACCCTCAAAATTAGCTTAAGATTTGAAAATGAGATTGGAGATTTGCATAAACACAAATAATCCAAAGAGAACAAAACAGAAAACTAGGTGGAAAGATACACGAGAGCAGAAGGGAATGCATTAAAATTAGAAGATAGCTATGATATCCTGTCTCAAGAAGCTAATATAGGGTCCTACCCACATTTGTAGGCAAGGATGAGTCACTTTTAAATTCCTTTCTATCTGAATGCATCTTATATTACAGAAGCAAAGCTGGGTCTGAGAACAGAAGAGCAGGCAGGAGGTTGAGGTACATTTAAAGTACATTTAAGGTTAATTTGGTGAGTTTAAATATCAAAAGAACCCACTAGAAACAACTCTCCTATTAAAAACTAAGCTTGATATTGTGTGTCCTTGGAAAGTGATCTATCTAAATTTGCTATGAAATCTCAATGAAAACCTTGATGTCACACTAATAATCTTCACAAGACAATCAGCATTTGAAGTCTCAAAAGTCATTTTACTAATGGAAATGCACATATAAACATAAGCTGTACCATAAACTGGTACATATATAGTAAAAGACCCATCAAAAAAAAAGTCTGAGGATTTTGATTGGGTCTTTAATATGCATAAGCAATGATTTACAAAGGGAAATCAGAGAATCACACATCAAACCACACCTCAGTTTAGGCTTCACTAACATATAAATGGGGTCCAGAAAAGAAAAGTGATAGTTCTGCTTTACTACTAGCAGGGAACATAAAAGCAATATTACATTACTTTGCAACACCAAACGTTAGGAAAGGCACTGAAAATTAGAATCTGTTAGGAAAGGTAAGATCAGAACCATTAATTACATATGAACAGAGGATGTTTAAAAAATGGGGGGACAAAGTAAAGAAGGACACCTTTGAGAAAATTAATTTGGCCATTGCGTGAAATATTAAACAAGTAATTATTTATTGTCTGTTTCTTTTGCTAGAATATAAGTGCTATGAGGACAGGCACTTTATCTTTTTCACTGTGTTTCCATTTCTATGAATAATGCCTGACATGTAGGAGATCGATGAATACTTATTGAATTAAAGAATGAACAGCCTACAATCTTTGAAACAAGCATTAAGTCTGCAGCTATTTACAGACAAGGAAATTTAAGCACACAGAAGTTAAAATACATTAAATTAAGCTTTACCCACTGGAATACCAACTTCCAACAAACCACTGTTTATTCTTCCATTTAATATTTATTCTAGCAGGAGAGACAAACAAGCAAATAAATTATTAGATTTATAATGCCACATAATTAGTACTATGAGTATAAACAAAACAAGGTAAAGTCTTTGGGAGTCACATGGACTGATATTTTAGATAGACTGGGAAAGCAAAGCTTCTCAGAGGACCTGACAAGAAGCAGGGACCTGAATGAAGTGAAGGAGAGAGTAAAGAAAATATCCAGGGTGCTAATGGGTTGTAATTAAGATTAAATAACAAATACAATGGATAGTACACAGTGAAATGCAGTTCATAACTATTACTTTATTACCATTATTTTTGTAAATTATAAATTTTACATAATTTTGTAAATTATTTTGTAAATCCCACCAACTAGATTATAAACTTGCCAAAAGCATTCATTTTTATCTCCTCTACAGCTCTTTAAATAGTGCCTAGCATGAACTCAATAAACATTTGCAGATCTGAAAATAGGAAGACACAATTATCAGTTCATTAATTAGAAAAAGTAAACAGACTATATGAATATGAAAAAGTCACCATATTTTATATGCCAGAGTTAATCTAATTCTGTTAAACAAATGTCACATAACATTTTCTGGATAAAAAAAAGAAAACAGGAAAGAAAATATATAAAATGTCTAGGGCCAATATTAATCATGGATAACAAAATAAAGTTATCAATATTAGGTCACTATTTTGTCCACTTGCATGCTCTGTCTGCCAAAATCAAATTAATTGATAATTTTTTTCTACTGAAAGGACTCTACTACAAAGGTAGCTTATGTATTCCTAATGTGAGCACAGGGCCTGGCATATAGCAAATATTGAATAAATTGTTGTTGGATTAAATTGAATTAAAACTACTTTTATCAATTCTAATGCTGTAAAGTTAGCTCAAATAAAATGCACAAGAAAACACAGGAGATTGGCTACTTTACAAAATAAATTTCAACAGAAAAAATACCAAGGTTAAGTTTCTACCCTGCAGCAAAGGGGTAAAGAATAGGATAGGTTTTACCAAAAATTGAAATGTAAGTGAAGGTTGTGATATTGGCATTGGAAGAGACAGCTAAGTGGAGCAGACCAGAGGGACGTCAGTATGGGGTATATATTACAGGTAGCATTTCCACAAATTATATTGTATGGGGGGAAATAAACTGTTCATTTTATGTATTCAAATTCATAAATCTTTCGGCTTATCTTGTATATAACAAGGCTTTCCCCACCTTGGAGTTCAGATAGCTAACCACTTATGCTTTCTTAGAGCTGTTTTATTGTTTTACTTCTTACAATCAGATATATCAATCTGAACATACAATTCACAATAGAAGAAACACAGGCTAAGATATATATAAAATAATATTAATTTGCAATAGCAATGAAAGAAAGGCAAATTAAAGTAACCTAAACATTCCATAATAGTGAACTGGATAAATGCATTATATATGATATAATACTAATATTCTATTAAATATGACAAGTAAACATTTATAACACATCAATAATAAGATACCAATTTTTAAAATAGTTTATGTATTTATAATATATACATATATCGACTGCATAATTTTTGGATGTGTGCATTTATAAATTTGTGTGTATATAAGAAAAAGCATATATGTGACTTTTAAGGATCTATAATAAATTATACCTAGTACTTATCTCAGCTGTTAAGATTATGGTAGATTTTTTTTCTTTTTAGGATTTTTTCCCAAATTATCTATAATAAACACAAATTACTTTTTATAAAATAAAAAAAGGCTAAAAGAAGACACTAGTTTGTGTATCAGGAAAACAAAACAAGTGTTTTAGACGATTACTAGATTTCCTGAACTGTTAAGAAAGCCATTTGAAAAGTCTCTCTGTCCATACTTCTAATAAAGGCCCTCAGTTAGCTGCATAAATAAAAAAGGAAGTAAGGAAGGAAAGATGAAAGGATGAGTGAGGAAGGAAACAGAACAAAAAGGTTAAAAGAAAAGGAAAGAAAAATAGGACTTGTAACAAAATAGCAACCACCCATAACGGTATGCATTGGATTTTTAGTAGCCTACATTTTACTGTTCACATCTTAAATTAAATTTTCAAAGAAAAGCAAAACCAGATAAAATGTGCATCATTTTCAATGATAGGACCACTATAGAGAAATGAACATAATATATCATGAGAACAGATGAAGCTGTTCCAAATCAGTTTAAGTTGGAGTATAAATTCCAAATAAATAAAAATTTAAAATAAGCAAATGACTATTTCAATTAACTACACTTTCATGCTGTCCATTCCTGCACAAGAAATGCTTTTTAATCCACAGTGACGTACATGATGACTGTGACTCTTCTGGCTTGTAGGCATCATTTCACATGGGACCTTCTCTGTTTTAGGACAAGATGAACAGAACTGCTAAAGTCCATTCTCTGTCAATAATTATAAAATACAATTCTTTTTCACTAAATAAAATTTTAAGTATGAGGTGTGGTTATAGTCTATCAAAAAAAAAAATGGCAAATGAAAGCCAATTTATAATCCTCAAAGAACATCAGAAAGAACCTGTACATTTATATGCCCAAGAGGACCAGATGCATTCCCTCTAAGACTGAAAAAGCTTAACTTAGTTCTAGTATATCCATAAAAGTGCTTCTTATGGTAGAAGTGTTCATTCTGACTTTAGGTATTATTAGAGTTTTAAAAATATCAGAGAAATCTGATAATTTCTATGGTAGACTTCTCGAAGAATCCCTCATAATAGCAGCCTGCTAAAACCCATATTAAAGCCATCTAAAATCAAATCAAATTCTATTGATCTGGGAGCTCTAGGGCAACAACAAAAGGCCATTCACTTGACTCAATTATACATGATATTAGGAATTCCAGTTTCTCTTCCAAACAGGGGGGGAAATGCAGAAATATTATATACTAACTACTGCTTTAAGCCTAAAATCCAATCAATTTTTTTTTCTCATTTGTCTCCTTAAAAGTAACCCAAGTCCTTCCATTTACTACATACAGCTTCACTCTGTTTATCTTTATTTCTCAATAGCAGAATGCATTAAATTCTTACAAATCAACACACCAACAAATAAATAAATTAAAATTCAATGACTCTAAAAAAGTACAGTCTAACCTGTTTAATTATTAACAGGTAAACAGAATGCATTTCTGAATTATTTACCTAATCTCTGTGAACTAAAAACTTTAAAGTTTTTGAGCTTGAAATGTGTGCCCTTTCTAAGGATCATGAAACAATTATTTTAAAATATTCTGTTAAGCTATTTTAACTAAGGCAATTAAAAATAGCAGCAGAGTAAATGTGAATTTAGGCATTGCACAAGTGCATAAGAGGTACAGCCCATTTTTAAGATTTCAGAGGTCAGTAAAATTCTTTTCCTTCCCAACTTTCCCTTGTCCTCTTTCAGATATTTATTCCACAATACATTTGGACAGAATGAGTAGAAATATTCCATACCAAATTATATTAATGAGATTGATACAATGATTTCGAAGCAAGCATTTTGAGAATACTTTTATTTCTAAGCATATCGTTAAAAACTACAATAATGAAGCTAAAGAAAATGTCAATAATTCTGAAACTAGAAGGAAAAAAAGAGTGAAAAATAGATAAAACCACCATTTTCTCCAGACGAAATACCAGCTTAGCTAATGTTTGCTGTTTGACACAAGTAAACATTGGTTACCTGCAATGCTGGTCAATTACATTTTCTGATCAGCTAAGGGTTCATGGGGGGGGGGGAGTTTTTGTTTTGAACCTTTTTACTACAAATTTAAGACAAACTTATAGATTTTTCTGCCTTGGTAAATAGACATGATAAACATAATTTTACCTTTCATTAAAGATGAAAAATTTATACTGCTTTAGAAGATGGCTTTTAACATTTTGGGTGTCATAAGCCACTCTGAGAACATGATAAAAGTCAGGATCTTTTTCTCTAGGGAAGTGCACAATGCTCACAAAATTTTGTATGAAATTTGCAGGGCCCCAGGGACCCAGGTAAGACTCCTTGCCTTTTCATTTACAGAATTCTAAATACTTAAATATATGAAATTGTACTGACTACACAGTGACCCCAGAACATAACAAGGTTGTTTGAAGTTTCTTTCTGAAGACACCCTATTAATGAGCTATTTTCTTACAATTTGTCTCCTTTTTTCTAAAGGGAAGTGTAAAAACAATTCTGGTTAATTTAGTCTTGGTTAAAGGTTAAATATGCCTCCTTTTAGGACAATTGCATTACAAGTGTTGTGAGATTAAAAAAAAAAAAAAAAGTGCCCCCTTCAAATCATTCCACAATACAGAAGTGGTGACAATTTTCTTCTTATATTTTTGTAACTCAGAGGAAATAAGGTCAGAGAGAAAGCTACTTAATTTTCACCTTTACTTCTGAAGATCCATAGATAGTAGCAAACACTTACATAAGCATACCCTATTTCAGGTTCTAAGTGCTTTTTTGTATACTAACTTATTCAAACCTCACAAAAACTCTACGAGGTGGGTGCTCATTATCTCCATTTTGTTCACATGTAAACTGAGGCACAGGACCAGGATTCACACCCAGTCTATATGGCTGCAGAGTCTGCACTCCTACATACTATATTACACTGCCAGCTTCAATCTTCATGAGCTGATGGAGTTTTTAGATGGTTTTATATTTAACACAAGTACACTCCTTCCCTATCGTGCAAGAGACATTCATGATATTTTCCCCAGAAGAATTCACTTAGGAAGTTGTTCATAAGTTGCTGAAGAAACTGGCATTGCCCTTGTGCAATTGGCAATTATATATCATAATAAATTTCCCAGAGTCAAATGGCCCAGATGGAAAAAAAGACAGCACTAGCTCAGTAAATGTGGAACCTTCAATAACAGCTGACCCCTAATTTCCTTTTTGGAAATACTTCTGATGGGATAAAAAATTGAATGATTATACATTCTTAGGGCCAACCAAGACAACAGTATAAATGGGCCATATTATTATAATAGCAGTTCCCAAAGGTGGGGATGTCTGCTTTTCCTAATTGGTGTGAAGAGAAGTACAAACCAGACTACATGATTTTTTTTTTCTAGACTTAAATAGTTTCCATAAAAATAAAATATTAAAATAAAATACATATTTAGTGAGGCCAGGCAAGTTGCTTCAGTGGCCAAAGCTGTAGCAACGTGAAAATTTTCTTGGCATAGACCTTTTACTGACAGATTGAGTGTTCCCAGAGATAGCAACCAATTTGTATCGCAGGATTTGCTTTTAGTGTACTAACCTTTATATTTTCAGTAGTCCCGTGAAGAGCAAAAGCTGATAACAAAACAAAATTTCTCAACCTCACAGTCTGTACAAAAAGGATTTAGTTAACAAATTTGTTCCATTTAATTTTTATTGCATTATTCTCTACATATAAATGCAAGCAAACAGCTACCAGTAAAACACAAATCTGAAAGGGCAAAACAAGGCAGAATTTCAGAGTCCTGAAAATGGTTAAAGATCAGACATACAGGAAATGAAGGTGCACTGCAAAGCATATAGGAATACAGATGCAAGACAACATAACAAGGAAGAACCTTGATAACTTGATAACTTGAGGCCATTTTGCTGTATCAGAACCAGAGATTTTTATGTAGTGATTGATTTCCATGTAGCCAAGCCAGATTGGTAATGGGAAATTGGTTAAAATGGAAAGTATGCCTGGAATACAGTATCATTCTCAGCTTTTCTGTCCCTAAATCATCCCATCCACCATAATGCTATAGATATTTGAAAATCATGTAGTAATACCTCATTCCCTATAATGACTCCCAAACACTTGCAATATCAAGTTCTATGTGCTTGGTTTTAAAATCCTCCATAATCTGGTTCTATCATTCTCATTCATCCTTACAAATAATGCAGAAATTGATTCCATAAATATTTATTGGGCCTAAAATGTGTTCAGTAGCATTCATGCAGCTAAAACATTTTTAAACTTAGATCAGGTTTTCTCAAACCCTCAACATGTTCTCTATTATGTCTTTTTTATCTAGTCTAACAGGAGGGACTCTTGTCCATCCTCTCAATTACTTTAAATTTAGAGCAAACAAGAACTAACTTTAATTTGAGAAATGACAGTATGGTAGATTAAAGCTTGGTATATGATTTAGGAAATGAACAGCACTGCTTCTCAAGGTTGTTCTGGTCACTAGATTTCAGGAACATGGTCAAGGTGGAAAATGCTGATGAAAAACAATAGTGAAACCATCAAGTCTGCACCTGATCAAAGCACTTGACCAACAACTTTGATCCAAGCAAATTGAAAAGGAAATAAGTTTGTATAAGGCACAGGTTTTTCCCTTTCTTGCTGTGTAAAATTGATTAGCAGTTCAGTTTTAGACTAGGTATTTTTACTGTTAAACCAGAATATGGCTAATAGAGTTTAACTTTTAAGTAATTTGTTGAATTAAATTAATTGAATTTTCAATTATGTGTTTTAAATACTAAGTATTTTCCCATATTTATGTTATAGACCTCCTATTATTCTCTAGTTTCCAAAATCAAGTGTCTCTCTTTGCATAAATTTCTGGTTTTCCACAACTGTTTCAATTACTATTTCTGTAATACATTTTTTCCCAGTGACTATTTCCTTTGCCATATTATTTTTCCCATTGACCTTCTTATCCAAAGCCAATTTTACTCTCTGATTTGCCTTTTTCATTCTTGGTTCAAAAAGTGTATTGATGGAAAACACTCCTTCCACTTCCTGATATTTTAATTTCAACATACCATACTCTCAATTCACAATCCAGTTTGTCCACCTACAACCTGTTTCTCCTCTGTGAGGTTGGTATTCGCATAGATCATAGAGTTTGGGATATCTCTATGCAGTCACTTGAGTCTGGCCCATTCCCACTTCTGATCTTTTTCTTTTTAAAAATCAATTATCCAAAAATCTATATATTCTTATCTTAAATCCTTCCTCAGGCCATCCTCCTACGAGACTCAGCTTTCCTTAAGTGCCTCTGCTCACTCACTGTTCTCTGCTGTAGAAGGCTGCTCTCTGACAGTATGCACAGCAGCTGCCCAGTCCTAGGAAGAGTGACATTCCAAATAAGCTTCTCCTTGGTCATAGAACTGAAGAATCAAGTGCTAATCTACAACTTCTCCAAAACTCTCACTATCTCAATGCTTTCTCCCATCTCGTTCTTCTCTTTTTCCTACCCAGACACCTAAGCATAGCATTGTTCTCCTTGATGTAACAATTCACTGAGATACAATCAATTAAATCACTATCATTTTAGCTCAGATAACTTCATTTCTGTTTATAATATACTGAGTTTTTGAATAACCAAGAAAACATACAGAAAGCTAATTGTATACTTGTTCTCACTAACACTCTTATACATGCACAAAACAGGGAGGATCCTAAATACACACACACACACACACACACACACACACACATACTGTTTTATTAGGATTCAGCTACTCTGGCCTTCTTTCTATTCCTTTATCAGGCCATATTTGTCCAGGACTTTTAAACTTGCTCCTCTGGAAAGCTCTTCTTCCAGATTTTTGTATGGCTGCTTCCCTTGCTCATTATTCAGTTTTCAGCTCAAATGGCACCCACTCACCCTTTCGAACTGTTACTCTTTGTCCCATTATCCACCCTTTCTATTATCCCACTATCCAGTTTTATTTTCTTCACATGTTATCACTATCTCCAATTATCTATTTATTTAGGTACTCATTCATTGTCTATCTCCCTACACTACAGCCTTATCTGTCTTGTTCACTGACAAATAACACGCCCCTAGGCATCATGCCTGGCACATAAGCACTCAAATATCTGAAGAATCAATAACCGAATGGATGAAAATCATTAGGAAATCAATATTTAAGTCATAAATATTTACAAAGCACCTATTTTGTGCAAGGTGATTTTTTTTAGTTGAGTCCCAGGCTAAGGGACGTTCTGTCCCTAACATAAGTCACTTGATGACATTTATTTTGAAAGAGTCCTAAAATAAATAAATAAATAAAAATAGGTTGGCACAGAATTAGACCTAAAATATCTTGTACTCAAGACTACCAAAATTGTTTCTCTCAGCTGTGCCATGACACCCATTTATATATCATTATCTCCTGTTATGATGCCAAGAACAGTTAAATGGAACCAAATAAAAGTAGTGAAAGTGACCCAAGTATCATTTTGGATACCGTTTATTGCCTTTATTTTTACTTTACAGCCTTTATTTATTGACCCCTACTGATCTTAACTGTAAGAATGGATGGGTCAGTTCTTGTTCATGGGAATTGTATATGTGAATTATAGTGTTTGTTCAAGGATGTGTGCAGCTAGCTCTCGTATGTTCAGAAGACAGAGCAATAGATGATGGATGATAGGGAGGGAGGGAGGGAGGGAAAGAAATAGTGGTGTGACAGCATGTTAAAGTTGGTGGATTGGGGTATCAGGGGAGGGGGTCAGGGTATGCGAGAGTTCTGTGTATGGGGTTTGTATTGTTTTTGCAACTGTTCCTATACCTTTGAATTTATTTCAAATTAAAAAAAAAAAAAAAAAAGAATGGATGGGTCAGCTCCCACGAGTCATGGAATATTCAGGGCAAGACTAAATCCTAAGTTTAATAACTGCCTCCTTCATGCAGGGAAGAAACAGTCTACCTATGCATACACTTGACAATTATCCAATACTTCTAACTAAAAAAATTATTCATCTTAACCAGGGATCAGCAAATTTTTTCTGTAAAGGGGCAAATGATAAATATTTTAGGCTTTGCAGGTCATATGGTCTCTGTCTCAATAACTCAACTCTGCCATTTTAGCATGAAAGGAGCCACAGGCAATAAACACATAAGCAAATGAGCATGGTTGTATTCTAATAAGGCTTTCTTTGAATAATCAGGAAGTGGGCCAGATTTGCTGACCCCTGATCTAAATCCATCTGTGAAAGTTCCTGAATTTCTATATGGGAGGGGCTTAGCAAAAAATTTTGATTAAAAGGGTTGGTAGGAGAACCTGTATTAGAAGTTGTATTTGCATGTATATACTGCTTTTACACGAATTGTATAAGTAGGTGAGAGGTTGACAGAGATTATATGGCCCCAAACTCCATAAATTACCACTTGTCATTGCAAACTAATCCCACAATCAATTTGGGGGCATTCTTGGTGTTATATTTTAGCCTTACAGTTGATTCACTGGTTTTCCATAAATATCCAATCTATCAGATTATTTATATCCTAATTTTAAAATTATTTTTGAAAAGTTACAACAAACACTTGGTTGAAGTTCAAAAAATACACCCCCTTTATCCATGCTAATTCTGCAATTCTATTTTAAACATCTATTAATTTTTCCAGACATGATTTGTTTGTAATAAACTGATCGTTGTTCATTGCTCATGATTCCTTTGTCTTTAAGATGTTTTCTGATTTCTTCTCCAGTGTTTTATTCAGAATATTTATTTTCAGATTCACTGTAAGGTCATTTCAAGTTACATTTGCATTACATTTATTTTAAGTATCTTTCTCCCTCAAAATCTTTTAAGTCTTCTAAATTTCCCAATTAGAATGTACCTCCATATATCCAAAGTACTAAATACACCTTTACCTGTTTCTAGTTGTTAGCTGTTTCCAAAGGTATTTTAACTCATTCCATGTTTCTGAAAATTGTATTTCAACAACAAAACAGCTAAACAATTAATTACAGTACATTTATCATTTCATCATGAAATAAGTAATTTATTAATTAGGGAAAATAAGTTATTTATTAATTAGGAACACAATGATTTTCTATTCTCCATCTTGGAGTTGCTGTAATAAATTTTACTGCCAATCAGCTTTCATTAAATTATCAGTTCTATTTGTGGTAACCAATAAATTGTACCTTACATTTCTGACATCAAATTCTGCTTTCTCTTCCCTAGCTACATAAATTTCTAGGCCCTATGATATCTATATATATTTTTTATTTTTCAGCTTCAACTAGAGCTTTGTAAAAATGCTAAAGCTGTAACATCTAAAGACAAAGTTTACTGGTTTTATCAGCATGTCATACAAACATGACATTGATATAAAATGAGAAATACGTAAAGATTTTAGATAATATTATAAAAGCTGCTTCAGTTTGGATACAGTATTCAATAAATGAAAACACTTGAGAATGCTAGTAAAAGTAAACTTTGAGATGGTTAAAATATCCATTCTAAATAATGGGAACATTTAGGTAATTGTCTGTACAAAACAAAGGTAAGACTTTCTGAGGTCATAAAATGCTTGACCTTCCCAGGTACCATTAAGTTACATGATAGGGGTAAGATTGTTGAGTCTATCAGAAAAATAACATTTTCAAAAGCTCAAGAAAGTAAATGATTTATTTAAGAAAATTGGAAAGATTCTCTCTCTTTCCTGATAGGGAAAATCATAAAATGTTGCAATATTTGCAAAAGAGGATGAAGTGTTCATATCTCACCTGTAAGACTTGAATAGCTTTATTACTTATGCTCTTGCTATGTTTTCAGCATGTTGAAGAAAAGCAGTTTCCAAAGAATACAGGTTTGCTGATCCTGTGTTCCTGATAATATCACATGATGGAATGGGAGCTTTCACATGCAATCAAGCTGACAGTCACTTACTCTGTTCTCAGAGGGACCAATTTTCCCCTGTAGACATGAGTACAGCACAAATCATGAAGTGCCAAAAATTGAGTGTAAGTGCAAACCTCTCAAGTTCACTCAGGTATCAGCTAAAAGCACCAGTTTAGCTACATGTGAAAGGCAGTTAAGTCCAATGAGTTAA
The DNA here is from genome assembly GCF_015220235.1 of Choloepus didactylus. Taxonomy (NCBI): domain Eukaryota; kingdom Metazoa; phylum Chordata; class Mammalia; order Pilosa; family Megalonychidae; genus Choloepus; species Choloepus didactylus. Next base: position 80,742,432 of record NC_051307.1, read on the forward strand.
AGTGGAGGGAAGATTGGAATTAGAAGAATTTATCTGACTTGGGTACAGTTCATCTGACTTACTGAAAAGAATTAAGCCAACCTTGCCAACGATTTGACCAGTCTATGGTTGTCTTGTCAAAGCAATCATTCCTACTCCTCACTGCTCCCTGTTTTTCCTTCCCTCCTAAACTCTTTTCTCTTTATACTATCTTTCCCCACCTGAACTCCTCAAGTTCTCATTCTCTCATTGTCTTTCCACACACATAAAGATACATACACACGGCATGATACTATTAACTTAAGGATGTTTTCTTAAAATCACAGAGGAATATTGACATGACAGCACAGAAGTAAGCATTCCAACCATTGAAGAGTTAGGGCAAAATGATCCAAATAAATGGTAGACACATTAATATAACATACTGTATGTATCCTATGATGGGATTAACATGCCATAAACAACTTTAACAAGTATTAGCATAAAAATCCTAAATAAACTAGTAGCAACAAAGAAAGGCTATTATGAAAAGTTAATAATTATAATTAATATGGCAGATTTAGCTGAAGTGGTTGTATTTCTGTTTCTATTCAGATGCCAAGATATTCAGGTTAGTTTTGCAGTTAATTTTGTTAATTAGAAATTTAGTCAAGTTGGAAAGAAAGATTAGAAAGTGAAATCTCTGGATACCAGAAAAGGAGAACTCAAAACTAGAGCCATGGGTGGGGCTAGAGCCTTGGTGGCCTCCAAGGCATCACACCCAGATATTTGGGATGTTGGATGGAGTATTAACACCAATGGAGAGACAACAGACAAGGACTGAAGCCAATGAACAGTGTAGCTGCAACTGAGACTCAAGCTTACTAAAGGATACCCAACCTAAGATTAGGACTAGAAAAAGTCTAGAAGCTAATAGAAACAGTAACAATGCTTGAAGTCTACCTAGGGCTCTGGCTGGAAAAAAACAGTCACATGCAAGAAATATGAAAACCGGATATATGCCATGGGCATTTTAGGAGTTAGCATTCACACTATCTGTTTGGGACAGGTAGCCAAAGGCGAAAGATTAACACAAAGCTATCAGGATTTACTTATAGGCAGAGATCTTGGGGCACAGGGTAGAAAGAAATGGGATTCACTTCGGAAGGACTGAAAGAATTCCCATGGAAAACAACCTCCTCCAGCTGAAGGTGAGTTCACCATAATATCAGAAACTGATATTCTTTTTTATATTCTGTCAGCAAATATTTATTAAACACTCTTTATCATATTGAGGAAGTTTCCTTCAATTCCTACCTTTTGAAGTGTTTTTTCAAAAAAGGATGCTGGATTTTGTTGAATGCTTTTTCAGGGTCTATTGAGATGATCATTTGATTTTTCCCTTTGACTTGTTAATGTGTTGCAATACATTGATTTCGATTTTCTTATGTTGAACCATCCTTGCATGCCTGGAATGAACCCCACTTGGTCATGGTGTGTGATTTTTTTAATGAGTCTTTGGATTCAATTTGCAAGTGTTTTGTTGAGAATTTTTGCATCTATATTCATTAGGGAGATTGGCCTGTAGTTTTCCTTTGTTGTAGCATCTTTATCTGGTTTTGATATTACAGGGATGTTGGCTTCATAAAATGAGTTAGATAGTGTTCTATTTTCTTCAATTTTTTGAAAGTTTAAGTAGGAATGGTGTCAGTTCTTTTTGGGAAGTTTGGTAGAATTCCCCTGTGAAGCCATCTGGCCCTGGGCTCTTATTTGTAGGAAGCTTTTTGGTAACTGATTGAATCTCTTTGATTCTGATTGGTTTGATGAGGTCTTCTGTTTCTTCTCTGGTCAGTCTAGGTTGTTCATGTGTTTCCAGGAAATTATCCATTTCCTCTAAATTTTCTAGTTTGTTGGCATACAGTTGTTCATAGTATCCTTTAATGATTTTTTAAATTTCTTCGGGATCCACCGTAAAGTCCCCCACTCTGATTTATTATTTTGTTTATTTGGGTTTTATTTATTCTATTCTTTTTTTGTTCTCCATACAATTTATTTCTGCTTTAATCCTTGCTATTTCTTTTCTTCTACTTGCTTTATGATTAGTTTTGCTGATCTCTTTCTAGCTTCTTCACTTGCTTCATTACTTCTTTGATTTTAGCACTTTCTCCCTTTTTAATATATGCATTTACAGCTATAAATTTCCCCTTCAAACAACTTTGCTGTATCCTATAAGGTTTGATATGTTGTGTTCTCGTTTTCATTCATCTCTAGATATTTAGCAATTTCTCTTGCAATTTCTTCCTTGACCCACCGGTTGTTTAGGAGTGTGTTGTTTAATCTCCAGATATTTGTGAATCTTCTAGATCTTTGATGGTTATTGACTTCTAGTTGCATTCCACTGTGGTCAGAGGATGAGCTTTGAATAACTTCAATCATTTCAAATTTATTGGGGCTTATTTTATGTCCAAGCATATAGTCTGTCTTGGAGAAAGTTCTATGAGCACTAGAGAAGAATGTCTATACTGGTAAGTTGGGATGCAATGCTCTATATATGTCTATTAAATCTAATTCATTTATCAAATTGCTTAGGTTCTCAATTCCTTATTGGTCCTCTGTCTGGTTGATCTATCTATAGGAGAGAGTGGTGTATTGAAGTCTCCCACAATTATTATGGAAATATCTGCTTCCTTCAGTTTGCCAATGTTTGTCTCATGTACTTTGGAGCACCCTGATTGGGTGCATAAACATTTATGATTGTTATTTCTTCTTGGTGAATTACCCCTTTTATTAGTATATAGTGTCCTTTGTCTCTTATGACATCCTTACATTCAAAGTATATTTTATGTGAAATTAGTATAGCTACCCTGCTTTCTTTTGGCTATCGCTTACATGGAATATTTTTTTTTCAATCCTTTCACTTCCAGTTTCTTTGTGTTGCTGGGTCTAAGATGAGTTTATTGTAAACAACATATTGATAGTTCATATTTTTTTAATCCATTCTGCCACTCTATATCTTTTAATTGGGGAGTTTAATCCATTTACATTCAATGTTATTACTGTGAAGGCAATTCTTGAATCAGCCATCTTATCCATTGGTTTTTGTCAGATATATTTTCTACCCTCTCTCTTTATTTCCTCTAAGGTACCCTTACTAAAACTCTTCTGTTCTGTGCCCTTCTCCAGAACTCTCTCTCCTGTCTTTTTTTTCTGCCAGTAGAGCTCCCTTTAGTATTTCTTGTAGGGCAGGTTTCTTGCTAACAAATTCTCTCAGCATTTGTTTGCAAAAATTTTAAGTTCTCCCTCAATTTTGAAGGAGAGCTTTTCTGGATAAAGAATTCTTGACTGGCAATTTTTCTCTTTCAGAATTTTAAATATGTCATAGCACTGCATTCTTGCCTCCATGGTGGCTGCTAGGTAGTCAGTACTAAGTCTTAGGTTGTTTCCCTTGTACATGGTGAATCGCCTCTCTCTTGCTGCTTTCAGAACTTTCTCCTTCTCTTCAGCATTTGACAATCTGATCAGAATATTTCTTGGAGTGGGTTTATTTGGATTTATTCTATTTGGAGTTTATTGGGCATCTCTGATTTGCATAATTATGTCATTTAGAAGATTGGGAAGTTTTCCCCACCAATGTCTTTGGACACTCTTCTTAGCCCTTTACTCTTCTCTTCCCCTTCTAGAACACCAATAATTCTTATATTTGTGTGCTTCCTGTTGTCCATCATTTCCCTAACATCCATTTCAAATGTTTTCCATGTTTTTCACCATTCGTTCTATTGTGCCTTCACTTTCCATCACCATATCTTCAAGTTCACTAATCTGTTCCCCTATCTCTTCAAATCTGCTGTTATGTGTCTCAAGAATACTTTTAATTTGATCAACAGTATCTTTTATTTCCAAAAGAGCTGCTATATTTTTAAATCTACACTTGCAAATTCTTCTTTATGTTCTTGTATGGTCTTCTTCATGTCCTTTATATCCTGAGCCATGATATTGATGTTTTGTGTACTTCTTTGATTAACTGCTCCAATTTCTGCATCTCCTGTGGTTTTTTAATTTGAACATTTGGCTTATCCATATCTTCTGGTTTCCCCATATGCTTTATAATTTTCTGTTGTTTCTGTCCTCTTGGCATTTACTTATCTTGTTAGGGTTCTTTTAGGATATGCAGGATTATTTGAACATTTATCTGTAATTTGGCAGAGCGATAGCTTGGTGGAGTGCATTCTCCCTGACCTAGTAGCAGACGAAGCTCCTGAGCCACCTCTTACACTCAAGTAATTTCTCCCCAGCTTTGTCTATGCACTGAGTGATGGTCCAAACCATGTGGAGGTCCAATAAGTGCACCAATTTTCCATGTGCACTGGAGATTTTCATCCCTTAGGTGGGGGGCATGCCCTGTGCAGTTTGGCAGGGAGTCCACTCCAAGACACAGTGGTCCCAGCCATTCCCAGGGCCACAGGTGGAGTACTCTGGGGCTGTAGAGCTGTGCATCCACATTTCAGCTCAAATGCCCCACAGTCCTTCTCTGCTGTTGGCCCACAAGTCCCTGGGATTGGGGGAGGGCTCCTGTCTTTTCTGTGTGGCAACCCTACCTCTAGGCTGTGCACATTGCAGGCTTCTGTGGAGGAAGGGTGGAGGCCATCACAAGCCAGCCAAATCCCAAATTCCCTCAAGGAAGCTCTTGGCTGTGAAGCTGTGAAGGAATGACTCCCAGCCAGCTGCAAAGATGGCTGCACAGGCTGTGGAGAGCTACCCCCTTCCACAATCATCTGCCTGCTCCAATGGCCAGCCCTGGCACAGGGGCTTATGGCCATGGGTCTGTGAAGGGTTATGACCCATGCCAGATACTGGGGAGGGTGCCCAGGGCGTGGAAGGCTACTCCCCTCCACACCACCCACTAGTTCCAGCCACCCATTCCCAGAGGTGAATAATTAGAGGCACTGATTAGAAATTTTAGGAAAGAAGAGAATATATCTCTACAGATATATATTCTAAATATAGCTCCAGCCACCCATTCCCGGAGGTGTTCTGGGCCAAACACCCATCTTGATTGCAGTCTCTCAGTTTCTCCAAGTACACACTCACCACGGGTGTAGAAGTCCCTACCCAGCTGGTGGCACTCTGGAACTGCTGTTATGGAGCGCTTTCTGTCCTGTATCTACTAGAGTTTTTCACAGAGGAGAATTTTGCTCTGTCTCTCCTAATCTGCCATCTTGGATCTTCCTGTACATTCTTTCTTAACTAATGCATAATATTTACAAAATTGCTCAATATTAATCTAAAAAGATGTCTTAACAATTACCAGAGAATCAATACTATACAAACTAAGTTATCTGATCACAATGCAATAAATCACAAATTAATGAAAAAGGGATAAAAGAAAAATCACTATGTATTTGGCAACTAAAAACACATTTATAACTAATCTATGAGTCAAAGAAAAAATTATAATGGAAATATGAAATATTTTAAATTCAAGAAGAGTAGAGGCATTACATATCAAAACCAGTGGGATGTAACTAAAGTGGTACTTAGGGTGAAATTTATGGCTTTAAATGCATGTATTAGATCTTTAAAAAATTAAAATTATTAGCTAAAGATCTAACTCAAGAAGTTAAAAAATAGCAGAATAAATCAAAATAAAGCAGAAGCAAATAAATAATAAGGATTTAGAGCAAAAATTAATGACATAAAACAAATATGCAATAGAGAGGAGCAATGAAGCCATAATTGGTACTTTAAAACAACTAAAAAAAATTAGGTTAAACCATATGAAATTATCAATCCTAAACCTAACAGTAAAATCTACATTAAACAAGAAATTATTAATGAATATAAAGCAAGAAAAACAGAGGCACTAATTAGAAATTTTAGGAAAGAGGAGAATATATCTCTACAGATATATGTTCTAAATATACTACACAACTAAATGGTAATCAATTAAATAAAACACAAATGAAATGAAGAATTCCTAGAAAAGTGTAACATACTAATATTTACCTAAGAAATAGGAAACCTTAATAGATTTATGATCAAGAATTGATATAAAAAAATCTCCCCACAAAATAGTTACAGTTCCTTTTGGTTTTTTTATAGGTGAGTCTTGCCAAGCCTTAAGGAAAGGATAAACACAACCTTATATAAACTACTACAGAAAGACAAATAAATATTCTGAACTAATTTTATAAGGTAGACAAAACTTTCATACCCAAACTAGAGAGCGTGAGAAAAGCATATGCCAATCTCACTTAAGAACATAGATGAGAAAATAATAAATAAAATCAGAGCAAACCAAATAAAGCAATGTGCTTTCATGCATATGTATATGTATATGTAGATACATGATAACCATGTAGAATTTATCCCAGAGACATAAGAATTCTTCAACTTCAGAAAATATATTAAATGAAACACCATATTCAGACATTAAATTGGAAAAGACATGGTTCTCTCTATAAAGGAAAAAAATCAACACCTTAAACATGGATAAAAGACATTCAGCAGATAAAGGGAAGGTCTTTGTAACACATGTAACTAGTGAAGCATTTATATTCAGAATATGTAATAGGCTACAACAAATCAACAGGAAAAATATAAACATTCTACTTAACAAAACAAAACAAACAAACAAAAAAACTACTGGCAAAGAATATAATAAAATATTCAGAGAAAATAAAACCTGATTGGCCAATAAGAATATAAAGTGATGATCAACCTCTCTTAAAACAAAGAAACAAAATTAAAGCAATAAATAGACTTACTCTTATTTCTTTCCATTCACCAAAAATTTAAGTCTGTCATTATCAAGTGTTGGAGAGGATGTGGAGAAAGAGGAATCCAGACATTGCTGGTAGGCGTGTAAATTGGAATAATTCTTTGGAGACCAATTTTCCATCACTTTGTAAAGTTAAAAATGTGTATTCTCTGAAACCAGCAATTCAAATAGAGATACTCTCCCACAGGTATACAAGGAGATATTGACAAATATTCATTGCAATACTGACTATACTAAAAAGAAAAGAAGAACAAAGAATAGGATAGAATATTGATAAATTGTGGCTCAGTCACACAAAGGAATAGTATACAGCACTATATAAAGCAGCTTAAATACCCTGGATCTGTATGTACTAACATAGATAAATATGAATGAGCATAATGTTAAGTGGAAGTAAAGTAGGTTGCAGAAATGACCCTAACAACCAGGGTTCCCCAAATTTCTTGGTTAACAGAGCCCTTAGTGTTTTAGTTTTTCCCACAGAGCCCTTAGTGTGTAGATAATTTTTCACAGCATCCTAGGCTAAAAAAATACCTAACAGATCCATTATTAAGTAGTTAGGTCTAAACAACTCAATACATGTTTATGCCCAAACAACTTAGTAGCTATATGAAAGAGAAAAAAAAAATGAATTGAAAGAAAAATATTATTTTAATTTCATTATTAAATAACCATCCTTAAATTATTTATTGTTGGGATGTGTGTGCCTTTATTTACAACATGACATCTCAAACCTTGGAATCAGACTGGACACTGCACCCTCATTTCCTATTCTATATTGATTTTCATGCAGTACTTGCTTTTTATAATAGCAAATGCCAAAAGTCCAGCTCATAAAGACATGCTATCATCAAAAGGAAGGAACTACAATCAACTGTTGAAACCGTGAACTACCTGAAACTAGTAACTCACTCGGCGTCTGACAGATGTTGAGTTTTACCATGTTTCCCTTGAAAATCTTCACACCTGCAAATTCACTGAAACCCTCTGGGGCATCTTGGTACATAGATTGGAAACCATAACATTAGAGTAAGATTTAATTTATGTAAATTTTTCAAATATACAAAATGCCACAATGTTGCTCACAGATACATATATGCATGTATCTATGTATGCATACATGAAATAAAAATATAATAATAGTATAATATGGACTGAAGTATACATATCAACCTTAAGTGAGTGGCTCCCTTTAAAAAAAGAGATGGAAATGTAAAGAGGAAACTTCAACCACGTTTGGAATGATTAATTTCTTTAAAAAATGTCCCAAGCAAATATGGTAAATGCTAACTTTTTAAAAATATGGGTGGTAGATATATGGAATTGTTAAATAAATTCTATGTTTTATTATTTGCTTGAAATAGTTCATAAAAGAAAATAAGAAATAACAAGCACTGTGAGTTTCCAAAAGCTTTACACAGGTTGCTACTGTTAGCATGCCATTCTAAATTCCAGGACATCTGGTTACAGTTAGACCTACTTTTCCACAATTTCCATTTAGAATCATTAAATAATCCACTGGTAGTAGTCTAACATGTAAAGAAAAAAAAAAAATCAGTGCAAAGACCTCTGTTTTCCTAAGCTCTACCCTGGGTCACAAATGTTGTTTCTATTTAGTAACTTTGGAAAAATTCTCAGCAGAAATGAGATATAAGCATTTTTATCTTCCTTTAAAACGTAATTATTTGTTCATTTTACATTCTGAAGATAAAGCCACAGTATGATAAAACACAACATTTTTTTCACTTAGTGCAATCACACATGCCACAAATGTCTGGCCTGTTACAGGAAATATATTTACTCTCAACCTTAGTCTTAATCTATTTAAGCTATTTTTTAGGATATTACCAAGTTGTGGTGTGCAATTGCAGAGAATCAGTTCATATTTGAAGGTTATGCCATGTGTACACTAAGTTTGTATAACTCATGTGTCCCAGTTCCATACATTCATCTTCCCTTTCCCTCTCCCAACCCCAATATTTATATATATATATATAGACATTATATATATAAGCACATATTTTATATATATATATATATATATATATATATACATACAAATATATATACACACACACACATATAAACACACTCAAAATAAAGCAGGACATTACATATGGTGTGGAAGTGTTGGGAATGTTTACAGACATCAGAAGTTCTGATGTGTCAATACAGAACTTCATGATCAATAATATCAGCTACAATAATAAATTTAAAAAGATGGCAGTTAAGCAAATGTACTCTGCACTGGTCAGACCACATGCTGTGCCTTACAATGGACACACCACTTTGATGAGGAAATCACAAAATCAAAAAGCAAAGCCTATTGAGAAAAACATGCAGAATGGTTAGAAGTCTTAAAATAGTGGGATTAGTTGAGGCAACTAAGTATAGTTACCTTGGAAAAGAGAAGACCAAAAAGGAAACCACCAGTATCTTCATGTTCTTGATAGAATATAATGTAGACAGATCAGGTAGTAAAAAAACTCACTGAAAGATTACAGGGTGAATCTTCAGAAATGACTCCCAGGACCACACTGCAGAAATGGCCTACATTTCTACCAGAAGTGCTTTCTCTGACACAATCAGGTGGCTAGAGAAGCAGGAAGCTGCTATCCCAACTGCTGGCTCCAGGATCTCACAGCTTGAGAAAACAGGAAGGTGCTGCCATCCAGGGATAGTAAGCTACCCACAAGAACCATTAGCTCGAACCCAACTGATAGATTCATACCTTCAAATAATGAATGCCTATAATGATGACACCCCTTCTCACTTAATTCAGTTCTGTGTCCAAATCTCATATGAGTGCATCTGAATGAAGGAACCTAACCCATACCTGGAATCCTAACTTCAAGGGAACCCAAGAAACAATTTTCAATTTTGTAGTTTCTGCTATTCAGGAGAGTACACTAGAATAAGGCTGGATTAAATGTTGAGCAAGCCAATTTACTGTTATCTATCATAGGTTTACAAACAATCCCTGTACAACTAGTTATTTTTTTCTTTTTTTTTTTTAATTGAGATTGTTCAAATTCCAAAGATCCAAAGCTTAGAATCAATTGCCCAAGTTACCATCATACAGCTGTGAATCCATCACCACAATTAATTCTTTTTGAATTTTTAGAACATTTTCATTACCCCAGAAAAGAAAAAAAGACCAAAAAAAAAAAAAAAAGTAAACTTAAATCCCCCCATACCCCTAACCATCCCCCCTCCATTATTGACTCATGGCATTAGTATAGCACATTTGTTACTATTGATGAAAGAATGTTAAAATACCAAAACCTGTAGTATATAGTTTGCAGTAGGTATACATTTCTCCCTATATGCCCCTCTATTATTAACTTCTAGTTATAGTGTCATACGTTTGTTCTAGTTCATCAAAGAGATTTCTAATATTTGTACAGTTAATCATGGACACTGCCCACCACAGGATTCACTGTTTTATATATACATTCCTGTATTTTAACCTCTAACTTTCCTTCTGGTGACATACATGACTCTGAGCGTCCCCTTTGCACCACATTCACACATCATTCAGCATTGTTAGTTATTCTCACAATGTGTTACTGTCATACTCTCACCTCTGCACACTTTCAAACACTTAAGTTCAACCTAGTTGAACATTCTGCTCATAATAAGCAATAGCTCCCCATTCTTTAGCTTCATTCTATATCCTGGTAACTTACACTTCATGTTTATGAGTTTACATATTATAATTAGTTCATATCAGTGAGACCCTGAAATATTTGTCCTTATGTGTCTGACTTACTTCACTCAATATGGTGTCCTCAAGGTTTCTTCATCAACCCATTTTTTTAAGATGGTTTTGTTCACACCCCATACATTCCATCCTAAGTAAACAGTTGATGGCTCCCTGTGTAGTCACATATTTATGTATTCATCACCCTCACCACTATGTATATAAGGACATCTCCATTTCTTCCACAAAAAAAGGAGGAAGAGTCAAAGAAGTCAAAGAGACAAAAGAAAAAGAAAAAATAAGAGAAAAAAAACACATGACAACTAGGAAGCAACAAAAGGAAAGAGCATTACACTAAAGTAGAATAAAGAGTCAGACAACATCACCAATGCTAAGAGTCCCATACCCCTCCCTTAAGTCCTCCTCTTATATGCATTTAGCTTTGGTATATTGCCTTTGTTACGTCAAAGGAAGCATAATACAATGCTTCTGTTAACTATAGTCTCTAGTTTGCATTGATTGTATTTTCCCCCCAATACCACCCTATTTTTAACACCTTGCAAGGCTGACATTCATTTGTTCTCCCTCATGTAGAAACATATTTGTACATTTTATCACAATTGTTGTGCACTCTAGGTTTCACTGAGTTATACAGTCCCAGTCTTTATATTTCCTCTTTCCTTCTGGTGTCCCACATGCTCCTAACCTTCCTCTTTCAACCATACTCACAGTCATCTTTGTTCAGTATACTTACATTGCTGTGCTACCATCACCCAAGATTGTGTTCCAAACCTCTTACTTCTGTCTTTTCCTATCTGTCTATAGTACTCCCTTTAGTATTTCCTATAGCGCAGGTATCTTGTTCATACACTCTGTCATTGTCTGTTCAGAAAATATTTTAAACTCTCCCTCATATTTGAAGGACAGTTTTGCCGGATACAGGATTCTTGGGTGGTGGTTTTTCTCTTTCAGTATCTTAAATATATCACCCCACTTCCTTCTTACCTCCATAGTTTCTACTGAGAAATCCATACATAGTCTTATCAGGCTTCCTTTGTATGTGATGAATCGCTTTTCTCTTGCTGCTTTCAGGATTCTCTTTTTGTCTTTGACATTTGATAATCTGATTATTAAGTGTCTTGGTGTAGACCTATTCAGATCTATTCTGTTTGGGGTAAGCTGCACTTCTTGGATCCGTAATATTATGTCTTTCATAAGAGATGGGAAATTTTCATTGATTATTTCCTCTATTATTGTTTCTGCACCTTTTCCCTTCTCTTCTTTTGGGACACCCAAGCATGTACATTCATGCATTTCATGTTGTCATTCAGTTCCCTGAAACATTGCTCATATTTTTCCATTCTTTTCCCTATCTATTCTTTTGTGTGTAGGATTTCAGGTGTCTTGTTCTCCAGTTCCTGAGTGTTTTCTTCTTCCCCTTGAGATTTGCCATTGTATGTCTCCATTGTGTCTTTCCTCTCGTGTTATGCCTTTCATTTCCATAGATTCTGCCAGTTGTTTTTTTGAACTTTCTATTTCTACCTTATATTCACCCAGTGTTTTCATTATACACTTCATCTCTTTTGCCATACCTTCCCTAAACTTTCTGAATTGACTGAGCATTAGTTGTTTCAATTCCTCTATCTCAGTTGAAGTATAAGTTTGTTCCCTTGACTGGGCCATAACTTTTTCTTAATGTAGGTTGTAGTTTTCTATTGTCTAGGCATCTGTTTTCCTTGGTTAGCTCAGTCAAGTATTCCTACCAGAAAGGGCTCAGATTTCAGAAGGAGGCAATATTCAGTATCAGGTCTCCCTGAGTGTGTGTTTCAGAAGACTGACACACCCTTTGAGGCTTCAAGTTGCTGTACTTTTCCTAACCTGCCCAGAAGGTGGTGCCTGTCAGCCTGTAGCTCCTGACTGGTGTAAGGAGGTATGGCCCCCTTAGTCCTTAGTTTCTGTTTTAGCTGTTTCCCCCCAGGTTCTGGGGTCTGGTTCTGAATGGGAGGCCAGTAGTAGGGCTGGGCACCACCTTCTTCCTCTTAGGGAAGATACACCCCCTAGGGAGTTTTCATTTGTATTTAAATAGGCTCTTTGTCTCTCTGACTCTGCTATCTCCACCCTTGTCTGGGTCAGAGAGCTGTGAACTGAAAATGACTGTGGCTTTCTCCACCGAGCTACCCAGATTGAGAGAGAGAAAAAGGGACAGAAAGACCCCCCTTTAGGGCCAGTCCACAGTCCCCCAAGCTTCACCCGCCAGCCAGAGATAGCACCTGGTCCTCTGAGCTCCCCCTCCTGGCACAGAGAAGTCCACTGGTTCTTTAAGGTCAGTTGTCACTAAAAGCCTCTGTCTGGGGATTTGTAGCTTATATTGAGCATTCCAGGTTTATAAATCAAAACCCCAGCAGAAGCTGGACTGAGGTATATTCGCTTGTTCAGACAGTGCTGCTCTCTATCCCAGCAAGGTTTTGCAGTTCAGGCGGCCATGGTGGAGGGGCTCAGTGCAGGTCTGCAGTCTTTATTAAAGATTTTATGCTGCAATCTCAGGCATTCATCCCAATCCAGGTTGGTGTATGATGTGTGGACAGTAACATTTGTCCCCTAGCAGTTATTCCAGATTATTTACTAGTTGTTCCTGGTTATTCATTAGTTGTTCCAGGGGGCTAACTAACTTCCACTCCTCTCTATGCCACCATCTTCTTTCTCCCCCACAACTATCTATTTTGAAATAGCTAGATATAGAAAAGCCATGGAAATCAATGCAGGTGTGAGTTTCAAGAAAAGGGTGTAGTTACTATGAAATGTTTTTTTGAGATCAGCAAAATGGAAATTGAAAAGCATCCATTAGATGGATGAAATTAGAAATTGATAACAGAAGGAAATTTGGAAAACACAAAAATATGTGGAAATCAAACAATGCACTCCAAAATAACCAGTGGGTCAAAGAAGATATCACAAGGGAAATTAGAAAACATTTTGAATTAAATGAAATTAAAAACACACACACCAAAAATAATGGAAAGCAGTGAAACCAGTGCTTACGGGAAAATTTATTGGAATAAATGCCAATATTAAAAAGAAGGACCTTTAATCAATAACCTTTCCTTTTATCTTAAGAAACTAGAAAAAGAAGAGCAAACTACCCAGAGAGAGCAGAAGAAAAGAAATAAAGCTGAGAGTGAAAATTAAGGAAACAGGGAATGGAAAAACAATAGAGAAAATCAACAAAACCAAAGTTGATTCTTTGAAACATCAACAAAACTGACAAACCTTTGGCTAGAATGACAAAGAAAAAAGAGAGAAGGTCCAAATTACTAAAATCAAGAATGAAAGAGGAAACATTACTCATTACTAATGACCTTACAGAAATAAAAAGGAGTATAAGGAAATACTATGAACAATTTTATGTCAAAAAATTAGATAATCTAGATGAAATGGACAATTTCCTAGAAAGAGACAAACTTCTAAAAATGACTCAAGAAGAAAGAAAAATCTGAATAGGCCTTTAACAAGTAAGGAGATAGAATTTGTAATCAAAGAATTTCTTTCAAAGAAAAGCCAAAAATCATATCTTCACTGGTGAATTATATCAAATGTTTCTTTCTAAAAAAATAAAATTAACACAGTCTTTCACAAACTCTTCCAAAAATTGGAGAGGCGACACTTTCTTACTCATTCTATGAAGCCAGTACTATGCTGATACCAAAACCAAAGACATCACTAGAAAAGAAAACTATAGATTAATATCTATTATTATATAAATGCAAAAATCCTCAACAAGCTTGGTTCAATGCACCATTACTAAATGTAACACACCATATTAATAGAATAAAGGACCAAAAAAACCCTGATCATCCCAATAGACACAATAAAACATCTGACAAAATCCAACTTCCTTTCATGATAAAAACACTCACCAAACTAGGAATAAAAAGGAAATGTCTCAAACTGATAATGAGCATCTATGAAAACCCATAGCTAACAACACACAGTAGTGAAAGACTGAAAGCTTTCTCCCTAAGACTGGGAAAGAAGACAATAATGTCAACTCTCACTGTGATGGTTAGGTTCACGTGTCAACTTGGCCAGGTGATGGTGTCCAGGTGTCTGGTCAAGCAAGCACTGGCCTAAGCATTACTGCAAGGACTTTTGTGGCTGGTTAATAAACCAGAAGGCTGGTTTATTAAATCATCAGCCAATTGACTGCACCTGTGACTGATTATATCAATGAAGGGCATGTCTTCCTCAATGAGAGAATTCAATCAGCTGGATTTAATCCAATCAGTTGAAGACTTTTAAGGGAGAAAAAAAGAGAACCTTCACCTCTTCTTTGGCTAGCCAGCAAAGTTTTTCCTGAGGAGTTCATCAGACTCCTTCACTGGAGCTGCCAGTTCACTGCCTGCTCTGTGGAATTTGGACTCAAGCATTCACACAGTTGCGTGAGACACTTTTATAAAATCTTATATTTACAGATACCTCTTGTTGGTTCTGTTTCCCTAAAGAACCCTAACTAATACACTCACCGATTGTATTTAACATTGTACTTGAGGTTCTAGCCAAGGCAAATAGGCAGGGAAAAAAAAGGCATCTGGATCAGAAAGGAAGTAATAAAGCTATCATTGGTTGCAGATGACATGACCTTACATTTAGAAAATTCTAAGGAATTCACAAAAATCTATTAGAGTCAATAAAACAAGTTCAACAAGTTTACAGAATAGAAGATCATATACAAAGTCAGTTGCATTTCTATAAACTAACAAAAAATGAAATTAAGAACACATTTCCAATTACATCAGAAGGAATAAAATACTTAAGAAAGTTTTACCAAAAGAAATGCAATATTTTTACACTGAAAACTATAAAATTCTATTGAAATAAACTAAATAATAACTAATTAAAGAGAAAGACATGCCCTCTTCCTGGATTGGAAGATTTACTATTATTAAGATGGCAATAATCCCCAAACTGATCTACAGATTACATGCAATGCCCATCAGAACCCAGCCGACTTCTTTGTAAAATTGAAAAGGTGATTCCAAAATTCATAAGGAAATGCAAGGGACTCAGAATAGTCAAAACAATTCTGAAAAAAGGACACAGTAGAAGGACTCACATTTCTCAATTTCAAAACTTACTGCAAAGCAATGCTAATCAAGATAGTATGGTACTAACACAAGACATATAGATCAAGGGAACAGAATTCAGAGTCCACAAATAAATTTATATGGCACAAAGGTGACAAGACCATTCAGTGGGGAACAATGATTGGACATTGGGGAAATGCAAATCAAAACCACAATGACTTACCACTTCATAACCATTAGGATGGCTTTAATCAAAAATCAAAAATAACAAGTGTTGGCAAGGATATGGAGAAATTTGAAAGCTCACAGATTTTTGGTAGAATGTAAAATGTTGAGGCAATTTGGAAAACATTTTGGCAGTTCCTCAAAAAGTTAAACATAAAGTTAACATTTAACTAAAGGATTCCACTCCTAGGTATACATCCAAGAGATCTGAAAATTTAAGTTCATACAAAAACTTGTACATGAATATTCATAGCATCATTATTCAAAATACCCAAAAAGTGGAGACAACACAAATATCCATCAACTGATGAAGAGATAAATAAAATGTGGCATATCCATACAATGGAATATTATTTGGCAATACAAAGGAATGAAATACTCATACATGCTACTACATGGATGAACCCTGAAAATATTATGCTAAGTGAAATAAGCCAGACACAAAAGGCCACATATTGTATGGTTTCACTTATATAAATTGTCCAGAATAGGCACAAATCTATAAAGACAGAAAGTATATTAGTGGTTGCCAGGGCCTGGAGGGAGCTAACAGGTATGGGGTTTCTAATTGGGGTGATGAAAATGTCCTGGAATTAGATAGTGCACAATCTTTTGAATATACCAAAAAGGCACTGTAGTCTACACATTAAAAGGGTGAATTTTATTGTATGTGAATTATATCACAAGCTTTAAAAACTATCCATTAGACTTTGTAACATGGAGATTATTTGTGATCTTAGCAAAAACAATTTTAGTGAGGTAATGAAGCTGAAAACTAGACTAGTATAAGCAGAAAAGTGAATGTCAGGAAATATAATCAATAAAAACAATGCTTTCAAAAGGGGAGAAGAGACAGTAGGTAGTTTTTGAAGAAAGAAGAAATGTTGAGGAAGGACTTTGTTTTCCTTTTTTTTTTTAATTAAAGAAGTAAGAAACTTGAGAAAGCTTAGATGCTGATGAAAAGGAGTTTACAAAGAGAGAAAGCATAAAGACACAGGAAAGATAGGATTAATCAATGAAGAATAATCAATCAAGTTCCTAAAAAAGTAGAATCCTTGGTATTCAGAGAATAGGTGAATGGATTAGCCTTTTTAAAAAAGTGATAGAATAACTTTCTTTATACGAAAGGGTATGAGAAAAAAATGTTACTTGTCTAGTCCAGCCCAGCTGACCCAGGAATATTTACAGATTTTACTATGGGAAGTTGAGAATGTTTTTTATCTGAAGGCTATTTCCTTTTTGACTAGAAAACAAGGTAGTCTGGGGAGTGGAAGGAGCAAAGGTAGAAAGAAAAAGTAATTTGTCCAAGGTTATCCAGCTAGGAATTAACAGATTTTATTTGTTACTTCTTTTTAATTTTTTTAAATTACAGACACAAACAAAGTTGCAAAATAGAATACATAGGTACCTGTTCCCACGGCCCAGCTTCCCTCAATAGTAACATCTTATATAGTTACGGTACATTATCAAAACCAGAAAATCGACACAGGAACAATGCAATTAAGCAGACTATAGATCTTACTTGGAATTTCAGTTTTTTATATGCAACCATTTATTTTGTATGACTTTGTGTTTAGTTCTACGACATTTTATCACTTGTATTCACATAACCACAACCACAATCAAAATACAGAACTGTTCTGTCACCACAAAGGATCTGATGCTACTCCTTTATAGTCACATCTTCCCCCTCCCTTCTCTAACTTTTTGGCAACCAACAGACTTTATCTTAAGAATAAAGTGGGGAGGGGACCTACAGAAGAGCAAAAAGTAGTTAATTCACATGACAGATTTGTGTTTCAGAAAAGTCACTCACCCTTCAGTGCTTAAACAGGAACACGAGTCCAAGAATAGAGAAAGAGGCATTAGGATGTTACTTCAGTAATCGACATGAAACTTTATGGCTTATACTGATTAGTGGGGAAAAGTGGATGGATTTGATGATGTAGCTTTAAAAGGATCTGGTGATTGAATATGGGAGACAGGGAGAGAAAGGGATCAATGAGTCATGGAATTATCTGACTTGGACTTCTGGTGGGTGATGGGAGACATTCTTAGAGTAGTTTGGATGTGCTAACTTTAGTGTTGTTCATGTCATGTTTAAGCTCCATGTGGGTAATTCAAGTGAAGATGTCTAATAGGTAATTCTGTATTGGAATCTGACGTTCCTGAAGAAGATCTGTGTTTAAGACAAAGATGTGGTTGTTATCAAACCCATAGACAATAAATGAAGCCATGGAAGTGGATAAGACCATTAAGAGAAAATATAAAGAAAGGGCATGAGGATCATCAGCATTTAAAAGACAGTAAAAAGAAGAGCAGCCTTTTACACAAAAGAGTATAAAGGAGTACTTAGAATATCAGGAGAATGTGGTACTGTATACCATAGAAGTCAAGAGAAAAGAGTGTTTTAAGAAAAGAAAGTACTTGTACAAATTACTAGTGCACATGAGATTAACTTTGATAAACTTGAAAATGTTGACTAACTAATAAACAAAACTGGGGCTATGGAAAACTTGGTGGTAAACTTAACATCTCTCCTTTCCTTACATATACACATATATAACGTTTTTACTGTTTTTCCTGCCAAAAGAAAATCTACATTCTCAGAAAAAAGTTGCTAAAATATTTATATTTCTTTCCTAATACTTTTTCAGAAATGGAAACATCTCTAGTCACTTTCTTGGCTCAAGAAATGTGGTAATTACCTTGATAGTTTGAAAACTGCTATGGCTTTGTCAGGTCAAGTCAAATACAGTTGAATAAAATGTTTTCAATCCTACAGAGGAAAAAAGTTCCAACCTGCAAATAAGCACCTGTTCAAGGACTCCAGCTATTACTATTTCTTAACTGCCTCTACAGAAAAGAGTTTGCAGACAACATTTGGAGGTATTTTGGTCAAAAGACACATTACCAAGGAAAAAAATCAATGATAATTGAAGCCATTGTGAAATTAAACAGAATTGTAAAAAACAGCTTCAACTTTGAATTCTCTGGCCTTTGTTAATTTATGTTGTAGTTTTATACTTATTTAAGCCATAACCCAGAGTTCATTTAGTAACCTAGACCATTTGGTGTTGGACTTAAATTTTTAAAAAGACAACAAACTAAAATGCCATCTCATAGATGGTTATTAACCATATGAGATTCATCTGATAATATGATCTATTATTTAACCTGGAATGTGCAGTTATTAAATATTGCCCTAAAGTATTTAGGAGGCAAATTCTTATGGTTTTCTTTCTGTTTCTGATGATTCTAGGCTCTATATATATGAATACAGATTATTTCAAAATATACTTGTAGCACATTATTTTATATCCTAAATATCTACTAATTAATTTTGATTTGTGTGTATATGTGAAGTATCAGAGAATTAGTTTTATAAAATTAGGTATTTTGTACCCCCACCCCAAAAGGCCTTTAACAGAAATTGTAATGTGGAGATTATAATTTTTAAATAAAAAGTTTGGAGTAAAATTTTATTCTTTTTTGAGGTCTGTTTTCTTTTCCAGTAAGGTATTCTTTGGAGTCTAGTTCACTATAACTTACCAATAGCCTTTCACATTTCATAAGCCCTGAAAATTATGGACATATCTTTCTCTCCATAGATTGGTTTAATTCAAAGGAAAGGTTAGTCTGTCAGGACTTTTCAGTATTGAGGTTGCAGTGAAGATCAGAGAGAAGAGAGACCCTTGCAAATATCCACTTTACCTTCTGTGTGACTCATAACTCATCATTCCCACCCAACTCACTGCTGCTCAAGGTCATTATGCCAAAAGGAATTTACTGGGTACTAAATGCTGTGTTGTGAATTAAATGTTCTCAAAATTTATATATTTGTAAAAAAAAATAAAAAATACTGCTCCTACTACAAGGTCAGCAGAAAATTCTAGGGATAAATAGTAAGTTCTGTGACTTCAGTCTCAAAAGCTCTAGCACAGGAAAATGCTATCAACTTCTTGAGGTAACAGCTCTTCTATCAGTATACCAGTGACATATTTATGTCTACATTTCACTGAACGAGCCACACTCCTTCATTTTATATGTACCAAACCCTTGATCATTACTAGGAAGAAATGATATCCAGAGTGACACCCTCTAACTGATATCATTTTACACAAATCAAAAAACAAAGGAAACTATATTGCAAAACTTTATCAGTGTTATAAGATTCTGGGGAATTTTTTATACTCTGGTTTGCTAAAATAATCACTTAAAAAAAACAGATAAAAATAAAATATTACATTATGAATTCTAGCTCTCTGATCTTAAGAAAAATTTTAGAACGACTCTTTTATTTCCAAAGAAATACATCAAGGACACTTATAATGTGGTTGGAAACACTTTACACCACTTTTGTTATATATTCCATAATAAACTTCAAATATGAGAATGAAAGGATGATCTTTCGGCCAATAACATTATTATATAATTATTATGGGATCTGTTTGTTTTCTAATGACATAAAGAAAGAACAATTGGGACCCACATGGAAGCAAAGAGCAATTTAACTTATTTACAATAGTTAAGGGACTTTTTGTCCAGAAAGTGACATCAAGCATTAAGAATAGAAAACATAAAATTACTAAGTTCAACAGATACATTTAGATTCCTTATGACAGATAATCAAGATGGAAGGAAGACTATAAGAAGGGAATGAAAGAGAGGGAAAGGTGGTGAGAAAAAGAAAAACGGTGGAAACACAACAGGAGAAAGACACAGACATGACCACTGAGAACAGACACAGGGCACACACACACAGAAAAAGACAGAATAAAAGAAAAATAAAAAGAGCGTTGCATTCAACTGAGTTAAAGCTAGGCATATCCTATAGTGCTTGTAAACATGTAAAAAAGCACAGATTTTAATGTGAAAGCTCTGATTAGAAAGTAAAATGTCCACTTCTTAAAGACATAATTTCTGCTCTACAATTGCACAAGTTACTTCCTCTTCCTAGAATGCCCTTACTTCCATCCCACCTGTCAAGGTTTCAATCTATGTCTTTCTAGGCTCAGTTTAACTATCATTCTCCAGTTAAAATGGATCCCTTCCACTCCCATAATTATGTAGTACTTTGTACTCTATGAGAATACTGAGACCTGTCTTACAGTAGTAGAATCATCGAAGGGTGTCCCTCTCCCTCACTATTTGTCCATGAGTACCTACAGGACTAGGCTCATTATTTCTTCATCTTTGCATTTTGTGACAGCACCCAGCAAAGGATTTTGCACAAGATAGATGCACAACAAATATTTACTACACTGAAGCCATATAACAGATATCCAAAAGTTAAAGATCTAAATGACCTCTGTCTGAGTGGAGACGATACCTTCTTTCCAATGATTCTACCATTCTCAAAGTATCAAGAGCACTTCTCTTTTGAAACTTCATTTAGAACTGCACCAAGTCTCAACATATAAATGGATTTATTATTTCCATAATGTTAAAAAAAAAAATGCCCATCTTGGTCACCCACTCCATACAACAAACATGACTCTAAATTACTCTTGACTGTTTCTAAAAATCAAAGCAAATTAAAGAATAGTTGTCAATTAAAATATTGAAAACAATATGTTATTGGTTCTGAAGGTAATTCCAATGCAGTACAATGTTTAGAGCAATGGCTGTGCTGTTTAAATAACTCCCAAGGTGACTACTTTACAAAGAATAATAGTCTTTTTGATGCATTAGAGTTCCATTATATAATATACAGTTGTACTTGTTTAAAAAGATCTGAGTTTTAGAACATGGAGTTGATTAGTTTTCATACATTAAATAAACATAAATCAAATTTTATAAATAAATTGTATTTTAAAAATATTTCATTCCTTAATTTATCTCTTTTTGCAAATCTTAATTGTTCATAAATCAGATTTTTAAAATGGAGATCACCTGAATTATTATGTGATCAGATTCTAATCTTTGGGACAAATGTCCCTAAACTTTTTATTCAAAAATTTTTGAACAAAGTATATTAAAGGGCAAAATACTGCTGTTATTCAGTAAAGTTTTTCAAAATGTTATGAATTCTTAAATCATTATATGTTTTTACATATTATTTTGATCCTGAAAGTCCAGCCAATTTCAGAATGTCTCCATACTATTTTTTATGAGAACAGCATTCTCTATGGAAATGTGTGAAATATTTTAACACAATATTTAGTTGGATAAAGATATGAGCATTTTCATTGTTAAAATATACCTATTTTAAGAAATGGCAACTTTTTTGACAGTATGGGGGAAAGTAGATTGTTTAAATTTTAAAAGTAGAGATTCTTGATGGCAGAACAGAAAGGATAATGAAGACCTCCTCAGTTTGCATAAAATAACATATACAAATATGTTTATTTTAGAAGAGAGTCAGTTTTGAACAGTGACTTGAATTTGCATTCAAAGAATTTTCATTATATAGGACATCACTAAAAAGAACAGTTTCATTACACAGAAACTGTAATAATATTATTTGTAAAGGGATAATTACCTGTTGCAGATATGGAGTGTTTTTACAAACTTTGTGTGTGTGTGCCTGTGTGAAAATGTGTACACTTCTATGCCATTAAGTAGCATGCAAAAATGTAAAGTTGACTTTCATCACAAGATGAAAATTGTCCATTAATTTGGAGTACAAACTAAAGAAATAACTACGGGATGAAAAGCCTGCAGTCCAGGACTACATCCAGCCCTGTAGTCCATCTTACAGACTGTTTTAAAATTTAATTTAACTAAGAGTTCCATATACCAATAGGACATTCAACCATCCAAAAGTCATACTGCAGCAATTCTGGTATTGAGAAAATTCTATTTATAGATGAGAAGTCTTTCATTTATAATAAAACTATATAATATAAAATCAATCCACCGAAAACAAATATCATAATAAACATTTTAAAAGACATTATATAAGCTTAAATCGAAGAGTATATATATATGTATGTACAAGGTGTTTAAAGAGAGATGAATAGTCATGAAGAAGCAAACTAGATTTATGCATAAGTTAGGAGAGAGAGTATTATGAGCACACTACAATGAAGTCTCTACATTTCACCTTTTCTTTATCACACTTAGAGAGACAATTAAATGATTTAAAAAGCAAAAGGAAAGAAAGAGAGGATTCCTTCACTGAACTGCTTTCAAGATCCCTTTACTACTCGAAGTTAAAGACTATTGCTGCCATCAACAAGTTGGGTCATTAATTTATCTTACTCTGTCTAGACCTCGTTGCAGTGTTTCTCGTTATATGTCCTGAATTTGTTATCATCTGCAAAGATCTGAAACCTTTCTCATTGAAATCACTTTCATGAGATTTAACAAAACATCGTGAAGTGTTTTTAAAATAGTGAGGCTGAATTGACTAACGATTGGTTGTTGCTGTATTTGGTAATCCATAGGTGTAGCATAAACCATGCCTGGATATATATCAGTTTTAAAATATATTTTTTGTATAAGCAATAAAACACTAAAGGGAATGTATTACGTAAAAGCCCGGGTACTTCAGGCAGCTGAAGACATTTGGCTTTCAGCTTTTTGCTTCAAAAAATTGAGAAAATGCAACAAATCCCAGTGTGGAGTTGTGTTGCCCAGGAGTGTGTTACCCATCAATTCCTAGAGGAAAGAGCAAATACTTCATTTTCCATCATGCTGTCTGCTTCACTCACACACTGAGAATTCCTTTCTGCCAGCTGGGCTGCTTTACATTGACATCCTCCAAATTTTTGTTGTTCCTATTGTTGTTGAGGCTTTTTATTTCTTCTCTATTTCCAACTCCTCTCTGTATTTTTTTTTTTTTTCCTAATTTGCTGGGTTTTTCTTTTTATTATTTCAGTGTCACCTCTTCAGAGATTTCTATCTGACCAGGATTTTCTTTGCAGTTTTATATAACCATATTGACTCTGGTTGTCACTTTTGGATGCCTGGACCTTACTAGGAAGAGATTTCAATTTGTTGCTGTAAGGTCCTCAAACATCTTCCACCTGCATTCAGTAGATATCCAGACTTTATTTCACATTTCTCTAAATTCCCTTCCCACCCTCAGTTCATTATTTTATAATATAATTTTTATAAAAAACAAGTATTATTAGGCATTCTGAAGACTAAAAGAATGAATAAGGTACTGAGATAGCCTCTTATTTTCAAGATTATTTCAATTTTTATTGTCTGTAATGTCTTGATTTTATTGTATACATAGCATGAATATTTGCTGTTTAAATATCTAAAAAAAAAGCCAGATAGGGCAAGCACCAAATGCCTCAGAGCAACCCATATTTGATAACTCGGTTCATTAAGTTCCAGGTAATTCTTAACCTTTATTTTGTTTAAAATAAAGGAATTTCTTTTGGTGCACCATAATTATCTTCTTATTTCAAGCAAAACTCCTGTATAAGATCATTAATGATTTGTCAACAAATTATTTAAGTTCAAAATTAATCTATCTAAAATTGTTTTCTTCATCAAGAATAATAGATTTAAAATGCAATATAAGGGTAACAAAAGGATTTACAAAGAATTAGATTTCTCTTTCTGTGTCCCAGTAATCATAAAATACTTAGGGTAGGTGAAGTATAACACAGCAACTGCTCAAGTCCAGACTAACTATAATTTGACCTCAGCTTCAAAGGACAAAAATCACACAATCTGGAGGAGAAAAGTTAACACTATATTAAAATTGTCAAACAACTTCTAAGCTAGATCAATTGCCTTTATAATATCCTCAGAACAAAATGTTCTCTACAAGTGGATCTGATGTGAAGAGCCAAAAAACGGAAAACATTCACTAACAATTTCCTGCAGTCACCCATAAACTATTAGAAGAACATTATGTTTCGAGGTTCAAGCCAGCAACTATTAAAGCAGACTGCCCTGGTGTCTTTTCATTTTACTTTAATGCTACCGAAGCATTATTAAGTCCTCAGGGAATTGTATTACATTAAAACAGTCTTATCATGTAATCATTTTTTCAAATATTTTAAGTCTTTTAAGGTGAGCTCTGTTTCTTTTGTTTCTTCTTGGTCAGTGTCATCCTATCTTCACAAATGCCATCATCATTTTTTTGTTTGTCTGGTCCAAATTCTGCTTTCATCTTGGAAATATATCAATCTAAGTGGTGCTAATTACCACAGTTAATGAGAGCCAAGATATCTACCACCCTTGGCCCCATTGTCACTTTATGTGTCTCTGCTCATGTGGAGATAAAAGAACAAGGGATGGGAAGAATCATCTTCAAAAAATAAGTAAGATACCACATATTTACTCTTTTTGTTTGCTTATTTTTTTAAAACTTTTCTTAAGGGCACAAATAATCCTGCTAAAATTACTTCCTTTTATAATCCCTGATTAATTTTAATATGTTAGAAAATTTCTAACTTAAAAATTCTTTCTTATTTAAGAGGTAGTAATGATACTCTGGCAGACATGATTAACCCAATAACCTAATGCTTTTAACTTACTAATCACTGTTTTCCCCTGGTGTCATAAATTCCAGGCAACTGAGGTATCTTTCAATCTATTTTACTAATGGAAAAATATTATCACATACCATACATACTTCGTACAAAACAAGAAATCCCAGTAACTCTAATGGATACAAATCAGCATGATTACTTAATGATCATGTGTATATCTTCAATTAGAATGTAAGATCCATGAACCATTCTTCATTTGATCACCATTGTATCTCCAAATTCATCAAAATGCCTGTAAACATAGCAATCACTTAACAAATACTCATTAAAGAAATTAAAAGTTGGTGATGATACAAATGCACTAGTACACAATTTAAAAATTTTAAATCCTAATATGAAAGAAATCCTGAGAAAGCATTAGTGATAACATATTCCCATATTTCCTCAATAGGTGGTTCAATTTATATCTTTCTGTAGCGGTGTATTATTGTCTTTTTCTCAGTCTACTGCAATGAAAATTGCCATCTTAAACTATTAATTTATACCATAAACTTTTCTTGAAGATATTTATTGGGAATTCAGTCCAAAATAATGTCATCAACTTTGTCATATAGTAATGAAGTAGTTATGTTTCTTAATTTGTGCACAAACCATACCTTATTTTTACCTCATACTGCTTAATTAGAAGATATAGAATATCCCTGTTTTATGTTTCTTGTATAATTCTCTTATGCAATTAGTCACATTCCAATCAAACTTACATTAAAATAATAAGCAATGATTTCTACCTGAAATGGTGCATAGGGCATCTGAGACACATCACACAGCAGGTAAGCAAACATAGCTATAGCTCTCCTCACTCCTCTCCCCACTCCTTCCATTTTAGGCTTTCTCGTAACAGAACTACAAGATATGATGTAACTAAAACAGCCAAAAAAGGTTTTAAGTGACATGGTTTTCTCAGATTCTGATACAGTGAAACTTTATAAGTTTGTAAGCTAGGCCATACAGCAATACAGTGAAGAACTGGTTGTTTATTGTTTTGTTTTGTTTTGTTTTGTTTTATACTGCCAGACTCCTTGACATGATGCTTAAGTCAATGTCTTAATGTGAAGAAAACCAAATGAAAAACAAAAAATAGAGACATTTTTTTTTCAAAACAGACACTAAGAAACAGATTCTTGGAAAAACAGACAATTGGAACTTTAGGGCAACCTCTCAATGTCAAATATTAGACCATAAGCTCCATGAGAGCAATTTTTTTTGTTGCTCACTGCTATATCTCCAGAACCTAGAAAATTGTATGACTCACAATAAGCACTTAATAAATATTTATTAAATTGAATGAATTTACATATATGCTTTGATGGCAAAGAAAAATGAAACAAACCAGGGCCTAAAAGAGGCAAGCAGTTTGAAACTGACTGTAAATCTCTCTGTTCCTCTACTTTTCTGGGTTTTCTGCTTAAAATCAGAAATTAGTCTACTGATGGATCAGGGTGATAAACTAATTTACAGAAAGTCAACCAAGAGAATTTCTCTAGAAATCTCTATTTAGAGCTAAGAGAAAACTTCAAAGAAATATATTTGAAATACTGACATTTTTATGAATGGAATTTTATGACATGGGATTTGCTTCAAAATAATATGGGGCAGGGTTATTAACTATGTATTAGCTTATTGTATCTGACTGATAGATACAAAGGGCTTTATTATATTATTCTCCCTTCTTGTGTAAATAAAAAAGAAATTGAGATTAAACACATGTCTAATTTTTAGTATGTATTATTTTAAGTATTTTTATTTTTCCAAAAGAAAATAAATCCGGAGGTTTCGACAGACTTTTTCTCCTCTACCCTAAAAAAATTTGCTAGCAAAAATTTTAAAAAGGAAGGGGAACAAAACTTCCATAATTTCATAAATGTAACATCCAGGGAAAGAGATAGATGACTGATAGAATTCTTACTTTTACAACATTCTCTCCCACAAGAAACATTTTAAGAAAAAAGCTGAGTGAACAAATCCTGAAAAAAGCCTCCCTATTAGCCTCCAATTTGGAGAAACATTTACTGAGAAGTATGACAACCTTACAATGGGAGTAGGATATAAAGCAAGCAAACAAACAAAACAAAACAAAACAAAACAAAAGCTATGAGTCTACAAAGCTTCCATACTACTTCAACAGAGAAAGGTAAACTGTCAGTGCTTACTGTGATGATTGGGCTAATGTGTCAGCTTGGTCAGGTGATGGTGTCCAGGTGTCTGGTAAAGCAAGCACCAGCCTAACCGTTTATTGCAAGCACATTTGTGGCTGGTTAATAAATCAGAAGGTTGGTTTATTAAATCATCAGTCAGTTGGCTGCAGCTGTGACTGATGACATCAATGAAGGGCGTGTCTTCCACAATGAGAGAATTCAATCAGCTGGATTTAATCCAATCAGTTGAAGACTTTTAAACGAGACAGGTAGAGGACCTTCACTTCTTCTTAGACTAACCAGAGAAGCATTTCCTGAGGAGTTCATCAAAGTTGCCAGTTCTTTTCCTGAGGAGTTCATCAAACACATTCATCAAAGTTGCCATTTCACTGCCTGAGGAGTTAGTTCATCGAACATCTTTATTGGAGTTGCCAGTTTGCTGCCTGCCCTACAGAATTTGGACTCATGTATACCCACAGTTGCATGAGACACATATAAAATCTTAGATTTACAGATATCTCTTGTTGATTCTGTTTCCCTAGAGAACCCTAACTAATACACTTACCATTTTGTTTTTCCTTACTTGGAGGAAAGTAGGAAAGTGAAGACAAATCAATTAGAATTTCCTAAAGCTAACTACGTTTAGCAATAAATGTGCACTTTGTAGAATGTAAGGCAAAAGAAAAAAAATAAATAATACACATACTCTTAGGAAAGAGAAGGCTAGAGGGAAGAGTCACACAAGCTTGCTCAATTATAGTCCCTCCTCCCCAATTTTATACTTGTATTGTAATAGCAAAACCCAGTGATATTACCTGCTTTGTCCTCACTGCCTAAAAGGGGATAAATAAGTGTGGTGGGGAGAACAGATGAATAGGAGAAACTGAACACCTGGGCTGACTGGATCTGCTAAAATCAAAGTTTTAGCCCTCAAACAAAAATTCAGAGGATAAGACAAAGTGATTTCAGATGGGGTGGGAAGAGCATCAAGGTGCATTTTTCAAGCATATATAGATAAAGATCAATAGTGTTTTGTATATTTCAGATGAAATGAAACAACTATGAAAGAAGATAATGAAGAATCCATTCTGGAAGAAAACCTAATTTAAGAAACAAAAGAAAATGCAAAAAGAAAAAAATACAAATAAACCAATAGCAAAATAGTCAAAGGATATGAAAAGATAATTCATAGAATATATAAATGTCCAAGAAACATGAAAAGATGTTCAATCTTATACACATAAATACCATTCTCCCTTTTCAGACTGATAAACTTCTTTCCCCTTCATTCTTATTTTTTTAAGGCAATTTTATTGAGAAACATTGTGCTGGTTTGGAACAGTTAAGAACGCCATGATCTTTTAATCCAATCTTGTGAGGTGGAACCTTTTGATTGAATGTTTCAATGGAGATGTGACCCACTCAGTTGTGGATGAGAACTCTGATTATATTATTCCCTTGGAGACATGGCCACACCCATTCAGGGTGAGTCTTGATTAGTTCACTGGAGTACCTAAGAGAGCCCAAGAGCCTACACAGACACTGATGCTTGGAGATGCATGGAGATGCAGACAGAAGGACATTTGGAGATGCTAAGCTAAGAGATGAAGCCCAGAGTTTGCCCCAAAGAAGCTAAGAGAGGACCCCCAGACGCTTAGAGAGAAATGCCCTGGGAGAAAGAAGCAAGGATGCACAGGAGCTGAGAGAGAGGAGCTAAGACAAAAGCCCAGAGACATTTTGGAGAAAGCCATTTTGAAACACAACCCAGGAGCAAACGGACAGCAGACGCCAGCCACATGCCTTCCTAGCTGACACAGGTGTTTCGGAGGCCATCGGAAAGCATCCTTTGTTGATGCCTTAGTTTGGGCACTTTTATGACCTTAGGACTGTAAATTTGTAACCAAATAAACCCCCTTTATAAAAGCTGTTCATTTATATATTTTGCATAACAGTATCTTTAGTAAACCAGAATATATGTTCACACACCATATACTCCATCCAAAGTATACAATCAATGGCTCACAATATCATCGTACAGTTGTGCATTCATCAATTTTAGAACATTTTCATTACTCCAAAAACATAATAAATAAATAAAATAAAAAAGAAAACCCACAACATCCCATACCCCTTATCCCCCCATTATTTATATTTTTTTTCTTTATTTTATTACTCATCTGCCCAAACACTGGATCTAGGGAGTGGGAGACACAAGTTTTTCACAATCACACAGTTATATAATCATCATCAAGATTACAGTTCAACAGACTCAGGTATTTCCTTCTAGCCAATTTAATACACTAGAAACTAAAAAAGAGTATCTATATAATGCATAAGAATAACCTTCAGAATGACCTCTCGAATTTATTTGAAATCTCCTAGCCACTGAAAATTTGTTTTTTTCATTTATTTTCCCCCTTTCAGTCAAGAAGGCTTATCAATCCCATGATGCCAGGGCCAGGCTCATCCCTGGGAGTCATGTCCCATGTAGAGGGGGAGGGTAATGAGTTAATTTGAGAGTTGGCTTAGGGATATAGACATCTGAGCAACAAAAGAGGTTATATGGGGGTGACTCTTAGGCACAGTTTTAAGTAGGCTTAGCATCGCCATTGGAGAGATAAGTTTCATAAGGGCAAGTCTCTAGATTGAGGACTTGGCTTATTAAACTGGTAGCCCCTATTGCTTAAGAGAATAACAGGAATTCCCCAGATGGGGAAGTCTAATAGTCCACATTTTCCCCCAGATCCTCTTGGGGGCTTTTCAAATACTTTCCTTTTTCTGCCCCAAATATTCTGGGATATATTGGGGTATTACATTAGCCTGTAGAGAATAACAAGAGCTCATTCTCTCTTCTAGGTTCAATATAGTTACATTGTTTAAATAAGCTGATCATACAGGTTAAAGTAGATAGTGTGCTACAGAAAATATAAGTTTTGTACCAAATAAACCTCTCTTCCTTTGGTCTCACACAGAGGTTTGAATTTTAAAATACAATCAATATCATCCTTTACCCTGTATTCTAATTTACCTTATTCCTAACCAAGTTCATTTCATTCATATCTCTAATTGTAATCTGTTCTCTTTTTCAGCTTCTTTAACAGTTGCTGTTTGTAGTAATGCTGACTTTCAGAACTGCAGAACTCTAACTCTAGGTCTCAAGTGACAAACCTTTTTAAACAAGATAATATCCAGGATTGGTGACCATATAGGATGCAGACATTATCATGAATAGTTGGTAAGAGAGTAATAGTGCAAGATTTTTAATGGAAATTTAGAAATAACTCTCAAATTTTTAAATGTAGGGTAAATAAGCAGAAATTTACCTTACATATATACTTTGTTTAGACCCTGCTTTCTATGGTTTTATGCCCTGACTTATCTCCTACCCAAAAGTGTTTGTCATCACATAGGTTAGAATTGGGAAGGTTGTTATTTCTAGTAACAAAGAGATACAAAAATATCAGAAATGAATCTGTATTTTAGTCCATGATTTTTCATTCACTAGCTTTTATATTGGATAAGTCATCAGCCCTCTCTAGGACTGTTTTTTCATATGTAAAATTAATGTTCAGGATTTTTAGAATGTCCAAGAACCCTTCCATTTCTCAAACATTATTGTTCAATGTTACTTACAAAGATGTGTCCTTCAGATTGTACCTTACTCATTATAAGGAGCTTTTTTGTTGTCATTTTTCCAATATTGGATGAATATTGATGATAAATTTATTCTAATAGAAATAAACATCCTCTCCCAGCTCTGGTTTTAACCCCCAGACCTACAGAATGACTCACCAAGGTCAGAAGCTCCGGTTGAAGCCATGGGGCAGGACAAAGTTACTGTCCTCTATGAGGATTCAAACAGCCTCTTTGGTCTTATTAACTAATTTGCATCATGTGTGGAGAAACTGAATACACAGTATCAGGCAGGCCTTGGGAAATAACCCTTTTGCTCACTTTTTGGAAGACCTTAGTTTGACAGATTCCTGTGAAATCAGTGAGTATATCAGACTCATGAACTTAACTTTTAAGGGTTTCAAACATATAAATATCATCCTACAAGTTCATGAAGTAAAACAATTTGTCATTTTACTGAGGTATACATTTGAATTACATGTAATATGCTATGGAAGCAAATTACTTAGATAATGAGTAAGATTAGCCAACTGTGAGTTTATGAATTTGGAGATTTGTGAAGGTCTCTGGATTTAAGCTTTATGAATGTCAAAAGCCTACTATATATTTTAAGAGTATTTACTAAACATATACTAATGTAAAGGAAACAGTGAATCTTTGTAAGATGAGCAATACACCCATCTTGCTCTACAAATTAGTAAAATTAATTTCTATACACTCTCAAGACCTTCATAACTGGATACATAGGCCTTAGATATCAAAGGTATCAGAAATATATCGAATAGAAAAAATAAATTTTCATAAATGTCAAAACTTTGGAAATTATTGTTAATTATGACATAAGACTGAGATAAAATAAACTATTCAAATAAATTAATACCATTAATTTAGAGCAAAAAATTCAGACTTCCCCATATATGTCTGGTTCCTATAATAATAATACATTATTAGAGACAACAGTATTTGTCTTAACTTTTGACCCATAAGCTAGGAGAAATAGTAAGAGATTTAGTGAATTCACCTATCCATTCAATCATTTAACAGAGTATTGCTGAGCTTTTACTATAACCTAAGTACTTTATAGACTCTGAGGGAACAAAAGAAGAAAAATAAAGGGAATTAGCCGAATTAATTAAAAACAATAGTTCAATGTGAGAAGTGCTTTAGTAGAGACATACGTTGGGTGTTTGCAGACAATGAAGGAGACACCTAATGTAAAGATGGGGAAGGAGTGGACAGAACTTCTAGAAGGTGATCATTAACTAAGCCAAGGAGGAGAGGTAGGAGAGTGTTTCAGAAGAATAAGGAACATGTGGAAAAAAAGCACAGAGGCAAGAGTAAAAATAGTTTACTCCAGGAATTTAATGATTCAGTCTGGCTGGAAAAGAGCTAGACTGATTTTTTAAAAACCTATAATCAGCAAAGAACTCTTAAAGGATTTTATTCAGAGAAATTTCATGATGAGATTTGTATTTTAAATATAACATTCTGGCAGAGGTGTGAAGGATATATTTGACAGGGACAAAAACTGAAGATGGAGTAAATAAATATGTAGGAAACATGAGAATAATCCGGGTAAGAAATTTATGAAGGGATGAACTAAAAGAGAGAGAGATGGAGAAGATGGAATATAGATTAAGATATATTTATTAGGTAGAATTAATGACCACTTGGATGTAGGGGAATAAGCAAAGGAAAAGATGTATGTTTGAACTCAAAGCTCTTCCAGAGCATCAAGATGGATGGTGATGTCATTCACAGAGATCAGAAAAAGAGGAGAAACATCACAGTTAGAGGGATGATAAAAACCTCTGTTTGAGACATGTTAAGTATGAAGTGCCTAAGGGACATTCAGCTGATGATACCCAGTGCCCAGTTATAGACAGCAGTCTGAAGAGGTATGGGAGAACTTCAAAATGGACTGAAGCTACGGATTGGAGAGTCATCAAAATAAAAGTGATGGCTGAAAGAAACATACCCAAGGAGAGGTATGATGTGAGAGCAAGAGAGGGTTAAAAAAATAACAAAATAAGAATCAACACATAAAGACAGGAAAAGTAAAAAGAGCCTGAAAAGAAAACTTAAGGAGGCCAGAGGGAATCAGGAGAAAAGCCAGAAAGTATCATGAAAACAAAGGGTGGACAGAAAGGAATTGTCAAAATGTCAAATATATCTGAGAGTAAGGTCAGGACCGAATATAGTCCTTGGATTCGACAGTATCATGATTTATGATCTTTGTGGGAATACTTTTTTTTAAATGCAATTTTATTGAGATGCATTCACATACCATATAATCCATCCAAAGTACACAATCATTGGCTGACAGTATCATCATACAGTTGTGCATTTGTCACCACAATCAATTTTAGAACATTTTCATTGCTCAAAAATAAAGAAAAAAATAAAAATAAAAAAGAACAACCCAAACATCCCACACCTCCTTTATTTATATCTTTGTTGTCTTTATTTCATTACTCATCTGCCCATAACAGAGGATCCAGGGAGTAGTAGTCACAAGGTTTCCACAATCACACAGTCACACTATAAAAGCTGTATAATTGTACAATCGTCATCAAGAAACAAGTCTATAACTATAATTATAGATATAGATACATACAGGGTATATATGTGTGTTCATACACAGTGTGTAAACTTTGAGAACTGAATCTTAGGGCACAACTTATCAGGGGAATGCTTATTGTAATGGTCCCTGGATTGTAAGCTCTTACAGCATTTACATCTATTCCTGAGTTGTAATGGTTATTTCTAAATCCTGAGACACTGAGCTCCTTGTATATAAACTGGTCAGTCTCTGGAACTTTGGGTATCTGTGTGACACCCGAGACTCAGAGCTAGAGCTTAGCAGCTATGAATGTCAGTATTGCCCATATGGTAACTGATGAGAGAGCTGAAAAAGAGTTCAGACTTCAATTAGAGATATGAACTTAGTAGATCTGGTTAGGACTAAGGCAAATCAGGCCCAAGGGTAAAGGATGATACTGACTCGGTTTTAAAACTACAACTTTTGTGCAAGACCAAGGGAGGAGATGCTTATTTGGTGCAGGATCTATATTTCTGTAGCACACTAGCTAATTTAACTTGCAAGATCAGTTTGTTTGAACACCATAAGTGCATGGAGTTGTGAATGGGAAGTGGGATTTGGTGAGTTTGTACAGGCTGGGGTGAAATCCCAATACATCCCAAAGTGATATGGGCAGAGAGTGAAAGTGCATTTGTGCCACCCACCCCCCACCCCTCCCGAGGAACTGGGAAGAAATGCAGAAATGTTGGACTTCCCCACCTGGGTTATTGCTGATTTTCCCGCAAAAACTGAGGACTGCCAATTTAGTGGGCTGAGCCCTCAATCTGCGAGCTTTCCTTTGTGAGGCTAGTTGCTGCAAGGGAGATGCTAAGCCTACTTATAATTGTGCCTAGGAGTCCCCCCACCCCACCCCCAGAGAGCCTCTTTGTTGCTCAGATATGCCCCCTCTCTCTCTAAGCCCACTCAGCAGGTGAACTCACTGCCCTCCCCACTATGTGTGACATGACACACAGGGGTGTAAATCCCCCTGGCAACACAGGAAATGACTCCTGGGGAGGAACCTGGACCCAGTACTGTGGGATTGAGAGGATCTTCTTGACCAAAACGGGGAAGAGAGATGAAACAAAATAAGGTTCCAGTGACTGAGAGATTTCAAATGGAGTTGAGAGGTCACTTTGGAGGATATTCTTATGCACTATACAGATGACACTTTTCAGTTTTTAGTGTGTTGGAATGGCTAGAGGGAAACACCTGAAGCTGTCGAACTGCAACCCAGTGACTTTGATTCTTGAAGAGGATTGTACAACTATGTAGCTTGCACAGTGTGACTGTGATTGTGAAAACCTTGTGGCTCACACTCCCTTTATCCAGTGTTTGGACAGATGAGTGGAAAAATGCAACACAAATTAGATAAAGAATAGGGTGGGATGGAAGGGATGGAAAGATTTAGGTGTTCTTTTATGGTTTTATTTTTATTTGGGGGTAAGGAAAAGGTTCAAAAATTGATTCTGGTGATGAATGCACAAATGTATGATGGTGCTGTGAACAACTGATTATACACTGTGGATGACCACAGAGTATGTGAATATATCTCAATAAAACTATATTTTAAAAAATGTAAATGAACAATGGAGGGGGAGGATGGGAATGGGATGTTTTGGATGTTCTTCTTTATTTTAATCTTTATTTTTTGGAGTAATGAAAATGTTCAAAGATTGATTGTGGTGATGAATGCACAACTATATGACGATACTGTGAACAAGTAATTATACCCTTTGAATGAGTGTATGTTATGTGATTATATCTCAATAAAATTGCATTAAAAAAAGAAACAAGTCTACTGGATTATAGTTCAACAGATTCAGGTATTTCCTTCTAGCTAATCTAATACACTAGAAACTAAAAAGGAATATCTATATAACACATATGAATAACCTAAAGAATGACCTCTTGACTATTTGAAATCTCTTAGCCACTGAAACTCTATTTTGTTTCATTTCTTTTCCCCCTGTTGGTCAAGAAGGTATTCTCAGTTCCATGTTGCCAGGGAGACTTACACCACTGGGAGTCATGTCCCACATAGGGAGAAGGGTAATGAGTTTATTTGCAGAGTTTACTGAGAGAGAGAGAGGCCACATCTGAGGAACAAAGATGTTCTCTGGGGGGGGTGACTCTTACACATTATTATAAGTAGGCTTAGCTTCTCCTTTGCGGGAATAAGTTTCATAAGGACAAGCCCCAAGATCAAGGGATTAATTTATTAAATGGGGAGTCCTAATGCTTGCAAGAATATCAGGAATTCCCCAGGTGCGGAAGTTTAATATTTCCACATTTTTTCCCAGACCCTAAAGAGGACTTCGCATATATTTTTTATTTTCTACCCAAAATACTCTGGCTTGTGTTGAGGTATTGCCTTAACCTGTACAGAATAAGAAAATCTCATTCCCTATTCTTGGTTCCATGTAATTATATTGTTTAAATAAACTGACCAGACAGGTTAAATTAGATACTGTGCTAGAGAGAATATGCATTTTGTACCAAATAAACATCACTTAAATAACAGTAAAATCGCAGGTATAGATGTGACTGCTGTAGGAGCTTATAATCTAGCAACGTTTACAATAAACCTTATTGAACATTCTGTACTCCTGTATCGTCAATTGCCCAAACTCTGCCCACATTCTGTCTCCTGATAACCTATGTTCTGGAATTCAATTCTCAGCATTTTCTCATTACAGTTAGCTTATATTAGTGAGACCTTACAATATTTGTCCTTTCATTTCTGGCTTATTTCACTCAGCATAAAGTCTTCAAGGTTCATTCATTCACCTAGTTGCACGCCTCACAGCTTCGTTCCTCCTGGCAGCTCAATATTCCTTGTATGTATACACCACAGTCTGCCCTTCCATTCACCCAAAAATGTACCTTTAGGCCACCTCTATCCATTGCAAATTGTGAATAGTGACACCATAAACACTAGTGTGCAAATGCCTATTCACGTTCCTGCTTTCAGTTCTTCCAGGTATATACGAAATAACGGAGTTGCAGGATCACATGGCAACCCTATACTTAGCCTCCTGTGGAACCACCACACTGCCCTCCAGAGGGGCTGCACCGTTTTACTTCCCTGTGAGCAGTGAACATGTACATCTCTCTTTCCACTTGTATCTTTCTGCTTATTTTATAAAGTTTCATTCATACACCATACTTTCCCTCCTAAGTGAACAATCCATAGCTAGGTGGGAACACTTTCAGTTTTAAGGGTAGAAGTCAGTTTTCAGTGGGCAACAGATAGGATAAGAAGCAAAGAAATAAAAACTTTTCCTAAAATTTTGACTGTAAACGAGAGAGAAGAAAGTGGTAACAGAGAAAACATTCAAAAAAGGATTTTTCTTTTTTGTTGTTTGCTTTTTTTTTTTTTGTATATTTGATGGGAGATATTTGAGAATGTTTACATGCTAAGAAGAAAGAGCTAATAGACAAGAAGAGGTTGGATATACAGGTGAGAAAAATGGAACATACAGCAAGTGTTTATTAAGTATTTACTGTTCAGCTACTTGTGAGTTAGCAAAGTCTTGGTGGATGAAAGCGTAATGGCAATCAGAATAAAAATAGTAGAATTCATTTAAAATCATGTCATATTTTTTCTTTTTCTTCTTTCTTTTTTTCTTCCTTCCTCCCTTCCTTTTCTGAATTTAGTAAATGGTATTCTTTCTCTTATTCAAAATTAGCAGGAGTTGATTGGTGAATTAAATGATGTAATACATACAGGAAAATATTTCAAAAAGAAATTAAAATAATAAATGATGTTTCATTTGGTTATACCACGAAAACTGATGGGTTTTTTAGAGGAATCAGGAAGAAAATAAAATAAATGGACATCGGAATTTACTTAAAACATTAAACAGGGTATGATGTGAGCATAGTGACTGAAAAAAAGTAACAGGCATGATGAGAACTGAAAACAAATATAGATGAAAATATTTTGCAGAAAAATTCCAAATGCTCCTACTCTCACCACTAACTTCACTAACAATATGAAAGACTGAACCAAAAATGAATTTTCTGGCATTGCAATATTTATTCAGGAAAAAAAGTTATTTGAATTGAATTTCTAAATTAAAAAAAACAACAAAATTAAGTTAAACTAAAAAAGATTTCAAATGAATGCAAGAGCATAAATAGTGAAAATTCAGCTGGGAGGAGAAACTTGGAATTTATTAATACCTAAATTCAAAACACAAATGTCAGGCTATTAAAATTCATTAAGTAGAAGGGCTGCCTTGAAGAGTAGATAATGATGTTTAAGCATAGTCTCAATGCCACCTAGTAGAGGTGCTGTAGAGGAGGCTCAGTACCTATGTGGGGATGGGGTTTAACATGCCCATCAGCTCCATGACTCTATAATTTTATGATTCTTTCAGATATCTTTCAAAAAGATAAAGCCACAATATATTTTGGGTGGGCTAGGAAGGAAGATGACATGTTTTGGCTATGGAATAATGTTCAAAGGAAAAAAATACCATCATTTCATGTATTTCAAAGTTTATTAAAGAACAATCCAAAATATTCAAAGTGATAAAGAAGAAAATGTGCATTTTCAGATGGATAAATTTGGTGATAACTATATCTAATTAATATGAGAACATATTGCAGTGGGAAAGCATTGGCTCTATCAATTCACTCAATAAACATTACTCAGTCCCTACTGTGCTGGACAATGTGTAAGAGCAATGAATAAAACAAAATATTCCAGTCCTCACAGATTTCAATCTACTGCAGCAGGGGAAGAATAGATTGTAAACAAATAATCAAAAGAGTTATTTATAAAATAAGGAGGACCTCTGACAATAACTAACAAAGGTGTGAGCAAGGGGGATCCAGTACCTGTTCAAAGAGGTGGTATTTTAGTTGAGCCTTCAGAGATAAGAAGGATACAAGTGATGCAGAAAGCCAGGGGCTAGGAACAACATGTAAGAAGACCCCAAAGAAGTAAAGCATTTGGGAATGTTCTAAGAAGAAAAAAAGGGCATCAATGTGGCTAGAAAGCTGTGAGCTAAGAGGAGAACAGAATGAGATGAAGAAAAAGAGGAATGGAAAGATAGACTCTGTAGGATTTTACTCTTTGTGAAATGCGAAGTCACTGAAGTATGATATAATCCAAAAGTAAACCTGCTACAGAATTGACTGAAGGCAGCAAGGGAATTAGAAGAGTGACCAGTTAGGAGGCTAATATGATTGTCCACAATGGACTCATCTAAGAAGGTAGCCATGAATATGAAGAGAATGGATGGAGAGATATTTTTCACTTTTGTCTTGAATCACCTATACTCTCTCTAGACCTCAATTTCACCTTCTATAAACTGGGGTTAACTATATTAATACAAAGTGTTGTTTAGAACATTACGTGAGACAGGACATTATAAGTATCTGGCATAAGGAAGGTTGCAATAAATCTCAGTTCTTTACGAATCACTTATGAAAATTAATGTTCACTCCAAGCTTAAAATAGTGATAGCAAATAAATATCTAGCCAAATACAAACTGTCCCACATTAAAACATGCATACAATTTCTGGAATAACAAAGGAAAACATTTAGATTGTGATTCATGAAACATTTAGGGTTATAAGAAAAGGTTACAGAGATAGTAATTCAATGCCTGGTTGATGGCAACAAAAAATAAGCCAAAAAGGTGAAAAATTTGTATTTAAATTAATTCCTACCATATTGTATCAAACTTTTTAAAAAGGTATTAATTTAAAAGTGGAGAATTAAAAACAAATTCTTCAAGATAAAATCCCTTTCTCTAGAAATGGATCTTTTGGGTTGAATGCAATGACTGCCCACTTTCCCTCTCTCTATACCACTCCTCCACATGCACACATGTGTACACACACACACGTGTACACACACACAGATATTATCCCTTTATAATCCCATTTAACAATTGGAAAGGAATAGCTGACATGAGAGGAAGAAAAAAGTAAATATGTTGCATGGCCTATACATAATTGAACATTCTTCAAGTTCTTTAAACAGAAATTTCAATACAATGGAGACCCTTGATATGTGGAGAGATAAATATGACCAATTATAGCTAAATATATCTTGCCAAAATTTAGAGATATCTTCTATGCAAATGATAAGTAAATTAAAATCTCATTTAAAAATTATATTATAAATATTTATTCTCCTATTTAAGAAATATACTCTTTAAAACAAAGCAAAAGAAAAGCTGGCTGAGTGTTCTGTGTGAGAATACACAGAATCTTTATCCATGAACAACGAAAGGGGACTGCGGCAAATAAAAGACCCTCTTGTTTTGTGTTTTTCCTTTGTTCACATATATAAGTGAAAAAGAAGAGAAGAACAAATGGTAGGGCTTATTACATTGTGCAGAAAAACTTGTTGGTGTCAAATCTTGCCAGCTAAATCCCTAAACAGCTTATTTCTAAGTCTATATAACCTTCTTAAGAGCAAGCAAGTGTAAGGCTCTTGATCAAAGAAACTTCCATATAATGGAAATGTTTACTCTTGCATATGCAGAAATTATAGGTGAGGTATGTTTTTGAGTCATATTTAACCATAGTAATGATGGATTTATATATACCCCTCCATGCTTGTCATGACAAAATGTACATGTTTTCAAGACAAATGGCCTACGTTATAAATGAGTTTGGGCAATAGCACTGAGTTTAGTTTCTTTGCAAGCCAAGAGAGATTGACCTATCAACCAATCCAAGTTCTTATGACAATACTGACCCAAACATCCACAGGGAGCCCAAGAATAGGTTGCTTGAAAACTACTGGTATGCCTTTCCTTCATCCTAATAGTAACATTATTTTTGAAAATGGATCATAACCATAAATGAAAACACAAACTTTAAAAATTTCATAAACAATTTAATCCTTTGCTATGTCAATACAAAAATGAATAAATAACACTGACAGGAGTTAAGTTAATGTTTTCTGGATTTTTTTCATCCAAATTGATTTCCAAAAAGTTTGTCCTACTGTTGAAAGGAGGAATTTAAACCAACTAATTGCTCACAAAAAGTAAAGTTCAGTTATGTATTTATCTTTGACTCCATTAGACAGGCAATATAGAAGAGGAAAAAGCACCTTTTACCTGATGTCTGAAAACACTTTTAGAAAAACCCAAACTTGGGTATAGGTTCAGAATTTTTACACTACGGAGTTTTCAAGAACTCCTTATGTCTTGTAACTCTTCTTTTTTAAATTTCTCTTTCTTCTCATTTTATTTCTTTGTACTCTGTTCAAATTTTACACTTTTTTCTGCTTCTTCCTTTTCTTTTTCTCCTCCTGATTCATACATTACACTGCTGATGGACTCAGAGGGGAAAAAATGCTGAAATAAAGCAAATACACTTTTCAATCTGAACACTATTAATACTTCCAAGCACAGTTAGTTCAATAATGCCAGTTGAATTAGAATTTTAATGATGGTTCCAAGTTATTTTCTGAACCAAATATTATAAATAACCAGTAGTTGGAGATGAATATATTTTATTACACTTTTTAAAGGAAACTGATCATGCATGTTTGCTATCTATACATTATTTCCCAACCACACTACACAGAAAGGTTTTGTAGTTCACTGTTTCTTGCAGAACTAAAGCAGAGGGCAACTGTTGGCAGAAAGCAAAGTTGATCAAAGCAAAAACATGGAGCTGATAGCGTTTGTCTTCATATTCTAATTTTTTCTTCATATAAAAACCTGAACTCCTGGAGTCTCCTTTTTTCCCTGTATTTATTCAATAAATATTTCTTGAACCCTATGTGCCATGAACTGTGTCTAGTGCCATGAATAAAGAGATGAAAAGTTCACAAACTAGCTGGAAAGAAATGAGTATAACTGCAATATAATTTGATAAGGCTTATAACAGCAGTAAGAGAAGACTGCTAACCTTGTTCTGCATGTCTACCCAATGTTCTCTAGTTTACTCCTTGGATTTTCTTTGTACTTGTAGAAACTTACTATCCCTCTCCTCATTAAAATTTACCTGTGGGTGAATCCCATTTTCCCTCAAGGTACACCTCATAGGTAGATGTATTAGGAAAACAATCCCACAAATTAACCCCCACTGGGTATTAAAAGAGTACATCATGTATATCACATCTCTCTTGCATTTTAACAAGTCACTCCATTTGAAAAGAACTGGTTGTTAGTGGTAGGAATTTCAAGAACTGTATAGTAAGCAGGGAGAAACTGTTAGGAAGACCTTTCTCATACGCCTCAGTCACAACAGGAAAACAGAAACACATAAAACTTCTCTGATTAAAGGTCCTATACATGCCTTGACACTATTATTTTTTAAACACAAGCATGCTACATATTTACTTAAGGATAAAACAATCAAATCTGCTACTAAAATAGAGATTATAATCACAAAATTATAAAATTTGCCTTATTTGTTAATATTATTTTGAAGATTTACTTCAGACTTTTAAAATAGCAAGATATAGTTTTCTAGTTGGAAAAGCATGATTCCCACAATAATATAAATAAAATATTTTGAGAATAATATACCAAGAAAAATGATTCGTGGGATCACATAATCAAAATTGTACATATTGAAGAAAACTTAGAGACTATTTAATATATGGCTTTAGGGAAAAACCTAATTTAATATCTGTATAACTGGGTTTCCTCCCATATAAAACAAATGGTTTAAATCAGAATAAACTACATTTGCTTCCAGGCTTGATATATAAATGTGAATAGTTTGTCTAACTATTTCCTTATATTTATATTTCATGAAATTTTATAGATTCTACAATATCATAATTAGAGAATCTGGATAACTAATAGGAACCCCTTTTATGTATTTGTGTCCTCAGTCCCAATGGAGTACCTAAACCAAAGTAAGTACTTAATAAAATTTAGCTGCAGGCTGGCTGGTTGGCTAGATTAAAGATGGGATAAATAGAAAAACACTAACATAAGTGAATGTTTGTAAAGGCAGAGTATCTAAATATCTAGAGACAACAAAGCAA
This sequence comes from Choloepus didactylus, assembly GCF_015220235.1. Taxonomy (NCBI): domain Eukaryota; kingdom Metazoa; phylum Chordata; class Mammalia; order Pilosa; family Megalonychidae; genus Choloepus; species Choloepus didactylus. The sequence goes on from NC_051307.1 coordinate 80,784,968, forward strand.
GAGACATTAAAGACTCAGAAATGAGGGTTCTTACAGACGTTAAGGCCCTATGGAAAGTTTAATTAAAAAAACTAAAGTTCAGTTTTGGGGTCAAGGCAAAAAGTTTAAAAATGGAGAAAACTGAAGTAAGTTAAATAAAGTCCATTTTGAATAAAATTGTTTAGGGCAATTTCCCCTCACTCACTTTCTGTAAATTCATGCGTGTTCACTGTATTGTACTTACTGATAATCTATCCCAAATTATTACTGACAATTTGAATCATTTCGTCTATAGTATACAAATACCTCACTCACTTCAGTTTGTACAACTCCCAGATCTCATCTCACCAAAGCGTTCTGGAAATTAATTGTTCTTCAGTTCACCTAACATCTTTAAAACTCAATTTCCACATCTGTAAACCAAAAATACCTACTTTACAAAATTGTGATAATGAGAAATATTCAATGCATGTCATGGTTTCATTTATTTATCTACCACCTAGAATTATTATTCTTCTACCTAAGGTCAACCTCTCCAACTATGTACTTGATGTTTGTAATTTCCTATAGTCTCTGAGACTTTGTATATCAGTGGTCATTTCTCTGTCCTTATCACCACTGACTCTGTACTCTTCAAAACATGTAAATCACTTTCTACCTAATATGAACTTTCTTTGACCATAGGTCGGCCTTCAGTAACCTTTCTCCTTTTCTCACCTGTGTTCCTTAATTAAAGAAAAGCATTTGAAGTGTTTATGTATTTTTCTATATGAAAAATATTTGTGGATATATATATATATATGGAGAGAGAGAGAGAGAGAGAGGGAGAGAGATTGTTCATATACCATACAACTATCCAAAGATCTAAAGTACACAATCAATTACTCATGGTACCATCATACAGCTGTGCATCCATCAACACAATTAAATTTTTTCAAATTTTTAGAACATTTTCATTACTTCAGAAAAGAAATAAAGTCAAAAAAAAGGAAACTCAAATTCTCCCATACCCCTAACCACACCCCCCCCCCCATTATTGAGTCATAGTTTTGGTATAGTACATCTGTTACTGTTGATGAAAGAATGTTAAAATACTACTAATTGTAGTATATAGTTTGCAATAGGTGTATTTTTTTCCTATATGCCCCTCTACTATTAACTTCTATTTATAGTGTCATACATTTGTTCTAGTTCGTGAGAGAGATTTCTAATATTTGTATAGTTAATCACTGACATTGTCCACCACAAGATTCACTGTTTTATACATTCCCATCTCCAAACCTCCAACTTTCCTTCTGGTGACATGCATGACTCTGAGCTTACCCTTTCCACCACCTTCACACACCTTTCAGCACTGTTAGTTATTTTCACAACATGCTACCATCACCCCTGTCTGTTTCCAAACATTTAAGTTCACCCTAGCTGAACATTCTGCTCATGATAAGCAACCGCTCCCCATTCTTTAGCTTCATTCTATACCCTGGTAACCTATATTTCATGTCTATGAGTTTACATATATCCTGCAATATCTGCCTTTATGTGTCTGTCTTATTTCACTCAATATAGTGTCCTCAAGGTTTCTTCATCAACCCACTTCTTTTAAGATGGTTTTGCTCACACATCATACATCCCTTCCTAAGTAAACAATCGTTGATTCCCTGTATAGTCATGTATTTATGTTTTCAGCACCATCACCACTATCTATATAAGGACATCTCCAATTCTTCTACAAAGACAGAGGAAGAGTCAAAGAAGGCAGAGACACAGAAGAAAAAGAAAAGAGAAAGAGAGAGAGAAACAACAACAAACAAAATTTGACAGCTAGAAAGCAAGAAAAGAAAAGACAGCATTAACCTGAAGTAGCATAAAGAGTTAGACAACATCACCAATGCCAGGAGTCCCATATCCTTCCCCTATTCCCCACCCCCCCATATGCATTTAGCTTTGGTTTATTGCCTTTGTTATATTAAAGGAAGCATAACACAATTTTTCCATAAATTATAGTCTCTAGTTTGCATTGATTTTATTTTCCCCCCAATCCCACCCTATTTTTAACACCTTACAACGTTGACATCCATTTCTTCTACCTCATGTAAAAACATATTTGTACCTTCTATTATAATCGTTGAGAACCCTAGGTTTCCCTGAGTTACACAGTCCCAGTCTTTATTCTTTGTCTTTTGTTCTGGTATCCCACTTGGTTCCAACCTTCCTCTTTCAACCATATTCACAGTCATCTTTGTTCAGTGTACTTACATTGCTGTGCTACTATCTCCCAAAGTTGTTTTCCAAACCTTTCATTTCTGTCTTTTCCTTTCCGTCTGCAGTGCTTCCTTAAGCGTTTCCTGCAGAGCAGGTATCTTATTCACAAACTCTGTCATTGTCTGTTTGTCAGAGAATATTTTAAGCTCTCCCTCATATTTGAAGGATAGTTTTGCCGGATATAGGATTCTTGGTTGGTGGTTTTTCTCTTTCAGTATCTTAAATATATCACCCCACTTCCTTTTTGCCTCCAGGGTTTCTACTGAGAAATCTGCACATAGTCTTATCAAGCTTCCTTTGTATGTGATGGATTGCTTTTCTCTTGCTGCTTTCAGGATTCTCTTTATCTTTGATGTTTGATAATCTGATTATTAAGTGTCTTGTCATAGGCCTATTCAGATCTATTCTATTTGGAGTATGCTGCACTTCTTGGATCTGTAATATTATATCTTTCATAAGAGATGGGAAATTTTCATTGATTATTTTCTCTATCATTGCTTCTTCCCCATTCCCTTCTCTTCTCCTTCTGGGACACCAATGACACGTACTTCTTGCTTTACATTTTGTCCTTAAGTTCCCGGAGACATTCCTCATATTTTTCCTTTCTTTTCTTGATCTGTTATTTTGTGTGTAGGCTTTCAGGTGCCTCATTCTCCAGTTCCTGGGTGTTTTCTTCTGCCTCTTGAGATCTGCTGTTACATGTTTCCATTGTGTCTTTCATCTCTCGTGTTGTGCCTTTCATTTCTATAGATTCTGCCAGTTGGTTTTTTGAACTTTCAATTTCTACCTTATGTACACCCAGTGTTTTCATTATATGGTTTATCTTTTTTTGCCATATCTTCCCTAAACTTTTTGAATTGACTTATTATTAGTTGTTTCAATTCCTGTATCTCAGTTAAGTGTAAGTTTGTTCCTTTGACTGGGCCATAACTTCATTTTTCTTAGTGTAGTTTGTATTTTTCTGTTGTCTGAGCATGGTTTCCTTGGTTACCCCAATCAGGTTTTCCCAGACCAGAATGGGCTCAGGTCCCAGAAGGAAGAAATATTCAGTATCCAGTTTCCCTGAGGGTGTATCTTAGAAGGTTGGTACACCCTGTGATGCCTCAGGTCACTGTGCTTTTCTGCCCAGCAGGTGGTGCCTGTCAGCCTGTAACTCCAGACTGGTGTAAGGAGGTGTGGCCCATGGCTGTTTTCCCCCAGACTCTGGGGTCTGGTTTTCTGAATGGAAGGCAGGTAGTAGAGCTGGGCCCCACCCCTTTCCTTTAGGGAACATAACCCCCCCTAGGGAGAAGTCATTAGCATTTGAATAGACTCCACCTGCACTATCTCCACCCTTTTCTGGGTCAGAGTGCTGGGAACTGAAAATGGCTGAGGCTTTCTCCACTGAGCTGAAACAAGGACAGAAAGCCCCCTTCAGGGTCCACAGCCACCCTCTAGCTCTCCAAGGTCAGTCATCACCCAAAGCCTCTGTCTGCTTGTTGGGCATTCATAGCTCATAGCAAGCTGTCCACACTTGTTAATTAAAACCCCAGTTGGAGCTCAGCTGAGCTATATTGGCTTGCTGGGAGAGAGCTTCTCTCTAGCACCACAAGGCTTTGCAGCTAGGGCTGTGGGGGAAGGGGGCTCCTGGCTTGTATCCACAGTTTTTACTTACAGACTTTATGCTTTGATCTCGGTCATTCCTCCCAATTCGGGTTGGTGTATCATGAGTGGATGGTCACGTTTTAGCCCTGCAGTTATTCTGGATTATTTACTAGTTGTTCCTGGTTGTTTATTAGTTTTATCAGGGGGACTAACTAGCTTCCACTCCTCTCTATGCCACCATCTTAGCTGTAAGTTTTTTTAAAGGAAAATAAGGAGAAGAAACAAAAACAACAACAACAAATCCTGAATCCCCTGTCATCGCATCAGCCATGGCCACTTCTTTCCAGATGTAATATTGATAAAGTTACATACAAATAAATTTGACTCACAATCATTAAAGTTTTGTATCCCAATATTTTCACCAATCATTATATTTCACATAACATTGTACTTTTAAAAAGCAGTATTCAAATATATTATTTTAATACTGAAAACTGCTCCATTCTATAAATGAAATATAATTTATTTATTCATTCCTACATGTTAGATAACTGGGTCATTTCAAAATTTTTATTATAAATGATTTTAATAAGGATGCTTGTACATATATCTTTGCATAGCTTTCTAATTATTTCTACCTCATAATACCCAAAATGAGGAATTGTTAAATAAAATAAGATAAACAATATAACTAGATTTCACATGGTTAACCTAAGTTAAGAGTCCTTGATCTCTTAAGAAAAAATTTATCCATTGAAATTTATCCTCAAAAAGATAAATGACTGATGGAATGAGGAAAAAAGACAAAAAAGAAAATTGCATATTTAGAAAACTAAAGAGGAAAAATGAAAATAAATAAGGACATCTGATACAATGCAAAATACAAGATACAACAAAAATAGCAATAGCCAGTTACAACTGGAAAAAAAAATCTCATTTACAATAGTGACAAAAATATTAAATGAAAATAAATACATTTATTTCTGGAATGGACCGTGGCATAAGGGGCTGCAATACTTACTCCTCCTCCAGAAACAGCTAGTGGTCAGGCAGAAACTATCTGAAACAACTGTTCTGTGATGATGAAGTCCAGGAGCGCACTATATATCACCCAGGGAAGAGCAAGATGAAGAGACTGAGACCCTGCAGTAAAAAACTGTGACTGCAAACTGCTGGTACCCATCTCCCACTCTCAAGGCTAGCCACCTGGGGACCAGTTACTAGCTGGATCCTGCAGACAGAGAGGGACATGGAAGCACTCTTCCCGAAGAACAGGATGGGGCAAGAGTGAATACTGATCACAGCTCTTGATTGGCAGGTTTAGATCACTGGGTCCTGGCTCTATCAGCCCACCCTGGGCAGGGACAGCCACACCACTGTTTCAACCCTGCCCTGGATAGGGGCAAAGGCAGTGGAGATTCAAAGAAGCAGGACCTATAGAGGACTGTGGGGAAAAGTGTGCTGAAGAGTGCCATGTACTGGGTAAGTCAGGGAAGTGCAGCTTTGAGAATCTGTCAAAAAGGCCTTTTGGCATCTTTCCTGAACCTCTTCCCAGGAATTTTTGGAATTGGTCTGCCACCTTTGTGGGTCATTGGTCCTGTTTTGGCTGGAAAATACAGACTTGGAAAGTTCTCTCTGCAGTGACCCTCCTCTCAGACTTTGCCTTCCAGGCAAAAGCAGTTAAAAGCAATGAAAGGAGAGTTTAAGAATATATATATATATATATATATATATATATATATATATATATATGTCAAAAGAAGCAGAACAGATCAAGATTCCCTGAGAAGGAACAAAGGAAATGAAGCTTTCCCGGGGAGGGTAGGAGGAGTGAAACACTTGAACAAATAGTGCAATCTTAAAAATTGCACAGCATACTCAGGGCAAGAATCATATGACAAAGAACTGCAAAAAATCTGATCAGTCAAATATGGGCAATTCTGAAGGTCTAGAATAAATTGGACCAAGTGTCAAAGAAGATCCAATCAACACAAAGCTAAACAATAAAACCCTAGGCAAGAGAGAGAAGCTGACCTTCAGAGTAAACTCATCAAGATAATCAGATGCACAGACATTAGCAAAAAATTGCAAGCCATACTAAGAAACAGGAAGATACAGCCCATTCAAAGGAACAAATGAAAACTCTGGAAGAGACACAGAATTTGGAACAACTAATCAAAGACGTTCAAACAAATCTCCTAAATCAATTAAGGAGAAGAAGTAAAATACAGCTAAGGAAATAAGGGATATAAAGAAGACACTGTGTAAGCATAAAGTATGAATGGAAAAACAGCAGAATTTATGAGAATGAAAGACAAACAGGAGACATTAAAAACACACCAGAGGCATACAACAGCATATTTAAACATTGAGAAGAAAGAATCAGTGAACTAGAGGAAAGGGCAATAGAAACCATACAAACAGAAGAACAGATAGAGAAAATAATGGGAAAAATTGAGCAGAACCTCAGGGAATTGAATGACAGCCCAAAGGGCACACATATATGTGCCATGGGTGTCCCAGAAGGAGAAGAGAAAGGAATAGGGGCAGAAAGAATATTTGAGGAAATAATGGCCAAAAATTTCCCAACTCTTATGAAAGACATAAATATACATGTCCAAGAAGCAACATACTCCAAACAGAATAAACCCTAATAGACCTACTCTGATCACTATGGCAAATGCCAAAGATAAAGAGAGAACCCTGAAAGCAGCAAGGAAAAAGCAATTCATCACCTAAAAGGGAACAGTATTAAAATTAAGTTCTGATTTCTCATCAGAAACCATGGAAGTGAGTAGGCAATGATATGATATATTGAAGGTACTGAAAGAAAATAAAGAATTATTTATTGGGAAAAACTCCTTCAAAAATGAGGGAGAGTTTAAAATATTCACAGATAAACAAAACTGAGAGTTTGTCAAAAAGAGACCAGCCCTACAAGAACTACTAAATGTAGTTCTGCAGGCTGAAAGGAAAAGAGGCTTGGAGGAGACTGCAGAAATGAAGATTTTCAGTAAGAGTAACTAAAAGGGTAAAAAGAGAGATAAAGATAAGATATGTCATATAAAAAGCAAAGGATAAAATGGTTTAAGTAAGTACTGTGTTTACAGTAATAACATTGAATGTTAAGGATTAAAGTCTCCAATCAATAAAAAAGACAGATCGGCAGAATGGATAAAAAAGTATGCTCCATCTATATGTTGTCTTTGAGAGACTCACCTTAGACTCAAGGACACAAATGGGTTGAAGGTGAAAAGTGGGAAAAAAGATATTCACACAAAGAGCAACCAAAAAAGAGCTGGAGTTGCTGTACTAATATTGGACAAAATAGACTTTAAATGCAAAACTGTATGGGATAAAGGACACTATATATTAATAAAAGGAGCAATCCACCAAGAAGAAATAACAATCAAATATTTATGCATCTAACAAGGGTGCCTCAAAATACACAAGGCAAACACTGGCAAAACTGATGGAAAAAATAGACATCTCTACAATAATAGTTAAAGACCACTCTCATCAATAGACAGAACAACCAGATAGAGGAACAACAAGTAAACAGAGACCTTGAACAATATGATAAATGAACTACACCTAACAGACAAATACAGAACAATACATCTCAAAACAGCAGGATATGCATTTGTCTTGAGTGCTCATTGATCATTGACCAGGATATACGACATTTGGGTCACAAAACAAGGCTCAATAAATTTTACAAAGATTGAAATTATACAGAGTACTTTCTCTGACTATAACAGAATCAAGCAACAATCAGTAGGTCAAAGCAGAAATTGCAAGAGAAATCGGAAAGTATCCCAAGACAGGTGAAAACATATCAACACAACATATCAAAACTTTTGGGATGCAGCAAAAGCACTGTTGAGAGGGAAATTTATATCCCTAAATGCTGATATTAAAAAAAGAAGAGCTAAAATCAAAGGCCTAACTGCACACCTGGTGGAACTAGGAAAATAACAGCAAAGTAATCCCAGCTCAAGCAGAAGAAAAGAAATAACAAAGATTAAGGCAGAAATAAATGAAATTGAGAATAAAAGGACAACAGAGAGAATTAACAAAACCAAAAGTTGGTTCTTTGAGAGTATCAATAAAATTGACAAACCTTTAGCTGGACTGAAAAATAAAAAAGAGGCGCTATTAGAAATAATAACTGAACTCAGTAGGAAAAAAAAATCAAAATGTAAATAAATAAAAATCAGAAATGAGAGGGGGACAGTACTACTGACCCCACAGAAATAAAAAGGATCATAAGAGGAGACTATGAACAACTGTATGCCAACAAATTAAACAACTTACGTGAAAAGGATAAATTCCTAGAAACATGCGAACAACATACACTGACTCTAGAAGAAATGGAAGACCCCAATGGACCAATTAAAATAAAGAGATTAAATCAGTCATGAAAAACCACCCAACAAAGAAGAGCTCAGGACCAGATCACTTCACAGGTGAATTCTAACAAGCTGAGATTCTTCTAAAAAATTGAAGAGGAAGGAAAACTACCTAACTCATTCTATGAAGCCAACATCACCTAATACCAAAGCCAGATAAAGATACTACAAGAAAATACAATTACAGACCAAGTTCTCTAATGAATATAGATACAAAAATCCTCCACAAAATACTAGAAAAATTAATCCAATATCACATTAAAAGAATTACACACCATGATCAAGTGGGTTTTATGCCATGTATGCAAGGGTGGTTCAACATAGAAAATCAATTAATAAAATACACCACATTAACAAATCAAAGGGGAAAAGCCACATGATCATCTTGATAGAGGCAAAAAGGCATTTGACAAAATCCAGCACCTTTTCTTGATAAAAGCACTTCAAAAGACAGGAATAGAAGAAAATTTCCTCAACATGATAAAAGGCATATATGAAAAACCCACAGCTAACATTGTATTTGATGATGAATGATCTGAAAGCTTTCCCTCTAAGATCTGGAAGCAAGAGAAGAATGCCCACTGTTATGCAACATTGTGCTAGAAGCTCTACCTCAAGCATTTAGGCAAGGAAAAGAAATAAAAAGCATCCGCATTAGAAAGGAAGAAGTAAAACTTTCACTATTTGCAGATGATATGATCCTATATCTAGAACATCTCAAAAAATCTACAACAAAGCTACTAGAGCTAATAAATGCATTCAGCAAATTGTGGGATACAATATCACAATACAGAAATCTGTAGTTTCTATACACTAGTAATGAGCAATATGAAGAAGAAATCAATAAAATATTCCATTTATGATAGCAACTATAAGATATCAAATATCTAGAATAAATTTAACAAAGAATATAAAGGACATATACACAGAAGACTAGAAAACATTGCGAAAAGAAGTCAAAGAACGCCAAAATAAATGAAAGGAAATTCCATGTTCATGGATTGGAAGACTAAATACCGTTAAGATGTCTATTCTACCCAAATTGATTTACAAATTCAACACAATCCCAATCAAAATCTTAAAAACATATTTTGCAGAATTATCATTATTTGAGAAGATAAGTTTACATGAGAAATTCAAGATAATAAACTGAGGAGCTATTAGAACTAATAACTGAAGTCAGTAAAAAAAAAAAAAAAAAAATCAAAAGCTTTCCCAAGAATAACTAGTTAAAAACGTAACAGAAAAAAAAGACTATTACTACCAATGACAAATACAAGATATATAGAAATGAACATTACAACAAATGTATTGAAGAATGTGGAAAAATATCAAAATATTACCAAGGAATATTTTAGAATACATTGACTATATTAAGGCATTTTCCAATGGAAAACCTATAATTCTCCCTAAAACAATTGATAAATTTAACATGGCCTCTATTAGAATTCCAATGAAATTAGGGGTGGTGGGGCTTGATTAAATTATTCTAAAGTTCTTATGGAAGGTTAAATATACAAGAATAGCCAATAATCCTTCAAAATGAAAAATAATAAAAGGAAATTGACCTTACCAGGTTTAAACTGAATTTTAAAATCCACAATAATTAAAATAGCATAGTTCAGATGAAGAATACAGAGACTGATAGAAATGAAGAGAAAAAAAATAGAAAAGCTGGAAATGGAATAGAAAAGCAGGAAACAAATCCATTTGTAAATTAAGTATTTAGCATATGATAAATAATGCATTTCAGATCAGCAGGGAAAACATAGATTTTTCAATTGATGGTGCTGGAACAACTGGTTAAATATTTAGAACAGAATAAATTTAGAGCCTATTTCACACTATATATCAAAATAAAATTTCAGATGGCTTGAAAAGTTATATGTAAACAATTAAACCATAAAAGATCTTGATCTCCAAATAAAGGAGAATTTTTTAATCTGGTCTTGAGTTGGAGAAGGTCTTTCTAAGTGTAGAAGCAAAGCTAAAAGCCATAAAGGAAAATGTAATAGCATCTAAAAAAATAGCAGATTTGACCACACACAACAAATAAAAAGGTCTATATATAAAAAACAAACAAAATTAAAAAGGAAACAACAAATTTAGATAGAATATTTGCAACATATGACTGAACACCATGTAGCAATTACAAACAATGGTCAATACATACTGTTAAATGAAGAAAGTATTATAAAACAGTATATACATTATGATCCCAACTTTGTAAAATATATGTATGGTTAGGTACAATGACTTCCTACACACACCATATTCTTTCTATTTTCCACGCTTTTACTTATGCAGTTCATTCTGACAGAAGAGATCTCTCCCTCGTCTAGCCATCTCCTATTCATCTTTCAAGGATAATTTCAAATATCCCTTTATTCAAGAAATTTTCCCTGAATTACTAGGGTAGAATATGTGTCTTTCCTTTGTTTGCCCATAGCACACTGTTGCATATGATCAAATCAGTACTTCATAATATTAACATTATCTGTTTACATATGTTACCCCACTCCTATTATTAGTTACTCAAGAGAAAGGGCCATCTTTTACATCTCTCTGCATCACCCCCAGACCTTAGTACTATATCCATCATGCAGTATGCATTAAAAAAAAAAAATACTAGTTTGAATTATTGTTAAAATAATGACTCTCTGTTCTAATGAGGATTATTCCAAAATGGAGTCAACGTCAAGAGAGAGCTAGGATCAAACAGTATAAGAAGGCTGAAAGAAAAGGAAAAGATCTAGTGTCTTGACAAGTAGCCCCCTTTCCAAGTACTTTCCAAGACATATCAGGAGCTTCCTTCAGTGTACAGCTCAGTGAGCCACCCTAGAATATCCCAGGTATATACTGATCACTCCAAAAATCTAAAAACATATACCACTTACAGACCATGTAACAAAATTTATTGTACAGAATTTGTTATTTAATGATTTCTTATTTATGAATCTTTTCTCTGTCCTCAGATTTTGAGCTCTTTTAGGGCAAGGGCCATGCCTTATTCTAGTTATGTATCCTACAGTGCATTTGTCTAAAAATCTTAGAACTTTAGCAAACAATCAATATATATTTTATTTATACTTTTGAATATTTTCTATGTTTTTATATAACCTTTCATAATTCTTTAGTACAGAGAGGGTCAACTCTAATTTCTTTCTTTCCTCACCACCACTCCGGAGTGGTGGGTATGTATTTCGTATTACCAAAATTCTTGCACTTGCTGAGTAAACCTGACATTAATCAAAAGAACAGCTGCAGCTGTGCACCTGCTAAATGTGCCAGTCCACAAAGCTTTCCCCATTTTCATGAATGAGTGGACGTAATGTTCCTACACTTAAGGATGAGGATACCTTAAGTGAGCTTATCAACAGAAAGAATAATTTTCATTAATAAGTATACCACAAAGAATAAGCAGATCTTCTTGAGCTAAATCATGAGATAAAGTACTGGCAATAATTTTTGTTAGTCAAAACATTTCTACATAGAGGTTCGTATATACATCCAAAAACACACAATCCCATTTAATGTTAATGTCAATTTATTACCATATGCTTGATAAATTACAAAGTTTTCCAATAAGCTATTTGAATTCCTATGGACCGAAAATAAAACCATTAGATGTAAATTATTTAATGCCAAGGAGGAAAGTTATCTTTTTCTCCTTCTTATGTCTTTGTTTTACAAAACTATTATCAGACAGGCCATGCAAACAACTAAAAACAAAAAATTATATGGTGTAGTTAATTGAAAAAATGCTTTTGCTGCACAGAGAAATTGACACTAAGTGCTGTATTAGCAGGAAATCAGTGATTTTCAATTGACATTGCACAGGAAATCATTTAGTGTCAATTGATATTAAATGGGCAAAATTGTACTGAATTAGTACAAAATGATTTGGAGGGAAGAAATGTGCTTCCATTAGGTGACTTGATATTAAGTGGGCTCAAATGTAATAAGTTTTAGAGGTCACCAGTCAACAAATTCAGGGCATGCTATCCAACCCTGAGTACATCAGACTGGTTGCTTTTAACACTTATCAAAAGATAAGCCAGTGTCATATTATCATGACAAAATTGTCTTCCTATGAGCTTTAAGGGAAGTGGAAAAATTCTAATTGTTTAAATGAGCTAAATTAACCAGTGGTGAGAATCATGACTTCTTGGGCCTATTTAGTGGCCCTCATCTTTTAAAAATATATTTTATAGAATTTTCATCATGAAATAAAAAGCAAAATAATAGCATCTCTTTTATGTAATGTGGTTCAGCTTGAGCTCTCTCTATAAAATAAGTCTTGACAGAAGTACAGAATAAATCATTGGTTGAATGAGTGATATCATTGGATATGATGAAGAAATCACTTAATAGAGCTTTAAAGAAACCTTTGTTTTTATACCTGAGTAATGGGGAAAGACAAGTGTGTAGATGCAGGAGATATGAGAAGGGAGAAGAGGCAGGAGGAGATATTTTATTCAGTCACTACAAAGAAAATACATAAAATATGTAGACATGTGCTGGTATAGAAATGGGGATTTGTGAGGGCTAGGAAACTATAAATCTCACTTGCTATTAGTAATACAAAAACAGTTATGGGAACTCACCCTAGTAACCACAAGACTTGAAGAGACAGCAATGATCTTTCTTTTTCTAATTTGGCCCACAGAATGGAAAAAAAAATCTCTGCAAGAACCCTAAATCCTCAAGGAGCACATCATGAATGCACAAAAAGTAAGCCAAGAACATTCCCCAGCATTAGCAGAAAGGAAACCAAAATAAAATTCACCTCCATCAGTGAAGGAAGTTTACAACAGAGCTAGAGCAAGATTCAGGACAATCTTTAAGGGCAGGGAAGTTACATCAAAGGGATGATAAAGAGAAATTTGATTGGGATAACAATATATAGTTATGATGATTACTATTTTATTGAGTTATTACTAATGACAATCAAAACACTTACATTCTTCATAAAATGTCACACTTGTTTCTCTTAACAAACTTACGAAGTCTCCCTATTTTAGAAACAAAGATCATGAGATTAAGAAAACTGACCCAAGTCACATAGTACATGGTAGAGCAGATATCAAAGCATCCAAAGCTAAGGATGTTAACTAGGTAAATAGGACTTTCAAACTTGGGACATCATAGGTGATTTTAAAAAATTATCTTGTAAGAATAACTAGAGCTACAGTGTCAGAAAGCACAGCTGGAACTTCATATATGCCTGGTAGGCTTTAACTAGAAGTGGGAAAATTTTGGATGAATGAAATTTGGGATGAGGAGGAGGTTTAAGCAGTGGTTGATAGGAGAAGATTACTATCAAAAACATGTAATTATTCCTTTAATAATTGCTTTGAGTTATTTTTTAAATGAATATATCCAATAGAAAACATTTATTCTTTGTGATCTTAATATAGAGAATTCTTTTTTAATTTTAAGAGTCCAAATGAGATGAAACCCATGATTAAATACTTAACCCAGTTATCCTATCTATAGAAAATCTAGCCATTCAAACAATGAAGTCTCACAGAAGCGTCATCACCATCTCCATAGTCACACATTACAAATTTTTTTAAAAAAAGCAACTTTTTCTGGGTTAAACTTCCAATCTAAAGCCTACACATTATGATAAATGTCATAGGTTCAAAGACCTACAAGGAAAATCTATGTAGCACAACATTGTGAACATAATTAACAGCACTGAATTATATATTTGAACATGGCTAAAAGGGGGAAATTTAGGTTATAGATAAGTTACTAGAATAAAAATTAAAAAAAAAAACACAGGACTGTACAACACAGTGAATTCTATTGTAAACAATGAACTACAGTTAATAGTACCATTATAAAGTGTTCCTTTATAAACTGTAACAAATGCACTACACTAATGCAAGGTGTTATTAATAGAGTGGTATGGAAACTTTGTATTTTATGCATGACTTTTCTGTAAACCTACAGCTTCTCTAATAAAAAAATTTCAATGCATAAACTAAAAAGAGCAAGGCAAGTACTACACACCCTACATTCTGAAGGTACTCCCAAACCCAGTTAACAATCTTCAATAGCAAAGCTTCTTATAGTATATGCAAAATAACACCATAGAATACTATAAGGGCAAATACAAAACAAGGTGGAAAGGGTCTTGGCATTACAGGCTTTACAATCTAAACAGAAAGTAAAAATATCATAAATAAATAGATGGAAACACAACTAGTCACCTCAATAAACATGTTGCATATATGTATTAATTAAATTATGAAATATTCAAGAAAGTAAGGAATGAAATTAACATACATTACTTGTTGACCAGACCAAGCTTGCTCTAGTGAAGTTTTATTAATATACAGTTTGCTATACAAATCATATTTTTCCTTGAATTTTTTTTATAAAACTGAGGGCATAGTCCATGAAACAATTTTGTCCCTAAAGATAAAAAAATGCATCCAATCTTATATAAATCACAAATTTCACAAAATAGATGCTTTTAACCAGTGTTCACATTATGTTATATTGAAGTAAAATGGTTAAAATACTGAAAATTAAATTACATTGTAGTTCTAAAAACTATATTACTATCAAAATTTGCTTAACACATCTGCAATTTGCAAGCAACAAAATCTAAAGATTTAGCATTTTAATATAATATTTTCACCAGCTTTTAGTCATTGCATTGTGTCTATATCAAATTCGCACAATTTTATCGTCCTTTTGTTAATTTTTTTTGCACTCCCCTTTACTGGATATTACTGGCTTCTTCTCTGACATCATTACTAGATGACATCTCAGTGACCTGTTACTCTATCCTTGGAAAGGAAGAGATAGCATCTCCAGTAAGGTCAATATGAGTTAACCATGTGATATGGGCACCAAAAACTCAGATTATATCTTGAAGTGTGCTTACAGAATAACAGCATCTAGAATGAGGGAGATGACAGTCCCACTATGGTCAGCAATGGTCAAATGACATGATCAATACTGTGATACAGAATAATGACCCAGAAACATTATAATGTTCAAAGAACAAGAAGGAAGTTTGCAAGACTAGAAATAATAACACACAATGAATGGTTGAAAGACTCAAGGGTGTTAAATGTTGACTACTTACGGGACTGGGGGAACAATCAGGAATAACACCTGTGATGTTAGTGAGCACAAGGAGACTGGAGATGCTTATGCAAAATGTGGGGAGATGAACTAGATGCCATTAACAGCATTTTTATCGTATGAAGCTATGATTCTTCTCAAAACTAAGAACTGAAATATTTAATCTTGCTGAGCTGTGGCTGTTTCTATTTGTATTGCTTGGAGTCTACACTTATCATTCAACTTTTGCCTGATCTTAATTTTTAAAATGTTAAATAGTTGTCCTTTATCTCAATGTAGTTTACGCAATAGTGATTGCTTTTCAAAAGATGTTGTTTTTTCACTTCAAGTGTTGTGGCCTGACAAAATGACCAATAATTCACTGACTGAATGAATTATTCAGTCATTCATTCAACATTTATTCAGAGGTTGGTATGTGCCATACAAAGATGGCAGACAAAAAGAGAGTCCAAGGCAGAGCCATAACTAATAATCTGTTGGTGAAGGAGATATCCCAAAAAAAATAAATAAATAAATAAATCATTTTACAAAATATTAGGTCTTATTTTGGAGGCATGTGCTCCATGAAGGCAATGGAATGGTCTTTTGCATCCTTGGTAGACTCAAAGAAGACTTCACAGAGGTGGTGATTATTTGAGCTGGATTTTGAAAGATGAACAGGATTTTGCTAGATAGCAAGGCATTTTAGACAAACAGAACAGTAATTTAGACAGAGGAAGCAACATATGCTCAGAGACATGTAAGTACATGTAAGTACATGGTGTGTTTACAAGAAATGGCAAGAAATTTCATAAGGTTGCAATGTAAGGCATGGGGTGAGGAAAGACTGAAAATAAAACTGACAAGCAGATTGTGGTTAAATATTTGAGGTCAATACAATCCATGCTAGGATGTTTGGGTCTACCTTGAGCACAAAGGGAAGACGTTGTCAAAAAGAAGAATGACATGGTCCAATTTCCATTTCAGAATATTTATAGGCATCAGTCTGAGAAATTGGTTTCTATCAGATATTAATTTTTGATTTTGAAGCATGCTGCAGGGGGAGCTAAGTACTGCAACTACTGGCACCAGCAAGGGTAATTTAAGAGGCACCGGATGGTGGCACAGACCCCCCAATTCTCTATAAGACCAGTTACTATTTCTGAGTTTGTGTTTTTTACTTAAATAATTCCTTTATTCAAAAACCTGTTAAATGCATGTGGGCTATTTGGACTGATTGACATGAAATAGATTACTGTAAAAGGAACAATCATTTTTAAAGAGTTAAAGATTGGTACCTAATGGGAAAAAGGCAGTTAATTCAAAGAGAATTAAAATATCTGGAAAGAATTAAAAGTACAATGTTGAGTTCAATGGTCTTTAAACTTTTCTTTCAGAAGTTACCATTTAGTTTGAAAAAATAATCACATATATGTAAATAGTACCTAAAATTTGGAAAGCCATTTCATAGCCATTCTCTCTCCTCTCTGCCTTATTCATCACCATAATTTAATCAACAAACATTACTATCCCTATTTTACCAGAAAGGAAACAGAGGCTAATATCAATTAAATTACTCACCCAGTTCATACACTAAGGCTAATAAATGACAATGCTAAAACCAAAACTCTAGTTTTCAGATAAGAACTCTAGTCCGTTTACTTAGTCATGTTTCACAGCTGAAACATGTTGAGAACCAGGAGAAGGTTAAAACAAGGAAATTAAAGAACCAAATAATTCTATGCCCTTCTATGAAAAATGGAAAGGAAGATAACGCAAATACTATAAATTGGATTGCATATGCAATAAGTGTATGCTTTTCTGATAATTATTTTAGAAGAATTTGCATACCAAAAAATTTATGTCCAGTACTTAGTGCCACCAGGGAATTTACACTGGAGAAACTCTTTACATTTTTCAGATTCGAGTTGATATTTTGATGACCAGATGATTAGCAGAATGGTTTATAACTCAGGTTCCAAAATTTCCAAATGTCAATAAATCCCTTAAGGAGAAACCCACTCTGCTTGCCTGTCATCATCATATCTTTAAAATTAGGCACAAAAGTTTCAATACTCAATAGTGAAATTATTTAGTAGTATAGAAGGTCTCTCTTCTCTTTCTTAAAAAGAAGCTGCTATAAGGACCCTGCCTGGATTATGAGAATAAAGGTTTTCTTTTCTCAAAGAGTTTATTCCAGCAATGAGAGGTTAACTTTTACCTGTTCCCCACCTTTATTTTCTTATAGCCAAGAATCTAGTCCCTGGTGAGTTAGCTTTGCTGTTTAGTTGATAGTCTCTGCCCAGACAGACCAAGGTAGACTAAGACCATACCATTCAACCATTATGAAGCTGGAAAGAAAGCAGAATCAAGTAGAGCAGTGCAGGAAGATGAGATATGCAAAGGACATGAAAAAAGAGGAGCTGGTACTGGCAGACTATTTTAAAGCTCAATGTAGTGTCCCAAATACTTAAAACCTATCACAATGTACTCTATGCCATCAATGAAAGAAAACTCCATTTTAGAAAACATGTTAAGGTGCATATGTAAAAACTTTCCAATGGATCAGTTCATCAGCAAATTAGTTGCTGAAGCCTGCCGAAATGCAGAGGAAAATTCCATTTAGGTCTTGAAAAAGAAGACAGTTGCCTTTAAAACATCTTTATTTATTTTGGAATGTGTCTAAAATCACAGTATCCAAGAGTCTTGAATTATAAATTCTCTCTAATATTAGAATGAACCAGCACATTACATATATTATTTTTAAATGTATCGTGATAATACGTATTTGTGTGTAGCTAGCTAGATAGACAGATAGATAAAATTTGCCATTTTAATAATTTCTAAGTGTACAATTCAGGCGCATTACATTTACAGTGTTGTTCTACCATCACCAACATTCATTATCAAATTTTTTTCATCGCCCTAAACAGAATCTCTGTACCCATTAAACAATTACTCCCTTTCCCCCCCACCCCCAATCTGTTAACCTTTTGATCTTCTTTCAGTCTCTATGGACTTATTCAATATTTCATATAAGTGATATCATACAATATTTGTCCTTCGTATCTAATTTATTTCACTTAGCATAATGTTTCAAAGTTCATCTATGTTGTAGAATATATCAGAACTTCATTCATTTTAAGGCTGAATAATTTTCCAATGAGTTTGTGTGTGGGTGTGGGTGGAGTTAAGATATATATATAGAGAGAGAGGTACCAAATTTGTTTACCCATTCATCTGTTCACGGACACAGAGTTGTTTCACCTTTAGGCTATTGTGAATAATACTGCTATGAACATTGATGTATAAAGTATTTGTAGGAGTTCCTCCTTTAAGTTCTTATGGTTCTATACCTAAGAATGGGATTGTTGGGTAATATGGTAATTCTATGTTTAACTTCTTGAGGAATGACCAAACTGTTTTCCACAGTTTATTCTCCCACCAGTTTGTTTTCCCACAAGCAATGCATAATGATTCCAATTTCTCTGCATTCTTGACAGCACTTACTATTTTTCATTTCTTTTTAATAATATCCATTCTAGTGGGTATGAAATGGCATCTTGTTGTGGTTTTGATTTGTATTTCCCTAATGGTCAATGATATTCAGCATCTTTTCATGTGCTTATTGGCCATTTATGTATCTTCCTTGGGAAAATGTCTATTCAAGTCCTTTGCCCATTTTTAAATTGTATTGTTATTTTGTTGTTGAGTTGTAAGAGTTCTTTATATATTCTGAATATTAAAACTTTATCAGATATATAATTCACAACTACATCCTCCCATCTGTAGATTGCCTTTTCACTTTCTTGATAATGTCCTTTGATGCACAAATGTTAATTTTGATGAAGACTGATTTATCTATTTTTGGTGTTGTTGCTCATGCTTTTGGTGCCATGTTTAAGAATCCATTGTCAAATCCAAGGTCATGAAGATTTTCCCCTATGTTTTCTTCTAGGATTTTTATGGTTTTAGTTATATTTAGGTCCTTGATCCATTTTGAGTTAATTTTTTACTATGGTGTGAAGTAGGGTCCAACTTCATTCTTTTGCATGTGGATATCCAATTTTCTGAGCATAATATTTTGAAAAGGACTATTCTTTCTCTATTAAATGAATTTGGCACTTTGTCCAAAATGACACCTTGTTGAAAATCAATTGGCCTTAGATGTATGGGTCTATTTCTGGACTCTCGATTCCATTCCATTGGCCCATATGTCTACCCTTATGCTGGTACCACACTGTTTCGATTATGATAGCTTTGTAGCAAGTTTTAAAATAGGAAATGTGAGACCTCCAACATTTTTCTTATTTTTCATGATGGTTTTGCTACCTATTAGGGCCCCTTGCAAATCCATATGCATTTGAAAATTGGCTTGCTATTTCTGCAAAAGATGCTGTTGGAAATTTGATAGGGATTGTGTTGAATCGTTAGATTGCTTTTAGTAGTATTGACATCTTAACAATACCAGTTCTTCCAATCCATGAACACAGGATGTCTTTCCATTTATTTAGGCCTTCTTTAATTTCTTCGAGCAATGTTTTGTAGTTTTCAGTATACAATTCTTTCTCCTCCTTAATTAAATTTATTCCTAGATACTTTATTCTTTTATATGCTATTGTAATATACATTTTAAATTTAAGTAAATATTTTAACCCTGAAAAATATTCTCTGAAAGAGTTTAAAACTTCCTTAAATGAATTATTCAAAAGTAGTTGGAATCAGAACAAATGTCATCTACTACACTGGAGTTTTGAAATACAAAGTTTAATCAGCTTTTTCTTTGTCCTATCATTCCTCCCCTATTATTCCTACATCTTTGCATTCATAAACCCTTATTTTTAGATTTTACTCTCTTAACCTCGTAAGAGGTTTCAAATAATATAATAATTAATGTTGGCAATCTTGCTGCCAACCTCTGCTGCCTAGGTTCACCCTCTTTTATTGCCTAGTGAGAAAAAACAACAGCTTAAAACAAACTTGGTTTTAATTTATTGAGGCAAACGTTCTTGTTATTTTTTCCTTAGCTATCACACTACATCTCTTCAAGCTTTAGACCTCAAATGAGAGGATAAAGGGTTAATGTGACTCAGTCCTATTACCTGGTTAATAGGCAAAATAAACGACAGTAAAGGAAAAAAAAGGACACCTAAAGGAAATGATGTTGGTTTATGGATTTTAATGAATATTTATCAAAATTTTGAGAAAATGAAATTACTTTGATCATTATCCGTATCAAGGAATTTCAATCATGGCTAAACATAAGAATCATATGGGGAATGTTTAAAATGTAACAATGCCAAAGCCCCACCCTACAACTGATTAAATCACAATCTGAGCAGTGCCAAGTTTAAAGCATATATAGGATAACATTTTCTTTTTGTGAGACAGTTTTTCAGAGTTATTAGAAACACAGGCTATTTTTAGCCACTGTTTGCTTACCAATTGTGTTCTTGACCAACAGTTATGTATTTCAATCCGGCTTCATTAATTACTTGTTATGTCTCTTTCCACAGATCATTTAATCTATCTCAGTCTCAGTTTCCTCAGCTCCAAAATGGGCATAATAACTATGAGAATATTGCAAAGATTAAATAGAATAATGCTTGTAAAGCACCTAGAACAGTTACTGGCCCATAGTATGCACTGAACATTTGTTGATGACGTTATTAGAGTTTTTGCTTCTTTGCATGGGCAGAGCCTGGCAGTGTTACAGAAGAGAAACGGTGTGCCTGTGAATAACGAAAAGGAAGAACATTCTTTCAACATCGACTTCAGCTAGCAATATGTTACACACATGAAACATAGGAAAGAAAGCAGCAAACCATATTTGGGCTTCCTCTGATGGATGTTTGTCTCAATGTATTATTCTTATGCCACACATAGGACCACAAAAGGCTCTGTGGGACGCAACATACAACTTACTGTAAGAACTCATGAATCCCATTCTTTAAACTAGCCATACTGTACAATCTTCTTCAATTTCTCTATTTTGAATTCTGACCAACTATAAAACATGAAGCATGTGAAAAAATATATTTACATATGCATATATATAATACTAAAACAGTGAGGTGATTTTTCTATTGTCTCTATAATTTTCTGCAGTGGTTGATTTCTGTGGTAAGAATACCTGATTTTTATTATAAGTAAAAACAATAGAGCTATTTTAATTGGAATTAAACACATAAAAAACATCCACTAAACAAAAAACAAAGAAACTACACTTTTCTAAAACTATATCTGTACAGGAAAAATACTGTTCTCATAGTATGCACTATCCTTACAATTTACTAAAAAGGGGGGTGGGGCAAACAACAAAAATGTAATGAATACAGCCAAATTCATGGTGTTGTAAGTTCTATAGATGACCACTAATAGGGAAGAGCTTTATAATATCAATGGAAAAACTAAAGAGGGAAAGGGGAAAGGAATTATGGGATTTAAGCCTTCCCATGAAAAAAGTGAGGGAAAAAACTTCAGAATAGAGGTTTTTTCTTTTTCTCTAATACTCCATTTTATTTTTTTTCCTAAATTCAGATTCTGATATGAATCTTTTCCTCCAATCACTCTTTTTTGCCTATAGTTTAAGATTCTAAGATTGTTTCTCAAATTGTTGGCATCTGCTAGTCCATTTGATGAAGGTTCAACAAACATGTGGACCACCAATTTCAGTTGGAAGGATGCTATGTTTGCAATCTTTCATTAAGGTATATCTATCTGTCTAAATGATGAGTTGTTTGAGCCACAGATCAGGTTCTATATCCAAAATTATTCTTCTCTTCATTTCTACTGAATCAGAAAATCATAATTTACAATTATTAGGTCTTTGGGATTAGCATCAAGTTATAGGTGGCTCAGTCAGATAGTTTTGGATAATTAGCAGTGAACATTGACCCAGAGATTATGGAGCAGTTTCTCAATGATTACCTCCATTATGTGTCAGAGGCTAGGTCATCAGTCATAACATATGAATCTAAAAAGTTGAAAGTTTCAACTTGGAAGATGGAGAAGAATGGATTCTTAATCCATTCTTCGGTAGCTTTCAATCCCATAAAGTATTGTTAGAAGAAAAGTCATTTCTTCACATTCTGCACCTGGGAGTTGTTTTTAAATAGGCTCAATAATGTAGCATCAATTATTTGCCCCCCAAATAAAGAAATGCATCAAATATTGGGGAAGAATCAAATGCTCAGGGATTTATTGAGTCATTTGCACCAGAGTTTGTATTTTAAACAAGTCCTAATTTCGTATCCTCAACTAAAAACCATGGTGGCCTTAAATTAATAGGTTAAAGCTATTTAAGAACTGCTGAAGCTACTTGAAATTATAGGAACAGTCTTTAAAGGCATTATAAGATTATGAAGAAATATTATTTCTCTCAAACCCCATTTATACTTGGAGTGTTTTTTATGAGCTGGCTTTCAGGAGAAACTACTTTTATTCATATAACAAAACCCCTCTTTGCTATTGAAAAAGCTGGTTTTTCATACTGTAACAATGACACTTTTTTCCAGTCAACATTACAGTTTAGAAAATAATTATTAAACACAAACAAACACAAATCTCTACTGTAGAGTATCGGTTTTTTGTGATAAGTAGATCAAAAAGTCATCAAGCACTTCTCACTCAGATATTCACTGCACAAATGCCAAGAGCTGATTTAGAACTTCCAACTTAAAATTTAATTATCTGCCAGCACATACATTAGATAGTATCTGTTTTTCCAGAATGTATTAAACATGTTGAGATATAATCCAAAATCCAACAATGTGGTTTGATAAAGGAATTTTATCAATAGTTTCTTCAGCTTTCTGTCTGAGCATATTTGTCGTTAACTTTGAGGTCAATTTTACCCATTTGGGCAATCCTGTGCATTACTTGCATCTGTTTTTGCTAAGAGGAGTACAACTCTGAATGAAGCCTTTGTAGTTTTGATCTTTCCACCTTTAGTAACGAAAGTCATCAGTTTTGTACCAGAAAGCATTAAAAATGACAAAACAAGCTTAATAGTTTCCTTTGATTATTTGACAAAGTTTAAGAAGACACAACACACTAGAAGGTAGGAGGAAAAAGGACTGTTGCTCTTCATCATTGTGCTTTCTATCTGTAGTTTTTCAACTGCTTATATGATCATCATACCTGCATATTCACTCAATATGCAGTTAATGTATAGTCTACATTACTCTAAAATACTGTTCACTATTTATATTTACACTATTTTGAATAATGTAGTTAAAATTTTCAACAAACCTATTGTTAACTACAGATCTATTTTTTGTGATTTGGGAATGTAACAGAAAAGTAGCAATGCTAAGTTCAACAAACATAAACAATCCACAAGTACTATAAAAATACATTAACCAAGACCTATCATATACTTTATCCTGTTGATTGTTGGTTGAGATACTGTCTTTGCAATATGTATGTGATTTTTAAGAACAAAAGTTTGTGAAATCTATGGTTAATCTTATATTTTAAGCTTATGAAATATGTTTATAGAATTATTTCATTGTTTTTTTTTCCTCTAAAGCGGCCAAAAGTCAAGCACTCCTTGCTAAATTGCTAGCTCTGCAGACAACAATTAGGAAACACTGGTATAAAGGACAAAAACCAGAAGTATGAATTAGGACAGGTGATGCAGCAAAGGCAGGTCTTTATAACAAATAAGAAAACTGCTCTAAGTAATTGAAAAACTTTAAAAAACAGCAAGCTAATCACATCCTAAACAATCCCCCTTGCCTTCATCTGTGTTTGAAAAACATGCTTCATTCAAATACCCTATTATGAAACATGGAAGAAAACCACATTCAATGAATCTCTCGAGTAATAAAACTCAGTTGCACAGTTTGGTATGTATAAATGTGGGCTTCCTTGGTATAAAATGGCTTGGCTGGATTCCAAAAAGAATCTTCGCTTGAGCAATAGCTCAAACAAACAAGCAAAACAGAACATCACATTGTAGATATGACTTCAATAAATTTTTTTCTTCTTCTAAATGTTCATTTTATTTTTACAGCAAACTCATGCATGTGTGTGGCACTTTAAGATACAAATCCTTATGCAAATCCCCACATTATAAAGGCCATACACCTCAGTCAGTAACACAACCTCTTTAAGCAAATTGCATTTGAGATGCCTAGGAAGGTGTGGAGGTAGAACCAAGGGAATTAAGCATATAGATAAGCAAAGAAGTTTCTTTCAAAACCAAAGGGTATTATCCTTCTCTCTTTGCATCACATTTCATCAGGATTCATTTTGTTTTTTCTACTTCACAATTTATATAACCTCTGACATGGTAAAAACGTTGTAGAACTCTTTAAATGGCCATTGTAAGAGATTCTGCTTGGGGGAATACCAGACATTTCTGTCCCAAATATGGATACTTTGCAGACTTGCATGGTGGACAAATGTGACATGGAGAATAGCATTCTCCTATTCTTTCCCTGATGAGTTTGTTTAATCTGCACATTGCAGTCCAAAATTTCCTTAGAAAAAAGTGTACTCAAAAGTACAAACTATGACTTATTTTTCTAGTTATTAAATTCTGGAGTGTTCTCTGATGATATGGTTGGAATTATTATATTTTGTATGATACAGAAATACAAAGAATCTGAAGCTGTGTCTGAATGTTGCCACAATTTACTCAACACAAATAAATCAGTTTCGTGCTTCAATTGATGGTAAATAGCTTGTTTGGTAGTAAAGTTAAACTTTGCGTATGGTGGAATTGAGTGTTTACAAGGCTTGTTCTCATGCAGTAAACTGAAATTGTGTCCATTCCTTCATCCCAGAACTAGTAAGATCCTTACAGTGAGATAAAACAAAACAGTAGTAATTATTAAAATTTTCTATATCAAATAGAAATTCTCTTCTTACTTGGAGTATATCTACACATAAAACAATCTATTAGTTCTATCTAAATCTAGTTATTAGCCTTTATCCCTGAATTCGTCTGGCCAAAATAGAAAATTTTCCACACAAGCCTGTGCAACATCTCATTTTGAGACCATCTCAAGGCCTGCCTATGTAATGTTTAAATCCTATGCCAGAGTCAGGGCCTTGGATTCATGTGATTCATACTGATAAACCATAATGATAATTACAATATCTCAACAGAATGTCATTTTATTGATAAAACTGTGAGATAAACAGTGTTGGCTGAATTAAAACAAATGTTGAAATGGCTATCACTATGCACATTTCAAAGTAACCATAAGCTTCACAAAATGTATCAAATTCACAATTGCTACTCTCACAAATTTTATGTACTAAGATTATGAAAGGTCATCCATCAGTCTTTTCCCACAGATAGGAAGTGAAACCAATGATCTGACCTTTTGTTTATAAAGATATGACTATTTTTGCTTTTTTTATTTACACTTTGAACATTTCTTAAACACTTTTGTTTTAAAATAGTAATTTTTGGATGATCTAATTGCTTCTAACTAAAAAGACATTTATGGTAATCCATGAATTATCTAGCTTACCTCTACAACTTCATCTTTCACAGGTAGATACATCTCACCTGTAAACATCACTCTAGACTCATGAACTTGTCACATGACTTTTTTTTTTTTTCTTTTAACCTCCAGCATTTGGACAAGCTGTTCCTCTTCTTATAATACTTCTACCTGTGACTAATTCCTACTCATCTTTCCAGTGACATCTTAGCCATGAGTGTTACAGGAAGCCTTCCCTGATTAACCAGATTTGGGTTGAGTGTTCCTCCTATATGCTTCTATACCTCTCTCTAGCTGCTTGCTTCAATAGCAATTATTGTACCGTACTGAAAATACCCAATTTCTTGTCTGCATCTCTTTATATACCATATGTTCCTTGAGAACAGGGAGTATTTGATGATTATTTTTCTCTCTCTAGTACCTAAAAAAAAATTACAGGTATTCACGAAATATAGTATATTCCAGATATGAGGCAAAATATTTACTCAATATTATTACTCAGAAAAGAGGATGTAGCTTATAAAAAAGTTCATACAAAGGTCCTTATATTATGGGGCACACCCTCAATTATTTTATTTTGAACAACAAAGTATGTATGTGGGATGAGAGGGTATAAAACAGTTCCTATGAAAAAAAAGTGAATAGGAATTTCAAAAAGAAGTTCAAATGATTAGTAAACACATACAGAGAGATGCTCAAAAAATAAAAGGAAATACAAAATCAAAATGTCAGTGAGGTATTTTTTTTACCTAGTTTAGATTTAAAATATTTAGTACTGATGTGGGGATAGAGAAACTTAACACTCCAGTGAAAGGGTAAAGCAAATTTCTAAAAGCACCCTGGAAATATATATCACAATCTTTTATGTGTCCCCTCCTGACCTGGAAATGATTTTTTCCTAAGGAAATAATATCATAAATGTGCAAAGAATCATGTACAATGATATACATATATTTTAAAAGACAAACATGTCTCTTATACTGCTGAGTTTTTAAAAATTAGTGTATATAATGGTATTTATCATATGTTTCCTTTTTGTTTTTTAAAAGTTTCCTCCCTTCAAAAATTATAAAAAGATATACAAAAAGGCTAAGCAGGGGAGAACTGGCTTGTGGAGAACAGGTGGCTCGTGGACGCCACCTGCTGGTTAGTTAGAGAAAGTGTACTCCACGAAGCTGTAGATCTGATAAATTAGAGATAAGGACTTCAGTAGGTCTACAAACCCTAAAAGAACCCTATCAAGTTCAGCAAATGCCACAAGGCCAAAAACAACAGAAAATTATAAAGCATATGAAAAAACCAGACGATATGGATAACCCAAGCCCAAGCACCCAAATCAAAAGACCAGAAGAGACACAGCACGTAGAGCAGCTACTCAAAGAACTAAAGATGAACAATGAGACCATAGTACGGGATATGAAGGAAATCAAGAAGACCCTAGAAGAGCATAAAGAAGACATTGCAAGACTAAATAAAAAAATGGATGATCTTATGGAAATTAAAGAAACTGTTGACCAAATTAAAAAGATTCTGGACACTCATAGTACAAGACTAGAGGAAGTTGAACAACGAATCAGTGACCTGGAAGATGACAGAATGGAAAATGAAAGCATAAAAGAAAGAATGGGGAAAAAAATTGAAAAAATCGAAATGGACCTCAGGGATATGATAGATAATATGAAACGTCTGAATATAAGACTCATTGGTGTCCCAGAAGGGGAAGAAAAGGGTAAAGGTCTAGGAAGACTATTCAAAGAAATTGTTGGGGAAAACTTCCCAAATCTTCTAAACAACATAAATACACAAATCATAAATGCTCAGCGAACTCCAAATAGAATAAATCCAAAAAAACCCACTCCGAGACATATACTGATCACACTGTCAAACATAGAAGAGAAGGAGCAAGTTCTGAAAGCAGCAAGAGAAAAGCAATTCACCACATACAAAGGAAACAGCATAAGACTAAGTAGTGACTACTCAGCAGCCACCATGGAGGCGAGAAGGCAGTGGCACGATATATTTAAAATTCTGAGTGAGAGGAATTTCCAGCCAAGAATACTTTATCCAGCAAAGCTCTCCTTCAAATTTGAGGGAGAGCTTAAATTTTTCACAGACAAAGAAATGCTGAGAGAATTTGCTAACAAGAGACCTGCCCTACTGGAGATACTAAAGGGAGCCCTACAGACAGAGAAACAAAGACAGGACAGAGAGACTTGGAGAAAGGTTCAGTACTAAAGAGATTCGGTATGGGTACAATAAAGGATATTAATAGAGAGAGGGAAAAATATGGCAAACATAAACCAAAGGATAAGATGGCCGATTCAAGAAATGCCTTCACGGTTTTAACGTTGAATGTAAATGGATTAAACTCCCCAATTAAAAGATATAGATTCGCAGAATGGATCAAAAAAATGAACCATCAATATGTTGCATACAAGAGACTCATCTTAGACACAGGGACACAAAGAAACTGAAAGTGAAAGGATGGAAAAAAATATTTCATGCAAGCTACAGCCAAAAGAAAGCAGGTGTAGCAATATTAATCTCAGATAAAATAGACTTCAAATGCAGGGATGTTTTGAGACACAAAGAAGGCCACTACATACTAATAAAAGGGGCAATTCAGCAAGAAGAAATAACAATCGTAAATGTCTATGCACCCAATCAAGGTGCCACAAAATACATGAGAGAAACACTGGCAAAACTAAAGGAAGCAATTGATGTTTCCACAATAATTGTGGGAGACTTCAACACATCACTCTCTCCTATAGATAGATCAACCAGACAGAAGACCAATAAGGAAATTGAAAACCTAAACAATCTGATAAATGAATTAGATTTAACAGACATCTACAGGACATTACATCCCAAATCACCAGGATACACATACTTTTCTAGTGCTCACGGAACTTTCTCCAGAATAGATCATATGCTGGGACATAAAACAAGCCTCAATAAATTTAAAAAGATTGAAATTATTCAAAGCACATTCTCTGACCACAATGGAATACAATTAGAAGTCAATAACCATCAGAGACTTAGAAAATTCACAAATACCTGGAGGTTAAACAACACACTCCTAAACAATCAGTGGGTTAAAGAAGAAATAGCAAGAGAAATTGCTAAATATATAGAGACGAATGAAAATGAGAACACAACATACCAAAACCTATGGGATGCAGCAAAAGCAGTGCTGAGGGGGAAATTTATAGCACTAAACGCATATATTAAAAAGGAAGAAAGAGCCAAAATCAAAGAACTAATGGATCAACTGAAGAAGCTAGAAAATGAACAGCAAACCAATCCCAAACCAAGTAGAAGAAAAGAAATAACAAGGATTAAAGCAGAAATAAATGACATAGAGAACAAAAAAACAATAGAGAGGATAAATATCACCAAAAGTTGGTTCTTTGAGAAGATCAACAAGATTGACAAGCCCCTAGCTAGACTGACAAAATCAAAAAGAGAGAAGACCCATATAAACAAAATAATGAATGAAAAAGGTGACATAACTGCAGATCCTGAAGAAATTAAAAAAATTATAAGAGGATATTATGAACAACTGTATGGCAACAAACTGGATAACATAGAAGAAATGGACAATTTCCTGGAAACATATGAACAACCTAGACTGACCAGAGAAGAAATAGAAGACCTCAACCAACCCATCACAAGCAAAGAGATCCAATCAGTCATCAAAAATCTTCCCACAAATAAATGCCCAGGGCCAGATGGCTTCACAGGGGAATTCTACCAAACTTTCCAGAAAGAACTGACACCAATCTTACTCAAACTCTTTCAAAACATTGAAAAAAATGGAACACTACGTAACTCATTTTATGAAGCTAACATCAATCTAATACCAAAACCAGGCAAAGATGCTACAAAAAAGGAAAACTACCGGCCAATCTCCCTAATGAATATAGATGCAAAAATCCTCAACAAAATACTTGCAAATCGAATCCAAAGACACATTAAAAAACTCATACACCATGACCAAGTGGGGTTCATTCCAGGCATGCAAGGATGGTTCAACATAAGAAAAACAATCAATGTATTACAACACATTAACAAGTCAAAAGGGAAAAATCAATTGGTCATCGCAATAGATGCTGAAAAAGCATTTGACAAAATCCAACATCCCTTTTTGATAAAAACACTTCAAAAGGTAGGAATTGAAGGAAACTTCCTCAACATGATAAAGAGCATATATGAAAAACCCACAGCCAGCATAGTACTCAATGGTGAGAGACTGAAAGCCTTCCTTCTAAGATCAGGAACAAGACAAGGATGCCCGCTGTCACCACTGTTATTCAACATTGTGCTGGAAGTGCTAGCCAGGGCAATCCGGCAAGACAAAGAAATAAAAGGCATCCAAATTGGAAAAGAAGAAGTAAAACTGTCATTGTTTGCAGATGATATGATCTTATATCTAGAAAACCCTGAGAAATCAACGATACACCTACTAGAGCTAATAAACAAATTTAGCAAAGTAGCGGGATACAAGATTAATGCACATAAGTCAGTAATGTTTCTATATGCTAGAAATGAACAAACGGAAGTGACACTCAAGAAAAAGATACCATTTTCAATAGCAACTAAAAAAATCAAGTACCTAGGAATAAACTTAACCAAAGATGTAAAAGACCTATACAAAGAAAACTACATAACTCTACTAAAAGAAATAGAAGGGGACCTTAAAAGATGGAAAAATATTCCATGTTCATGGATAGGAAGGCTAAATGTCATTAAGATGTCAATTCTACCCAAACTCATCTACAGATTCAATGCAATCCCAATCAAAATTCCAACAACCTACTTTGCAGACTTGGAAAAGCTAGTTATCAAATTTATTTGGAAAGGGAAGATGCCTCGAATTGCTAAAGACACTCTAAAA
This sequence comes from Choloepus didactylus, assembly GCF_015220235.1. Taxonomy (NCBI): domain Eukaryota; kingdom Metazoa; phylum Chordata; class Mammalia; order Pilosa; family Megalonychidae; genus Choloepus; species Choloepus didactylus. Next base: position 80,815,651 of record NC_051307.1, read on the forward strand.
AAGAAAAACAAAGTGGGAGGACTTACCCTCCCTGACTTTGAAGCTTATTATAAAGCCACAGTTGCCAAAACAGCATGGTACTGGCACAAAGATAGACATATAGATCAATGGAATCGAATTGAGAATTCAGAGATAGACCCTCAGATCTATGGCCGACTGATCTTTGATAAGGCCCCCAAAGTCACCGAACTGAGCCATAATGGTCTTTTCAACAAATGGGGCTGGGAGAGTTGGATATCCATATCCAAAAGAATGAAAGAGGACCCCTACCTCACCCCCTACACAAAAATTAACTCAAAATGGACCAAAGATCTCAATATAAAAGAAAGTACCATAAAACTCCTAGAAGATAATGTAGGAAAACATCTTCAAGACCTTGTATTAGGAGGCCACTTCCTAGACTTTACACCCAAAGCACAAGCAACAAAAGAGAAAATAGATAAATGGGAACTCCTCAAGCTTAGAAGTTTCTGCACCTCAAAGGAATTTCTCAAAAAGGTAAAGAGGCAGCCAACTCAATGGGAAAAAATTTTTGGAAACCATGTATCTGACAAAAGACTGATATCTTGCATATACAAAGAAATCCTACAACTCAATGACAATAGTACAGACAGCCCAATTATAAAATGGGCAAAAGATATGAAAAGACAGTTCTCTGAAGAGGAAATACAAATGGCCAAGAAACACATGAAAAAATGTTCAGCTTCACTAGCTATTAGAGAGATGCAAATTAAGACCACAATGAGATACCATCTAACACCGGTTAGAATGGCTGCCATTAAACAAACAGGAAACTACAAATGCTGGAGGGGATGTGGAGAAATTGGAACTCTTATTCATTGTTGGTGGGACTGTATAATGGTTCAGCCACTCTGGAAGTCAGTCTGGCAGTTCCTTAGAAAACTAGATATAGAGCTACCATTCGATCCAGCGATTGCAATTCTCGGTATATACCCGGAAGATCGGAAAGCAGTGACACGAACAGATATCTGCACGCCAATGTTCATAGCAGCATTATTCACAATTGCCAAGAGATGGAAACAACCCAAATGTCCTTCAACAGATGAGTGGATAAATAAAATGTGGTATATACACACGATGGAATACTACGCGGCAGTAAGAAGGAACGATCTCGTGAAACATATGACAACATGGATGAACCTTGAAGACATAATGCTGAGCGAAATAAGCCAGGCACAAAAAGAGAAATATTATATGCTACCACTAATGTGAACTTTGAAAAATGTAAAACAAATGGTTTATAATGTAGAATGTAGGGGAACTAGCAGTAGAGAGCAATTAAGGAAGGGGGAACAATAATCCAAGAAGAACAGATAAGCTATTTAACGTTCTGGGGATGCCCAGAAATGACTATGGTCTGTTAATTTCTGATGGATGTAGTAGGAACAAGTTCACTGAAATGTTGCTATATTATGTAACTTTCTTGGGGTAAAGTAGGAACAGGTTGGAAGTTAAGCAGTTATCTTAGGTTAGTTGTCTTTTTCTTACTCCCTTGTTATGGTCTCTTTGAAATGTTCTTTTATTGTATGTTTGTTTTCTTTTTAACTTTTTTTTTCATACAGTTGATTTAAAAAAGAAGGGAAAGTTAAAAAAAAAAAAAAAAGAAAAAAGACAAACAAGGAAAAAAAAAAAAAAAGATGTAGTGCCCCCTTGAGGAGCCTGTGGAGAATGCAGGGGTATTCGCCTACCCCACCTCCATGGTTGCTAACATGACCACAGACATAGGGGACTGGTGGTTTGATGGGTTGAGCCCTCTACCATAAGTTTTACCCTTGGGAAGATGGTTGCTGCAAAGGAGAGGCTAGGCCTCCCTATATTTGTGCCTAAGAGTCTCCTCCTGAATGCCTCTTTGTTGCTCAGATGTGGCCCTCTCTCTCTGGCTAAGCCAACTTGAAAGGTGAAATCACTGCCCTCCCCCCTACGTGGGACCAGACACCCAGGGGAGTGAATCTCCCTGGCAACGTGGAATATGACTCCCAGAGAGGAATGTAGACCCGGCATCGTGGGATGGAGAACATCTTCTTGACCAAAAGGGGGATGTGAAAGGAAATGAAATAAGCTTCAGTGGCAGAGAGATTCCAAAATGAGCCGAGAGATCACTCTGGTGGGCACTCTTACGCACACTTTAGACAACCCTTTTTAGGTTCTAAAGAATTGGGGTAGCTGGTGGTGGATACCTGAAACTATTAAACTACTACCCAGAACCCATGAATCTCGAAGACAGTTGCATAAAAATGTAGCTTATGAGGGGTGACAATGGGATTGGGAATGCCATAAGGACCAAACTCCACTTTGTCTAGTTTATGGATGGATGTGTAGAAAAGTAGGGGAAGGAAACAAACAGACAAAGGTACCCAGTGTTCTTTTTTACTTCAATTGCTCTTTTTCACTCTAATTATTATTCTTGTTATTTTTGTGTGTGTGCTAATGAAGGTGTCAGGGATTGATTTAGGTGATGAATGTACAACTATGTAATGGTACTGTAAACAATCGAAAGTACAATTTGTTTTGTATGACTGCGTGGTATGTGAATATATCTCAATAAAATGATGATTAAAAAAAAAAAAAAAAAAAAAAGATATACAGAACTATCAATACTGGTTGTCTATAGATACAAGAGGAATGATCAGTAGGTATCTAGATTGGTTTATATCTAGATAATTAAATCCTAAAGCCACCTCTTTCAGAGCCAAATCTTATGTTTGGACTTAATCTGAGAAAAGAAGGAGGAAAGCAGAAAAAAAGTTTTTTCTTTTTCTACTTTATAGTACAATTTGAAATGAGAAATAGTTGGATAACAATAACAGGTTTGTGTCTAATTAGTGTCTCAAAGAGTTTGATTCATTTTGTTGGAGAATTCTTTGAGCTTATTTATCTATTAGTAATAGAAATAATCTCTACATTGCAATGATCTGGACATAATTTACAAAATCATTATTGAGTCACAGACTTAAACATCTAGTCACCATCTTGCTTTCACCAACACTTCTGGTGGATGAGCTGCTATTGCAACTGTCATCTTCAGTCATCTTCAACAGAACAAGTATCAGTGGAACAAAAGTCTCTTTTAATCTGAAGAATATATTTCTTCTAATGCACCCTATGGTTGCATTCCTTTTTTAAAAATCAACTTTTTTGAAGTATTATTTATATACAATATAATATACTCATTTTGAGTGTACAGTTAAATGGATTTTGACAAATACATATGCGCATTTAACCACCACCGCTATAAAGATATAGAGCATCTCAGTCACTGCAAAGATTCCCTTGTATCCCTTCCCATTCAATTTTTCTCTCCCCATCCCTGGCCCTAGTCAATCACTGATAGGCTTTCTGTCATTAAAAATTAGTTTTCCTGTTCTAGAATGTCATGTAAATGGAATATAAACTCTTTGGGGACTGGCTACTTTTATGCAGCATAAAGTTATAAGAATTCATCCATACAGTTTGTTCCTTTTTATTGCTGAGTAGTATTCCATTGTATGAACATATCACAATTTGTTCACACATTCAACTGACGAAGGGTTGATGCCAGTTTGCGGCTTTTATGAATAAAGCTGCTATGAACAGTCATGTGCAAGTCTTTCAGGAGGAGACAAGTTCATTTCTCTTGCATAAACACTTAGGAAAGGAAATGCCAGATCATATGGTGAAGGTGAGTGTAAGGTTATCTTTACAAGAAGCTAAAAAGCAGTTGTATAATTTTACAATGTCGAAAATTTTATTTCTACATACCCTATTATACATTGATATCATTTTTGTTTTAACTCAATTACCTTTTAAATAAATTTTAAAAAGAGAGAAAAATTTTATATTTATCCATACATTTACCATTCTTGGTACTGTGAAAAATAAATGGCACACAGTAAATACTCAATAAATGTGAACTAATGTTATTACCACCAGCAAACCTTAGCTCTATTTCTTTGCACACAAATCCTATTCATATATCATAACCCAACTAAAATTCCACCTCAGTAGGAAGCCTTTCCCTTGGATCCAAGATAAGAATGTGTTTTCTTAAGATACTCATCATTGGGTATGTGTGTTATATTTTTTGTCACTGGATAAGTGTGTCATATTTGTTTTCTTTCCTTCAATACTAAGTAATAAAGTCCTTAAGGAAGCCTCCATGTTTTACTCTCTCTCTTTTTCTAAACACCCACAACGGATAGTAAATTGCCTTGTATTTAGTAGGTTATTAAAAATAAAATCAAACATGGCTTTCTGAGTGAAGTTTTTCAAATAGCTCATGAGTCTTCCTAAATCTATTGCTACCATTTTGCAAAATCCCACACTTACACCAATATATGTATGTTTGCAACATTCTTATCTAATATCCTAGAAAGAAAGGGAAATGACATTAGTATGACAAGACTTGCTCTTGGTAAATTAATGATGTGGCTCTTAGTAACCACACTGGTTTCCACGTGCTCATGAATATTCTTTTCAATATTTGCTGGGAAAAACACAGTTAAGGTCTGCAGATTACAGAATTCATCTTTATTTTAACTTCAACATTTTATACATTTACTTATATCTAATATTTTTATCTTCCAACTCTCCAAGATGTTATCATATCTGGAGGTTATGAAGTTCAGTGGAAAGACCACAGGCTTTGGAGCAAAAGTCCTTGGGTTTGGATTCCAGTTGCTCTGATGGACAGCTGTGACTTGAAAAAACTATTTAATTTCAGATAACACATCTATAAATGGAGAGAATAGTTTCTTTCTGGGTATAGTGAATATTAAATGAAAGTAAGTGAAAGAGTCTAACCTAGTACTGAATGCTCAAAATGCTTTAGTTGCTTGCTTTTCCAAGTCTATTTCCTTACTTGTAAAATGGGAATAATTATCCCTCCTTACTTTTAAGGATCACTACAAGGATCCAATGAGCAAATACATTGACAATATTTTGAAAGATGCACATTATATAAATGTACAAGTTTTTTTTATGATTGTTATCCTAGCTGGAATAAAATTTTTCAAACTCTGTGGACTTCTATTTTAAACTTGCCAAAATGGACTCTTATAACCAATTCAATCACTGATTTCCATTCCTTTTTTTCCAATTTGAAGATTATTCCTCATAGCAAAGAAAAATAAAAGCAAAATAGATGTTCATCATCTCTGCCTTCTCTGTATCACCTTCTAACGTTATGTCATATTCTCCCAAGTAATGCCCTATCTATTCAGTATGAGATGACTATTAAAATACTTTCTAAAAATCTATGATTTTAAAAAAGTAAATTAAAGTATCATCAGTCATACAGAAAAGACAGCTAAAAAATACCAGAACAGCTTTTCACAAATAGCTGAAAATACTTAATATGATGGATTAAAAATACCAATAATTAGGTATTAAGAAAAGTAAAAGTCAATTATTTTATGATGGAAGTATTTCAGTATAGTTATATTCTGTGTATATCCAGAAAATCTTCTTGAGACACCAAGCAGTGATCCTTTCTGCCACTACACAGAAACTAAATAATATGCATCTGCACGCTATGACAACATAAAAAGACAATATAAAAGTGTATATCCCCATTTACCTTAATTGACCAAAAAGCACTTTCTAACCCTCAACTTAGAGTGATCATAATATAGCATCTGTCAGTAAGAGTTCAGTACACACACACACACACACGCACACATACACACACAAACTGATCCAACAACTTCTATTATGCTGGTTACCAGCATTGCCAGCCCCTTCGCCCTTCATTGCCTGGAGAATGTCCATCAGAAACAGGGAAGCAGAGCAAGCTGCCACAATGCACCATTGATGTTTGAGCAAGGCTGCCCAAGCAGCTGCAACAACAGGGCAACTCTTCAAAAGTGTCGGCATTGAAACTTAAAATTCTCCCTCCCAAACACCATCAATGAAAACCTTTATAAGCAACAATCAATCACAAAATAACTCTGAGACAAATTTTGTTCTTTCTTCATTTCTCCTCTCCTCCTTCTCCTCTCAAAACCAAATATCCTTGTTTTAAAAGAAAAAATCAAGGAGAAATTCCTCCCTTTTCTACCTCAGTCTCTGGCTTCTGCCTCTCTCATTTTCTAAAAATTCTCACCAGGAGACTTAAGGATGTCTGCTAAACTCTTTTTGTTAACAAGACATGTTCTGGGTATTTTTGTTGTCGGTTTGTTGTTGGGTTTTTGTTGGTGGTGTTTTTATTTTAAATACTTCAAAAGGCACTTAATATTTTGAGGACACTTATACTGGATTTTTTTTTTAAAGCATGTTTTTGATTATTGAAAGATAATATAAATGCTGAACTGCAAGTACTGAATCACATAACCTCCATATTTTTGTAAACCACAACAAAAGTGTCTTACATTAGCTATAGATGAATAGGCAATGAGTCAGCGAACAGTTAAAAGCATTCCGTGAGAAGTAGCCATGTGAAGTTTTTGATAGAAAAATCTAAATAAAGATTTAGACATTACTTGGAATGAAGGAAAGCTATTCTTTGTTTAAGAAATGAACTATGTTTGCTTTGTCTTATATGCCTATACGTACCAAATCAAATGAAAGTTTATTCACGTTTTATCCATTTCTCCTTAGCCATCAGTAATGCTTTTCTTTTATCTGGGACACATACTTCAGGTCTGAGATTTGTAGCAACAACTTTTAGATTCCTCACCTTTGCTTTTACTATGCAAACAACATGCGCACCTTATAGGGATAAGAAGAAACCCCTTCAAACAATGTTTATTCTCAAGAGACAGAATGTCCAAACTTGGGCAATGCCAGGGTATAAACCTAATTCCTCCAGACAACTAAAATATGTATACTTCATCAAGAGTTACTTTTCTACCTGAAAAAATAAAAGTTCAAAATACTTATATTCCTAATGTGGTAAAATTTTCAAAATTAACATTCCTCATTGTCTTCAAAGCAATTCACGTATAGTGTTTACTAGTTAAATAATATACCATGAGATTTAAGCAAAAATGAGCAGCCCACATCCCATCCTTGCCTACCTTTGAGACCCCCCACTAAAACTCTTTCATGTTTATATCTCTTCGTTTCTAAAGAAAATGCTTGTCTTGCCACTTATGATTTCTAAATTTTAGACATCATCTGCAGTATTAAGTTATTCTTATCATGGAAAGGAAAGATTTAACTCTCTAATACCACCCCATTTCCCTTCCTTCAATCCTCCCAATATTCAGCCAATTCATACAGTATGAATAAAATATTCATACTGTATATGAAAACATATAATATTCAGTATATATTTAAAATATTTCCTACTTTAATAATTTTTTTCTTCCTAACGCAAATATTACCTCTTTCAACCCCCATTCCTAAGTTCTAAAACAGAAATGTAAAAACTCTCTGAATATAATTTTTCACAATCTCAAGCATTAAGCATTCTATCAGTTTCATTTTTTTCCGCTGAAGACATCCCTTTCTGGAATTTTCCATCTTCCTGCTCAACTAAGGACAGGTTGTTTTAAGACCAATGCAGAGATATTATCCTAGGAATACTCTTTCACATTTCTTGTCTCATTCTCACCTATTTCTTTAATCCTCTACCTTTCTCTTTTCTCTTCAATTTCTCATTTAGATGTAGCACATCCTCCAAAAAATTCCTGAGAAATAAATCATGGATGGAAGGCAAATTTCTGAGACCATATTCTAAAAATGTATTTTTTCTACCCTTACAACCTGATTAATAGTTTGGTTGGTAGGTTAAATTATGTACACCCCCCCCCCCCGCAGGAAAAAAAAAACAAAACAAACATGTTCTTAATCTTCATTCCTATGGGTGTTAACCAACCCACTGTAAAAAGACATCTTGAAGATATTATTTTTAGTTAAGTTGTGGTCCAACTGAAGGAGGGAGTGTCTTAATTGGATTTCTGTAGCCTTTTATAAGCAGAAGAAATTCAGACAGAGAGAGAGAAAACCATGGGGAGCAACCAGGATTCAGAAGCCAAAGAAATCCAGAAGAGAAAGGAGAGGACATGGCTATATGATGGGGAAGCCATAGAACCCAAGGATTCCTGGCCAGGCAGAATGCTACTGGCCCCAAGAGGAAGCAAGCCTTCTAATTTCTGAAACCGTGGGACAATAAATTCTCATTATTTAGGCCAACATTTTGTGGTATTTGTCATACAGCTAGGAACCTGAGACAATTGGGTAGAGAATAACAAGTTAAAAGTAATATTCCCTCAGAATTTTAAAGCAATGTTGCCATTAAGAAACTCTGACTCTGGAGACAATTTATGGGGCCGACTTTTCTCTATAAAAGTTTCTGTTATCTCTATCACTGATATTCTGCAATTTTTCAATTATGTACTTTGATGTGGATCTGCTCTATATTCATTATGGGCACCTAGTAGACCCTTTCAAACTGGAAACTCATGTCCTTCAGTTCTGAATATTTTTACCATATAATTTTTTGATAATTTACTCCCTGTCATTTTCTTGGCTCTCACCTATTTTCTGGAACTCTTATTAAGCAGATCTTTGGCTTACTGGATTGATCCTCTGATTTTATCTTTTCTCTCCTAATTTTCCTTTATTTGACTTTTTGCTCTATTTTCTAGAATAATGAATCCTTCTATTGAAGTTACTATTTCAGCATTATAACTTATTCTCTGATTATTCCTTTTTTTATATCTTCTGGTCATATTTCTTGGAAGCACTATCTTCTCCTATCTCTCCGAAGATATTAATTGTAATTTGTTTCACTTTAGCTATTTCCTTCCATGGGAACTACTGCCTCCAATTCTTCAGCCATTTCTAGAGCATGAACTAGCTTGCTTCTCATTGGCACAATATTCTCCAGCCACTTGTATTGAGCTTTTTCAGCTCTGCTAACTCCTTTATCAACATCTCCCCAAAAAAGTGTGCTTTCATACGTTGCTTTCTCTTCCTTTCTACTTGTGAGTGGGGATTCATTTATGTTGTAGTGTTTACTCACATTTTTAGTCCTTTACTAGGAATGAACAATGAAAAATGTGTCCAATCACTATGTTTAACTGGAAGTTCATTATTAAAATTCTGAAGATGTCAATCTTATAGGTTTATAATTGAATCACGCTATTCATAAGCTAATGAAATCATTGGGTTTTTACTGTTCAAAAGCATCTCAGAGATCAGGTAGCTCAACCCTCTTATTTTAGAGGTGAGAAAATGGAAACCAAAAAACAGTTTGTGCAAAGTTATTTATCTAGCAATACATATTTGAATTTGTCTTCATTACCACACTAACTCCTCACTAGAAAATCCCTTAAAGTAGCTACTCTTCACTAGCTCCCAGACACACTCTACAGTTAAAACATTTAAAAAAATCAGACTAGTTTTGGGTTAACAAAATGTGGGGAAGCTGGCATTTAAAAAACATGGGAAACAATGACTCAAAGAAAAAAAATCTCACACTGAACCTTTTTCCTACGGAATTTTCCTAATCAATACTCGTCCATAAAACTCAGTCTGCTTTGCCTGTTTCTTCATGCCAGTCTTAGCTAATTTTTACTGTTTCAGGTAGCAGGATCACACCGTGTTTTGTCAAAGCAAAATAATTTATGTTGGCAATTCAACTGAATTTTTTAAATACTTCCTAATATCCCACCCTCTCACCCCCACCCCCATCTCCCAACCCCAGCCCTGGCTGCCAAACTGCTTCCTAAGACAGTCCTTTTATCCATGATGGCACTACCCAGGTATTTTTTAAACAAAAATCTTGAGAGTCATCCTACACTTTTCTTTTATTCTTTCACAGCACCAGACTCCCATCCCTGCATCTAGGTAGTCACAAAATCTTATCAACTCTACCTCCTAAAAATCTCTTGAATCCATCCTTCTTCATGTTCCTCACAACTTCACAGCCACTGTTTCAGTTCAGGCCCTCACTGTACCTCATCCCAATCACCATTAATTTGTCTTCTAACTGGTCTCACAAACTTCAGTTTCCTCTCTTTACACTCCTCCCTCCACACTCAGTTGCCAAAGGTTTTTTTAATGCATAACTAATAAGTCATTTCCTTCCTTAAAACTCTTTAAAGGGTCCCAACTCATTTCAGGCTCCTTAGTACAGCATATATAAGACAATCCATAATAGGCACCTGCTTACCTCCCCTCCTTCCATTTTACTCTACTTGAAACCAGGTACAAATCAAAAAGCTCTTGTTGGATTTTCTATTCACACCAGATTTTTACCACCACACATAAATTGTCCTTCCCCTCCCTTCTCTCAAATAAAGAAGTGATCAGGTGAAAGGAAAGATAGTAATATGATCAGAAACCAGTATAAGCCCTATAAAATTATTTGACAAAGTTCTGTTAATCACAAATTTTTAATTTATATTTATTCACATTTATAATATTTTATGTTAACTTTTGGAATTATAATCTTCTTAAAGGCATTAGTAGTACGTTAAACTCAGTGTCCAGAACACTGAAGATGCAAATCAAATATTTGATCAAAACAGTAATAATTGCACCTTTGGAATGTGAAATGATTAAGAGATTAACACAGTATTACAGTAAAGGTCAAATCCAAATGTGTTTTATACAATAGCCACTACAATATAAACTTTTATTAGGCAGGGATCATGTATGAATCATCTTTGCCTCCTCTACTGTGTCAAATACAATCACCAACATAACTGGAGCCTAGTGAATGGACTAATGAATGAATGAATGAAATAGATAACATAAGACCAACAAATCCAGGCAGCACTAGCTTTTCTGCTACTTGATAAATGCAATAATTCAATGAAACTTATTATATCCCGTCAACTTAGTAGAAATGTTATGAGCACTTATTCAAATACACACACACACACACACACACACACACACATCACCAGTAGATCTTATTTGGAACACCAATCTGATCTTTATTTGGGCATTTGTTAAATCATTCAATGTATAATATAGCAAAATGATTTAAGATAACAGGAAAACATGCACTATTTGAAAAACAAATAAAAGATGTTCCCATCTTTAGTATTTCTATCTTCAGATTATCCTCTACACATCTCTCCAACACAGAGATAAGGACTTTCTTTCTTAGCTGGAGCTGGATGAATTGACTCTCCTTTCATATCATTGTGATGATATTCAAACTGTTTTCTAAACAATTAGAAACAGCATCATTGTGCCTGCACATACACCGAATTGTACCTTTCTTCTGCCTTATCAATTTCACATTCCATGGCCTCTATTATGCACTAAAGTCAATTTGTTTGTCTATAATATGGAATTCATTATCACAGCAAAACACTGCTGGTGAAGAATTGAGCCCATCACCTGAAGTTTAGCAATGCTTAATTAGTGCCTAATCCACAACCTAAGATTTCAAATATCAAGGGGCTGGGCCAACCAAGGGATATGAGTCAAGAGCAGAGCACTATGAGGGTGTCTCTTTCCTCTGCCTAGAAAAGCGTTTAGCAAGGGGTTCTGAATATCATGTTTACTAACAGGAATTTGATATGAAGAAGGAAATCCTCTTGAATCCTACCTCCTTAAAAATATCAAGTTTAACAAAGGATATAATGGTAGCTGTCCACCAAGTAGAAGACTGTATGCATAGCTTATTACACTTCAGTTTAGACTTTCTTCTGGGATGCTGCCTAGTGTCTGTAAGATCTACTGTTGTCCTCAGGTGAAATAACTCTGAGGAAATGGTTATTATCTAAAGACACAAAGTGGTGAAATTTAAATCAACAAGCTAAGGGATAAAAATGTAAGTTAAAATAGGATATATATTAACAAATACTGACATGCAGAAGAGAAAAGAAAAATATACTAAGAAGACATTCTTGAAGACAAAAGGCTGAGTATAGCTGAAACTGATAGGGCATTTAATGTTTGAAACAAAAGCACAGCAAAGACAGTAGAAGAGAAATTTGAATAGTGTATGTGCCGGTTTGAATGTATTATGTCCCCCAGAAAAAGCCATATTCTTTGATGCAATCTTGTGGGGCAGACATATTAGTGGGGACTAAGTTGGAACGTTTGGATTAGGTTGTTTGCATGGAAATGTGCCCCACCCAACTGTAGGTGATAACTCTGATGAGATATTTCCACGGAGGCGTGGCCCTACCCATTCAGGGTGGGCCTTGATCAGTGGAGCTGTATAAATGAGCTGACAAACAGAAGGAACTCAGTGCAGCTGAGAGTAACACTTTGAAGAGGAGCTACAGCCAAGAGGGACACTTTGAAAAAAGCACAGGAGCTACAGATGAGAGACAGTTTGAAAACAGCCGTTTAAAGCTGACTTGCTCCGGAGAAACTGAGAGAGGACAAATATCCCAAGTGCAACTAAGAGTGACATTTTTAAGGAACTGCAGCCTAGAAACGAACATCCTGGGAGAAAGCCATTTTGAAACTAGAACTTTGGAGCAGACGCCAGCCATGTGCCTTCCCAGCTAACAGAGGTTTTCTGGACACCATTGGCCATCCTCCAGTGAAGGTACCCGATTGCTGATGTGTTACCTTGGACACCTTATGGCCTTAAGACTATAACTGTGTAACCAGATAAATCCCCTTTATAAAAGCCAATCCATCTTTGGTGTTTTGCATTCTGGCAGCATTAGCAAACTAAAACAGTATACATGGATAGGAAAATACAAATGGTATGAGCTGAGGTAACCCCAGTGCTATGATAAGGCATGAAGTAGAAACACATTATTTCTTCTATTCAAAAACTTTATAACAGGTAAGAATGTACTATACAATCTGAAGAACAAATAGACCTAACTTCCATAATAAGTGTAGAAAGTGACCAATTGTGATACTTGCAAAATTTAAGTTGAAGAAATAGATACTTAACTTTAGATTATACCATTCTTAAAATTCTTCAAATTTGAAAACTTTTTAAATTCCAACTTGCTACATATTTGCTTTATTTTTAAAGATTATGAATGCTCCACGTAAGTTGTTATAGAAGATGAATACAATCACTTATTAGATCTTTATTTTAAAGGAAATGGTTGATAGTTCAGTGACTCTTATGCCACTAGCACTGATTCAACCACTATACCATTCAAACTAGGGAGGAAACTATGAGCAGTGTTGGTGTTGTCTCTGATCCTGAAGCCTGTGCCTCTTTCCTACTAGGAGCACATTCCTAGGTAGGAAAACAGGATGTAAAATTATATGAAAATATGTGTGCCAGCACTGGGAAAGAAAACAGGTAAAAGCCTAATTCTCCTCCAAAATGCAGTTTCTAAATGTGGATTCATTAATGAAAACCTGTAATGAGCAGTTAGCAGAAGCATTCAGAACTTGATGGCATACAGTACAATGCCTACGGTTACAATCAATGTAGCACACAACTATTCTAGTTTAGCTTTTTTTTTTTTTCCTCAAGATTTTCCCCCTTTATTTGTTTTCTTTTACAATTGTGAGAGAACTGTGTGACACTTAGTATTTATTTAAGTCAGAAACAAATTGGCGAGATCTAGACTCCATAAGGGCAGGTGGTGTTTAAGCATATCACACAACTCCATCAATACACATTAAACTCTCCATATTAATAATCCTTTGATAATCTTTGGCTAAGACTACACATAGTCCTTTCACTTGTTTCACTTACAGTTTCAGGTCTCAGCCTTTCCTGGGAACAGGTAGTCAGATTAGTTAAACTTCGTCTTCTCATAAAGTCTGAAATAGTTTGGGGGTGGGAGATTGGGCTGGGAGTGGGAAATGGACAGTCTCATTGCTTAACACACACAGAACTATTATGTCTCACTGCTGAAATATTCCAATAGCTAGCAACATTGATCTCAAAGATTATGTTTATAATATATGCATAAATAAGCCCTACAGCAGATGATGATGATGATAGCAAACATAGCTAACTTTTTTTAGTACCTGTGCCAGATACTGTTCCAGGTACTATATATGTATTAGCTCATTTAATCTTTACACAGGAAGAAATCCCTGAGTTAGGTCAAGTTATTTTCATCATCATTTTACACAAAAGGACACTAAGACATAGAGAAGTCGGGTAAACAAATTTTAACATAGTGGGCTTGTTTAAAGTTAAAACTTTTTATCACCAACTTTTTGACGCAGAACCAGTGGCTCCCTTGTTCATGGTCTGCTAAGTGGTGTTTCATATTATTCTTCTTAGCTTAAATCATACTCAATGTATTATCTATGATTTTCAGTTTGGTTTATTTAAATTGGATGAGAGCTGAAAGGGACTTGCAAAGCAAGCTGAAAAGAGGGATCGCTCAAGGTTTTCTACATTTGTCTCCCATCTCAACCCAGGGAATCTTTCATAGTTGTCTAGCTCACAACCATGTAGATTGTAATTTCTTTTCACAATTTACCTTTAAAAAGTCTTTCCAAAGCACTCAACTTAAATTTCATAAAATCCACAATCCTTTATATTTTTGTACTCATATTTCATCAGTTTCCATAATTAAATTATAATTGCACATTCATCTGGCATAAACAAGTTTGAAAACAAACACAAATGACTCTAGGTAAGTACAGTAGCAGGTAATCAGATAAACAGAAATGTACCCACTTTTTAGACTATCCTACTAGCCTGAAGCAGGGATCACTGAGAAGACTTCTCTTATGCCCTAATTGCAAAGAATACCACTTAACAGATATATCAGATTTCTGGCAGAGTGGATTTAAAATTGAAAAATATAATCAAGGTTGGTAGAGAGGTTTACAATGACCAAAACTGTATATTACGTACAGAGGTAACAAATTCCTTTTTATCTTTCTTTAACTAGAAATCCTGGGAGACTCCTTCACTGATAAAAACTAATATCATGACATTCCACTCCAAACTCAATTAAGTATTAGGAGCCCCCCTCCCCAGAGCAGGAACACAGAAACTCATGCAAAAATCCTTAATTAATAAATGAAGAAACTTAGGTTTTAAGAAAGAAACTTTCTCCCTACTAGAGAAAACCATCACCATATATGGGAAAAACTCTGAATTTAAAGTTTAGGTTCAGCCACTTACTACCTAGGTGATGTGGGGTATATCACTTCACATCCCTGAGCTGCAACATCCTTATCCGAAAAAAAGGAGCCAATAATACCTGCTTTCCCCCTCTAACAAGATTGTGGTCAGAATTATATAAAATAAATATATTTGAAAACTATCAGTCATCATATACCTATAAGCTATCACAACTGGAAATCTTTGTTTATATTTTGGACAAGGAATTTTAGAGTCAGGGGAGGTCATTTCACAAATGATGAGGCTAAAATCCAAGAGCCTAAATCACTTTACTACTAATAGTGGCAAGGATGACAGACTAAACAAAAAGAATTCTTGATTAACCACAAAAGGAACATGACAGCCATGGGAGTAGCATCAATGGAGATTCAAGAAAGCGAACAGTGCTCAAAAGAACTAATGCTGCAATGGAGTCTGTGGCCAGAGATAAAATTCTGTATGCCAAGCAGTTTCATCCAAAAAGTCCTGGCAGTGGCTTTGGTGAAGCTATTAGAGAAGATAAAGAAAGATAGGCCAAAAAATTTTTCAACTATACTAAACAGACTATTATTCCATCTTGTACAAAAAAATATTGATGCCTTTTCAAACTAAAGAAAATAGGGAATTTAAGATAATTCTTGTGTTTATGCTAGTCCCTTCTACTGGCTAGAAAAAATTAACCAGAAGTTAGGAAATTAAGAAAACAATAGGATGGACATCAGTGAAGTTCAAGTACTTTAATTGGATTCCTTTGGGTAGAATTTGTTTCCTTTTTTTTTTTTTTTGGCCATTAATCCAGCAGGGGAAAGTGATCTAACACAGCACCACGGCCACGAGGGGACAGACCCTGAGAGCCTGTCTCTCTGTGATGACTGTTCTTGTGCATCCAGGCCGCCTATTGAAACTAACAATGCCTGCTGCTGCTGCCGAAGAGGATCATCCAAACTCTGTAAATGGAACACATCACACAAAGGGATGAAAGAATTCTTATTCCATAGGGTTTAGCTTGCAGCAGGTCATGCTTGCCAGAGGGATGTGCCATGAGGATGAGAAAGAAGCTTCCAAAGAGAAGCTGGGGCAGCCAGCCGGACATTTGGAAATACTTAGGGAACTATTCTTTTGAAACTAAGGCATATAACTAGACTTCTTTATAGTGGAACTCGAAGAACCAAGCTTTTTATCTCTGTAATTCACCCAGAAGTGAATATTCTTTTGATTAAAAGAAACTTGGAGAATATGAAAAAAATATCATATTAAAAATTGTGTTTAATTTTTTCTCTGGACTAGAGCTCAATGTTACTTGGGAGTTTAAAACTGGATGCAGGAATAGGTGTTAGGCTTTTCTGTAATTGATACAGGTACACTAAATATTATGCTTTTTTTAAAATAATTTCAAACATATAGGACAGTTACAAATACAATACAAACCCCATACAGAGAACTCCAACACCCCCCTATCCCGAGATAACTGTATCTACCAATTTTACACTTTGCTACCTTTGCAGTTCCTTTCTTTGTCTCCTTCCTTCCTTCCTCTCTTCCTTCCTTCCTTCCTCCCTTCCTTCCTTCCCTCATTCCTTCCTCTCTCCCTCCCTCCCCCTCTTTTTTTTTCAACTATATCTATTATCTTTCTATCAATTATCTATCTACCCATTTATCATCTTCTGAACATTTGAGAGCAGGTTGCATACATCATACTCCTTGAACTCATAACACTTCCATGTGTATTTCCTATGAACAAGGATATTCACTTATATCATTAACTTAACTGCAGTTAATTCAAGAAAATTAATATGGATATAAAGTTTAAATTCTATGTTCCAATTTTTCCTTATGCCCCTTTTGAGCTTTTCTCCTCCATTCTTAGATCCACTGCAGTATCATATTATTGCATTGATGTCATTAACTCTCAATTAACTCTTTTTTTAAAAAATTAACTATATCAAAAAAAAATTTTTTAAAGATATACAATAAAAAAACATTTCAAACAAACCATAACAAGGGAGTAAGAAAAAGACAACTAACTAAGGTAACTACTTTACTTCCAACATGTCCCTACTCTACCCCAAGAAAATAACCTAATATAGCAACATTTCTGTGAATTTTTTCCTACCATACCCACCAGAATTAACAAACCATAGTCATTCCTGGGCATTCCCAGAACGTTAAATTTACCCACGATAGCTTATCTGTTCTTATTGGGTTATTATTCCCCCTTCATTAACTGCTCTTATCACTAGTTCCCCTACATTCTACATTATAAACCATTTATTTTAGGAATGTGTTGTTTAACCTCCAGGTGTTTGTGAATTTTCTAAGTCTCTGATGGTTATTGACTTTTAATTGTATTCCATTGTGGTCAGAGAATGTGCTTTGAATAATTTCAATTTTTTAAATTTATTGAGGCTTGTTTTATGTCCCAGCATATGGTACATTCTGGAGAAAGTTCTGTGATCACTAGAGAAGAATGTGTATCCTCGTGATTTGGGATGTGATATTCTATATATGTCTGTTAAATCCAATTCATTTATCAGATTGTTTAGGTTTTCAATTTCCTTATTGGTCTTCTGTCTGGTTGATCTATCTGTAGGAGAGAGTGATGTGTTGAAGTCTCCCACAATTATTGTGGAAACATCCATTGCATCCTTTAGTTTTGCCAGTGTTTGTCTCATGTATTTTGTGGCACCATGATTGAGTGCATAAACATTTATGATCGTTATTTCTTTTTGGTGAATTTCCCCTTTTATTAGTATGTAGTGGCCTTCTTTGTCTCTCCTAACATCCTTGCATTTAAAGTCTATTTTATCTGAGATTAATATTGCTACTCCTGCTTTCTTTGGGCTGTAGCTTACATGAAATATTTTTTCCATCCTTTAACTTTCAATTTCTTCATGTCCCTGTGTCTAAAACGAGTCTCTTGTATGCAACCTTCTGATGGTTCATATTTTTTGATCCACTCTGCCAATCTATATCTCTTAATTGGGGAGTTTAATCCATTTACATTCAATGTTATTACTATAAAGGCATTTCTTGAATCAGCCATCCTATCCTTTGGTTTATGTATGTCAGATATATTTCCCCACCCCCTCTCTTAATGTCCTTTATTGAACCAATATTGAATCTCTTTAGTACTGAACCTTTCTCCATACCTCTCTCTCCTTTCTTTGTTTCTCTGTCGGTAGGGCTCTCTTTAGTATCCGAAGTCGGGCAGGTCTTTTATTGGCAAAATCTCTCAGCATTTGTTTGTCTGTGAAAAATTTAAGCTCTCCCTCAAATTTGAAGGAGAGCTTTGCTGGATAAAGTATTTTTGGTTGGAAATTTTTCTCTCTCAGAATTTTAAATATGTCATGCCACTGCCTTCTTGCCTCCATGGTGGCAACTGAGTAGTCACTACTAAGTCTTATGATGTTTCTTTTGTATATGGTGAATTGCTTTTCTCTTGCTGCTTTCAGAACTTGCTCCTTCTCTTCAGTATTTGACATCTGATCAGAATATGTCTTGGAGTGGGCTTATTTGGGTTTATTCTATTTAGAGTTCACTGGGCATTTATGCTTTGTGTACTTATATTGTGTAGAAGGTTTGGGAAGTTTTCCCCAACAATTTCTTTGAATACACTTTCTAGACCTTTTGGACATTTTATTTTATCTATCATATCCCTGAGGTCCATTTCAATTTTTTTGATTTTTTTCCCCATTCTTTCTTTTGTTCTTTCATTTTCAATTCTGTGGTCCTCAAGGTTGCTGATTTGTTGTTCAGCTTCTACTAGTCTCGTACTGTGAGTATCCAGAATCTTTTTAATTTGGTCAACAGTTTCTTTTATTTCCATAAGATTATGTATTTTTTAATTTACTCTTGCAATTTCTTCTTTATGCTCTTCTAGGATCTTCTTCATGTCCTTTATATCCTGTGCCATGCTCTCATTTTTTGTCTTTAGTTCTTTGATTAACTTCTCCAAGTACTGTGTCTCCTCTGATCTTTTGATTTGGGTGTTTGGATTTGGGTTATCCGTATCGTCTGGTTTTATCATATGCTTTAAAATTTTCTGTTGTTTTTGGCCTCTTGGCATTTGCTTTACTTGATAGGGTTCTTTTAGGGTATGTAGGATTATTCAAAGATGAATCTCTAATTTGTCAAATCTACAGCTTGGTGGCGTACACTTTCTCTAACTAACCAGCAGCTGGCATCCACAAATCACCTATTCCCCTCAAGTCAGTTCTCCCCAACTTTGTCTTTGTGGTATGTGGGAGTCTGATTCTTGTGGGGTCCAATTGGTGCACCAAGTTTGGGTGTGTTGTTGGCGCTGTCCACCCTGAATGTGGGGCATGTGTCTGAGCGGTTAGGGAGAAAGGGCAGATTTAACAATCAAACCTCCCAGGTGTTCCTGGAGATTTAAGTCTGCTGCAAGAGTCTAAACCTTCATTTCAGTCTCACCACAGATTGTCTCTGCCACTGACCCACAAGTCTTTGGTATTGGCTTATGGCCCCTGGGATTTCCGAGTGGGTCCCTCTTCCAAGCCGTGCCCTTCTAGGGCCTCTGCTGAGGGACGGTTGTGCTACGTCACAAGTGCACGCCATCCCTCAAGGGAAGTTCTGGGCCACTGGGCCATGTAGGTGCGTTCCCAGCCTGTTGTAAGGGTGGCTGTATGGGGCATGCCAATTTCCCCCTTTTCGCACAGCTCCACCTTCCCAGCTCCGGGACAATTAGCTGTGGGTGCGCGAAAGGCTACTGTCCACGCCCAACACTGTGGTGTGTGTGTGTGCTACTGGAAACACCCTGTCACACTGGGTTTCTTGGCACAGCTCTGGGCTGTGGCCCTGGCGCCGGGCAGGAGCATTCCCAGCCCGCTGGGAAGATGGCTGCAAGAAGCATGTTTTTTTTCCCCTTTTGGCTAACCTCTGCCTTCCTCACTCTGAAACAATTAGCAGCAGGTATGCAAAAGGCTATCTTCCACGCCAGATACTGAGGCGCTCACACAGCCCGTTCCTGTCACGCTTCACTGTGCAGTTCTCACTGCTGTATGTGCAGCTGTTTTTGTTTTTTTTTAAAAAAAAGAACTAGTCCGCCTCCAAACGCAAACCCTCGGTTTCCCCACACTGCAGCATGGCTGCCGGACATTCAACGGCTCACTCACTCATTTCAGAATGCAGAATCCCAGTTTCACCAAATGCATGGTCCCTGTGGATTTAGCAGACCTTGTCCAGCTGGTGCATCGCTGGAACTGGTGTTCTGGGTCACTTTCTGGCTTTTATCTAGTATTTTTCACGGAGGTGTTTTTTTGCCCTGTCTCTCCTAGCCACCATCTTAGGTTCTGCATCTGGTGACTTTTTCCTAAATACTATACTTTTTATACAAATTAGCACACTGGTTAAGACCATGGACTTTGAGGTCAGATCAGTGGTGAAAAAGATGACACGCATTACATGGCATCAGGACCCATGGACTCTTACAGTCTGGAATACCTGTGCCAGGTAAGAGTTTGCCCATGATAGGTGTTTCAGCAAAAGTAAGAGTCATAAGAACCTTCCATGCAGCTACCATTGCTCCTGGCTCACAGCAAGGCATAAGCCAGGTCTTCAACTGCCCTGGATATCAGTGTCTAAAGGAGTGCCAACAGCAGTACATGCAGCAGTGAGGCATTGGCCTTCTATTTTCTGATAACCTCACTCTTACTGGCCCCAGACACAAACACCTGTCTTCCCTTCCTAGCTCTTTTCCACTCCTGTTCCAAAATGTTCTTCTCCCCCTGATAAAGGGGAGAAGGCCTCTTTCATTGCATATAAAGGTGCACATGTTAGACTTAGCAACTCATTTTCACCAATTATTCCACTGATTCAGTTGAATTCCATCATACCTAGACATGTGGCCTTGTGGAAGTTACTTAATCTCATTTAGCCTTAGAATACTCATCAGTAAAATGGAAATAATCTCTACCTATGGAATTGCTGTGGAAAATATTAAGATAATATTTACTTCAGAGTTCAGTTACCAGCACAAAGAGTACATTCAACAGATGGTAAGTTATTGTCTGTGTCTTTCTCTATAACAGAAATAACAAGTAGTTCATATAAGAAACTCAAATGAGAAATGGAATAAAGTATCAAAAATATTCTTCTACCTTGTCAGGATACTATTGTTGATGCTAACACTATGATTTACTTCAGGTTAGATAAAACTTTACAAGAAGCTTTACTTTCTTAGAAGAATATGCCAAAGTGAATAGAACTCATTGGGAGAAATATTTCCTTTTCACACATTCAGCCCATAGTTCTAATGAATCCTCATACCACTCTAAACAAGTTCTTCTTACAAGTGTTCTATCTTTTCAAATACATTCTACTATAGTTTATAGATAAATGCTTGGTATTTGAGACTTCAGGTAATTGTTCTAATGTTTCATTGTTCCTCCACTTCTACTACTGCTTCCACCCTCTCAGTAGCACTTCCAACCTCTTTGAAAAACAGATGACAATGATGAAAACCGATATTATAAAGGCAAAATTAAAAACATATTTGAGAAAAATTAATTCTCACTCGTTATTTTATAGGTGCTATTTGATTCAATTGCATAAAGTGAACTTTTAGCCCTGTGTCCATTACTAACATATGCTAACAACAAAAGGAAGCAATCTTTCAGAAACACCCAAAAACTAAAAGGAAAGAAAAAATGTATATAAGTATAGTAAGCAGAGAAAAAGGGACCATAATAAAGGAAAATATATATAAGGAGAATCATAATATTTGTAGTACAACTGAAAATTATTTCCACACAGTAAAATAAAACCAATCATTCATTTTCCCCTAAGAATAAAATATTTTAAATTCAAACTTTTTCTAGTACATTAACTACAACAGAATTCAGATGAATACCTATTATTAATCACTTCTTTGCATTATGAAGTTTTGCTCTCAAATGCTCATGCTGAAATCCTTCATTTAGGTGCCAAAGAAAACAAAAGGACCTAATATTTCATCATAAAGGAACTGGTCAGCCACTTATGAAAATCAGAGTTGCCACTTTCCTCACATTTCCTTTAGCAGCCCTCATCAGATCAGTCACCAACTCTTTCTCTTCCCACTGTTATTGCTTAGAATTCTAAGTAATCTAATTATTTTCAACCCCTAACCTCTTTCATCCACCTTTATCTTCTAAAGTTATTTTCTCAACCCCCCCCCCAAAAAAAACCAAAAAAACAAAAAGGCTCAGAGCATTTCTCTTAGCTCCTCACAAGTCTTAAATTGTTTACAGAATAAAACCCAAACTCTTTAATATAGCAGTAAAGGTTTTTCACAGTATGGCACTAAATAACAAGTCACAGGGTTTAAAAAAAAAGATATTCATTAACTGCCCACTATATTCCAGACACCAAACTTGGTAGTGGGCTGATAGTGTTGATAATGATGAACCCCTGTTCTCAATCCAGTTTACTGATGAAGGCAGATAAGTAAACCAAAAATTGTATTGCAGTAGAATGAGTACAAAAAGGTAACTAACCACAGGGTGCTAAAAGATCTAGATGATAAATCCTGAACCCATTTAGGGTTCTATCAGTCAAGGTTCTCCAGAGAAACAGAACGAACAGGATATACAAACATACACATATACATATTATATACATATACATCTTGTGTATGTGTGTGTGTGTGTGTATATATATATATATATAAAGAGATTTACTATAAAGAATAGACTCACACAATTGTGGGGGCTGGCAAGTCAGAATCAGTAGGGCAGGCTGGAGGCTGGAAATTCCCATGAGAGTGATGTTGAAAAAAATTTTTTTAACTTTATTTAACAAATAAAAAACACTTCCAAACCAATCAAAGAAAAGCAATGGGAAAAGCAACCTAAAATAATTTCATTCCTTCCAATATACTCCTACCATACCAAAAGAAAATTAATGAACCACAGTCACATCTGAGCATTCCCATATCACTAAGATCACCCTCAATATCTTGCTTGTTCTTATTAGATTATCATTCCCCTTCACTAGCTGCTGTCTATCTCTAAGTCCCCTATATTCTACAATATAAGACACATGTTACATTTTTCACACAGTTCACATTAGTGGTAAATACAATATCTCTCCTTTTGTTCTGGCTTATTTCAGTCAGCATTATGTCTTCAAGATTCATCCATGCTGTCATGTTTCACGACCTCGTTCCTTCTTACTGCTGCATAGTATCCCATCATGTGTATATACTACATTTTATTTATCCACTCATCTGATGAAGGACAATTTGGTTGTTTCCATCTCTTGGCAACTGTGAACAATGTTGCTATGAACATCAATGTACAAATATCTGTTCATGTCACTGCTTTCAGATCCTCTGGGTAAAAACCAAGAAGTGAAATTACTGGATCGTAGGTGTGCTGGTTTGGATGTATTATGTCCCCCAAAACGCCATTATCTTTGATGCAGACTTGTGTGGCCAGGAAACGTATTGGTGTTTGATTGGGATGGAGACTTTTGATTGGATGTTTCTGTGGAGATGTGATCACTCAGCTGTGGGTGGGATCTTTCATTGGACTGTTTCCATGGAGGCATGGCCCCACCCATTCAGCATGGGCCTTGATTAGTTCACTGAAGGCCTATATAAACTCAGACAGAAGGAGCGAGCTTGCTACAGCCAAGAGGGACACTTTGAAGAATGTACAGGAGCTGAGAAGAGAGGAGCTGCAGATGAGAGAGAGTTGCTCCAGAGAAGTTAAGAGAAGAAAAACACCCCAAAAGCAATTAAGAATGACATTTTTGAGGAACTGCAGCCTAGAGAGGAACGTCCTGGGAGAAAGCCATTTTGAAACCAGAACTATGGAACAGAAGCCAGCCATGTGCCTTTCTGGCTAATAGAGGTTTTCTGGACACCATTGGCCATCCTCCAGTGAAGGTACCCGATTCTTGATGACTTACCTTGGATACTTTATGGCTTTAAGACTGTAACTTTGTAACCAAATAAACCCCCTTTATAAAAGCCAATCCATTTCTGGTGTTTTGCATTCTGGGAGCACTAGTAAACTAGAACAGTAGGATAACTCAATATCTAGTTTCCTGAGGAACCACCAAACTGTCTTCCAGAGGCTGAACCATTATGCAGTCCCACAATCAATAAATAAGAGTTCCAATTTCTCCACATCCTCTCCAGCATTTGTAGTCCCATTTGTTTAAGCGCAGCCACTCTCATTGGTGCAAGATGATACCTCATGGTGATCCTGATTTGCATCTCCCTAACAGCTAGCGAACATGAACACGTTTTCATGTGCTTTTCTAGCCATTTGTAGTTCGTCCTCAGGGAAATGTCTTTCCATATCTTTTGCCCATTTTATAACTGGGCTGTTTGTACTATTGTCATTGTGTTGTAAGATTTCTTTATATATAGAAGATATCAGTCTCTTATCAGATACATGGTTTCCAAATATTCTCTCCCATTGAGTTGGCTGCCTCTTTACCTTTGTGACACATTTCCTCTGAGGTACAGAAGCTTTTAATTCTGAAGAGTTCCCATTTATCTATTTTTTTCTTTCATTGATTGTGCTTTGGATGGAAGGTCTAAGAAGCGACCTCCTAATACTAAGTCTTGAAGATGTTTCCTTACATTATCTTCTAGGAGTTTTATGCTACTGCCTCTTATATTGAGATATTTGATCCATGTTGAGTTAATTTTTGTATAGGGTGTGAGGTAGCAGTCCTCTTTCATTCTTTTGGATATAGATATCCAGTTCTCCCAGCCCCATTAGTTGAAGAGGCTGTTATGTCCCAGTTCAGTGAATTTTGGGGCCTTATCAAAAATCAGTTGACCATAAATCTAGGGGTCTATTTCTGAATTATCAATTCTATTCCATTGATCAAGATGTCTATCTTTGTGCCAATACCATGCTGTTTTGACTACTGTGACTTTATAGTAGGCTTCAAAGCCAGGCAGTGTAAGTCTTCTCACTTTGTTTTTCTTTTTTAGAATGTTTTTAGCAATTCAAGTCATCTTTCCCTTCCAAATAAATTTGATGACTAGCTTTTCCAAGTCTGCAAAGTACATTGTTGTCATTTTATGGGAATTGTATTGAATCTGTAGATTAGTTTGGATAGGATTGACATCTTAATGACATTTAGCTTTCCTTTCCATGAACACGGAATATCTCTCCACCTCTTTAGATCCCCTTTTATTTCTTTTAGTAGAGTTATATAATTTTATATAGAGACGTCTTTTACATCCTTGGTTAAGTATACTCCTAGGTACTTAATTTTTTTAGTTGCTATTGAAAATGGAATCTTTTTCTTGAGTGTCTCTTCAGTTATGTAATTTCTACTGTATAGAACATTACTGATTTGTGTGTATTAATCTTACATCCTGCCACTGCTGAATTTGTTTATTAGCTCAAATTGGTGTGTCGTTGATTTCTCAGGGTTTTCCAACTACAAGATCACATCATCTGCAAATAATGAGAGTTTTGCTTCTTCCTTTCCAATTTGGATGCCTTCTATTTCTTTGTCTTGTCAAATTGCTCTGGCTAGAACTTCTAGCACAATGTTGAATAATAGTGGTGACAGAGGGCATCCTTGTCTCATTCCTGATCTTAGAGGGAAGGCCTTCAGTCTCTCACCATTGAGTACTATGCTGGCTGTGGTTTTTTTATATATGCCCTTTATTATATTGGGAAGTTTCCTTCAATTCCTACCTTTTGAAGTGTTTTTATCAAAAAAGGATGCTGGATTTTGTTGAATGCTTTTTCAGCATCTATTGAGATGATCACTTGATTTTTCCCTTCTGATTTGTTAATGTGTTGTATTACACTGACTGATTTTCTTAAGTTGACCCGCCCTCGCATGCCTGGGATGAACCCCACTTGATCAGGGTGTATTCTTTTTTTTAACGTGTCTTTGAATTTGATTTGCAAGTATTTTGCAAGTATTTTCTTGAGAATTTTTGCATCTGTATTCATGAGGGGGATTGGCCTGTAGTTTTCCTTTCTTGTAGCATCTTTACTTGGTTTTGGTATTAGAATGATGCTGACTTCATAAAATGAGTTAGGTAGTGTTCCATTTTCTTCAAGTTTTTGAAAGAGTTAAAGTAGGAATGGTGTTGGTTCCTTTTGGAAAATTTGGTAGAATTCCCCAGTGAAGCCATCTGGTCCTGGGGTTTTAATAACTGATTGGATCTCTTTACTTGAGATTTGTTTGTTGAGGTCTTCTATTTTCCTTTGGTCAGTCAGGATTATTTGCATGTTTCAAAGAAATTATCCATTTCTTCTAAATTATCTTGTATGTTGGCATAGAATTGTTCATAGCATCCTCTTATGATTTTTTTTTTTTTATTTCTTCAGGATCCGTAGTAATATCCCCCCTCTCATTTATTATTTTATTCATTTGGGTCTTCTCTCTTTTTCACTTTGTCAGTATAGCCAAGGGTTTCTCAATCTTGTTGATCTTCTCAAAGAACCAATTTTTGGTTTTATTTATTTCCTCTATTGTTTTTTGTTGTTGTTGTTGTTGTTTTCCATATCATTTACTTCTGCTTTAATCCTTGTTATTTTTTTTTCCTTCTAGTTGCTTTAGGATTAGTTTGTTGATCATTTTCTTGCTTTTTCAGTTGTTCCATTAGTTCTCTGATTTTAGCTCATTCTTCCTTTATAATGTATGCATTTAGAAGTATAAATTTCCCCCTCAATACCACCTATGCTGTATCCCATAACTTTTGGTATGTTCTGTTGTCATTTTTTCGTCTCTAGATATTTGGCAATTTCTCTTGCAATTTCTTCTTTGACCCAGTGATTGTTTAGGAATGTGTTGTTTAACCTCCTGATATTTGTGAGTGTTCTGGATCTTTGATAGTTATTAACTTCTAGTTGCAATCCATTGTGGTCAGAGAATGTGTTTTGAGTGATTTCAATCTTTTTATATTTATTGAGGCTTGCCTTTTGCCTAAGCCTATGATTTATCCTGGAGAAAGTTCCATGAGCACTAGAGAAGCATGTATGTCCTGGTAATTTGGGATGTAATGTTCTACATATGTCTGTTAGGTCTAATTCATGTATCACATTGTTTAGGTTCTCAATTTCCTTATTGTTCTTCTGTCTGGATGATCTATCTATAGGAGAAAGTGACACATTGAAGTCTCCCACAATTATTGTGGAAACATCTATTGCTTCCTTCAGTTTTGCCAATGTTTGCTCATGTACTTTGGAGCACCTTGATTGCGTGCATAAACATTTATGATTGTTATTTCTTCTTAGTGAATTGTCCTTTTGATTAGTATATAGTGTCCTTCTTTGCCTCTTATAACATCCTTGGATTTAAAGTCTATTTTATCGGAAATTAGTATTGCTACCCCTGCTTTCTTTTGGCTGTAGCTTGCATGGAATTATTTTTTCCATCATCTCACTTTCAATTTCTTTGTGTCACTAGGTCTAAGATGAGTCTCTTGTAAACAACATATTGATGGTTCATATTTTTTAATCAATTCTGCCAATCTATATCTTTTAATTGGGGAGTTTAATCCATTCACATTCAATATTATTACTTTGAAGACAGTTCTTGAATCAGATTTTGTAAAATCTATTTTTTCCTTCTCTTTTATTTCCTTTAAGGTACCCTTACTAAGACTCTTCTGTTCTGTACCATTCTCCAGACCTCTCTCCCCTTTCTTTTTTTCTTAGCCAGTAGAGCTTCCCTTAGCAGTTCTTTAGGGCAGATCTCTTGTTAACAAATTCTCTCAATCTTTGTCTGTGAAAATAAGCTCTCCTTCCATTTTAAAGGAGAACTTTCCTGGATAGAGAATTCTTGGCTGGCAATTTTTCTCTTTCAGAATTTTAGATATGTCATACCACTAGCCTCCATGGTGCCCAATGATTAGTTAGTACTCAATCTTATGTTGTTTTCCTTGTATGTAATGAATTGCTTCTCTCTTCCTGCTTTCAGAACTTTCTC
This sequence comes from Choloepus didactylus, assembly GCF_015220235.1. NCBI lineage: Eukaryota > Metazoa > Chordata > Mammalia > Pilosa > Megalonychidae > Choloepus > Choloepus didactylus. Next base: position 80,843,531 of record NC_051307.1, read on the forward strand.
CTTTTCAGCATTTGACTATGTGATCAGAATATGCATCAGAGTGGGTTTATTTGGATTTATTCTATTTGGAGTTTGTTGGGCATCTTTGTTTTGCATATTTATGTCTTTAGATGGGTTGGGAAATTTTCCCCAACTTTGTCTTCAAATACTCTTCCTAGCCCTTTACTCTTCTCTTTCCCTTCTGGGACACCAGTGATTCTTATAATTGTGTGTTTCATACTGTCCATCATTTCCTTGAGATCCATTTCAAATTTTTCGATTTTTTTCACCATTTGTTCTTTTGTGCTTTCACCTTCCATCATCCTATCCTCGAATTCGCTAATGTGTTCCTCTACCTCTTCAAATCTGGTGTTATATGTCTTAAGAATATTTTTTATTTGATCAACAGAATCTTCTATTTCCATAAGATCTGCTATTTTTTTTTTTTTTAACTCGTGAAAAATCTTCTTTATGCTCTTCTAGGGAATTCTTTATGTCCTTTATATTCTGAGCCATAATATTGATGTTTGTGAGCACTTCTTTGATTAATTGCTCCAAGTTCTGTGTCTCCTCTGGCTTTTTCATTTAGACATTTGGGTTATCCATATCTTCTGGTTTCTTCATATGCTTTGTAATTTTCAGTTGTTTTGGGCCTCTTGACATTTCCTTATCTTGATAGGGTTCTTTTAGAAACTGCAGTATTATTTAAACATTTATCTATAATTCGACAGAGCTACAACTTGGTGGTGTGCACTTTACTGACCTACCATCAGATGGTGCTCCTGAGCCACCCTTTACCCTTAAGCTGGTTCTCCTCAACTTCATTTATGTACTCAGTGGGGGTCCAAACCTTGTGGAGGTCCAATCAGTGCACCAATTTTCTATGTGCACTGGGACTGTCAGTCCTGTGGGTGGGGGAGTGTGCCCTGTGCAGTCTGGCAGGAAGTCCACTCCAGGAGCCAGTAACAAATAGGCCAGTGTTACCAAACAAGTGGACAAAATAACCTAGCCAGCTGACACATAAAATTAATCATCACAAGGGAAAAATAAAAGCAATATGCTTAGTCTTACACTTCTACAAATGATGCAGTAATAAAAATAGGATTTGCCCTCTACCTTACACAAGTAAAATCCTGGACAAAATAAAAGTTTATAGACACTGGACAACAGGCAGCACAGGACAGCAATATCTGAGAAAAGGGAAATGAATTGAGTTATATAATTGCTGTAGCTTACTGGCTGGTTTGAAGCTATTATGTACCCCAGAAAAGGCCATATTCTTTTAATCCATTTTTGTGGGTGCAGACTTATTGAAGGTGGGACGTTTTGGTTAGGTTGTTCCAACTGAGATGTGACCCAACCCATTCAAGGTGGGTCTTAAACCTTTATTGGAGTTCTTCAGGGGAGGATAAAAGGCAGAGACATTTGAAGAGAGTTTAGAGAGAAAAACATCCTCAAGATGCTAAGAGAGAACCCACAGACACTTAGAGAGAAAGCCACTGGAATCAGAAGCTGAAAGTGACAGAGGAACCTTGGAACGAAGGACCAGCAAATACAGGCCATGTATCTTGCTATCTGACAGAGGAATCCCCATTGTTTACAGTGGGAATCCCCAATGTAGAGGCCAATCCATTTCTGGTATATTGCATTTTGGCAGCTTTAGCAAACCAAAACACTTAACTGCCTGAAGAGTTACCAGATAGCAACTCAGGGAGATGGAACTCAAACAGGGCCTGCCTTACACAAGACTAGGCTGCTAATAAAGAGTGGAGCTGGGCTTCAGATCTGAACCTTTTTTACCACAATATCGCCACATCATTTTACCTCCAATCCACCTTAAATCTTTGCTTAAACCATTCTCTCAGCTTAGAATAGTCACCTGACCTCTACCCTCTCTTCTTTCTCACTCTATAGAAATCATGCTTAAAGGTTCAGTTTAAACATTACTTCATCCAATAAACTTTCTCTGGTCCTATAGCCCTTAGCTCAATAAAAATTAATATTATTGTCTACTATATCACCAGAATACTTTGTTTTCATTGATATTATGGCATTAATTTTATTCTGCTTTATCTAAAGAAAATATCAATGTTAGCCAATATTTATTGAGAGCTTACTATTTTATTGCTCTAAAAGGCTGTACATGCACTAAATCTTTTAATCTTCAGGGCAACCTTATACAATAGGTAACATTTTTAGCTTCATTTTGTATTAAAAAAAAACAGAGACACAGACAGGCTAAATTATTTGCCTAAAGGCACACGACTAGAAAGTGCCAGAGTAGGGATTCAAACCAGATAACCTGGTTCCAAAGTCCAAGCACTTAACCTAGTTGTCTCCCTGTCTAACCTTTCTACTAGACTTCATGAATAGAGATACTACATCTTACTAATCTTGCTATTTGTATATTTCACACTACCCAGAAAAAAATTTTATATTGATGGATACTCTTTGTTGTTTTCCATATAAATGAATGAGCAAAGGAACAATATGAGGCATGGAGGAGTAAATATACTGAGTGCTAAACCAGAATTCTGGTAAATCCTAATCCATAGACATCATTTACCTTCAGTGCTTTGAAAGAAGTTACTCTTCACTCTCAAGTTCCTCAGAAATTTCATCCACAAGCAACTAAAACTTTTACATGCTCCATTTATTGAGTCTTATTTCAACCTCAACTAAATTAAATATTGGCATATTATAGATCTATTATTTTATGTCTATTTTTAATGACCATCATGAGACATATTTCATACTTTTATTCTAAGCATAGAACAATACTATTAATAAGACTAAATATAGGTGGAAAATATGTATATGGAGGTGGGAGTAGAGAACCAACAAAGATAATAAAATAACAATGAAAACAACTTACATTTATAGTACTTACAATGAGTAAGAAAACTTACTAAGTATTTTAAGTGCATTATCTTATTTAATCCTCATAGATATCATTAGGTAGTAATAAAATGAGCCCTGAAATTCTGAAATTCTCATTTTTTAACAATATTTTCAGTCAAAAGACTTAAAAGAATATTTCTGAAAAGTTATTATCCATTTGCTTAATTTAGAGCAGAAACTTAAGTTACTGAATTACTACACTGGACTATATTTTTATCAATTATTGTTTTTTTACCAACTTTATCAAAAGTTAGAATCCTCACTTGCAAGCTATAAGCACTATTATCCTGCTTACATCAATACCATCATGAGTTCATTTATGTTCAATATTTATTTCCACATGAACGCCTTCACAAGTTAGTGTAGTGTTTATTAAGAAAACGTAGCAAAGGTGCCCAATTCGGGAGGTAGGACACAACAGTTTCAGGGCTTTATATTAAATGCTCACATACCACTTACGTAGTTAACGAATGCTAGAATCAATGCACTCCATGAATTACTCTGAATAATCACTCTAAGTGATGAAGAAGTTCCAAGCACTGTACTTGAACAGACATTCAAACCCACCTCATGCTGCCATAAAGAGTAAGACAAATTTTGCTATAAAATTAATATACAAAAATCAATAGCCTTCCTATACAGGACAAAAAAAAAATAATGGAAGAGAAGATTCTGTTTAGACTACTAAATATACAAGAAAGTATATAAGCAGCTAAATAAATAAAAGTTACCAAGGGGTAAACTTAATAAGAAATATTTAAAATTTTTACAAGGAAAACTATACATTTTTGAAAGACACAAAATGGAAAGACAAAGCATGTTCTTGGATAAGAAGACTCAACATCATAAAGATATTAAATGTTCCTATGTCAATTCATTAATTGATCATAATTCCAATAAAATTGTAACCAGGATTTTTTGTTTTTGTTTTTTTTACAAAAAAAGTTTATTTGGAACAAAAAAGAAAAGCCAGAAAAACCCTGAAAATACTGAAATTGTTGGGGGGGTGGGGCTGACAATTCAGATAGTAAAACATTTTACACAGCTTCTAAAATTAAAGCAGTGTGATAATAGTATATGCATAGAAAAACCAATGGCACAGAACAGAAAATCCATAAATATATCCAATTGCATAGGGAAATTTGTTATAGGAAACCATGCAAGTACTGGAATAAAAAAGAATTCCTTTACAACCTGAGAGTGGGAAAAATTTTTCCTAATTACACCTCAATGTCATAAGACCCAACAAAGTCAAGTAGCCAATATCAAAGCCAAATACCTCTTTGGGGCAGATAATCATCACTCTCATGAATTCTACAGAAAACAAAATCCAATATATCACTAGGAATCACAGAAATTGCCAAACTGTTTGGCAGAACAAACTCTGACACCTTCTCTTTCTTCATCATCATTTTTAAACCCCAGAAGAAAGTTCTTTCTAATAGAACCACAACCTAGGAGAGTCTAAACCACGTCTGTAGGATTTAGTCGCAAACAAACTACAATTGCCCACAACCCAACTCATATTCAAGAATTCTTCTCGCATTTCAGTTTACTTTTCAAACAGTATAACAATTTTTAAACTTCTTAATCCACTATTTATATTTTTAAAATACATATGTGACTTCTATTTGCCACAGGGCCCTTAACAGATATTTATATGTACCCTATAATTTAAAAATAATAATAATGCAAATTATGCCAAAGCTCTGTAAATAATATTTTCAAAAAATTTCCTGGTAGTAGGACCCCTGGTGCCCAGCTGGATTTAAGCCAATCTATAGTGTAACTGGTTACTGCATATCATTTGAGTCCATGATGAGACAGCGTCTTTGCTTACCTTGAAATATTTTACTTAACCAAAAAAACAAAGGATGTCAAGCCTCTTAAATTTGTAAAGATCATGTTCAGAATGAAAAATCTTGGTTGCTTTATATTTTTTCAAATAAACATTCCAAGAAACATGATACAGATTCTTTGGGCACCAAATACACCTTTACAGACTGGCAAAAATGTATATCAGAGACAATAGTTACAGTGTCTGATTAGAGTCTCTGGAACACATAGATAACATCTACATTTAAAAAAAATGACTACTGTCTCTACAAGTAGCTTATGAAAAAGCTCTCTAATAAACAACATAAAAATGGAACATTGGCAAAAGACATGATCACAGCCTAGCTGTACACTAATATTGCCTTGCAAATGAAAACCTGCACTGTTCCTTATGATCAGGGTTTCACCCATTTATTTGGTTAATCATTCAAATGGCTAAACAGACCTCTAATTTGAAAATAAAAACCAATTGATGCAATCACAAACAAGTTCTAAAATTGCGGTTTATAAAAATTGAAATCTTGTTCTAAGCCAAAACACACACACAGTTACCTTTTCCTAATCAGAGCATTCATTTCTCCTCATTATGATCTCACAAGCACATTAAAATCTTATTAACATTAATTACTTCTGAGCGTCTATGCATGAGCAGTGACAGTCGTGAGCGTGCGCGTGTCTGGATCATATCTACATTTATATACCTTGCTGCACTTTGCTTATAAAACATGTGAAAATATTTCTGCTAACACCAATTAGCTAATTTCACACACACACAGATAGTAAACTGCTGTCTCACTGCACAGCCTATCAGAGATTAGTAAACATATGGACAAACGGACGGAAAAGAAAGCAGAACACCTATTGAATGTGACAGCTAAAATGCCTTAAACTAAAGCCTTCATTCTTGAGGTGAAAATAAGTTGAAAGAACAAAATAACAAAAAATAAAAAATAATTAAAAATTTAGAAGCCAGGGATTCTATTTTCTACACAGATGGGTTCAATGATAGAGTGATAGAGACAAAGAAAAACTGGCAGGCAAAGAACAGCAAACACAGGAAAGACAGTTAACAAGAGAGACAGAGATGAAAATGTCCTTACATGTATTCATGTGAGCATATACACACACACACACATCCACTCCACATAAATATACTCACATTATAATTTGAACCAAAACAATAAAAACTTTACTCTGACCGTAAAGTATGAATAACAGCACACCACACCTCAAAATCAAACAGGTCTATCTTAACAAGCAAATAAAATTCCTGCTCAGACCAAATGATTTACACTATTTATACCAGGAGCATTATACATAGGAGCCATTCAAGCCTACACCAGAAACTCAGTGTAAATGCAGAAACCTAGGTAGTTATAGCCACAAAACTACACAGAATCTTTATCTTCACTTCACTTTCCCCATCTCTCAGTATTCAACTATTTTACCATTCATGCATACCCTACATCAAATTATGTCCTTTTTCCCCCATCATCTATCCTTTAGTAGGAATATTCATAAACAATGAGCCACTGGTTGTTTCATCCACATTTTCTCATTCGATCCATGTACCTATCTTCTCTCCACAACCTACAGTTTATACTAAATCCACAGTCCTATGAAATACCACTGTATCATTATCTCCATATTGTATCCTGAGTTTTTCTGCCATCTTTAATTTCTTCATTGCCAGTGACCACTATTTCAACACTACATCTTTTTACCAAAGAAAATATTACAAAATTCCTTATGAAAAACACTGGACATAGCCAAAAAAGATTCTATTTTTAGTTCCATAATGACTTTTCAGTGAGTAAAACATTTAACCTCACCAGATCACAATACCATGGTTTGTAGAAAAAAAGGAATAATAAAACATAATCCTAAGAGTATTTTAGCAATTGATTATTTTCATTAAATGATTTTAGAATATTTGACTAAGAATGAATTATAGAGACAATATAAAACCCTCATTCATCCAGCACAATTAATTCTGAAGCTAATTAAGTAGTTATTCATTCTATAATGCCAAGACTACCTACTATACAGTAGCTCATTGGCCTAGAGCATGGGAGTCAATGACCCACAGCAATACAGGTGTGCACCCATAGGCGTGCCATGTAACAGATGTCCAAGTGCTCTCTCTATGGAGTGTAGTACATGTTAGAGAAGAAATGGTAGGAAGCAAAGACTTTTTAACATGTATGAAATAGTATTTAATATATATTAATATAAAATTTAAATGTTAACCAAGAATATATTGAATTTTACTTTAATTTAGTATTATTAAATATGCTCAGAACTGGATAAAACTTAGTGGACACTTTCTGGAGAAAACTAATATGATAACAATCATTGTTAGGAAATGAAGTGTTAAAAGTTGTTAAAAAATTAACTAGAGGATAATAAAATAAGGCTAAATACAATTAAACTGTATTTAAAGACGAGCAATGCATGTCAAGTAGTTATCAACTTATTATAACAATTTTAAATAAAACTGAAGTTACCATCCTTACAACATTTACATAGACTTTATATAGGTAAACGGCAGTTCTTACAGTACTATTTACTACTCACAAATATTCTGCCTTACCGGATTTATCAAACAGAATGAAGTGTGCTCTTTAAAAAAAAAAAAAAAACAAAACCCTACAGAACTAAGAAAATAAAAATTTGAAAACAATCAGTGGTTGTCTGTCATAACACAATAGCACTCTATGCTTTAAAAATATATTCATCTTAATCAGTAAACACAAATATTTATTTATAGGTCACTAATAGCTTAACAGAATCTGGGAACCGAAAATTAAAGTGTTAGCAACCACGGCCAAATGAAGAGCTATGTGAATTTTTTTTTAAATCTCTAAACTTACAGATCAGTGGGGAAATGTAGAATTTATCAAAAAATCAATTTGCATTGACATTTTCAAGAATATATGCATTAAGGTAGACCCCTTATAATCAGAGAAGTATGGAAAAGGAGAAGTTGGCAAAGAATAATATAGGATAAGTATCAAAAGAACTGCAATGTCATATTATCAGCCTGTTATCTGCAGACATCTTTCCAACTATCCATTGATATATGACCATGGTAGAACTGGCAAAAAGCGCAAAAATGGGTTGAGACTTAAAACCCTCCTTCCCTCTTACAAATACCACATCACAAACCGCAAAGATTAGGTAGCCAAATTTCAATATAAAGGTGCACTTAGCACCTGAACCAGATTTAAGAATCATGGTCTTTGTTTTCCAATAAAGGCTAATAAGCTGAGGTTTTCTTAACTCTTTCCTGTATTTGTTTTTGTTTTTTTTTTTTAGCTTCTCAAGGAATGCTGAAATTGGAGACTACGTATGAAAAAGATAGTTTATCATTTCCAAAAAAGATATTCATCCAGATTGCCCTTCAATCCGTGAAATCTGAGATGCCTAAGGAATCTTCTTTGTGAAAGCCTCACAAATATATCCAAAGATGGTGAGTCCCATATGGCTCTGATAAATGAAACCCGTTATTGTGAATTTCAAGCTCTTCTTTAAAACAAAACACCATTGGGTGAATTTGGTACTCATAAAATAAAGCACTAATTGCGCGGCCTAACAGCACTATGAATCCTCTCCCTAGCAGACATTTTAAGTTGTGCCAAATTGGTTTTGGGATGTGAACAAATATCCTGGAGCCAGACTCTTTCACATGCACACACCATTCCCTGGAAGTAAGTTGGACACTCTTGGAAACTGCATTAACTCTTTCAGGCCACCAGGAAACCTAAGTCTCACAAAAAGCAAGGCCTATTTTAAGATGAAAACAAGTCTTTTGGTCTAAAGTTAAACCCCATAAAAGGTAAAATAGCAAAAACTGATTTTTGGCTAGCTCGGCACTAAAGTATCCATAGATATTAGAAAGCCCCCATACCCCAATGGATGCTTATTCAAACGTATCCTAGAAATCTTTTTCCTCTTTTCCTATATGTGCATAATTTCCAAGACATTAATAAGAGTTGTGTGCATTCAAGAGAACAGAATTCATTTTAAGCTTAATATACCACATTTGCCTCAGGCAGAGTGATAAGAAACTTTTGTTTCTTTGGTAACCACTTTCACCTTATTATAGCAGGAAACTTCTTGAGTTTTTGTTTCACCACATAAAATATAATTTCCATATTAGGATTTTTAGATGGTGTTTCCATCCCTGGTTCAGAAATATGCCTATAAACCTGGAGCTGCAAATTCAAATGGCATTTAATCTAATCTCATGTCCCTCCCACTCAGATTTAGGTTTCAAAAATAAAAACACTTCTTAAAAGCACATAAATATTAGAAAAACATATAACTACCAGCTTCCTTTATTTTTCAGTCTAATTTCTCCAGAAGCAAGGGAGTTTCTTGGGAACAAGTTGTTAATTTTCAGGGAATTTTAACTAAGCATTTCATTTGCAGTATATTGAAAACACAGTATTTTCCCCTTTAGCTCACTCCCAAGATTACTCAAACTCCACTAACTGTAATATTACACTTCTAGGTCACTGTCATTCTACGGCAGTCACTCTCCTCTTTTATCCTAACTGCTTGATAAAAATATAGATAAAATGAAAATTTATATTTTGGGTAGAAAACAACTGTCTGTGAAAGTTATTTTTTAACCACTTCTAGTTTATGCCTTCTGCAATATATTTCTTGGAGAACCATATTTAATTTCCTGCCAATTGGTATGAATTTAAGAGTATTACCAGAAGCCCATGTTCCATTTCTAACAAAGCCTTATATTCTAAAAATTAGCCTGTGTGTGCTCCTGCCATTGACTCTATAACTAAGATATAAAAAACCACCACCACCATCTAATCAGCAGGCTCTAATAGGAAACCAGCTGCTATTTGCAGGTATATAGGACACATTTAGTGAATCAAAATGTGTATCTGCTTCTAACCACAATTAATTAAAACTGCAATTCTCAGATTAGAAACCAAGGCTGCATATGTCCCAATATGAAGGACAGACACCTGATTTTCATTGGGGTTTTGGCGCTCTGAATCGGTTAGTGCACCAGGGCCTGCTCATACCATGCCTGATATGATGGCATCCATTTTAAGCCCTGCTGCACATTCATTTAGTCAGTTGATGGTAACCAAATAAAACTTACATTCCAGTTGAGCTTGTTTGGTATCCACAACCTTATTAATGGCCTTAAGTGGTAAACAATAACACTTAATAGATAACAGCAAAGAACTTTTAACTATTTTTTAAAGCAAATGTTTATTATATCAGTGTGAAATTGACTCACAACTTTGGCAGGCTAATACCAGAACCTAGAAGCAATTTTTCCACAGGGTCCAACCAGAGGGTATATTTAAGACACTTTAAAACCCCTTTTGGAAGACTAAAAGGCTGATTCATATTACTACCATGGTCCCTTTTCCACCCTAAATCTATATAATGACATGAATTCAGGAGAAAAAGTAACAAAACTTAGCTTATGTTCATTTCAAAACCCTCCGATCAACTATAACTAGGACTTAAAAAAAAAAAAAAAAAAAAGAAAAACAGCGGCTTATCTTTAAATAGGCATTCATCACGTTTTTCATGTTTAGAGTTCTGCCATGAGCTCAGAAGCAATTTATTTAAAACCACTTTTTTTCCTGATTTCATGTTCATTACTTACACAATCCAAATAAAATAGAGGTAGAAGGCTTAACATGATTACTTGCACACTGTACTTACCACTCAGCTGGTTCTAAATGGCCTGAACAGTCAAAAGATATATGCTCAACCAGCTTCGAAATCTGCAACTATCAGCAATATGATTTTTCAGATGCTAAGAGACGGTATCAAAAATTTAAAAGTCAGGAAATAAAGAGAGTAGGGATATTAAAGGAACATTATGATCAGTGGAGAAACCAAACTGACCAATTTATCTGTTGAAGCAATGAGTAAACTAGTTCCCATACCAGTACCAACACTGGAAACTGCTGTGTGACTTTAGAAACTTTATTTTACCTATACACTGCTATTTCTTAATCTGTAAAACAGGGGTAATAGTTTCAGACATCAACTGCTTTCTGCATCCCTACACTGGCTAGGGTCTTTAAAATTATTTCCCTGAGCCAAAACCTCACCCACATGCCATCAGATATTTTCCCTCCTTTCCTGTCTCCTTTGCCTCTGCAGGGAAATAAAATTAGCAGTCAAAGTTAAACATGCCCAGTGGGCAAGGCAGCTTTTAGTTTAAGGAAAGGAATTGAGTAAGTTGTATTAAAGTGTTTAATTGGCCCCAAAAGGTTCATTGTTGGGATACCACCTCCCACAAATAGGCTCCACTGGAATTTTTCTCAGGAAAATGGAGAACTGTTTTACGATAGGCATGCCCTTTAAGCTGGTCAAAAACCAAAATAAATTTAGGATACTCAAAAACGCACTACAGGATTTTCCCTGTGGAATCTGAACAAATCACTGAACAAATTTATGCTCTGTTGCTAAATAAGATTTTCTACAAAATCTTGTTTTAATTTCTACATCTGAAAAAAGGAATACAGATAACCTTCCCTTTATATTCTCATCCTTCTCCCTTTGCAGTAGCATTCATTTGTTTGATAGCTTTCAAAAATAGCTTTCTAAAAGCTATATAGCAAGAGGGTAGGAAAAGACTACCCTCAGAGAAGAAAGTTGAGCTAGAACCCAAATTTGCAATCAACCTGAAAGTCTACTAAAGACAACACTATATTCCCCTGGTTAGTGAATTCTGTGGTCCTTATTTAAATGTAACTTTTAATATTTAATTATATAGGCATTAAGAATAACCCCAATCTGTATCTATATTAATAAAATTATGGTTGTTTTAACATCTGAATGACACATTTCAGAGTTCCTTTAAATTGTAAATACCCCTATTGTATTTAAAATATTATTACATCTATAAAAAGTATAAAAATTATATTTTTTACACTTTATCTAAAGGATAAATGAGAAATTGTATTAATTTGTACACTACACTGTGTACTTAAGCTGCCAATTTATACTATGAGTCATATTTTATTAAAACAAGAGCACCAGCAATGCTTAGGAGTGAATTTCTTAATTTTACGGAACATTGATGCACTGATTCTACTAACACTTTCATTAGATTTTAAATGTTAATTAATTATTTTAAGACCCATAACAGTGCCTATGTCATGAAATCATTGTGTTTCATGGTATATCATAATAGAAAAAATTGAAATTTTTATTGACACAATTTGTCCCCATCCAAGAGTTTCAACTCTCAAATAAAAATACAAACAAAAGATTACTCACTTTAACTGTTTTCCCTAAAGAATTATGCATTGTTAACTGCAAACTTTACAAGACTTAAGAAAAAAATCACTGGATTGATTTAAGAGAAGCAAAGTGTTTTTTTCAAAACAAAGGAAATGAAATTAAATCATACAAAGTTTAATTAGCATTTAGTGACTAGTGCCCAGCAAATGGAGGAACAGCCTGATTCTGTAGGTAAACTGTAAAGCAGAGTCAGAAATTGTATATACTGGTAGTTAAGAGCACTAACTTTACTATCTACCAGAGTTCAATCCTAGTTCTGCCACTTACTAGATCTGCATTCTTGTATAAGTCGCTTAAACATAGTAACTAGTTTAAGAAATACCTCATAGCAAAAGTGTGGGGGTTAAGAGATCCTATAGGAAAAGTTCTTTAACAGTTCAAAAATTATAATTACAATTTAGATCTCTTTGGATTTTTCAGAAGACTTGAATTCTACCTCCAGCTAAAAATTCTCAAAGGAATATAAGAAAAAAATTTCAGTTTATTTTACACGGTGTAAGCAATAATTATTATATCAGCAATGCACTTTGTGGTCCTCAAAGTTTGACATCGTCATTTAACATAATGGGAACCTGGCAAAAACTTTTTGAATGATGAAAAAAATAATATGATACAATAGAAGGGACCACAGCCTCTGAATCCTGGCTTTGATACTTGACAGCTGTGTGAACTTGGCAATTTACTCTATGAGTTTCAGTTTTTTCATCTGTAACAAGGACAGAAAATCAGGGTATGTGAGAGAGTTGTTGTAAAGATTAAATGAAGCAGTTTATGTGAAAGGTAGTAATTTCTCCCTTCTGTAATTTTGGGGTTATATGCCAGGAGGGTAATGTTTACTTCTCAAACTTAAATTTTTCTTACATACCAGTATCGACTTTGACCCTTGATGTAAACTGAGATTATGTTTCATTAAGGAATAATGTGAGAGATGAGGATGAATTCAGCTGCAGCAGAAAATGTATTTTAGCAATATACCCTAGACACAAGAACAGTGATTGGCAAACCTTGCAATATATCAGAATCTATGAAGGAGTTTTTGTAAAATACAGACGCTTGAATACCAATCTAGAAATTCTGATTTAGGATATCTGGAAGCAGAACCCAGAAATCTGTGTCTTTAAAAAGCACCCAAGAGATTATGATGCCAAATAGTCAACTAAAGTAGTATTTTCTATTTTTGAAGTTAGTGGACCAAGCAATTACCTAAGTTCCATCTTAGACCTATCAAGTATGGAGCTCAGAAATTTGACTTTTAACAAACACCCTAGGTAACTCTACACTAAAGTTTAAGGACCACTGGGCTGAAGCAACAGCAAGATGGAAGAGTGAGATGCTTCAAGGCCCTGTGCCCTCACAGCAGCTTTGAACAACCAGCAAGAACTGGCAGAAACATCTTTGTCAAAGCTCCAGAAAACAGTTAAAGAACTGTAGTACCTGACAAATTGCCAAATCAAGAAAAAGGCTACTTAAAAGTGGTAGTATCTCCTGGCACCCTGGCTGGCCCCACTCTCACCCCTCGCTGGCTCTGCATAGAGCTGTCCCATGATCCCAGTGTAGATTCCTGGTCTCGATTCCTGAGAACTGTGAGGAAACTGTTTCCTAGTGAAGAGGGGACATTCAGAACCATGTAAATGAGTGAAATCCTGGAGCCACTGTGCCAATGCCCAAGACAAGACTCTTGCACAAAAAGGATCAGGGAGGCCCTAAAGTTTGGTCTGGAGCTATTCTCTAAACTGATTATATGGATAAACCCTGAAGAAGAGCACTCACACAGTTCAGTCTGCAAATACTGGGAAAGGTGTTTCTTTTTTCCCTTTTTTTTTTTTTTTGTTGTTAGCTCCTGGCAATCAAGGAAATCTCTATCACAATACTAGCTGGATACAAGCTTAAAAAACAGATGTTTCAGAATCTAAATTCCAATGATAACACTTTAAAATATCAAAATGTTCAGATTTCAACAAAAAGTCACAAAACATGCAAAGAAACAGGAAACAATGGTCCAGATAAAGGAGAAAATTAAATCATTAGAGACCATCAATGGGGAGGACTAGGCCTGGGACATACAAGCCAAATACTTTAAAAAATTGGTCCTAAATATGCTCAAAGAGCTAAAAGAAAAAATGAACAAAGAACTAAAGGAAATCAGGAAAAAGATAGATGAACACAAAGAGAATATCAATAGAAAGATGGAAATTATGAAAAGAAACCAAACAGAGAAGATGATCATAGTAACAGATACTAAAAATTCCCTAAGGGGGTCCAACAGAAGATTGGAGCTAGAAGAAGAATCAGAGAACTTGAAGATAAGACAATTGAAATAATTCAGTCTGAAGAGCAGAAAGATGAAAGAATGAAGTAAAGTGAACAGAGTCTGAGGAACCTTTGGGACATCATCAAGCATACTTAATATATGCATTGTGGGAGACCCAGAAGGAGAAGAGAGAACAGAGCAGAGAGACTATTCAAGGAAATAATGGTTGAAAATTTCCCAAATTTAGTGAGAATCATGAATATACACATCCATGTTGCTCAATGAACTCCAAAAAGCATAAACCCAAATAGACCCACATTGCAGTATATTATAATCAGACTGGCAAATGCCAAAGATGGAGAATTCTGAAAGCAACAAGAGAGAAGCAACATGTCACATACAAGAGAACCTCAATAAGAGATTAAGTGTCGATTTCTCATAGGAAACCATGGAGGCAAGAAGACAGTGGGATTATATAAATAAAAGTGCTGGAAGCAAATTTGCCAGCCAAGAATTCTATATCTGGCAAAACTGTCTTTCAAAAATAAGGGAAAGTAAGACATTCCCAGATGATCAAAAGCTGAAGGAATTCATTATCACTAGATCAGCCCTACAAGAGACGCTAAAGAGAGTACTACAAGTTGACAGGAAAAGACAATAAATTGAAGCCCCATGAAGAAATAAAGATCTTTAGTGAAGGTAATGACAGCAGTAAATATAAATGTCACTACTATTGTACTTATGGTTTATAACTCTACTTTTTACTTCCTACAGGACCTAAAAGACAAATGCATAAAATATAATGAGAAATCAGTGGTTTCAGACTCATAATGTAAAAACATATAATTTGTGACAAGAATTTCATAAAGGTGGGCAGGGGCAGAGGGGTATGGGAACATAGTTTGTGTGTTATATTGAAGTTAAGTTGGTATCAAAGCAACTGAGATTGTTATAGATTTAGGATACTAAATTTAAGACCCACGGTAAGTACAAAAAAAAAAAAAAAAATCAGAGAATATGCAAGCTCATAGAGACAGAAATTAGAGAAAAGGTTGCCAGGGATGGGGATCAGGAGGAATAGGGAGTTAATACATGATGGGTATAGGGTTTCTGTTTGGGAAGATGAGGAAGTTTTAGAAATGGAAGATGGTAAGGATACCACAATATTGTAAATTTGATTAATCCCATTGAATAGCATGCCTGGGAGTGGTTAAAATGGGAAAGTTTATGTAATGTATGTTTAGAATTTAAAAAAAAGAAAAGGCAGCTAAAGAGAAATGACAATTAAATGTGATACACAGTTCTGGATGGGATCTAGCAAGGAAAGAGAAAAAGCTCAAAGGGGTTTTATTGGAACATATGAAAAAGTTGCAATATTGACTGTAAGCTTTATATCAATGTTAAATCTTGAACTTTGTAACTGCATGTAAGGTGCATAATGAATGTCCTTGTTCTTAGGAAATATATATGAACTCAAAAAGACTATCAATAGAAAGTGTTCAAAGAGCATGATACATGCCACCTACACTCAACTGTTTGGAAGATGGAGAGATGGAAGGAAGGAAAGAAGGAAGGAAGGAAGGAAGGAGAGAAGGAAGGAAGGAAGGAAGGGGAAGGAGGGAAGGAGAGAAGGAAGGAAGGGCTGTCAGAATGTTAAAATTGGTGGAGCTAAGTATCTGGGAATAGGGGTATAGGGTTTGTATTAGTTTGCATATGATTTGTATTATTTTGGTACCTGTCTGCATAGGGTTTGTATTATTTTCGTAACTGCCCTATAAGTTTGAAATTATTTTAAAATTAAAAATTAAAAAAAAGAACTGGATTAGAATAGGTACTGAAATTTTTTCATTAAATTTGGCTATTTTTCAATGTTTTAACTTTTATTTTAATAAGCATCATTGGATGAAATATTTTAACCAGAGAAAACTCTAATGTTTGATTGGTACACATTATCATTATTAGCATAGGCTTTTAAACCAAAACATAGGAAGTTGGGCTAACATTTCAAGTCATCTCCAGAAGGTCCACCACCACCGAAAAGCAGTCCATTTGAGAAATCTGTGAATTACAGTGGGTTTGCAAAATTTGTTTGTGTTTTGCTTTGACTTAGATTTTTATTATCCATTTCTTCTTTAGAGTTGTAATAATGGTAAATATTATTTGTATAGTGCTTTACTACTTATAATGAAATTTCATACATATTAACTCATTTAATCCTCACAATAACCTTGTGAGATAGATAGGATAGGTAACATTTATTTTCACCTTTCTGCAACTTAGAAAAGTGAGCTTAAAAAGTTTAAGCCACTTTCCCAGAGTCATACAGTTTGCTGGAGTTTGTGGCGATATGTCAACTAAAACCTCAAATCTAAATTCTATGTAAAAATGCCTGAAATTTAAAACTTGGCACTCATTTTTAAGGGTTATGAATGTTACAGAACTCAAAACTACAATATATAGGCATGAATGGGCAATGCATTGTTTTCATAAACAAAAAGAAAAAAAGATCATCTTTAACATGATAGAAAGTAAATTTATAAAGGGAAATTTGAAAAGCAGGTGGTCTCAGAAGGAGTTTTTCCAAAAAAGGGGGGGAGGCTCTAAAATTATTTAAAACTCAAAAAAATAAATATGACAACATTACAAACCAGCCATATATATTCATTCACTCAGACCTCAAACATTTGAGTGTCCCTGTACTGAATGTCACAGAAGTTCTCGAGGCAGAAGGATGAATAAGACACGGACGCTATCCTCAAGGAGCTCATGATTTAGTTGGAAGATACACTTACAAACAATGGCAATAAAATGAGAGAAGTGATATGATCAAGCTATGCATATAAAAATTGTTCTGATTGTGAAGGAGCACCTCATTGTCTGAAAGCATGGTCTGAGCATGGTAAGAATTAGGTTAACATCTCTGACAATCCCTGCCTTCTCCACCACCAATTCTAAATTAAACATATCCATGTTTGTCTGTATTTTCTAAACTATTTTCATATACACTGGTATGAGAGGAGGGGTAAAATGCACACATTCTAACTTCTTCTCTGGTAGCAAGAATTGCCAAACATAGTAAAACATATTATAGAATTTTTGTGCAGCTACTGGAACATCAAAGCTTGAAACAATTTGCCAAATTTTTGCAAATGTCTTGTTCTTTCCTTTTCAGTGGCTTATGTATCAGTTACTTTCACAGCAACAGGGACACAAGGTGGCACTGTCGTGCTGACATTCATTTCAGGGCCCTTTCTGAATGGACAATTCGGAAGAGGCAAAAGGCCCTACTGTAAGAACTAAAACTATGAATTGTAACACTGGCCTTCTCCTTGTCTACCAGCATTAATAGTCCTAAGGAGGAGCAAATCCTTTTGCATTTCATGAATATCACATAATGCCTATATAGAAGAGAAAATACTCTCTGATGCCTTCTTCAAATTGTCATGTGTGTGTTCACAAAAATATCCAAAGGCATATAGTGTGGCCTTTCCAACAGCAAGTCAGAAGGGAAGTATTTACTATGGGCAAGGCCGTGGACATGGACCGCCTCTCCATCTAGTGGCCAGTGGGTAGGAATGGAGCTCTAGTAACCATGTTGTGTTTCACTGAGTTAAAAACAGGCCTTTCGTCAAACCACCCAGAGACAATTGAGTCAGTTAGCTTGATATTTGACAATATTTGGTTTATTTCATTCATTGAATCATTAAGTAGAACTGAAGCCCAATAACATATTGTGACATCTAATTAAGCTGAAAATATCAATGAAAAACTTAAAGTACTTTGGTTCTGTCAAAACATGTAAACTCCCTTATTCTTCAATCACTACCATCCTAAAGTTCTCTCCATACATTTGTGACAACTTAGAAAGTGCAGGCAGAATTATCTACATACATAACTATTTAAAATAAAATCATATATTCTTTTAGATAAAAGAAAATCTAAAAGGGGGCTTATCCCCTCATTTTACAGGCAAGGAAACTGAGAAACAAAGAGACTATGATTTACTCAAAGTCACAAAACTACGACCAGAAACCAAGGATTTAACCATTTTAAATCCTTTTTGGAACAAGGTGAGGTGTTTGTTAATTAAAGCTTCCTGATGAGAAGTGCTTTTTCTATCACACCATAGTTTCTCTATATTACCAGGAAAATGATTAGTTTTTACAATTTTTATACATATTTTCATGCTAAGTTGATATGATTGAAACTATTGTGTTAAAGTCCTAGCACATCTTCAAATGTATGAATATATTCTGAACCTGTTATAAGAACATGATTTTTTAACTAACCAATTACTCACATTCATTTGGCATTCAGAAAGCAAAGCAGCAAATGGGCAGAGGTTGGGGTAGAACATGCTGGTCAGAACTGTTGAACAAGAATAGTTTCAAAAAGTCATTATGTAAAAAGAAACCTGAGTCCACTCAGACTGATGAGAAGTGTAAAGTTAGTTTTTTCTTTTGTTTTATATAAAATGTATTTATTTTGTTTTTAAGAGAGGGAAAAATGCACACACACAAACATTCACTCAATCTCTTCAGCTGTTTTAATTGAGCTTGTGATGCTGTTGTGGGCATGCTTTGGGAATACCTTGTTGGAAAGGTTTCTTGAAAAACAAATGGTATCTATTCACGAACCATGAAAATTTGCTTACAACGCCAAGCCCAAGGCTTAAAGGGGAAAATGGATGAAGGAAAAATGGCAGTGGATATATTAGAAATGTGAGGTGTTTTGACTTTCTCTTCCATGGTCTTCTTTCTGTGGTACCACTGAAATGTGTCTTGTGGTGGAGAGGGAATTTAATAGATTTGTTTTAATCAGACATAGGGAGATTCTGACAGTTTAGGGATAAGTCAGGTGGCTTTTATTGAAGGTTAGGGAGAAAGTCTTGTTCTCTTATAATACTTCTAAATTTAGAAACTTCAAAAGCACCCACCACCCCAACCTCAGTTTTTCTTATTCTTATCTCCACTTGTTTCTTAATCATCTCTATTCTTCTTCCCTCTAGAAATGAGGAGTGGGATAAAGATCACTGTTGATTTGAGGAATGAGAAAAAGAAAGAACTATTCCAGTTCTTTTGCCCTACCTAAAGTCCCTTTTTGCCCTATAAAGTAACATGTGCAAATGACCAAGAAGATGGAGACATTAGTAGATATGTACAGACCAAAGTATAATTATTGGGCCAAGAAAAATTTGTGTGTCCAGTATTAAGGAAAAAGAAGACAATATAAAGCCATCCTTGTGACTATATTTGCATAGTTCTATTTAAACAATAAATGCTTAAAATGATACTCACAGAGTTTTCATACACATACTTATATCTACCAGAAAAATTATATAGAACAGTCATAGTTTTCTACTAGTAATAGTTTTCAATTAAGTTTTAATATGGTACCTTAACAAATTTAATTTTCGACCATTTACATTTCATTTACTGGACAGAAGCTCATACTATCCAAGGAATTTCCCAGCAACAACAAAAAGTCATAATTTGATTACAACAATAATTCAGAGCACATTTTCGACAGGAAAGGTAAAAAGGCAAATGTCCAGTCTCATTTAGTAAAAACCCAAAGCCTTCTAAACATTAGAGAAAATTAAAATTTCAATAAAATAAATAATTCAAACACGGTTTAAAAAAAAGTTTAGATTAAGAAATTTCCTAAAAACAAAATAATATTATTATGTATAAGATTATTATTGCCATTTCTTTACTTAAGTTTCAATTTATTGGGCATCTTTTTAATTTGCCAAAATCCCAAACTGCCATTAAATAGTTTTATATTTATTGAATGTAAATCCTTACATTAGTAATTTAATATGGAAACTTTTGAAATAAATTCTTAACATTTTAAATACATAACACCTAATATGAATATTAAAGATCTCGAGACAGAAGCATTCTGTGACAAAATTACTCTAATACTAAGAAGGTAAACACATTCTGCTGTAATTACCACCCTTTCCATCAGTTTCACAGGGAAGACTGAATATCCGGAAATTAATAATAATATCCTCAGTTTCCACCTGTAACCCAAATGAGTCATTGATCTCAGAGCCTTGCTCCTTCATCTCAGTATTCCCACTTGGAAGTCAGTACCTAACTTACCCTAAGTTGAAGTAGTTAGGATTGTATTGGTTAATTGACCAACACCCCAGGCTCGAGTTTCAGTTGAGTTTCCTCAAGCTGATTACTTTCAAGTGAACTGTAGAATCACCAAAAGGCTTGGTTCCAGAGTAGAAGAAAGGTTATGAAGCCAAAGCCGAGCATAATTTTTCCACAGTTTATTGTAGAAATAGTATGTCACTGTTTCATTATTACAGTTGAACAGCTAGAGTGGCAGAAAAGTCATCTTTCTTATAGGTCCTTGAATGCTGTTTTCAACATCTGCTGGACTGGTTACTACATACACAATATGAATAATAGATAGCATTATTTCTTCCCACATCCCCAGAAACTCTATGCTGAAATTAGAATAAAGAGAGCTCAAGGATATTTTTCATATGTTAAACATAATTGGCATCAATGTTATTTGAAGATTAAATGTGTATCTATATAAAGGGAAAACATGAATTTAGGCATTCTCTAGAATTTCTAGAATATGAATACTACCCTTGCATTTCTGGTAAAGAACAAAAAGGATCTTGTTGTTTTACCTGACATTGGCTATATGCCCTGAGAATTCTGCAAAATGCTAGAAATTACTTAAACAAAGGAAATACATTAAACATAGATTTTCAAGAAAATTACAAGTTTTAAGTTTTACAAAATACCTAGGAATCCTACACATGATTTGAAGGTTTGGGTCAAAGTATCAAATGGTCAATGTCTACTATAGTAGCACTGTCAATAATACCTAGTGTATAGGGTAATCAAAAGAGCTTATACAATATGAAAAATCATTTAAAAGGGGTTGGTTTTTAATTTAATAACTCTGGCATGTATACACTTGCCCAATTGCTAATGTTTATTGTCTTTGATGTAGGGTGACCTGTTCCTATGTAAGTAATGCCTAAGTTCTATAATTTACTTGTAATAGTTACACAGCCATACAAACTAAAAGAAAATACTTAGATATTCTTTTCAGTGCTTTGTTACTTTTCATGCTAACTTAGATGCTTACTAGTTAAGTAACTTAGGATGGGCATACTACTTTACTTCTTTCATAGAAGCTCAGTGAAGCATATTTTCCTCCATACTTTAAAAATATATTTCAAAAATGGTTTCCAAGACAAGTCAGCTCTGAGGTCCATAATCAACAATTAGACCTAAAGAGGCCACCACTGGGACTGAAGAAAGCTGGAGATATCAGTCCTTGCTTTGCCAGAAAGGATCACTAGTTAGCAATATCAGCCAGACGCTGCTTCTGCACACCTTGCCAGACCTTGGGGCAACACATTTTCTCAGGGTCTGAACTTGGCTTCCTATATGCAGCATGACCAGCCACTACTCAGGCTTGGGCAAGTTTATGAACACATCCACTGATAATTTCTATATTTACAGAAAGCCAGAACATGTGTAAATAATCACACAATTGGATATTTATGAAGTGCCAGATTTTATGAATATGAGAATTTGTTAATTAGCACAAGGACTAATCATTAAAATTCAAAAATAGATAAATAAACAGGAATGCCATTTATTTGTTAACATTTCATGGGGGAAGTATGCAGCTGCTATTCTTTTGATAGATGTAGACTTCTGGAGAAAATATGTGAAAAAGAAAAAGTATCTGCAGTTTTTGAAACCCTAATGAGTAGAATCCAGGAAATCACTATAAAATCTTTACATCAATAATAATCATACTCCCCTTAACTTAAAAAAAAAAAAAACTCTCTGTAAGTTAAAATAATATCCTTTTTTTTTTTTTTTTTTTTTAAATCTCAATTGGCATGTGCTTAATGTTTGAATTATACTGTCTGCCATCCCACTGTTTTGGTCTTTTTAGAAGAGCCAAAGCTGATTTTCATCGGATAAGAGTTAAAAAGCAAATACACATCACTCAGTACCAAATTGTTTTAGCTACAGGGCATGACAAAGCATGAAATAACTGCTTTAGAGCATTTCCTTATGTGGGTGTGTTAGATAACTGTCTGCTCCAATATTAAAATGAAACACACTTTGACTTGACCAAGACTTCGGGGATCTAAACAAGCAGATTTCATGTGCTGATAGGAAGAACCCACCAGTAACAGCAACAATGGTTCACAAAATTTTCTGGCAAAATTTGTGACACAAGCCTTTCAGCTTTCCAAAACCCTATACAGCAGAGTATACTGGTTTTAAGTTTACTCACGCACATTTGACAATGTACTGCCCTATTTAGATTGTGATAGTCCCTCCCACAAAAGGCAAAAATTATTTTTCCTACTAAAAATCTTTTAGATCTACTGAAGGCTAAAATGATAAAGCAAGATAAAACATGTACACATCCTAAAAATTAAACCAACTGTTAAAGTGACTAAAATTTTACTTGTTTTTATTTTTTCTAGAAGGTAAAAGAAATTTTTATCTTCTATTGTAAGACACTCAATTTTTTGTTTACTTGTTTTTATTTTTTCTAGAAGGTAAAAGAAATTTTTATCTTCTATTGTAAGACACTCAATTTTTTGTTTGCTTGCTATTAACATAAATATACTTGACATGAAAAATTTTAAATGTCATATCTGCAAAGAATCTGATTTATTTATCGATATATGTATGAGAATATAGACATACATGAACATATATGCACACAGATAACTTCACACAT
This sequence comes from Choloepus didactylus, assembly GCF_015220235.1. NCBI lineage: Eukaryota > Metazoa > Chordata > Mammalia > Pilosa > Megalonychidae > Choloepus > Choloepus didactylus. The sequence goes on from NC_051307.1 coordinate 80,866,557, forward strand.
TCATGTGTACAGAAAAAGAGAATGGTAATCAAGAGAAATAGGAAAGACTTCTTTTGAAAAAAGTATAATTTTAGATAGTCTTCACATTGCTAACATAGGAAATGACAGGTGCATGAGATATGCAGTTTTGTCATATAAGTTTTGAAACAAATTTTGGGGTCAAGGTTTGAACTCCAGGACATTGTATTTGAAACACCACTTACATCCCATATTAACATCCACTCTGAATAGACTCCCCCTTAAACTTTGGGAAAAATAATCTCAGACAGGACCTGATTTAGTGTACTTAGTATTTGTACTACTCTTGTTTAAAGCTGGCCTTGCCAACTTAAAAGACAGTTAAGGCAAGATAAGCAAATTAAAATTCTCAGAATACATTTTTTAAAAGAAAAGGGAAAAAAGACTTTTAGCAGCAAAAGTTCACCACCCTCCCCAAATAATGGAATATTAACAAAGATTTTACTAGGTTTGAACCTTGAGAATGTGTTGGGGAATCTGTTCTAGTGTCCCAGGTGGGTTAAGAATATTACTTTATGGAGACTTCTTTGTGTTGTCAGAGAGGCCTAATGGAATTTCTTTTTAAAAGAAGAAGAAGAAAAAAAAAGCTTGCCACTTCTACTAAATAAATAATTTACTACAAAAAGGTGAGTGTTATTATCAAAGATCTCCAGAGATGAGCATCCTTTTTCTATCATTGATTATGTATATGCCAAAATCATTTACGTGTCTTACTGTCTAACTTAATTTTTAACAAACGAATAGCAGTTTTACCTTCTGACAAATCCAAATAAAACTCCACTAAAGAACCCATTTCAAATGGAACTATTTAACTCTGAATTACGAAGAACACTGGTCTAGGAACTCTTCAACAATTTGTTAGTTGTGAAATGCATCTTTCCCCACCGTAAAAAAAAATGGAAGGAAAAAGAAAGCACCTCAAAACTATGTTTGAAATAGCAAATACATTATTTATAGTCCACAAAATGTTAAATGAATACTTACGTTTGTTGCACAAGATGGCCTGACACACTTCATAGCTTCTACTTTGTAAAAAGATGGCCAGTCCCCCACTCCTCCCACCCCAAGCATAAATAAACAGTAACATACTAAAAGGAAACTGTCCCAGGATAAAAACTGCTTGTTGAGAAAGTTTGCATTCTTACTAACCACAGTGATAGCCCTATAAATGTAAAAGTCCATCTGCAAAATAAAAGTTAGAAAGCAAATTACCTTATTCCTTTCAAAATACAGCCCCCAGATGAAATCTAGAAGACTGCGCGATGACAAAAATAATTACTTGATTCTTACAATCTTCAGTTCTTATCTCTCCCCTTAGGTTCAATGCCATCAAATAAATATGCTGGCAAAAAGTATTCAACCTGTTTCAAGGATTTAAACTGTAAATATGGACTTTAAACTTCAATGTAAAACAAAGAACAAGAGTCTCACTTTGGTAATGCCCACACTGGCACTGCAGCTAAAACTCATTGGCAAATACTAACAAAACCCAGTTAGCAATAAATAAGGACATCGTGATATACAGACAGACAGATGGAATTGCATAAACAGACAAGAAAAGCAAAGAGAGTAACAAACACATGGAGGGGTCTGTGTTAAAAGAGTGAAAAATACTGATTTACTTGGTACTCTACTGAGAAAAATAAATAGGTTTATTTGTAATTATTTTTAAAGTAATAAAACTGAATCACAAGGGCACACCCTTAAATAAGTAGGAAGAAAATTAGTAGAAGGTGGGCCTCCTATAGATGTTCCAAATTTTAGGCTAGCAATAGCTCTGTCAAACTTAAACCTGGAAATTAAAATTCAAGAGAGAAAGAATAAAAGCATTGGGGGCTAAAGGAGATGATAGGTAGAGGAGGAATTGAAGAACAGGGTTTTTTTTCTTATAAAAGTTGTCTGCCCTACCTTCTTCCCCAGCGCTGAGTTTCTCTTCTCATAATCGGTGTCTCCCTGGAAGTACAGTGTGAGTGGTAATGACTGCCTGCCTCCCTAATGAGTCCATTTTCCTGCTCTTGATGTTGTGTATATACACACACTGCAACCTACCTTACAAACCACAGAGACGGGAAGAGAGAGAGAGCAGAAGAGAGGGAGGGAGAGGGGGGCAGAGAGGGAGAGAGAGACAGAGACAGAGCAAGCGAGTGAGAGAGAAGAGGAGAGAGAGAGAAAGAAAAACAGAAAGAAACACAGAGAGAAAAGCACAGACAAAGCCCTCCTACCAGACAGCAGACAGCCCTCCTTCCCCTATCCAGCAAAATAAAACTCGTCTAATGCAGCAACAGGTTCAGTATTGCCAGACTAACAGAGTGAAAAAGGTATATTCTCTATATCATTACTGCTTGCAAATGAACAGTTTAAGAGCAGCTGGCTCCACCTTCTTTATTTATGCTCCATTATGAGGAATGTATTGTTTCAGTTCTGGCACACAGTACATGTAATTATCATAAATACATTTTTTTGCATATTAGCAGGAAATAGTGAAATGCAGAGCTTATTTGTGCAATCTTTTAAATTATTTTTTTTAAGGTTAGAAGAGTGTCAACAAATCTGCTCTGACAAAAGCCTAATAATGATTTTAAAGTCAGAGCAGTCTTAAAGGAGGCTCTGTAAGAACAGACTCCATACAATAGGAAAACTGATCTCAGACAAAACTGCTAATTGCAAAATAGAAATCATTGCTCAGGAAACAAATCAAGACCATACACAAAATTGCAGACAACAACAGAATTAAGTTTAATTAAGTCACTAACAGACTAGCACTCTATAAAAAAGGAGACTGGCTTTTTATTTGAAGCATCTATCTGTACAAACATCACAATGCAGTGTACTCTGTGTGAACAGGTGCAATGCATAGAGTACATAGTGTTGTAACAACAGAAATAAATCCCATAAGGAGCTACATCTCAAGCAGGACAAGGTTTCATAGAATATGGGTCTGAAACTACAGCAGGCACCTTTTGTTCTTTTATTACAAGGGGGAAATAAAAATAATCGATGCTTCTAAATAAATCTTCCCTAAAAGGAAAACAATACTGATTTTCTTTGTCTGATACCTCTAACCAAATTTTTTCACATGCTAGAACCAAAATAATGCTGTTATTAGACTCCTCAACCCATCAAATGCTCCCCACTCCGACTCTCAGGTGCCTTTTCTCCCATGAGTGATATATTTGCAGCTATGGAATTACAAACACACCAGAAAACAGACCTAGTTTCAAGTCATTCTCCTCATCCTCCAATTTTTTAAAACTAGACTCTGCTAGATGATTCATACCTCCTTCTAGCACTATCAACCTAGAATCCACGTTTCTTAACTTATTTCTATACTGTTTGGCAGTGTATCATTTGGATGGAACCTAAGAACATTAGAAGTTAAATTTTCTAAAGAAAATTTACATTAAAAAGAAAAATATAAGTGCCCCTGACCGATCCAAACCCTGCATGTAGGCACCAATAATCCTAAATATATTAATTGTAAAACCATCCTTTTTATATGGTTTAATGTTTTATGTGTTTCAAAAATTAAAATGTGTCCCTTTGCATAAACAGAACTAGTTTACTATACAAGCTTCAATTCCTTTGTATAAAAATAATTTTTCAATTAATAAAATAAGTAACTTAATTACTTCAGTGAATGACTTACAATAATCAACTACATCTTCACCTAATTCACGAAAATCTCTTCAAGATTGTCAATCAAGTCTTGGGTCTTCTTCAGAACATAGATCAATATTGTTTTAGCTATTTTAATAACCTACAGTGCAGAAATTAAAAGGGCAGTGTCTAGCCACACATTATGTAGACCATCCTGGGAAAATTTTAGCAAAAAGCCAAGAGTCCAGACATTCACGTTTCAATAGAAAACACCAACTTAAATTCTTGGGTTCTGTCCCAGTATTCTACCTCTCTCAAGGGTGGTTGCTGAAAAGGGAGCACACATACACAAAAAGTGAAGTAATAGACCCCAACTTGCAGTCACATCTTGAGAAAAATCTTACTAAAATACATGTAGAATCGCTAAACTCCAGGCACTCATCTTGCCTCTTACTGCTCAGTCTGGCAATTCTGTTTTCCTACTATTGCACTATTGTTTCCCCAAGGCTTTATTCAAATGTATTAAGAAAACTGGCAATTAAAACAGTACACAAGCCTCACAAATTGACAGATTGATTCAAATTGGATAATTGTATGCACTAACTCTTAAAAGTAAGGCTATATGTATTTTGTTTTGTTTTGTTTTGTTTAATCCAAGGAGAACAAGAAGACAGGATCTGATTTCTACCAGCAGAAGTCAAAAGGAATGTGAAGGATGGAGAAGGCTCTTCACCTTTCTAAAGAAGAACTAGCTAGATGAATTTAAAAGAGAAAAAAAAATATTTTGGCTTAGCAAAAAGTGCACAGCAACTCAACACTTTTCCCATATCTGCACACTTTACAGGATTCCAAGCACAATAAGTGGCACATTCTTAGTACTTTCTGGATCTCAAGATACACTCTTCTTTGATGGGACAAAGAACACAATTTGAATTAACCACAGCTCCACATGAAACAATAATCCTATTGACTGTCAAACTCTGGAAGTTATAAAGTTATTTGAATTAAATTGAATTGTTTCCTATATTGATATGCCATGGGGCAATTTGGTCCTGTAGAAAGATTCTTTAAAGTGGGAATTAAAAACTGGTTTTGGTCCTAGCACCTCCGGGAATAGTTGCATACCCTGGGCAAGTCAAGTAACCATCCTCAGCTCCAATTTCTTCATATCAAAAGTAGAATTTTAAAATGAAGGAATTAAACTAGATAGCATATGATGCTGATGATAGATAATACTGAAGTGCCAAGCATTGTTTTAAGTACTTTTCGTTTTTTCATAATTAACTCATCAAATTCTACTAACGACCCTATGAGGTAGGGATTATTTTTAGTAGCATTTTCCAGGTGAAAAAACAGAGAAGTTAAGTAGCTTGCTTGAGATCACATAGCATAGTGGCAATGGGATTTGAACCCAGCCTGCCTGATATAGAGTCCAGGTGTTGCAGGTACACCATCCTGTCTAGTGGTAGATAAAGCACCGTCCAACCATAAGATCTGTGCTTATGGCAAATACAATGTCTCCTGATGATTCATCACCATACCTCGCTAACCAATGCAGTATAGTATAAATGTGCTGTTCTAATTTATTCCCAAAGATCTAGATACATTTGCATTAAGGGCCCAGCAACTTTAAAAGTTTATATCACTTATTCAGCTTCCTTCCTTTGTTTCCAAATGTCCATAAATATATGCTTCCATTTGTTTGTCCTAGAAGATAACCTGCAATCAATAAGGCTATCAATTTACAAATTCTAATTGCATAATATGTAGTTCCCACTGTTTATTCTCCTGAATACCTTGTGTTAAATATGTGTGTGTGTGTGTATGTGTGTGTGTAGTTCTTAAAGACTGCCTAGATCAAATATCAGATGTATCAGATAGTAATGCAAATAATTGTTTATTTATTATTTAATAAATAAAATACAGAATGTTTCCTATTTTCTACAGCCTGAGAATGAAAAAAGCAAGAAAAACAAGAATGCCATTATAAATAATTTGTAAAAGATATTGAATACCATAATATGATTTTATACAGCTGTTTTTAACTTTGAATTATTTAAAGATATATTCTGAAGACTTTGATACTGTGACTTATTCTTCAAGAAAGAATTTACCCTACTCTGATCTTTGTGCATTAACTTAAAAGGTATTATGTGTCCACTATGAGCCATATACCATACTTGGCAGTGAAAAGTGAGGATAAAAATATGACGTAGTTCCTGCCTTTGGAGAGAGGTCACAGGCTGGCAGGAGACAGGCATGTAAGCAATATAATTACTGCAAACAAATAATCTTGACCCATAAAATGTGATATCGCTCATAATACAATGCCTTAAACTTTGTTCCCCCAAAGAAAAAAAAAGCTGAAAATGAAATCCAACAAAACAAATATAAATGCCTAAATTTAAAATGTGGCTAATGAAAAGGCATGTGTCTGTGTATGTATGTGTATGTATGTATAAGGCAAGGGGAGGTGCTGGGGTTGAACTCTGAAGAATAAAAAAGTTTATTCCCTAATAGTGTGGTTTATAGATCCATTAAGAACACTTTATCTGTTTTCCCCAAGGTGCCCAGTAAAGTGTCTTATAAAAGTACACAGTACATGTGCTTGTTAAATGAGTGTGGAAATCAGTGATAGCTATTGGCACTGGAACATAAAATTTCATTACTTTAAAGTTACAAATGCCTTGATCAGAGATTGTTCTATTGGCAAGTGAATACTTCCAAAAGTACATGAAATGTGAGATATACTTTTTAACTTTTAAAGGAAATGAAGTCAGTTAATTTCAAAAGCATTTACCATTATCTACCCAAGTAAATTTTTGTCTAGTCTTTTTTCAAACATCGTTGATGTTTTTTAATTGTATGAGGCTGAACAGGAAAAACTGTTGAGCCTCATACAATTAAAGATTTAACATTGTTGACACGGACATTCCCAAAAGACACCTTAATTGCCCAGGTTTTAAAAAAAATTAAGTTAAAAAATAGGAGATGTGGCAATGATGGACAGAACAGGAGTTTTGGAAACACCAGTACATAGGTGAAAAAGCAAAATCTGGGACTAGTAAAGTGCTACCGTAAGTAGATGACTTTGTTATCGAGGTCACCATCAAAAAGTCAATTCCGTGTGGCCTAATTTGATTATAATCGTTAATCTTAGTCATCTATTTTTAAATGGTATCTCCCAAGAAAAACTAGGAGAGAATGTAAATAAATCATTGTTTGATAGCAGGCCAGTAGCATGAAACTTACTTGGGAAGAGATGCATTACTGATTTCAATTCTAGTTAACAGATATCTAAATTTAAACTAAAACAAAACATTACATGTAAACCATATCATTGAGAATACCTCTATTTCAGGCCTCGGCAGTGCTGCAGTCATCTGTTTATATGCCTCTCTTCCCCACTGGACTGAGAGACTCTCAGTGCAGGGACCCTCCTAACTAAGCTTCATCATCCTAGCACCTAGCAGTACTCCTGGAACATAATTGAAGCTCAATGAAGTTTTCTTGAATGAATGATTGAACAAATGAACAAAGTAACAGTTCATAGGATTTATAAACCTAGCTTAATTAAAAATTTTAATAAATTTCATTTCCAAGGATGAAAGAAAAAACTTTTAAATAAGATCTAAAAGAAAATGTATTAAATCACATATACCCTTATTTTAAGTTCTTGTACTCTTATTTTAAGATCTTGCTTCAAACAAAAATGGTTATAGTAGACAAAAAAATACCCTTTAATTTTGCTGTATATTTGAAAATTTTTATAATAAAATATTGAATAAAAAAGATATGGCCTATAGCTAGCAGAATTTTAATTTACATCATTTCTGAGAAGAAAATTCAGCTTGAGTTTGCATTTCATTTATCTAGTGTTTCTTTTACATCTACGACATAAGTGTTCAAGTGTAAGTTTGAAGATAGCCTCACAGCTACTCAGGGGAATGGAACCATTTCCTTCGAGGAAAATACCTTGATAAGTAGGTAGAAAGTAAGGCCTAAATAATTCTTCAAGTGGTGTTGAAGTTGCTGGAAAAGAAATGAATAACAATTCGAAAGCAAAAGAGCACAGAAAGGAGAGGGGAGGAAAAGAAAAGAAAAGAATGACAGGAAAGACAGGCAGTGAGAAATTCCCAAGGTCAAGATTTCCAGAAGAATTCTGGAAAGAATTTGGAAAGAAGAGTGCTGCTTAATATTAAATTCTAAGAAGTTTTCATTTTTGCAATGCAAGCATTCTCCTTATCTCCAAACCATCAGGAAAACTTGTCATATTCTATAGCCTTGTTTAGTAGTAAAATGAGGACTACAGGGATGGATAAATGAAGGTACTGTCCTCCATTTACCCGTATACTGGAGCCTTTGCAGGCAGCTTCTTAATGAGAGAAAATACTCCAGGAGTTCCATGAAGTGACCAGTGGCAGTGGAAACAGTAGCATGAATAGTAAATATTGAACAGTGAAAAGCAAAATGTATTTTTAACATAGAACTGACTCAAATGTGGATATGAGTCAAACACCCTTTTCTGCAAATGTACAAGAGAAACATGACCCTGGGGAGAAGAGGTATGGGGATTAATGTCTAGATTATAAAATTATTATGGCTATTGTTGTTGTTACTACTTCTATAAATTGATCTTAAATGATACGATTATCTTCAGAAATTTAGGAAAGAAAGTACTTTCTGAAACAATCAATAAATGCTGAATCTGTAGATTAAAAAATATAAAAATGTCATTTGCAATATCTTCCTGGCCCTAGAAAACTGTATTAGACATATATACTACATGAACTCTTCCTCTTCCTGCTCCCTGCTGAATCTGCTCCCTGAAAAATCTCAGGCAGTGGTAGCAACCGTGTTTAAAGTTTCAACACTTAAATAATAGTTTATTTATAGTACAGGTTATATTCAATACATAAGAAAAAAGAAACAAAAAATATAGAGTGCATCCCAGCAAAAATAAAAGTCACATAAAGATTTAAAAGAGGCATCTTAATTGTTACAGATGTTGTTTGTCCAGCAGTTTGGTGAGATCCCCACTGCATTGCCCAGCTATACTACATTCAACAATTTAATAGTTTTCATATCCTTCCAAACTACAAAAGTTGCTACTGTAAGGCTGTTTTCTTAAAATGTATCACTACTATATTTGCCCAGAACTGTGCTTACTGCTACATACACGATCTCATTAAATGCTCCCAACATCATTATAAGAAAGAGAATACTAATGTTTTCATCTTATAGGAAACTAAGGTTAAAGCCACATAGACAGTAAGTAGCAGAAATCAGGCCTGAACACAAGTCTGCCTAACCTCAAATTCCATGCTTTTAATCACTACATTATAGAGCTGCCATTTCTAAACAATCCAGCACTATACTGTAAATATGGATGATAAATAAGTGGGAAAATTAGCAAAACTTCCATCAGATTGACAACAAAAAGTAAAGTAAAATAATATAAAACAAAATAAAATAAAGTCAGATAAGTTTTGACCAGAGTGTGAAGCACTGGGCACATTCATATACCCCTGATGGGAGTGTATATAAGTGGGAGTATTCATAGGTTCAACCATTTTATAAAATTATTTGGCATTATCTGGTTAAATAGAATATATGGATAAGCTATGACCCAATATTCAACTCCTAAGTATATACTCTAGAGAAATGTGTTGACATATGCATCAGGATACATGTACCACAAGAATATTAATAGTAATCTTGTTTATAATAGCTAAAAATTGGAAATAATCCAATTGCCCATCAACAATAAAAAATGGTAAATTAGGATGTATTCACAGTGGAATATTATATAGCAGAAAAAATGAATAACAACAACATGCAAAAACTGCATCGATTTTATATGATTTTAACTATAAAAGCTAGTAAAACAACATCTATCATGTAATTCTTATATAAAATAAGGCAAAAATAACCACATGTGGTAAAACTATAAGGAAAAGCAAGGAAGTGATTTGCATAAAAGTCAGTATTCTGTTTCCCTCTGTGGGGAGATATAGGGATATGATAAATAAGGGACACAATTATAGCTTCTAGAGAGCTGGCAAAGTTCTGTTTCTTGATCTGAATGGTGATTACATAGGTATTCTTTTATAGTTTCTTCTATCATATATTTATGCTGCATGCAAAAAGGGTTTAAAAAAAAGAAAGAATAATCAGTACAACTTAAATCCATAGAGGAAAGCCAGATTTGTCTGAGTTATTTGGGTATTTCAGACACCTGTGTAGACACCAAATGGCTCTGAACAGTGAGGAAGAACAAGCAGGACTAGTTATCTACTATCAAAAGTTCTTCCTCCAGTTTTACTATGTGCTAGTTGTATGCTTACATAAATCATTCAAACTCTCCAAATCTCAGGTTTCTGATCTGCAATATATGGTAATATAACATCTGCCCTTGAATGCCTAATAGTGTTGCTATAAAGAAACAAATGAGATGAATTGATCAGTAAAAGCACTGGCTTAGATAAAATTCAAATTGTCTTTATGTAATTCTAACGGTTCAATATTCAAACATTGTAGACATAGAAATTGTATTCCAAAACCAATAGACTAATTTTTACTTTTCTACTTTGTTTTATTTTTATCATCTTCTATCTTTCTACTACTAAAAACAAGGTGCCACTTGAAAGGCCACAATTTTGACTGGTTAAAAAGTACAGGAAAATGATAGCACTATTATATACCAACATTAACCAATTATAAAAATATATTCAAGGGAGAAAATATCCAATTCCTGTATTATACTTAGAGCTTACAATAAGGTATAGACTTGATGAGAAATGTTCAGGATGGATAAAAAGAAGCTACAATACTAATAAAGAACATGTGAAAACATATTTTAAAACAAGCAAACTCTCAAATTTCTGGATGGGTAGACTTTACAAAGATTTCAGTTCACTCCAAGTAATTTATAAATTTAATGACATTCTAAGAAAAATCCAAATTGAATTTTGTGAGGGATAGGAGGAGCTTGACAAAATTACTCCAAAATTTTTCAGAATAAACTGGTGAGATTAGGAAGAAATTTTTTAAAAACAAGATTCATCATGGGGAACAGGTCTAAAGCATATGTATTCCCTAGCTAACTTAATACTTATTTTAGAAAGTAGTATATGTTTAAGAAAAGGAATATTGTCTCACTTAAGTAAAATTTAAAGGAAGCATAATGAAGAAAAGCAACCTATAAATAAATAACATTCAAAGGTGATAAAAGAAATATACCATGAATCAGTTTGATTAAAGTGTTGGAAACATTAATAACAATCTGTCCAATAATTTTAAAGTCAGTTGTTCCTAATGGAGTCAGCATGATAGCAGTCTGCTAAGTCCTCTGATGCAACAGGCCAGAGATGATTCAAAACAGGTAGAAACAGTATCTTTTATTTTTGTTTGTTTAAGAAAGCTCATTTAACTCCATAAGTTATAGGGTTATAGTCATAACCTTTTAAAAAAGTATGTCATATGAAAATTTATTAGAAAAGTATCTCCATAAAATCTCAATCTACTAATGACAAATACAGGAAAACCTCATTAATTCAGAGTATAAACATCAGAATGTATAAGATATCAAATATGGTTTACAAGATCCTTTTGAAATAAAAATTTTGAAATGAATTAATACAATTCGTAAGTTAAATTTTACTTTAACGATTATATTGGTATTTCAAAATTATCATTTACTTCATTTTGACCAGTTTGTCAATTTATATCTCAGTTAAGAGCATTTAGTCTGTAGAAAATAAACTCTACTTCATGTTGAATATCCATAAATTTGGGCTTATCATGAAATTAAATAAGACAGCCTATTCTATTTCAAACTGATGATATTTTACTCTTCAAAATGTAAAAATTGGACCATACACAGTACAAATAATACACCCAACATCATTTAAACATATCTGGAATAGGGAATAATACAAATGTTTCACCAACTGAGGAAAGTTTTATTAGCAATCTATAAGAAAAGAACACTCCACATAATGAAATCTGTATTAATTTTGAAAACAGCTATGAAAGAAATAAATCATCATTGTGGAGTTTAAAAATTAAATGGTCTGGGACTCCAATACATGTCTCTTATGTTGTCAGATCTAAAGGTATGCAATTGAAATAAACTTCAAACTAGTGTAAGGTAATATTTGAATAGAATTTATGTAATTTTTTGCCTAAAATAATTAAACTTTTCCTCCTAAACTCTCTCCACCAATAAATACTTTCCATTCAGCGTGGCACTCAATAATTAATTTGCAGTTTGGCAGCTGAATCAGATGTTTAAAATGAATATGTTTAAAATAAATTATTAGATATTATAAATGATTGAAGCAAATTCTGAAGTTTTTCATTTGCTACATTTCCACTACTATTATTTCACTATGATTAAGTTAATTTAATAAGCATATAGAAATAAAGAACAAATTAGAGCAGTTTTAGGCAGAGGTGAGTGACATTCAAAATATTTATTGCTGATAAAGCATGGGCACAGAGCAGTCAAAATTGCTACCAGACTAATCAGAACAGATACTAGCTATAAATAACTGAAACAGCATTATTAGTGTATACTCCTGAATCTCAACTTTAGCTTTAGGTAACAAACCAAAATCCATTTCCTAAAACAAGTTAATAAAAATCCCAATAAAATGTGGTTTTAAACTCACCACTGAGTTAATGGCCCCTATTCTCTAGAGCAATGGATTCCAAGTATCCTTTTTTTTTTAATTATACATTCCATCAGCCAAAAAAAAAAAAAAAAAAAAAAATTGAGCGCTAAGCAGATCATTTGTCGGTTGATTCTCAACTTCATTCCCACCTTTACATGCTCTCTTCTGTGGCTGGAATCTGAAAATTACAATTCTCAGATTGCTTTGCCAGAATGGCAAGTGATGGCAGAAAATCAAAGGCAAAAAGATTTCTTTTTTCCTTCTGCTTCTAGCATTGGCATCTCAGCAATGATGCTCCAGCAGCCTCTGCAGCACAGACTTCTTGGGATCTGGCTCTCACGACTGCTGATTGCAGCAATGGTACTACAGTTGTAGGAGAGCAGAAGCCACCTCAGGTGACTGGAAGCTCTAGCAGCCTTGGCAAGTACAACAGCATCAGCGGAACTGTGGACTCCTGGGCTCTTGCAGTGTCATTAGGAGTGCGGGCGCCTGGCTTCCTGCAAAGCAGTGACAGTGGTGATTCCAACAGCTACAGCAGCAGCAATGTTCCATCAGTCTCAGGAGGAGCACAGTGCTTGTGAGCTCTGGGAAACTATACTTTCCCTTTTTCTCCTCCAACCCTGGTGGTAGAGACTTTCTGCGGGTACTCATTGCTAAATAACATCACCTTCTTTTCCCTATACCCCACCTTCCAAGACTTTTGTAACCAATTCCCTGGATTAAAGTCCCTCTGCTTTGAGTCATCTCTGTTTGTCTGTCTGGGTATTAATTAATATAAGCCCATGCTCCAATATATGTACATTTAATTATGTATAAATTATAGACATATACTACTATATTACATACTATAGAATATATGCAGTAATAGACAATTTAAAAGAATGAGATAAATAAGAAAAATTAACTACATTTTAATTTTGTTGTATTTAGCATCAATTTTTAAGAACTTTGCTCTCACCAAAAAAAAAAAAACACCTATTATTTTTAGACAGAGTAATTGGACTGAATAGGTGTCACTTCTTAAAATCTTGGCTTGGCTTTTAACTTTTAAAACATCCATTTGAAAATCTGGTGTTACATTCAGGTTAATGTGATACTTAATTGTAATGGTTGTCATAGTGAGAAAAAAAAGCTTCACAAAATAGTAGATCCAAATGGAAGCACATCACTGGTTTGTTTACTAAATCACTGTACTCGATTTTCTATCCCAACCACCAATTATATAAATAGATTTTATTGAAATTTGACTAATAAATTTCCATTTTCCCAGATTTCAGTCAGTCATTCCTATAAACGATTAGGTATATTTTGAATTTTTATCTTTTTAACAAGAGAATTTTAAAATTTTAACATTTAAAAAATTTTAAAACCTACTAAAGATTTTACTTGGAAGTTTTTAAAGCAAGTTATAAAAATCTGTTCCAAGTTTTTTAAATATGCAGATACAAATTTTTATATAGTTTTAAAAGTATATAGAAACTAGAGTTTTATACTTAAATTGATTTTGGCAACAAAATCCCATCATAATGAAAATAACTGCAAACATTCAATATTAAAATGTTCTCTTCATACCACAGGTCTCGCAAAAAGCAAATACCTTCCCACTGATTGTTAGAAGAGGATCATTAGTTCAAAGACAGATAAGTATTTTTATTTTTTTCCAAAAATATATGCTAGAAAGCATAGAATGGACAGCCACATCATCACAGAAATGGTGAGCAAAATTAGAACCCTTGTTATTCTGTAAAAGAAAAATGCATAATTGCTTCTCAGTACTCTGCCACTGGAAAACTAGTGCACCTCAAGAGGTACAACAGCTTACAAAGGATATTGATGGCCACTCTACAACTTACTACAAAGCACTGTAAAGATTCTACTAAAATTTTCAGGTTCTTCAAAATTATATTCTATATTTTCTACTACATTTTAAAGTTCTTATTTAAAAAACAAAATCAAATTAACCACATCAGTGACATCCTGTAACACTTGTATTTTTTACTTCAATTTATTTGCTAAAATACTTTGCCTATGAATGATGAGTGAAAGAATTTCATGTGCAGAAGTAGCTCTGTAACCTTATCCAGAAATCTTTTTTCTATTCCAGTCAAACCAACTGCTTCAACTGTGAGTACATTTAAGACAGTTTTTTCCAGAATGCATTGTTTTACTTAAAGAATATTTTTCTACTTAGCAGGTATCGTCTCCAGTATATTTTCCCTTTAGTGGTTCACAAAAACATTTTTCTTCATATTACTGAAATTGAACCTAGCAAATACCATTGGCTGAAATGTTATAAATATTGCTACTTTCATTCAACTGTATAGTAAAGCTACCACACTGCATAGCTTGTTCAAATACCTGTTTATTTATATCTTTGGCAGTGTTTTCTGTGCATCTTCTAACTGCATTTGCTGAAAAATAACTGTGATATAGTTTGTTGCCATATTATTTTTTTCTGCATTAGTTCAGCCATTTTTGCTGTTGTGGGAAGGAACAGTGTTTTCAATGGTAAGTCTTTTGCTATGACAAAAAAAATATCCTCCCAAAAGCTTCTAAACATTAAGTTTAATGACTGAAAATCTGGACTGATATCATGTAACATTACACATTGCTGAAAAAATTCTGGGTAGATGTTAACGTCTTACAAATGGGATGATCTTCCACCATCACTAAAAAATACTTTAAGTCACACCACACACTTAGGGTAAGATTCATCCGTAAAGAAAGTGAATAAAATCCATATTTCAAATAGACTTCTTGGTAATTATTTTTGGTTGTTATTGTCAAATAATTAGATCATCATTGTTTTTACTTTGTAATGTGGCTGACAGTGTTCATAAGAGATATTACAGATGTTCTTGTTCACATGTACTTGGATCATAAGTATTATCTTTATTCTGCTATCACTTGTTGGCTTCATAACAGTTAGTTTAGTTAAAATGAATCTGCAATTCCTTGTATTTAGGTACAGATAAAAATTCAGTACCTCTAACTCTTAAAGCAAATCAACTCCCATTCTCCCCTGAGAATGCTTTGCACAATTACATGACTAATGATACTCTGTCATTTCCAGCATCACTCAGCATATTAAACATTAGTAAGTTTTACTTTCTTAGATTTAAAATATATATATATATATACATATCAATGTTTTAAGAGAATCTGAGGGTACATGCACCCTATATTTGAGACCACTGTTATAAAGCATAGGTCTTGGACTCAGATCTGAATTTGAACTGATGTTCTAATATTACTGGCTACATAACCTTAAGTTACTTATCAATGAGCCTCATATTGCTCATCTATAAAACAGAGTAACAATAGCTGTATCACAGAGTTATTTTGATGATTAAATTAAGTGGATAATAATAATAGACAACATTCATTGAGAGAGTACAAAGTGCAAGGCACTATTCAAAGTAAGATGAATGTATTAATTCCTGAGTACAGTGTCTAAACATAACTGGTGCTCGATAAATATACATCCTAACCAGAACAAAGAAACAGAATGGTTTTATACTAATAAAGTGATAACTGATGATAATAAATTTTATTAAATTATTTACCTAGGCCCAAGTGTTACTATCGCTAGTGGTTTTATGATCTGGAACTTTACTTGGAACAGTCAAATATTTTTGTAGCACTTTCCTAGAAAATGACTTTTTATAAAAATATTAAATTAAGGACAATATGCTCATCTGAAAACTTTTAATAGGTATTATAGTGTTTCAAGGTGGGGATTGACTACCAAATCAAATTTAGAGTGTAATTTTATATTCTTCAGTGATACACTAGATTCCCTCAATATCAATTTATTTCTTCCAAAATGGTATTGGAAAAATAGTACGTCTAAAATATTGGGTGGTTCATTAAAACAGAATCCTCACTTCATCTAACTAACTCTGAGAAAACAATTGATTAATCACTTAGATGACCCCAAGGACTGCCTCCCGAGACCACACTTAAAGAATCATTTATTTGAGTCCTTAGCTTCTCTTGCATGCGTTTTCTTCCTAATTAAGAGGAAACAGAACATTAAAAGTTAAAGGTGTGTGGGTTCTGGACTCATACTCATACTGCTTGGGTTCAAAGCTTGCCTCTACTGCTTTAGACAAATCTCTTTAAGATTTGTCTTAAACTTCTGTCCCCCTCTTTAAAATGGAGGAATTTAAAGGACCTATATATCACAGGACTGCTGTGATGATTAAATGAGGTACTCCATGTATTGGTATTGGTGCCCTAAGTAGCTAACATTATCAAGCACTTTACCATATATCAGACATTATACTAAATGTTACATATCATCTCATTTAACAATCACAAAAACTGTATAAGTACTATTATTATTCCTTTTACAAATGACATTAGTTCTGGGTCTAAGATCCCAGAACTAATAAATTAAAATCAGGATATAAATCCAGCAGACTATTTCCAGTGACAACCCCTTAGATGTTAAGCTTAATGTACTCAATGCCTGGCCCATAGTAAGTACTTGGCTTGTGTTTATTTCTACTTTACCTAGATGCTAACTTTTATTTAACAGTTCTCAGCTGAATGAAGTTGTTCTCAATATTTAAATTTCATTATTCCTGTTCTGACCCTTTTCAACACCATCATGCTAAATAGATTAAAGGGGCAGGGGGTGATTTTGGCAATTATTCCAATTACTTATTCGGGGTTACTAATAGATGGCAGATTTGTATATGGCACTTAACTAATAAAAGTCAATAGGAGTTGTTTGAGAAATGCAAACATACACATTGAAAACTTGAAATTTTCAAGAGAGAACATCATTATGCATTTAAGTCAGTTGGGGGCAGATACAGAATGTCAGAGTGCCTCAATGAAGGAAAGGCAAATTAAGAAGAAAAAAAAAAAAAAGGACAGTGAATGGTTAAAAATCCCCAAATGAGAAACTGAAGGGAATTTCTGATTGAAAGGTTTTCAGAAGTGAAATGATTGCCCAAAGTCACCGAGCTAGTTCATAGGACAGCTGCACTGGAAACTAGGCCTCAACTCCCAATCCAGGGCTCTCTTTACAGATTGATGCCAATAGAACATGTTTAACTCAAGGTAGTAAATTAAGTACACTGAAGAATAGGCCAAGAAAAGGATGAGAAAATGGAAATTCCTTGAGTCATATCCAAGTATTCTAGCTAGTATGGCAAGGAATAGCCATAATTTAAAAACGGCTTTAACGAGAAGAGAAAGAAATAGACTAGGGATGTGGAAAGGGATGAAACTTCAGAATTAATGAGAAGCAATGATAGGTTTCCCTGTTTGGTACTTTCAGACCTGAGCTTTTGCCTTTAAGGTAATAGTTCAAAGCACTTTAATGCCTAGACTGACCATTTTAAATAACATAAAATTATAACCTATGAAGGTCTGCTAGTGGATTGTCTATATATGTTATTTGACAATGAATTAGAATGTGTTGTCTATGGGAAAGAAGAGTATTTTAAAGAATTATTTTCCCAATTTTATTTTTATTCTGAAACAAAGAAGTGAGGCAGGAAAGATTATAAAGCTTCAGTGAGATTATAGTTTCTAAAGGTTGGATTATCTTTGAGGAACATAAGATTAATCTCATTATATTTAAATTCACAAAATCACTAAACTACCATCTTCCATTAAGCAGCTATAGAAAGAATAGTTTACAATATTTGCAAAATTTCATCACTAAATCTAAGTTTATTTTCAAAGCTCAAAGTTTATTTTTACTGAAAAACATTTGCTTCCCATGAAGTCTCTTTGTGTGCTTGAGGAAGTTTTCCCTTATTTATATTTTGAAATTTTAAATTAGATTATGAAGTGACTTTTGTCAAGTTCAGTGGTCTGTTTTGTAATCTTGAAGGAATTATATATTTCTGAACCTTGGAGGATTTTTCTGAGTGTTTAGAATCTCACGTCAATTTCCTGTCTAAATGTTGAAGGCAGAGACATTAGAAACTGGCTGTGCAGTATAGACAAGCATATCCGTAACATCTTCATGAGCATGTGAACAATGTCATGTTGTATGATCAGAATTTTATTCATGAATCAAAAGGTAAAAATGGACAAGTAGAGATGGGAGATGAATTTCTACTGGGGGCAGTGGAGTAAAAAATGAAATAATGCCTAATGAGGCCCAACTGAAGTTTTAAAGCATGAATCTAAGTATCAAGATATTCTTTCTTTTCATCATATTTGGGCCCTCCCTATTGACTTTAGGTTGCAAATCCAATGGTCAGTGACTGTCTTGTTCTGTCCTATATTTTCCTTAGCAAATGTTAGCTTATAGTTGTCTCTTGTGTTCCATTCCCCATTACATTTTAAAACTTTTCCTCAATCAACAATATTCCTTCTGGTGTCTCAAGTAAATCAGGTTATTCTCTGTACAGTCTTAAATCTCTGAAGAGAACCTTGGTTCCATGAATTTTAGTTCAATCAATGGGTATCATAACACCACAGTGCCTATATCTGTCCTGCTGCTCCAGTCGAAGCTCTTGCTTTTCCAATGAACAAGGTTTACAATGACCATCTACACATTGACCCTCCTCTTCCTCTTTCTGATCACACATTTCTACAGCTGTCTATACATTCTGGCAAATATATCCCTATCCCTTATAGATTATATCCCATTTTAAGTACCTCGGTGTCTGTTGAGCCTCATCCCCTACTGACAATCACTTTTCCATAAGCCTACATTCACACTTACCAATTAATTACCCATTCCCCTCTAAGTTCTGCCATCTCTAAATACTAATTTCCAGGTCAAACACCCACTCTTGAGGCAAACACATTCACTGAGGTCAGGACCCAGTAATTTACCTCAAAATCCCAATCATTGTGAAAAAATGCATGACTTACTATAAAGTCCTAAATTTTGCACTTTCCTAAATGATCTGTCATAGTCTAGTTGTGTGTGCCATCCCATCATATACCTCTCCCTATTGCATCCACCGGAGGTCACTGAAGGTTCTTTCCTCTACTTTCTTAAATCTACATCTCCCAAAGGGATCTGTTAAGCAGAGTAGAAATACCAGCTTTTTGTCATCATACTTCAGTATTTTTTTGTGTACCTATTTTTACTCCATCCCACAGAAACTTCTTTCTTCTTAACATTGGTCCATCACATAATTTAACAATATCTAAAATAGCAAATTAATAGTTGAGATATTTTAATGTATGACTTATTAATACAGCATATAATTATTTACCTATCTAATCATATATTTTAGTTAAAAAAATCAAAATAGACACAAATAGGAAACAAAAGAAGTAAGCATTCTAGAAACACAAAGGGTTAAGAATGGAGGCAGACTAAATTGTCAAAGAGTTGTTTCTTTACTAAAAACTTAAACAGAATAGTTGTCAGTCCTCTGACAAAAATACCAGTAAACAAGCTCTGGGCATCTGAAAGGGAAAAAGACAGATAAGTGAGTGAGGTTCCACCAACCAAAGCTAAATATGACCTGACACCTGATGTCATTTCACATATACAATCCACCTATTACTCAAAACCAGTAACCATATGTCCTACCCCCCATTTCTAAGGCAATTTTACAAACTTCTCCCAGGTTATATACTTCATATCTTCTATTGGCTTTCAAGATTGGCTTTGATGTTAACATTTAACTTGATTCTCCTCAATAAAAATATTGGGTTCTGGGGCAGGACTGAGGAAGGCTGGGGTCTCTAACCATCAAAAAGTTAGCTCTGTTGAAGTATAACTCAGTGATGATTTCACAAGAAAACATCCCTTAGCACTACATGGATATACCATCTGAACCTCTAACAATCAAATTTCTTAACCTCTCCAGGCCTTAGTTTCCTCATCTGTTAAATGGAGGAAATAATGGTAACTCATGGAGTTCTAAGAAGCAAAGAAGTTAAAATAATTTAAGTAGTTAAAACATTGTCTGGCATTTAGTGCTGTTAAAAATTTAGCTTAATAAAATAAAAAAAAAAAAATACAAAAAACAATCCCTAAATGGATGTGATGCCATTGGGAGCATTTATCTTTAGATTTATAGATAGCTGCTGAAAGTAATGTAGGTGAATAATATAAGTTTTGTACTTTGCTAAATTAAGAAATTATAATATCAACTTGGAATCTTAAATAAGTTTATTAATTTTGCTGCAGTATTTAAATTGAATTAGTTTGAATAGTAAAAGAACAGTATTATATTTTGCTGTGTTTTTGTTTTTAAATCTCACAGACTGGTATCATCAAAAAACTGTAAGTCAAAATGAGCAGCTACAGTAAGAATTGCTTTGGATAACCTTGCAGATATCACAAAATATATGTACTTATAACTAGGTTGTATACATAAAGAATGAAGCATGTAATTTCTAAATTAAAATTTAGCTCAGGAAAAAAGGATTCAAGGTAAAGGTCAAATTAAAAAGACAAATTCTGGAGGACTTGATCTATCAAATATAAGGAGTTGTTATGAAGCTCTAGCAATTAGGAAAATGTGTTATTAGCATGAGGATAGTCAAATCAATCAACAGAAAAGATACACTATAAAAGACCCGTGCATATATGGACTCTTTCTATATGAGAAGTGGCATGGCAAATCACTGAGGAAAGGCAAGAACATACAATAAATTGAGCTGGTAAAGTGGGTATCCCTTTAGAATACATGTAAAATTTTATGCCTACATAATAGACAAAAATCAACTCCAGATACGGATTACCTAAAATGAAAAACAAAAGTACTAGCAATAAAACAAACTAATGATAAGTATGACCACATAAAAATCAACATTTTTCTGTTCATTAGAATGTCTTAAAGGAAGTGAAAAGACAAGCTACAAACGATAAGAGATAGAATTTGTATTTAGAATACATGAAAAATCGATCCAAATCAGTATAAAAGAGTTGTAAAATTTAAAAGAAAGAAAAAAAAGGACAAAAGACATGAGCAAACATTCCACAAAAGAGAAAACACATACACACTTATGATAAAAAAGAAAATGTAAATTGAGACCACAATGAGATATCATTTTTATCCATTACTAAGAGACATGTACAAGAATCTTTATACCAGCACTATTCATATTAGCAAAAAAAATGGGAAGCCCAAATATCCATTAACAGGAAAAAGAATAAACTGTAACATAGTCAAAAATATTATATAAAAGTGAAAATGAGCTGTATGAATTACAATTACATACAACAACATGGGTGAATCCTAATGTTGAGAATAAAAGAAAAAAAGCAAATTCTAGGAAATAAATGCAGCACTATATTATTATTTAGTCAAACATTTATAAGTAATAAATATATATTATTTCATTAGTTTTTAAAAACCAATGGAATGATAAACACAAAATTCAGTATAGTGTTTACTTATGGTTGGAGGGGTGCTGGTGAGAGCAGGAGAAGAGCACATAAATAGATGTCAATTATTAATGATCTAATTCTTTGGTTGGGTCTTGTGTTGATATTCATTTTGGTTAAAAGTAACAATTAATTAATTAATTAAGAGGGCAAGGAATGGAACAATGACCATGAACCAGATTATGATTAACTGAACAATGACCATTAACAAGATTTTGATTAAGCAATTCTGTACACCTAAAGCCCAATTTTTTAAAAAATATGACACACTCTTAAGCAATACTTCTCAAACTTCAGTGTACAGAAGAACTGCTTGGGATCTTGCTGAAATGAAGATGCTGGTTCACTAGGTCTGGATGGAGTCTGAGATTCTGTATTCTAAACTCTCAGGTGATGTGGTTGCTGCTGGTCCCACAGACCACACTAGAATAGTCATTCATTTTGAGATAAGAGGTCTTATGGGAGCTAAAAAGACTGATGAGACTATTCAAGGCAAAAATAAATGGAATGCTTAAATGTAATGGTTTAAGAAGTAAGCATTTTTATTTGGTCAATTTAAAACAGTTTAAAGTTTAAAAAAAAAAAAAAAAAAAAAGATCTAGAGGGAGGAAAAATACCAGTAACCATAGTTTTAAGAATGAGCATAAATGAATCAAGAAATTCAGAAACCTGGAAGGATAAACTAAATAAACTGAACTAACCACGGAATGGGAAAAGAGTTGCCATAGTTTGAAAAGCTGATTACAGTGCTAAATAATACTGATTAGGTTTCAATCCAAAGTAAAGCTGAAGATCTTGAGAAAAGATATTGGGATTCAGGGTTTACTTTGAAGTGAAAGAAGCATCTTTCCTAACTTAAAAGAAACTGGAAGAATATTAAGAATTAAGGGAAGATCACTTTGGTTTTTTAAGGATAGGAATAAACAGATTACTTGCAGATTTCCACAAACTGCAAATACCAAACTGCAGCTAACATGTGAAAAAGCAATTATGGATGGTTAGAAATTTTATTTAAAGACAGAAAAGGAACAGTAAAGGAGGTAACTGTCAGTGACATATGCATCCAAGAATGCATTTGGCATATCCTAAAAAAACCTTCTACTGCTCTAGTAACATTGTTAAGCAAAGAGCGAAGAGATATATAAAAATTATGTCCATCCTGATTTCAGATAGTTTCATATTTAATAAATATAATAAACAGATAAGTAAAAAGTTCAAATGTGCCTGATTTATTAGAATGGTTTTATTAGCAAAATATATAAAATCAAAGAGAATCACTTCAGGTAGTTATTACTACTAGCCTGGAAAGAGTATTTTAAAAAATGCAAGAAACATTGCTGTCTCTTTTAAGATCTCTTTTCAGCTTCCTTATAACATCTCCATTACTGGAAGAATAGTAGAAAAATTTAAGAGTAGACTAGTGAAATAGAATGAATATTTATGGACAAAACAAACTCCAAATTATTGGGGTAAGAACATTTTAAATGGGAAAGTACTCTTGGAAAAAGAGTTAAGTATAATAGAAAGCTGTGTTCATCTACTCCATTTTCTCCAAACCAGGATCTAGGTATATTTAATAGTTAGGTAGTCAAATATAGACTATAAAGATTATGGCTATGTGTCTGTAACAAAAACTGTAAATATTTTTACTCTTTTGTAGCATTGTTCTTAACAAATGAATCATAATGTAGGTATTTCCTGATAGTCCCACACCCCCATAAAAACAGCAAATGGCAAATTTGGTGTCTAGTAAATAAAAGATGATAAAAGATTTTATTATTTAAAGTATTCATGCTATAGTCACTACTAATTGCAGCTATAAATTACAAGAGAATTTACAATGGAATATAAATAGTAACAGAAAAAGCTATAGTAGGTGCCCAAGGCCATTATTAAGTCAAAATACAATGTAGCATTATTATTATGTCTAGATGTGATAAAGGTGCAGGGTTCTCACAGAACTAGAGCAATAGGTCATCTAGAGATGAATCTGAATGGAAAATTTCCCTCAATGACCAGGAAAACAGCCAAAAAAGAATTCTGGAGACCCATCTTGGATATTCAGCAATTAAATGTGTTCACACCTCTACTGATCCCACTGTTTTGTCTTTTTTGAGACTTTGATAGCTTCATCAATGATATGTTCTATTACTGATACTTCAAGAGGCTTAGTATCAAATATGCAGCTTGAAATATATATAAAACATATCCATTAAGTATAAAAATTTTTGCTGTGGATAGTATTGTGTATCCCAGTTTGGACATGTTCTTGGTCTTGGTCCACATTGTGGTTGGTGTGGACCCATTGTAAATAATGGAATTAGGTTTGGCTTCAATCCAGATTACTGGAGTCCTTTAAAGGCAGAGTGAAAGTCAGACAAAGAGAGAATCTGGGAGAGTTTGCCATGTGCACTGCCATGTGACAGAAAAGCCAAGGATCAAGGATCTCTGGCAGTCAGCCCCAGAATGCTACAGGCCACAGTCTTCAGAAGTGGGGGGGGGGGGGGGGGGGGTAGGCATCACCTTGCTGACCCCTTGATTTTAGACTTCTTGCTACAAAACCATAAGCCAATAAATTCCCATTGTTTAAGCCAACCCATTGCATGTTATTTGTTTGAGCAGCCAAGAAACTAAAACAAATGCCTGCAGATTTTCATGATCATTATCTTTCATCAATGATTTATGGTTTTCAAAGCACTTTGCTTTGGGTCATTTCACTTGACCCTCACAAAGACTGTGTGAAATAAGTGAGGAAAGTACCACTATTACTATATTAAATATTAAGACTCTGAGATACAGAAGTCGTGACTTGCCTAAAATCAGATTATATGCCGATTCCTAGTTTAGTTCTTTCCACTAATACCCTTTAATGTTTCAGTTTCTACATTTCATTACCCTGTTGAGATCATTACTGTATCCGAAATCTATCAAGTAAAATATTTATCCATCAACTTCTAGGTGCAAGGCTTTGACTCAAACATAATTGATATAATTAATTCATAACACTGGAAGAGGTAGTTTTAAAAATATTTAACAACTGACATATAAGGTACCAACCAAAGAAAATATTTGGTAAGTTTTACCAATTGCATATCAGCCCTGAATGTGGGAACTAACCCATTCAGAGTTGATTTGATCCCAAACTATAAGTAGTCTGTAGGTAAGTTTATTTGGTCTGAGATATTGGAGCAACACTTAAAGATTTAAATGAACAAGTAGAAAATTCTGTTAACGTGGTACAAAACTAATTCAAAGAGAAATCATAAACATAAAGGAAATAAACAATCTTCCTAGATGTCAACATTCAGAAATGAGTCATTACCACCAAAAGTAGCCATAATGTTTTTAAACATTTTAATTTAATTTCTTTACACATATATATTTAAACAAACCTAATTGTATTAAAATGTGTAAATGAGATTTTTTTTAAAAATATTTTTATACCAATATTTTTCATCTTATTGCTTGGCTCTCTGATGTTCTCCCTCCATATTTCCTCCCAAAGAGGAAATTACAACTTAGTATGCATTCTTCCAATTCTCTCGTCTCAAATAACCTTATTATAAAGCAGACATATACTGTACAGATACTACATATATATATATTCAGGGATATATGTCATTATTTTTAAAAATTGAATGTTCTAAACTTTTCTATAACACATTCTTCTCACCAAACAACTCCTGGAAATACTTCCAAAATCTCCTGAGAAAGCGTTAATTCACATTTATTAATGACCTCCTCGTATTCCACAGTGTGAATTTTCATTATTTATTAATCATTACCTTTTTAATGGAATTATTTTCCACCACCACCCCAAGTTTTGCCACTACAAACAATACTATAACAATCTTTGAAAATGAATATATGTCATAAATATTCATATATTTCTATGGGATACATTTCCAAGAAGGGATTGTTATGTCAAAGGATATTGTAAATTTCTAATTTAACAGGTATTACCAGGTTGCATTTCAAAAATGCTAGAATCCCCTTTTCTCAACATCACCACTAACAAAAATGTTTAGATTGTATGAAGAGGCAGTATCTGTTACTTAAATTTGAATTTCCATAACTACTAATGAATTTGAGTATCTTCCCATATGTTAACCAATAGAATTTGCTCTTCAGTGAACTGTCTATTCATAACGTTTTTCTTAGCAATATCTAAAAAGCTCTTGGGTATTAGCCTTTTGTGTATTACATACTGAATACTTTCTCCAAATCCATATTTTTTGTATTGCTTTTATTATATATTTTTATATAAAAGTTTTCAATTTTTATGGAGTCAAGTATATCTAACTCCTATTTTAAACTTTCTGAGTTTTCAGTCTTGCTGTGAAGATTTTATAAGTGGTACTCTAGACTTTTTAAAATAAGTTTTCTATTGTTTAATTTTTTTCATTTAATCATCAATCCAAAATTAGTTTTTGCAGAAGGTCAAAATAGTAACTTTTTTTTTCCAACAGATAACCAGCTATGCAAGCCGCATTTATTAAACAATCCAACACCTTCCAACTAAATAGCCACCTGTTTTAGGATTCTCTAATCTGTTCCATTGATCTATTTGTCTATTCCTATGCTATTACCCTATTGATTTGACTAGCTGATGTATTACTTTCCTAGGACTGCTATAACAAAGTACCACAAACAGTAGCTTAAAACAATTTATTCTTTTATAGTTTTGAGGGTGGAAGTCCAAAATCAAAGTGTCAGCAGGGCTTTAGGGGAGGAATATTTCTTTTTCTCTTCCTAGCTTCTGCTGGTGGCTGACAATCCCCGGTGTTCAATGGCTTATAACTGCGTAACTCCAGTCTCTGCCTCCATCTCCACATGGCCATCTCCCTTGTCTCTAACTGTCTTCCTCTTCTTATGACACCTGTCATATTATATTAAGGGCCCACCCTACTCCAGTATAACCTCATCTTAAGTAATTAAATCTGCAAGGATCCTATTTCCATATAAGGTGATACTCTGAGGTACCGGGGATTAGGACTTCAATATATCTTTTTTGGGGTCACAATTTACCCATAACAGTTGGCTTCGTGATATGTTTCTAGTATGCCCTTTTTCATCTTTTCCTGCCTTTTGTTAGCACTTAATTTTCCATGTAATTATAAAAATAACATAGTCCAATTCAAAAAAGCAAGAAACAAAACAAAAAAACAATAAATCCCTGTTGAGATTCTAATTAGAATTGTATTAAATAAAAAAAAAAAAAACTGATCTTGAGAGAATTAGCCTATTTGTTATTTTCCCATCCAAAAGCATAATGTGTCCTTCCTTTAATCAGATCTTGTTTTATGTCTTTTAATCAGATATTCCCATTTTTCCAATATATATCCCCTGCCATTCTTGATAAGTATATTCCTAAGAACTTTGTAATTTGTATTTCTATAGGAAATGGAATAATTTTTCCCATTGGAATATAAAGTTCCTAGATATTCCTTGCTTCCAAAAAGAAACTTGATTTTTGTCTAATTCTAACAAACTTATCAAATTTTCTTACTAATTTTTCTAGATTTTTATATCAGAATTTCTAGAATTTCTTTAGGTATACAGTCATATCAGCAAAATGACATATTGAGCTCTTCTCTATAAATGTTAACGTCAGATATATCATTTACCTACTACAGTTGAGAAGCCTCCAAGTCAAACCATGATAGATGATTCTAATGAAAATTCAAATACTTTTAGGATGTAACCACTTAGAATTATATTTTCTAATGACTGTGAATGAAAATAATTATATTTAAGTATTTTTTTGTTCCTATTTGCTTGACTCTTAAAGTAGCATCTGTTGTATAGCAAATTCTTTTTCACCATCTATTGAAATGAACTTAAGATTTCTGTCCTTTAACTTCATGATTTAATGAATTATGTTTATACATTTCCTGCTGTTGAATCACACTTTCATTCCTATATTTAAAAAATAAAGTCTTCTAGTTCCTAGTGTATTATTGTTTTGATCCACTGCTGATATTATTTGCTAGTATTTTATTTAGAACCTTTTTATTTATTTCTTTTATTCTCTTTATAAGGGTTACTATATTAAATAAAATTAAGGGAGATTTCAATTTTTTCAATTGTCTAAAATAATTTAAATTGCATCACAACTTTTCCTCAAAGTTTAAGATGCCAGAGTTATTTAACTTTCCAATTTCTTCTATGCTAACTGGTATCAGTTTTCTACTTCTTCTTGGGTCAATTTTTTTTTTTATTTGCATTTGACTGAAAGACCTTCAATTTCTTTTAAGTTTCATATTTATTTCAAGATAAGAGTTCTTTTCATCTTCCAGTTTTGTCTTCTTTCTCACTCCTAATTAGTGTCTATTTTTGCTCATTCTCTTTTTGATAAATTTTATTATTACTATCAAGATAATAGTCACATAACAAAATTAATTATTTCAACAATTTAAAGCATACAACTCAGTGGTTTTAAGTATATTCACAAGGATATGGAACCATCACCACTATCTAGTGTCAGAGTATTTTCATCACCCCAAAAGGAAACCCTGTACCCATTAATCACTTTCCATTCCCTCCTTTCCCCAAACACTAATAACAACTAATCTATTTTCTATCTCTATGGATTTTCCTATTCTGGCCATTTAATATAAATGTAATCATACTCTATGTGGCCTTTTGTGTCTGGCTTCTTTCACTTAGCACAATGTTTTCAAGGTTCATCCATGTTGTCACATGTATCAGTACTTCACCATTTTTATAGCTGAATAGTATTCCACTGTATGACCATATCACATTTATCCATTCATCAGTTGACGAATATTTAGATTGTTTCCACTTGTTAGCTATTATTAGCAATGCAGCTCTCAACACTCATGTATAAACTTTTATGTGAATATGTACTTTCAATTCTCTTAGGTATATTCCTAGCAGTGGAATTGCTGGGCTCATTCTCTTTTTTTACTTTATATCTTCAAAATGAGTTTGTGCATTGTGTTCTTTCAAAAAGTCAGCTTTTAGATTGATTTTTGCTCTTTACTACATTTATTATTCATTATTCTAATTTCTTAAAATGAGTAGATTATCCTTTAGTTTCTGTCTTCCTTAATAATGAAGGCATTTAAGGTTATCAATTTTCATCTGACCACTGCTTTTCCACAGCTTTTTACATAAAATGTTCTCCTTTTCATTACTTTCCAGGTGACCTCATCTTTATCCCAGATAAATTCCTCTTTATACTACAGTAATCTGAGAATGTTTTCCTTCATTTCTAAGTTGAGTTTTTTGGTCACCTTAAATTCTAATTATACTGGCTTATAATCAGAAAATGTGCCAGTAAAACCTCTGATTTCTAAAACTGATAAAATTTCCTTTGGGGCCAAGAACAGAGACATTTAAAAATGTATAATCCTTAAGAACTGTCTGATTTTGCATAAATATTAAATCAAATTTACAAATTATACTAATCAATTTCTCTTAGGCATTGTGTGAAACAATTTTCTGAAACTTGCCAATGTTTTTTTGCTTTAGGTACTTATCTACTTACATAAGGTGGTATTTTCTTCATAAGCTGAGCCTTTTATAATTTCAGTGCCCCTTTTTATCCCATTTAGTACTTCAAACCTTAAATTCCATCTCATTTGACAGCAATATTGCCACTCCCATTTTTCTGTTTTCCTTTGATTTGAACCAACCTGGTGTCTTTATATCCACCATTTTACAAACGACCTTTTAATTATTTTGTTTTAGATATTTTTCTTATAATTTGGCTGGTTTTTTTTTTTTTAATTCAATCTGACATTGTCTTTTAAGGATAGTATTTAGTCCATTTACATTAAACATTATAATTGATATGCTTGGTTTCATATTTTCCAATTATGTTACATGTATTTATTTTACATTATGTTGTCATTCCCCTATCCTTATTTTTGGTTTGACCAAGTTATTTGTGCTATCATTTCTTTATTAGTATGGAAGTTCTACCTGATGTTCTATTGCATTTCCCTACTCTAGAGAAGAGAGGTGTGTATTTGAGACACTTGTGCCTCGACAAGAGGTTCTATTTCCCGTCCTTTTCTCCTAAATAAATCAGACCTTTAGAATATGTTCCCATCTCTCCCTCTTCTTTTCTTCCTTTCCCCTCATCTCCTACCTGCATCCCTTCTCCTCTTCATTCCCTCCTTTTACTTCCCACCTGCTCATGCCCTCCATCTCCTAAGTTTCTTGAGACAGTTTTGTACTTTTAAAAATGTACCTTTAAAAATGTCCCTCACAGCAGTATGATAGTTTTATTTCAAGAGACCAATTTATCCATTACATTACACATTGGCCAACCATCTATTTTTATTAGGAGAAATGATACACACACATACACACACACTATATATAAATGTTCTTTATTCATCACTATTTCCTCTCCTCTTCATGGTCCCTCATCTTGAAGGCTTTGTTCTGTTTATTTGTTGTTTGCATATAACCTATCCTCAGGCATCTGCTCAGATTGGGTATAATCTGTGAGGTCTTACATATTACTATATGTATTTCTTTCATCTTGACCAGCAAATCATAACTTTCTAAACATTAAGATTCTTGGATTGTAATCATTTTCCTTTCACAATCTGTAGATTTAAATCCCTATCTTCTAATTTCCAAGGTTGTAGATATGAAGTCCTATGACATATTGATATTTTTGCTCTTCATAGAAACTTTTCTTTCTGCTTGGGAGCTTATAAGATGTTTTGATTTATTCTCAGTGTTCAGGACTTTTATTTGGATATGCCTATAGAGGTGTCTTTTCTTACCAGTCTAGACCATAAATCAATAAACCTTTCCAAACCTTAGACCCCAATCTTCCTTAATCTCAGAGAAATTTTCTTCTATTATTTAATTATACCTCTTCTCCATCTGTCCTTATTTCTCCTCTGTAAATTGCTATTATTCATGAATTATGACTTCTAGATCTATCCTCCAAGTCTTATCTTTTTTATTCAAAATTTTCATTTTATTTTTTATATACTTCTTGCACTTGGTTTTCCAATTCCCTGATACATGTTTCAACAATGACCACCCACATGCTCCTTTTATTCATTCACCAAGTTGTTCAACTGAAATATCATGTTTCCTAGTACCTGAAATTCTTTTTTTGTGCTCTATTTGAATTTCCTTAAATGACTTTTTCTTTTTTCCAAATTCAGGTTTCATCTATTTTCTCCAGTAGTACTAGCTGCCTGAGTGTGTATTCTGATTTCCCTACCTGATCTTCTCCCTCCTGCTACTGGGTCTCTTTAAATGGAGTGTTATTTTTTTTTCTTTGATAACTCACTGGAGCTCAGGTCTGGTTGCAGGAGTATCCTAAATGGGCAAAGTATCTTAGACAGTGGAAAGAAAAAGTACACAGTGCCTTGGATCCCTGCCTAGGCACCTGGAGGAAGATCTCTTTTGTACTATCTCTCTAATCCTTCTCACCTCAGAGACAGAGAAGACACAGCTAGCACATACAGCTATGTTGGCTTTTTAGCTATTCAGGGACATATGAATACTCAAAATGAGCAAATATTTATCTTCTCCCATTCTGATTCACATACCTCTGAAACTCACACTCTTCTTCCTAATGTCTGCTGCTTTCTGATTCTTACCCCTGAACTCCACACTATCCTCTAGTCTCTTGCCCAATGCAAGGTAGAAAAAGTAACAACACAGTGTTTCTCAGTCCAAGGTATCGTGGAAGTTGGTCACAGATCTCAGCACCCATTTGATTCAGAAAGGCACGCATCTTGGAGTTGGAACTGAAGGGGAAAATAACCACATATAGATTGCTTTAATTGAAGAAGGATGCATGTGTTTGGGACATCATTTTAACTACTCCTAAAAATCACCGGTTTCCTTCCGAAAGCATATACTGGAACATATAAAAATGACAATATGTTCTCTGTATGTTTTTCGATACAAATACCAAAATATACTATGGCTATCAATCACTTTAAGTAAGCTTTAACGCAGTCTTAGTTTTAATAATTCCAGGACATAATTATCTTTTGTTTTGGAAACAACCTCAAATCAATTTGCTATAATTTCAGTTAGTAGAAAGACAAATTATGATTCTGGCCAATCAGGTAAGTTTCCCAATGTATAACTAACAAAAATGCTACAAACATAAAAAAGCATGCCAGATGTTATACAGGAATTAAGCATGTGTCTTACACTGTGATTTATATGACATTACCCTCTGTATTTTTCATAGACCAATTACCTTTTACGTTTCCTCTGAAGAAGCAAGGATATAATATCACCTAATATTGAAGTGTCTCACTGAACTAGACTTGTAAACCAATTAGATAATGAGGTAAAATAAACTAGAACTGTGTTTAGTTGTGTGAAATTTTATGAACTTTTAAAGAAAAATCTGAAAGCTCATCAAGATGTTCAAGATCTCAACTGCTATTCCAAAAAGACCATAAGTTGTTTGTTCTACTATCCAGATAGGGATCATATAGGTTAGGAAATTTCAGTTTCATCCTTGTATGAGATGGTAATATAATTCTGTGTACTCTATTCAACACTCTATCCTGAACTGATTGTAGCAGATTTGCTTTACCTTTGATAGAGGAGATTCTGATATAATATCACTCCTGAATCATGTTAAATATAATTTTTTATTGATACATCTACCATGATAAAATTTCATTAAGTATCTAAAAGGACACAATATCATGAGCATGCATAAAAATGTATGGGTCTTAGAAAATTAAAGAGAAAACCAATAAGGTAATAACAACTTTAACAATACTAGATGTGAAGAGTCAATAAAAAATAAGAAAATAGATGGCCTGGTATAGAAATTGAATCATGTTCCCAACAAAACAGGACCCAACCCCTGGTCCTGTTGGTGTGAACTCATTTGTAAATAGTACCTTTAAAGATGTTATTAGTTAAGGTATGCCTAAACTGAATGAGGGTGTGCCTTAATCCAATATGGTTGAAGTCCTTAGAAGTAAAAGAAATTGGTCACAGAAGGCGAAGCCTTGGGGAGAAGCCAAAAGCTGGAGTCAACAGAACCTAGAAGAGAAAGAAGATGCCACCATGTACTCTGCCAAGTGACAGAGAAGTCAAGGACGAAGGAATGAATGTGGGCAACCAGTCCAAGAATGCCGGTCTTTGGGGAAAAAGCATCACCTTGCTGACACCTTTATTCTGGACTTCCCCTAACCTCTAAATCATGAACCAGTAAGTCTCTGTTGTTTAAGCCAACCCATTCTATGGCATGTGTTTTAGCAGCTGAGAAACTAAAACACCCAGTAAACAGGGATCGAAGTAATCTGCCTAGTAAAGGTACAAAAGATCCTGATCAACAAACATTTATTGAATCTCTCCTATCTGCTAGGAACTGTGTTAAACCCTAAGGGTATGAAGATGAATAAAACATTGTACCTGTACTTGGGAACTGCAATTCAATGTAGTATCACACTAAATTTGACCATTTCCTGAGCAACGAATATCAACAAATTTGAGTCATGAGTTAAACTTAGTATAAACCAAACTAAATCAAATTCACTTAACACCTGATGCACCCAGTTTTGCATAATAAAACACATCATTACACAACTTATACATAGAAACAGAGGTGTGCATAACCCAAAATGACAGAAAATCAACGATATCTATTTTTGGCTCTTACACAGATTGACAATTTAGTTTGTAACAAATGTTGAGACTATAATGTAGAATATCTGAATCAGAAGGACCTGGAATCATGTTCATTTTTTTCTATCCTCTTTTTCAGCTCAACTCTCCCCTTCAACAGTATTGCCTTGCTCTTAACCCTTCATTAGAATGAGAAAGATTATTGAGAGCGTAAGTTTCAAAGGTATTTCTCTAAGGATCAAATTTATAAAGGAAGGTATGTAAACGACACAGCTGTTAAAACTAGATGCCACAGATGCAAACAACAAAAAACAAAAGACAAATGTAGAGTACCAATGACAATGAGCCTGAGGGAAAAAGATGTAATGTATAAACTGAATATTGATCAACGTAATGTATAAACTGTAATGTTTAAACTGTAAACTGTAATGTATAAACTGTAATGTATATGTATAAACAGTTTATAAATGTATAAATGTATAAACAGTTTATAAATGTATAAACTGTAATGTATAAACTGTAATGTATAAACTGAATATTGATCAACTGAATATTGATCAACTTCACAGTACATCTTTCTTTTACATCAACTTCACAGTACATCTTTCTTAGTACCCATCTGAAGTATACTAAATGATTATTATACTATATTTTCTAATGCGCTAAAACTAAGAGTCTGAAAAAATATCAGAAATATTGTCACAATGAAAAAGAAGCAGAGGTTACGGTTTAATACTTTCATTATTCTTTGACTCTGTTCAGATGACCTCATATATGTAATATACCTCAACAATGAATATTACCTCTCAAAAACTTGTGAAGTCTTCAATACTTTACAGATAGATGGTATATGATATTTATGTATACAAGGTGTGTTGTGTACATACTGCTGTATCTGGTTTGATGTCATTTAAATTATTTGAAGTAAAAAGAATTCACCTTAAAATCTTCTATAATTCCCTTTTCATGAGCTCATGCCAGCTATCCTAAATATAATCCTAAACATACATTGGCTTTACCTGAGCTGATTATTTGATCCTATTACTCTGATAGAAACATGTTTTTACTATTAAATAATGTTGATCTTTTCTTTCAGTATAGTGACAAATTAAGGGAAAAAAGTCACAAAACAACAGTAGTCTAAATTATTCCACCTCAAGCCTAATGGAGCCTGATTTAAAATCACCAACTCCATGAATGTGGGAAGGAAATAGCTAACAAACAAGAACAGATGTGCTAATAGTAAAAGGTATGTTTTTAGCAGATCAAACTCTAAATTACCTAATGAAATGCAATGAAATTAAGGTATAATTTGAATTTATGTCATCCTTCATAACCATCGGGTCCTTAGGAAAACTAATAGGAATTTTCTTGCATTTGAAATTTGGAAAGCAAGCAGCAACTTTTATTATAAATGCCCTCTCTCCCACCACACCCCATCCCCAGCAAGTGATTTCAGAACAATGACAAAGAAATTTGGTGAACCTGCATCATAAAGATCTTGCAGTCTGTTTTTATGAAGAATTCTGATTTTAAAAATTATACCATTTAAGACAGATTAGTCCCTTCATCCATTTAGTATTGTCTTGCTGAGAATGACATTAAGGAAAATCTTATTGTTTTGACTGAAAATTCAAATAAAGGAAATTAGAAAATGTACCCACAAAACATCTTTATGTACTTGAGCACCTACTGAAGTATATGCACTTTGGCAGGATCTGGGGATCCATAGTCTATCATTTAATCTTTACTGAATTTTTAATTTTCATCTTGTGACCATGGAAAACTTCTCAGTCTCTTTCCTACACATAAAACAGCATCAAAAATAATTAATACAGATGGTTATTTTGTACATTAAATGAGATAGCTTAAGCATTTATGTGGCTGGCACACAGCAGACACTCAGTAAATGACAGCTATCCTCAGGTTTACCACATAGGTTATTATCCTAAATTGCATTTCTTTATAATCGACCTAAACTTACCACCTAGTTCTAGGCTAGTATTGATAAGCATGTCTTTGTACCAAAACCATAGTGGTCTTTATAGCCCAAGCTCTAGGTAACCCACATTTAAGCCAGCTATAAGCTTCCTAAACAAATTTTAAGAGCACAACAGCCTTACAAAGTCAGTAGGATCTGCCTGTTTGAATATATTCTCTCAGCTGGGTTATACCTGATTGAGCTGTGCAGCCTACCCATTTACTGCTCCCTTACTTTTTTCTGTGTGATCCCTAGTTGTTGGTTATTTGATCTGCTTTGATTTACTTCTTCTTGACCTCTAGCTTCCTAGCACTCCCTGCATTTATCTCTTTGACCTGCTCCTTTCTCAAGATTTCCAAATACTGCTTTAATATGTTATCCAGCTCCACTGTTGTCTATGGAACCAAATTAAGCAGCAATTATCAAGTTAATCCATTGTATAGCCTTTAGACAAATTCCCTCTCAGCTTCTGTAATTCTAGGCTAAGAAGTTAACTTTAAAAATAGATTCTACATAGCACCTCTTCCTCCTACTTCACCTTGAGCCCTTCTCTGGAACCTTCTCCAAATCCACTATGACTTTCTTAAGATAAAATTAACATTAATAATACAAGGAAGCACTGAGTGGAGGTGGTCCCAGAAAAAAGCTTTATGATGCGGTGATTAAGAGCTTAGGCTCTCTATAGTTAAGACTTAAATTTGAATTTTTAGGTGTTATTTTCTAGCTGTGTGACCTTGAACAAGTTACTTAACCATTCTGAGCCTTAGCTTATCTTTAAAATCGGGATAATAGGAGTACCTGCTTCAGAGGATTAGGGAATTACTGAGAAAAATGCAAACATAGCCAATGCTTGATACAGAGTAAGCTCTCAATAAATGTTGGCTACTGTCATTGTTATTGCTACTTTTCTATTATTGTTTAGGACAAGAATAGAAAGTGTTTTCTTTCCTTTTCACTCTGTGTCCCACTAATGATTTTACTCGTCATTTTGTACCAATGTCTGTAGTAATTACTAACACAACCCTGGCTCTCAATTAACTAACAATCCAAAATCAGCTCCCCTCAACTACAATTGGTATTACTTTTTCCATTATTTGTATGCATTTAAGCACTCATACCACCTTTTATACCCAATGGTTGATCTAAAACTTTCTTACAATTTCTCCCTATTAGCTAGATATTTGGTTAGCTAGAATAGCTTAGCATCACCTAATATATTGGAGATCTACTGTATATTCTCTCCATAAGCTCATTTATAAAATATTATGAATCAAACCAGAAACATATGGGTCTAGGGGAAAAGAGGGGCGAGGAAGGTGAAGGGACTGCAGGGTTCAGGATTGTACAGCATTCTCCAAATCACTGTTTCCATTTGTAAATAGGTAAAGTCTTTGATGATTTTGAGCATCTCCCTATCTCATTCTAGCAAAAAAAATGTGAGTCAATTACAGAGTATAATTAAGAAGAAACTAAGAGTGAAATTTTAAATGAAAACTTGGGGGTAATCATTAAATCAAGATCTATCAAGCAGATGCACATGGACTGTGTGCAGCTGTTTCTATACATGACAGTGCAATATTTGCAAAGTCGTCTCTAACAGATTCTTTTCACTATCCCTGATCAAAATAAAGTCAAACTTCTTTGCCTACCTTATCAACCCTCCTATGTAAACCATCCCTGGATGGATGAACGTAGGATCACAAATCAAATGCAATAGTTAAAAATTACTACTTTTATAAGATCTATATGGAGATCAATCCTGATTATTCAAAGTACATTTACTTTGGATCTTTTGGGACTCAAAAGACAAATTTTACTCTTTTCTTTGAAAAAATTGGTCTCTCTATCTCATGGCATTAAAAAATAGCCAAGTTAATTCAATCTGTTATTACCTGCTTTCTCCAGTTAAGCAATTTTAAACTTGAGTGAACTGCAAGGACTCATGTTTATAAATTTCATTACAAATATATCTTCTTGAATAAAGGTGAGTTAGTTAAAATATTACATAAGCTAGTAGTAAGTTTATTATACTTACTGTTTATAATGAATTATAAGTACTTAATATTATTTATCTACACTGATACTACAATACTACAATTGAAAGCAAGTATTAAAATGAAACTTTTCTCAAGCACTAAAAATAAAATGCAAAGTCAAATATTTTACATAAACTCTTTCCTATTATCCTAAACATCACATTCAGTAACTTTATCTAAAGCTAAAAGATTTAAGTGTTGAAAGGACACACACTCATATTTTTAGAGCTAAAGAGGACAAAAAATGTGAGGTAGAGATCCAAACAAATTATATGACGCACCCAAGAATACAACTAGTTAGTGGTAGCACTAAACCTAGAACAAGCTCTCCTAACTCTACATCCTGGAATTCTGACATAATAAGAGAGTTACATCTAATATATGAGGGATTGAAAAATTAGATATTGTCCCCTCAAGTTAAAACTCTCCTTGGATTTAATGACTTTTACTTACTTTCCTAGGAAAGTAAGTTAAAAATAAAACCATAAAATTGTAAAACCTGATTGGAACTAATGAAATTACAAAGAAAATTTATGCTTTCCCTTAAATCAAAACCATGGAAAAGGAGGAGGATCCAAGATGGCATAGAGAGGAGTGGAAGCTAAGTAGTCCCCCTGGAACAACTAAAAAAAAAAAAAACAGAAACAACTAGTAAATAATCCAGAATAACTGCGGGGGGATAAACGTGACCATCCACTCATCATACACCAACCTGAATTAGGAGGAATGCCCGAGATGACAGCATAAAATCTGTAAGTAAAAACCGCAGAACCAAATCGGGAGACCCCTCCCCCACAGCCCGAGCTACAAAGCCTTGTGGTGCCAGAGAGAAGCTTTCTCCCAGCAAGCGAATATTGCTCAGATGACCTCCAATTGGGGTATTAATTAGCAAATGTGAACTGCTCACTATGAGGTACAAGTCCCCAACAAACAGAGGCTTTGAGTGACGACTGACCTTGGAGAGCCGGAGGTGCCTTGGACTAGCTCTGAAGGGGACTCTCTGTTCCTTTTTTGGTTCAGTGGAGAAAGCCTCAGTCATTTTCAGTTCCCAGTTCTGTGACCCAGACAAGGGTATAGCACAGGCAGAGAGAGACCACTGAAATCCTACTGACCTCCACATAGGGGGTCTATCTTCTCTAAGAGGAAAGGGGTGGGGCCCATCTCTACTACTTGCCTTTCATTCAGAACTTGGGGAAAAACAGCCACACCTCCTTACACCAGTCAAGAATTACAGGCTAACAAGCACCACCTGCTGGGCAGAAAAGCACAGTGACCTGAGGCATCACAGGGTGTACCAATTTTCTAAGATACATCCTCAGGGAAACCAGATACTGAATATTTCTTCCTTCTGGGAGCTGAGCCCACTCTGGTCTGGGGAGGCCTGATTGGGGTAACCAAGGAAACCATGCCTAGACAACAGAAAACTACAAACTACACCAAGAAAAATGAGGTTATGGCCCAGTCAGGGGAACAAACTTGCACTTCAACTGTGATGCAGGAATTGAAACAACTAATAATAAGTCAATTCAAAAAGTTTAGGGAAGATATGGCAAAAGAGATGAACCGTATAATGAAAACACAGGACGTACATGAGGTAGAAATTGAAAGTTCGAAAAACCAATAGGCAGAATCTATGGAAATGAAAGGCACAACACAAGAGGTGAAAGACACAATGGAAACATACAACAGCAGATCTCAAGAGGCAGAAGAAAACACTCAGGAACTGGAGAACAGGGCACCTAAAAACCGACACACAAAAGAACAGATAGAGAAAAGAATGGAAAAATACAAGCAACATCTCTGGGAACTTAAAGACAAAACGAAAAGCAAGAATTTACGTGTCATTGGTGTCCCAGAAGGAGAAGAGAAAAGGGGCAGAAGCAATAATAGAGGAAACAAGCAATGAAAATTTCCCATCTCTTATGAAAGACATAAATTACAAATCCAAGAAGCGCAGCGTACCCCAAACAGAATAGATCTGAATAGGCCTACGCCAAGACACTTAATAATCAGATTATCAAACATCAAAGATAAAGAGAGAATCCTGAAAGCAGCCAAGAGAGAAGCAATCTATCACATACAAAGGAAGCTTGATAAGACTATGGGTAGATTTCTCAATAGAAACCATGGAGACAAGAAGGAAGTGGGGTGATACATTTAAGATATTGAAAGAGAAAAACCACCAACCAAGAATCCTATATCTGGCAAAACTATCCTTCAGATATGAGGGAAAGCTTAAAATATTCTCTGACAAACAGACAATGACAGAGTTTGTGAACAAGATACCTGCTCTACAGGAAACACTAAAGGAAGCACTGCAAACAGAAAGGAAAAGACAGAAATGAGAGGTTTGGAAAACAATTTTGGGAGATAGTAGCACAGCAATGTAAGTACACTGTGAATATGGTTGAAAGAGGAAGGCTGGGATCATGTGGGTCACCAGAACAAAAGATGAACGATAAAGACTGGGACTGTGTAACTCAGGGAAACCTAGGGTGCTCAACAATTGTAATAAAAGGTACAAATATGTTTTTACATGAGGTAGAACAAATGAATGTCAACATTGCAAGGTGTTAAAAATAGGGTGGGGTTGGGGGGAAAATACAATCAATGCAAACTAGAGGCTAGAATTAACAGAAACATCGTATTATGCTTTCTTTAATGTAACAAAAGCAGTATACCAAAGCTAAATGCATATGGGGGGGTGGGGAATAGGGGAAGGGTATGGGACTCCTGGCATTGGTGATGTTGTCTGACTCTTTATTCTACTTTAGGTTAATGCTATCTTTCCTTTTGTCACCTTCTAGCTATCAAGTTTGTTTGTTTTTCTCTCTTTCTCTTGACTTTTCCTTTTTGCCTCTCTGCCTTCTTTGACTCTCTCTTCTTTGGGGAACAAATGTCCTTATATAGAGAGTGGCGATGGTGCTCAATACGTAAATACGTGACTATACCGGGAACCAACGATTGTTTACTTAGGACGGAATGTATGGGGTGTGAACAAAACCATCCTAAAAGAAAGGGGTTGATGAAGAAAGCTTGAGGGCACTATATTGAGTGAAGTAAGACAGATACATAAAGGCAAACATTGCAGGGTCTCACCGATATGAACTAATTATAATATGTAAACTCATAGACATGAAATATAAGTTAACAGGATATAGAATGAGGCTAAAGAATGGGGAGCAGTTGCTTATTATGAGCAGAATGTTCAACTAGGGTGAACTTAAACGATTGGAAATGGACAGGGGTGATGGTAGCATGTAATGAGAATAACTAATGGTGCTAAAAGGTGTGTAAAAGCGGTGGAAAGGGTAAGCTCAGAGTCACGCATATCACCATAAAGAAAGCTGGAGGTGAAAAGATGGGAATGTATAAAACAGGGAATCTTGTGGTGGACAATGTGATTAACTATACAAATATTAGAAATCTCTCTCATGAACTAGAACAAATATATGACACTATAACTAGAAGTTAATAATAGAGAGGCATATAGGGAAAAAATATATACCTATTGCAAACTATATACTACAGTTAGTAGTATTTTAACATTCTTTCATCAACAGTAACAAATGTACTATACCAAAACTATGAATCAATAATGCGGGGGGGGGGAGGCATGGTTAGGGATATGGGAGGATCTGAGCTTCCTTTTTTTTGTCTTTATTTCTTTTCCGGAGTAGTGAAAATGTTCTAAAAATTGAAAAAAAAAAATAATTGTGTTGATGGATGCACAGCTGTATGGTAGTGCTGTGGGCAAGTGATTGTACACTTTGGATCTTGGGATAGTTGTTTGTATGGTACCTGAACAATCTCAATTAAATATATATATATAAAAATTTGCTAGCCAGAAATTTTGACTGTAAAGCAAATTTGAATAAATAACCAGTTCCTGATGAAAAAAAAAAAAAAAAAAACATGGAAAAGGACATTTGTATGTTTAGAGGAATCCAGAGATTTGACAGTTTGTGGGTGTGTGGGTATGTGTGTCTGTATTGTAAGAAAGGAATAAGTTTCGTTTTCACATAGAGACAGCATGGAATAAGGGAAATGGAGGCAAAATCAGTTTAAACAAGCCCCAGACAAAGAGAAGAGAGAATCTGCCTGATGTAAAGAGACATGAGGTAGTATCAGAGGCGGGAACTCACAGCAAAAAAATAAAAATTTGGGGGGGGCATTGGCTAATCAGTTCAAAATCTCAATAATGAGCTAGTTGGCTCTCTGGGATTGGCTGTACAAATTAAAATCTCAAAAGATGAATTAGTTAGTGTTCTCGGATAGGCTGTAACCTCTGTAGTACCCAGTCAATGGGGAAACAGGGGAGGGACTTGCGAATTAGGAGTAGGAGATTTAAACATCGCCATTCTCTTCCTCTGGGGCGCCAGCCTTCCGCGTGTTTGGCTGGACGCCCCATCTTGCAAGATCGTAAATAAATTCTTTTCTCCTCCAGAACCGAGAGAGCGTTTATTCCCTTACAGGTACCGCTTTATTTCCGACATGTATGTTGGCTGTATTTGTTTGTTTTGGTTTGGTTTATATATTAAGAGGTTCTTCTAGTTTCCTTTTGCAGTGGTAGTCTGTTTCAAAAATGAGGATACTCATAACATGAATTTCTGATAATTTACAAAGAACTTAAGTATAAATAAGTAAATGTCTTGAAACTTACTAATTTCAAAATCAGTAAGGAAATAAATAATCAAAAATTTCAAACTAAAAAGCCGAGCCTTTTTAATATTGCATTGAATTGGAAATAAAGAACATCTAAAAAAATAAAATGCAAATGAAAAAGATTAAATCAGTACACCCAACTCTTTAAACTGTGTATATTTTTCCGGAGGTGCATATTCATGAGATGACAGTAGAGACAGGCTGGCTGCTTTGTTTGACTATAGTTCTGTTTACCTCATAATGTCAAGGATGGATTTTGACACTCACAGTATTAATATTGCTATTTTTATTGATATAATTAGCACTACTATAAATACTTCCTCAGCCTGCCATATCTAAGTATATCATTACAATCAACAACCTTAGGGCTTCTTTTTTCATATGATGCCTTGGAAACAGACTGCTAGCCCAAAGATCCAAAGTGACCTCATGATGTGGAAATTACTGAAGAAAATATTGCCCTGTCAATAGAGACTACTGTTTTGTGTATGACTTCACTAAACAAACTAGTTTATATTTGTTTGAAACTAAAGTTTCTCACCAATCTGCTGTTTCAATTTCACATCACACCATATTGTACCTAAAACAGGCAATCTGGATTCTTATTGCTACTTTTTTTTTCCCCAAACAGCTCAGGAATGGGTTTGAAATGCAAGGCCTGAATATACAAACCAAAAGAATGAAGAGACCCAAAATTCAGAATGACTAGGTAAAAATAAGTGTGCTTAAAGCCATTTAAATAACTGCTAGTGGGTGGCCATTTGTGAGTTTTTGATCATTACATAAAAGCAAAACTGAAATACATTTTATCTTGCCTCTAGATCACATCAGCTATGACAATAACCTTATCTAGACCTTGAATAGATTTGTTCATAAAATAGAGTGGGGTGACTAACCTAGTAAATATTCAACACAGAGCTTAAAGACACAAACAAAATGACAATAAACTCAAATAAGTTTATGGAAATTTTAAACTAGTACATTAAACATTTCTTTGTCTCTATCACTTGACAGATGGTTAGCTCTCACACAGTCTCATATCTCTGGCAAAGAAATGACTGTGTCTAGTCAATAACATCCCCAAATTTTGAAATTTTAAAATGCACTGTACACATACTTCTACTTACCTTAAAAATACGAATATCAATAGAATTAGTCATGCTTACTTATTACTGTAAAAATTTGACCAATGTCAAGATTTTATCTTTTGCCCAATGAATAGCTCTTCTTGAAACTCTCAACTCTCTTATTAGATGGATTCAAGGTTCTAAGAACTCTGCACTTCAGATTTCATTCATTGTATAGACTGCTTGGAAATAGTGCTTCAAAAAAAACTTACAAAATGTAAAACTTTAGTCCAAAATTATTACAAAATGTACAAAGATTTAATTAGCTTGTGTTTCTATGTTGTTCAGAAGAAAGTTATGGTAACAAAGTGAATTAAACACATTCACCTGGGACCTGTGAATGCATTCCATGTTAAGGAAAAATACTGCTCATATATAAACATATACTAACAGATACACAAACACACAGTGGTCAATAATCCTTACTAGAAATAGGAAAAGAACTTAGTTTTTACCATTCCATTAACTACATTTCCACTTTGTTCTTTAAAAAAGGATTTCAATTAAAGCAATATAATTCACTTCCTTTTCTTCCTAAATCTTCCTATTTATAGCTTTAAGATGCTGGCAGATCTATATACAAATAGCCAGAGACAACCTTAAGATGATCCTAAGTGCATTAATATGTACCCTTTCTGGAAGAGGTGATTATGTTCAAATTAGCATAAATAGAGACCTAATATAGGTACAGAAATGCACACCCTTCACAGCAGGCAATGGGAGGACCGCACAGAAGAAGGATTGTGTGTAAAAAGTTACCCTACTTAAGAACTGAACTTGTATTTGGCTAGCAAAATAAAGACTCACCGTGAGAGAGAAAAATAATGAAAATCAGAACGTGTTATTTGAGAACTATGAACTAAAT
This sequence comes from Choloepus didactylus, assembly GCF_015220235.1. Lineage (NCBI taxonomy): Eukaryota > Metazoa > Chordata > Mammalia > Pilosa > Megalonychidae > Choloepus > Choloepus didactylus. Next base: position 80,910,459 of record NC_051307.1, read on the forward strand.
TTTGAAAAGGCAAGATACCTACTTCTTGAAGCAACAAACTCAACCTTAAATCAAATACGCCCTTAAACTGGCACCAAACTTCTTTCTGTTAGAAATCTAGGATTTTTACACCCACAGACCTAATAATTAGATTTAAAGTAATGCTAACATCTTCTGTAAGGTTTCTTTTGCATTACAAATGGTCTATTAAATAAGTGAAGTGCCAATCAAATGCTTTTGTAGTTTGAAAGAAAGGTTTAAATAACAAGGCATTTTTGCAGGCCTCTTTATTGTCACTTATAAATTTATTATAACAAATTTCCATCTTTTCTTGATAAAACCACAAACAAAAAAAATTTAGGCACTTGATTTTTCAGAAATATCTTGATAACAAATACTAACCAAAAATTAACAGATATTCTAGCTTTTGTTTTGCTAACAAGACAAGGCTCCATAAGCCCACCCTCAATCAAACTTCTCTGTAAACTCTTTCAAATCATATTTCCTAACACACAAAAGCAGCTAGGTTTTAAAGCCTCATCCAAAAAATCTCTCCTAACAAAGTTAAGTACACAAGTTTTAGGTTACATTTAGGTTACATTAGAATGTAAGCTCCACAAGGGTAGTTTATTTCATCTCTTTTATTCATAGGGATATCCCAAGTGTCTACAACAGTGACTGGCACATAAGACAATTTGGTGAATCCAACCATCCACTTCAGAAAAACATGATAATTTCAAAAAATAAAGCAGAGCCCCTCAAGCTCCACTTCTGTATTCCAAATGTTCTAAAGAATTTTCTTTTTACCACTTAATCTGAATATATTTAGACTAATCTGCAATTTATCCTATACATTTTAGAACCTTTACAGGAACTTAGTTGTATCTTTAATTGCTCTTCACAACATAATTATTCTAACATTTTTTCAAGGAAGTCCACAATTTGGCAAGAAAGTCTTCTGAAGATGTTACCACCAAGATAAAAAGAATTAATGAAAAAATGTTTTTCCTTAGATTTTCTTCCTATATAAAGTAGTCAAATTCTTATTAATTTGATAGCAAGAGATGTTGAATATTTATGGATCTTAAAAATTTTTGGACCTAGTTACTTAACTAAGAAATAGGATCACATCAACTACTAGTTCTAAACACCCATGAACCCCTCAAAAGTATAGCCCCACTACAAAAGTTTCTCTTTTCTCTATCATTCCATTTAATCATATTCTGTCTTTCAGTGTACAAGATCTGTATTTGTACTTTCTTGGTGTAGGTAGCAAGCTTTACATATTGGCACCTTACCTGTCCTACAGGTAAACATAAAAACTTCTTCCAGCACATGAAAAATTTGACAATGTTTAGTCTTAGACTAAACCTGTTAAAACCTGGACCTTGCCATGAAAGATGTACTGCTTTAGGTGCTGGTAGCCAAATAACTTGACACCTGCTCTTCATATGAAAAAGCACCTGTGAGCTCTGTAATCACAAAAGCAAAAATACTAAACTGTCCAACTCTCAGAGCAGCTATTGTTTTTAGAAAACTCACTTTTCTTCTTCTCACCTGTTTATTTGAGCACCACGTGTTCTCAAGCATAAAGTCCTCCAAAATTAAGCTCAATAGATATCACAATCTCTATTTTAGGAATTAAACCTTGCACACTGAACACTGAGTAACATTCAGCAATTCCCCAAGGACAATTCCAATAGCTTTCTTGGGAGGCTGTTCCTGAGAGGGAATAGTTGTATGGAGGAATGTAGATCAACTTTGATACATTCTGATTAAGAACAGCAAAGAGCAAACAATGGTATGAAGATCAATGTAAACTGGGTAATTTTTTTTCCCCCTAGAACTACATAAACGCCTAGTTGTAAAGCAGAAATGCATAAAGTAGCCAAATCTTGACCGGTCAAAGGCATACATGGGGGAAAATGGGGTTATCTAGCAATTCCTATGTGATAACAAAGGATGCTAGGGATTAGGAGCGACAACAGGTATGGAAGTGAACTGTTTATACATGTAAGGATGACGGATTATCGTTTAAATTTAGTGTTTACACCTATAGAATCTATTTTTAAAATAGTAATTATAATTTCCGTTTAAAGCTTTCAATCTCAACAATTAAGCCAGTAACTTTAGAATAGAGTTCACTTGAAAACACTGGGTGAATGAGTGACCTGTGCTAATTTTATTAGCGGAAACTTAAAACATGGCCACACAGTAAGAAAACTCGATTTTAGCAGCATTTTGATATTTTTAATGACAATTACCACGTCTAGAATGTTAACATGTTTAACTTAGCTTGGACTTCGAGGACAGTATTACACCCACAGGCTTCCAAACTACTTCCTATTTCACTCACCTTTTTATTGGAGCGCTGTCATCCTGCTACTCACCCCACTCAACTCGGTTCAGAACAAGAGATCAGCGGATTACTGCGCTAGGTAGTGTAGCTGTACGCCATATTGTGTTTTTCGCTAATGTTTATAGTTTGTGTGTGTGCCTAGCATATGTTTGTGCGAGAGTGTTTATCAATAGAACTTTTAGAATATCCCTGCCTCCTGCCTTCTCAGCATCCTTAAAAAGGATAACAGCTTCTGGAGTGGCGGGTGGGGGAGTGGAGTGGTACCTGGTGGTGGGGGGAGGATCAGAAAACCACGCAAACAGGAATTCATTAAACAATTTAAGACAAAGCGCATTTCTTTTAAACTTTCAAAAAGCTTCCAACTGTTTTATCTCAGGTATCGAAAACGCAAAACATTTTTTAATGTTTCCAAAGAGGCCCAACGGAGGATTGAAAAAGAAGAAGTGTGTATTCCCTTCCCAAGCCGCCTCCTCTAAACGTAGAAGCGCAGCAGGAAGGGGCCGGTGGCTCCGGCGTCTGGAGAGGCGTCCAGCGGTTCTGGGTCCAGGACACCTCCCGCCCTCCCCCCCGCCACCACCCCCCACCCCAGTTCTCTGAAGACGCTCCAGAGACCGCGAGAGCCATGGCAAGCGGGGAAGGGCGAAAAGGGAGGGGGCAGAAGACAAGCGGGCGGCGGTAGCAGCTCCTGAGCCCCGGCTAGTGCCCCTCAGCTCCTCTTCTTGGAAGCAGCAGCTCCAGGCGCAGGGAATAGAAAGAAGGCAGAAGACACGTTTCCAGCTGCGGGACACCACGCCCGCTTCTGGATTCGGAGACCCACCCGCGCTCCCTCCCTCCCCGCGAGGTCGGGCGAGGCCGCAGCCAGGCTCGAGGAGGAACGCCTGAAGGGAGGAGGAGAGGGCAGAGAGCGGGGGCGCGCGCGCTCGGCCGGCCAACGGCCCGCGGGCTCGCAGCTCAGTAACTCCCTCCGCCAACCACACCCCACTCCTCTCCTTCCCCGTCCCGCCGCCCCCCACTCCAAGCACCTCGCAGACGTCTCTTCCCCCTCAGCACGCACACACCCCTCCCACCCGCCCCACAACAAATTAGAGTTTTTGGCGTTACCTCCTCACGCTCTTTAATCTTCTTTCCTCAACTCCTAAACTTCTCCCGCCCCTACTTCTTCGGCAAAAGGCCCACATTGGGTGCCTCACGCCGCGGACCCTCTATCTTTCCCCTCTATTGGGTTGCTCCCATGCCACTCTTGGCTTCAGTGAGCCAATAAAAATGGGACGCCCCTCGTGAGGTTGCCGCCCATAAACAAAATACACTCTTCCTTCTCCCTCCCGCCCCACCGTTATCTACATATTTCCTCATCTCTACCGCCTTCGATTGGGCTAGAAGAGGCCCAATCCGCTATCTCAAACATACATTGGGGCGCAGAAACTTCGCTCAAAGAACTGTTAATATGCGATTGGTCGAAAGTCTTCCCACCCTTCCCCCGCCCTGCCCCGCAGCCCCTTCGACCACTCTGAAGAGGTCAGCCGTATCTCGTTGTTCAGTGATCTGAGAGGTAAAAGACTATTGGTTAAGAGAGCCCGTCAGAGCGGACTGGACTGAACCGTGATTGGCCAATACGGAGACGATCATGTTTGGTTGTCTACTACTCCGCCCCTCCCCTGTTTTTCCTTTACGCCCCCGCCCCCTTCCGACTGCTTTTACTTTCTACGCATTTCTATTTCCTCATTTATTTATTTATTTGTGATAAACTTAAATGACCCGGCGACGGAGGCGGGACTCGAGGCGAGGCCCAAAGATGACAGGCGGCGGCGTAGGGCCAATTGCCGAGGGTACTGCAGGGTGAGGGGCAGCGGCGGTGGCCAGTGAGAGGCAGGTGTCTGGAGCGTGCTAGGCCTATGGAGCTGGGATGCCCCAGCGGAGGCGGTGGTTGCCCGCTGTCTGGCGCGGCGACTCCGCGGGGGGAGCCGTGGGGTGAGGGGTGTTGCTGTCGCCGGAGGCCGTGGCAGCAGGGTGGAAGCTAAATTCAGGGCGGTGGCGCGCAAGCTCACAGTAGGTCAGGCTTGATTTTCGGTCAGAGGCGCAGGTTGGCACGCCAGGAGGTCACCAGAGGCCGCCAAAGTAATGCCAAGGCTCAAAACGAAAAAAATGTGGTCTTTCAGAAAGGTTTAGAAAAATGCTATGTAAAACAGTTCGGAGCAAACTGCCATTAATATGAATGATGACTACATGCCTTAACCGGAAGAACAGATTATTTTTCTTACTACGAAATATCTGAAGTATCAACGACCCAACCGGAGCCCACAAAATTCAATATACCGGGAGCTAGAAAGAAGAAATAAAGCAATACAGAAAATTAAATGTTTTTCAGATGTTCAATAAAACCTTCAACCTCATCCATTTGTCACTGAACATAACACTACTCGGAGTTTCAGTATTGGTCCAGTACTCAAGCATTGGAAAAAATGAGGCTCAAGGTCAGCAGGAAGAAAGGGAAGATTTCCAGAATGGATTACCAAAAAGTCCGAATATGGGGGGGGGGGGGGGCTTTTATTATACAAAGAAGTAAAATAATTTCTTCAAAATAAGAAATTGAACTTTTAGGAGATTTAAATAGCAATGATTTATCACAAACTAAGGGACTTAACTGAAAGTAACATCCATACGAAGGATATACTCTATTAGCAATTTGAAAATGACATTTGATGTATGGTTTCCAGTAAACTTGCATTAAGTCCTCTAGATTTTAATGTAGGCTTCCTTAGTTATCATGCTTTTATGTAGCATGCTTAGCTTTGATTAGAAGTCTTTGATAGAACCCAGGCAAAAGGTATTGGCCCAGGTGAAAAAATGTACGTCCTTGACCTCACTGATACCATTAGATCTACTGTTTGAGGATTTTATGTGTGAGGGTCTAAGAATCCAGAGAAAAGAATGCTTCAGGTGCCAAGTTTGAAGTCCAGTAAAGTATACAAAATATTATTGAGTCTGTAAGCGAAACTATTTTAGAATTTATATTTAAATCCTAGCTAAGCAATATAAAATATTCTAATTCAAATATAACTGCTCAGGTGAGGCCTTGGATGTTATTGACTCTGTTAAAGAAGCTGACTATTTTTATATCCTGTTTGCCCAGATGTTAGAATCTGGCCGTGCCTCTTTCTATAAGAAATGAGTTAATCTTTGTGTTTACATAATGTGTTACCTTACATACCTCCATTAAATTCCATACCATATTTACACACATAGCTCTACCCTCCTCACAACCCCCCTAACCCACACATGCAGATACACAAACACTCCCAAAAGATGTAGCAGGAATTCTGTAATTATGGTAAGTAGAAAGAAAGGCTAGCCATTGGCAGAATTGGTTAGTAATTGGCAGAATTGAGAAAAAGGATAGTATAAGAGTGATGTAAGAAAACGAGAGTGATGAAGGTGTGAAAATGAAAGTAAGTGTGCTGATTGCATAATGCAGGATTTTGTAAGGAAATTCTGTTAGTCTCCTAATTTATTGTTTTTTAAGATCCTAGATAGGAGTCTCTATGGCTAAAAGTATTTCAGAAGAGGCCAAGTTAGTAGTAAATGTACTCACCCTATGTTACAAATAAGGACATTTGTGTTTTGAATGCTTTATCCAGCGTCACAAGTAACAGAGTTTGTTTTCAAACTCAAGTCTGCGTGCTTCTTCCCACTATGCCATTCACTCATTAATTCATTCATTCATTCATTGAACAAGTATTAAGTGCTCATTGTTCATACTAAAAATGAATTAATTGAACCTTCAAAATTGCCAGGTACATAGAAACTAAAGATAAGCAAGATTTAGTATCTTCCTCCAAAGAGTTCACTGTGTATTGGGAGAAAGAAGTAAAGGGATAGATTATTTTACTGTACATATTATATATGTAGAATATACAGCATAATACAGAGGAGAAGGTGCCTAATTCTTAAGAGGTTGGGAATATTTCTAATACACTGAATTCGTCACTATAATGAATACAAAATTGATCAAATTATACCCTGCTGTCAGGGGTCTTAGATTGTAGTCAGGGCACTAATTAGATATGTACATAAAAATTTATCTTTCTAGCCAAGTGGGAAGAGTCTTAATGATGGAGTAAGTAAAATGCTGTGGGATATCAAAAAAGAAATATTTATATCTTGAGCTGTGGGGGTAGGAAATCAGGGAAATCTTCATAGAAGTGACTCTTCAGGTGATCTCAGAAGTAAATGTTAGTGAACTTAATCACCCTTCCTCATACATGACCACTTAAAAAATACACATCACCTGATTTTTTTTGCCATTTATCCAAAGACAGGTGCCACTTTTCTGTACATATGCTCGCCAATAACCTGAGCAGGTAATAGACTATAAAAGAATATTTAAAAAAAAATAATTCTCCATTTTTGTGATGAACTTCAGTTAGACATCAAAATGCTTCAGGACAATATGCCATAAATTATAGTAGGCAACTCACATCCAAAGCAACTTAAGGGGGATTTCTGTAAATCCACATGCAACCCAGATGTGAGCCAAGTTATTCTGCTCTTGGCAACATATAAAATTTGCCTTGAACCCCTAAATCCATAATGCACAGAAGTCTGAAGATCTTTCTAATGTTTCACTGGATTTGCAAGTGCTCATGTTTTCATGGTTTCATATGTACGCAGCCTTTTGTTTCCATGTATTTTTTTCTGACTTATACTAAACCGTTGATTTAAATGGCAAATTCACACCAGAACTCTAACCAATTTCCTTCAAAACCTCACTCACCTCACTCACATAAATGGGAATATAATGCACTTTACTAAAGTGTTTGATATTAGAGAAAGGAGAATAGGGGGAGATCAAGGAAAGAAGAAATCTAAAAAATGGTGTGATATGACCCTGGATAGGTGAAATGAACAAAGCAGAACCAGAAACAAACTCAGGCATAAATGAGAACTTGATAATGTTACAGGCTGGCAACACAGATTATTGGGGAGAAAAGTACTAGTCAATAAATGTCACAGGAAATAAGGGGGGAGGGGATTGGATTCCCCAGTTTACATGGTACACAAAGATCAATTTCAGGTCCTTTAAGGACTCGATTATGTGTCCCACCTGCAAACAGGAGATAGGCACTATAATGGGTACTCAGAATCACATGACTGGATTGTGAGTGGAGCAGTCCCCAAGGGAGCACAGTAAAATCAAGTGTTCAGCATAATGAAAGGCCCAGTGACCTTCATGAGTCCCAGATGTGCCTAAGACCAACTACATCCCTCTTTCCTAGTACCACAAACTGATTTTTTTTTTTTTTTGTAAGGTGGTTTGATTTGGGGATGCTTCACCTGCAATTTGACATTCATAAGTCTTAATGTCCACTGAGTAGTTTTACAGTTTTGTTTACATAAATCAGTCTCATTGTTATCATTAAAAACGTTATAGTTTTTCTGCAACTGTAAAAAGGATGTTTTCTCCATCACATTTGCTGTTATTCTCAGTGTGCCGGAAAACTGCTGCTTTTTGCATACTGACTTTGTATCCAAAGTCATCTTGGTGAACTCTTTTATTAGTTTTCATTTATCAATTGATTCTCTTGGTTTTGTTAGGTAGTCATTCATATTTTCTCCTAATAGAACTGCCAAAAAAATGTCAAATACTTGTTATGCTAGTGTGCATCATCTTATTTCTGAATTTTACGCCATTAAGTAGATTTCTTGCTGAAAGTTTCTGATAAAAAAAGTTACCGTATATACATAGCTTGAAAAGTAGTCTATTTTAAAAATCACCAATAGGTATTAAATTTTATCAAATAACTTCAATAAATGCATAAAATAATTATTTTTTTATTCTGTTAACATATTATATTGATAGATTTACTGATGTTGAGCCACTCATTCATTCCTAGATAAATCTTGGTTTTACCACTATTTTAATCAGTAATGTGTGCAATTTACTAATACCAATATCATCTTAAGTGAGACTGATATTAATAAGGAGATGCATTCTCTTCTTGTGCAATCTTCATCCAATATGGAGATTTGTGTTAGGCTAGCCTCAGAATTTACTGGGAAATTTTCGTCTTTTACCTTGCTCTGGAGATTCTTTTGTTCCTTGGTAGAACTCACCTGTAAAACTTCTTTATCTGTGGCTTTTTTAAAAACGGATAAATCTTTTTTTCCATTCTATAAATTTTGGTCACTGCAGCTTTCTACCTCTTCCTGAATCATCTTTGGTAATTTAACTGTTCTTAAAAAATTATTCATTTCTTCTAGATTGTCAAATTTATTTTTATAAAATTTACATACTATTATTCAATTTTTTAAATCACTTTCCTGTTTAAAGTAGCACATAATTAGCATCTCTCACAGCACCATATTTATCTCCTTGTGATAATTATTTTATGTATTCGTTTATGTCATTTTATGTGCAATTATTTTATATATTTTTTTTGTGTGTGTGTGTGTGTGTGTTTAGCCACACAGATCTCTTCCTACATTTGGGGAAGTTCATACCTTATCTATTGTTGTCTCACAAACCATCCCAAAACTTAGTGGCTTAAAACAACAACCATTTTTATTTGCTCCTCATCATGTGAGTCAGCAATTTGCAATAGGCTCAGCTGGGCGGTCCTTCTAGTCTTGCCGATTGTATGTTTGGGGCTTTAGTCCAGGTCACATGAGCTTCAAAATGTATACATGTTTCCTCCTTACACTAGTAGAGACACTCTACCGGTGGCAAGCCTGATCTTCAGTCTTTGCCCAGATTTGGCACATGTTCCCTAGGAAAAAGTGGTTGGCAAATTCTGTTTATCCAGGAGAAGCTCTTTCCTCTCTGTATTTTTATTCATCAGTTCCCCTTTGTGTCCACAGTTCTTCAATATTTTCAAAAGTGTAGTGTTTGGAGGAGAACCTAAGATGGCGGCTAGGTGAGACAGGGCAAAAAAACACCTCTGTGAAAAATACTAGATAAAAACCAGAAAGTGACCCAGAATACCACTTCCAGTGATGCACCAGCCAGACAAGGTCTGATAAAACCACAGGGACCATGCACTTGATGAAATCGGGAGTCTGCATTCTGAAATGAGCGAGTAAGCCAGCTGAAGGTCCCGTGGCCGTGCTGCGGTGTGGGGAAACTGCGGGTTGGCGTTTGGGGATGGACTACTACTTTAAAAAAAAAAAAAAAAAAACCCGGGAACAGCTGCAGATACAGCAGTGAGAACCGCACAGTGAAGCCCTGCAGGAGCAGGCTGTAGCCAATGCCTCGGTGTCTGGCATGGAGGATAACCTTCCCCACATCTGCTGCTGATTGTCCTGGGGCTAGAGGGACAGAGGGGAGAGCCAAAAGGAGAAAGAAACCGCACCCCTTGCAGCCAGCTTCCCACGGCACCCCGCACATGCCACAATATCAGCCGTGAACAGTGGCCTTGGATGCAACCACAGCTAGTTGTCCTGGAGCTGGGAAGGCGGAGCTGTGTGAAAAGGGGGGGGGGTTGAGATGCCCCATTCAGCCATTTTTGCATCAGGCTGGGAGCGCCCCTGCATGGCCTGGCAGCCCGGGGCTTCCCTTGAGGGAAAGTGCGCACTTGCGACAAAGCACAGCCTTCCCTCAGCAGAGGTTCTGGAAGATCACAGCTATCAAGCAAAGCAAATGCCAAGAGGCCAAAAACAACAGAAAATCTTAAAGCATTTGCTAACACCATACGATATGGAGAACCCAATCCCAAACACCCAAATCAAATGATCAGAGGAGACACAGTACTTGGTGCAATTAATCAAAGGACTACAGTCAAAGAATGAGAGCATAACACAGGATATAAAGGACATGAAGAAGAACATGGCACAGGATATAAAGGACATAAAGAAGACCCTAGAAGAGCATAAAGAAGAAATTGCAAGGGTAAATAAAAAAATAGACGATCTTATGGAAATAAAAGAAACTGTTGGCCAAATTAAAAAGACTCTGGATACTCATAATACAAGATTAGAGAATGTTGAACAACAACTCAGCATCCTAGAAGACCACAGAACAGAAAATGAAAGAACAAAAGAAAGAATGCAGAAAAAAATCGAAAAAATCGAAATGGATCTCAGGGATATGATAAAATAAAACGTCCAAATTTAAGACTCATTGGTGTCCCAGAAGGGGAAGAGAAGGGTAAAGGTTAGAAAAAGTATTCAAAGAAATTGTTGGGGAAAACTTCCCAAACCTTCTACACAATATAAATATACAAAGCATAAATGCCCAGCGAACTCCAAATAGAATAAATCCAAATAAACCCACTCCAAGATATATTCTGATCAGACTGTCAAATACTGAAGAGAAGGAGCAAGTTCTGAAAGCAGTAAGAGAAAAGCAATTCACCACATACAAAGGAAACAACATAAGACTAAGTAGTGACTACTCAGTGGCCACCATGGAGGCGAGAAGGCAGTGGCATAACGTATTTAAAATACTCAGAGAGAAAAATTTCCAACCAAGAATACTTTATCCAGCAAAACTCTCCTTCAAATTTTAGGCAGAGCTTAAATTCTTCACAGACAAACAAATGCTGAGAGATTTTGCCAATAAAAGACCTGCCCTACTTCGGATACTAAAGGGAGCCCTACTGACAGAGAAACAGAGAAAGGAGAGAGAGATATAGAGAATTTTAACAGACATATATAGAACCTTACATCCCAAATCACCAGGACACACATTTTTCTCTAGTCATCACGGATCTTTCTCCAGAATAGACCGTATGCTGGGACATAAAACAAGCCTCAATAAATTAAAAAAAAAAAAAAATGAATATATTCAAAGCACATTCTCTGATCACAATGGAATACAAATAGAAGTCAATAATTTTTGATTTGTAACTCCACTATTTACTTCCTACGGATGTAAAATACATAAACTCTAATGACAAATCAGTGGTTTTGGACTTAATGTAAAATATGTAATTTTTGACAAGAACTATATAAAGGTGGGGGAATGGAGGAGTATAGGAACATAGTTTATGGGTCCTATTGAAATTAAGTTGGTATCAAAGAAAACGAAGATGGTTATGGATTTAAGAGGTTAAATTTAAGCCCCACAGTAAACGCAAAGAAATTATCAGAGAGTACGACCATAGAGATGAAAAGTAGAGTATGGGTTATGAGAAGTGGGGGAGGGGGCAATGGGGAGTTAAGAAATGAGTGTAGGGTTGCTGTGAAGGGAAATTTCTAGTAATGGATGGTGGGAAGGTGATAGCATTACAACATTCTAAATGTGATTAATCCCACTAATGGAATGCTAGGGAGGGGTTGGAATGGGAAGATTTAGGCTGTATATATGTTTCCACAATTGGAAAAAAAAAAAAAAAAAAAAAAGACAGTCTAAATAGATGACAATTGAATGCCAAGGATGATCCTGGATGGGATCTGAGGATGGAGGACAGGAGGCTCAAAGGGACACAGCTGGGACATAAGGAAAAAAAAAAGGAAATATAGAATGTAAGCTTTGTATCAATGTTGAATTTCTTGAACTTCTCAGCTGTGCTTAATGGGATTGCATAAAAGAATGTTCTTGTTCATGGGAATTGTATATGTGAATTATAGTGTTTGTTCAAAGATGTGTGCAGCTAGCTCTCATATGTTCAGAAGACAGAGCAATAGATGATGGATGATAGATAGGGAGGGAGGGAGGGAAAGAAAGAAATGGCGGTGTGACAGCATGTTAAAGTTGATGTATCGGGGTATCGGGGGAGGTGGGGTCAGGGTATGCTGTGTATGGGTTTTGTATTGTTTTTGCAACTGTTCCTGTAACTTTGACTTTCTTTCAAAATAAAATAAAAAAAAAAAGTATAATGTTTGTAATTTGGCTGCTTTTTTTTCCTAGTAGAAGTGGAAGTTAAGGCCCACTACTACCTTCTATATCCTGTCAGTAAGAAGAAGTTTCATATATTGAATTTTTAATTTCAGATGTAATATTTTTCAGTCCTAGAATTTGATTTCTTTTAATGAACTTAAGGTCTGTGCTGAAATTCTTCAATGTTTCCTCTTATTCTAAAGATTTTGGATATTTATTTAGTGTAACATTTACATATTACACCAATATAGTAATCAGATGTAAGTCTATTTCTATTAATTTTTTTTCTTGGTTTGGGACTATTCTTTCCTGTTTTTTAGCATGACTCATAATTTTTTAATGAATGGTAGATATTTTGATGAAAAAATATGGAGATTCAGTTTTCTTCTAGTAGGCAGTTAGAATGTAGGCAGATCACCTTGATCCTGATGAAGGCTGGTGTTTGTTAGTCTTTATTCAGGGAAATCTATTTCAGGCAGGTTTATTTCCTAGGACATGGTCTTCCTGGAGTCTCAAATGAAATTCTGGGATGTGTACAAGTTTTCCTCATTTTAGCAGTCTCCAAATTCTACCTTCTATTTCCCAAGCACCATAAGGCTGTTGAAATTTCTGCTCAGCAATTTAGCCTCAACAGCTGTTTCTTTCTGATGTATTTCTTGGAGTTACTCTGTGAGTACACAGCTTAAAAGTTTGCAAACTCCTCAAAGGAAAATTGCATACAGATTTTTGGTCGTATTTCTCTGTCATTTCTTCTTCTCTGGAATTTTGCTCCTCAAGTCTCAGCTACTTTGACAATCAAAACCTATCCTCTCTTGAGACCTCTACCTAGTGAGCCTGTAGTTTTCTACACAGACTTTATTCCCTGACTTTGTGAATTAGAAATGCCTCAGGGAAAAGGCCAGGGTGAACAGAGAGCTTTCCTTGCTGTGCTCCTCTTCTCTCCGAAATCATAGCCCCTCAAGCCCTACCTGCATTTGGTTGCTCTCTATTGTTTTCAAACAAATGTTTTATATTATTTAAATTTTATTCATCTTTTATAGTTGTTTTGGCAGTAGGGTTAATCTAAGCTACTCCATCATGACTGCCACCCCTATGTGATATTCTAAAGGATAATTAATATATAGTGTTTCACCAAGTTGAGCATACAAAACAAGGTCACATGTCTTTTAAATTCAAACTGGTTCCACTCAGGTTTTTTAGGGGCAGTTATGGTATGGAAACCCCTTTCCCTGTTTTGGTAACATTTATGGACTCACAAATCCGGGCTTCAAATCTTATAGTTATCTTGTTACAGAGATATTTCAGGAAACAAAAACACCATCTAATAGAATAAGGATGTCTTTCTTCCCAACTTAGGATGCCCCAATGATAAGTCCAGGATTCTCAAAATGTTTACCAAGTCCAAGGGGTCATTCCTACTTATTGTATCATGACCAAAATATCTGATTAGTTCTCTAGGCAGAGCTTCTATTTATGCTGTTGCTTCTACTCAGCGTTGCTCTGAAAACTGATGCACCAGAAGCCATATCCAGTCTCTCTCCAAGGTGGATAGTGCTTTGGTTCCTGAGGAATATGCCACTGTAACTGGTTCCACTCTGGTTTTTTAGGGGCAGTTATGGTATGGAAACCCCTTTCCCTGTGTTAGTAACATTTATGGACTCACAAATCTGGGCTTCAAATCTTATAGTTATCTTGTTACAGAGATATTTCAGGAAACAAAAACATATTTTTACTCTTGGCATCCATGCAGCACCTGGGTAGTTGCATCAGGAAAGATTTCTTGCCTCTACCAAATGTTGGGCCCTTTCCTGAAAACTTGGTGTCCCAACTCTCAAGTAAGGGTGAATGTGATATATCCAGCAAGGCTCTCCCTCTCTCAGGTTCTGTCACTCAGTGAATGCCTCAATGCTGATGTCAGGACTACTTGCAGTTTATAGAATGTCCATAAATATTGGAAAGCTTCTAGAGAAGGTGTATTAATTTCCTATTGCTGCTTTAACAAATTACCACAAATTTAGTTGGAGAAAACAACACAAATTTATTCTCTTACACTTCTGGAGGTCTAAAATCCAAAATAAGTCTCAGTGGGCTAAAATCAAGGCATTGGCTGGGCTGCAATCCTTCTGGAGGCTCTAGGGTAGAATCTATTTCTTTGCCTTTTCCAGCTTCTAGAGGCTGCCTGCATTCCTTGGTTCATGGCCTAATCCTTCATCTTCAAAGCCAGTAGCATAACATCTTCCAATCTCTCTCTCTCTCTGCTTCCACCTAACATTGCTTTTTTTCTGACTCTGACTCTCCTAACTCCCTCTTATAAGGATCCTTATGATTAAATTGGGCCCAGTTGGATAATCCAGGCTAGTCTACCTGTATCAAGATCCTTAATCATATTTTCAAAGTCTCTTTTGTTATATAGGGTAACATATTCACAGGTTGCAGGGATTAGGATATAGACATCTCTGGGGAGTAATTATTTAGCCTTCCACAGAAGGTCTCTCTCCACTTTTATCCTTACCTGAGGAAAGTAGGACCCCATTGGTGATTGAATCATGAACCCCACAAAGTATACGTTCAAGTCTTAATCTGTGTTCCTGTGGGTGTTAACCCATTAGTAAACAAAACCTTTGAAGATATTATTAGTTAAAGTGGGAACTCATTTGTGAATAGAATCTCCAAAGATCCTTTTTAGATGAGGCCAAATTGTTTCACAGTGGGTCTTAATCAATGTGATTTATAAAGAGAGGAAATTTGGGCACAGTTAGTCAGAAGCCAGAAGTAGGTGGAAACAAAGGAGGAGACACAGGAGAGGTAAACTGCTGTGTGACAGAGGCAGAGAAGCAAGCCAAGGAACCCCCAGGATTATGGTAAACAGTACCAGAACGTTATAGACTCTGAAAGAAAGCATGGCCTGCCAAAACCTTAATTTTGGACTTCTAGCCTCCAAACCCATGAGACAATAAATACTTGTTGCTTAAGCCAAACTTTGTGTGGTATTTGTCCTAGCAGCCCTGGCAAATGTAAGACAGACCTCTATTTTTGAAGTTGAACTTAACTTTTCTAGACATGACTCTGTAGGTCTCAGCAACAATCCCTGAGTAGATATTTCTTATATAGCAATTCTGCAACTCAAGGACTGAACCACTGAATTAATTGCTATAGCTTAAGAATTTCTGGACTCTTTCCTAATGCATAAACTTTTGGAAATAGGGTGGATGAGGTAGAAACGTCAAGTAGTACTTCCACATCGCTAAATGTTTTCTAGAGAAAAGGCCACCATCTTTCAAAGGCATGCAACAGGCTTCAGTCTAGAAAGTCAGATATTAATTACACAGCTCTCATGTGCCAACAGAAAATGCAGTGGGAACTAATCAAGGATAACAGTTAACAAGCCAGAGTCAGAATAAAGGCCATGAACTTCACCAAGGTCCTTCTTTGTCACTCTTCTCAAATTCAGTAAGCCCATTCTCTAATAGAGAGCTATTTTATTTTTGTCCATTTGTAATAGTCCAAAAGGAGCAAAAGGATTTTTGATGACTTGTGTTTTTTTTACTTTTTCTTCTTCCTTCCTTCCTTTCTTTCTTCCTTTCCCCCCTCTCTTTCCCTCTCTCTCCCTTTTCCTCTTTCTCTTTCTTTCCTTCCTTCCTCACTCTTTCCTTCCTTCCTTCCTTCCTTCTTTCCTTCCTTCCTTCCTTCCCAAACACCACCCCCCTTCCTGTTTTTTCTTGACTATGTTAACTTTACATTATGACTGAGGTCACTAGCTTCATAAACTCTGCAAAAAGTGGATCATGCCTCTAGATAGAGACACACTAAAGATCTTTTAATTTTATTAAAAGAAATTAGAGAGATTAGTTCCTTTTTTTCAAATTGTGCACCCCAAACCATTTATGTAGAAAGTTAATATGCTCTCTATTAAAGTGCCAGAGAAGATTTGCTTAAAACCTCCTTTAGCAACTCCAATGATTTTATCATTTTAGTCAGAATTTTAATATTTCCAGGTTTATGAAATATACCTAAATTAATTATATGTAAGTGCCAAGTATATTTAAAGTTTCAAAACAGGATGCCTTCACACACACACACACACACATGGGTTGAATTGCTTTTCAAAAATGCAATTCAATGGATAATGTTAAATTCTTTTCAGAAAAAAAAAAAAAACAGGATGACTTTCTGAGATTAAAATTGAAACAATTATAGTCAAAAAAGTATGGGAAAATACTGAAGCCATGGGTGGAAATAGCAATAAGCTTTTAAGTTGGAGGATTGAATCTTTTGGAAAAAAAAAACCAAAAACAAAATACATACAATGCCTATTTTCAGCACCTTATATGGATATAAAATAGTCATTTAAGAATTTACAAGTATGTAATATTTAACTTGTTTAAATATTTAAGGATCATAAACCTCCAAAATTGGAAGAAAAAAAATTCCTAGTTTTTAAACAAGGCATCAAGAGATAGGTTTTCCTTGCCTTCTAATTTTATCATTTCCCCCAAGCCTTCGTAGGCTATACACTTTGCAAATAATTGTTCAAAATTGCAAGACTGCAGTGTTGTCACTGTGAATGAAAATTTTTTCATTGGATCCTTACACATCTATCATTATCACAAATACTGATAAGCTCATGAGGGCTTTAAGAATATTAAAGACTAGTACTGTTGAAAGCATATAGGAACTAAACACTTGCAGTAAGTGGTTATATTCTTAGGACATTGGGATAATTTAGATGTGGCGGACAAGCAAAGGAAGGAGTAGTTCCTTATAAATAAACAGGTCCATGAGCATATATAATCATGGTCCTTGCTAGCTCTTCTACTTCCTGTCAATCTTCAGGCATTTCAGTGCTTCCATATGTAGTGTAAGAGAACTGGAACAAATGCTGAAGTGAATTTGGGTTCCTATGTAGACCCAGAAGACAAAGGGAAAGATAAGGAAACATGAAATGTCTCATTAGACCTACTCCCTGATTCTCATTATAATGAGCATTCCAATTTCCTTTCATCTGTACTTACTGGACTGGTTCTTGCTTTCTTTGTTGTCTGCGATATCTACCCTTCAAGTTCAGAGATAATATGAAATTTGAATTTGGTGGGAATGCAGAGCACATACCTTGAAAATTATCACATTGTTTCATTTGCATTTATATGCTTTTCCTTAAGGCTTTCTCATTCCAACTAATTGCCAGTAGAATTTTGAACTCTAAACATTCAGTTATTTATGTATTGAGCAAATATTTATTGAGAGCCCCTTAATTTTGCAAAATATTGGGCATATAAAGACAAATTAGTCAGGTTACCTGACTAATAAAGGCTATAGTGGAAATATGTTTTAATACATAGCATTTGTTGTTCCAGTTTGCTAATGTCACCATTACGCAAAATACCAGAAATGGACTGGCTTTTATAAAGGGGGTTTATTTGGTTACAAATTTACAGTCTGAAGGCCATGAAAACGTCCAAATGAAAGCATCAACACAAGTATACCTCCACTGAAGGAAGGCCAATGGTGCCCAGAAAATCTCTGTTAGCTGGGAAGGCATGTGGCTGGTGTCTCCTGATCCCAGATTGTGTTCCAGCTCCACTCTCAGCTCCTGTGCATTCTTCAAAGTGTCTCTCTTGGTTGTAGCACCTCCTTCTGTCTGTGAACTCTTTTATAGGACTCCAGTGATTCAATTAAGACCCACCCTGAATGGGTGGGGTAACACCTCCATGGAAAGTATCCAATCAAAGGTCTCACCCACAGTTGATTGAGTCACATCTCCATGGAAACACTCAATGGATTCCAACCTAATCAACACTAATACTTCTGCCCTCACAAGATTTCATCAAAAAACATGGCTTTTTGGGGGACATAATACATCCAAGCCGGTACATTTGTTGTATGCTTACTATGTTATGTGCCTAGGACATATACACAATCCTTACAGTAACGTTATGAGATAGGTACTATTATTATCTCCATTAATTCAGATGTGACGAACCGAGGCTTAGAGAGGTTAAAAGCATACTGAATTCAGGGAATGTCAAATAGTTTACTGTGACTGATATATAGGTTACAGTAGAGATATTTATTTTTTTGTAATGGATTGAAATTGGTTTGTGAAATTTTTTTGTAGGCTGGTTGAAATATCTAATATAGCTATTCTCTCTGTCTTTCAATCCCTATCTTTAATTATTGCATTTATGGCCTGGTTGATGGCTCCCCTATGTAATATTCTGTCCCTTTGTCAGGGCCTAGAGATAGGGAATGCAGGTAGAAATACTCTTGGAAAGAAGGAGGCAAAGCTCGTCTTGTAATAATAATGTGTGGTAGGATAGAAAGTCCCAGAGTAAGATCTTCCAATAAAAAGATCATCCAAAGAGAAGATAATTTTAAAAATATATGATTTCAAAGAGAGGAGAATGAAGCCACGTGTATGCCAAATCCCTTTTTCATATTGGAAGTTAAGCCTTTAGCACTGGAGTCCAGCAATGCTCTTGGCTTTGATCCACATAATCTTTCTTTATCTATGGTGGTGGTGGAGAGTAAGGAAGCTTCAAGCCTTCTTTGGAGTCTGGGATATAATTCAAAAAAATCATGTGATCTTCAGCACAAACTGGCTTAAATAAAATATGTACTAGCTCACATAACAGATAAAGTCCAAATGTAGTGCAGCTTTGGATGTGGTTTGATCAAACTCTCTGTAATCCTCTTAGCTCTTCTTTGTGGGTCAGCTATAGCCATAGAAGTTCTAGACCTCACAGATACACACCACGTCAATCAGAGCTCAGGAACAAATATTTCCGCTCAATAATGGTCCAGAAGTATTGGATTTCATTCTGTGAAGACAAACTTAGGTCATTGTCTAGCCTGGAACCAAAAATAGGGCAAGGGGTAGAAGAACTATACGGAATGGCTTATTCTAAGGGATTATGTCAGTTCCACCTAAGCCAAATGGCTGCTGTATTAAAAGGAGAATAGTAAGATGCATACTGGAAGAGGCAATACCCACAATCCCAGAAGGATATGATTTCCCTATTGTTCCAGCAAAAGTCCTGGGAGGGGTTACCATTGGGAAGATTCCCACTGGCTGATTCAAGACTCATGTTCATCTAGGACTAAAAGTGGAGGATGAGTGGGTCTCCATAGAAAGAGTGGAGTTTTGGGGGCAGGCCAAACAACAGCTCTGTCCTACAATGTCCTTTTAGAATACATCTCCAAATGCCTTACTTTATATCCTGGATGGAAGTTAGTCTTGTTTGCTGCCATGGACACACAGACTAGAAATACGACATTTTATAATTCTTAATCTTAACAGCTGCACTTAGATTTAGAGTATGAAAAATGTACACAATATTTTCCAATGGGAGGGAAAAATTGAGATTTATAGTTATTTCATTTCTTACACAAAACAATATTTTTTTTCTAGAAATGAAAGATGCAAGAGAATAAATCATGTTTTAGAAGTTGGTAGAAAAAGACAGTTTCTCCCAAATCCTTTCATAAATGTAAGAACTGGCACGGCTTTCAAATGCAGTGATGGCTGATGTATGGACTTAAATCTAGTGAGAAAGGATACACAGAATAATTTCTAAGATTAGGAAGGATATTTTTGCATTTTTTTCTGTCTTAATTTTTTAAAAGAGTAGCAAGTAATTTGAGCCCAAATACATTTTACAAATATATTATTGCCCTTCTCCATCTTTATTAAATATCCTTTAAAGTTAAAGTTGAAGCTTTAAAATTGTCTAAGTTTCAGGTTCAAGTATAGACTTCCAGGGAAGGATCAAAGTTATGAAATGTAATTTAAGAGTATTGCTAAATAGAATACTTCCAACGTAACCTGCCTTTGATTTATCTTTTCTATTAAAGATTATTGGTTTGAAATGTCAAAACAGCACAGACTTGAGAAAAACTTAAGCCTTGTAGAGTTACTTGGTATATTTATATACAATAAGCCTCCAGTGTGCTGTCAGAAGACAGTGTAGAGGATGAAGGCTGAGATAATACCTCATCTCCCCTGCTTCTATCCTCAAAGTAGGTGTGGCTAGTGGTGAGGAGTTCAAACAGCTGACAATATGCTTACCTGATATTATTTGGCTCACTCTCATTTCTCACTCTGTCTCTCCCCATTAGTATTGTTTGTTTGTTGTTTTTTAATCTATTTCCAGGAATGATTTTTATTTGTACATGGAACCAAGAGGTGGAAAGTTTTCCAGGAGACATAGGATGCTGTGAATACACGGGAGTGGTTTAAGGAAGTTGCTGGCTGATTATCTTTCTCCAGCAGAGGAAAATGCAATGCAGGAGGAAAAAAATAGAAAGAGTGGGTAAACTATTATTTGCCTTCTGCTGTCTGCGAAGATTTCTTGTAGGACATCTCACATTTTAAAGAATTCAGCTGTCATTTTTGAATATAGTGATATTATATATATATATATATATATATATATATATATATATATATATATAAAATATATTTGGGGATAGTTTCAAAATTCATTTCAGAAAGAGTATTGTAATTGGATGTCAATTCAATTCAATATGTTCTTCCTGAGGATCTCAATGTACCAGAAAACTGTTAGCTACTTTGGGGAGATACACAATACCTTTGCCCTCAAAGAGTTTATAGTCTCACTAAATAGAAAGACAGGCACACATGCAACATAAGATGCAAGAGAGCATATAACAAATATATATAAAATAAATAAATAAAGTTTTTTTTTCATTTCCAGTGATAGAGACTCACTGGGAGTTTTCATTAGAATTCATATAATAATAAGAGAGATGGGATCTCATCTCAAGATAAAGATCCACATAATGGCTTCATAATAAGATAGGAATTAGAGGCCTGTCCTATATTCAAGGCAGCCAGAAGGACCCTTGTACCAGTGTCCCACCATTAATGTGATGTGGCTACTCTCTGGGCCTACTTTTCTCTCTTCCTCTCTGCCTTCCCCCTCCCCGCCGCCCCCTTTCCTGGGTTGGTTTTCTCTATAGCTCAAGTTCAAATTCCTGAAAGAGACTCTGTTTGAAGTAGCTAATTATGCAAACCTCATTTAAGCTGAACTTTTCTCAACCAGCCTTTGGTCAACGGATGGTTTAGCTGGCCTTGGGTAAAGAGACCATCCCTGGCTTACTCATCTGCAGGCAGGGGTATGTGTTCAGTGGGAAGGTTGATCTGTGATGAAGCACACAGCTTTCTTGGGCTGCCCCTTCCACAGGGCTGTGTAAGTATGCAGTAGGAGGCACCATAACCAACATGAAAATGGCAGCAAACATTAAATGTTCTTGGACATGAAAGAAAGAAGTACTCAATATGCAATTAAGAGTATAGTGAGACTTCAAGGAGGGATTTGAACTGTGCTTTGAATGGTGAGAAAGAATCTAGTTGTGGAGAGTGGGGAGGGGGATTCTAATACTCAAGTGTTGTGCCTGAATAATAACTACAAAAAAGCCTTTATTTTGCCCAAATTAAGTGGGGCCAATTTTTAATACAACTTAAAAAAATTTAACTGTGAGTCAAAAATGCTCATAGCATTTAATTTGTTTTATTAAGGACTAATTTTCTAGTTGCAGTTCCCATTGTCACATGAACTAGAGGGGAAGGAAAGGGAAGATCCCTGGTAAGGAGAAAGAGTTAGGAGGTACAGATTCTTATTACTCCAGGAAAGATTACAGATCAATTTCCATTGCTTATCCATTCACTGGTAGAAACCATATATGCCAGCAGTTTTGACCTGCCTGTTTGATGCACCTAGATGGAAACTGTCTACTTATGTTCTACTTATGTCCCCAATACAAAATTTTCAGGACAAGAATTGATTTGCCCAATTTGGATCAGTTGTCTACCTCTGTGACAAATCAACTGTGGCTGGGAGATGGGGTCACATTTTAGATATGAGCCATCTCTCTGTGAAAACTTGTTGGAGGGGTTGGGGAGACAAAACTTGGAAAAGGGGCACTGAGCAGAGGCAACAAAAAAAATGTTCACCTCAGAAACCCCTTTCACACCAACAAAGTATCAAGCCTCCCTCTTTGTATGGAGCTTGATTTTGACTTTCCTTCTCTCAACATCAAAACTACTGATGTTCTCTGTCCAAAGTTCCCTATGATTTAATACTTAAGAAAGTTTGTCGGGAAGCCTAAACTGTAATTCCTCCACATTGCTCAGGATTATAGGAATCCACCATAACAAACTACTGTATCTCTGGTGTATATTGGAATGTGGGCAAGAATGTGCACCATTTCAAGGGAGATATGACTTCTAAAATGAGGGCAGGGACCCATTGTCTATACAGAGTCCCAGTTTTTTCTTTGGTCCTTATAGATTGCTAAAGAAAGGGAGGTAACTAAATGTTAAGGTACTGTGGGAATCCTCTGTTCCTCATTTGTGGGTCTATTTTTGCTATCCTCTGTGAAACCATTTAAGTGTAATAATAATGAAAGGAATCAGCATTCATTGAGTACATATTATGTGTCAGACATATTTTGACCTGTGGATCAAGTCTGGTCTGCTCCTGTTTTTGTAAATCAAATTTTATTGGAACATGGCCATGGGTATTTTGTTTACATATTGTTTATTGCTACTTTCATGTTGCAACAGCAGAGCTGAATAGTTCTGACAGAGACTATATAGCCTTCAAGGTCTAAAAGATTTACTTATTTTAAAATATGGCTCTTTACAGATAAAGTTTGCTGAGTCTTTTCTAAGCATGTAATATGTATTAATGCATTTAATTCTCACAACAATCTCATGATATCAGTACCCACACTGCTATTTTATAGATGAGGAAACAAAGCCACAGAGAAGTTGAGACTTCCTCAAGGTCACACAGCCAGAGAGTGTTAGAGAACTGGACATATATGTTCTACTCTTAGAATTTTGAATCATTAATCAGAGCTAATGTTATCAGAAACTACATCAGGACCCTAATAATAATAGTTATCATAAATAAAGAATCTATATAGAAGATAAAGTCAATAGTGGTTTTCAACTGGTGGTGATTTTGCTCCCCAAGGGACAGTTTGGCAATGTCTGAAGACATTTTTCTTTGTCATAGCTGGAAGGAGGGTGTTACTGGCATCTTGTGGCTAGAGGCCAGGGATGCTATAAAAATACTGCAATGCACAGCGCAGCCCCCTACAACAAAGAATTACCTGATCCAGGATGTCAATAATGTCATTCTTGAGAAAACCTTATCTAGTTATTACAATGCATGCTAGGCATAGGCCCTCTTAAATTAGCTCAGTTTACTGATGTTTAAGAACACATTGGGAACACAAAGAAAGTAGTGATGGCAGCCACATAGATGGACTCTTTAAAAACTGGAAGATTCTTTAGAGTACAGAGTACTTCTAGAATAAGCAGAAGTCTGTTGCTTCCTACTCTTATGTTCTACTATGGAAACCCAACTACTCCTTATCTCAGCTACTACCATTTCCATGGAGACTATGGTACCAAGGATTTTTGAAGATGTTCTTAGTTAAGATGAGGCTAAACTGAATCAAATGTGACTGGAGTCCTTATAAGCAGAGGAAATTTTGACACAGTAAGAGGAGACAGAGAGAGAGATGGCCATGTAGCAGAGGCAGAAATTGAGTCATGCCACAAACCAAGGAACATCAAGGATTACTAGCTACCCACCAGAAGCCAGGGGAGAGGTGTAGGACAGCTCCCCTTTAAGTGAACTCATGGCCCTGCAAACATCTTATTTTCAGACTTTGAGCCTCCAGAACCATGAGATGATAAAATGCTGCTGTTTAAGCCAGCTAGTCTGTGGTACTTTCTTATAGTAGCATTGACAAACTAAGATGGCCACCAGTGGTATATTTGGGTCATTAGTGAGTATGATACCCACTACTGCAATTTAGCCAACACAAGCTATTTGATAATTGTGGGCTAGATTTTATTTAAACAATACATTCTTTTGGTATGCCATGTGTGCCAGTTTGAATCTGTTATGTCACCCAAAACGCCATTAACTTTGATGCAATCTTGTGTAGGCAGACATTTTCGTGTTGATTAGATTGTAATTCTTTGACTGACTGTTTCCATGGAGATGTGACCCACCCAACTGTAGGTGATAACTCTGATTAGATCATTTTCATGGCGTTGTGGCTCCGCCCATTCAGCGTGGGCCTTGATTAGTTCACTGGAGCCCTATAAAAGCTCAGACAGAAGGCGCAAGCTTGCTATAGCCAAGAGGGACACTTTGAAGAATGCACGCACGGAAGCTGAGAGAGGAGTTGAAGCTTACAGAGACATTTTGGAGATGGCCTTTGAAAGCAGACTTTTGCTCCGGAGAAGCTAAGAGAGGACAAACGCCCCAAGAGCAACCGAGAGTGACATTGTAGAGAGGAACGTACTAGGAGAAAACCATTTTGAAACCAGAACTCCGGAGCAGATGCCAGCCACATGCCTTCCCAGCTAACAGAGGTTTTCTGGATGCCATTGGCCATCCTCCAGCGAAGGTACCCCCTTACCTTGGACTATGGCCTTGACTGTAACTTTGTAACCAAATAAACCCCCTTTATAAAAGCCAATCCATTTCTGGTGTTTTGCTTAATGGCAGCATTAGCAAACTAGAACACCATGGTCAGCAAGTTTCAATGAAGAGAAAGGTGTACATGTAAATATTCCTGAGATACAGAATGAGATTTCCCTGGGTATAAGGAAGAGCATTCAAACCTATAAAAGTGTGATATCTAGAGATATAAAGAAGAATATACAATGTTTTCTCTGTCCTCTGTGTGTTTACCTTGTGGTCAAAGAGACAAAAGAACAAAGAACAATTACTAACTATGGAAAATGTTGACTGAGGAAATTTCTAGTAAATTCTTATTCTATACAATCTTTTGAAATAATATTTAGCTAATAGAGGTAAGATTGTTACAGCAGAATTTGAGTTGTTCTCTTTCTAAATTGGAAAATAAATCAGGACAGTAAACTGTGTTGTAGTCTAGGAAAAACTGTTCTATTAATTTTTTAAAAGTTTTTAATTTATGAGAAGGCTATGCAATCTGATAAAATAAACAAAGACTTAGGTCTGAGTCATACAATCAAATATTATCACTTTTAATCTATTATACTTTTATGAACATAAATATAATTTTATTTGAAAATATTAAACTTGTGATAGTACAGAAAGGACTTCATCCTTAAGACGTCGGTTCTGAAAATTTGGTGTTTTAAGAGTGAAATATATTTATAAAATGGACAAAATTTTCTTAGTTCTTTATATGTTGTTAATATATGTAGTATACTATACCACCACAGAAGGGTCTCTTCTTCAGACATATAAATAACAACAAATACTACTATAATAACCACCTTGAAATGAGCTTTTAATTGGTTTGATGACTATAGTAGCAATTCCCAAAATATGCAAGCTCTGTTTACTTTCAATTTTATTCAGCATATGGGCATAGGAAAGCATTAGCATTTTCCAATTCCAAGAAGGAATGTGTTTAATGTTAAAATAACTCAGAACAGTTTTATGTTTTTCATCATAGAGTTCAAGGAAGAAATACAAATACAGAAACTTGGGTCTGCTGCTGTTATCCTCTATAAATCTGGTGAAGCTGTCAAGGATATGACTATTTCGGCTTCTTACACATCAACTCAAACACAAGATACCATATTTTTTCTATCAATAATCAGTTTTGAGAATGTTCATAGTATGTAGACATGTTTTTCCCTTAATTTTATCCAGAATTGATATCCTTCTCATGGAGGGTAAGAGCTATATAGCGATCATTGCCAAACTTGGCAGTTCAATATCAGAAAGTGACAGGAACTTGGACTGGAGTCTCAATGCCTCAGTCCACACACCAAGCTTGTAAGAAATATAACTGTCATCATTTATTTCTCAACTGAACTTATTTTCTACCTCCTCAGGAAACTTGCCAAGCCTAGTTTAACCTTTCACCATTTTTCTTGCTATTCTTAGGCCTATTAGAATTCTCCTATTGCTCTTACAACATGCTAAAACTGAATTAGGGAGAATTTTGTGATGGCCTCAGGCCTATCTCTCTAGACATACCATGTGAACATTCCAACTCCGGGTTTTCTTTGCATCTCCATCCTCCCCCAGTGCTGAGTAGGTTTCCTCTTCACTCCCCCTCAACAAACATTAGCTAATACATTGTAGTACAGAATTGTGCGTAGTCTCTTATATGATCCCTAAGGAACCTAATAAAGAAATAGTTTCTTCTATCATTGAGAGCTTGGAATAGGTCTTAAAGAAGGAGCAGGATTACATAAAAAGGTGTTAAATGAAAGTTATTCTAAGAGTAGGGAAAAACAGGAGCAAAAATATGGGGGCTGTTACAATGAGATCTGGACATGGAAGTTGGCTCAAGGAGGACAATGTGAAGACTGACTTGATTACAGTGCTGGATTCTTGTTGGGGAACAGAGGAAGTAAGGTTAAATACGTAAGGTGGGCAACTTAATGGTGAATTTGCTAGGGGAAGAGTTGTGTTTCTTTTGCAATCAGTTGTTCTTTCTCAGAATTTTGAGAACAACTTTAGGGCAGTGGGAAGTGGAGAAGGACATCCTGAAAGTTTATGAGTATGGGCTGAAGTTTTGATTTGAGTATAGTTGTCTCCATGTTTCCTCCATAATCAGTTTTAATGAAGACTGATGGGATTCTGGCTTTCTTGTTGAGCTTGTGACTCTTGTGAGATAGTACTATGTGGACCTCTATGGGATAAGGAGAGAGCCACAGCCTTGCTCATGAATAAGTGCCAGCCTGAAGCTTCCAGTCCAGGAACCATTTGTCAAGAGCTATTCTCAAAGATAAGCAGAGCACAAGTTTGTAAAGCTTCTCTCTTCTCTATTCAATATTTGGGGGAAATTTTCTTGGGGTGACAACTGCTATAGGAATGGAAGTACATTGGTGGCTTTTTATAAGAGAAAAATCATCCTTTTTCCCAGTGGCTTAACTCAAGCTGTGATGCATGCAGGGGGAGAGGCTGCTGCAGAGCTGGAGAGCTCTGTCCACTGACCATTCTTTGGAGTGCCACACTGTGATGTGGTTTTGCTCTTCTTTAGCTCTGCACAGTCTCAGCTCTGCCTACAATTTCTACCTTAGACAATGCAGACTTAGGCAGTGGTTAGCCCTGAAGCCAGGTGTCTTGCAATTGTATTTTTCTTTCTGTGACTCTGGTGGGAGTATAAGATTGGGTGAATGGGACAGTGAGTTTCTACAGGAAACAAAGGGTACAGATAAAGGAAGGATTTTCTAATATGATAGGGAAAATTGAGCCAATTACAGCTACTTTCAGCTTTGTTTCTAAACTAAGAAAACTTTTATGCCTAGTATTAGGGAGTAGTGAAGCTGTCTCTATTATAAAATAATACAGTAACCATTGATTGATAAAATCTAGTAGACCCAACATGGATGCACCCATGCTAAAACCCATGTCAGCAAAACCAAAAACCTAAGCTAGTTTCTGTTTCCTGTAAATGCCTGGCTTGCCCAGAAATCCAAATTTAAGTACAGTCCATCATTTATCACCAGATAACTTCATCATTCCTAAGCAACCACTTGTTTCCCACTTTGTAAGACCATCCCCCCAAGTAAAATGGAAACTTAATGTCAGCTGATCAGAACATTTCCTCACTTGCTTCCTCAAATGAGGAGCTTCTCCATGAGCTTCTCCTTACCCTGTATGAGCTTGTCCTTTCCACCCCCTCAGTAGAGCTCCCTTCTACTTTCTCAATGGATGCTGCCTGATTCATGAATTGCTCAATAAAGCTGTCACATCCCAAATGGCATGAGAGGTTTTCTTTTATCAGTTTTGGTGATGAAGAAGGACTCCAAAGGCAAAGGATGATGGCTCTGGAGACAATAAGAAAGACAGATGAGGAGGCTGTAGAAGCCTTTGAATTCTCTGTCTTCCGCACCATCTTCAGGAGTCGTGGGTGAGTGCCTCTCAACTCAAGCTCCACTCTCTTTGTGTTCAACCTCTCCAATCTCACTAGCTTTAAGCCCAAATGTTAGCACACCAATCTGGTTGATAAGACTCAAACTCTTAGCCCGAATCCCTAGCCTTTTGGTGCAATCTACAGTTTCATTTTTGCTACTGCTGGTTTCTTTATCCTGTGTACAAGGTAAGAAGTGAAATGATAAAGAGTGGCTCCTCAAGCTCTAAAATCTTTGAGTCTCTACCCTCTGAAGAGTATATTACATGTTAAAAATTGTGGGGCTGGAAGGTGTGCCTGTCTAATCAAATAGAGAAATCTCACCAAAGGCAACATAGAGTTCAGTGGCCATTATGGGAAAAAATTCCAGTTAGACAAATTGACTCATCTCAGAGTGCACTCAAGAAAAAGCATGCCTGAATTAGGCTAAATGGGATGCCTATTTTAACTGGTACTCAGAGTTCACTAAGAAATTATAAGCTTATATAAACTGGTGAGTTTTGTACTTCCATGTTTTCTGTCTTTCTGTTTATATGTCTGACTCATGGCTGAAAAAAAATTAAATTGGAGCTATAAGCTCTCTGTTTATGTCTGTCTGTATGTTTGATGTATGATATTTTCCTACTTCCAGATGGTAATACCAAATTAACTTATAAAACTACTTAAAAGAACTCTATTCAAATTGGCTTAAAGATAAATAAGCACTTATATATAAATTAATACTCCTAAAGTCCTAGAAATGAAGGAAACCAAACTTCTAATATTTCCAATGAAAAAGGAGTATTCATAGAGCTAACATCACATTTTTTGAAAAAATTCAAGTTCACATAATTCAGATAAATCTTTGACAAATGGGACTAGTTTAATATTGTTAGTTAAATAAAAAAAAGGTTATGCCTTCTGAATTATCAATGTTAAGTACAATACAGCCACAATTTTTTTCTACTTGATAATGTTCTTCCTAAATTTATACAGGTTTACTGATAACATAAACTAGCATTACATCTACTAGATCTTTAAGATGATGAAAAATGTAAATTTGTGTTTAACCAAATTGTTATTATTTTCACAGTTTAATTTTAAGAATGATTATGTTCATAGGACATAAATGTTTGAAGATAGTTTCCAAAATCTTTTTGATAACTTAAGGTATGCAGGCATGTAAGGTATGAGGATATGTTTTGTTAAGGAAAAAGAGAGTAGTTTTGACCTAAAGTAAAATGACTAGGTGTCACAGAATGAGAAGCAGGAATGTGTAGGACAAAACCTGAATGGATATAGAAAGTTGTAAAAGGTTTGTGGAAAAGGAATTTTATTCAGCATGATCAAGGTTGGCTAAGATTTGATAGACAAGATATTTCTAAGAATCTTCTTATCAGACAGTATCCTCATGCAAAACTAGAATTTCATTTACTTCCTGTTAAAATAACAAAGTTTTTTTTTTTTTTTGGATTATTGGTCTGCTCTTAGTAAGAGGTCATAAACAGTTCTTCTTAACCATTTGAGTAAGCTTCCTGGAAGGCAAAGGTTTTATGTCTTATCAGAATAATATCCTTATTGATATTTATATTAACCTTATCATTTATTGTTTTAGAAAACAAGTCTTTGCATTTTTAAAAGAACTAAGTCTTTTTTTTTTTTAATATGGTCATATTAACTGCTATTTACTCTTTTAGGTAAACAGGGAACTTGAGGTAAATAGGGAACCAAATATTGTTTCATGGTGACCCATTTTCCTATTTCACAAAATGTTCAAAACTTCTTGACATTCTGCTTGCCAAAAATCAAACCCTAAATGATGTGTTGATCTCAAACGGTCCTTGACATTTTCCAAAGGGCCCCTGGAAAATCGCAAAGGATTTGTTTTTTCACCTTATAAACAGAGAGGTGCTAGAAGTAGGTTTATTTGATATGGTATGAGTTGCATAGGAAGTGTTGTCAAATGAAATAGGATTTTATAACCTTCTGTTGGTTAAATCTGTATGGGTAAAATAACATTTCAGAAATTGTGTAAAGTATCTAGAGACTTGCTAGTGTCCTCACTGTCCATGAGACATCCTAATACTGATCTGCCTAATATTAGACAACAGTAATATGATTGGTCGTAATTCCAGTTATTCTTTAAAAACGTTACATGTCACAGAAACAAATTACCTTCTCAATCACATTATTTTTGTAATGAACTTTCATCTGAACTTTCATTTTTGTAATGCAGTAATATAAGTCTTTTGTCATCTATAGACAACTTTTATTCTGATATTTCCCTGAAAACACTTGCAATCAGCTACAGGTCAGGTGCTTCATCTTCAACAAAAATGGCTGTCTCTGAAACCAATTGAAAGTACTATGCCAGGTACTCTGGGGCACAGGCTTCTATTCACATTGCTTAAATAACTTTGAGACCATACCACTGACCTGAGTCAAGATTTCAGAATTCTAGTGAAGAAGCAATGAGTCATGAGATTGCTAACATAAGATTGAGTGGAATAAGAACTAATTATCTAATACTGAATGAACTGTTAAGAATGATTATAGTTTTGTTTGGATTATTACTGATGTTTTAATGTTATATTTTCTAGATACAAGGAACCCTTTACTCTTTTCCCTTAAGCTATCTATAATTCATAAAAAACATTATCTTTTTCTCCCTGCCTAGATTCTCCAGAATTTTGAAACTCTTATTGACTATTCTAATTTTTATGGAAAAGTAATTATTTGAACAAGTTCAATCAGAATCTGTCCTCCTTGTTAATAGGACATAATTGGAGATACTGTTTACATAACCAAGGCTTTTGACTGGAATGTCATGTTTGAGAATGATGCTCATTTAATCAGATGTGACCAGACACTTTTAAGGAACTAGGGTTGACTTCATGGAGCCAGTGCTTTAAAAACCCTCTTGGAAAAACTGGTCCAGTACCCAGTTCCAGAGTTTCCAGCTTACAGGAAAGCAAAGAACGTTACTTCTGTATTGTAGGAGAAATCTGGTGTCAAGTTCTTGAGTTGGCTTCCTAGCCTTGAGGGGCTTTTAAAAGTCCGATCGGAGGTTCCTTATGAAAGCCACCTGCAAAGCAAACTTAGAAAAGGCCTATATGGTAAATTTCTATTCTTGCTGCATGTATGTAAATAATCAGGCCAAATCTAATGAAGTCTTATTTTATGATTAATAATCTTTCTGAGGTATCTTTGATGAAAAAGAGGGTATCAGCAGAGAAATTCTGTTTCACTGGAAAACTATAACACATTCCTGTTCATTGTCTGAGCTGTTTTGTATCCCACTTGTAAACAACAGATAACTGCTTGGTTTTGTTACCTACCTTGTAAATTGGACTGGATCCTGTGATCTTGCATAGATTGTCTACCCTAATGCCAGTCAGAAAGCTAATTTAGTGTCTTTTGTATACTGGACCTCAAACTGACAAAAGAAGGCTAATACCCGTAATGCCTTGACCTACATTAATACAGCATCATCATATCTTCCCTAGGAATACATGACCTGGAGCGAGCAGTTATAAATATATCTAAGGTTATGACACAGAGCTTTAATACCACCCTAAGTTCTCTTCAGGCCCTCTATGCTGAAGCTGCAGCTTATCATCAGTGTTCTTGCAAAACAGATGGGTTCTAGGTACCCTGACTGCCCATGAACAATGATGTATTTATGTGAATAAGTCTGGCACAGTAATAAATAATCTGAATATTTTAAAGGACCAAGTTAAGGTAATTCATGATATCACTTAAGTTCAAACATTTCAATAAATGGAGGCCTTTCCTTGTCTTAAGGCAGATGTTGTGGCAGTTGCTAAAAAAACTTTTAGAAACCATGTTCCACACCTGGGTAATGCCTTCAGTTATTTCTACTGAAGTGACTGAGGCACACATTTTATTGAACAGGTCATTAAAGCTCTAAGATTCTGCACACAGATTGGCATTATCATTGTCCCTACCATCCTCAATCCTCTGGTGTTCCAGTTTGCTAATGCTACCATTTCGCAGAACACCAGAAATGGATTGGCTTTTATAAAGTGGGTTTATTTGGTTACAGAGTTACAGTCTTAAGGCCATTAAGTGTCCAAGATAAGGCATCAACAGTAGGGTACCTTCACTGAAGAAAGGTCATTGGCATCTGGAAAACCTCTGTTAGCTGGGAAGTCACATGGCTGGTGTCTGCTTGCTCCCAGGTTGCATTTCAGAAATGGTGTTTTCCAAAATGTTTGTGTCAGCTTCCAACAGCTGTCTTCAAAATATCTGTCTCAGCTGCAGCAGCAAGGTCCTACTGTCTGAGCTGTTACATAGGGCTCTAGTAAACTAATCAAGGCCCATGCCGAATGCGTGGGGCCACACCTCCATGGAAATTATCTAATCAGAGTTATCACCTACAGTTGGGTGGGTCACATCTCCATGGAAACAAACTAATCCAAAGATTCCAACTTAATCCACACTAATACATCTGCCCCCACAAGAATGTATCAAAGAACATGGCTTTTTCCGGGGGCCATAATATATACAAACCAGTACATCTGGAAACATGAAGAGAACAAATGACATTAAAACTTAAACTGTCTGAATTAACTGAGGGATCTAGATTACCTTGACCTAACAGCCCTTATGTCCATTCAAAGCACACCTTTTGGGAAACATAAACTTTCTCCCTATGAAATTATTGCTGGAACACCTATGTCAAATGGCCTCCATCTTAAAAAAGTCTATCTTAAAAATTTTCCCTATGGCAAGTCTTCTGTGACAGTGTATCTGTACAGTTATAACTATAATTGAATGATGATGTGAATTTCATAAATGAATGAACAAGGCTATATTGTAACAACCTGCTTTCCAATGGGAGATAACTCAGTATTATAAATCTCTAATGACATATGCAAAATATTGTCTCCAACAGGTAAGGGATACATTATTTCCAGATCTGAATCTCCTTTAGACTTCCCATACTGTAACTTTCAGCAACTGGGTATACTGGAAATGACATCAATGCAAAACAGTTTTTGAACCATGCTGGAAGGGACCTTACCGGGTACACGTAGCTTATGATACTGCAGTAAAACTAGAAGTGCCATTTAGTTGCATTCACACCTCACAGTTTAAAAAGGCTGCCCTGGGAAAGCAAATGAATGTCAACCATGTAGAAATTTGAAAAAGGGATGGTATTCAGGAAAAAACATAATCAAAGCAAACTGGAGTCTATGGTCAACAGTAACATTGTAATATACCTCCATTAAATGTAACAAAGGCAATACGCCAATGCTAAATGTATATGAGAAGGGGATATAGGGGAGTAATATGGGATTCTTGGTAGTGGTGTTATTTGCTGTCCTTAGTAGTATATTGTATTGTATGACATGTTATTTTTCTTTTTATCATTTTTTCTTATTGCTAAAAAAAAAAAAAACAAAAAACAAAAAAAACAATTTTTCTTGTAGTAATAAGTATTTTCAAATGCTGATTGTGGTGATAAGTGTACAACTTTATGATGATACCATGAACAACTGATTGTACACTGTGGATAAATGTATGGTATGTGAATATAACTCTATAAAATTGTAGGAAAATATATATATAGGAGTAAAAGTGTTGGAGAAAACATGGTGAGAGGGATGATGCCTCACCAATATGGACTAACTACAATGTGTAAACTCAGAATTGAATCTTAGAACATAGCCTAACGTGGACACAATACTTGTAATAGTCCCTAGATTGTAAGCTCTTACAGCAGTTAACTCTATCCCTGAAGTGTAAGGCCTATCTCTAAACTTTGAGATGCTGATCCCCTAGCATATGTTGTCACAAACATTGGGACTGGCGGTTTGATGTGCTGAGCCCTCGAGCATGGGACTTGCCCTTATGAAGCTCATTACCACAAAGGAGAATCTAAACTTGTATATAATGGTGCCTAAGAGTCTCCCCCTGAGTACCTCTTTGTTGCTCAGATATGGCCCTCTCTCTCTCTAACTGAGCCATCTCGACAGGTGAACTCGCTGCCCTCCCGCCTACGTGGGACCCGACTCCCAGGGGTGTAAATCTCCCTGGCAACGCAGAGT
The DNA here is from genome assembly GCF_015220235.1 of Choloepus didactylus. Lineage (NCBI taxonomy): Eukaryota > Metazoa > Chordata > Mammalia > Pilosa > Megalonychidae > Choloepus > Choloepus didactylus. The sequence goes on from NC_051307.1 coordinate 80,944,573, forward strand.
ATGACTCCCGGGGATGAATGTGGACCCGGCATCGTGGGACTGAGAGTATCTTCTTGACCAAAAGGGGGATACAAAATGAGATGAAATAGTTTCAGTGGCTGAGAGATTTCAAATGGAGTCGAGAGGTCACTCTGGTGGACATTCTTATGCACTATATAGATAACACCTCTTAGGCTTTAATGTATTGGAATAGCTAGAAGTAAATACCTGAAACTACCAAACTCCAACCCAGCAGTCTGGACTCCTGAAGACAATTATATAATAATGTAGATTACAAGGGGTGACAGTGTGATTGTGAAGACCTTGTGGATCACACCCCCTTTATCTAGTGTATGGATGAGTGGAGGAATGGGGATAAAAACTAAAGGACAAATGGGGTGGGATGGGGGGATGATTTGGGTGTTTTTTTTCACTTTTATTTTTTATTCTTGTTCTGGTTCTTTCTGATGTAAGGAAAATGTTCAGAGACAGATTGTGGTGATGAACGCATAACTATGTTATCATACTGTGGACAGTGGATTATATATCATGGATGATTGTATGGTGTGTGAATGTATTTCAATAAAACTGAATTTAATAAAAAAAAAAAAGAAATTAAAAAAAAAAAAAAAAAAAAAAAAAAAAGGCTGCCCCATCCAATGACTGGACCTGTGACCAAATCTGGGACCTACATCTAAAATTTGCTAGGATGAAAAGTAGATGGCTTTGGGATATGGACAACTTTCACCCAAGATCATGGAACAAGACTCCATGAGCTCCTACATTCTTGTCATATTCCTTATCATATTATTCCTTATAATTATTCTTTCATTTTTGTTTCCATACTACTTTTGCATATCTTTTCCATCGTGCTTAGAAAATGTTACCACCAAAGGTGTTTAAACTGTTCCTGTTTATAGCCTGGAAAGACAAAATACTATCATTCACTTTTCCCAGGGAATGCAAAAGGGGAATCCTACTTTCTGTTGAATATGCCAGCATAAACTCTGATTTCTTCATGATCCAAGGGATCCTGTCACTCTGCCAATGACCAATTTTTTAGGGATTCCAAATCCCACAGTGTCTTACAATCAAGCTGGCAAAAGCACCCATATTTATAGGGTCAGCCTATTATGGCTGTTGCCACCCATGCCTTGTTTTAATTAACATCACAAATGTAAATAGCTCAGGCCTAGTCCCTGATGGCTAGATCCCTTATATATTAACACATGATTGGCCCAGAGGTAATCTCTGGGGATAAACTACCATACCCCTTGTCCTCATATTATCAATCCAGGAGACCTGACAGGACAGCTCCTACTATGTATAAGTTTCCATTTAAAAATGACATTTTGACCCCTTTTAGATATGGAACATTGATACAATTCCAAAAGCAACACATGGTTAGAAACACATGGTTTGCTTATTTGTTCCCCAAACAGAATCAAACCCTCACTAGTGTTCTATGAGCACCTTTGGGTTATATTTTCATTGGCTGAAGGGTCCAAGACTGTGACCCACATTCTCCATATTCCTCAGTGTATAGAGGGTTAATGTATGTCAGGACAATGTGGATTGGGCCTCTTAGTAGCTCCTTTGAAATTTTATAAAAAATGCAAAGTGTCTTACTGGACTACCTCACTTAATTTACTCTGCCGTGCTGGATGTGAGTTGCCTGAAGATGTCAGTAATGTTGGATGGGTCTCTTTCATTGGACTTCTATCTCCTTGGTTAAGAGTTAACATAAATGGAAATATGATCAGGAGCTTATCTGTAACAGTAGGAGAAATTGCTAAGCAAAACCTATTGCTGCACAACAAAAATCTTTAGATTCTTTAACTAGAATTGTTTTGGATACTCAATTGCACTTGACTATTTGTTGACTGAAAAAGGAGACGCTTGTGCTGTTTCCAATACTACATGCTGTACCTGGGGAAACACTTCTGGGGAAGTGGAAACACAGTTCCATGAAACAGTCAGGATTGTTATTTGATCTCTGACTTAATTTGCTCAATAAAACTGAAATCCTAAATTGCATGAAAAGTCTTTCATCACCATCAGGAAACTTAAAAATATTAAATAATTCCAGTTAGTCATTTTTAAAATAAATCTAAAATGGGGACAAATGTATGCATAAAGATGCTCATTCCAACAGTACTTCTAGAAGGGAAATTCTGGGGCGAGCATATATATCTAATACCTCTGTAAGGAGATGGTTAACTAAAATGTGGTCATACACACATATAAAGGAATATTAAACATTCATTAAAAACGATGTCTTCGAATAGTTTTTAGTAACGGACGAAATTACTCTTCTACACTAAGTTTAAAAAAAAAAGTTACAAAATTAAATGTATAACAAGACCTTAGCCATGTAAAAATATGCATTAAAAATAAAAGAATTACATCAAAATGAAAGCAGTGTTTGCCTCTGAGTGATGGGATTTTTTTTCCCAGCTTCTCATACTAATAGTGCATTTTCAGCTGTGACCCTACGCAGTATGTAATTTTCAATAGCATCACCCTCAAATACAAAATACTATATTACTATAGTAGATGATAATTGAACCACCTAAGTTGCATTATAGAGTCTTACATTCTACCCATCCAGCCTCTCTTTCTGGCAAATGAACTCATTTGGAAATCCTATAGTGCTTATGTAAAAAAAAAGTTTTTAAGTCTGTTCTAAATGTAACAAAAACAAGGCAACAAAAATAAGATGACAGAAATAAGGCCTAAATAGTGGTTCTAAAAGCATGGCCCTGAGACTGGCAGCATCAGCATCACCTGGAAATGTGCTAGAAATACAAAATCTTGAGCCTCTCCAGAGGCTTGCCTATTTAGAATATCTGGAGATGAGGCCGAACATTCTGTGTTTTAACAAGTTCTCTAGGTGATTCTAGTGCACATTAAAGTTTAGCAGTCACTGTCCTAGAGCAGGAGTCAGCAAACTTAAACCCAAAAGCCAGATATACTCACCTATTGTAAATGAAATTTTGTTACAATGCAACCTTGTTCATTCATGTATTGTCTATGACACTTTCAGGCTACAACAGCAGAGTTGAGTAGTTTTGACAAAAACCTTAAGGCCCACAAAGCTGCCTAAAATATTTAACTATTGTCCTTTACTGAAAAAGTTTGCTGATCCCTGGTGTAAATGATAAAGACCTCTTGATTCTTTGGCACCTACATATTTTTTTTTACATTGTGAGTACAAAGTCTATCTTAAAAATTTTCCTTATGGCAAGTCTTCTATGACAAAATATCTGTACAGTTATAACTATAATTGAATATGATTATGTGAATTTCATTACTGTGGAGGTTTTTTGGAATATAGAATGATAATTTTTGCCTACTATCATTAACTTCTTTTATAGAAATATGTTAAATCAGAAGAAAAAGTCATTATTAAAAATGAGAAGAAATCATGAAGATAGTTATGTATTGCTGTATTTAACTAAGAGACAAAATAAATCTTAAGGGTTCCACCTGCTGGTAGAAAGAAATAATGACTCAAATTAAAATATGCACTGTATAATGGTCTGGTAAGTAAAAAAATGATAGTCACAAAAATTATGGCTCAAAGGACGATCATCTAGTTCCTTCATTTTAAAAAAGAAATTGACACGGAATGTCAAAATAAAATGAACAGTTTCTAATGGATTATGCAAAACATACAAATAATAAACACCGATTTTTCTTTAGAATATAAGCTTTATGAAGGCAGGGGCCATGTCTATCTTCTTCATGGGGTATTACCAGCACTTAATAAGGTGTTAGGAAAATGTGTAATTTTGTCATATGATTTAGAGTTGCTTGAAACACTAAATTGTTGCAGAAAGTTTTGTAATTTTAATTTAAAGATAAAAGACCATAAAGTTATGAAATTACAGAAAACACAGTTTAGTAACAATTTTACTTCTTAAATGGAAATTCTTAATTGAAGAATTTAACAAATAAATAGTAACACATTTTATTTCTAAGGAAGGTAAACATGTAAATCAGGATAGGCTATGTAATGTTGAAGTAAAAAATGATCCCCAAACTTCTGCAGCTTACAAAAAAAGTGTTGTTTGTTTTTTCTTGTTCACTTCCATTCTGAGTTGCCTGCACCTCTACTCCACATATGTTTTCATTTGGGAACCAGGCTGTAGAAATAGCCTCTACCTGGAAAATAACTGGGTATCCTGACACAGAAAAAGATTTGGCAAACCATAGACAGTCTTTTTCTTTTTTTAAACAGCTCCATTGAGGTACATTTATATCATAAATTTGTCCATCCTAAGTGTACAATGCAATGATTTTAGGTAAATTTACAGAGTTGTGCAACCAATCACCACAATCCACTTTGAGAACGTTTCCATCACCCCAAAACCATCTTCTAGGTCCATTTGCAGTGAATCTCCATCCTACTCCCAGCTCTGGGCAACCATTAATGTGCTCTGTGACTCTTAAAATTTGCCTCTTATGGACATTTTATATAAATGGAATCATACAATATGTAATCTATTATGTCTGACTTCTTTCACTTAACATAATGTTTTTGAAGTTCAGATAGAATAAATCCAAATAGACCCACTCCAAGACATATACTAATCAGACTGTCAGATGCTCTCAGGAGAAAGTCCTGAAAGCAGCAAGAGAGACGCAATTCACCACAAACAAAAGAAACAACATAAGACTAAGTACTGACCATGGAGGTGAGAAGGCAGTGGTATTTAAGATTCTGAAAAAGAAAAATAACCAGCCAAGAATTCTTTATCTAGAAAATCTCTCCTTCAAAATTGAGGGAGAGTTTAAAAATTTCAGAGACAAACAAATGCTGAGAGAATTTTTAACAGGAGACCTACCTTGCAAGAAATACTAAAGGCAGTTCTACTGGCTGAGAAAAAAAGAGAGGAGGGAAAGTTCCACAGAAGGGCACAGAACTGAAGAATATTAGTAAGAATAACTTAAAGAAAAAATGAGAGAGAAGGGGGGAAAAACTAGATCTGACAAAAACAAAAGGATAGGATGGTTGGTTCAAGAACTGCCTTCACAGTAATAATTTTGAATGTGAATGAATTAAACTCCCCCAATTAAAATATAGAGATTGGCAGAATGGATTAAAAAGTACAATCCATCGCTATGCTGTTTACAAAAGACTCGTCTTAGACCCAGCAACACAAAAAGATTGATAGTGAAAGGTTGGAAAAAAATATTCCATGCGAGCTGCAGCCAAAAGAAAACAGGGGTAGCAATTATAATTTTAGACAAAATAGACTTTAAATGCAAGGATGTCATAAGAGACAAAAAAGGACACTATAGATTAATAAAATGGACAATTCACCAAGAAGAAATATAAATGTTTGTGTATCCAATCAAAGAGCTCCAAAGTACATGAGACAAACATCGGCAAAACTGAAGAGAGCAATAGATGTTTCTACAATAGTGGGAAACTTCAATACACCACTCTTTTCTGTGGTTTGAATACCCAGCAGAGGACCAATAAGAAAATTGAGAACCTAAACAATGTGATAAATGAATTAGACTTAACAGACATATATAGAGCATTACATCCCAAGTTACCGGGATATGCATAGTTCTCTAGCACTTAACGGAACATTCTCCAGGATAGATTATATGCTGGGGCACAAAACAAGTCTCAATAAATTTAAAAAGATTGAAATTATTCAAACCGCATTCTCTGACCTTAATGGAATGAAAGAAGAATTCAATAACCACCAAAGAACCAGAACAATCACAAATATGTGGAGATTAAACAATACACTTCTAAATAATCAGTGAGTCAAAGAAGATGTTCCAAGAGAAATTGATAAATACCTAGAGATGAATGAAAATGAGAACACAACATAACAAAACCTATGGGATAAAAAAATTAAAAAAAAAAAAAACCCTATGGGATGTGAAGGCAGTGCTGAGGGGGAAATTATAGCTCTAAATGCGTACATTAAAATGGAAGAAAGAGCTAAAACCGAAGACTTAACTGAACAACTGAAGAAGCTACAGAATGATCAGCAAGCTAACCCTAAAGCAAGTAGAAGAAAAGAAATAACTAGGATTAAAGCAGAAATAAGTGATACGGAGAACAACAACAACAACAACAACAACAAACAATAGAGAGAAAAAATAAAACCAAAAGTTGGTTCTTTGAGAAGATCAGCCAGATTGGCAAACCCTTAGCTAGACTGACAAAGTCAAAAAGAGAGAAGACCCAAATAAACAAAATCAGAAATAAGAGGGGGGACATTACTGTGGGTCCTGAAGAAATTTAAAAAAATCACAAGAGGATACTATGAACAACTGTACACCAACAAAATAGACAATTTAGAGGAAATGGAAAATTTCCTGGAAACACATGCACAACCTAGTTTTACCTGAGAAGAAATAGAAGACTTCAACAAAACAATCAAAAGAAAGGAGATCCAATCAGTCATCAAAAATCTTCCTACAAATAAAAGCCCAGGGCCAGATGGCTTCACAGGGGAATTTTACCAAACTTTCCAAAAAGAACTGACACCATTTCTGCTCAAACTCTTTCAAAAAATTGAAGAAAAAGGAAAACTACATAATTCATTTTATGAAGCTAACATCACTCTAAAACTAAAACCAGAAAAGATACTACAAGGAAGGAAAATGGCAAGTCAATCTCCCTGATGAATATAGATGCAAAAGTTCTCAACAAAATAATTGCAAATTGAATCCAAAGATGTATTAAAATAATCATACACCTTGAGCAAGTAGGGTTCATCCTGGACATGCAAGGGTGGTTCAACATAAGAAAATCAATCAATGTAATACAACACATTAACAAATCAAAGGGAAAAAATCAAATGATCATCTTGATAGATGCTGAAAAAGCATCCAACAAAATTCAGCATCCTTTTTTGAGAAAAATGCTTCAAAAGGTAAGAATTGAAGGAAACTTACTCAATGTAATAAAGGGCATATATGAAAAACCCACAGCCAGCCTAGTACTCAACTGTAAGAGATTGAAAGTCTTCCCCCCCAGATTAGGAAAAAGACAAGGATGCCTGCTGTCACCACTGTTATTCAACATTGTGCTTGAAGTACTAGCCAGAGCAATTCAGCAAGACAAAGAAATAGAAGTCATCCAAATTGGAAAAGAAGAAGTAAAACTGTCATTATTTGCAGATGATATGATATGATACTTGGAAAATCCTGAGAAATCGACAACAAAGCTACTTGAGCTAATAAACAAATTCAGCAATGTGGCAGGTTACAAGATTAATGCACAAAAGTCAGTGATGTTCCTATACAGTAGTAATGACCTAACTGAAGGGACAATCAAGAAAAATTGCCTTCACAATAGCAACTAAAAAAGAAAAATCTAATAGCTAGGAATAAACTTAATCAAAGATGTAAAAGACCTCTACACAGAAAATTACAAAACTCTGCTAAAAGAAATCAAAGACCTAAATAGGTGGAAAGCTGCTCTGTGTTCATGGATAGGAAGGCTAAATATCATTAAGATGTCAATTCCACTCAAACTGATCTGCAGATTCATTGCAATTCCAATCAAAATTCCAACAACCTACTTTGCAGACTTGGAAAAGCTAGTTATCAAATTTATTTGGAAGGGAAAGGAACCTCAAATTGTCAAAAACATTCTAAAAAAGAACATGGTGGGAGGACTTACACTTCCTGACTTTGAAGCCTGCTAAAAGCCACAGTGGTCAAAACAGCATGATACTGGCACAAAGAAAGATATATTGATCAATGGAATCAAATTGAGAGTTCATAAGTAGACCCAAAGGTCTATGGTCAACTGATTTTTGATTAGGCTTGCAAATCCACTGAACTGGGACAGAACAGTCTCTTCAACGAATGGGGCCATGAGAACTGGATATCCATACCCAAAAGAATGAAAGAGGACCCCTATCTCACATCCTATACAAAAATTAACTCAAAGTGGATCAAAGACCTCAATATAAGGGACACTACCATCAAACTCCTAGAAGAAATATAGGGAAACATATTCAAGACCTAGTATTAGAAGGTAGCTTCTTAGACCTTACACCCAAAGCACAAGCAATGAAAGAAAAAATAAATAAAGGGGAACTCCTCAACATCAAAAGCTTCTGTGCTTCAAAAGACTTTGTCAAAAAGGTGAAGAGGCAGCCAACTCAAGGGGAGAAAATATTCAGAAACCATATATCTGAGAAGAGACTGATATAGAGCATGTATAAAGAAACCCTACAACTCAACAACAAAAGAACAAATAACCCAATTATAAAATAGGCAAAAGATATGAGCAGGCATTTCCAAGAGGAAATACAAATGGCTAAAAAGCACATGAAAATATGTTAATCTTCACTAGCTATTAGGGAAATGCAAATCAAAATCACAATAATATATCATCTCACATCAATAAGAATGGCTGCCATTAAACAAACAGGAAACTACAAATGCTGGAAAGGATGTGGAGAAATTGGAACTCTTATTCATTGCTGATGGGAATGTATAATGGTACAGCTGTTGTGGAAGACAGTTTGTTGGTTCCTCAGAAAACTAGATATCAAGTTACCCTCTTATCTGGCAATTCCACTTCTCAGTATATACCCAGAAGATCTGAAAGCAGTGGCACAAACAGACATTTGCACACTGATGTTCATAGCAGCATTGTTCACAATTGCCAAGAGATGGCAATAATCCAAGTGTCCATCAAATGACAAATGGATAAACAAAATGTGGTATACATATATGATGGAATTCTATGCAGCAGTAAGAAGGAATGAGGTCCTAAAACGTATGACAACATGGATGAGCCTTGAAACTATAATGCTAAGTGAAATAAGTCAGACACAAAAAGAGAGAGATTGTGTGTTATCACTGATATGAACTTCCTGAACAATGTAAAATAAGTGTCTTATAATGTAGAATATAGGGAAACTAGAGATAGACACAGCTAGTGAACAGGGAATGATAATATGTAGAGATGAGTCTGAACTACCATCAGACATGTCCATTCCCATACTTTTGTATGGGAATGGACAGAAGTGATGGTAGTTCATTAATGGGATTACAAGTATCAGTGCCGCATTGAAGATAAGCATGATTGAAAGGGGTTGTTTAAAGGTATGTATCCCATAGATCAGTACTACAAAATAAATATGTGCTTGCATGATCTACTTCTAAGGTATGACACTGGTACAAAGAGTTAACAACAGAATAGTGTATGGGGAAAACTACCTGTTGCATATTATAGACTGTATTTAATAGGGATACCTTACCAGTACCACACTAATACGAGGGATAAATAATTAGTGGCTGATAAGTGCTTTGGCGTGTTTTGGGTTATGATAATTTTTTAAAATTGAAAGTAATGATGATTGTACAACTAAGTGAAGATAATATAAGACATTGATTGTTTATCTTGGACAGAATATATGCTATGTGAAATTAGGAACTCCCTACTTAATAAGTCAAGCTCTCAAGTCAAGCCCTCTATCTTGACTGAGGCTTGCTCTAATGAAACTTATGACTGTAAAGGGGAGGCTAAGCCTACCTATAATTATGCCTAAGAGTCACCTCTAGAGAACATCTTTTGTTGCTTAAATGTGGCCTTTCTCTTTCTAAGCCCAACTCTGCAAATAAATTCTTTACCCTCTCTGTTGGAAAGATTTAGGTGTTCTTTTTTGCTTTTATTTTTATTTTGGAGTAAGAAAAAAATTGATTCTGGTGATGAATGCACAACTGTATGATGGTGCTGTGAATAATTGATTGCACATTGTGGATGTGTGTGAATATATCTCAATAAAACTGTGTTTTAAAAAGTAAATGAACAATGAGGGGAGGAGGGGAATGGGATGTCTTGGATGTTCTTTTTTATTTTAATTTTAATTTTATTTTTTGGAGTAATGAAAATGTTCAAAGATTGGTTGTGGTGATGAATGCACAACTATATGACGGTATTGTGAAAAACTGATTGTACACTTTGAATGATTGTATGTTATTGAATACATCTCAATAAACTTGCATTAAAAAATTCTTTACCCTCTCCTCTATGTGGGACATGACTCCCAGAAATGAGCCTGGTCCTGGCATTGAGAGACTGAGAATGCCTTTTTGACCAAAGAGGGAAAAAGAAGGTAAAAAAATAAGGTTTCAGTGGCTAAGAGATTTCACATAGAGTTGAGAGGCTATCCTGGAGGTTACTCTTATGCAAGCTTCAGCTAAATATTCCAAATGCCCACAGTATGCCAAGCTCTAATCAACATTAGTCCCCCAAATACTAAAGAATAGCCAGGTCCCTATCTGAGACTCTATAAAAGTCTCACTCACTAAGTTTAGTTTTCAGAAACTTAAATCCTCCAGAGTGTTCCTATGCCAGATAAGTCCGCAAAACCAGAGGCAACAGCCCCTCCAAGACCGTCAACCAGATGCATTCTCTTTCCCCATAATGTTGACACCCCTTTTCAATATGAATGAGTTAGGGTGGTCACTGACCAGATATCCCTGAAGACTGAGAAATTGATCAAACAAGAGAGAGAGGTAGCAACAGACAAGATAGGATTTAGCAAAGGATTATGAGTACTGAATCTTTATATATATATTAGTTTCTAGGGTACTAGAATAGCTAGAAGGAAATAACTGACATGGTGGCACTGTAACCCATAAAATTCTTTGAAATTTGTTTAACAAGTTAGCTACTTGTTAAACCATACTTTGAAAGCTACCACTTTTCTGTATGTATGTTACATTTCACAATAAAAAAATTTAAAAAAATTCAATCACTTAGTCTAGAATATCCCAAAATTAAACACCAATGAATTTTTCAAAATATAAAGCTGTTATCTACATTTGTGTACAATATAACCGTGGATATGTTTTTATTTGCTTTGGGTAGGTACCTTGGAGTAGAATTGCTGAGTTATATGATGAATTTATGTTTAACTTTTTAAGACAGTCAAACTTTTATAAAGTGACTACACCATTTTACATTCCACCAGCAATATGTGAAGACTCCGGTTTCTCCATATCCTCACCAACACTTGTTATGATCTGTCTTTTTCTATTATAGCCATTCTAGTGGGTATAAAGTGATATTTTGTTGCAGTTTTAATTTGTATTTTCTAATGCAAATGACTAATGAGGTTGAGCATCTTTTCATGAACTTACTAGTCATTCAAATATTTTTGGTGAAAAGTCTCTTCAACTCCTTTGCCTATTCTTTTGAGTTGTCTTTTTGAATTTTAAGAGTTCTTTATATATTCTGGATAGATGTCTTTATAAAAAAACTCTGTGGCTTGTCTTTTCATTTTCTTAAAAGTGTCTTTTGAAGCAAAAATTAAATTTTTATGAAATATAGTTTATCACTTTTGAAAATTTTATGTATTATGCTTTTGGTTTTGCATATAATATCTCTTTGCCTAACCCAAGGTCATGAAGATATTTTATTATGTTTTCTATAGAGGTTTTATAGATTTAGTTCTTACATTTAGGCCTATGATTTACTTTGAGTTAATTTTTAAGTGTGTTGTGAGGAAAACTGTTTCATTCTTCATTTATCCCTATTAAATATCTAGCTAGTCTGACTGTCTGTTGCTTACCTTAAATTTATTGCAACTTAAGGCTAGTTGTTGTATTTTCTTTTATCAGTTGTTTGTCACTGAGATTGCTATTGTTTTTGACAATGTCTTGGGTATTAGGATATTCCATTCTGTTCTAAATCAAGTTAGTCCTCTCTGGCAGCAAAGCTGATGATTTTTATAGCCTGCCCACCTAATGTGTCTGAGCTGCTCCAAAGTAAAATACCACTCTCATTGTTCTTACCCAAGGTTCAGTAGTTTTTCATGAATAAATGCTTCTCAATTAATTGTATGCCTTTGGTTAATTTCCAAAGAATTTCTTCCTTCTCAAGTGTCCAGCTTTATTATTTCTTTTCAGGGAAAGGATTTGTCATTCTTCTTACTCCACTATTCCAGAGATCCCCAGCCTCTCTGAAGAAGCTTTTAAATGTCCTAAAATGTTAGAAAGTGTGTCATTTATGTCCACATGTCATGAGCCAAAGTAAGTCACATGGTCACTCCTATGTTTGAAAGATGGGACTATATGATCTTCCTGTAGGGAGGGGCTCAAAGGGATGACGGAATGGCAGCTTCTGACATGGCTCCCATTGATTCCTGCATTCCGGTATTCAAACCCTTATGTCATCCCTTCCTCATAAGCATGGCCTGGATTTAGTAGCTGGCTTCTGACATATAAAATGTAGGTAAAGTAATCACCATATGACCTGGAGCTGGACTGGATGCTTCTTGTCATATATAAGATCAATACTTCTAAATGAATAAAATTTTATTGACTAACTTTCCATAGGACTTATAACCTGGCATTTGCCCTGAATTTCTATTCTTATGTTGAAAATATCATGTAATAGTAGGGTCACAAATTAAATATTTCCAGAAATTAATTATAGAAATATTGATAAGCCAGAGCAAATTAAGTATATTTTTGAAAAATGAGATTTCCATGGGCATTGTTTATGGATTTATGGGAGTACTCTAATATCTCATTAATATTTTGTAATTGTTAGATGTAATTTTGTATGTGTAAAATTCATGCTTTTTTTTTTTTTAATTAGAGGAAGTTGTGGGTTTACAAAACAATCGTACATAAAATACAGGCTTCCCATATACCACCTGTTCTGGTTTGCTAGTGCTGCCATTAAGCAAAATACTAGAAATGGATTGGCTTTTATAAAGGGAGTTTATTTGGTTACAAATGTACAGACTTACAGCCATAAAAGTGTCCAAACTAATGCAACAAGAGGATGCCTTCATTGAAGAATGGCCAATGGTGTCCGGAACACCTCTGTCAACTGGGAAGGCACAAGGTTCACATCTGCTGGTCTTTTGCTCCTGGGTTGTATTTCAAAATGGCTTTCTCCAAAATGTCTCTGGGCTTCTGTCTCTCTCTGCTTCTCTCTTTCAGCTCCTGTGCATCCTTGCTTGTTCTCCCAGGGCATTTCTCTCTAAGCATCTGGGGGTCCTCACTTAGCTTCTCTAGGGCAAACTCTGGGCTCCATCTCTTAGCAACTCCAAACATCCTTCCATCTGCATCTCCAAGCATCTCAAAGCATCAGCAAGCATCTGGGTCTGTGTCAGCTCTTACCTTCTCTCTTCAATACTCCAGTGAACTAATCAAGACCCACCCTGAATGGGTGGGCCCATACCTCCATGGAAATAACCTAATCAGAGGTTCCACCCTAATCAGCAGACTGATCAGTCTTCCCCCACAAGATTGCATTAAAGAGTATGGCTTTTCTGAGGGACATAATATATCCAAACCAGCACTCCACCTTATTACTAACAACTTAGAATTGTGTGGTACATATGTTACAAATGATGAAAACATATTTTATTGTAATATTAACTATTGTCCATGGTTTAGCTTACAGTTCACTGTTTGTTTTGTGCAGTTCCATGGATTTTTAAAAAAAAAATTTGTTGTACTAACATCCAACCTAAAATCTCCATTTTTAACTACATTTAAATATATTATTCATTGGTGTTAATTTCATTCACAATGTGTGCTACCATCACCACCATCCATTATCAAAATTTCCCAGATAGCAACTGTACATTTTAAGCCTTAGCTCCCTATTCCCTACTCCCACCCCACTGCCTGGTAACCAATATCATAGTTTCTGACTCTGTGAGTTTGCTTGTTTTAATTATTTCATATCAGTGAGATCATATAATATTTGTCTTTTTGTGTCTGGCTTATTTCACTCAACATCATGTCTTCAAAGTTCATTCATGTTGTTTCATGTATCAGAACATCATTCCTTTTTACAATTGAATAATACTCCATTTTGTGTATATGCCAATTATTGTTTATCCATTCATTGGTTGATGGACACTTGGTTTGCTTTCATCTTTTGGCAATTGTGAATAATGCTGCTACGAACATCAGTGCGCAAAATATTTGTTTGAGGGCCTGCTTTCAATTTTTTTGGGTGAATACCTAGAAGTGGGATTGCCAAGTCATATGGTAATTCTGTACTTAATTTTCTGAGGAACTGTCAAACTGTCTTCCACAGTGGCTGCTTCACATCCTTTCTAACACTTGTAATTTTCCTTCTTTTTTTAAATAGTAGCCATTCCAATGGGTGTGAAATGGTATGTCATTGTGGTATTAATTTGCATTTACCTAATGACTAATGATGTTGAGCATCTTTTCATGTTTTTTTGTTGTTGTTGTTTGTTTGTTTGTTGCCATTTGTATACTGTCTTTAAATGTCTATTCAGGTCTTTTGCCCATTAAAAAAAAATTCTGGATATTAAACCCTTATCAGGTATGTGGTTGTGTAGGTTGTCATTTTAGTTTCGTGACAAAGTCCTTTGAGGTGCAAAAGTTTATGATTTTGATGAGGTCCCATTTATCTGTTTTTTAGTTTGTTGCTAGTGCTTAGGTGTAATGTTCCAGAAAGCAATACCTAACACAATTTCCTGAAAATTCTTCCCTATATTTTCTTCTAGGAGTTTTATAGTTCTGGCTCTTATATTTAAGTCTTTGTTCTATTTTGAGTTGGTTTTTGTTTATGGTGGGAGGTAGGGGTCCACCTTCATTCTTTTACAAATGGGAGATCCAGTTTTCCTGCACCATTTATTGAAGACACTATTCTTTCCCAATTGAATGGTCTTTGACCCCTTGACAAAAATCAGTTGGCCATATATAGGAGGGTTGATTTCTGAGCTCTCAATTAAATTCTATTAGTCTATATATCTGTCCTTATGTCATTAACATGCTATTTTGATTACTGTGGCTTTGTGATACATTATAAGATCAGGAAGTGTGAATCCATTAACTTTGTCTTTCTTTTTCAAGATGGCTTTGGCTACTTAGGGCTCCTTACGCTTCTATAATAAATTTGATGATTGGATTTTCCATTTCTGCAAAGATGGTTGTTGAAATTTTGATTGGAATTACATTGAATCTGTAACTGTCTTTGGGTAAAATTAACATCTTAGCGATATTTAGTCTTCCAATCTATAAACACAGAATGCCCTTCCATTTATTTAGGTCTTCTTTGATTTCTTTTAGCAATGTTTTCTAGTTTTCTGTGTACAAGTCCTTTATATCCTTTGTAGATTTAATTCCTAGATATTTAATTCTATTGGCAGCTATTATAAATGGATTTTTTCTTGATTTCTTCTTCCACTTGTTCATTATTAGTGTATAGAAATACTACTGATTTTTAGATTCTGATCTTCTACCCTTCCACTTTGCTGAATTTATTTATTATTTTATAGCAACTTTGTTATAGATTTTTCAGGATTCTCTCTGTATAGGATCATATCATCTGTAAATAGGGAAATTTTACTTCTTTTTTTCCAATTTGGGTACATTTTATTTCTTTTTCTTGGTTAAATGCTCTGGCTATGACTTCCTGTAAAATGTTGAATAACAGTGGTGATAGTAGGCACATTATCTTATTCCTGATCTTAGAGGGGAAGTTTTCATTTTTTTCACCATTGAGTGTGATGCTAGCTGTGGGATTTTCATATGTTCCCTTTATGGTGTTGAGTAAGTTTCCTTCTATTGCTACTTTTCTAAGAGTTTTTATCAAGAAGAGGTGCTGACTCTTGACAGATGCCTTTTCTGCATCAAATGAGATGATCATGTGGATATTTTCCTTCATTCTTCTAATCTAGTGTATTACTATATATATATATATATTTTTTTTCATATGTTGAACCAACCTTGCCAGCCAGGGATAAATCCCACTTGTTTGTGGTGTATAATCCTTTTAATATGCTGTTGGAATTGATTTGCTATTATTTTGTTGAGGATTTTACATCTATATACATAAGACATATTGGTCTGTTTTTCTTTTATTGTGGTATCTTTATATGGTTTTGGTATGAGGGTGATGGTGGCCTCATAGAATGAAATAGGAAGTGTTCCTTTGACTTACATTTGGGAAGAGTTTGAGCAGAACTGGTGTTAATTCTTGGAATGTTTTGTAAAATTGCCCTGTGAAGCCACCTGGTTCTGGGATTTTCTTTATTAGAAGGATTTTGATTACTTATTCAATATCTTTACTAATTATTGCTTTTTTTTTTCCTGAGGTCATCTATTTCTTCTTGTGTGAATGTAGGTAGTTTATATGTATCTAGAAATTTGTCCATTTCATCTAGATTATTTAATTTCTTGGTGTACACTTGTTCATAGTATCTTGTTATAGTCCTTTTTTTAAAAAAAAAAATCAGTTTTATTAAGATATATTCACATACCATACAATCATCCATGGTGTATAACCAGCTGTTCACAGTCCATCATATAGTTGTGCATTTATCACCCCAAACTATTTTTTAATATTTTCCTTATACCAAAAGGAATAAAAATAAGAATAAAAAACAAAAGTAAAAAGAACACCCAAATCTTTCCATCCCCCCCATCCAACCCTATTTTTCATTTAGTTTTTGTCCCCATTTTTCTACTCATCCATCCATACACTGGATAAAGGGAATGTGAACCACAAGGTTTTCACAGTCACACTGCCACACCATGTAAGCTACATAGTTATACAATCATCTTCAAGAATCAAGGCTACTGGTTGCAGTGTGACAGTTTCAGGTATTTGCTTCTAGCTATTCCAATACAGTAAAATCTAAAAAGGGATATCTGTATAATGCATAAGAATGCTCTCCAGAGTGACCTCTCAACTCCATTTGAAATCTCTCAGCCACTGAAACTTTGTTTCGTTTCACTTCCTCCTTATGGTCAAGGAGATTTTCTCACTCCCATGATGCCAGGTCTAGGCTCAACCCAGGGAGTCACACCCTGCATTTCCAGGGAGATTTATACCCCTGGGAGTCAGATGCCACATAGTGGGGAGGGCAGTGAGTTCACCTGCCAAGTTTGCTTAGCTAGAGAGAGAGAGTCACATCTGAGCAACAAAGTTGTCTGAGGGAGAGTCTTAGACACAACTGTAAGTAGGCTTACCCTCTCTTTTGCAATAACAAGCCTCATAAGGGCAAGCCCCAAGAATGAGGGCCTAGCCTACCAAACTGTCAGTCCTCAATGTATGTGAGAATATCAGCAACAACCCGGGTGGGCCATCTAACATTTCCACATTTTCCCCCAGTTCGTCAGAGGGCCCCTGCAAATGTATTTTTATTCTGTGCTAAAATTACTTTGGGATGTATCGCTATTTCACACTAACCTGTACAAACCTACCAGATCTCACTTCCTATTCAAAGTTCCATGTGATTATGGTGTTTGAATAAACTGTCCATACAAGTTAAATTATTTAGTGTGTTGTAGAAGATAAATACCCTGCACCAAATAAACATCTCTTCTATTGGTCCCACACAGAACTTGAAGTTTTACAACACAGTCAAAATCATTCTTTACCCTTTGGCCTGATTTGCCTTAGTCCTAACCAGATTGCTTCATTCATATCTCTAATTGAAGTCTGGACTCTTTTTCAGCTTTTTTTTGAACAGTTGCTGTGTGCACTATTGCTGACATTCATAGCTGCTGAGCTCTAGCTCTGAGTTTCAGGTGTCACACAGATACCCAAATTTCCGGAGACTGACCAGGTTATACACAAAGAGATCAGCACCTCAGAATTTGGAGCTAGCCATTACAATTCAGGAATAGATGTGCCTGCTGTAAGAGCTTACAATCTAGGAACCATTACAATAAGCATTCCCCTGATAAGCTGTGCTCTAAGATTCAATTCTCAGAGTTTACACATTGTAGTTATTCCATATTGGTGAGGCATTGTAAGGTTTGTCTTTTTGTTTCTGGTGTATTTCACTCAAAATGCTGCCCATGGGATCCATTCACCTCATTGCGTGTCTCACAGCTTCACTTCCTCTCACAGTTCTTCAATATTCCTTTGCATGCATACACCACATTTTAGAATTCTGTTCATTAGTCAATGCACCCTTAGGCCACCTCCACCCATTGAAAATCATGAATACTGCCTCATAAACACCAGTGAGCAAATGTCCATTCATGTCCCTGCTCTCAGATCTTCCAAGTATATACCCCATAATGAGGTTTCAAGACCTTATGGCACCCACATACTTAGCTTCTTGTGGAACAACCACACTGTCTTCCATAGAGGCTACACCATTCTACCTCCCAACCAACAGTAAATAGGTACAGCCCTCTCTCCATTTGCTCTAGCACTTTTATCCCTATTTATATTTTTCCTATAATTTTATAGAGACATATTCACATGCCATACACTTATCCACAGTGTACAATCAATTGTTCACAGTATCATCATATAGTTTTGCATTCATCGCCACAATCAACACTTAAATATATTCATTACTACAAAAAAAATTTTTTTCTTAAAGAATAATAAAAGAGATAATTAAAAAACCATACAATGCAATATGGTAATGTCAAACAATACCACCACTACCAAGAATTCCATATCCCTTCCATATATCCCCCTCTCATACACATTTAGCTTTGGCATATTGCCCTTACAGTCTTTTTGAAGTCAGGGGTTTTAGTAGTAACACCCCTCTCTTCATTTCTGATTTTAGTCATTTGTGTCCTTTGTCTTTTTTTCTTTTCAGTCTAGCTTAAGATTTGTCAATTTTACTGATCTTCTCAAGGAAACAACTTTTGTTTATTAGTCCCTATTGATTTTATTCTCTATTTCACTTATTTCTGCTCTATTTTTTTTATTTCCTTCCTTCTGCTCATTTAAGGTTTAGCTTTTTCTAGTTCTTTCAGTTTTGAGGCTAAATCTCTGATTTCAAATCTTTCTTCTTTTTAAATGTAATCATTTAGAGCTATAAATTTCCCTGTCAGCACTGCCTTTGCTGCATCCCATAAATTTTTGCATGTTGTCTTTTCATTTTCATTCACCTCAAAATATTTCCTAATTTCCCTTCTGATTTCCTCTTTAAGCCATTGGTTGTTTAAGAGTACATTATTTAATTTCCACATATTTGTGAACTTTCTATATTTCCCTCAGTTACAGATTTCTAATTTCATTCTACCATAGTCACAGAAAATATATGATTTCAATATTTTTAATTTACTGAGACTTGTTTTGTGGCTTAAGATATGGTCTATTTTGGAGAATGAGCCACATGCACTTAAGAAGAATGTGTATTCTGTTGTTGGGTGAGGTGCTCTATATATTTCTGTTATGTTTAGTTGTTGACAGTATCATTCTAATCTTCTACTTCCTTATTTATGGCCTATGTGCCAGTTTGAATGTATTATGTCCCCCAGAAAAAGCCATATTCTTTGATGCAATCTTGTGGGGCAGACATATTAGTGGGGATTAAGTCGGAATGTTTGGATTATGTTGTTTGCATGGAAACGTGCCCCACCCAACTGTAGGTGATAACTCTGATGAGATATTTCCATGGAGGCATGGCCCCACCCATTCAGGGTGGGCCTTGATCAGTGGAACCATATAAATGAGCTGACAAACAGAAGGAACTCAGTGCAGCTGTGAGTGATGTTTTGAAGAGGAGCTACAGCCAAGAGGGACACTCTGAAGAAAGTACAGGAGCTGCAGATGAGAGACATTTTGAAGACAGCCTTTGAAAGCAGACTCTTGCTCTGGAGAAGCTAAGAGAGGACAAATACCCCAAGTGCAACTAAGAGTGACATTTTTGAGGAACTGCAGCCTAGAGAGGAACGTAAGCCATTTTGAAACCAGAACTTTGGAGCAGATGCTAGCCATGTGCCTTCCCAACTAATAGAGGTTTTCTGGACACCACTGGCCATCCTCCAGTGAAGGTACCCAATTGCTGGTATGTTACCTTGGACACTTTATGGCCTTAAGACTGTAACTGTGTAACCAAAGAAACCCCCTTTTATAAAAGCCAATACATTTCTGGTGTTTTGCATTCTGGCAGCATTAGCAAACTAGAACAGCCTACATGTTCTATCCATTATTGAAAGTGACATATTAAAATCTACTACCATTAATGTTGAACTGTCAATTTCTCCCTTCAAATATGTCAATATTTGCTTCATATATTTTGGAGCTTTGCTGTTAGGTGCGTAAATATTTACAACTGGATGTGCATATTTACATCTTTTGATAAGTTTGGGAATTTTTCTGTTATTTATTTGAATATTCCTCCTTCCCCTTTCTCGCTTTCTTCTTTTTCTGTGGCCCCCATAATGCATATGTTGGTTTGCTTGATGGTGTCTTAGAGTACTCTTAGGCTATTTTCACTTTTTATTTCTTTTTTTCTTTCTGGTCCTCAGCTGGAGTCATTTCAATTGTCTTAACTTTGAGTTCACTAATTCCTCTTCCTGCCAGCTCCAATCTGCTGTTGAAAACCTCCTGAGAATTTTTCATTTCAGTTATGTGGTCTTTGGCTCCAGTTGTTCTCTTTGGTTCCTTTTAAAAATTTCTCTTTATTAAGATTCTCATATTTTTCATTCATTGTTTTCTTAATTTCCTTTAGTTCTTCCTCTGTATTTTCCTTCATGTCCTTGAGCATATTGAATATCATTTTTTAAATCATTGTCTGGTATGCCTACAGTCTGGTGTTCTTCATTGATAATTTCTGGATTTTTATCCTCTTCCTTTGGATGGGCCATTATTTCTTGGTTTGTCTTGTACACTATTGTGGTACACAGTATGTTTTATTATTCTAAAGTGTTCACTGTGGGATTATTTCCCTGAGATGTCTGTTTCTTGAGTTTGTAACCAGCTGGGAATATGATAGAGATTTTCTTGAGTGTCAGCCCTCCTATCAGTAAGATCCACCCAAGATGAATGCAAAGTGCACGGTCCCCACTGTCTTTTCTGGGCCTGTGTCTTGTCTTGGCTTTTTGTTTGCTAGTTACCTTAGGAGTTTCCCTATTTACAGTTTGAATGGCCCTCTACTTGTCAGCAGACAGACTTTGTCCCTGTCCTAGATATACCACTGTTGGATTTAAATCAGGTGAGCCTTTGTCCCGGGCTGTCTGCCTCAATTGTTTCTTACACAGCTTCCTTATTTCAAGGTAACTGCCTGGAGGGCAAATTCTGGGAGTGGGTCATACAAGACAAGAGTTTATCAAGTCAGTCTTTCCCAGCTGGAAAAAGGCCAACAACCAATAAAGAGAGCACCAGCTGGCTCCAACCTGCCCTGGAGAGAGGATGAGAGTGGGATCATGAAGGTCACCAGGAGCTTCTTCCATGGCTTCCCAAAGCTGTGTTCTCTTGACTCAGCCTGTGCCCAGCAAATGAAGCCCTTCAACTGTCCTCTGTGTCTCTGAGGAATATACTCTTTAAGTCTCCTTCACTGTCTTTGTCTGGGGTGGGTTGGAACAATGGCCAACCTCAGAGCTTGGCCCCAAGCAATCCAAAGTAGCTAATCAAATCCATGATCAGTAATCGGCCACCTCCTTACCCCCAATCTTGGTAAGTGGATTTTTATGTCCCTTTCTGGAGCCAGCAAGCTACGCTAGGGATGGAACCTCACTGCTGCCAGCTGTGAAAGTGGGAGTGGGGTGATAGTAACCACTTCATGAAGAGAACAATTTGCCGATATTGACCATAGTTTACCAGCCTCTTCTTCTTGCTCTTTCCTTGTTGTGTATAGTGTTCTATTGGACTCTAATCAATTTCAAAGTAGTTGATTTACACAGTTCTTGCCCGTTTAACAGTTTTTCTGGTGGGGTACGGATTCCCAAGGTACGTACTCAACCATCTCCACACAGGTAAATGTTTGATGACTGACTACTCTTTACAATTTATTATTATTTTAAATTGGAAACAAATACTAAAATCAACAGCCATAACATATCAAAAATATTCAGATATTTGTCCCTCAGTGTTCATAATAGCATTATTCACAATAGCCAAAATGTGGAAACCCAACCCTAGTATCCATTAATGTATGAATAAGATATGGTATTGTATGATACCTACAATGGAATGAAGTTTTGATAGACGATACTACTTGGATGGACTTTGAAGAAATCATGTTGAGTAAAATAAACCAGACACAAATGGACAGATATTGTATGACTCCACTTATATGAAATACCTAGAATAAGCAATTCATAGACATGGAAATTAGATTACAAGTTACCCGAGGCTGGGTAGATGGGAGAGGAAATGGAGAGTTTGTTCAATAGGTACAGAGCTTCTTTTTGGAGTGATTGAAAAAATTTGGTGCTGGATTGTGGTGATGATAGCACAATTTTGCGAATGCTATTAATATCACTGAACTATACACAAAAAAGTGGTTAAAATGGGAAATTTTGTGTTGAATCTGTTACTACAATAAAAATTAAAAAGGAAAAAAGAGAGAGAAAAGAGACCAAACAACTGAAACACTATACTCAGTTAAAAATATGAAGGGGGATTCTTCCAATGAGGACAGTATGGAAAATGAGAACAGAAAAGTAACTTTACAGTGGAGAAAACTGACAAACAGCATCTAAAGCCATTTGACTAACGTCAACATCATTTTAACTCTGCAGAATTCCAAATGCTTTACCCCAGTCTAATCCATGAAAAAACCTTAGACAAATCTCAGTGACAGACCCTGTATAAAATACTTGACCAGTAATCCTCAAGACTGTTCAGGTCATCAAAAAGAAGGAAAGTCTGAGAAATTGACACAACCAAGAGGAACCTAAGAAGATGTGATGTATGAATGTAAGTGGTATCCTGGGTGGGATCCTGGAAGAGAAAATGATATTAGGGGAAAATAAGGAAATCTGAATAGAGTGTTGACTTTAGTTAATGAAAATGTATTAATCTTGGTTCATTAATTGTGAAAAATCTACCATACTAATGTCAGAGGTTAATAATAGGGGAAAGTAGGTTTACAGATACACTCTGTACTATCATCACAATAATTCTGTAAATCTAAAACTGTTCTAAAAATTTTTAAGTTTATTAAAAAATAAAAGGGGAGAAGATCTCATTCTTAAACCAACAAATTATTAAATTCCTAGAAATTAGCAAAAGCACTCAGGATCTATAAGAAGAAAGCAACTTTTTTTCTAAATAAACAAAAGGATCAAAGAAGACTTGAATAATGGAAGAAAATGACATGTCCCTGTATCAGAGGGCCAAATATTATAAAGTCTTTTCTTTCTACATTTATTTATATCTTCAAAGGCATTCCAAATATAACAGTAATATTTCTCATTAAACTGGACAAAATGTTTTATCTGCTAGAACAAATGGGCAAGGATATTCAAACTTTATTTTGAAAATAAAATTGGTGACATGTCCAGCAAGCTATTAAAATATCTTGCAAAACTGTACGCATTAAAACAGTGTAGCACTGGTAAAGCAATATACTTTCTTTTCTTTCTTTCAATAAATACTGTTAGCACTTTTCTAGGCACTGGATATATAGTGTTGCAAGAATCAGACATTGTCCCTGATCTCATGAAACTTTGTCCATTGGAAAAGGTAGATATTGTTCACTGTGATAACAGTACAAATGTACTGAGTGAATCAGAGGAAGACTTATTAGAGGAAATTGCATTTAAGTTAAGACTTAAACAATGTTTGTTAGGTGTAGGGAGGAAAAGAGTTAAAATAACACGATGGTCTTGTTGGTTTGTGCAGGTTAGTATAAAACCCCGATAAATCCCAGAACAATTTGGGCAGAGAATAAAAGGTATTTTCAAAGCCCCCTTGAGGGACTGAGGAAAAATGTGGAAATATTAAACTTCCCCACTTGGGGAATTCCTGATATTCTTGCAAGCAATTGGGGCTACCAATTTACAAGGCCAAGTCCTTGATCTTGGAGCTTGCCCTTATGAAACTTGTGACTGCAATGGAGAGGCTAAGCCTATTTATACTTGTGTCTAAGAGTCAGCCCCAGAGAATCTCTTTTGTTGCTCAGATGTGGCCTCTCTCTATAAGCCAACTCTGCAGGTAAACTCACTGCCCTCCCTCCTATGTGGGACATGACTCCCAGGGGTGTGAATCTCTTGGGCAATGTGGGAGATGACTCCAGGGGATGAGCCTGGACCCAGCATTATGAGATTGAGAAAGTCATCTTGTCCAAAAGGGGGAAGAGAAATTAAACAAAATAAAGTTTCATTGGCTCAGAAATTTCAAATGGAGTTGAATGGTCATTCTGGAGGTTATTCTTATGCATTATCTAGATATCCCTTTTTAGTTTTTGATATACTAGAATAACTAGGAGGAAATACCTGAAACTGTTGAACTGCAATCCAGTAGCCTGGATTCTTGAAGATGATTTTAGAACTATATAGCTTATATGGTGTGATTGTGTGGTTGTGAAAACCTTGTGGCTCACACTCCCTTTATCCAGTGTATGGACAAATGAGTAGAAAAATGGGGACAAAAAGTGAATAATTGGGGAAGATGGGGGTTAGGAAATGTTTTGGGTGTTCTTTTTTTACTTTTATTTTTATTTTCATTTTTTTTGGAGTAATGAACATGTTAAAAAATTGTGGTGATGAATGCACAACTATATGATGATACTGTGAGCAACTGCTTATACACTTTCAATGATTGTATGGTATGTAAATATATCTCAATAAAAATTGCATAAAAAAGAACATGATGGGCAAAATAAACAGCCTGTGTGAATGCCATCTGTGGAAAAATGTCCAACATGATTGGAATCTTGAAACCAAAAGGAAGACTGCTGAGATAGGAATTTAGAGTGTTAGGCAAGTGCCATATAGCATAAAGACTTACCATAGGTTTTAGTTTTTACACTAAGGACAATGGGAAGTCTTTGGTAATTTTTAAACTGGGGAAAGAGCCAATAAAATTAGCATATATAAAATAATGAATTATAGTGGGGCCAGAAGGTATTCTGGGAGATGGGAAGCTATTGCAGTAGATGAGATTATGGAATTTTGAATATAAAGGTATGAATAGCAAGGTGATGGAGGTCTGAATTGTAATTGTGGTATTGGGGTTAGAAAGGAACAGACAAGAAAGGTATTTACAAGAAAATCCATCTGATTTTTATTAGGAGAGAGAATTTCTAAACATAGTAGCAATTTTAAAAATATAAAAATAGGTTTGACTACATTAATTTTGTTTTTGTTTTTATACATAAAAAATACCAGGCAAGTGATAAACATTCAAGAGAAAGGAGTTAATATTTGTAATAGACAAAATAAGGAAAAGATGAATACCCCAGTGAAAAATAGTCAAAGAACATTAATAGGCAATTTATGAGGAGAATAAAAGTGATCAATAAACATATAAAAATATTAAAACTTAGCAATGATACTTAACTATAAAAAGGAATAATCAAATAAATGAAAATTAATATAAATAATTATAAAAATAATATAAAATTAATATAGTGCTAATTTTAATTTCTGGAATAGGCAGATTAAAAACAATGATAATACCCACAGTTGGTGAGGGTGTGGAGAAAAATAGTCACCTCACAATTCTGAGGAAAGTATAAATCAGAACCATAGAGGACATTTTGGCCATATATATGTATATTGTCTTTAAAACTATTTATACCTTTAAAATAAAAATTCTTCTGGGAATTTAACTGAAATAATTAACCTGTGATGTGAGGAAGTATTTATATAATAAAATATTTCCAATGCAACATTACATATAATGGTGAAAAAACTTAACAACATAAATGTGCAGCAATTGGAAAATATTTAATGGCAAGGGAGAAATAAATTATATTCACTGAAAATTATAAATTTGAAAAAATTTAATAACATAGGAAAATAATTATGACTGAATTTTAAAGGAATCAAAATATTATGTAATAATATATCAAATACATAAATGATGTATTTTAAAGAATTTCATATAAAAATAATATATATACATGGTGTAAATTTTGAAAAGTATAAGAAATCATAAAAAGAGAACTTTTAAAATTACTTATATTCTCAGCACTCATAGATAAGTACTATCAATGTTTTGGGGGATAAATTTGGGGGATAAATTTGAATTTGAAGTTCCAAGACCCAGTTCTTTGCATCTGTAAAATAGGGGATAATAACTCCTACTTTGCAGAACTGTTGTGAGAATTAATGATTGCATTAACCTAGCACAAACTAGCTTAAAGAAGAAAGAATTTATTGACTCATATAACTGGAAAAAGTAAAAAATAGAGAATAGTAGAGTCTAACTTTAGACACAGCTAAATCCAAGACAGATCAGGTCACCAGGAAAGTTTTCTCTCCATATCTTTGTTTTCCTCAGTCTTGAATTCATTCTCATGCAGCTGTCTCCAAGCCTGATCTTGGTAGTTCCAGGTTTACATTCCATAAGCTGAGTGACAGTTATAGCAAAAATCCAGAGATTGACGTGGTATGGTCCTGTACCCCATCCTTGAATTCATTTTGTAGTTCGAAGATGATGTTCTTCACTAGCTAGACTTGGGTCACGTGCTTGACTCATGAGACAAAGTGGGTCAGCTGCATCTGAATCACATCGACTGAAATGGTACAAAAGGAAGGCTCACCAAATCAAAATTAGCTGCTGTAACCAGAATAAGGCTCACCAAATCAAAATTAGGTGCTGTAACCATAATGTATGGTGGGCTTGCAAAAACAATAGGGATCTACTACATAGATAATTCCTTGCCAAACATGCATTAGGGTTCCCCAAAGTGACACTTAAAATTATTCATAGTATTTTTTTTATTCAACAACTTCTGTAATTATTTTCTGTGAAAGTTATTAACCTGTTAACTTTTGAAACAGGTTTTGAGAAGCCATTCTTGTGCTTTCTTGCTTAAATTGTAGTTCTATTCCAATCCTCTTTCATTCTTTTATCCATTCATCTGATAATTATTATCTATATGTCATAATTATTGTTATAAGACGGTAAAATTGAAAGCTGCTTTTAGAACTTATTGTTTGGTAGGGGTGATAAGTGCACATATTATGAGTTAGCAAATATTAACAATTACAAAAAAGGTTCAGGGAATATACATTGAGGTTCAAAGATTATTTCCTGTTTGGGAATAAATCTAGGAAAGTTTCATGGACTAATCTGTATCAAAAGAATGCAAGAAATTGGATAAATGAAAATGATAGGTTAAACACCCCAGGTGTTTAGAGGAATATCTTGAGCAAAGATGTAGAAACTGGAAAGCATAAAGAGCACTTCAGTATAGAGAGCAGTTCAGTTTGACAGGAATGTAAATGTATGAAAAGGAATAGTCGGAAAAGATTATAAAATGATGAGTTAGTCTTTCTGGTAGTGACGAACACTCCAGAAGAGAACGCCTCTGGCTGGATTGCTCAATCCTTCTCAGGAGAAGTAAAAAGAAGCAGAGTTCTGACTCCTCCTGACTGCCATAAAACTGAAAGAATAGCTATCCAACGAGATTCAATTTACTTCGTAAACGTGTGGCAGCTATAAGGCTTGCTTTAGGATGATTAACCTGACAAGAGCGAGCAGAGTGAGGGGTGGAAAACAGAAGGGAAGGTAATGAAGCTAATATTAAGTAGATGATGATTGGTGGCTGAACTAGGGTAGTGTTGGCAGAAATAAAGAGGAGGTATTGAGTGTTAAAGGTATTCAAGAGGTAACATTTAAAGGATTTAGCAATTGATTTAGAGACAAGAGAGTGACGGAGATTTGTTTTTCCACTTGTTATTGTGCAAAAGTTCTTAATTTTGATGAAGTCCAATTTATCAATTTTTTTGTTTGGTTCTTCATGCATTTAGTGTCATATCTAAGAATCCGTTGCCAAAACCAAGGTCCTGGAAAATTTTCCTTTGTGTTTTCTTCTAAGAGTTTTATGATTTTAGCTCTTAAATTTATGTTAACGATTTTCAGTTAATTGTTGCATATGGGATGAAATAGGGATCCAATTTCCTACTTTTGCATGTGGATATCTAGTTTTCTCAGCACTATTTGTTGAAGAGACAATTCTTTCCCCATTGAGTGCACTTGGTCAAAAATCCATTGGCCATGGATGTGTAGGTTTATTTTGATACTCTCAATTCTATTCCATTGGTCTATATGTGTATCCTTATGCCAATATCACATTGTTTTGATTATTGCAGTAAGTTTTGAAATTGGACAGTGAGAGTCCTCCAACTTTGTTCTTGTTTTTCAAGATGGATTTGGCTATTCTGGACCCCTTTCATTTCCAAGCAAATTTGAGGATTGACTTTCTCATTTCTGAAAAAAAAAGGCTGATGGAATTTGTATTGGGATTGCATTGCATCTGTAGATCACTTTGGGTAGCACTGATATCTTAACAGTATTGTCTTCCAATCCATGAGAAATTAGGTCTTCTTTAATTTCTTTTAGCAATGTTTTGTAGTTTTCAGAGTACAAATCTTTCACATCCTTGGTTAAAATTATTCATATATATTTTATTATTCATTGATGTTGTAAAGAAACAGCTGATTTTTATTTATTGAACTTATATCCCACAACTTTGCTGAAATTGTTTATTGACTCTAGAAGCTTTTTTATGGATTGTTGGGATTTTCAATATATAGAATCACGTCCTCTGCAAAAAGAGATAGTTTTTTTTCCTTTACAATCTAAGTGTATTTTATTTCTTTTTGTTGCTTAACTGCTCTGGCTAGAATGTCCAGTACAATGTTGAATAGCAGTTGTGAAAACAGGATCCTTGTCTTGTTCCTGGCTTTAGGAAGAAAGTTTTCATTCTTTAGTTTTGGGTTTTTCATGTATGTCTAGTATTCTGAGAGTTTTATCAAGAAAAGGTGCTGGATTTTGTCAAATGTCTTTTATTTATAAATTGAGATTACTGTGTGTTTTTCTTTCCCTTTGTTCTACTCATATGGTATATTGCTTTTATTCCATTCCTGGGATAAATCCCCCTTGATCATGGTGTATGATCCTTTTAATGTGCCTTTGTATTTGATAAACTAGTATTTTGTTGAGGATATTTGTATCCTTATTCGTAAGGTATATTGGTCTGTGATTTTCTTTTCTAACGATGTTTTATCTGGCTTTGGTATGAGGGTAATGCTAGCCTCATAGAATGAGTTAGGAAATGTTTCTTCCTCTTCAATTTTTTGGGTAGACTTCAAAAAGAATTGGTATTAATCTTCTTTGAATGTTTGGTAGAATTCACCAGGAAATCCATTTGGATCTGGACTTTTTTTGTTGAGAGATTTTTGATTACTGATTCAATCTCTTTACTTGTTATTAGTCCATTGAGATACTCTATTTTTTCTTGACAGAGGGAATTTTTTTTTAATTAAATTCAGTTTTATTGAAATATATTCACATACCATACAATCATCCATGGTGTATAATCAGCTGTTCACAGTACCATCATATAGTTATGCATGCATTACTCCAATCTATTTTTGAACATTTTCCTTACATCAGAAAGAATCAGAATCAGAATAATAAATAAAAGTAAAAAAGAACACCCAAATCATCCCCCCATCCCACCCTATTTTTCATTTAGTTTTTGTTCCCGTTTTTCTATTCATCCAACCATACACTAGATAAAAGGAGTGCAATCCACAAGGTTTTCACAATCACACTGTCACCCCTTGTAAAGCTACATTGTTATACAATCGTCTTCAAAAGTCCAGACTACTGGGTGGGTGTTTGATAGTTTCAGGTATTTACTTCTAGCTATTTAAATACATTAAAACCTAAAAGGTGTCATCCATATAGTGCATAAGAATGTCCACCAGAGTGCCCTCTCGACTCCATTTGAAATCTCTCAGCCACTGAAACTTTATTTCGTTGACAGAGGTAATTTTAAAACTTAATTAGAAAGTCCTTCCCCCTATGTGGGACATGACTCCCAGGGATGTAAATCTCCCTGGCAACATGGGACATGACTCCCGGGGATGAGTCTGGACCCGGCATCATGGGATTGAAAAGAACTTGCTGAACAAAAGGGGGAAGAGAAACTAAACACAATAACGTTTCAGTGGCTGAGAGATCTCAAATGGAGTCAAGAGGTCTTTTTGGAGGTTATTCTTATGCATTATATAGATATCCCTTTTTAGTTTTTAATGTACTAGAATAACTAGAAGGAAATACCTGAAACTGTTGAACGGCAATCCACTATCCCTGATTCTTGAAGACAGTTGTACAGGTGTGACTGTGTGATTGCGAAAACCTTGTGGCTCACACATTCTTTATCCAGTGTATGTACAAATGAGTAGAAAAAAGGGAGATAAAAAGTAAATGAATATTGGAGGGGGGGGGAAGGAGTATGAGATGTTTTGGGCACTCTTTTTCACTTTTATTTTTATTTTTATTCTTATTTTTATTTTTTGGAGTAATGAAAATGTTCAAAAAATTGTGGTAATGAGTGCACAACTATGTGATGATACTGTGAACAATTGATTGTATACTTGGTTTAATTGTATGGTATGTGAAATATATCTCACTAAAATTGCAATAAAAATTGAAAAAAGTTAATTAGAAAGATATTGTCCTTCATTGAAATGGGGAAATTATGCTATTTGGGGGGGTAGTCAATAATATTCTTTAGACAGTTTTGGTTTAATGTACTAATGGGAATGCCAATTGGAAATCTCTATCATGCAGTTGGAAATGTGGGGCTGGAGCTTAAAATCAAGTGCAGCCAGACACAAAGATACTCCCCTCTCTCACTATAACCACTTAGTGGGTCAGTTGAAACTCTGCAAGTGGTTGATATTAGCAAAAGAGCATGGAAGAACAAATTGAAGCCAGAACCTGTGAAACTGACTACATTTAATGGATAGGAAGAAAGAGAAGCACAGAGGAAACAAGTAGTTCAGGAAATGTAGGCAAGTCAAATAAGAGGAAAATTGCTGATTGTTTTTCAGCATCAACTTCTACAGACAACATTTATGATTTGGGTCTCGTTTAGATCAAAGAATTAAGAAAGAAAAATGGAAAAACAAGCAGGATTTTAAGCATTTTAAGCCTTAATCAGTGGTGACTGTGATATAGGATGAAAATAAAGAATGGGCAGCAGGTGTTCTACAAAATGGTGTTAAAGAAATGCATGAATAAATAAATAATTTATCTACAATTCTTCATTTTTTTCCTGTATCATACAAGTTATTTTCTCAATATTATACAATAGTATATATCATAAATCTCTTTTCTGAAAGAACAAAAGGATATGGTGTTTTTAAGAGTATTTTATAATGCTAGGAGGCAAATGTGATATTAGGAACT
The DNA here is from genome assembly GCF_015220235.1 of Choloepus didactylus. Lineage (NCBI taxonomy): Eukaryota > Metazoa > Chordata > Mammalia > Pilosa > Megalonychidae > Choloepus > Choloepus didactylus. The sequence continues at coordinate 80,975,636 of NC_051307.1, forward strand.
AAGAAGAGATTTATCTAGCTAGTATATTTCATCTGTAAAATGGTGATAATACTTGTCATCAAGCTTATCTCAAAGAATTATTTTGTGAGTTTATTGAAAAGAACTATGCAGCATTGTACAAATGTAAAAGCTGCAGTAATGTTTAACATAATTAATATTTAGGAATATTTTTGTGCTTCTGATCTTATGCTGGTAAAATTGTTACTACTTTAAATAAGCCACAAATATCTATTTTTGCTCCATGTTCAGTAAACAAATGTTCTCATCATTTTTACACTTATAAATTTACTGTAATTTTGCCTTCTGTGAGATGTTTGCATTTATCTTATTTTTGCCCACTTCTGCTCTGGAAAATATGTGCCAAATAAAATGTTAGTGTCAGCAAACAAACATTCTTTTTGGGTGTGTCCTCACTGTTCAAATGTTTGTTCTTAGCCAGAGAACTATTTGTTTCAAAAGCCTTCATGAAGCATGCATTTGTTTTGAACCATCTTAACAGCTCAAACATTCCTGTTTACATTTCCTTAGGTCACCTTCTTTTCAGCCCTTCTTTCTTATGAGTTTTCCTGTTGGCCAGGATTTTTCTGAGACTTCAGTAGTTGCCTACTAGGAATGCTTATAAAAACATTTGTGGATAGCCCAAACATTTTCAATAACATTTGCTTGGAAAAATTTCATTGGCAGTCAGGACACATTATTTAAACATATTTCAAAATATTTATGCATCCCAGCAATACTTTGGCGGTGTCTGCGTAGCAAGGCTGAATTGATGGTTTTCTAGTTAAGTCTTTTTGCTTGTTTGTTTTTGGTCATTCATAGCTGTTGATTGATGAGTGTTTGATAGAATTTCCACACAGTTGAGTTGATTAACTCAATAGGAAGGTAGTTATAACAACCAGAGGTTTTTGAACTTTCTTCTTTCTCAGAAAATTGAACTTAAAAAACAAATTAGATTAACCTTACAAAAATCTCGTCAGATTCTTGATTCTCAGTTTCTATTTTAGCTTTGTCCTTCCTCTTATTCAGTGACTGGTGGATTTGTTAGTGTAAGTTTGGCATTAGAATTTAGTAATAGAAGTAGCTTTGGTATATGTGTGGTTCTCCTCATAGACCTTACAACGTTTTTTAAAAAATGTATTTTTCACATACCATGACCATGTCTAAGTGAAGATGAATAAATTATGTATGCATTCATGTGAATAGGTAAAATAAGGGTGTGTGTGTGTGTGTGTTATCGACAGGGCTCACTTCTGTATTTTTCCAGGATAAAGAAGGGAAATTTAAGCCTGTGATTGTATATGTGGTCCTTGATTTTATCTGGTTTAAGGAGGAAGGAGGAAGAAATATTACCTTGACTTTGGCTTTAGTAAGTTCCTCTTAAAAGACCACATTATAAGGATTTTTCTCCATGAAAGATTCCTTCTAAGTTTTCCTATCCCTATGCTTCCAATCCTGTCTTTCTGCAAATGTCTTTTCTTGCATCTCTCTCTTCCGTATTTTTGTATTTAGATATTTTTCTCCAAGTGTGTGTTGTGTATCTTTTTACATGACTCTGTAACCACTGTGTATTTAGAACTGACTGTGTATTGTTACCTTTGCTGACACATAAGTGGCTTTTCACTTGTGTCCCGGTATATTTTTTCCTTTACGTGTCCCTATTTACTTTGGTTTCTGTCTCTGCCTTTGTCAATGCATATCTCTTTGTGTCTTTGTGTCTGTCTGTCTCTCTTCATGTGTGGATGTATACAGATTTTGAGTTCTCTATTTCTATGCCCATTTCTATGTATCCCTCTGCTTATCTGACTTTATTCTCTTTCTCCCTGTCTTTTTCTGTTTCTGAATTTCATTTAATGTATGTCTTTCTCAATTTCTTTTACTTCAGTTCTCTGTATATGCCTTCCTTCCTTTATGGTTACAGAACATTGGAGGTTTGCTGTGGTGGTATATTTATTAACTAGAATTTAAACTTTCCTATTTGAGTACCCTAGAAAAATGAGTAAAGGTCAAGGAACAGGCAATTTATAGAAGCAATACAAGTGGGCTAATAAATATATAAAAGTAGACATGTCCTCACAAGTAATAAAGCATAGGTAAATTAAAATAATGGGATTCCATTTATTGGCTATCATACTGACAAATATATCTGTTCTAGTTTGCTAATGCTGCCAGAATGCAAAACACCATAGATGGATTGGCTTTTATAAAAGGGGGTTTATTTGGTTACACAGTTACAGTCTTAAGGCCATAAAATGTCTAAGGTAACATAAGCAATCAGGTACCTTCACTGGAGGATGGCCAGTGGTGTCCGGAAAATGTCTGTTAGCTGGGAAGGCACATGGCTGGCGTCTGCTCCAAAGTTCTAGTTTCAAAATGGCTTTTTCCCAGGATGTTCCTCTCTAGGCTGCAGTTCCTCAAAAATGTCACTCTAAGTTGCAATTGGGGTATTTGTCCTCTCTTAGCTTCTCTGGAGCAAAAGTCTGCTTTCAACAGCCATCTTCAAACTGTCTCTCATCTGTAGCTCCTGTGCTTTCTTCAAAGTGTCCCTCTTGGCTGTAGTTCCTCTTCAAAAGCTCACTCACAGCTGCACTGAGTTCCTTCTGTTTGTCAGCTCATTTATATGGTTCCACTGATCAAGGCCTACCCTGAATGGGTGGGGCCATGCCTCCATGGAAATATCTCATCAGAGTTACCACTTACAGTTGGGTGGGGTGCATTTCCATGCAAACAACCTAATCCAAACATTCCAACTTAATCCCCACTAATATGTCTGCCCCATAAGATTGCATCAAAGAACATGGCTTTTTCTGGGGGACATACTATGTACAAACTGGTACAATATCCATTGTGGGAAATCAGTTATACATTTCAATGGTATTGAATCAACAGTTCAGCAGGGTGACATGCATCAAAATTTTAGATATATATATATGTATAATCTTAGACTCAGCAATTCCCTTTTTAGTAATTTGTCCCCCAAATAACCAGACAATTACAGCAATTGTTTATCACAGAATTGCCTTTAATAGTATAAAATTGAAAGTCAATAAACTTCAGTATTAAATATACATGAAAATGTATGAGATAGACCTACATTTATTGTTACAGCAAAGTTATATGGTATATTTTCATAACTGGGAGGAAAAGCATATCACAAAAAAGAATGTATGTAAAAATGTACATATATACATGCCAATTATTCATATATATAATTCATCTATAATCTACTAAAAAATATCCATATTCCCTGTAGAAATATCCATATTGTTTTACATAGGGTATAAGATAATAAGAAAGCATCCACCTTCTCTGTACTATTTGGGTTTAACAAACATCTATTATAAAAAATAATAAAGTTATATCAATTTTGAAAAAAGAGTTTCCTGTTTTGATATTTTAAAACTGATTTTTTTTTTTATTTTGAAATAGCATATTAAATTTATGTCTCCTTTTGTGGTTTTTCTTTTCTTTTTCCCTCTCTCTCTCCCCGTGGATCAGTCATCCTCTGTAAAAAGTTGAGTCCCCATTCTGGCCAAGGCATTTTCTTAGGTATTTTGGAAATTCTGTGTCTTGGTACGTATTGTCTTAATAAGTTGTCAAGAAGAAATATTTGTTGAAAGGCTTTGGAAAAATACAAAAAAATTAAGCCATGCACCTGTCAAAATGTCATTCCAAAGTGAAACACAGAGAATCTGAGCAAGCATAATGTGAAAAAATAAAGGCAAATGCTTTGCTCAGTCATTAGTAATTGACACCAATGTCAATGGGAAACCAAACTTGGATATTTCATGTCTAGTACAGTGACTCTCAAACTTTAGTGTGCATAAGACTTACCTAAGGAGCTACATTTAAATGCAGATTCCTGAAGTCTACCCCCAGAGATTCTGATTTGGTAGGTCTGGAGTGGAACATAGAATCTGTATTTTTAATAAGTTTTCCTGGCAATTCTAATATAAGAGGCCTATGTGCCACATTTCAAGAAATGATGTTAATGAGTAAGTTACAATAGTTATTCTACTTTAGAAATTTGACAAACTTATCCTTAAGTCATAGCTAACAGATACAGTTCTAGGAGAATTTCTCAGACAAGCTTATTTAGGGGTTCATGAAACTTATGTTTCATTTCAAGACCTGCTGGCTTCCTGGACCACAATTTTGAGCCAAAATTCTAATAATCTGCTGTTCTAGTTTGCTAATGCTGCTGTAATGCAAAACACCAGAAATAGACTGGCTTTTGTAACGGGTTTATTTGGTTACACAGTTATAGTCTTACGGCCATAAAGTGCCCATCAACAAAGGGTACCTTCCCTGGAGAAAGGCCATTGGCATCTGGTAAACCTCTGCTAGCTGGGAAGGCATGTGGCTGGCATCTGCTTGCTCCTAGGTTGTGTTTCAAAATGGTGTTCTCCAAAATGTCTGCATCAGCTTCCAACAGCCATCTTCAAAATGTCTGTTTCAGCTCCAGCTAGCTGTGAGCTCCTTCTGTCTGAGCTTACATAGTGCTCCAGTAAACTAAACAAGGCCCATACTGAATGGGTGGGGCCACACCTCCATGGAAATTATCCAATCAGAGTTATCACCTACAGTTGGGTGGGTCACATCTCCATGGACATTGAACCAACAGATTCCAACCCAGTCCACACTAATATGTATTCCCCCACAAGAATGCATTAAATGCCCAGGGCCAGATGGCTTCACAGGGGAATTCTACCAAACTTCCCAAAAAGAACTGACACCAATCTTACTTAAACTCTATCAAAACATTGAAGAAAATGGAACACTACCTAACACATTTTATGAAGCTAACAGTAATCTAATACCAAAACCAGATAAAGATACTAAAGGAAAGGAAAATGGCAAGTCAATCTCCCTAATGAATATAGATGCAAAAATTCTCAACAAAATACTTGCAAATTGAATCCAAAGACACATTAAAAAAATCATACACCATGACCAAGTGGGGTTCATTCCAGGCATGCAAGGATGGTTCAACATAAGAAAATCAATCAATGTATTACAACACATTAACAAATCAAAAAAGAAAAATCAAATGATCATCTCAATAGATGCTGAAAAAGCATCTGACAAAATCCAACATCCCTTTTTGATAAAAACACTTCAAAAGGCAGGAATTAAAGGTAACTTCCTCAATATGATAAAGAGCATATATGAAAAATCCACAGCCAGCATAGTACTCAATGGTGAGAGACTGAAAGCCTTCCCTCTAAGATCAGGAACAAGACAAGGATGCCCACTGTCACCACTTTCATTCAACATTGTGCTGAAAGTGCTAGCCAGGGCAATCCAGCAAGACAAAGAAGTAAAAGGCATCCAAACTGAAAAGGAAGAAGTAAAACTGATGTTATTTGCAGATGATATAATCTTATACCTGGAAAACCCTGAGAAATTGACGATACAGCTACTGGAGCTAATAAACAAATTCAGCAAAGTAGCGGGATACAAGATTAATGCACATAAGTCAGTGATGTTTCTATATGCTAGAAATGAAAGAAGTGAAGAGATACTCAAGAAAAAGATACCATTTTCAATAGCAACTAAAAAAATCAATTACCTAGGAATAAACTTAACCAAAGATGTAAAAGACTATACAAAGAAAACTACATAACTCTACTAAAAGAAATAGAAAGTTACCTTAAAAGATGGAAAAATATTCCATGTTCATGGATAGGAAGGCTAAATGTCATTAAGAAGTCAATTCTACCCAAAGTCATCTACAGATTCAATGCAATCCCAATAAAAATTCGAACAACCTACTTTGCAGACTTGGAAAAGCTAGTTATCAAATTTATTTGGAAAGAGAAGATGCCTCAAATTGCTAAAAACACTCTAAAGAAGAAAACAAAGTGGGAGGACTTACACTCCCTGACTTTGAAGCTTACTATAAAGCCACAGTAGTCAAAACAGCATGGTACTGGCACAAAGATAGATGTATCAATCAGTGGAATTGAATTGAGAATTCGGAGATGGACCCCCAAATCTACGGCCGACTGATCTTTGATAAGGCCCCCAAAGCCACTGAACTGGGACATAACAGTCTTTTCAACAAATGGGGCTGGGAGAGTTGGATACCCATATCCAAAAGAATGAAAGAGGACCCCTACCTCACAACCTGCACAAACATTAACTCAAAGTAGATCAAAGACCTCAATATAAAAGACAGTACCATAAAACTCCTAGAAGATAATGTAGGGAGACATCTTCAAGACCTTGTATTAGGCAGTCACTTCCTAGACCTTACATCCAAAGCACAAGCAACAAAGGAAAAAATAGATAAATGGGAACTCCTCAAGCTTAGACGTTTCTGTACCTCAAAGGAATTTGCCAAAAAGGTGAAGAGGCAGTCAACTCAATGGGAAAAAATTTCTGGAAACCATGTAACTGACAGAAGACTGATATCTTGTATATGTAAAGAAATCCTACAACTCAATGACAATAGTACAGACAGCCCAATTATAAAATGGGCAAAAGATATAAAGAGACAGTACTCTGAAGGGGAAACACAAATGGCCAAAAACACATGAAAAAATGTTCAGCTTCACTAGCTATTAGAGAGATGCAAATTAAGACCACAATGACATACCATCTCACACCAATTAGAATGGCTGCTGTCAAACAAACAGGAAACTTCAAATGCTGGAGAGGATGTGGAGAAATTGGAACTCTTATTCATTGTTGGTGGGACTGTATAATGGTTCAGCCACTCTGGAAGACAGTCTGGCAGTTCCTTAGAAAAACTAGATGTAGAGTTACCTTTTGATCCAGCAATTGCACTTCTTGTTATATACCCGGAAGATCTGAAAGTAGTGACGTGAACAGATATCTGCACACCAATGTTCATAGCAGCATTATTCACAATTGCCAAGAGATAGAAACAACCCAAATGTCCTTCCACAGATGAATGGATAAATAAAATGTGATATATATACACACAATGGAATACTATGCAGCAGTAAGAAGGAATGATGTCATGAAACATATGACAACAGGGATGAACCTTGAACACATAATGCTGAGTGAAATAAGCCAGGCACAAAAAGAGAAATATTATATGCCACCACTAATGTGAACATTGCTGGGTGAGAATGCATGGGATGTTGGGCTTCCCCACCTTGATGGTTGCTGATGTGCTCGCAGACATTGGGGACTGGTGGTTTGATGGGCTGAGCCCTCAATCACGGGACTTGCCCTTGGGAAGATGGTTACTGCAAAGGAGAGGCTAGGCCTGCTTATAATTGTGCCTAAGTGTCTCCTCCTGAATGCCTCTTTGTTGCTCAGATGTGGCCCTCTCTCTCTAGCTAAGCCAACTTGGAAGATGAAATCACTGCCCTCCCTCTACATGGGATCTGACATCCAGGGGTGTAAATACCCATGGCAACGTGGAATATGATGCCTGGGGAGGAATCTGGACCTGGCATCGTGGGATGGAGAACATCTTCTTGACCAAAAGGGGGATGTGAAATGAAATGAAATGTTTCACTGGCAGAGAGATTCCAAAAGGAGCTGAGAGGTCACTCTAGTGGGCACTCTTACACACAATATAGACAACCCTTTTTAGGTTATAATGAATTGGAATAGCTAGCAGTAAATACCTGAAACTATCAAACTACAACCCAGAACTCTTGAATCTTGAAGATGATTGTATAAAAATGTAGCTTATGAGGGGTGACAATGTGATTGGGAAAGCCATGTGGATCACACTCCCCTTTGTCCAATGTATGGATGGATGAGTAGAAAAATGGGGGCAAAAAAAAAAAAAAAAAGCAGCCAGTGATCTTTTTTACTTTAATTGCTCTTTTTCACTTTAATTTTATTCTTATTACTTTTTTGTGTGTGGTAATGAAAATGTTCAAAAATTAATTTTGGTGTTGGATGCACATATATGTCACCCTGTACTATATGGTGGTACTGTGAACAACTGATTGTACGCTTTGTATGTATTGTATGTGAATATATCTCAATAAAAAAAATAACTGGCAAAAAAAAGAATGCATTAAAGAATATGGCTTTTTCTGGGGAAACATAATATGTACAAACTGGCACATCTGCCAATATTTACTTTCGTTAAATAAAAATTGGTGTCTTTTCCTCAAAGGCATTCATATTCATAGGCTTTCTTTTTCTTTAAAATTATTTTATAATAATAGATGGTGTGAATTCCCAAGAACCTTTTCATAAAAGTGTGACAGAGAAAGAAAGCAATATTATGTCTAACAGGCATATCTTGCTTAACAAATCCAAAAATGAACCTCCCAAATCTGACCTCTTTGCAGCAAATGGCACCTTTTTTTCATGTAGTTGCTCTGATAAAACTTAGGAATCATCTCTGGTTTCTCTTTTTTCCTTCCAATAGTCAATCCAATAGCAAGTTCTTCCAATTCTACCTTAAAAATCTAGCCAGTAATAACCATTTACCGTCTCAACTACCTCATCCTAGTCCAATCCTCTGCCTCTCTATGTTTGACAAGTATAACAGCTTCCTAATTGTTCCACTTACACTCTGGCTTTTCCATATGGCAGCCAAAGTGATTCTTTTAAGATGTATACTAAATTATGTTATTTTTATGCTCAAAACCAATCAATATCTTCCCATCCCACTGAGTATAAAAGCCACACTTCCCTATTCTGATCCACAAAATCTAATTTGTGATCTGACAATTAACTAAACCTCTTTTACTTCATCTTCTACTCTCCTCCTTGAACAACCTGCTACAGCCATTCCAGTCTCCCTGATATCTCTTCAACTGGAATTTAAGTCTTGGGAGCAGGGATTTTGTCTGTTTGACTCGCTGTTGTTTTCCCAGTACCCATAATAGTAGATGTCATTTAATGGTTCTTGAATAAATGAATTAAGGAAGAAATGTGTAATCAATTAGGCACAGTAAACAAGACAGAACCCAGTCACTGGAACTCTGCTAGGTGGTGGGGGTTTGCACACAGGACAAGACTATCTACTTATACTACTAACTGCTTATACCACTTATGTGTATGAAGTTACCCCTAATTTTGGTGTTCAAGACCCTTCCCCATTAAGTTAGAGCAGAACTATCAGTAAGGTAGATTGTCACTTGAACTTCTCAAGTATTCTGAACTGGAGTAATAGATCATGTGGGTAGACTTCACATGACCTTAGCTGGGAATAATAGAGAGATACTAAAGTAAGGAGCCAGCAGAAGATGTTACTGTTACTATAGACAGATATTGTAGCTAGTTTGTGTAGCTTTGGTAAGTAAATAGATACCTTGCAATATGTCAATTAACCATTTGAATTGATTGATACTCATTTTTAAGCCTCTTTTCAGGAAAGAGAGTCACAAAATATTCATAAAACTTTTATAAAAGGGAATTGTGCCTGAGAGATCTTATACTTAAAAAAAGATGTGAGCAATGAACAGAGGTTTTATTTTATTTTTTGTTCTTTTTAATCACTCAATAGACCTGTCATGGAAAGAAGGCATTTCAATTTCTATGGAGTAGTATATATGACTACTGCTGTTCTAAAGTCATGTAAGTGTTTCCTCACTCTTTGTTCCTCATTTGCTCAGGGACATATATTACTTAGTTCTTGCCTTCCTAGTCATTTTCAGATGCGAGCACCTACACTTTCACTAAAGATTCAATTCCACAACTTCTTGAACCAGTGGAAACCAAACTTGTCAGGCTTTTAATTGCCCAGATTTATGTGGATAGGGTTTGCAATTAGGCTGTGCCCTCAGGTTGGCGATTTAGCGCCCCTGGGCAAAGCTCTTTGCCACCTGCTTTTTCAATAAGGGGCAATCTGTCCAGTAATGTTGAACATATGTAACTAGTCCATGTGCCATGATTCCTACTTCCTTTCTGGTATGCAATCCAGTTTCCTGCTGGGGTTGTAGCCCTGGCTTAACCTCCATGCCATTTACCTGGCGCTCTGGTCCTCTTCTTTTTTCTCTCTTAATTTGCATTCCCTTGGTACTAGACCTTATTCTCAGGCCCTCTGTCAAACTGGGCTACCCTAATTGCAGCCAAAATATTTGCCCAACAATGAATATAGCTACTATCCAGAGACTCCTGCATTACCCTGTCATAGGTAGAATCCCGTGAATATCAACATAAGCTTGGGCTGGGTTTAAATTCACACGCCTCTTTGGGGACTAGCCCTACCGCCAAGTTAATTCCCTTAGCACCAGTTCTGCTGGTTCTGGCTAATTCTTTCATCCTTTTCTCCTGCTCTTGACAACACAGCATGCCTGGACGCAGAGTCCACATGGGTTGGAACACATTCCTGAAGACCTAAGAAAGAATGAAACAATGAAGAAAACTGTGAATGCTGCTGTGTCTCAGCAGCATTCTGCTTCCTGGGAAAAAAAGTTGAACATTGGTAAAAGTAAAAGTTATGTCTGGCTCTGTTGAGGGCTCCCCAAAATCCAAGGCTTCACCTTTTGGTTTATTGTGAGTGGGCTGGTCACAATAGGGATGGGTTCCCTACTTTCCAAGGTGAAGAATAACAATGCTGACTTATAAAATGGCTAGACTTCCTTAGTTTTAATGAAACTATTTTTTTTCTCAAGTAAAAAATCTGCATACTCATAGAGGAAAAATTATTGCTAATATCCAGTTTAAAATTAATTAAAGGATTTGAAACTGGCAAATACTTTGTGTCCCCTAACTGGGATTTTCTCACTTGGAGCTGATAGGAGTGGAATCCCGCTTTTGTGAACCCAACCTCACTCATTTACTACCAACATTAATCACACTGAGGTGATAAAGAGTGACGCCAAGGATGGACATTTGTCAGAGGAACAAAGACTGCTAATTGAGTTCCCATGTAGACAATTCCAGTATGCATATGAGACCTGTGCTGATTAGGACATCAACAAAAGGTTAAGCATAGTAATTTAAAAGAAAATAATTGGCTGATGAGACAATGTTGTATTCCTCAGTGGAATTGGTTGGTCAAAGGGCATGTACTTTTTCAATTTTGATACAACTGCTAAAGTCTGCTGAAGTGTTCTCCATAGAGAAAACTGGTATATATATATACACAGGTATATATATATACAGGTATATATATATATATTAATTGAGATTGTTTACATACCATACAATATCCAAAGATCCAAAGTGTACAATCAATTGCCCATGATACCATCATACAGCTGTGCATCCATCACCACAATAAATATTTTTTTCCAATTTTTGGAACATTTTCATTACTCCAGAAAAGACATAAAGACAAAAAAAGGAGACTCAAATCCTCCCATACCCCTAACCACCCTCCCTCCATTATTGAGTTATAGTTTTGGTATAGTACATTTGTTACTGTTGATGCAAGAATGTTAAAATACTACTGACTGTAGTATATAGTTTGCAATAGGTATATATTTTTTCCTATATGTCTCTCTATTATTAACTTCTAGTTATAGTGTCATACATTTGTTCTAGTTCATGAGAGAGATTTCTAATATTTGTATAGTTAATCACAGACATTGTCCACTGCAAGATTCACTGTTTTATACATTCCCATCTTTTCACCTCCAACTTTCCTTCTGGTAACATACGTGACTCTGAGCTTACCCTTTCCACCACCTTCACCCACCTTTCAGCACTGTTAGTTATTCTCACAACATGTTACCATCACCCCTGTCCATTTCCAAACATTTAAGTTCACCCTAGTTGAATATTCTGCTCATAATAAGCAAACACTCCCCCTTCTTTAGTCTCATTCAATATCCTGGTAACTTATATTTCATGTCTATGAGTTTACATATTATAATTAGTTCATATCAGTGAGATCCTGCAATAGTTGCCTTTGTGTTTCTGTCTTATTTCACTCAATATAGTGCCCTCAAGTTTTCTTTATCAACCCCTTTCTTTTGAGATGGTTTTGTTCACACCCCATACTTTCCATCCTAAGTAAACAATTGTTGGTTTCCTGTATAGTCACGTATTTATGTATTCAGCACCATCGCCACTATCTATATAAGGACATCTCCATTTCTTCCCCAAAGAAGAGGAAGAGTCAAAGAAGGCAGAAAGGCAAAAGAAAAGAGAAAGAGAGAGAGAAATAAAACAACGAAAAAAAAAAATGACAGCTAGAAAGCAACAAAAGGAAAGACAGCATTAACCTAAAGTAGAATAAAGAGTCAGAAACATCACCAATGCTAGGAGTCCCATATCCTTCCCCTATTCCCCCCCCATATGCATATTGCCTTTGTTATATTAAAGGAAGCATAATACAATGTTTGCGTTAATTATAATCTCTAGTTTGCATTGATTGTATTTTCCCCATAATCCCACCCTATTTTTAACACCTTGCAATGTTGACATTTGTTTCTTCTACCCTATGTAAAAACATATTTGTACATTTTATTACAATCATTGAGCACCCTAGGTTTCCCTGAGTTATACAGTCCCAGTTTTTATCCTCCCTTTTATGTTGTTGTCCCACATGGTCCCAACCTTCCTCTTTCAACCATACTCACAGTCATCTTTGTTCAGTGTACTTACATTGCTGTGCTACTATCTCCCAAAATTGTGTTCCAAACTTCTCGCTCCTGTCTTTTCCCTTCTGTCTGTAGTGCTTCCTTTACTGTTTCCTGTACAGCAGGTATCTTGTTCACAAATTCTGTCATTGTCTGTTTGAGAATATTTCAAGCTCTCCCTCATATCTGAAGGACAGTTTTGCTGGATATAGGATTCTTGGTTGGTGATTTTTCTTTTTCAGTCTCTGAAATATATTACCCCACTTTCTTCTTTCCTCCATGGTTTCTATTGAGAAATCCACACATAGTCTTATCAAGCTTCCTTTGTATGTGATGGATCACTTTTCTCTTGCTGCTTTCAGGATTCTCTTTTTATCTTTGATGTTTCATAATCTGATTATTAAGTGTCTTGGTGTAACATTTTTAGTTTTATTTTGTTTGGGGTACGCTGTGCTTCTTAGTTCTACAATTTTATGTCTTTCATAAGAGATGGGAGATTTTCATTGATTATTTCCTCAGTTATTGCTTCTGTCCCTTTTCCTTTCTCTTCTCTTTCAGGAACACCAATGACACATACATTCTTGATTTTTGTTTTGTCCTTAAGTTCCCGGAGATGTTGCTCATATTTTTCCATTCTTTTCTCTAGCTGTTCTTTTGTGTGTAGGCTTTCAAGTGTCTTGTTCTCCAGTTCCTGAGTGTTTTCTTCTGCCTCTTCAGATCTGCTGTTGTATGTTTCCATTGTGTCTTTCATCTCTTGCACTGTGCCTTTCATTTCCATAGATTCTACCAGTTAGTTTTTCGAACTTTCAATTTCTACCTTATGTACACTCAGTGTTTTCATTATACCGTCCATCTCTTTTGCCATATCCTCCCTAAACTTTTTTAATTGACTTAGTATTAGTTGTTTAAGTTCCTGTATCTTAGTTGAAGTGTAAGTTTATTCCTTTGCCTGGGCCATAACTTCATTTCTGTTAGTGTAGGTTGTAGTTTTCTGTTGTCTAGGCATGGTTTCCTTGGTTACCCCAATCAGGTTTTCCCAGACCAAAATGGGCTTCGGTCCCAGAAGGAAGAACTATTCAGTTTCTGGTTTCCCTGAGGGTGTGTCTTAGAAAATTGGTACACCCTGTGAGGCCTCAGGTCACTGTGCTTTTCTGCCCAGCAGGTGGCACCTGTCATCCTGTAACTCCAGATTGGTGTAAGGAGGTGTGGCCTGTGGCTGTTTTCCCTCAGGATCTGGAGTCTGGTTCTGAATGGAAGGCAGGTAGTAGAGCTGGGCCCCACGCCTTTCCTCTTAGGGAAGATAGATACCCTAGGGAGAGGTCATTAGCATTTCAATGGTCTCTCTCTGCCTGTGCTATCTCCACCGTTGTCTGGATCAGAGCACTGGGAACTGAAAATGGCTGAGGTTTTCTCCACTGAGCTGAAACAGGGACAGAAAGTCCCCTCAGGGCTAGTCCACAGCCACCCTCCAGCTCTCCAAGGTCAGTCTTCACCCAAAGCCTTTGTCTGCTCGTTGGGGATTCGTATGGAGCACAACACACTTGTTAATTAAAACCCCAGTTGGAGCTCAGCTGTGCTGTATTCACTCACTTGGAGAGAGCTGCTCTCTGGCTCCATAAGGCTTTGCAGTTTGGGCCTTTGGGGGAGGGGGCTCCTGGCTTCGATCCATAGTTTTCACTTACAGATTTTATGCTGTGATTTTGGGCATTCCTCCCAATTCAGGTTGGTGATAATGAGTGGATGGTCACATTTGTCCCCCTGCAGTTATTCCGGATTATGTACTAGCTGTTCCTGGTTGCTTATTTGTTGTTCCAGGAAGACTAACTAGCTTCCACTCCTCTCTATGCCACCATCTTAGATCTCCAAGGAAAATAGTCTTTTAAAACTGAATTTCAGGCAATCATTGTCATCAGAGAGTGTCTTATCACTGCTAGTCAAAGAATTAAGAGCAGATTTAAGGCTATGTGTACTCTCTGGAATATGACAAGTAGGACTTTGGGGGAAGAAATCAGATATCTATTTTTAGGAGAATATTTTCCAGAGTAGTGCCTAAGGATATGATCAGTGACAATGACCAACAATTTGTTACAAGCCAGAAATGGTGGAAACATGTAAACTGACCACTAACAAGGAGAATATCTATCACTGAAGTATCATATTTATACAGGTTAGATACATTTTAAGGGATTTAGGTCAGTAAGGTTTTCTCCCTTGAATATCAGAAAGTGAAGTGAGCACAAATATCCACAAAGCTATATGATCTTAGCCATTCCAAATATGTTTTAAGAAATTTTTTCATTTGTACCTTAATTTATTTATACTTATTCTTTCAACAAGTATGCACAGAAAACTTACTCAATATTATGAACTGTATAAGGTGCTGATAGAATGGAAAACAAAATAGCCATGATTCCTGACAGCTTGATTATAATCTAGTAGTGTATTAAATAGAGTATAAAAGAACAATAGCTAAGATAATTGAAATTTTGAATAGTGCTATGAGGGCAAAACAGTAACAGCTTTTAGAAAATCAGTGTGAGGCTGATAGTGTTGATTTTGTGAGGAAATAGGTCCAAGGAAAGCTTCTTTGAGAAGGTACATTTAAACTAAGACCTGAAGGATATAGGAGTTAATTAGACAGAGAGATGAGTCAGGAGGAATTCAGGCAGAAAAATCAGCAAAGATGAAAGCCCCAATGAAGAGCTTGGTGTGTTCCAGGCACTGAAGGGTCCTTGTGGCCAGGACAGAGAGTGAAGTTGATGATGGCTCTACATATAGGTGGAGATGTAAGCAGGGATTTAATCTTGCCATGTTGTTGTTATGGTAAGAAGTTGATATTTTAAGCACAATTGGAAGCTAATAAAAGAAGGACTGATTTGTGGTTAAGGAATCATATAGATTGACACTCTACCACAGGGGGCACCGAAAACAAAACAAAAAAAGCAAATTAATTTGTAATGTGATAGGCTTATTGAATTGCAAACTAAGGAATTAGGTTAGACCAATGCTCCATGGACTGTGCCTTGCCATTTTTTTTTTATCTTTTTTTTTTTTTTATTAAATTCAGTTTTATTGAAATACATTCACACACCATACAATCATCCATGGTATACAATCCACTGTCCACAGTATGATAACATAGTTATGCGTTCATCACCACAATCTATCTCTGAACATTTTCCTTACATCAGAAAGAGCCAGAACAAGAATAAAAAATAAAAGTGAAAAAAGAACACCCAAATCATCCCCCATTCCACCCCATTTGTCCTTTAGTTTTTATCCCCATTTTTCTACTCATCCATAGACTAGATAAAGGGGGTGTGATCCACAAGGTCTTCACAATCACACTGTCACCCCTTGTAATCTACATTATTATATAATTGTCTTCAGGAGTCCAGACTGCTGGGTTGGAGTTTGGTAGTTTCAGGTATTTACTTCTAGCTATTCCAATACATTAAAACCTAAGACGTGTTATCTATATAGTGCATAAGACTGTCCACCAGAGTGACCTCTCGACTCCATTTGAAATCTCTCAGCCACTGAAACTATTTCATATCATTTTGCATCCCCCTTTTGGTACAGAAGATACTCTCAGTCCCACGATGCCAGGTCCACATTCATCCCCAGGAGTCATATTCTGCATTGCCAGGGAGATTACAACCCTGGGAGTCGGGTCCCATGTAGGGGGGAGTGTGCCCTGCCATTTTTTTATTTCCTTCTGGGTGAACCCAGTATTTTTGACATTAGACGTCTGACATTATGTACTTCCAAGTATATATGGCAGTGTGTTAATCTGGGTCCTCCAAGAAACAGATGCCAAGAAGGGATTAAGCATGGAAGAATTCAATTAGGAGAACTGCTGGCAAGAGAAAATGGGGAGGAAGCCAGAAAAGGCCTTCATACGAGATGCAATTCTGACTCTGAGTGAAGGAGAGAGGGAAGGAAAATCTGGAAGAAGCATCATAGACTGGCAAGAAGCCTAAAAAAGGCCCACTTGGGAGTCCTGGAGCCAACGTTGACCATCAGAGGCATCCCATGTCTGCTAGGAATGAATCTGCTTTCTTATCAGTGCCAGCTTGGTTTTTGGCTGGGGGTAGCCCTTGGGAGGCATGGCCTCAGGGTAACTACAGCAATAGATTTCAGAGCACAGCCGCTAAGCCTCTTGGTCAATTCCATTCCCTAAATTAGGAGGTTGTGGGGCACACCTGAAAGTCACTGCTGACAGAGCATTGTCTTTAAAAAGTCCCATTATTTGCCTTTGGGTCTTTTACAATTAGAAAAGTTGATTCAGGAATTTAAAGAGAAATTATAACTTTTAAATCATAATGTGTAAAGTGGGCAAGTTCTCTGGGAGAATAATCTAGTGATGAATGATGCAAAGTGCTTCTGTCTGGTTAAATTCATTTTAAAATATGAAGGGGGAAGGAGAAGAATGTACAATAAAAGGTTTCCAAATACCTGCAAATAAAGAATCAATATCTGAGCATGTAAATTTTTGAAGAAGAAATAGTGATATTATTAAAAGGGGTAACTGAATTTTAAAATTTCCCTAGTCATCAAATAATGGAAAAATGGATATTATGTGATACAAAAATATTATATTGAACATGTAAATACACTAAAGAAAGTGGAAATACTAAGAAAAGCTATAGATGGAGTAAAGTAAAATATAATATTTTATTACAGTAAACAAAAATTACATCTTTCTTCTACAAATGCATAGTAATGCAAGGAAAAACACAGATTCAGAAAGAAAGAAAAAGAAACTAGAAGCTCCAATCAGTAGATAAATGTGATTGGGCAACATGGAAACCACACTAAGAAATCACTAAGGTACAATTTTATTGAACTGAAAGACATCTTGATTTAAGATCTAGGGGATATTTGAGTTCAAATCAGAAGATATTCCTAAAGAAAGACTTCCTAGATATTATTATCTTTTTAATATCTAAAAATATATTTCAATCTGTTAAGTAAAGGAAACCACATTTATAGATGCAAAGATGACAATGATTCTGAAACTCATTTTTCAGAATAAGAGAAAAAAATACATGAAGCTCAGTTTTTGTTAGCTTAAATTTTATCTAAACAAACTTCTGTCTCTATAGACAGAAAAAAAATACTTTAAATTGAGAAATGTGAAATAATTTTGCAACAAAATCCCAAAGCCAAAAAGGTAATAATGAGAAAAGAAAACCAGAATGTTGAGAGCAGGTGAAAGTTACTCATAAGTTGATTAGAATGTTTGCATTAATTTTTTAATTAGATGCTTTACCCTGAGAACTTTGAGAAACAGCCTTAAAAAACAAAAAAACAAAAAAACAGGGTTTTCAACTTCCAAAATAAAACAACAAAGGGTGACTATACAAAGAAATTAGAAGCTCTGTTAAGAAGGTAGTTAAAAAGTCACTCATTTTATAATAAATTTGAATATACAAATTAGTGAAATGGTTATTATTGTAGCAATGATAGTAACTCTTGGTAAAAGTTGAGGACACACTATAGTAACCAATTTTAAATTTATTAAATGCTTATATAGTGTTATGAATTGAAAGATATTAATGATTTTGAATCCCAAAAAATATTGTAAATTTGCTGATCACAATTAGAATGTAAACAAATTGAGAAAAACATGTTTTTGTAGCAAGTGATTACCAGAAATTCATGCCTAGGGTATGATATGGACTGGCTTATGTAATTCCTATAAAAACCCGGTGCAGATGCACTTTGACATGCTGACACCTGGTCGCTCTGACTCCTAGCTTCAGTGTCTGTGTTGTACTATAATACTCATTGTCACCCTCCCCACTGCACTGAAACCAGCAATCCTGCTGTCAGCTTTGGAACCTCCACGGATGCTGTGTTGGACCCTGTTGCTGAGGGCTCTCCTTAAAGGTACTGGTCTGAATCCTTTCAGGCCTTGGGCCAATGGACTTTAGAGACTCTGATATCCTCCACCTTTAATGTATTGTGTGTCTTTGACCTGGTTATTGTATATTGGTTGTGTTGACGCTTTGCAATTAAGCAAGCAAATAAATTGCATTGAGCATTCAAACTATCGCTATGTGGAATCTGCTTTCAAATGAATTTACTTTCAATTTGATGTTTTCATTTTGTTATGACAGTTACATTTGCATGACATGTAGTGTGTGTTAGGTGCCAAGTCTTGCTCAAAGTTCTTTACAAATATTAACTGATTGAAGACCCACAACAACCCCATGAGGTAAATTCTGCCACAATCCCAGCTGTGCAGGTGAGGAAAGGATAAACAATTATAAATAAGGCCATGTAGTTAATTTGAATAAGGAGCAGAGCTAGGAAGTCTGCTCTTTAATCACTCTGCTGTAATGTCTTCCAATAGTGTTTCTGTAGTGCTAAATGTGGCAGCCCAGTGGTTGGCGCCCACCCCCCTCTCTTAGGGAAAAGAGTGGAGCCTTGAGCATGCAGTGGCCTGCCCACAGACATTGAATGTCATTAAGCCTAATCACTGTTGGTAATCAACTTTCTCCAGACTCAGCTGAGGTTTCTTTGTAACCAAATCTAGTGAGGCTCTGCTGAGCTTTATAAGGCACTCCTCTTCCTCTTGTTTGGGAGTAACATTGTCTTCCATTTCCCAGCCAGCTCGCCATTGAGAAAAATCCTCCTGTAAGTCAGTCCCTAATTAAAATTCATGGGGAACTTTGATCATGGGGTTGAGGTGGGCTGGAGCACTAAGCTGAAGAAGTCTCAATATGTAACTTTTTACTTTTAATTAAAAAAAAATCCACCCAACTCTATTATTTTATATAATAGTCATTATTTTAAATAATGCATATTTATAAAATCACTAGACTGTAAGTGCTTTACCCTGTATTAACTCATTGACTCTTTAGAACCATCACATTAAGAAGGTACTGTTATTATCTCTATTCTACAGATGAGAAAAGTAAGGCCCATAAAGGTGAATAATTTGCCCAAGATCACACAGGTAGTCAGAAGTAACACTGGAATTTGCCCTCAGGCAGACTGGCTTTAGGATCAGCTTTCTTAACCTAAAGGCTATCCTGCTTCTTTGAACATGTTCATTGTGAAAAACAATGTTTATAGAAGAATATGATAATTACTATTAGCTTCTTGGAGGCTACGTGACTTTCTGAGGATTTAACGGCAACAACAAAAAGCCTAAAATCTCTATGGAGAGTAGTTGTGCATCATTTTCTTCAGAGAACATTGGCTCAGCTGAGAGCTCTGTATGAGGTTAAACTCTGGTGAAAATCTTACAGTCATGTAGTCTGGGTCGATAGTTGAAGACCAATTCAAACACTACTTGGTGGGTTTGCTTTAGATATGTTGTGTTTTAGGGACATCTATGTTGCATTTTCTTAGATTATTATGGAGAAAAACACTCAGATTTAAAAATCAAGACTATAGCTTTTATGGCCAGCATTACAGCAAGGAAGGAGCAGAGTATTCACAGCCAAAGTTTGGGGATTATCACATGATTCCTTAAGACATCAAAATTGCATGCTTACCTTTATACAAAAGTAAATTCTAAGACTCCCTCTGAGAATTGCTTTTTGGGCAGAGTAGGGAGAGGCCTTGTGAAGTATGCAGGTAGAGAAAATGAAACCAAGTAATAAAGGAAGGAGAAAAGGACCTTGTTATATGTTAGCAAACTTCAGAAGTTTTTTTGAAAGGGATACTAATAACACACATTCAAAAGAGATCATATTATTTTTCCAGTAGATATTTTGTTTCTATAAAGGAGTTATAGTACTTTTTTAGGAAAGTAAAACATTAAAGATTTTTTTTAGCTGTGATTAAAATTTTTAGGTATGTGATATGAAGTTCTGGTGATGATGGAGGGGCTGATTTCCTCATCAGCAGGCATTTTGAGGTTTGGGTCTGGAATGCAGTGAGAGGGGTCAGGGTTGAAGATGCAAACTGGAGAATTATTATTATAGAGGTGATAATTAAAAGCCTATCAGTTGATAAGCTGATCCAGGAAAAGAGTGGTGATCAATAATTCTCAATTTTTGCTTCCATTTGGATCATCTGGAGAAATTCTAAAAACTATATCCCTAGAGATTCTGCTTTAGTTGGTCTTGAGGACTGGGCGTCAAAAAAAAAAAAGTGTTTTTATTGCTTCCCAGGTATATAATGTGCAGTCAGGGTTGAAAATCATAATGCAGGTAGAGACAAATTAACAATGGAGTCCAAGAAGAAGCTGCAATGATGTAGAATGTGTCAGGCTGATTTTTGGCACCCATGAATTGTGCCCTCTGTTATTACTACTGTGAACATGTTACGTTAATGGCAAAAAGGACTTTGAAAATATAACTAAGATGACTAATCTTCTGACCTTAAAATAGGAAGAGTATACTCGATTTTTCAAGTGGGCATAATGTGATCATACCAGCCCTTAATAGAAGAAATCCAGAGAGGAAGTCAGAGAGTTGAAGCCTAAGAAGAATTTGATGTGTCATTATTGACTTGAAGGTGAAGGGGATCATGTGTCAAGGAAACAGGGACCTGAGTCCTACAAATACAAGAAGCTGAATTCTGTTAAAAACCTGAATGAGCTTGGATGCAGGATCTACTCCAGAGCCACCAGATAAGAGCCCAGAAGACACCTTGGTTTCTGCCCAGAGCAGAGGATCTGGTTGAACCATGCTGTGCCTGGGTTCCTGACTCAAGTACTGTAAGATAATAAATGGGTGTTGTTTTAAGCTGCTGAAGCTGTGGTAATTTGTTATGGCAGCAATAGCCAACCATATGCAGAAGGAGAACTGGAAGAACCTAGCATTACAAAAGCCATGGTAGAAAGAGCTGTTATACTTGCGCAGTAAGAAATCATTAGCATTTGAGAAAGTAATTCCTCCCTTTTAATGAATAAAATAAGGGGCACTTATGATGAGGCTAGTTCTACCCCAAATGGTAACCACATGACTTACAGAGCTTGGATTTAAAGTACAGTACTGTGGTAGATTGAATTTCATAACCCAATTTAGACACATTCTTAATCTTAATCCATATTCCTGTGGGTGTGAACCCATTGTACATAAGACTTGTCCAAGATGTTATTTTTAATTAAGGTGTGGCCAGTTGAAGCAGGCTGACTCCTTAGTTTAGATTTCTAAAGTCCTTATAAAGAGGAGAAACTGGAAGCCAGGGTCAGAGAAGGCCTCAGGAAGAAGTCGGAAGTCAGTGAGAGCCTGGAAGACACAAGTAGAGGACATCACTGTGTGACAGAAAGCAGAGTTAGAGTCAAGGAACCCCCAGTATTGCCAGCCCCAGCACCAGAATGCTAATAACTCTTGGAGGAAGCCTCTAAAACTGTAAATAATAAATTCTCATTGTCTAAGACAAACCATTTTGTGGTATTTTTCACAGCAGCCTCACAAACTAAAACAATGCCCAGTGGATTTAGCTTGAAAGGTATCATTTCTTACAGATAGATTCTTGTCTTTTCTGGCCATTTCCATCATTTCAGTTGAGTACTGGTCTTTTCCAAATCAAAATTCTCAACTGTGGAAATATCAGTTTTTACTATGGTCTTTCACTATGCAGCTGGATCTGGGGATAGGAGTGGGAACTGAATCTGGTGATCGAGGGAAGAGACACTTGGAAAAGGGTAGAAGCAGGTTTTTTGGGGGGTGTGAAAAGGATGGGAAGCAAGAAAAGTCTACAAAGTGGGAGTGTGCCCTGTTACCAAGAACGTGCAGTGGCAAGGATGTGGTAGGAGGCAGGGACTCCACCCACCCACTGATGTCAGTAGAAGCTTGTTTCTATGACTAGTAGATGTGGTCTGAGGTCTCAGGGAAGTGACTGGGAGCACAGCAATGCCTAAAAGGGATTGGGAGAGGGGTTGGCTCAGGCATGGAGTTGCTTGGTCTATATCCATGAATGGTGAATGGTTGGTTGTTCAAGAATAATTTCTGAGCCCTCTTGGAGGGAATTGGGAGAGGCTACTCCATGGATGACATTATTGAGGACCTGAGCCATAAACTGGTTTTTGGATGCTATCATAACTCAATTAAAAAAAAATCTTTTTAGATCAATGGCACCTGGGGCAACATCTATTATGTATTCATAACTTTTTCTAGATGTCTCTCCAAAATGTTCATAGTTTGGTCAATTCAGGCTCTCACTGTTTCTCCAAATAGGTTATTCTTAAGTAGATTTTCAGCTATTTGCATACTTAGGACAAAGAGGTTCTTGGTTGTAGGCTGCAGAAAATGGCTATCCATTTCTATCCCATCTTTTTGGATGCCATAGTAATGTGATATTTCTAGCTCTTTTATCTTAAAATTTGAGTTCTTTTTAAGTATTATTCTGTCATTATCATCCTCTTGCTCAAAGCTAATAATTACATCATCAATACAAATTAAAATATATGACCCTCTGTTAATTTGGTTTCTGGAGTACAAGATCCTCCTTTCATTACTTGAAGGTTTCTTTGAGCACTTCATCTAATATCTTGGTTTTTACTCTGGCAACTTGCTTAAATACTTATCTCTTGAATCTTCACCTCCCTGTTTGTTCTCACTGCCATTGAGTTATTTCAAACCTCCATTATTTTTTGCTGGACTGTTACAATTGTTTTCCCACCTTTGGTTCTACCCATACTTGTAACCCATACTTTATACTGTAGCAAGAATGGCTTTTTAAATACACAAATCTAATTAGTCCACTTTGTTCCTTTCAGTGGCTTACCATTACTTATTAGATAATGTTCAAATGCCTCAGGATGGAGAACTAAGACTTTAGTGACCTCTGCCTACGTGCCCATCCTCATCTTCTTGCATATTCTAAATAAATTCTGCATTTAGGCAATCCTGAACCACTTGAAGTTCCTGGCTTCAGTGCACCATATCCATACTTCTGTTATAGTGCTTAGTCATATGGACAGCTGCAACGTAATGTCTCTTCAAGTAGACTGAATTTCTGGAGGCCTGAAATTATAGCTAGTTATCCTTGTTAATTAAATTAACAATTCAGTCTGTAGCTGGAATTAAGAAGGGTTTGCAATATGTTTCATATTATTGTTTATTTTCCCCTTTTAAAAAGTGTACATTCACTTTGATACTCAAAGTATGGTCCGTGGACCACCATCTAGGTATGGGTGTCACCCAGGAGCTTCTTAGAAATGAAGGATCTCAGGCTCCAGACCTACTGAATCAGAATCTGCATTTTAAGATTCTCAGGTGATTCATATTTACAGTTTGAGAAGCACTGATCTGGGAGATAGTTCACCTGTTAGAGATTTCCTTCTGCATTCAGGACATACAGGAATTCCATTTATATATACTTTAATGGAGTATACAGCTGTAAGAGTTGGTAAGCATCTCCTACCAGCCAGAAAAAACATTGCTTACATTATGAAATCAATCTCTCTGAAGAAACTTCCATCATTTATTAAAGAAATTTTTGCACCTGAATCTGTATAGTACTCTTATAGCAAATTCCCTAAAGTGAGCTTAAAATGACTACCATCTGATTGTGGGTTAACCCACTCATCACAGCCCTGACCTTTTCTGTGGACAGTTCTGGCATTTGCATTGGCCTTTCACTTTCTCCAGATGAAGATATCTGCTTTTATTGTTTTATATTCTTATCTGCAAGGATACTTATCTTGGGTTGCTTCTTTCTGTTGCTCTTATTGTCTTTGAAAGCTATCTCTAATTTCCCATTTTCTTCTCTCATTCATATTTCTCCTTTGCAATTATATTCATCTATCAATCTATCCTTAACATAATCTAATCTTTGTTTTACTCAGCTCTTGTCTCAAGAATATTAATGAGAAAAATAAGAAAGGCTGCATATCAACAAGTTCATAGTCCTTTGTTTCTTCTTTAGTTCTGTTTAATTATCCCAGAGTCTTGAATAGCATGACATCTTTATATATCTTCTGATCCCTTTTTATATATTTTATATGTATTATCACTAAATATATTTGGGCATTGATGTTATTTCCTGGAGCTGTGTCCATCTACCATTGCAGTGTTCCTCCTTGCTTTGAGGACTTGATTATTCTGTAAAAACAGACATATACTTAAGGTCTAATCTCCTGTTTTGCTAGCTAGCCTTTCTTATGCTTAAAATGTTCCACAGATTTTTCTTGAATAGCTTCATCCCCAAGTCATTTTTTTATAGCAATTGGTGTGCATTGTTCTTCTTTGCTTCTGAAAATTTTAATAACCAACATCCTTCCTTTTAAAATATCCTTTTCCCAGTTTCACCTTTCAACACAGGCCAAACAATTTTCAGTTTTCTATTTCCACCATAATTTTCATCTTGTGTGCCAGAGGACATGTCCTGTTAGTAGCGTTAACCAGTTGGTCACAAAGGACCTCTCTGGAGTCTCCTTGGAGTCCTTTCCTTAAGCATCACGGTCCAACAACACAATGTGGTAAAGCAAGGTAAAACAGAGACAGTAGAAAAAACAGGAAATTATACTATCACAGGAAATTGTAGCCATAAAGTGAAAAGCCAAGGAAGCAACTGGCCAGCAAGTCATAAAATTCTAATCATGCAGCAGGGATAAATTGAACCTCTACTTGCTGGCTGGCAGAGTTTTGTATTATTCTTTTAATCTTTATTCACATCTGAGTGCTTATGTTTGTGACTGGAAGGCAGTTGAGGTAACTAAGATAGAGAGAGACTTAGTGACATTTTTACGGTTTCACTTTAATGAGTGTAGATCCAGGTATAGGACATGGTCCTCTGATTCCTGGAACAGGGCATTTTTTCTAACAATTGAAATTTGGGTCAACAAGTTGTCAGGTCCTGTCCTATTCACGTCACAAGGCAGTGCATCCTCCCTACAAGGTCACGAAGTCCAGTTCCCATTTTAATTTTACACAAGAGAAATCTAAGGCTGTGGGAGGCAAGCATGAAGTTCTCTGCTGTGAAAGCTCCCCATCACCCCAGAAGATAGGCTCACATGCATGAAATGACTTCCCCAAGTGAGCAATAATATCTTAGGGACCTGAGAGGTGCAGAAGATGAACATACTCCTTCTCAAGGAGCATAGATGTCCTGTAGTTGCTATAGCAACTGGAAATTGATGCACAGGCATTCCTGCTAGAGAATTTCCATATATGGAAGCTCTTGTCCTGTCTGACCAGTAGCTGAAAGAGCTTGATTAACTCAGTTAAGCAAAGCAGAGGTATCCAAAATGGGGGATATATACCACAGGAAATATGCAAGGCAGTCAGCTAGTGTTTGAGGAAAATATTCTGTTTTCTAAAAGTGTTTTGTTGAAGTGTAATATATCAGACAATGTACATATCAGAAGTATATAACAATACATTTTCACAAACTGAACATACTTGTGCAACCAGCATGGAGTTCAACCATTAAAACATTAGCAACATCCTAGAAGTCACTCATGTTCTTCAATACTCCTCCAAAGTAATCTCTGTCTCCATTCCTAAAACTAAATATTAGTTTTTTGTCTGTTTTTGAGTTTTATATAAATACAATCATAGTGTATGCTTTCTTTCATGTCTAGTTTCTATCAACACCATGTCTGCATGAGATTGCTCATTCTCATTGCTATAGTCTAATTTTTTTTATAGCATTAAAAAAAAAAAACAACAACACTTATTTTGAACTTACAGCTCAGTTTCAAACATAATGCAAACTCCATACAGGGAACTCCAACCTACCCCTCTCCCCGCAAATGCCCAGATTCACCAATTTTAACATTTTGCCACATTTTCAATATCATTCAATTTATCATCCATCTATCTATCCATCTGTCCATCCACACATCCATCTATCTGTCTTACTGATCTACTGCTGAACACTTGAGTGTAAGTGTATACATCATGTTCCTTGAACACTAAATGCATTTCCTATGTACATTTCCTAAGAACCAGGATATTCACTTTTTTTCCTTCTCCTTTTCTTTAAATTCAGTTTTATTGAGATATATTCACACGCCATACAGTTATCCATGGTGTACAATCAGCTGTTCACAGTACCATTCTAGAGTTCTGCATTCATCACCCCAATCTATTTTTGAGCATTTTCCTTACACCAGAAAGAATAAGTATCAGAATAAAAAATAAAAATAAAAAAGAACACCCAAATCACCCCCCCACATCCCACCCTATTTTTCATTTATGTTTTATCCCCATTTTTCTACTCATCCATCCATTTAGGTTTTATCCCCATTTTTCTATTCATTCTTCCATATACTGGATAAAAGGGGTGCAATCCACAGGGTTTTCACAATCACTCCGTCACCCCTTGTAAGCTACATTGTTATACAATCGTCTTCAAGAGTCAAGGCTACTGGGTTGGAGTTTGGTAGTGTCAGATATTTACTTCTAGCTATTCCAATATATTAAAACCTAAAAAGTGTTATCTATATAGTGCATAAGAATGTCCACCAGAGTGTGACCTTTCGACTCCATTTCAAATCTTTCAGCCACTGATGTTTTATTTTGTTTCATTTCGCACTCCCCTTTTGGTCAAGAAGGTGTTCTCAATCCCACAATGCCGGGTCCAGATTCATCCCTGGGAGTCACATCCTGCATTGCCAGGGAGATTTACACCCCTGGGAGTGAAGTCCCACGTAGGGGGAAAGCAGTGAGTTCACCTGCCAAGGTGGCTTAGTTCAAGAGAGAGGGCCACATCTGAGCAACAAAGAGGCACTCAGGGGGAGACTCTTGGGCACAATTATAAGCAGGTAGAGCCCCTCCTTGCAGCAACAAGCTTCATGGGGCCAGCCCGAAGACAGAGGGCTCAGCACATCAAGCCGTCAGTCCCCAATGTTTGTGAGAACGTGTAGTCTGACTAATGTTTATATCTAGTTTAATTTTTCTTTTTTTGTGTATATTATAATGTATAAAGCATATTAGTTCAGTAGTATGTACTTATAATTTATAAATGAGCATACAATTTATTAGGGATATGTACTCAAAGTTTGGGGTTTCTAGATTAAAGTACAGCATCATTTATTTGAAAATCCTGACTCTAAACCCCAGATAGAATCATTAGCTTAGCTCAGACA
The DNA here is from genome assembly GCF_015220235.1 of Choloepus didactylus. Taxonomy (NCBI): domain Eukaryota; kingdom Metazoa; phylum Chordata; class Mammalia; order Pilosa; family Megalonychidae; genus Choloepus; species Choloepus didactylus. The sequence goes on from NC_051307.1 coordinate 81,003,116, forward strand.
GAACCATTCATAGTCATACAGACTATTATGGGACATTTGCTTTCAATAAATGTATATTTTTGAGCAGCTGCTATGCACAAACCTCTGATGTAGATACTGAGACCATTACATAGGCAAAAAAAAAAAAGACATGGCCCAAGCTCTCAAGGAGTCTATCACTAGTGGGATAAACAGCAGTAAACTCAAATGTTACAGGCAGAGTCTGTAACAGAGGTTCCAACTAAAATAATATAGAAGCCTAGATAAAGGATGACTAATCATCCAGGAAGTTGAGAGTGTTACTAGATAAGCTTTGAGCCTTCTTCTATCTTCCAGTTTCCAAGATTTTATACAATAAGGATCTTTATTCCCACTGTCCATTGCATTATGCTTTAGATTTATAACAGTATGTTTTATATAGCTCTTATCAGTCAAAAGAGGGCAGCATTCACCCTTTTTCTGAGAATCAAAGAGCCCTTTGGCCACATCTCTTTCTTTCTAGGAAAAGGATACTTTTATCAGATAGCATTTTAGAACTCACACAAATTTTATGCCCCCTGTTTTATTTATTTGTTTATAGAATAGCAATTGATTTGCACCTTCATGTCATTGAGACCAATGTATGTTGTATAAATATACATGTATAAATAAAGTCAGGGCTGCCTCAGTGCCCAGAGTCCCCCTTATTTCTGCCTTTGTCCCATGATTGGGCGTGGCAGTCAGGCTGCTAAAGGGCGGTGGCTGGAATGAACAAAAGGATTCAGACTTCTACTTTTACCCTGAGAAAAAAATTGCCAGGGGAAACCTGGGGAGAAGGAGAAATACTGTGTGCCTTCATTGTTGTTTGAATTACCTAATGCTTTTTTCTCTTCTAAATTTTCACTCTTTTTCAACCTTTATTTAAAGGCATAAAGAGTGTATTAAAGGTAAATAAGTTATGTGCACTCTGGAAATATATGATTACCCTCTGTCTTAGGGGCATTCTTCTCTTTATTAGCCAAGTAACCTTTAGAGTTTAAGTAAGGCACAGTTGCCTGCAGTTCTTTTATTGCTGATGCAGTTGTAGAGGCTGTGGTGGTAGAAACTGAGAAAGGTTTAATGTTTCAGCTGTCAGACTCTATTACTATGACCTCTAACCACCAGACCACCAGATGACTGATTCTGTTTTGTTAGTTGTAATGCTGATTTTAATGGCTGACTTGTATTGCCTCCATGTTCTACTTGATTGGCTTTGAGAAAAATCAATGTTGATGGCCAAAATCCCAAATTAACTATCCTCCCTAGATTTTATCATACAGAATACAGCTCTAAACAGCTCTCTGAATGACTTTTTTTTTTTAATTTAAAGAGTAGACCTTAACCAAATGTCCCTGAATGATAAAGGAGAGTTGGCCAACCCCATAATTAGCTTTTGTAAATATCAAGTCAAAGGTCAGAGCAAAGGTCATCTGATTTTTCTTTTGTGAAGAAAACAAGGGATTTGAGTCACTATGACTGATTTGAGAATAGCAGCTAAGGATGAGGTCATTGCTTATTTTCTAAGCAAACACTGAAAAGGGAATGAATTTAGAAGAGTCACAGACAAAATTACATTAATGTCAATATCATATAACAGCTGATAATTTCATGTAGCAGTTACAAAAACCTGTGGCCCTAGGTGTTAGATATCTTCAGGTACTTTGCCTTACCATTAGGTAAGTGAATTGGGGAACAGCTTTTGAGAAGATCACTGATGTCATCTTATCACTGTGATCTGAGCCCACAACACAGTTGCCATACCACAATAGGAGTCAAAACAAGCATGGGGGAGGGGAGTGGATGGTCGGGGGTAACCTAAAAATTTCACAAGGAGAAGGTAACTCAAACTTTGGTTCTATCAGTGGTTATTTGCTGAATTAACAAGCATTGAACAACACACAAAGCCTAAGACCTCTATGAGAAATAAGATAAAAAAATAGTATCATTTCTGCTGAAATCAAACACCATGAAGTTGGAAGTGTTACCATTTAAACCACATAGTAAATTTAAAAACTTGTGTATCAAGTAGTAAGTTAGGACTTCTTCACGGGACAAAGCTGAAGGTAAGGCAACCAGCCTTCCCGGGATAGGATGCCAGGAACTGGGGGCAGTTTCCAAGATGCAGGACTTTCAGATAATCTCAGGCCATCTGGGACAAATTGGTTCCCGCTAAAGATCTGTGATGCTATCTAATTCAACTACTTTATTTTATAGCTGAGAAAATTGAGTCTTATGGAAATTGAAAAATTTATCCAAGATCACTGCAGGATCATTTTTCTCCCTAATTCTTGTTCCTATCTTTTCTTTTCCTAATTTCTCAGATCACACTAAACTTAAACCATAGGTTCATGCAATAGTGATGAATTGGCCTCCTACTGACTGGGCCTAGTATACGGCTGAGCATGGTGTTGAATGTCTCCAAGAGTGGCTCTTATTCTTGGATCTGAAGGTCACTTGGCTGGCTGTGAGCATGCCTGGCTACTCTTCAGGAGAACAGAGAAACTCCTCCCAATTGCTTGAACAGTGTCTGTACCTTTTTTGGGTCATGCTGCAAAGTGCTAAGGACAGGAGTGTAGCATTCACAGGCACAGATGGTAGAACTGGGTGCTGAGGCTTGGGGTAGGCCAGTGATTTGAAACCTTCTGTTTTCATTTGCTAAAGCTGCTGGAATGCAATGTACCAGAAATGAGTTGGGTTTTACAATGGAGATTTATTAGCTTACAAATTTACAATTCTAAGCCTGTGAAAATGTCCCAATTAAGGTATCAACAGGATGGCACCTTCTCTGAGGAAAGACTGCTGGCATCTGGGACACTCTGTCACATGGGAAAGCACAAGGCTGGTGTCTGCTGGTTCTTCCCTTCCACGTTTCATTGCTTTCAGCTTCTAGTTCCAGTAGCTTCCTCTCTGAGATTCTGTGGGTCCTGGTTTCTCTTGTTTTTCTCTCTAAGCTCTCTCCAAACTTCTCTGAGTATTTCTCTCTGAGCTCTCTGAAATTTTTCTGTGCCCTTTATCCTCTCCTTCAGTAAAAGAATCAAGACCCACTGTGTTAGTTAGGGTTCTCTAGGGAAACAGAATCAACAAGAGATATCTATAAATATAAGATTTTATAAAAGTGTCTCATGTAACTGTGGGTTTGCACGAGTCCAAATTCCATAGGGCAGGCAGCAAACTGGCAACTCCAACAAAGATGTTCAATGAAATCCTTAGGCAGCAAACTGGGAACTTTGATGAATGTGTTTGATGAACTCCTCGAGAAACGAACTGGCAACTTTGATGAACTCCTCAGGAAATGCTTCGCTGGTTAGATGAAGAAGAAGTGAAGATCCTCTATCTGTCTTCCTTAAAAGTCTTCAACTGATTGGATTAAATTCAGCTGATTGCATTCTCTCATTGTGAAAGACACAACCTTCATTGATATAATCAGTCTCAGCTGCAGCCAATTGACTGATGATTTAATAAACCAGCCTTCTGGTTTATTAACCAGTCACAAATGTCCTTGCAGTAATGGTTACACCAGTGCTTGCTTGACCAGACACCTGGATACTATCACCTGGCCAAACTGAGAAATGAACCTAACCATCACACCCACTTTGAATGAGATGGGTTACATCTCAATTGAAATAACCTAACTGAAGTTCCTATCTACAACACGTCTGCACCCACAGGAATGGATTGAAAGAACATGGCCTTTTCTGGGGTACAAAACAGCTTCAAACCAGACTCCTTCAAAAATGGGGCACAGATTTGTGACAAGAAGTACATAAAGGTGAGGGGATAGAGGGGCATAGAAACATGGCTTGTGTATATTATTGAAGTTAAGTTGGAATCAAACCAAATGGATTTAGGATGTTAAATTTAAGCCTCATAGTAACCACAAGGAAAATATTGGAAAAAATATGCACAGATGGATATGAAAAAGGATTTTAAAAGGTTCACTACAAAAGATCAACCAAATAGAAATATGGGCAGTAATGGAAAAATTGAGATACAAAAAGGTATAAGACTTACCAAGATCAAATAGAAAAATGACAGAAAAAAGTCCTGCATTATCAGTAGTTACTTTAAATGTAAATGGGCTTTATTCTTCAGTCAAAAGGCAGAGATTAGCGGAATGCATAAAAAGCATGACATAACTATATGCTGTTTACAAGAGAGTCACCTTAAAATAAAGACACAAATAGATTGAAAGTGAAAAGAAGAAAAAAAAATTCCATGCAAATAGTAATCCAAAGATAGTGGTAGAGGCTCCACTAATATCAGAAAAAGTAGACTTTAAGTCAAAACTGTTAAAAGAGATGAATAAGATCACTATATATTGATAAACGTGTCAATTCATCAAGAAGATATAATGATTATAAAGATATATACAACAGCATAGCTCCCAAATTTTGAAGCAAGCATGACAGATTTGAAGTAGGAAATTTCAATACACCACTTTCAATAATGGATAGGGCTTCCAGACTGAAGATCATTAAGGAAACAGAGGACTTTAATACTACAAACCAACTAGACTCAGCAGACTCATATAGAACACTTCATCTAACAACAGCAGATTGCACACTTTTCTTAATTGCACATGGATCATTCTCTAGGATAGACCAAAAACACTCAATAAATTTTAAAAGATTGAAATCATACAAAGTATTTTCTCCAACTAGAGTGGAATGAAGCTAGAACTCAATTACAAGAAAGAACTGGGAAAATATAAAATATTTGGAAATTAAATGACATACTCTTAAAAAACCAATGGGTCAAAGATTGAATCACAAAGGAAATTAGGAAATATCTTGAGATAAATGACAATGAGAATACAGCATACCAAAACTTAGGAGCTGCAACAATGGCAATGTGCAGAGGGAAATTTATAGCTCTAAATTTATAGCTCAAAAGAAAGCTCTCAAATCTGTAATCTAAACACACACCCCTACACCTGAAGGAACTAGAAAAAGAAGAGCAAACCAAACCCAAAATGACCAAAAACAGGAAAATAAAGATTAGAGTGGAGATAAATGAAATAGAGAATTAAAATAAAAACCACAGAATCAACAACCAAAAGTTGGTTCTTTGGAAAGCTCAATAAAATCAGCAAACCTTATCTAGACTGACAAAGGAAAAATGAGAAAGGATGAAATTTACAAAAACCAGCAATGAGAGGGGGGCCAGAACTACCAACTTTACAGATATAAAAAGGATTACAAGAGGATATTATGAACAATTGTATGCTATCAAATAGACAAATAAACAAATTCCTAGAAATACGCAAACTACCCACACTGACTCAAGAAGAAATAGAAGATCTCAACAAACCAATAACTAGTAAAAAGAGTGAATCGTTAATCAAAAACCCTTTAACAAGGAAAAGACCAGAATCAGATGGTTTCACAGGGTAATTTTACCAAACATTCCAAGAAGAATTAGTACCAACCCTGCTCAAATTCTTCCAAAAAAATTGAAGAAGGGGGGAAGTCTTCCTAAATCATTCTATGAGGCCAGAATCACCCTAATAACAAAGCCAGATAAAGACATCACAAGAAAAGAAAATTGTAGATGATTATCTCTTATGGATATAGATGTAAAATTCATCAACAGAATAGTAGCAAACTAAATCCAAATGCACATGAAAAGAATTATACACCATAACCAAGTGGGATTTATGCCAGGAATGGAACGGTGGTTCAACATAAGAAAATAAATATATGTGATATACTATATAAAGAGAATTAAGAAAACCCACATGATTATCTCAGTTGACATAGAAGAAGCATTTGTCAAAACCCTGCACACTTTCCTAATAAAAGCGCTTAGAAAACTAGGACTAGAAGGGAACTTCCTTGGCACGATAAAGGGCACATATAGGAACAAGATCGTGAAACATAAGACAACATAGATGAATTTTGAAGACATAATGCTGAGTGAAATAAGCCAGACACAAAAGGAGAGATATTGTATGTTACCACTAATGTGAGCTCTGTGAAAAATGTAAAATATGTGTCTTATATTGTAGAATATAGGGGACCTAGAGATTGACAGCTGCTGGTAAAGGGAGAACAATAATCTAATAAGAACAGACAAGATTTCGAGGGTGATCTTAATGATATGGGAATGCTCAGGTGTGACTATGGTTCATTAATTTTCTTTTGGTATGGTAGGAGCATAATGGAAGGAATGACATTATTTCAGGATATTTGTTTTTCCCATTGCTTTGCTTTGTTTTGTTTGGAAATGTTTTTTTTATTTGATAAATAATGTTAATTTTAAAAAAGGGCACATATGAAAAAACAACATATTAAAGAATCATATTGAAGAAAAACACTTTCTTCCTAAAGTAAGGAACAAGACAAGAATCCTGACTTCACCACCACAATTCAACATTGTACTAGAAGTTCTTGCCACAGCTGTTAGGCAAGAAAAAGAAATAAAAAGCATTCACATTTTAAAGGAAGAAATAAAACTATGCCTATTCATTGATGACATGATCCTATATATATACAAAATCCTAAAGAATCTACAGGGTTGATAGTAGAGTTAATAAATGAATTCAGCAGGGTACAAGATCAATACACAAAACTTAGCGACATTTCTATACATCAGTAATGAGCAATCTGAAAAAGAACTCAAGAAAACAATTCTATTTACAATAGCAACTAAAAGAACAAGGTATCCAGGAATAAATCTAACCAAGGATGTGAAAGACTTATATTCTGAAAACTACAAGCCTGTGCCAGTTTGAATGTATTGTGTCCCCCAAAATGCCATTATCTTTGATGCAATCTTGTATGGGCAGACTATTAGTGTTGATTAGATTGTAGTTCTTTGTTGCTTCTGTGGAGATGCGACCCACCAAACTGTAGGTGATAACTCTGATTGGATAATTTCCATGGAGAAGTGGCCCCGCCCATTCAGTGTGGGCCTTGAATTAGTTTACTAGAGCATTATATTAGCTCAGATAGAAGGAGCAAGCTTGCTGCAGCCAAGAGGGACACTTTGAAGAACACACAGGAGCTGAGAGAGGAGCTGCAATTTACAGAGATATTTTGGAGATGACCTTTGAAAGCAGTCTTTTGCTCCTGAGAAGCTAAGAGAGGAAAAATGCCCCAAGAGCAACTAAGAGTGACATTTTGAAGAGGAGATTCTGCCTAGAGAGGAATGCCCTGGGAGAAAGCCATTTTGAAACCAGAACTCCGGAGCAGATGCCAGCCACATGCCTTCCCAGATAACAGAGGTTTTCCAGACACCATTGGCCATCCTCCAGGGAAGCATTAGCAAACTGGAACAAAGTCTTTACGGAAAGAAATCAAAGGAGATCGAAATAAATGGAAGGACATTTGTGATCATGTATTGGAAGATTTAATATCATTAAGATGTCAGTACTACCCAAAGCAACTTACAACCTAACATAATCCCAATCAAAATTCTGACAGTCCTAAACAAAATTCCAACATTGTCAAAGAAAATTCCAACATGCTTCATTGAAATAGAAAAACTAATCATCAGGTTCATATGGAAGGACAAGAGACCCCAAATAGTCAGGCTACAGTAATCAAAATAGTGTGGTAGAGGCATCAGGACAGACATATAGACTAGTAGAATAGGATTGAGAGTCTAGAAATAAACCCACACATCTATGGACAATTGATTTTCAACAAGGGTGCCAAGTCCACTCAGTGGGGAAAAATAATCTCTTCAACAAATTGTGCTGGGAAAACTGAAAATCCACATACAAAACAATGAAAGTGGACCCCTACCTCATGCCATATAAAAAAAAAATTAACTCAAAATGGATCAGTGACCTAAATATAAGAGCTAAAAATACAAAACTCTTAGAAAACATACAGCAGTGTCTTCAGAGCCTCACATTAGGCAATGAATTCTTACACTTGACCAAAGCACAAGCAACAAAAGAAAAAAAAATAGATAAATTGGACTTTATCAGAATTAAATACTTTTGAGTACCAAAGGATAGTATCAAGAAAATGAAAAGACAACCAACAGAATGGGAGAAAATATTTGGAAAACATATCTGATAAAGGTTTAAAATCCAGAATATATAAAGAACTCCTACAACTCAACAACAACAAAAAAAGACAGACAACCCAATTACAAAATGGGTAAAAGACTTGATTATACATTTCTCCCAAAGTGGCTATATAAATGGACATGAAAAGATACTCAACAACATTAACTATTAGGGAAATGCAAATTAAAACCACAATGAGATACTGTTTCACACTCACTAGAATGACTCTTATTTAAAAATGGAAAATAAATGCTGACCAGGATGTGGAGAAATAGGAATCTTAGTACATTGTTGGTGGCAGTGTAAAATGGTTACGCTTCTGTGGAAAACAGTTTAGCATTTCCTCAAAACATTGAATATATAACTGCCATATGACCTGCTGTCTTAAGTTCCCTTTCTGCTAAGACAAATCCTAGCTGCCACAAGGGATTGGCTTAAACATGGGGAATTTATTGGCTCATGGTTTTGTGGCTAGAAGTCCAAAATCAAGGTGACAGCAAGGCAATGCTTTCTCTCCAAAACCTACGGCATTCTGTTGCTGGTTGCTCCCAATCCTTAGGTCCATGGCTTTTCTGTCACTTGGCAATCAACATGGCAATGTCCTCTCTTTTCTCTTCTGGGTTCAGTTGATTTCTAGCTTCTGGCTCCTTTCTGTGGCTTTCCATCTCTGTATCTGAATTTCATTCTGCTGGTAAAGGTCTCCAACAATCCAGATTAAAAACCAATATATTCAGTTCAACTAAATATAACACCTTAACTAAAAATAACATCTTCAAAAGTTCCCATTTACAATGTGTTCATACTCACAGGAATGGATTAAGGTTAAGAACATGTTTTTCTGGAATACATAATTCAACCTACCACACCCAGCAATCCCACTTCTAAGCATATATTTACAAGCACAGATTTCAACAGATATTTATATACAATGTTCATAGAGGTATTATTCAGAATAGCCAACAGGTGGTAGCAACCCAAATGTCCATCAGCAGCTGAATGGATTACCAAAATGTGGTATATAAATTCAGTAGAATATTACTCAGCCATAAAAATAAATGAAGTTCTAGTATATCATAAACAACATGTATGAGCCTTGAAGACATCATGTTGAGTGAAATAAGCTAGATAAAAAGGACAGATACTGTATGATTCCACATATATGAAATAACTCAAATATGCAAATTCATAGAGCTAGACAGAAGAGTATGGGTTATCAGGAGTATGGTAGGGTGAAAATGAGAGAGTTAATGAATAATGACTGTAGGGTTTCTGTTTGGGGTGATGGAAAAATTCTGGTAATTGAAGAAGGTGAGGGTATCACAATATTGGGAATGTAATTAATCCCACTGAATTTTATGTTTGGGAGTGGTGACATGGGAAAGCTTGTGTGGCATACATGTTTCCACAATTAAAAAAAAGAGACAAAAGAGACATTGACAACTAAATGCAATATGTGATCCTGGACTGGCTCTAATAATGGAGAAGAGACCCAAAAAGGAAATTATTGGCACATGTGGAAAAAATGAAATGTAGATTGTAAGCTTTATGTCAATGTTAAATTTCTTGAACTTGATTACTGTGCTTAAGGTAGTTACATAAGTTAATATCTGTGTTCTTAGAAAATGTACACAGAAATATAAAATGATATATTTCAGGATATCCAGCTAGTACAGATCTCTTCAAATTATGTTATAACAGAAGGTGTAAATATAAACATAATCTTGAGGCAGGGATTATAAGTATATTGTTCATTTCAAGTGAATACAAACTGTTTTTTTTTTATCCTTGTTTTCTGATGGTGATATAAAGGAATTTATTTGCCAGTGTAGTGGTTGCATACTATATACCATCTGCTCCAGAAAAGATACTACATCTGGTTCAGAAGCTGAAATTGGGGCTACTACTTGATTGAGTTTGTGATTCTACTTTCATTCTCCAAGATCCTCAGGCTTTTGTAGAGAACATTATGGAAATATTTGGGGAACTCCACACTAACATCCTTAGTATTTAAAGGTATCATGAATATCTGCCTTTCTCCCCAGGCTACAATATCATTTTTAATTTACTCTCTTGGCCAGAGAAGAGGGAAGTTTCAGTTTTTCATTTGCCCTTTCCCACTAAGATAGCTCTTACGCTATAAACCAAGGAACCAATGTGGGCATTGTGTCAACAATCAAATATGTTCATTCCAATTTTACATTTGGGTAAATAACCACTGAATGGGTCTGTGTACTCATTGTGACCTGGATATGAGCCAGGACTTTACTTATTATTTGGTCCCTTACATACATAATGGAGCCATGACATGATTCAGCCCTTAGATATCAATGTCATTTCAGATTCTTTGTCTTGGAGCCCACAAATATTTTGATATTCCCTTTTCTCTAGTGAATGGTTACCTGAATAGATGGCTGCATGTTCCTTTGGAGAAGCACTGGGGGAATCATACTGTGTGTGCTTGGACTGGTGTTGCAGAGGGTTTCCTGCCTGGAAGTTCAATCATTCCTTTAGCTCTTGGGTTCAGGGACTGAGAACTGGGTCAGATGGTGAAATATTTTCAACTCTGCAGTGGGATTGTGAGTTGTTAGAACAGTACAGACATTTTTATTAACAAAGAATTCTGACTTTTTACTAGCCAAATGCCCTCAGCCTCTTAATCATAAATCCTTGATTTCTTCTAGTTGTATAGCCTACATTATTTCAAATGCAATTTCCTAAACATGGAAAATAATATATACTGCAGACCACACCTGAAATGTATTAAATCTATGTACTAAATCTAAGAGTATGGTGCAATGGCTGGAAGCTGTGACATTCATTCATTCATTCCTTTTCCAAATGCTTATTGAGGATCTACTATGTAAAAACCCCATGTTAGGCTCTGGAAGTATGTGATATTATGAAATATCAGAAGAAAAAAAGATATGAAGACTGCTTTTTAAAAACTTGGCTGTTATCTATGTGTGCCATAGAGAAACAAGTCTAAATTGAGCATAGTTAGGAATATCATAAGCTATAGTATAACCCAAACTCCAACTGACAGAGAAATCATCTAGTGAGTAGGTGTTTTTTGTTGTAGTTGTCATTGTTTGTTTTGTTTTGTTTTGTTTTTTAGCTAGGATGGATCTTTAATGTTTCTTCTAGCTTTACAACATACAAGGGATAATTTTTCAACCCTTTAATGGGATCATGAGTTGTTACAACAGTACAGGACACTATTATTAACATTATATTAGGACATAAAGACAAATTATATTCTACTTAAACATCAAAACAAAGAGCAGCTAAAAAACTAGTTCCAAAACTTAATTGAGCAACAGTGCTGTGGTGAATATTTTGCCAAATTCTATAGGAGAAACATGACCAGTATGACAAAGGTCATGACTTGAGCATGCTTATGTTCAGATGGGAATATGGTAGGCATGTTTGGTACTGTCTTCCCAGTAGCCCTCTCTCCCTGTGAACTGCTCCTTCCCCCATTTGAACCATGCAATTTACAGGGCAGCTGTTGTGTCCCTACCAACTTTTCCATCTTGCCATTCTTGATTGGTCCAGGGTTGCGCACCTAAACCCAACTGGGTCAATCTGAGTCGATTTTTAAGTTCATTGGGAAAGACAGTCAGCCTTTGTCTGGTGATGGGATACAAAATGTGAAACTCAGGATCTGGCGTTATTCACGATCTTTGTCAGGTGGAGGAAGCCATGATGGACATCAAAACCTACCCATGAACATTACATAATGCTAAAAGTGTCAATCACTCAGAAGACATGGCAACCCTAAATATGAATGCACTTAACAATATAGTTTCAAAGAGATAAAGCAAAAACTGATAGAACTGGCAGCAGAAATAGATGAATATACAAGTATAGTTGGAGACATCAATACTTGGTAACTGAGAGAATAAGAAGACAGAAAATCAGTGAGGATTCAGAATGCATGAACAACATTATCAACCAATTTGATATAATTGACACTTATAGAACACTCTACCCAACAACGTAAGAATATGCATACTGTTTAAATGCATCTAGGACAAGATAGGCAACATTCTGGGCTATAATACAAACCTCAAGAAATTTAAAGGGATTGAAATCATACAAAGTATGTTCTCTGACTATAATGGGGTTAAGATAGAAATCAATAACAGGAAGATATCTAGAAAATCCACAAATATTTGGAAAATTAACAACATGCTTTTAAATAAATTGTGAGTCAAATAGGCAGTCTCAAATGAAATGAGAAAATATTTTGAATTGAATGAAAATAAGTCCTCAACACAGCAAAATTTATGGGATGTGTCTAAAGTAGTGCTATAAATGAAATTCAAAGAACTAAACACATATTAGAGAAGGAGAAAAGTCTCAAATAAATAATATAAGCCTTAAAAACATGAAAAAGAGGAACAAATTAAATCCCAAAGCAAACAGAATGAAGGGAAAAATAAAGGTAAGAGCAGAAATCAAAGAATTTAAAAACAGAAGAAAAATAGAGAAAAATCAATGAAGCCAAAAGCTAGTTATTTGAAAGGATCAATACAGTTGATAAACCTCTAGTCAGACTGAGCAAGGGGGAAAAATAAAGAGAAGATACAAGTTACCATTATCATGAAAGAAAGAACATGACTATGGATTGTACAGATAGTAAATGTAAAATAACTATTATTACAAACAATTCTATGCCCATAAATTTGAAAACTTAGATTACATGGTCTGCCAGTTTGAATGTATTATGTCCCCCAGAAAAAGCCATATTCTTTGATGCAATCTTGTGGGGAAGACTTATTAGTGGGGATTAAGTTGGAACTTTTGGATTAGGTTGTTTGCATGGAAATGTGCCCCATCCAACTGTAGGTGATAACTGTGATGAGGTAATTTCCATGTAGGCATGGGGTGGGCTTTGATCAGTGGAGCAATATAAATGTGCTGACAAACAGAAGGAACTCAGTGCAGCTGAGAGTGACATTTTGAAGAGGAGCCACAGCCAAGAGGACACTGAAGAAAGCACAGGAGTTGCAGATGAGAGACAGTTTGAAGATAGCCGTTGAAAGCAGGCTCTTGCTCCGGAGAAGCTATGGGAGGACAAATAGCCCCAGTGCAACTAAGAGTGACATTTTGAAGAGGAGCTGCAGCCTAGAGAGGAACGTCCTGGGAAAAAGCCATTTTGAAACCAGAACTTGGAGCAGACATCAGCCAGTGCCTTCCCAGCTAACAGAGGTTTTCCAGACATCATTGGCTATCCTCCAGTGAAGGTACCCAATTGTTGATGTGTTACCTTGGACACTTTATGGCCTTCAGACTGTAACTTTGTAACCAAATAAACCCCCTTTCATAAAAGCCAATCCATTTTTGGTGTTTTGCAGTCCAGCAGCGTTAGTAAACTGGAACACATGGATACATTTATTTTAAGACACAAAGTATCAAAGCTCACTCAAGATTAAATAGGTAACCTCAATAGTCCTTGTGATGGTTATGTTCATGTGTCAGCTTGGCCAGGTGATAGTACTCAGGTGTCTGGTCAAGCAAGCACTGGTGTAGCCATTACTGCAAGGACATTTGTGACTGGTTAATAAACCAGAAGGCTGGTTTATTAAATCATCAGTCAGTTGGCTGCAGCTGTGACTGATTACATCAACAAAAGGTGGGAATGTCTTCTACAATGAGAGAATGCAAACAGCTGGATTTAATCTAATCAGTTGAAGACTTTTAAGGAAGACAGATAGAGGACCTTCACTTCTTTGGCTAACCAGCAAGGCATTTCCTGAGGACTTCATCAAAGTTGCCAGTTTGTTTCCTGAGGAGTTCATCGAATACGTTCATTGAAGTTGCCAGTTCGTTTCCTGAGGAGTTCATCCAACATTTTCATTGGAGTTGCCAGTTTGCTGCCTGCCTTCTGGAATTTGGACCCATGCATACCCACAATTGCCTAAAACACTTTTATAGAATCTATTTATAGATTCTCTTATTGATTCGGTTTCTCTAGAGAACCTTAATACAGTCTTCTATCTAACAAAGATATTGAACTCGTAGTTACAAACTTCCAAACAAAGAAACCTTCAAGCTCAGATGATTTCACTGGAGGATTCTGCCAAATGTTTAAGGAAGGAATGATACCAAGTCTACACAAACCCTTCCAGAAAATAGAAGAGGGACCACTGACCAACTCATACTACTCTCATACCAAAACCAGACATAGGCATTACAAATAAAGAAAACTGAAAGTCAATACCTCTCATGAACAGATACTAAAATTCTCAACAAAGTATTAGAAAATTAAATCCAGTAATATATAAAAAGGATATTATATCATGACCAAATGGGGTTCTTCTGGAAATGCAATGCTTGTTCAATATTAGAAAATCAATCCATGTAATTCACCATATCAGCAGACTAATGGAGAAAAAAACATATAGTTCATTATAATAGATTTGAAATAGTATTTTACAGGATTTAGTAGCCTTTCATGGTTTAAAACCAGAACAACTCTCAAAAAATTAGAAATAGAAGAAAACTTCATCAACCTGACAAAAGGCACCTATGAAAAGCATACAGCTAAAATCACACTTAATGGTGAATTACAGAATGCTTTCCCTTTATGATTGGTGAGCACAGCAATGATACCGCTGGAGATCCTAGTTAATGCAATAAGGCAAGAACAAGAAATAGAATTCATACAGATTGGAAAGGAAGAAATAAAACTGTCTCCCAAAGTTGGGGACATTTGGGGCGGGTCCAAGTATATTCTTTTCTCCCCTGGCCACAGCAAATTGTGAAGGACAGGTATATGGCTTATTGCATTTATTTAGATTTAGTCCCATGACTTTGGTGGGAATTATCAAAAAGATTAATTTCATTTGCTTTTGATGCAGGATATTCATTAGATGTTGCCAAGATCACTCATATCAAGACAACATGTTTGAGAGTGAAACCAAAATAGAGGTGTAACAGTGACTTTTGAAATGTAATCTTAAAACTGTAAGTAAGCTGGAAATAATAAGAACTTGTAACAGTAACTTTTTAAAAGTAATCTTAAAACTGAAAGGAAGCTGGAAATTGTAATACTAGCCTTTAAATGTAAGCAAGCTGTGAATGTGAGCAATTAGTCTCACAAAGGAGCAATATGTAAAGATAAAGTTTGCACTCAAATCTGAATAAGCTTTCATCTATCACCCCCAGACCTCCCAGATTTGAATAAGCCTCCATCTATTGTCCCAGATGTCCCAGATAGGAATAAGCTTTCATCTATCCCCCTAGAGTTGTAGGCACCTTTCCCAAGTGTCACAGAGGATGTAAATCCTAAAGGAAGTAGGAAATAACTGAGAAAAAACCTACTGAAATTCTCCAGACCTGTTACCTATTAATTAAGATTATTATCTCTCTTTGTCTCTGGTGGGTATAAAAGCCAATTGTAAATCACTATGAGGAGGCTGATTTGGGAAGGAAATCCTGCTGTCCTCCTGTCAGCATAATTCCTGGGTTTGGAGTGCCTCATCTATAGAGGAAAGCAAAGACAACAAAGGATAGGGGTGGGGTGGTGTTCCATTTTGCTAAAGCTGCCGTTATGCAAAATACCAGAAATGGATTGGCTTTTATAAAGGGGATTTATTAAGTCTCAAATTTACAGTTCTAAGGCCATAAAAGTGTCCCAACTAAGGCAACAACAAGAGGCTACCATCACTGAAGAAAAGCTGATGGCATCCAGAACACCTCTGTCAGCCGGGAAGGTTTGTGGCTGATATCTGCTGGTCCTTTGCTCCTGGGTTTCATTGCTTTCAGTTTCTGATTCCAGTGGCTTTCTCCTTAAGCATCCTTGGGGGCCCTCTCTTAGCTTCTCTGGGGCAAACTCTGGCCTTCATCTCAGCTGAACATCTCCAAATGTCTTTCTGTCTGCATTTCCAAACATCTGGGTCTGTGTTGGCTCTTAGCTTCTTCCAGGGGAAAATGTTGCATATTGTATCTCCTTCAGAGTGTATTAATGGTTCTAGAAACCCTGCAGTAGGAAAAGCTATTTAACTTTGTTTAACTCAGCTTTTGTAAAGGTATGTAATCCAAGTACTCTTTTAAGACACTTATTGATTACTATCTACCACCACATTTTGTGAAATATTGCTATAGATATTTATCCTCCTAACTGTAGTTAAACCATTCAAGATTTTGATAGCAGGAGAAAAGGTGCTGCTCATCTTAGCTCCTATATCTGTTTAGGTTACATTTCTTAGCCTTTCTCCTCCAATACCTACAAAGGTGCAGATCATGATTTGACAACAACTTATAAAATGTAAGAGCCATAGGCATGTTTTCTTTACTTAGGCATCCCATTCTGTTACCTCCCAGTGTCGCTGGCACCCTGCTGACAACAGTGCCAGGCAGAACCCCATTCCAGGTTCAAGACTCTCACCATGGAAAGAATTCAGAGATGAGAGGTGCAAGTAGGAATAAGTAGGAAAGTTTATTAAAGAAAGAGAGACAGAATATATGTTAAAGAGATAACACAGACGTGTTCAAGGAAGAAGCACACACTGAGTGGCAGTGGGTTAGCTTGTTATATAGGGAAGTTTTACAGTGATTTTCTTATCTTAACCTTTGAACACCAGGTGTATTTTTTGTTCTAGGAGGAGATAGTTATCAGAACTTGTGACCTGCCATCACATATCTAAAATTTGTCTTTAGGCAGATGTTTATCAACTTTTATGATCTCATACTTTCTGTCATTAACTAAAAATTTGCTTTGGGCCCATGATTTTATAAGTGTTTGTGGTTTGGGAGTTTTTGGAGCTTTAGGGGAAATTTTTGTCCCATCAAATTTGCTTTGAAGTTTGCAACTCTGCATTAACTCTTTTGAAGCCAAATAGAATACGAGGAACCACAGTCTTGATGTCCTATTCTATGCTGCCTCACCAGAGAACCTGGAAACTATTTGTGCTGGTTTGGATGTATTATGTCTCCCAAAACACCATTATCTTTGATGCAGTCTTGTGTGGGCAGGAAATGTACTGGTGTTGATTAGGTTGGAGACTTTTGATTGGATGTTTCCATGGAGATCTGATCACTCAACTGTGGGTGAGATCTTTCATTGGATAATTTCCATGGAGATGTGGCCCTGCCCATTCAGCAGTGGCCTTGATTAATTTACTAGAGCACTATTTAACCTCAGACAGAAGGAGCAAGCTTGCTACAGCCAAGAGGGACACTTTGAAGAATGCACAGGAGCTGAGAGAGCAGTTGCAGCTTACAGAGACCTTTTGGATATGGCCGTTGAAAGCAGACATTTGCTCCAGAGAAGCTAAGAGACGACAAATGCCCCAAGAGCAACTGAAAGTGATGTTTTTGAGGAACTGAGCATAGAGAGGAACATTCTGGGAGAAAGCCATTTGGAAACCAGAACTATGCAGCAGATGCCTCCATGTGCCTTCCCAGCTAAACAGAGGTTTTCTAGATGCCATTGGCCATCCTCCAGTAAAGGTACCTGATTGTCAATGTGTTACCTTGGACACTTTATGACATTAAGACTGTAACTTTGTAACCAAATAAACCCCCTTTTATAAAAACCAATCCATTTCTGGTGTTTTGCATTCCAGCAGCATTAGCAAACCAGAATACTACCACTAGATAGTTATGAAAAATACAGAGTTTCATTTGACTTATACCCATGCCTGAGTTTTCTAAAGAAGAGGCCCAAACAGATTACTTAAGAAAATGAAGGGTTTTTATGTGATAATGTGAGGTATAAGTAGAAGTCACATTTTCATTGACACAGTTACCTGGTGTGATAGTTTGAAGTCATTACGTAATCCAGAAAAGGTCATGCTCTTTAATGCATTCCTGGGGGTGCAGACCAATTGTGGGAGGGAACTTTTTGCTAGGTTATTTCAATTGAGAAGTGACCCACCTCATTCAAGGTAAGTCTCAATTCTTTTACTGGAGTCCTTTATAGAGGATAAAGGACAGAAAAAGCTGAGTGAGAGCTCAGAGAAAAACCCCTGGAGAAGCTAAGAGAGGACCCACAGAAGCTCAGAGATGAGGCCACTGGAACCAGAAGCTGAAAGCAACAAAACCCAGGGGAGAAGGACCAGCAGACATTGCCATGTACCTTCCTTTGTGGCAGAGGTGTCCCAGATGCCAGCAGCCTGTCTTCACAGTCCAGGTATCATCCTGTTGATGCCTTAACTGGGACATTTTCATGGCCTTAGAACTGTAAATTTTAAGTTAATCCCTTTTGTAAAAGCCAGTCTACCTGGGGACCACATTTTTCAGTCTGGAATGTAGAATAGGCTTTAGAAGTCATTGGGAAGATGCCTAGTGTGCCTGGCACAGTTTTGGGTGTAGTAAATACAGCAGTAAAAAAGTCCAACTACTTTGTCTTTGTGTAACATTCTTATTACAACTTAGAGTGCTGTCTCTGAGAAACTACCCAATTTATAATTTACCTTATATTCCCTTCTTTATAACATTTGATGAAAGTAACATATAAAATGCAATGAAAAGGAAAAGCAACATCATTTCTAAAAGAGAAAAGCATTTTACAAGATATAAATAAACACAAATTCCTTGGAAAGGTCATCAGTGGTGACATCTGTGACTAACATAGGATCTGAAATAATACCAGTGATAATTAATATCATTTCTTTCTGAGACATTTCAAATGCAGAGGATCTCTTCTCTCCTAAGGAAACTTCACAGTGTTTTACTGATGACAAACTGGTGTGATAAAAATAAAGACACATTGAAAATGGAATTTTTACAATTGTGATTCTTAGACACTTAGCAGTGCTATGGAAAAAAAATACAATGCACTTTTACATACCCAAGCTATCTTATTTTAGCACTGTTTTGCAAACAATTGAGAATGTTTAACAATCAACCCAGTTTAAAAAAAGCTGAAAACATACAATTTCTGAATGAATTACATTGAAAATGCTCTGAAAATCTAAGATGATTTTAGTTTTTTATTTAGAAAAATCCACAACCAGTATTTCTGATTACCTTGTTTGGCAGCTTTTTTCCTTCAGAAGGATGGAAAATTATAATAGAAACTTCTAGGGTATATACATATCTTAGAGATGATAACACTTTGTCATCAACATAATATTGCCTTTCCAGGATACTCTTGTCCTGGAATATAAAAGTTGTAAATAACTTTATTGTTCATTCTAGGAACTTTTGAGAGACCCCATCAACTCTTTAAAAAAAAAGTGTAAAGATAGTTTCATACCTCAATACCCTCTGAACGTCTCACTTTAAAACACCTGCCCTGCTTTGTCTACCAGTGATAAACTATAATGATGTAATCCTTACCCAATTCTAACTAAGCCTCTGTATTGAAAAACCTGCCTTAAACCAGATTTCAAAATCTCAATTAATATGCCAACTTTGCTCTTTCCCCTCTGAGTTACTACTAAGATTGTTGAGGCAGTGCTCTCCCTTACCACTGTGAGCTTTTTCTTACCAACTGTGGCAAAGATGGCCTTAACTTGCCCTTATCTTGACTAAACTTTAGAAAGCCTTCTCCTTGATCCTAGGCCTCTGACCTCCCTCACCCTGACCCTTTCGGAATCCAAGTGGCACACATGTCATCTGCCCTTGACAGTATATTCAGGTGGTTGACACACCTATTCATTGCCAGAACTCCTAACATCCTCCAGCACTTTCCTACTAGCACACACTAGTCCTTAAAAAGCCCACCATGTTTATTTCAGTGGGGTTGAGTTTGGATTTAGTTTTGAGTTCTCTCCTTGAAGAAAGTCATCCTTGTCGTTTAATATTGTTCAGTGCAATTTTCTTTGACAACAGGTTTTTTGTTGTGATCCAGTTGAGACTGGGACTCCTTAACTCTGTGGTCTTGACTTGGACACAGTCACTTTCTCTGCTGCCCTGTGATCTTCCCCCTCAGGCTAAGTCTCCCACTGGGTCAAAATTTGGTTTCTTTTCATTGAGCTCCCCATATGCTGATGTATTTTTTTCTCCCAGGAGTGAGAAGGAATACTTTTTTGGGAATCATCGTGATTATTTGCTCATATTTGAAAAAACTGGTATCCTTAGTGGAAATTTGCCTTATTACCAAAAACAGTACTGTTTGTCTCTGTCCGTAATTTAAATTTTGCTCTTTTCTCTCTCCTGAAATATTTTTAGATAATTATTGCCAACCCTTTTGCTATAGAGGTGTCCACAGTGAGAATATGGAGGCAGAGCAAAAACCTGTTGGAGCAAGGTGTTGATGAAAATAAGTGTGGAATGACATGACTCCTTCTGCCTTCCCCTTCCCTGTTTCCTTCCCATGTTGCCTCTCTCTAAAGGGTTGAAAGGTGAAAACTTGAAAACCTTTCCCTACGCAGTAGCAGTGGATGGCTCATGGGAGTTGCTGGGTATGGTTTTAGGGACTGGTTTTAGGGATTGGTTTTTAGCAAGAATTGTAACAGTGACTTTTTAAATATAATCTAAAAACTGTAAGCAAGCAGGAAATTGTAATGTAACCTTCAAAGCTGGAAACAGGCTATAATGGAAGCTCTTATTCTCACAAGCAATTTGTAAATGTACAGTCTGAAGCAGTATGTAAATGTAAATTTTGCACCTTTCACGATGTCACCTAGCTCCTGAAGAAAACAGGAAATAACTAAATTGATTAACTCCCTTTGTCTCTAATGGGTTTAGCCAATTAAAGAATTACTGGGAGATTGCCCCAAATCTCCCAGATATAGATAGGCCTTTGTCTATCACTGTTGTTACATGTTAATTAAATGATTATCTCTCTTTGTCTCTGAACCTGAGTATAAAACCCAATTGAAGAAACAGTTTGGGAAGGCAGATTTGGGAAAGCTTCCCATGTCTTTCACTGGTGTAATAAGCCCTCTTTTCCTCTTCAGCCTGGTTTGGTGTGATTTCTATTGGCTGCACCGAGCAGTGAACCCAGATTTGGGAAGTGCCCCTTCTATAGAATTAATAAATTCTCCAGGTCTCTCCTTCACCAAGCCATCCCAGCACATGGCTGCACACCCTGAGCTCTCCATTAATAACTTCCAGCACAATCTTGATCTCACTAAGGTTGTCATGAGGTGCTAGCAAGTGCTAACTGCATAGCCTGGAGTTTTGGCTTATGCAAGCACCAGGATCCTTGGGGCATGTTTGAGCTGAAAAGTAAGCCAAGAAGGAGAGACCTAGTGTCAAATGCCTGGAAAGACACAGGTAGTGTTAGCTCTGAGAAAGGGGCAAGGGAGATTGAAAAATAAGATGTAGGACTTGTGGAAGTTTCAGGTAACAGAAGGTTTGGCTGCTTAAAGTTTTATTTAAGATTTCAGACATTTATTAAGAAAATATTTCTAGGATGGATTGCACACTTTTCTGCCTTCTTAATTAGAAGAGACTGAATATTATTTAACCTTGATGACTCAGGATCATCATTATGCACATCAGTGATTATTCTGTAAAGCAATGATATCCTTAAGGGCCATCAGGATATGCAGGACTGCTCTCATCTATATAATTCTTCCTAGGTTGCCATGATTTTTGAGTTTGTGTCCACCTTTACTTTCCATTTGTATTACCGGGACTACAAATAACTTTTCTCATTATTATCAAGGTACAGTGTATCTGATTCAAGTAGGTCATCTCTATATAACAAATATATGTTTCTCATAGTCTCCTGTGATTTTGGAAACCATGAAGACAAACTTGTTAGAATTGTACATAAACTGAGAGTGATTAGACTCTGATTGGGAGGGTAGAGTAAATGAGTGCTGTACAGATTCACTTTTAAGCTCAAATGTCTCTGCGAGCTTTCCTGCATGTCAATGAAGCAGCCATCACAAGTAGTTGTAGCAATTGTCCCATGCAAGGTAACAGATATGCTAATTAGAGAATTGCTGAGGGAAAGGGCACAAATTTTTGAAAGCCTCCATCGAAAAAAGATACTGTACATGCTTGTTCAGAGGTCTCTGAGGAGTTCTCAATGAATGAATGACTATCTTACAGCAGCGTAGGTATATCCTTCAGTAAAATTTTAGGTAATCTTCAGCATAAAGGTTACAAAAAGTAAGGGATATGTATTTGCAAGAAGGAAAGCCTTCTTTCCTTCCACTTTCCTTTCCACTTTTACTTTGGTGTGTTTTTCAATTCAACCCCTGAACCTTTACTTCTGCAATGCAGCACATCAGCTTAGCTTATAACAACCTTCCCTTGTGTGAAGGACTTTTTTTCTTTTTAAATCAGTATGAGGGAGAACACAAGAGGAGCTGAAAGTCTTGCACAAAGATGGCTTGCTGCATTCAAAATCTTGCTTATTTGAAGTAGGTGTCTATAAAGTTAGCACAGTTTTTGAACTCCTCTTATGGTCTAGGTGCTGTTCTAGGTGCTGTGGCTTCATCCATGAACAGAGATAAAGAAGTCTGGAGATGGGTAAGCTAACAGATATGACCTGCGTTGTATGGATTAGTTGATAGAACTTTTCAGACATGTGGCAACAGGATAAGGCAAGAATCCCAAGGATCAAAGTAACTTGGTGCTTTTTGGAGGATTGTGAGTCCAAGATTTTACACTGATATAGAAGAGTCTGGGAGATGGAAGAGTTTAAGATTATACTGACTTCAATGAACATCAAGGCTTGTTTCTTGCTCCCCTCCCTCTTTCTGTATTTGCACTAATAAAGATTCAACTGTGGTTTAAATGTGGGCTTTGAGATGGAGCTGGGTTGTGATGGAAAGTTATAGACAGTAGACCCAGATGGAGTCCTAGATTTGGGAGACTGCATGATGTTGGACAGTCTTTGAGGTCAGATAAACCCAATTTACATCCAGGTTCTCTGACTTCCTAGCTGAGTGACCAAATTTCTTAAACATTCTGAATCTTGTTTTCCTCATCTGCAAAATGGATATTATAATACTTAATAGAATTGTAAGTATTAAATGATAGTTATACCGAAGGGTCTAATCCTTATTAAATACTCAATAAATGTTAATTTTTTTCCCTTTTGCTACTAACGAGCCTGGTGATTTTTTTTGTGTGTGTAGAAATTTTCAAATTCTTCAATATCTCTGGGAATTAAGAAGTTGATTAGACAATATGCCTTCTAATTTCTTTTCAGTTTTATCAGTCTGGGACATGGGAGTATGGCATATTATTTACATGGAGGAATCATCTTTTATATAAACCAGTGATTTAGGGGCAACAATCTCAGAATCATTTTGTACCTTGGAAATACTCATGAATTTGTGTGTTTTTGTTTGAGTAAAAACTGCAGGAAGTACAGTATGTGCTATTCAGTAGTTTTTTTTTTTTGGTTGTGATAAAATACAGTATTAGAATTACTCTGTCATATCTGTTACCTCTACCTAAAATGCACATTATTCTTCTGGGAAAAACAGTGATCAAGGTAAATTTAGTCTTCTCAGCAGGGATATGAAAATACATATTTTGATTTCTCTTTGTTAAATTGAAATTACATGACTTAGAAAACCAAAGAGACAAGTGTAAGCAACAGTATGGGTTGGACTACTTAAATATTTTAAAGGGTTATAAATAATGGATGGATATATTATACTCAAGCTTAAGCCAAGAGGGTACTCATTCAGTAATTTAAGGCATCAATACCCTAACAGTGTTTATTAGGAATGACAAAGCTTCTCTCATTCTCATTTTAAAAAATACAATCCATGAAAAATTAAGCAATTCCTTTAGAAGGGAGGGAAGCACATATTAAAAACTATATAGGTATGTGCTTGATTACTATGAAGCAAGCAACTGCTATTCTGGAGGACTCATCCTAGACCTTCTTTAAATGAAAAGTCTTTTCGGATCTGAGTGTATATTGACAGCCAAATAATGTGGTTTCTAGTAACCCCTCCTTCACTTACTGGCTTTGTGTCTTTGGGAAATTCTGCCATCTTCTCTGGGAATCAATTGTCTAAGCCTGTTGTGAATGGACAGGTTAAAGGGCTTTTTAAGATTTAGTCATCTGTTAAAATGGTTATGTGATTTTTGGAGAGATGTATTTCAATTCTTGGTGCAATGTGACTGAATCTGGTTCAATATTGTAATCACTGGCTGGATCAAGAAAAGCTGTTGAGTATAATATCTGTCAGCCCTCAACTCCCCATCTTCAATTATGGGAAAGACCAAGGAAAGTGCTTCTAGTCTGAACAGATCTGAAGTATTCAATCAAGTTTGGTGGTAATAGGGAGGGCCAGGAAACTCTCAAAGTTCACTTTGGAGAATCAGGTCTGCTAAGATATATGAGAGAAGTTTGGGACCATGTACATTCATTCATCTTTTTTGTTTACCCCACAGATATTTTTTGAGTGACTGCTATGTGCATGGAGTTGGACCTGAAATTTATTTGAAAAGACATGTCATTCACCTGTGAACAATTATATATTGTGGAGAGAGTTAAATAGCAATTCAAATTCATACTATGCCACCTGGCATCAATCTCTACTTCTAGCTTCAACTCTAGCCAAATATCTCCTTTATATCATTCAATTCTTACTACAGTTAGAGAACAAGCTATTCTTCTAGATCTGGAGGTGACAGGCAGCAAAAGGTACAGGGAGATGAGCCTTTAAAAATGATCGGTAGTTTGTTGGGTAGAAAAGATGAGAAAGCACATTCTAGGTGAAGAGAATGGCATGAATAATGCATAATGGCATGTGGGGTGTTTGGGGAATGGTCTATGGTAGTGAGAAAGCTGGAAGGGAGTAGAGATTTATCATGAGAGAGAGACACAGAGAGAGAAAATACCATACATGGATCTTTAAAATCAGATGAGACCTTGAAGAAACAGATTGGTGACATTCTTTACCTGTGATAGTCAACCTCTACTTAGATACTTCCATGACCAGATTTGTCATTATCTTTGAAGACAGCTCACTCTTCTATTATTTTTTTTTAATTAAATACTTATTGAGCATATACCATGAAGAAAACACAGAACTAGGGATTGTGGTCAATCGAAAAATGAACATTGCATTTCTTCTGCACTCAAGAAACTTACTCTAACCAAGTTGAGACAGTTCTAATTTTTTTCTTACCCAAAACAGAACTTTTATTCCCTTGTATTTCCTCATATTGACTCTAATTTGGCTTTCTGGAGCTGGGAATGGAATTAAGCCCTGCTTCCTTTTATCAAAGCTTCAGCTACTTGAAATTAGTCATCATCTCTCTTTCCTCCCTCTCAGCTTAATCCTTTTTTTTCCTTAGATTTTCAACTGTCCTGCATTCTTTTTTTAATTTTTTAAATTCAATTCTATTGAGATATATTCACAAGCCATAAAATCATCCAGTGTACAATCAATTGTTCACAGTACCATTTTATAGTTGTATATTCATCACCATGATCAATTTTTGAACATTTTCATCATCACAAAAAAAGAATAAGAATAAAAATTAAAGTAAAAAAGAACATCCCAAACATCCCATATCCCCCATCCATTCCTATTATTCATTTACATTTTATCCTCATTTTTCTATTCATCTGTCCATACACTGGATAAAGGTAGGGGAACCACAAGTTTTTCACGATCACACAGTCACACAGTGTAAGCTATATAGTTACACAATCATCTTCAAGAATCAAGGCTACTGGGTTGCAGTTCACGAGTTTCAGGTATTTGCTTCTGGCTATTCCAATACACCAAAAACTACAAAGGGATATCTAAGGTATAAGAATATCCTCCAGGATGACCTCTTGACCCTATTTGAAATCTCTCAGTCACTGAAACTTTATTTTCTTTCATTTCTCTTCCCCCTTTTTGTCCAAGAAGGCCTTCTCAATCCCAAGATGCCAGGGCCAAGCTCATCCCTGTGAGTCGTGTCCCATATTGCCAGGGAGATTTATACCCCTGGGAGTCATGTCCCACGTAGAGGGGAGGGCAGTGAGTTTACCTGCAGAGTTGGCTTAGAGAGAGAGGCTATGTATGAGCAATGAAAGAGGTTCTCTGGTAGTGACTCTTATGCACAGTTTTGAGTAGGGTTAGCCTCTCCTTTGCAGTAACAAACTTCATAAGGGCAAGCCCCAAAACCATGGGCTCAGCCTTCTAAATTGGTAGTCCCCAATGCCTGTGAGAATATCAGGAATTCCCCAGGTGGGGAAGTTTAATATTTCCACATTTTTCCCCAGTCCCTCAAGGGGGCTTTGCAAATAAATTATTCTCGACCCAAATTACTCTGAGATGTATTGGGGCTTCACACTAACCTGTACAAATCAACCAGATTTCACTCCCTATTTAAAGTTCCATGTAATTATGGTGTTTGAATAAACTGACCATACAAGTTGTATTATATAGTGTGCTACAAAAAATAAAGATTTTGCACCTAAAAACCACTGTTCTTTTGATCTCACACAGAAATTGAAGTTTTAAAACACTGTTAATATCATCCTTTATCCTTTAGTCCAATTTACCTTAGTCCTAACCAAGTCTATTCATATCTCTAATTGAACACTGACCTATTTTTTCAGACTCTAACATTTGCCATATAGGGTAATGCTGACATTCATAGCACCAGATGTTGGCTGTAAATCTCAGGTGTTACATAGATACCTAAAGTCCCAGGAACCAACCAGGCTACTCACAAAGAGCTCATCATCTCAGAATT
Source organism: Choloepus didactylus (assembly GCF_015220235.1). Lineage (NCBI taxonomy): Eukaryota > Metazoa > Chordata > Mammalia > Pilosa > Megalonychidae > Choloepus > Choloepus didactylus. The sequence goes on from NC_051307.1 coordinate 81,029,709, forward strand.
TAGAAATAGCTATTACAACTTAGGAATAGATGTAACTGCTATAAGAGCTTACAATCTAGGAACCTTTACAGTAAGCCTTCCCCTGATGAACTATGCTCTCAGATTCAATTCTCAGAGTTTGCACATTATAGTTAGTCCATATTAGTGAGACATTATACTGTTTGTCTTTTCATTTCTGGCTTATTTTACTCAACACATTGTCCTCAAATTCCATTCACCCAGTTGTATACTTTACAACTTCATTCCTTCTTGTAGCAGCTCAATATTAAATTGTGTTTATACACCACAGTTTGCCATTCTGTTCATCAGTCGATGTACCCTTAGGCCAGCTCCATCCATTGCAGATCATGAATACTGCCACCATAAACACCAGTGTGCAAATGTCCATTTGTATCCCTCTTTTCAGTTCTTCCAAGTATATACCCAATAACCAAGTTGCAGGACCATATGGCAACCCCATACTTGCTTCCTGTGGAACCACCACACTGCCCTCCAGATGGGTTGCACTATTCTATTTCTCCACAAAGAGTGATTAGATACATCCTTCTCTCCATACTTTCTCCAGCACTTGTATCCCTCTGTTTATTTTTTTAGACAGTTTTATTCACACACCACACATTTCCTCCTAAGTAGACAATCAATCGTTCCCTGTATAATCACACAATTATGCATTCACCACCACCATCTATTTGAGGACATTTCCATTTCTTCCACAAAGAAAGAGGAAGAGGCAAAAAAAAGAAAAAGAGAAAAAAAGACAACTAAAAAGCATTAAAAGAAAAAAAAACAATAAAATTAAAATAAGATACAATAAAAAGGTCAGAAAACAACACCAATGCCAAGAATCCCATACCCTTCCCTCCCCTATATCACCCTTTTATAGACATTTACCTTTTGTATATTGCTTTTCTTACAATTAATGGAAGCATATTACAATGTTACTGTTAACCATAGACTCTAGTTTGCATTGATTGTATTTTTCCCCAACACCATCTGTTCTAGTTTGCTAATGCTGCTGGAATGCAAAACACCAGAAACGGATTGGCTTTTATAAAGGGGGTTTATTTGGTTACACAGTTACAGTCTGAAGGCCATAAAGTGTCCAAGGTAACACATCAGCAATTGGGTACCTTCACTGGAGGATAGCCAATGATGGCCCCAGAGGATGGCTCATTAGCCAGAAACAGGTAAGATTCCTCAGGGAAGAACAACCTAAGACAGGTACAGTCGCAGAGGGGCCATCAGGAGAAAACTTGGGGGCCAACAGAGGTGGGGCACAGAACCTCACCCCCCCCAGCTTCGCAGAGGTCTGAACCATCACCCCTTTTAAGGGAGGTCTCCTGCCCCCATGGCTACTTTGTTTCCCATGTCTGGCTCAGATCGGAACCAAGGTAGCAGACAGAGACCTGGCCAGCCGCTAAAAAAGGGGGATATGTGGGAAAATAGCCTGAGCTGGGAGTGCGTCCTTGACGTGCTCGGGGTTGCAGAACATCAAATCCTGCCCGGATGGAACACTGTCCAGGGCAGCACCCACATTGTTGCTACAAGAAGCTCAGCCTGTCCCTGACTTCCCTATCTTACTAACTTCTTTATCCTGCCTCCTCTGGCCTGTTACTAACTCCCCTATTTTCTGTGATAAAATGAAGCTAATAAATATGATGTGAAGCAAGCGGAGGTACTCTTTGTCTTCAAGGCTCTGAGTCCCCTGCTCCCAGAACTTTATATTTTGTGTCCATGTTTCATTCCTGCGCCGCCCTGTCAGCAATAACACTGAACCCAGGTGAGGGGAGGAGAGAGGATTGGCTGGTCTGGGATGGAAGATTCCTACCTGATATTTCCTCTCTTTCTTCAATACAGCATCTGCCAAGTCTTTCTCCAATCTGTATCCTCCTCCAGAGTTTCAGACAATTCAGAATTGTCCTTTTTCTCATTGACTGTCTGGAGAGAAGTTTTCAGTAGGTGTTTACATGGAGATGTTAATGACATCAGTCCTCTGTCCCACATTCTTGAGGGGCTAAATATTCTCAGAGGTGGTATTAGGTCTTTAGACCAAAAATGGAGAAATTGAAGTAATGAGGCTTCCTTTAAGAAAAAGCAAATGGTGGAAAACTCACATTGTTAATTTGAAGTATAGATAAATTAGATCTTTTTGACTTCTCTCCTACTTCTCAACCTCAGAGTTCCTGGATCCCTACATTTAAGGGAACTCTTCTATTTCCCAAATTATTCTGATTGTGGAACAGCAAGAAAGTGATGATGCCCAAGAAAGGTGGTAAACTGAGGGGCATTTCCTCCATAAAAAGTGGGTTTGATAGCATATGTAGAGTGTCTGCCTAAGAAAGGAGGAAGGAGGGATGCCTTTTCCTTAAAGAAGGGAGTAGAAATAGAAATAAGAATTTTTATTTAATATTGTTTATGAATGGATGAATTGGGGGTTGAATGAATGGATGATGGATAAATAGATTTATGAATGGAGGTAAAGGGAGGGTGATAATGCAAACTTCTCAGCAAATTCCTAAAATATGAGCTCATTGGTTAAGAATGAGAAGGTTAATGAGGATATGTGAGATTAGATCATTAAGTTATAACAGATGTTTTGTGTTGCACAATTTTTGGATTATACTAGGGTAAAAGATTTAATTCATAATTTGTATTAAATACTAGAATTACATCAGAAAGTATTTTACAGGGCTGCCTGAAGCCTGAAGAATGTCAGCCAACACGCGGAGAAATAAGACAATTTTCAAAACCTCAAAATAAGATGTCTGTAGATTTGGGAGAGGGAGATTTTCACTGTAATGGGGGAAAAATAAGACTAGAGAATGAGAAAGTCTATATGGATATAGTGTATACCAGTTCCATTCTTGAATGTAGGGAAATTGGGAATGTCGTTCCAGGGGAAATGTTGAATCAAGGAATCAGGAGAGTATGAGGGGAGCAGTGGAAGAAAGAAAGTGTATAGTTTCTTTGCATCTCCCTTCCCCAGGCTCAGGTTTTACCTGCTTGAGAGCAGCTGGGTGTGGTCAAGGAGTAAAGAATGTGGACTTGTTAGCTCAGGTTACAGCAGTGGTTCTCAAACTTCACTGCCCATCAGAAACACCTGGAGAGTTTTAAATAATCCTGATGCCTGGGTTTTCCTTCCAGAAACTCTATTTTAATTGGCCTGAGGTAGGTCTTGGGCATAAGCGTCTTAAAAGTTCCCCAGGTGAGAACCACTGGGTTCAGTAATATGAGTCTATTGAAATGATATGCAATATGGTTTTTGTGGAGTTCATGAAGCATTATTTTCCACCAGTATGACTGGACAGCAGGGAGGCCAGAAATAATAAAAACTTTGTTGAGGTTGGCTCCAATTTATACAGAAAAGTTTGTAATATTGCAGTAGCATTACTCTAAGGTGGCACTTTCTACCAGAATTCTGCACCAGAATTCTCTACTGGATGTGTTGCAATTTCTCAGTAAACTAGGAGGAGAGCTGACTTTTCCAAGAAAAGGTTAGGAGTGGCAATTCAGGGCTAAGGGCTGGTGGAGGTAATTTGTGTATTTGATTGCATATAGTCTGAGCCATTATTATAAAGGGTATAAAAAGGCAGACTTATGCCAAAAAGTTTATTTCTCTCTCAAGTTATGGTTTAAAGAGAGGTGGTCCAAGGCTGGTAGAATAAAAATCTGGCTTAAATTTCTAATACAGACTTCTGGTCAACCAAGATAGTGGCATAAAATGCTCCAGGGTGCCATTCCCACATAGACGCTTTGAAAAACTAGGGAAAAAAAATACTAGCAGAGCTATCTTCTTCAAAACTCCTGAAAACAGTTAAAGGGATTTTCAGGGGATGAGGTCTGAATGAAGAAAATGAAGCTTTAACAAAGGGAGGAGAAACCCATGATGATCTTCCTGGCCCCTGCCATACCCCCTTCCTGTCACAATGTGGAGCTGGCCAATGCTCCCATTGTGGGACCCTAGCCCTGTTCCAGAGGGAGCAGAGTAACCCCTATGTGCATACCAGGGTGCCTATTTATCAGTGCAATCTATTAAGTGACAGCCTGAATGACTGATATAGGATATGTCTGGCACACTCTCCTAGAACATGCCCTACAGGCAGAAGCAGCTTGCAGACCACAAAAGCCGTGTAAGAGACAATTGAGTCAAAATGGGCTGGAGTAAAGTATTGCCTACTTTAAGTCATACAATAGAATAACCAGGAGGGGGGGCATTCAAATTTCTGCAAGTGGGAGAATTCCTTGGGTCATGAGCTAGTACAAGTCCAGGACAAGACACAGGCTTAGAAAAGTTGGAGGAGACCCTGCACTTCACTTTCACCTTTGACTGATTTGCTTGATAGGAGTACTAAACTCTGAAGGAGAGTGCAGAGCACCAGCAAGGTAGAGCCAATTTGAAATGACTCTGAAAGGTGTTTTTTGCTTTGATTTAGTTGTTTTTGTTAGCTCCCAGCACTCAAGGAAATCTGTCACATCACTAGATGGATAAAAACTTAAGGAACAGATTGCTAGGGACTATATCCCAGAGTTAACATATTAAAATATTAAAATGTACAACATGCAAGAGATTATAAGATGAAGAAATAGGAAACGTAGCCCATCCATAGGAACAAGATAAGAATTCAGAAACCATTGATAACGGAGTCCAGGTATTGGATATACTAGACAAAGACTGTGCCAGTTTGAAACTGTTATGGACCCTAGAGAGCCATGACCTTTAATTTCATTTTTTTTTTTTTGGTAGAAACTTTTGATTGAAAGTTTTCATGGAGATATGACTCACCCAACTGTGGGTGAGACTTTTGATTAAATTATTTCCATGGATGTGTGGACCCCACCCATTCAGGGTGAGTGTTGATTAGTTCCCTGGAGTGTTTAAGAGAGCTCAAGAGCCAACACAGTTACTGATGCTTGGAGACACTTGGAAATGCATAGAGAAGGACATTTGGAGATGCTAAGCTAAGAGATGAAGCCCAGAGAAGTTAAGAGAGGACTCCTAGATGCTTAGAGAGAAACACCCTGGGAGAACAAGCAAGGATGCACAGATGCTGAGAGGAGCTAAGACAGAAGCCCCGAGTCATCTTGGAGAATGCCATTTTGAAATGCAACCCAGGAGCAAAGGACCAGCAGACACCAGCCACATACCTTTCCAGCTAACAGAGGTGTTCCAGATGCTATCAGCCTTTCTTCAGTGATGCCTTAGTTTGGACACCTTTATGGCCTTAGAACTGTAAATTTGTAACCTAAGAAATCCCCTTTGTAAAAGTCAATCCATTTCTGGTATTTTGCTTAACAGCAGCTCTAGCAAACTGGAACAAAGACTTAAAAAAATGATCTTCACAGTTCTCTGAAGAGGAAATACAAATGGCCAAGAAACACATGAAAAAATGTTCAGCTTCACTAGCTGGCAGAGAGATGCAAATTAAGACCACAATTAGATACCATCTCACACCAATTAGAATGGCTGCCATTAAATAAACAGGAAACTACAAATTCTGGAGAGGATGTGGAGAAATTGGAACTCTTATTCATTGTTGGCGGGACTGTATAATGGTTCAGACACTCTAGAAGTCAGTCTGGCAGTTCCTTAGAAAACTAGATATAGAATTACCCTTTGATCCAGCGATTGTGCTTCTCAGTATATACCCGGAAGATCTGAAAGCAGCGACATGAACAGATATCTGCATGCCAATGTTCATAGCAGCATTATTCACAATTGCCAAGAGATGGAAACAACCCAAATGTCCTTCAACAGATGAGTGGATAAATAAAATGTGGTATATACACACGATGGAATACTACATGGCAGTAAGAAGGAACGACCTCGTGAAACATATGACAACATGGATGAATCTTGAAGACATAATGGTGAGTGAAATAAGCCAGGCACAGAAAGAGAAATATTATATGCTACCACTAATGTGAACATTGAAAAATGTAAAATAAATGTTTATAATGTAGAATGTAGGGGAACTAGTGATAGAGATCAATTAATGAAGGGGGAACAATAACCCAATAAGAACAGATAAGCTATCATGGGTAAATCTAACATTCTGTGAATGCCCAGGAATGACTATGGTTTGTTAATTTCTGGTGGGTATGGTAGGAACAAGTTCACAGAAATGTTGCTATATTAGGTTATTTTCTTGGGATAGAGTAGGAACATGCTGAAAGTAAAGTAGTTATTTTAGGTTAGTTGTCTTTTTCTTACTCCCCTGTTAGGGTTTGTTTGAAAATTTTTTTTATTGTATGTTTAAAAATTTTTGTTGTTATAGTTAAAAGTTAATTAAAAAATGAGTTAATTAAAAAAAAAAAACACAAAAACAATGAAAAAAATATGCTGAGCACCCCTGAGGAGCTTGGGGAGAATGCAGGGGTGTTGAGCTTCCCCACCTCAATGGTTGCTGATGTGCTCACAGGCAAAGGGGACTGGTGGTTTTATGGGCTGAGCCCTCTACCATGGGACTTGCCCTTGGGAAGACCATTGCTGCAAAGGAGAAGCTAGGCCTGCCTATAATTTTTCCTAAGTTTCTCCTCCTGAATGCCTCTTTGTTGCTCAGATGTGGCCCTCTCTCTCTAGCTAAGCCAACTTGAAAGGTGAAATCACTGCCTTTCCCCCTATGTGGGATCTGACACCCAGGGGAGTGAATCTCCCTGGCAATGTGGAATATGACTCCCAGGGAGGAATCTAGACTTGGCATCATGGGATGGAGAATATCTTCTTGGCCAAAAGGGGGATGTGAAATGAAATGAAATAAGCTTCAGTAGCAGAGAGATTCCAAAAGGAGCCAAGAGGTCACTCTGGTGGGCACTCTTATGCACAATATAGATAACACTTTTTGGGTTCTAATGAATTGGAATAGCTAGCAGTTAATACCTGAAACTATCAAACTACAACCCAGAACCCTTGAGTCTTAAAGACAATTGCTTAGAAATGTAATTTATGAGGGGTGACAATGTGATTGGGAAAGCCATATGGGCCACACTCCCCTTTGTCCAGTGTATGGATGGATGAGTAGAAAAATGGGGGGTGGGGGGTGGGGAGAAGGCACCCAATGTTCTTTTTTACTTTAATTATTCTTTTCCCCTTTAATTTTTATTCTTATTATTTTTGTGTATGTGTGGTAATGAAAATGTTCAAAAATTAATTTTGGTGATGAATGCACAACTATATAATGGTACTGTGAACAACTAACTGTACGCTTTGTATGACTGAATTGTATGTAGGTATGTAAATATATCTCAATAAAATTGAATTAAAAATGATCTTCAATATGCTTAAAGAGATAAAGGAAAACATGGAGAAAGATCTAAAGGATATCAGGAAAGTGAAGAATAAATAATATGAGAATCTCAATAAAGACTTAGAAATTTGAAAATGGATCCAACCAGAAATTCTGGAGTTTAAAACCACAATAGCTGAAATGAAAAATTCACTGAAGGGTTTCAACAGCAGATTAGAGTTGGCAGAAAAAAAAGAATCTGTGAACTTGAAGGGAAGAGAATTAAAATGATTCAGGCTGAGGAGGAGGGAAAGAAAAAGAATGATAAAAAGTAAACTGACCCTAAGAAATCTGTGGGACACCATCAAACACACCAATATACCCAGTATGGGAGTCACAGATACCCAGTATGGGAGTCAAAGAAGGAAAAAAAAGAGAGAAAGGGGAAGAAGGAATGATCAAAGAAATAATGGCAAAAACTTCCCAAGTTTAACTAAATACATACATATACACATTCAAGAAGGCCAACAAATCCCAAATGAGATAATCTTGAAAAGAACCATTCCCAGACACAAAAAGTCAAACTGTTGAATGCAAAGGACAATGAGAAAGTTTACATACTGATTTTTCATCAGGAACCATGGAGACAAGAAGGCAGTGGTTGCAATATTTAAAGTGCTGAAAGAAAACAACTTTCAACCAAGAATTTTATACCTGGCAAGACTGTCTTTCAGAATGAGGGACAAATTAAGACACTCACAGATACACAAAAGCTGGGGGAGTTCAACACTATTAGATCTGCCCTACAAGCAATGCTAAAGAGGGTTCTTCAGACTGAAAGGAAAAGACACTAGACAGTGGATTGAAACATCATAAAGAAGTAAAGAACTCTGGTAAAGGTAACCAAATAGTTAATTACAAATGCCAATACTGCTGTATTTTATTCCTTGGTATCTCACTCAACTGTTTACTTCTTACAGGTTCTAAAATGCAAATGCATAAAAAGTAATGATAGATCTATTGTTCTGGATGTGAAGTGCACAAAGATAGTAATTTGTAGCAATACAACATAAAGGAGAGAGGACATGGGGTACAGGAAAAGGGTTTATGTATGCTCTTGACATTAAGTGGGTATCAAACCAGACAAGATCAAAACAAATACATTGAGGATGTAAAGTTTAAACCACAGTAAACACAAAGACAATATATGAAAAAGTATATACAGGATGAGAAGGGACTCAAAATGGTAAACTATATCAAATAAATATGAAAGTAAGAATTGAAAAATTGAGGGGCAAAAAGGTATAAGACATACAAAAACCAAATAGCAAATAGCAGAAGATAGTCCTGCATTATTAATAATGACATAAATGTAAATAGATTAAACTTTCCAGTCAAAAGGCAGAGATTTGCAGATTGGATAAAAAAAGCATGACTGAACTACAACTGTTCACAAGGGACTCACTTAAATTCAAATATACTAGTAGTTTTAAAATGAAAGGATGGGAAAATATATAAACCATGCAAAGAGTACCCAAAAGAGAGCTGGGATAGTTATACTAATATCAAATAAAATAAACTTTAAGTCAAAAGTGTTATAAGGGTCAAAGAAGGTCATTATATACTAATAAAGGGGTCAATCCAACAAGAAGACATAAAAGCTATAAATATATATGCACCTAATGGCAAGGCCTCAAAATATATGAAGCAAATATTGACAGGTATGAAGGAAGAAATAGACAATACTACATTAATATTAGGATACTTTAATATACCATTTTCAATAATGGATACAAGATCTAGACAGGCGATCAATAGGGAAATAGAAGACATCATTGATACTATAAACCACATAGCCCTAATAGATATTTATAGAGCACTTCACTCAACAGCAACAAAATACACACTCTTCTTTAGCATACATGAGTCATTCTCTAGGATAGACCACATGTTAGGTCACAAAACAAGTTTCAATAAATTTAGAAATATTGAAACCATATAATGTGTCTTCTCAACCACAATAGAGTGAAGCTGGAAATCAATAACCAAGGGACAACTTGAAAATTCACAAATACGTGAAAATTAAACCAGTCTTCTAAAACAACCAATAGGTCATGAAAATGCATATTCATGAAAATGAATATACAATGTACCAAGTCACAAAATTAAAAACTTTTGTGCATCAAAGAACTCATCATGAAAGTAAAATGACAACCTACTCAATGGGAGAAAATATTTGGAAACCTTATATACGATAAGGGTTTAATATCCAGAATATATAAAGAAATACTACAACTTAACAACAAGAAGACAATCCAATTAAAAAATGGGAAAAAGACTTTGATAGACATTTTTCTAAAGCACATGAAAAGACACAAAACATATTTATTCATTAGGGAAATACAAAAGCAAAACCACAATGAGATACCATCGCACACTACTAGAATGGCTACTATTAAAAAAATGAACAGTAACAAGTTTGGGAGAGGATGTGGAGAAATGGGAACACTCTTTCATTGTTGATGGAAATGTAAAATGGTATGTCTGCTGTGGAAAAGAGTTTGACATTTCCTCAGAATTTTCAATATAGAATTACCATATGACCCGGCAATCCCACTTCTAGGTATATCCCCCAAATAACTGAAAACAAGGACTCCAACAGATACTTTCACAATGATAGTCATAGCAACATTATTTACAATTGCCTGAAGATGGAAGCAACCAAAGTGTCCATCAACAGACGTAAGGTTAAAGAAAATATGGAATATACGTAAACTGAAATCCTGTTCGGCTGTAAAAAGGAATGATGTTCTGATACATGTGACAATATGGATGAACCTTGAAGAATCATGTTGAGTGAAATAAGCCAGACACAAAAGGACAATTATTGTATGGTCTCACTCATATGGAATAATTAGAACAAGCAAACTCATAGAATCAGAAACTAGAATACAGGTTACCATGGGCTGGGGTTGGGATAGGAAATGGGGTATTAATGCTTAATTAGTCCTGAATTTATGGTTAGAATGATGGCAATATTTTGGTAATGGATAGTGGTGTTGGTAGCACTATGAATGTAATTAACCTCACTGAATTATATACTTGAAAGTTGGTAAAAGGTGAAAATTTTAGATTGTATATAAGCTACTAGAATAAATAATATTTAAAAACTATAGGTCTGTAAATCATTGTGAACCTTAATGTAAACTGTGTTCTATAGGTAACAGTATAATTATCATAATATTGATTCATCAATTGTAATAAAGTTTCCTTACTAATGCAATATGTTAATAATAGGGATAACTGTGTACATTGTGGCAGGGAGTGGTATATGGGAACTCTTTTATTTATTTTTCTTTCTTTTTTTTTTTTGCAATTCAGTTATCCAAGTAACCACAAAAAAAATGTGCTCCTTAATTTTTTTGTGTGTAGTGCACAAGGATTGGATTCGTTGATAGTTCTTACTTTTAGGTGATGCTGAAGGGAACTAGAGAGGAATTGACTTTTATTAAGTACTTATATATCTGAAACTCTCCTGAGTCCTTACATATTAGGCCATTTAATTTATCTATACATTAATATTATCTATTATACCTATGAAGAATCTAAGGCTGGACGAGTAGCTTTTATAAGGTGACATCTAAATGGTGCAAGTAGAATCTGAATCCAGATATGATTACAAAGCCCCTTCCACCCTAAAAAGCTTTGTTTATAATATATGACAGAAGCTATAATTTCCAAATAAAGTATAATGAAAACAAGTACAGAAAATGTCTCTATTTGTTAGGGTCAAAGCTCAGCTGCTAAGATGGTATTATAATAGCTTAAATATAGTTGTTGAGAGACCATTAAAGTTTATTTGTCTCTCATGTTCCAGTCCCAAGGTAACCAGCCAGTTTATTAGTTGACTCTACTCCCGCAGTTGTTCAGAGATGCAGGTTCCTGCTATATTGTCACCCCATTATCCTCCTGGGTGTTGTCCTTGTCTGCATTATTAGAAATGGGTTCTTAGGAAGGAACAGCACCTAAGGGAAACATACATTGAAGGTTTTAAGGCCTAGAGGGGACTCTATTTTCTGCGTGATTTTTCTGTAAACCTACAAGATCTAGATGGCACCTACCATCACATCAATATACAGTTAGTAGGAAGACAGAAAGACGCTAGAGAAAAAGAAATAGAATGGTTCACTGTCAAGAATTCAAGAGTGTATAGCCTGACAACATAAATATCAGACCTTCTTGAACAATGTTTATTAGGGGAAATTCATGGAAGCAGAAACTAAGCTTGTAGGAAGATCTCTTCCTGCCCACTGCATTCTGGGGCAGCACTCAGGGATCAACCAAGGCTGGTCAACAGACTCTGGAGAAGGATCCAGCAACTTGGGGTTTTGGGGCTTGTGGACTGCATGATCAACTCTGCAATCCAAGATTTTTGGTCACAACAGAGCAAGAGCATAAGTCTTACCCCCAAAATGATCAGAGACCTGGAGTCTGATAAATCTTGTGGGTGGCTTGGACATTGCAGAACCTATAGCTTCAGCCACCACTCTGGCACTCTTCTGGGTTGGTTGTCATAAGCACTGCCAACAGCTGGTTTCCAAAGAGCTTCCCGGGAGGTTAGCCTCCTGGGAATCGATCTTGGAAAAGTTAACCCTTAACATCCAAGCACACATTACTTCAGCTCATGTCCCATTCACCAGATCTTAGTTACAGGATCAAACCAAACTGCAAGAGTGGCTGGGAAATGTGTTTCCTAGTTAGACGAAATGTGCCTAGCTAATATGTAGGAGTTTTGTTATTAAAGGAAGAATGGGAGAACGGACAAACCAACATTCAGTTAAATAGCACATTATGTTAAAACAAAGATAATAAATACTTAAAACTTGTCACTTCCTAATTATTTTACTACTGAAATTTAATTTGTACTGGACTTGGTTTGAAAAAAACTACTGTATTATGTACAGTTTTAAAAATATGCAGAAATAGAAATCATAGTAAGACTAGCCATTGTTTTGTTTTGTTCCACTGATCTATCTATCTCTCACAATACTACACTGTCTTAGTTAACCTACCTCTGTTAAAATTGGGTAGAGTGTACTACTAGTGATCAATAAGAGGGAGGGGTAAAGGGTACGGGATTGTTGAGGTATTCAGTTTTCTTTTTGTTTCTTTCTCTGGAGTAATGCAGATGTTCTAAAAGTGATCATCGTGATGAATACACAAATATGTGATGAAACTGTGAACCATTGATTGTATACTTCGGATGGATTGTATGGTGTGAATATATCTCAATAAAATTACATTAGAGAGGAGCTAAGATGTCAGCATAGAGAGGAATGGAAGACTGTTAGTACCCCCCGGAACAATTCATAAATGACCAAAAAACTAGTAAATAACCTGAATAACTGCGGGGAGACAAACGTGACTGACCACTCATCATCATTCACCAACCTGAATTGGGAGGAATGCCCAAGATCACAGCATAAAATCTGTAAGTAAAAACTGCGGATCCACGCTGAGAGCTGAGAGCCAAGAGCCCCTCCCTCACGGAAGCCATGCAGTGCTAGAGAACAGCACTCTCCAAACAAGTGAGTGGACTCAGCCCAGCCCCAACTGGGGTTTTAATATTAACCACTCAATACAAACAGCAAATCCCCAACAAGCAGACAGAGGCTTTTGGTGACAACTGACCTTGGGAGAGTCGGGGGTCATATCTGTCTCAGGATGGGGACCCCAGAAGATCGGGTGCGATCTCTGGCTGACAGGTGAATCTGGGAGCTTTTCTGTCCCTTTCTCTCTCTGTGGAGAAAACCTCAGCTGTTTTCAGCCTGCAGCGCTTTGCAGTAAAGAAAGCCTCAGCCAATTTAACATCAAAACACTTTGAACAGCAGAGTCAGAGAAACAAAGAACTTATTGATATGCAGATGACGTCTCTGGAGGAGGCATAGCTTCCCAAGAGGAAAGGTAGGGGCCCAGCTCTACTACCTGACTTACCGGAACCAGACCCCAAAGCCTGGGGGAGGAGAGCCACAGGCCACACCCTCTTACACCAGCCAGTGACAGGCTGACAGGTGCACCTACTGGGCAGAAAAGCACAGGTGTGTCAGCCCTCTAAGAAAGCCATCAGGGAAACCGGATATTGAATATTTCCTCTGTCTGTGACCTGAGCCTGTTCTCGTCTGGGAAAACCTGATTGGGGTGGCCTAGGAGGTCAGATGCCTAGACAACAGAAAACTACAACCTACACTAAGAAAAATGAAGTTATGGCCCAGTCAAAGGAACAAACTTACACTTCAACTGAGATACAGGAATTTAAACTAATGCTAAATCAATTGAAAAAGTTTAGAGAAGATTTCACAAAAGAGATAGAGGCTGTAAAGAAAACACTGGGCATACATAAGGCAGAAATTGAAAGTTCAAAAAAACAACTTGTAGAATCTATGGAAATGAAAGGCACAACACAAGAGACAAAAGACACAATGGAAGCATACAACAGGAGATCTCAAGAGGCAGAAGAAAACACTCAGGAACTGGAGAACAAAACACCTGAAAGCCTACATACAAAGGAGCAGATGGAGAAAAGAATGAAAAAATATGAGCAAAGTCTCTGGGAACTTAAGGATGAAACAAAATACAAGAATGTACGTATCATTGGTGTCCCAGAAGGAGAAGAGAAGGGAAAAGGGGCAGAAGCAATAATAGAGGAAATAATCAATGAAAATTTCCCATCTCTTATGAAAGACATAAAATTATAGATCCAAGAAGCTCAGTGTACTCCAAACAGAATAGATCTGAATAGGCCTATGCCAAGACACTTAATAATCAGATTATCAAATGTCAAAGACAAAGAGAATCCTGAAAGCAGCAAGAGAAAAGCGATCCATTACATACAAAGGAAGCTTAATAAGACTATGTGCAGATCTCTCAGCAGAAACCATGGAGGCAAGAAGGAAGTGGTGTGATATATTTAAGATCCTGAAAGAGAAAAACCGCCAACCAAGAATCCTATATCCAGCAAAGCTGTCCTTCAAATATGAGGGAGAGTTCAAAATATTTTCTGACAAACAATGAGAGACTTTGTAAACAAGACACCCGCTCTACAGGAAATGCTAAAGGGAGCACTACAGCGTGATAGGAGAAGATAGGAGTGTGTGGTTTGGAACACAATTTTGGGAGATGGTCGCACAGCAATGTAAGTACACTGAACAAAGACAACTATGAATACGGTTGAGAGAGGAAGGACGGGAGCATGTGAGACCCAGAAGGAGGAAAGATAAAGACTGGGACTGTGTAACTTGGTGAAATCTAAAGTGTTCAACAATTGTGATAAAATGTACAAATATGTTCTTTTACAAGGGAGAACAAGCAAATGTCAACCTTGCAAGGTGTTAAAAATGGGGAGGCACTGGGGGAGGGATGCAATCAATGTAAACTAGAGACTGTAAGTAACAGAATCATTGTATTATGCTTCCTCTAATGTAACAAAGGTGATACACCGAGGTAAATGCAGATAAGCGGGGGGGATGGGGAGGCATGTTAGACACTTGACATTGGTGGTGTTGTCTGACTCTTTACTTTGATTTAAGGTTATTTTTCCTTTTGCTGCTTCCTAGCTGTCATTTTTTTTTCCCTCTTTCTTTTGCCTCTCTACCTTCTTTGACTCTCCCTCCTGCCTTGTGGAAGAAATGTAGATGCCCTTATATAGATAGTGGTGAAGGTGGTGAACACATAAATGTGTGACCATACAGAGAACCATCGATTGTTTACTTAGGATGGAATGTATGGTGTGTGAACAAAACCATCTTAAAAAAAAAAAAATGGTTTATGACAAAACCTTGAGGGCAATATACTAAGTGAAATGAGCCAGACACACAAGGACAAATATTGCAGGGTCTCACTGATAGGAACTAATTATAATATGTAAACTCACAGACATGAAATATAAGGTACCAAGATATAGGACAAGGCTTAAGAATGAGGAGCGGTTGCTTAGTATGAGAAGAATGTTCAACTAGGATGAACTTAAATGTTTGGAAATGAACAGGGTTGTTGGTAGCAAGATGTGAGAATAACTAACAGTGCTGAGTGGTGTGTGAATGAGGTGGAAAGGGGAAGCTCAGAGTCATATATGTCACCAGAAGGAAAGTTGGAGGTCAAAAGATGGGAATGTATAAAACTGAATCCTATGGTGGGCAATGTCCATGATTAACTGTAGAAATATTAGAAATCTCTTCCATGAACCAGAACAAATGTATGACAATACAATTAGAAGTTAATAATAGAGGGGCATATAGGGAAGAAATATATACCTATTACAAACTATATACTACAGTTAGTAGTATATCAACGTTCTTTCATAAACAGTAACAAATGTACTATACCAACACTATGAGTCAACAATTGAGGGGGGTTGGTTAGGGATATGGGAGGATTCGAGTTTCCTTTTCTTTTTTCTTTTTTTTCATCTTTCACTTTATTTCTTTTCTGGAGTAATGAAAAGGTTCTAAAAATTGAACAAAAATTAAGTGTGGTGATGGATGCACAGCTGTATGAGGGTACCAGTGGCAACTGATTGTACACTTTGGATCTTTGGATAATTGTATGGTATGTGAACAATCCCAATAAAAATTAAAAAGGAAAACAAAATTACATTAAAAAAAAAGACTGGCCATATACACATTCCCCAGCTTCAATAATTATCAACATTTTGTCAATCTCGGTTAACTTATTGCTTCCACTTTTTTAAAATTCAGTTTTATTGAGATATATTCACATGCCATACAATCATACATGGTATACAATCAACTGTTCATAATACCATCATATAGTTGTGCATTCATCACCCCAATCTATTTTTGAACATTTTCCTTACACTAGAAAGAATAAAAATAGGAATAAAAAAAAGTAATATTGCCTCCACTTTTTTTCTGGAATATTGTAAAGCAAATCCAGTTTATCATATAATTTTTATCTGAAAACATTTTAGTGTTCATCTCTAACTCATAGGGACTTTTAAAAATAGACATAAAGGTCATTTCATTATTCTACTAAACAACGTTGACAATAATTTCATAATATCCTTTAATATCAGGCCATATTCAAATTCCCTGATTGTTTCAAAGGTGTTTTTTTAGAGTTGGTCTGTTTGATCCAGGAGGGACAAACATGTGAACTGGTCTTTTGAATAACTAAAAGAGACCAGAAAGCTATGAGATCTATCTGAGATGTCATTAAAGAACAGGAAAGGAAGATTTGACAGAACATAGTTCAAAGTAGAGATTAGAGAAAAATAAAACCATTTCATGTTTATGCCTGACTGAGTTCAAATTCTTCAATAAACTGGTTATACAAAGAAGCACACAATATATTCTGTGTCCTAAAAAAGTTCACGATTTAGAACAGTAGTGGTATTAACTTTTTTGGGGTCTTGGACCCCTTTAAGAAGCTGATGAGATTTGCCTGCACTTACATACCCTCATATGCACGCAGAATTCTGCACTTTAGCCCCCAAAGCCCATCCTGGAGTCCATGGAACCAGAGGTAAGACCTTGGATTTAGAGGAAAGGAGGAAGACGTTTAAACAAATAATTTCAATCTTAAGCAGTAATGTTAGAGCTAAATATGTACTAACTGTTATTGGAGCCCACAGCAAGAGAGTGGCTAATTTTTCTTAGAGCACAGGGAAGGTGGCATTTTAAGTAAGAGCGTGTCAAACAGAGCTGATGTGTGTCAAACAGAGCTGATGTCAAACAGAGCTGATGTCAAACAGAGCTGATGACTAAAGCTGGCATGCCAAAGTCAGGGCAACAAGAGATGATATTAAACAGATCACTTGTTTAGGAGGTCAACAGCCATAGCAAGTCATATGAAGGAATTTGAGTTTTAATCTGTTCCAGTCATTGCAGGGTTTTAAATTGGAGAGTGGTATGACAAGATTTGCATATGAGAAAGTGAAAATTCAGTGGAGCAACAGAATGGAGGTGTATTCCAGGGGTATTCCAGGGGCATAATGAGGCCTGCAAACAGCTATTATAATAATGCAAGTAAATAATGACATGGCATGATCAACAGGGTCACTGAAGAGGTATTTAGGAGGTAGAATGGGGAGCATGTGTGTCTAGATGGTAAGTAAGAGGGAGTAGTCCAGGAGAGCAAGATTCCTAGCTTTAAGTGTCTGAAATCAAGACTACTGAAATAAAGACTACAGGGTACATAGTTGGGATGGAGGGGGGCAAGGAGACAGAAAAAAGGCCATTGGTGTGGGGGCACATTGAGTTTGAGGCATCTATGAACCATGTTGGAAGGAATACCCAGTATGAGTTAGAAAGCAAAGAGCTCCACTGGGAGCTGGCTCAATGCTTTAGGGACAAAGCATGATCTAGCCAAGTCTAATTTGGGGACATTTCTAGTTTGAAGTTGTTTTTCTTCAGAGATAGATCATAATTAATTGGGACCCAGTAAACCTTTAGGGCTTCTTTATGGCCAAAACCTTATCCAACAAAACCTTACCTGGGAACACTTGGATTAAAAAGTTGCTAATATCACAATATTATCTTTCACCAATCTGATTTCCAAACTGCAGAGATTTCCAAATACAAATCTGATGATATGCCTTTCCTACTTATAACCTTTAAATAGCTCCACAATGCTCCAGGACAAAGCCTAAATTCCTCCTTACACTCTGCTACTTATATGTTAAAACATTTTTTGTTTTCTGGTACATACCATCATTTTATTCTATAATGGTCATGGTAAATATATACAAATGTACATAAGGATTTTGTAAATGTGTGAGTTACAGGTGTAACTTAAGAGGAATGAAACATTTCTTTTAATTTCTTTAGGTAATGGGCAGACCTATTGAGACACAGTTCATCAATTAACAAACATATTTCCATATTTTATAATAAATACTGTAAAATAATTTTTATTAAAATTAATTATTTCAGTCAGTAAAAATTGATGAGTGCTTACTGTTTGCCCAATACAAAGCTCATTATTATGGGGATATTAAAACAATTAAATGTGATCCCTGTCCTCAAAAAGGTCTATTTACAATTAAGTAGTAATTATATTGGATTAGAATTAATTTCAGAAAGTAACTTCAATAAGTGTTACTTTATATGGTCCAGACTATGGGTGATTTAAAATTCAAATATAAGACACCACTGTAGACTGCAATAGTCCATAAAGATTCCAACTTAAAAAAAATTCATTCAAAATTCTTGCTATCTGCTGATGCTTCTGACTTCATACTACTATCAGCCTTAAATGACCTCTGTTCTATAAAGCCCAATAGAGTTCAAGTAACAAGAAAACAAAATCCCCAGAGTTAAACTTACACTATAACCTTTATAGCAACTAGAGGAAAGCATGTATTTATTTTCTGACATTAAACTTTTTTTTTATTTAAAAAGGTTATAGGTTTACAGAAATATCATGTATAAAATACAATGCTCCCATATACCACCATATTATTATTACTAATACCTTCCTTTAGTGTGGTGTATTTTTTACAATTGATGAAAGAACATTTTTATGAACTGTGCTATTAACTATTGTCCATAGGGTTTGTTTTTATGTTGTGCATTCCTATGGATTTTTTCTTAATTTTTCTTTTAGTAACATATCAACTTCAATTTTCCATTTCTAACTACATTCAAATATATAACTCAGTACTGTTAATTATGTTCAAATGTTGTGCTACCATCACCATGATCAAATGCCAATTTTTTTCTATCACCTATGTTGCGGTTTGCTAATGCTGCTGTTATGCAAAATACCAGAAATTGATTGACTTTTATAAAGGGGGTTTATTTGGTTACAAAGTTACAGTCTGAAGGCCATAAAGTGTCCAAGGTAAGGCATCAACAATCAGGTACCTTCACTGGAGGATGGCCAATGGCATCCAGAAAACCTCTGTTATCTGGGAAGGCACATGGCTGGCGTTTGCTCCAGAGTTCTGGTTTCAAAATGGCTTTCTCCAAAATGTCAGTGTCAGCTTCCAATGACCATCTTCAAAATGTGTGTCTCAGCTGCAGCTCTTTATATGGCTCCAGTGATTTAATTCAGACCCACCCTGAATGGGTGGGGTAACACCTCTGTGGAAATTATCCAGTCAAAAGTCTTGCCCACAGTTGATTGGGTCACATCTCCATGGAAACACTCAATCAAAGGAGTCCAACCTAATCAACACTAATATGTCTGCCCCCACAAGATTGTATCAAAGAAAATGGCATTTTAGGGAACATAATACATCCAAACCGGCACACCCCTTTATCGATACATAATGACCGTCTTTGTCTCTCCTAACTGTTTTTGACTTAAAGTCTGTTTTGTCTGATATTAGTATAGCTACCCCAGTTCTCTTTTGGTTATTACCTGCATGATATATATTTTTCCCTTCCTTTCACTTTCAACTTACTCATGTCTTTGAATTTAAGGTGAGTCTCTTGCAGATAGCATATAGTTGGGTCATTCTTTTATATCCTTTCTGCCGATCTGTGCCTTTGGTTGGAGGGCTTTATTTCTTTATGCTGCTTTGATCCACTGTCTAGTATCCTTTTTAGTCTGAAGAACCACCTTTAGCATTGCTTGTAGGGCCAGGGCTAGCGGTAATGAACTCTCTGAATTTTTTTTTTTAATCTGGGAATGTTTAAATCTCTCCCTCGCTTTTGAAAGAAAGTCTTGCCAGGGATTAAATTCTTGGTCGGAAATTGTTTTCTTTCAGTACTTTAAATATTTATTCCCACCACCTTTTTACTCCCATGGTTTCTGATGAGAAATCAGTATTCAATCTTACTGAGACTCCCCTTATACATAACTCTTCTTTTCTCTTAAAGCTTTCAGATCTTTCTCATCTTCCTTAATAGTTGTTAGTTGGGTGAATATGTGTCTGGGTGTGGTTCTCTTTGCATTTATCCTGTTTTACATTCTTTTGGCTCTTTCTTTAAATTTAGGATGTTGTCTTTATTTCTTTGAATATCCTTCCTGCCCCTTTCCTCTTTCTTCTCTTTCTGCATATATTGATATGCTTGATGGTGTCCCACTCAGACGGAATCATTTCAATTATCTTGTCTTCAGTTCACTGATTCTTTCTTCTGCCAATGCTAATCTGCTGTTGAAACCCTCTAGGGAATTTTTCATATCAGTTATTATGTTCTTCAACTTCAGTATTTCTGTTAGTTCCTACTGAGTATCTCAAAGACATCCCCATTTTGTTCATTCCATTTTTTCCCCTCATATTCTTTAGTTCTTTTTATGTCCCTCCTTTTATCTTCTTGAGCATATTGATGATCACTTTTTTTTGAGTCTTTGTCCAGTAAGTCCAAAGTCTGGTCCTCTTGGTTGATGGTCTCTAGATTTGTGTCTTGTTCCATTGGCTGGGACATCATTCCCTGTCTCTTGCACACTATACATTTTCATATTTTAAAATGTTAACTCTGCATTTAGTCCCTGAGCTCTCTGTTCCTTAAGTTTGTATCTAGCTAGCGATGTGACAGAGATTTTCTTGTGTCAGAAAGCTATTCAAAACAAACAAACTAAAGCAAAAAGCACCTCTCACCCTCTGCTTTGACTGGTGGCTTCTTCAGAGCTTAGCCTTCCAATCAAGATCAGCTTGAGGCAAATGCAAATCTCAGGGTCCTCTCTGTTTCATCTGTGCATCCTTCTTTTCCTGGGCTTGTGTTTACTAGACATTCTAGGATTTACTCCACTTACAGTTTACAGGAGTTTGATTGAACACCACCTCTACTCCCTCTGAAATAGACTTCAGCCCCTTCCTGTGGGCTCTCTTGTGTGACTTAATGCAAGTTTTCCTTTGCCCCACACTGCTTCAACTTAATTGTTTTTCACACTGTCCCAGCTCTCTGCAAACTGCTTTTCTGCTTTTAGGACAAATTCAGGGATGGTGAGCCTGACGCCATGTTCCTGGTTCTGTTCCGCAGACTTCCATCTGATACACTGGCACAAACACACGTGCACTGTGGTATGCTCACAGAGGCTATTCTTCTCCCTCTAGAACAGTGCCAGGGGCATACACTTGGGAGCATAAGCTGACTCCATGACATTTTGTGGACTGGGTGGGAGAAGGGTCAGCAAGGGCACCAGGAACTTCTTCAATGGCTTTTTAAGCTGCATTTTCTTGATTTGGTACTTGCCCAGTTAATGAGGCCCTTTAACTGTTCTCTGTATTTTTATAAAGACCACTGTTTCTAAGATTCCTCTGCCACCTCTGCCTAAATGAGGTTGGAGCAATGGCTACCCTCAAAACCAGACCCTAGAGATCTGGAATAGCTATGTAAAAGCTGTGTTCAGGGATCAAACCACCCTCCCTCATACACACCTGAGTATTGAGACCTGGGTTTTTATGTCCTGTCCTTGCATCAGCAAGCTGCACCAGGAGACTGAACTGCAGTTCCCATTGCTACCCACCACAGGGCTGGAGGATGGGAAATCACAGCTCCTGCACGGAGAGTGGAACCCACCGGTATTTACCACAATTTACTAGCCTCTTCTCCTGCTCTTCCCTGGATGCTGCAGTGTTCCCCTGGACTCTGGTGTCTCAAAATCATTGATTCAGACAGTTCCTGCCAATTCAATGGCTGTTTTGTTGGAGGGATTGATTTCTGGAGCTTCCTACTCTTCGTCTTCCCATAATCCCCTTCTATCTTTAAAAACCTTTCAATACGAATATTAATTCTTCCAGGGAATCTATCCTAACCCCATAATTCCTTATCTCACTGTAGTAGAAAATATTGTAATCACCTTTTTGCTTATCTATATTCCCCTTTAGTTGTTGTCACGAATGGCATCACTTAATGATTTAGAAGAAGGTAGTACTTTGGAGTGATTTGAAGGCCCTCTGCATGCCAGGCATTATGACAGGGATTGAAACTACAAATGTGAGGGAACTGAAGGGCAAGCTCCAAATTGCTGTAACACAATTATGCATTGTTTCTTCAAGGGATTAAAATGATAAACTTGGGTTTTTAGGTCATGCTCCTGATCAGTTTTGCTGGGATGATCTCAGCATTCTCAATTACTCTATTATTGGACACTTTTAGTTGGCCAGTTTCTGCCCTCTGCTCACTCCATCAAGATAATGTCTTTAACTTGTATTCAATTTGTTTTTCCCAGCCAAGAATGAGAAATGGAATTTTAAATTAAGAGTCTAAGATGGAGGTAAGAATTAAAGCATAGAAGCTGGGTGAGAGAAGGAAAAAACAATAACATGAGCAAAAGGAAAGGTCACTAGAGTCATGTTAAATTCTGGGCTGTACTGTGAAAACATATCATGAGAAAAGTGATAATCTAATGCTAGGCACACTATGAAAATCTGTCAA
Source organism: Choloepus didactylus (assembly GCF_015220235.1). Classification (NCBI taxonomy): domain Eukaryota; kingdom Metazoa; phylum Chordata; class Mammalia; order Pilosa; family Megalonychidae; genus Choloepus; species Choloepus didactylus. The sequence goes on from NC_051307.1 coordinate 81,052,276, forward strand.
TCTGAAACAATGTTCTGTCTTCAAGGGAATAGAGCTTCTCTGCGTTTCTTGGATGCATTGATCAGGGTAAGTGCATGTTGATGAAGGCTTTTGTGTTTGCATTTAAATGTTAATCAATCATATTTTATTAAAAATTTAAGGCAGTGGTGAGAATGGAAAAGTGTATGAGTCTGTGCTTCTGACAAAGAAGGCAAGTTTAGATCTATTCTGAAATGACTTGAGAATTTCATAATGTGTGGAATGTTAGGGACCCAGCTGGATAAGAGATATTGCTGGTGGTAAATATGAGCTGGGGTTGGGGGTAGGGTTAATGAACATTTATTGACAAATCTGTACTTTCTAAGAGCGGAAGCAAAATGCCTTTCCATGATGTCTGGACAAAATAGTGCATCCCAGCAAACCATTAATTATTCCACAAATAGTTCTAGTAACAATTATGATCATCTTAAGTGATTTGAATAATGCCATTTAAAAAGAAAATTTTAAAACTGCAAGTTTTAAAACATTGAAAAACATGTATGGAAAGGAAAGCTTGAGGACAAAAACAAAGTGGAGGAAATTAATCTGTTTTTATTTCTAAACCAGAATGAGTTTCAGACTTGCCCTGATACCAATCCCCTAAACTCTGGAGGAAGATGGGAATGCAGTTAGGAGGGTAAGCATAGGAGGGTCAGGCAGGGCCTGGGAATAACAGCCTGCAGCTTGGAGTAGTTTCCCCCATTTAACCCAGTGTGTCTTACAAATATTAGCACTTTCTAAATGGGCCATTTTATGAAAATGCTTAGGAAGCACCGTTCTGAAGTTCTAAATCTAATATAGGATAAAGCCAGGATTAAATTAGGAGAAGATGCAAAAATATGCAAATTTTGTAAAATACTAAAATATTTATTGAGCACCTACTCTGTTCCAGGCCCTGGTTCACACTGTGGGAATATAATGCCAAGCAAGAGAGAAACATTATACTCTCAAAGAGCTCAGTCTTTTTAAGGTGAGGGGTAAATAAAGGAGCAGTTACAATATAGTGTGAAAAGTAATCTGCTGGGGGATTACAATGTGCCAAATATCCCCCAACCACCAGCCCTCATCCCATTCTGATCTTGAGATTTGAAGACAGAGCTTTCTGAACCCTTTTAATCCCTTTTATAGAAGATCAAATAAAATCCAGGTTCTCGTTTTGTGGGATGCAGATGCTCAGGGTAACTTGGGCATGTCAGGAGACAAATGAACTGTCTGGATTGATAGGAGTTGCTTGTTAAAATTTTTAGAAGTAGTGTGTGATGGATATAGAGTGTCAGAACTTAAAGAATCATTTGCATTGCCACAAAGAAAAGGACTATGAAGGTTCAAGGAAGCCATCCCTGAGGACTTTTCCCAGTGTCTGGGCTATAGGTTCAGTGGGGACACCCTGTGTTGATCTTTTATGAGAGCACTTATCCCATAGTACTGTGATTGTCTGATTACTTACCTAACTCTCCTACTTGACTCCAAGGGTCATGAGCAATGTTTGTGGGATGAATAAGTGAGGAGAAGAAGAGTTGTAAAACAACTGGGAACATCTATGTGAAGTAGCCAGGATATCTACAATAAGCTAGAGAGTTTGCTCTGGGAAGGTAGACATTAAATTTTTGCTGCTGAGGATTCTGGCAGCTATGGAACAGTAGCATGGCACTACCCTATAGCACAACACTTTCCAAAAAATGCTTTTAGCTCTCTTTCCTGAAGTCACCCCCCTAACTCTTCCCACTATGCCCCAGATAATCAATATATGACTGAATGTCTGTTTAGGTTGCAACTGTCTGAGTTTATTGTGTTATTGTATTTTTTGTTAAATGATTATAATCTGCATTTGAGACCCAGAAATACCACCACACTTTATCTCAGATCATGTTAGATACTATTATATTAATTAGCAAAATGCTCTTTATTTTCCATCTAATTAGATTGCTTGTCATACACATATATTTGACTTGATAGATGGATGACAAAAAGGATCTAATTTTAGTTTTCCCATTTGAACCTGAAGTAAAATTATTCCTAAACAAAAAAAAAAGTCTGTAAAGGATATCCCAGAGGAATCAGGAAAATTGGGGATGAGGACTTTGGTGAAAAGTGCTTTGGTGATAAACATTTTTTATCTGAAATGTTGTAAGAGCACAGGCACTGTAATGGGAAGATGAGAAGTAATTTATTTTTAACTCAGAGCAACGGTGTTTCAATCTGGTTGGAATTCTGGAAAGTGCTAGAAATCCCCAAAGCAAATGCCAGATGTCATTTCTGGATCCTAGATATGTGGGCTTGGTTGCTAAGATGATGTGTCTTCCCCGTCGCCACACTCATTTGACGCCCGAGCGACAGGGAGTTGATGTAAGCAGGGCAGGGATCTAACAATGTCAACTGTGCTGACATCATCCTAGCTGTGCAGGGCTGATGGGAATTCAGAATATCAAACATCGTATCGGGGCAGCGACCAGGTGTGAATCATTTCCCTCGAGAAGGGGGAGCGGGGAAGGAGAGAGCAATATTAGCTCACACTGACACATGCGCAGTCTTTCAGACCGAGCTATTTCACTGGCTTATTTAAAAGCAGCAAAACACGGTGCCATTTCTATTTTTCTACCAGAAACACTTTATATTCCAGTCCTGTGTGTCTCAGTATAGACATGAGCATTTCAACATCACAACATATTAAAATATACAGTCCTTAGGATCATTACTATTTTATATTATAAAAGCTCAACTGTGAGAGCAATTCAAACAAAGAATTTTTCTTCTTTCTCTATTTTCCCTTCCAGTATCACCTAGTAAACTTCTCAGATATCACTGAATTGACAAAAATCTGAACAAAAGAGCAAGATTTAGGGCTAATGACACTCTTCTGTGCCTTCCTAAAACAGTACAGAATTTCAGTATCCTTGCAGAGTACACTGCTTGGTGCAGGTTGCGGTGCACAATGAATACTCAACAATTGCTTCTTGGGTGAATAATATAAAAATCCTATGTGTGTGGGTGTCAATATAGGTCCTCACCAGTTTTTTGGAGTACTGACTTTAAGAGATAGTGGATATAAAACCAGGTACAGTAATCATTTTGGTGATAACATAGGTATTGTTTTCACAAATCTTTTGTTCATTTGGAACATTTCATTAGAATGAGTGGGCCAGGGCAATTAAGACAGAGGAAGTGTACATGAAAGCAGCCAAAAAGCCTTCTTCTTCCAAAGGTTTAATGTTTAATAGCAAAGCAGGAGGTACAGTGAACTGACTCATGATTGTATGCTCTCCAAACGATATCAGTGTGTTTTGCCACTTTGTGGAGTATTAATTTACTCCACATAATAGTGTCTTGTTCCAGCCAGAATGCAAGGAAACAAAGGGCAGTGATTGTTGTTCCCTTGTACCTCAATGCCACATAAAAAAGGCCATTTATTTTTTCATTCATCACACATGTTCAATAAGATGGCTTATGCATGACAGATTGTAAAACATATTGGAATCAATGTGTATCAGTTGTGATTGGTATGTATTGAACAGCACAGAAATGGAATAGTGTGTTTCAGATCAATCTACAGGATACTACTCATACAATATAGATGGTGTTGGAGGCAATGGGAGGGTAGAATATAAAAAGGGAGGGATAACTTCTTTACAATTCTTTACAACGATATGTAGAATGACAGAAAAAGCTCCAGGTTGTTGTTATGAGATGATAACTAAGTTGATAAGAGAGATGAAAGGATGTTACCATGTTCCTAGAAGGCATCTTAAATTTCTGGAGCAGATGTTGAGACTTGTAGAACACATTTACACTTCATTTCCTGGTTTTGAAAGTTACTTGATAAGGGATTTCTGTGTCTTTCTGTATTCAATCAAAATTTTTCATATGGGGAGATATAGATTCACACAATGGTTGATAGTAACATTTCATGATGATGACGATGAAGAAGGAGGAAGAGGAGGAGAAGAAAGAAGGAGAGGAGGGCACCCTAGACAAGTGATTCTCAAACCGGCTTATAGGATCTTCTAGAAGATCCCAGGGGCAATATCTCTATGTGCCTGGAGAGTTGCCATCATAATGTTCCTTTGGTCACAACTGCTATAAAAGTCTCATATTTCCCCCTACTTCCAGTAGAGTTTACCTGAGAGTCATTCTTGTTACCTTTTGGGTGACTTACTTGACATGATATATTGAATTCCTTAGGAAGGGAGAAGAAAGTGTAAAAATGATGCAAAAATATTCAATAGACAGATTATTACTTCAGGTGAGTCTCTCTGTGGTTAACACTCTTTTATAAAGCACGTGGACTAAGGCAAGTCTTCCCCTATATATCCCACAGAGAAAAGAATAGCATCCCTTACCACCAGTGATCAGAACAACTCTGTAGCATTTCTTTCTTTGTAGGTCAACCTTAATACTCAGCTTGAGGTGGAAGGAAACAATTTAGAGGCCATATGGGGGCAATTCTGATAACTGCTCAACAAATTGCTCTTCTTGTGTTTGGGTAGGTATAATTGGGGATCATGTCTATGTTTCTTCTGAAAGGAGAAATGGTTATTTCTTTCTTCTGATCACATTTAGGAAAGAAAACTCCTCCACAGTTCTGCTGCTATAGGCTACTGAATTAGACTAGGTGTAAAGGGGTTGTCTTTGGGTTGTCTTTGGGTCACTGTTCCTTAAAAGGTAAAGAAAGGTCCGAGGATCCCTTAAGGAGGTCATATTACTCTGAAAATCTGTGAAAATCCTTGTCCTATTTAGTTCTCACAAGGCCCTCTGGAAATCACCTTAGGCTGACAGAGGTCATTAGACCTTCAGAACTTATGATAAGTGAATTCTGATGTTGATGCTTAGGTAGATCGCTTGCTCCTGGCCTGTTGCTAATCTGTACCCTGGCATGGTGTTTGGTCTTGTGTTCTTAGCAGTCTATACTCTGTAAAAGATGCAGAGAGGGAGTGGTTCTCCATTCAGATAGATATTACTTAATATATACTTACTAGCTTTGTTGCAAGGACAATTGTAGGAGACAACTACTAGAAGATTTATACATATTTGCCCAGATGTTGCCTGTAGAGTCTGTACTTTTTGTAGCAATAGAATCATGTCAAATGGTATTCAAGCAACTATGCCTTTTTGCTACCAAGATGGTATTATGCTGATATTTGGCTGAAAGGCCTAGAGTATCCACAACCAGAGCTTTACTGCCATTCCCACCTAGGAAGACTCCAAGAAATATTTGCACAGAGGAGGCAAGTCAAGAAAAAGTGACACATTGCTACCAACCAGGACTTTGGACCCAAATTCCAGTGCAGACTTCTGGTGGATTTGCCTGGTCTCAGAGGAGAAGTCCTTTACTTAAGCAATGTATACTGAATGGCCTAAAACCCATGAAGCTGAAAGGTCTGCTTGCTTCATTTTTATTTCCCAGCTAACACTTGGGCATGGATATTACAATTTAGGCCTCACGTACCCTTGGGTAGCAGAAAGGAGTGCAAGAGATTGAGAGGTCTTTGCTTCAGTATGAAAGTCAGGTGTGGCTAATCTCTTGCAAGAGGCCTTAGCTTGAAGATCAGGCTTCAAGTTTTGTCTTAAATCTCCAAATTCCTGGGACAAAAAAATGTCCAAAAACGAACCTCAAGGCCATTCTTAATCTCTTTTGAAATTTCAATTCTTGGAAGCTAGGCTCAGTGTTTGTCCTCTTATGTGACCAATTCAGATCAGCCCATCACCTATTTGGGGGTGCAGAGGAAGGGGGCAAGGGGAGAGGATAGGCAGGGAAGATCCCATGTGTTTCCATCAACTAAGAAGTTCCTTCAAGAGGTCAATAATTACTTTATTCTTTCCATAAAAGTTATGTTATTCTTGGCATAAAGAAGATTTATGAAATAGGGCATATCTGGTAGGATATTCCCTATTGGGGTGTGTGCTATTAAAGTGTTTATGTTTCTGGCTTTACGGGGGCTCTTTAGGACATAGATTCAGTGTATGAATATTGAAAAGGGTTGAATGGGAAGTGCTCGCCTCCAACAGACCCAGTGTGAGGCTCAAATCCTCACAGTAATTTCAATGGCATAGTATGAAATAGAACGCAGAGCTTTCACTCTAGGGAGACTGCCCTGATCAGATCAGGCTTTCCCTGGTCATTTGAAGCAACACTGCCTGAGGTGAGTTCTGCACATATGCTTTAAATAGCTCATTATTTTCTGATCGGATCTCTTGTTAATGTTGTTTAGATATTATTTTACTGATATATATTTCAATCCTCTCTTTCTTATTTTACAACGTTAATTTTGTTTTAAATCCCGCATCTCCTGAAGCATACCCTTTCCTTGCCTGGGGATATGGTTTTCTATTTGACACTTCCATTTTGATTGAGGGATCAAACAATAAAGTCTCAACTAGGTACAAAGGACAATTTATTATTTATGTTAGTCAGAGAAATGTGTAGCTTTTTGCAGTGTGTGGGAAATGAAGCGACTGAATATCTAACCCTTCTGATTGATAGTTGTATTAAAGGTTGTAGTCAGTTAAATAAGTCACTTTGGATTGATATGATAAGAGCTCTGTTTTCCTTGAAATATTATTTCAGTAAATATTTGGTATTTGTACATTATTGCTTGTCCTGCTCATTTTTCATCTGCTCTCCACCAAAGTTTCACAATGAGTATTATTTTAAAATATTAAGAGCTGAGTTTCTGTTTTGAAAATTTGCATTCAACAAAACTGTATTTTTGAAAATTGTGTGCTTCCTAAAAATAAATATTGACATTTAAGGTCCCAGGTTATTGCATTGATCTCTCTCCAGCAGCTCTGAAAATTCCCTTCAGGCAATATTATTTAACATAATTGGTTTCTTAGCATACTGGGAGATAAGGAACAATGTAGTCTAGTGTTTCCAATTTGCACCTGGAATGCTCATTCAGACCAAGGTGAAGCTATGATTTCCTCTATTCCAGGGACTGGTAAATTTTTCTAGATTGAAGTATTTTCTTCATTGTTTTCTTTTCTTTTGCATCTCAATCCATCATTAGGTATTCAATGACACTTTCAAAAAGAAAATAAAATTTTGCTCCAAAAACACTGTGGAAATAAAGATTGCTAATTCTTCTTCTTTTTTTAAATGTTATCAGGTTGCTTTTTAACTTTTTGCTCATTTGGTTGAAGTATTTTAGAAGCTGACAAGGCTCAGTTTGAGAAATATCCTGACCTAGTGAAACTAGTCCATTATCAGCAGCAGAGACTCAACTATTTTTGTTGCCTTCTATTGAGTAGTACATAGATACTGAAAGTAAATCCTTTTAATCACTGTCATCATTTACACCCTTTTAGATCTCTGAAGTCCCCAAACTCATATTGAAATAATCATAAATTGCATTTACAATGTTAAAATTACTTTGTAACTATTTTTTTTTTTGGAAAAAATGGGCCATCAGAGGTATCCTTAAAATCATTATGTAACAGGGTGAGTTTTACACCATCCAGTCCCATCCAAATACAAATGCTGAAGACTTTATTATGCACACTGCTACCAATCATCTTTTGGATAGCAACGTGCACAACATCTGTTTCAGGAGCTTACAGGGGCCCTAAAGATGTCCATATCAGAAAGTTCAGATGGAATTCAGTCAGCTCAGGTAAATATGAGCACACTTCTTAGATGTTATGTAGGACTTCCCTTGACCACAATGAATAGAATATTACAATATCCAACTTGGATGTCAGCACATCTGTTAAACTCATTTGGATGGCTAGAGCTAATCTGCAGATAACTGGTTTGCAACTTGGATCCCCTTTAAGCAGTATCTCAGGTCTTTCCTCTTAGATCCAAGCTCTCTCTACCACGTCTGTGGTCAGACTCCATGCCATTCTCCTTTCTCTGGCCAGTGTATGTCTGCTTCATCCAGAGCCCCCTGGTCAGCCATCTTCTCAGTCTTTCTATTTGTTCATGCCATCTCTTTCTATGTATAAATATGTATCTTTTTTGTTGTTCAAGAGATTTTCTGCTCTTAATAATCTTGACTTTTGCAAAATCAAACCATGTGACTCAAAGCTATTCTTTTTGATGGGGGCTTTAAGAGACAATTTTGGAAATTAAAAAAAAAAAAAAGAATAATGACTGGCTTAACTGTTTATGATCCTACAATAAACATGCCAATTCCCTTTGAGGCATTGTGTATACCTCTGACTGACCAGGATAAGTCTGTATACAAGGAAAACAAAAACACAAGGAATATTTAAAGTTGTTATTTATCACTTATATCACATTTTATAGGTACGTATTCTTAAATCAAGTCCTGAGAAAGCAGTCTTTATAAGGTGCTAAAAAAAAAAAAAACAAAAAACCTTCTGCTGTGAGAGGATTGTGTCAAGATGGTGGAAAAAGAGGCTCCAGAAATCAGCCCTTCCACAAGAATTACTATTAAAAAGGCAGGAACTGTCTGCATCAACTATTTGAACCTTAGGTGTCCAGTGGAACACTGTATAGCCTCCAGGGAAGAGTTGGAGGAAGAGGCTGGTAAATTATGGTAAATACGAGTAAATTGCTCTCTCCACATGGTGGTGACCATCCCACACCCCCCAGACTTGTGTCAGGTAGCAGTGGGGCCCATGGCATAGATTGAGGGTGCTAAAAAGGGTCATAAGAACCACTTCTCCAAGATCTCGAGTAGGCACATTTCGATCACTGATCACACCTTTTGATTAGTGACTTGAGATTGCTAGGAACCTGGCTCTGGGAATGGGCCATTTTTCTGAAGATAATAGAGGAGACTTAAAAATGGTACACTTCCTCAGAGCTGTGGAAGACAGTTGAAGGGCTGCATTTGCTAGCAGCTCAAGAAAGCACAGCTTTGTGGAGTGATGGAGGAAACTGCTGGTGTACTTCCTGGCCCTTCCCCTGACCCCTCTTCAGGGCAGTTTGGAGCCGTCTGGCACTCACTTTGTGGGTCCCTGGCATTGTTTTGGTTGGGAAAAACTGACTAGGGAAACTCCTCTCTAGCATGCTACCCCTTCCAGAATTTGCCATCCAGGCAAAAGCAGCTTCACATAATGAAAGCAGTGTGAGAAACAATTGAGGTGGACTACATGGAGAAAAGGCTTACCTGCTTTAAGTCCAGTAGTGGAATACTCAGTAGAGGGAGAAGGTCTTTCTCTGGAAAGTAGAGGGGAACCCCTAAGACACTAGCAAACACAAACCCAGGACAGTAAGGACAAGGAGGACCCAGTAAGGAGAGGGAGGACCCAGTAAGGACAAGGAGGAATCTGTACTTAGTATTAGCCTTGGGTAAACCTTCCAGATAGGAGGGCTGACACACAAGAAAATCTCTATCAAACCACCAGCTGGTTATAAGCTCAAAAAAACAGACATCTCAGGGAATAAATTCCAGAGTTATCATTTTAAAATATTAAAATGTAAAATATGCATCAAAAATTTGCAAGAGAAACAAAGAAACAGGAAATGATGGCCCACACAAAGGAATGGGATAAAAATCAAGAAAACACAATGAAGAAGAACAAATTATGGACTTACCAAACAAAACTTTTAAAAAATGATCTTGCAGGTATATGTGAATTATATTGTTTGTTCAAAAATATGTGCAACTTGCTCTCATATCTTCAGAGGACAGAGCAATAGATAATGGGTGTTAGGGAGAGAGGGAGGGAGGGAGAGAGGGAGGGAAAGAAAGAGACGGTGGTTTGACAGGATCTTAAAGGTGATGGATCGGGGTATCAGGGGAGGGGGGCTGGGGTATGATGGAGTTCTATGTATGAGGTTTGTACTGTTTTTACAACTGTTCCTGTAAGATTGAACTTATTTCAAAATAAAATTTATTATAAAAATAAAAAAAGGTTAAACTGAATTTAATCCTTAAAAAAAAAAAAGTTCTTTCATATTCTCAAGGAGATGAAAGAAAACACAGAGAGAAAACTAAAGGATATCAGGAAAACAATGAATGAACAGTATGAGAATCTCAATAAAAATAAATTATTAAAAGGAACCAAGGAAAGCTACTAGAGTTGAAGATCACAGTAACTGAGATGAAAAATTCCCACAAGGGTTTTGACAACAGATTGGAGCTGGCAGAAAAAAGAATTAGCAAACTCAAAGACAAAACAATTGAAATAAACCAGGCTGAGGACCAGCAAG